>NC_136063.1:137644084-138893148 GCF_964261635.1 Lissotriton helveticus | reverse complement strand
ACTGCAAGCGGCCATTACAAGCTCTTAATTCATGACCTACAGTTAACTGGAAGATTTGGGTTACGGCTACAGTGCATTTAACTGGCCCGTTGACATTCAAGTTTGGAATATTATTTGCAGTGTCCTGCTCTTCAAGTAAGTTGTCCAGGCCCAGTACCGGTTCATATTTGCAATTAAAATCCCCTCCTACTATTACTTGGGCATTGGGTCCTAAGGTATCTAAGAAGGTATCTAATAGTTCTATTACCTTAGATTCTTTATTTGTTGCCTGTGGCCTGTTATATATGTTTATTATATATATCGTATCATTCCCCCTTGTCACCATCTTTACTCCTAACAATGAAATGCATTAAGCTTACACGACAGATTAGCAGAGACTGTCACAGTATAACCTTCTACCTTCAAGTTTTGTCATCGGGGTAATCAATACCAAAAGATTATGGTAATGTCTGAGACTATATATATGGCAATGGTCTCTAACACAGTGTAATAGCAATCTACCCTTAAAGGTCTATTGGATTTAACATAGTAGTTTCACATAAATATGTCAGGCCTATTGCCTTTGTCATAACTTTTCATAATAAACAGATCAGTTCTATGACATCTTTCCCACAAGGCAACTATTGGGCATACAGTCCTATCATTCTAAATATGAATAATATTATAGATAGCAAAATTATTCAGTCTCTCTTATGGTGGGCTAACAAGGATGCTAACAGTGCAAATATTTTACCACATTGTCAGAGGGTGTAGCGAACACCCAAACTCTTGCCTGTTATTGTAATTTATAAAAAAAAACGACCTGCAGTCCTGCATACTTTAACACAGTATAACAATCAACCATTAAGGACCCATTGGCTTTATGATAGGCTATTCATAATACATTAGGCAAGCCTATATCCTTTGTTATAATTTTTCATAATAAATAGATCAGACCTATATACCCTGATATAACATGCCCCAGTGAACCCAATAGCTTTTACAGTTGGCTTGTCCCCGTAACCAATGCAGGCATACTGTATTATGTTTAAACTCTCCCAAATGGCAATCATCAAGCATTCAGTTACAGAATAAAAAATATATACCCAATTACACTTGTCAAAAGAATATACAACCCTTCTTTAGAGGCCCTACAAGATTACCCCAGTGGAAATCATCTATACGTCAGAGGGGTAGCGGTAGGGGTCAGAGGGGTAGCCAACACCCACTTTCTTACCTACTACTGTATTCTGTGAGAATCAGTCGAATAAACTATCTGTCCACAGCATGGGTACTCACAAACATGTTCCCAGGGGCCAAAAAGTTTGGTTTGTGATGTGACCGAGGGCCGCTTTGATGCTAGCGGGGTGGAAGTCGGGCGAGAGGGCTCTAAAGATTTGGCTGTAAAGTGGTATACGGTAAGCAAAGCATATACCTCAGTGACCAAATCAAACAATGTGAAGCCAGAAAACATGAGATTAATCCCGACTTTCCCACTTTACCAAATTGTGTGGTCTTAGGCAATTTTTTTATTTCCCATTTCCCATTTCCTCCTTTTTCTTCATTATCACATATAAGAGGATCTCGAAATACATGACTTCAGGATGTGTGCTGCACAAATCCACCTCCTTTGATTTAATAAACTTTAATGTTGTTCACATATAAGAGGAACCCAGACCACCTAAACAGTGCACACAACAACCGACTTGCCTCTTTAGTTCACTATTGGAATGGCTGTCAGGGTGGGGGGAGAACTAATGTTTCTAAATTCATGTTTGAAAACTATAACTTTTAAATTATTACATCTCAAAGCGCTGATAACTGATGTACTAAGGCGAAAATGAAGTTCTGCATGTTAATTAAATACATTTTGTTTTAATTTTGAAGGGACTTTGCCATATTTTTATACTATTACTGCAAGATGTCTTTAAAAATGAAGGTGTTCCTAAAGTTAAGGAGTGCCGAGCTCCCAAGTCACTTCCTCTCTTTACCTTCAATTAACCTTTAAATAAATGCATGTCTGTTTATTTAACATATTTGTATTGCTAATGCAGTGTCGATTAAACAGCAGCTCGGTGCTACTGTTGACCAGGAGGCCGCTTGTAAAGATCAGGAGGGCCGCATGCTGCCCCCAGGCCGTACTTTGAGTATCATTGGCCAACAGGCTTTTACATAGTGTAAGACTGATCCACCCTTAAAGGCCTATTGGCTTTTATATGGGTTTTTCACAATAAATAAGGCAGACTTGCTGCTTTTGCCATACATTGTCATAATAAAAAGATCAGACTTATGGCCTCTTACATAACATTTCCCAATAAACCAAACGCCTATATCATTTTCCTTCATCATTTGATTGTCCCCTTTCCACAAGACCCATTACCCAGCAATTTTCAAAATTGCATGCGTACCATTATTCAATGGATGAATACACATTGCCTCAAGCTAAACTCTGACAAAACAGAGATTCTGATGATTTTTGGCAATATGCAACCCAGCTGGGGTAATCTGTGGTGGCCAACAGAGATGAGAGAGCCCCCTAAACCTGTGGTATAGGCCAAGAACCTGGGGGTGTGGCTGGACCACAAACTCTCTCTAACCCAACACACCAATGCAACGGTCTCGGCCGCTCACTTTCTCATTAAAAAGGTGAAGAAGATTCTCCCTTACCTCCCCGCAGATACTAGAAAAAACGTAGTCACATTCTTAATCCAGTAGAAATTGGACTACTGTAATGGACTGCTTGTAAACGTGCAGAAGCAATGCCTGAAACTTTAAAGTGTACAGAATTCAGCGGCACGGCTACTATCTAACATTCCTAGGAATAAATTGGTTACCGCAGAAATTCGAAGAATGCATTGGCTTCCAGTGGAACGACGGTTTACATTTAAGGCACTTTCTTTGGCCTACAAAGCCCTGAGCCAAAAGGGTCCGGTTTTTCTGCAAAATCTCTTTGCCTGGTATGAACCAGCCAGACACCTTCGCTCCTTCGGCACCAAACTCCTGCAGGTGCCGAAAATCCGCACTTTACAATGGGGCGGTCGCAGCTTCCACTTTTACGCCTCCAAGCTCTGGAACTCCCTTCCGTTCGAGCTCAGAAGCGCAAGCTCCCTCACTTCCTTTAGAAAAGGCTTGAAAACCTGGCTGTTCCAGAACTAGTTGTCAGTGCAGACTCCCCGCCGTCCCTAGCGCCAAGACACCTCCGGGTAAACGCGCGCTTTATAAATTAAAATAACATAACAAAACAATTATCAGGCATATAGTTATGAAATTACAAATACATAAAAATAACAAGGATTATCACAGAGCAAATCTACCCCAAGCTCTGTCAAAGGGGGTAACCAGCATCAAAACCATTTCCAACTACAGTAATCTGTGAGATTTCCTGTAACAACCTACCTCTCTATAGGCTCTAACCCTGTCATAACATTCCACCAGCTAATGTCTATAGGCTATAACATACTTCCATATTAAGTGTGTGTTAAATTTGGGGTCTCTAGTTGGCACAGGTAGGTACTTGTGACAAATAGGGACCCTCTCCTCTAGTCAGGGAAAGGGGATTACACACCTAAAATAACCCCTGCTCACCCTCTAGTGTGGAAAATGACTAAAATTAGGTATACATAAGCGGCGTTCATTTATGTTCACCACAGCCACTGTTGAAAGTAAAGCGAAAATCATGAAACAGTAGCCACGCCATCTTTTCCCTTTTAGGCCCCATCACGAACGTAGGTGGCAGCCATTTTGTGTGTCATGACCTCTCTGCCCACTGCCAATAGCCTGCGCATCTCTCCCCCTCACTCCCCAGCCTCGCAAGCATTCCCCCGCGCCCCGACAGCCACCGGTCTCTCCTGCTTGGGCCATAAATGCACCTCTAACGCGACCCTGTCTCCGAGCCACATCCCGTGCTGAGCCCCCCGCTCTTTCATCTCATTCATAGAACAGGCCCTTTTGATAACCTCTTCCTCCCTGCCCGATTGTCCGGCCTGATCCCAGGCCACCACCTAGCCCGACAGATGCAGTTTATTGCCCCCTACAGTAGGACCTCGCCTCACATCAAAGGAGCGGTGGTTAATCAATACCCTCACACCTCCAGATCCGACCGATCACCCACTTTCCCGTTCCCAGCGGAATGTCCAGCTGCGCGACAACCACCACATGCTGAGATTGGGGTGGGAACTCTACTGTAGATGTGTGTGGGAACGGGCCTGGACCGGGGATTCCGAGGATGTCTTTCCGTACTTCAAAGTATTGACAAGAACATGTTTCATACAATAAAGCCATAAACCTGTGTATAAGAGGCCAGGCCTCAGAGATGCGGTTAGAGCACCTCGAGAAGATACCCTGTTGTCTGATTTGACGTGTTCTGCTCCGTCGGAATAAACTCCTGTTTCTTACCTTCCTGTCTCCAGCGCCTGCCTCTTTGTTTGGTAATATTGAATGGTATGAGAGGCGGCTAACGCCGGGCAAACACTGAAGGTTCTTGGTCGACATCGGCCCTACCTTTCAACAATTGGCGTCCCAAACGTGGGTCCCATCAGTGACACGTGGATCCAGTGGGAGAGGTCCCAACGACAGAGTGAACAACTGCAACGATCGGGAAGTGCACCTGCCCGATAGACCCTCGTCTGGCAGCCGATCATCCGAACTTCACCGGTTCTGAGCAGACCTCTCTCGAGTGATCTACGGTCCTGACTGGGAACCATCAGGAGTGCCACAGCAATTACGGAGAATAGAGGACGATCAGGCGCTGGAAGCGGAAGACGAGAAACTGTCCATGCGGTCCGGGTAAGGTCGTGTAACACGACGAATTGCGAATTGATTGTTTGATTGTTTGAAAATACTAGTATTACTCATTTGATTGTTTCTGAGAGATTCTCTATTTGCAAACAAGCACAGGGTCGCAATACTCTGTTTAGTCTTTGCAGATAGTGAAGGGTAGGTAACGCAGGCTTTTGCCCCGTTGTAATCCGTCGTGCCTACTTCCCTCTCCATTTGATTGATTGTTATCCAAGCATTTATTGTTTTGGAATTGGTTCTCTTTGGATCATTCTCTAGTTGCAAACAAGCACAGGGTCGCAATACTCTGTTTAGTCTTTGCAGATAATGAAGGATAGGTAACGCACGCTTTTGCCCCCGTTGTAATCCGTCGTGCCTATTTTTATCCCTCATTTGATTGATTGTTTGACCGAACATTGATCGTTCGGAATTGGTTCTCTTTGGGTTATTCTCTATTCACAAATAAGCACAGAGTCGCAATACTCTGTTTAGTCTTTGCGGATACGAAGGATAGGTAGTGCAGACTTTTGTCCCCTTTGTAACCCCTCATGCATATCTTTGCCCCGTTTGTTGGTAGTTGGTTCAGCCCGGACCGTTTATTGGAGGTAGATCATCCGGCTCCACCGGAGGACACCCCTAATAAAAAGGACATATATATAAAAAATGCGGATTAGCCGCTGTATCGTGCTAGGCAACAAATAACATAAAAATCGTTAGGAAAAACAAAAGGAATCGAGCAAAATCAGTAGGCCACTGATGGGATCTCTTTTTGACCTCGCTAAAATAGAAACATTAGGAACAACCCCTCATGAGAAATATGAAACTAGTGAGAAGAGCCGAACTCGACGCCATGATGGCTGCAAGACAGCTCGGCTCCACCGCCCACCCCGCCCAAATAACGACAAACCCTATGCAAATATTATAAAAATATACAACACTCCAGCAAAGTAACATGTTAAAACGTTTTATTATACAACTAATTATTAAACAACTATTTACATGGCAAACGGCTGCAACAACAAACCCAAATGCATTTGCCGCCTGCTTGACGCTGTAGCAATGTTGGGCTACTTTGGGCTACTTTTTAGTAGGATCTGGGCTTTAGAAAGTCTACAAAAGCCGTCAACCGGCGAGGTAGCATCGGTGGCGGTCTGGGGTGGAGGACCGTTGTGCGCATAGCCCGGAGGCGGCACCACGCGCCGAGGCCCGTCCCCAGGACGTCCAGAGGTGGTGCCCAACAAGTTGTGTGCGGGGGGATGCCTTGCTGATGGCTCTCCTCAACCCCCCCCCCCGCACCCTCTTCCGTTGCCGGGCCCGGCTAGCTCAATCGATCGAGCACGAGACTCTTAAACTCAGGGTCGTGGGTCCGGCCATTTTGTACATCTGCGCCAGGAGATGGCGTGGGGCGCCCGTGGAGAGGTGGCGAGGACGGCCCCCCCCTCCCCCTCCAGGTAGAGGTTCCTCTCCAGCAATAAGATTTCCTTTAGCGTTCCACTCAACGGGCCCCCGCGGTTGATTGGCCGGGGGACCCGCTCCGGTGGCCGTGGTGAAGGGCGGCTGCCACGGGACTCACAAGATGGCGGCCGGCTCGTGGGCCCTCGACTCCCGCGGGCTTCCGGTGGGGGCAACCGCCACTGTTGCTCGACAATCCCCCATGGATATGCCCCTGTACCGGGTGACTGCCGCCTTGTCCACATCTGGTGCCGTAGGAGAGGCTGATTCGGCGCATCGGTGGAGGGACACGCCTGCTGTCCCGCTCTCTAGAGTGGCCACAACGTTGCCGCAAGATGGTGGTGCTCTCGTGCTGACGCCAGCTTTTGTCCAAATTACTAAGAGACACTGTAGACTGCCAACTCGATCAGCTCCGGTGGGACCTCAGCGTGGCCCGGTAGGGAAGATTTTGCCTTCCTCACTTTTAAGTTGCGGTCCACGCCGCCTGTCCTCTCTGCTGGCATTAACGGAATCTTTTGAACTACCGATAGGGATTCTGGTCCGACCACTTGTTATTGGAGGTATTTGGACTATGCTCTGGGCCCGCCCGGCCTCGACCAAAATGGCGCCAGTATGGGCGGGACTCGCAGTTCCTTATGACGTTCTAGTTGCTTAAACCTTGATGTTATGGGATATGTATGCGACCTTTGTGCACACGGCGGGCGGGGAAGGGTACGGACTGAACATGCGAACAACCCTATCGATGTGTTTTCTTTGTCATTTTGTGTATTATTAAAGCTCCGAAATAATGTTACTGATGATACTCGCCCTTGGTGTACGTATGGACGATTTTATTGTAACTGATCCTGTTATATTTCCAACTATAAAATAAACCTTCACTGGTCCTGCAACCGTTAGTCGCGTTTAGTTTTTCAATTAAATGGCTCGTCCTTTACTTACTTCTATACTACAGTGTAATGTCTCCTTACCTCATGCAATTCCCGTCTGCCCCGTGGCCGGCCTACATGGTTGGAGGCCCGTATTTGAATGCTGACATCTTCACAAATAAAGTTTTTTAAATATGTGGAACTAGCCTCATAACAGTCACTTAGATTGGTAGGTTCTCGGATAAAGGCTACTATTCTCAAAATAAATAAAGGGCAAGTAAAATGAAGCAATTTTGGTTATGAAAAATTAGAAAGGCATGGTACATACGAATAATGCGAAAAGAATAGTCAGGATCTGTCGTATTTTGCATTTCTGCAGCATAAGCAATAGGTAAAAGATCCTGATATTTAGATATATCTATGAATAGGACAATAGACCAGTTCCTCTGGGCTTCAATGCCGAGATGCAAAAGAAGATAAGTTAGGTACGTGGTAGGTAAAAACATTTTCGTGTTTTTGCGCGCTGATGTACTTTGAACGCTGTCACCCCCCCCCCTCTTCTCTTTCTCTGCAGGTTAATATCGGAATTTCAGCTGAAGTATGGAGAGGACCCAGAATGCACCGTGTCCCACGCAGAAAGAAGAAAAATTGTATGGTATGAATGTGCGCATGGGCCCTGATTGGTGTCGTATGAATGCTTATGTGTGGCGCACGTCTGGGTTGACGAACGAATGCTTTATGTATGACTGAGGTGTTGATCGAACGGTCAATGGGATAGGAAAATTAAGCCCGAACATGGTACCTGCATGTGAAAAACGAATGAAAATATAGCACTTTCCTTACTTAGGAACGACTCTCTCTGGAGCTAGCGAATGGGAGAGTGGCCTACGCCAGAAACTTGAAGGCTTATTTTAGTACGACGAACCCAACCCCAACCGATATCCCAAATGTACGCCCAAAATGACGCGCACCAGTGAGTCAACTTATGTGCGGGCTGGATAAGAAAAGTTAAGAGTACCCCGGGTTGGGGTCCATCCAAAATCCCCCTCAGCCCAGCTATTAGGGATGTTGTTATTTTTTTAGATTTACCCCTTCTTCTTCCACCCTCATAGAAAAGTCAGAATTGTACCATCACACGTCCGACTGACACCCCTCCTTTACCACAGCTTGGATCATCATTTGTTAGATGTTGGAAGACCCCACCGTGAGTATAAGCACGACTGGACTGATGTCCGACCAATTAAAAGGAGTAAGTATTTATTGAAGCGAGGTTACCAACAAAAATTGTCTGCTATTAGGAAGGAAGGAGAACAAAGAGCTCGACCCCCAAATGAACTAATTGGAGTACTGAGAATACGTAGCACGCATGAAAAAGTCCTTTTGCCCAAAATAGCCCTGCGTTTTTGTCTTAGGTTTTCGTACTTGATGTACGTACTGTCGCACCCTATCTGGTATTTGTGTATACGTAAACTATGAATTTATGTTTTCCCTCAGCTTGTGTTTTTACACAAAAAACTGACCCGTACTGATCTATATGTGTGTGCACTGAATAGCCTATTATTATACACGTTTTTTCTCTCTCTCTCTCTCTTTTTATGTTGTACATGTACTAATAGCCTATTTGGTGCGCACGTCGCTCTCTCCCTCTGAGGGCTCCCTTGCTCCCTTTTGAATAAATGACGACACTGTACCTCGCCGGTACAGGTATAATTGGCTTTAGACACGACAGTGTTTGGACAAATTGACAGAAACAAAACAATCGTATTTTGCCATATTACTACCTCTCCTTTCTGTAAAATGATGGAACTTAATTGGCTGAGAAAGAAAGGACAGGTAAGACGACTGATGTCCCCTAATCTGACCCTTAAAAAGGGAACTATATGTCAGTGGCTTTTTGCTTTAAGTACTTTGGTAACACCACCCTCATCGTTCGGATTACCACCGTCCATTGCACAAAAACAGAATGTCCGAAACATCCCCGTTTCTCCAGAATGGTCCCAGTTCTGTACCAGCCACCCCAGAAAATCTTAAAGACTGTAGCTGTGAGCCCTTGATAATAGCACTTCACTCTTTTTATAAATTAGCAGACCTTGAAGAAACATATAGCTCAACAGGATTTGTTTTAGACAAACGCGAGTCTCTACTGAAGGAGCCGGTTTGAATTCGATAAACCATGTAATTTTTAGATATCAGACTTCTTGCCACGTTCGCAAATATAACAGGAGTAAAACACCAGACAGACATTATGTTTGAAAATAGAAAATACTTGCCAACCTGAACCGCAGCAATGACGCATGAGTTAACGGCATACACCGATGTAAGGATTATTAAGCATCCACCCTATCGTGACCAATAAACGTTTCCCCAACTACTTGGGGTTGGGAGAGAAATTAAAGTGTGTAAACGTCTTCCCCTGCCAGTTCTCTAAAAATTGTTTTTTTATACTCATTTAAGGATAACGTGCAGCCGTCGGAGGAGAGGGGCCGGATGTGACGCACAGCCCGGCTGCAGATCGGGGAATATCTATGACCTCGACCAAGGTGGAGCCACGGAGCAAAGAGTTGCGGGACAAGGCACCATTCTCAGTGTGGAAAGTGAAGGAAAGAAGGGCTGTCCAGAAGCCCCTGCACATTGATGAGCTCGTGCCGAAAGTCCCAGCCCATTGTGCCCGATTGATGGGCCCACTTGCTTGAAATTTCTGCCCTCCTTGGTCTGTCTCAGATCTGATCCCACTCCACCCTCTCTTCCCTCGGCCTCCCAAAGCACGCCCCATCACCCTCCCCCTTTTTTTGCATATGGAATTTTTGAACTTGACTCTGAGAAGAAACACAGCACAAAAGATAGAATAGGGTTTGTCACGAAGGAAGAACAGAATGCGGGTACCCCGCCTAAAGGTACCTATGATAGATTAGTTAGGGAACAGGACAAACACAGGGCTGTGGTCCGAGAGCAAAGAATGGCCACACCCTGCAACGCGAGGTCTGAAGTGAAGCTGGACGCGTAGCTCCACCGCCGGTGCTCAACAGTGCCAATGACAGAGGAAGAACGATGAGAGCCTACCAGTGATGGCTCAATGTAAATAAGACACTGAAAAGTCGAACCTTTTTTTTTAACATTGCCACCCCTTGACTGTCCCTTGTATTAAGTTGGATTCCTCTCCCAACCATTTTTGTACCCAATTGAGCTTTCGTAACCTTACATCGGTCACTTTTCAACTATACATGGATAACTAAGAAGGCGTTAACTCTGTACCTTGATGATTGTAGAACACCAGCTATGCACATGAACATGCTGTCTAGTTTTGATCCTCACGGAGTCCAGACCTCAAATGTACTTAATAGCCCTTATTCGGCCAGAACATTTTTGTATAACATCATGTTTGTATTCGAACGAAATCCCCTACATCACTTAAGTAATGTCCCCATCTCCAGGTCTAATGTATGACACAACTAATGCAATCTTGTATGCACTGCCTCCCCGCCCATCACATTGACTACGTCTGGTTGTGTACGATTCTGTCTACATTGATAACAGAATTATTTCCATCTGCCTGTAATGCATACGGTCTACCAAAGCGAATTATATAACTAAAGTCAGCTTGTACATCCTCACCTATGACATGAACAGGAATGAACTAACTTATGGGAAAAACTGGGGACTGTGGAAAATGACTAAAATTAGGTATACATAAGCGGCGTTCATTTATGTTCACCACAGCCACTGTTGAAAGTAAAGCGAAAATCATGAAACAGTAGCCACGCCATCTTGTCCCTTTTAGGCCCCATCACGAACGTAGGTGGCAGCCATTTTGTGTGTCTTGACCTCTCTGCCCACTGCCAATAGCCTGCGCGTCTCTCCCCCTCACTCCCCAGCCTCGCAAGCATTCCCCCGCGCCCCGACAGCCCCCGGTCTCTCCTGCTTGGGCCATAAAGCACCTCTAACGCGACCCTGTCTCCGAGCCACATCCTGTGCTGAACCCCCCGCTCTTTCATCTCATTCATAGAACAGACCCTTTTGATAACCTCTTCCTCCCTGCCCGATTGTCCGGCCTGATCCCAGGCCACCACCTAGCCCGACAGATGCAGTTTATTGCCCCCTACAGTAGGACCTCGCCTCACATCAAAGGAGCGGTGGTTAATCAATACCCTCACACCTCCAGATCCGACCGATCACCCACTTTCCCGTTCGCAGCGGAATGTCCAGCTGCGCGACAACCACCACATGCTGAGATTGGGGTGGGAACTCTACTGTAGATGTGTGTGGGAACGGGCCTGGACCGGGGATTCCGAGGATGTCTTTCCGTACTTCAAAGTATTGACAAGAACATGTTTCATACAATAAAGCCATAAACCTGTGTATAAGAGGCCAGGCCTCAGAGATGCGGTTAGAGCACCTCGAGAAGATACCCTGTTGTCTGATTTGACGTGTTCTGCTCCGTCGGAATAAACTCCTGTTTCTTGCCTTCCTGTCTCCAGCGCCTGCCTCTTTGTTTGGTAATATTGAATGATATGAGAGGCGGCTAACGCCGGGCAAACACTGAAGGTTCTTGGTCGACATCGGCCCTACCTTTCAACACTAGGTTGCGTGGCGCGAGCAGTCAAGGCTTATTTCAGAGGCGTTGTAAGTTAAGCAGTTGTGATCACATACAGTAACCCAGTGACAACACTACAAATGGACACCACACAGGTTTTATATAAAAAATAAGTATACTTTATATAGAGTTACCACAAGACCATAAACGACAAAAATACACACTATGATTACTTTAAGATGGTAGATTTAAGCTTAGTTCAGTTCCGTTCTTAGATGCGACACTCATGGTCAATGTACCTTAAGTTGCGTTGCGCTTCCACGACAAGCAATGTCGCAGCGATGGGAAATGCGGCAAAGTCAGGTGCAAAGAAATAAAGACGTGAAGATCTTCTAGATGCAGCACGCTTCTCGGGGATGCGAGATACTCCAGTCATTTCGATGGTGTGGGTTCGAATCCCACCGCGGCCACCAATGTTAGATTTGGGGGTCTTTAGTTGGCACAGGTAGGTACTCGTGACAAATAGGTGCACTCCTCCCTCCCATCAAGATGCAGATCTCTCTATTCACCACTGGGTGACTCAGTCTGTCTCCTGGAATTCCCCAGCCCTGTCACTCACAGAATCCAGACATAGGAATACACATCCTAGCAGAGGCAGGTTTGAATGGTTAGACACACAAATACCTACTTTCTAAAAGTGGTATTGCAAACACAGAATATTAAAATAAACTTTACTAAAAGATGTATTTTATTATTCTGAGTTCAGGCATACTAAACTCGAATTTCTACCATGTTCTCTGAGCCTGTTATGATTATAAAGTGTAACAATTCTAACAGCCCATTCTGGTCTATAGAGAACAGGTAGCCTTGCAATAGTGAAAAACGAAAATGGTTGTAATTCACTATTAGGACATGCCACACACATCAGGGCTTGTCCTACCTTATACTTACAATGTACCCTGCCCTTGGGCCTATCATAGGGGTGAATGATATGAAGAAAAGGGAAGGTTTAGGGACTGGGTAGTGGGTGCACTTGCCCAGTCAGCATGACAGTACCAGACTGCACGCAGGCTCTGCAATGGAAGACCTTAGACACATTTTACAAAGCTGCTTCTGTGGGTGGCACAACCAGTGCTGCAGTCCCACCAGCAGCATTTGGAGTACACACCCTGGCACACTCAGTGCACTAGACTAGGTTCTGACAAGTAAACCAAAATAGCCAAACATGGAATCACTAATCCATACATCAATTTACAATAGGGAGCACTTGCACTGTAGCACTGAATAGCAGTGGCACCGTGCCCAAAGCATCCAACACCAGCAAAAATACATGAGGCAACAGCAAAAATGGAAGGGAGACCCATGCCAATGGTGCCAGGTCTAACAATATGTTAACGCAAACAGTGACCTCCTGCCTTTATCATATCTTTTGGTAATAACAAGCTCCGATATTGTCTTCATCATTGGCCTGTCACCATAACCTTCTCAGTACCGGTGCATTGAGGATACGTTTTCAGACAAGGCAGGAAGTACAATGTAAGCACCCCTTTTCAGTGACAGCACACACCTTCTGCCAAATCAAATGGTGCACTCAGGGTACCAACATGTGGTGGAAAGACAAGACCCACTCGTAGTTGTACAACAGTCAGCCCCTCGCCAATGACCATGTCATTCACTGGGCCTCAAAAGATCACGATTCACTGGCTATCCCATTTCTGGGATTCTGGCCAGTCTGAATATTCACTATGGGAACACAAATTCTCCCCATTTGCTCCTTATTCCACAAAGCTACCAAGTAATTGAACTTCACTACTTTTCTCTAGAATAGTGATACTCAAAGTACGGCCCGAGGTTTGGGGGGGCATGCGACTCCCCTGACCTTCACATGCAGCCCCCTGGTCAGCAACAGCAATAGGCATTTACTTAAATGTTAATTTTTTTTGTGGTAGTTTTCAAACATGAATTTAGAAACATTCATTTTTCCCCCTTGACAACACTGCCCATAGTGAACTAAGAAGCACGCCAGTGTTATGTGCACTCTTTGGCTGACCTGGATTTCTATTATACATGAACATTATAGTTTATTAAATCAAACACATGAGATGTTTTTGTGCAGCGCACATCTTGAAGTCTTCAAAGTCCTGTGGTAAATAAATAAATAATACCTCTATTTTTGAATGGATAAATGAATAACAGATAGCTCAATAAATAAGAGTCAAGATTCGAGGTAGTAGGAGTTTGCAGGTTTAATACAGCATAAAGGACAGGAACAGGACAACCTGCACAGGAATAGGATGACAGGGCCCGGCAGCTGCCGGGGCTGGATCTGGGATGAGCGCGCTAACTTTAATAACAGTACACAAGCATATATACTAAAACAGTTGCATTACAGTGAATACAATAGGCGGAGCAGTGGGTGTGGTCAATAGCAGTCGCGAAAGATAAGGGTGAAAGTAGGTGTAACAGGAGGCGTATACATAGACATGTGATGTAAACGTAACAGAGTATGTCATAAATGGGGCGGAAACATGGAGGGGGCTACCTAAGGAGCCGGGACCTCTAACCTAATGGTGCGCGCAAACTGACAATGACGTGTTACTAGGAGAAGCTGGGGGCTATGAACTCTGTGCTAGGAGCAGAGACTGAAGTCTGGAGAGTCAGGGCGACATGTGCCTAAACAATATCTAGTATCTGATGTTTAGGGAACATGTTGATATAAACTAAAAGTCAGGAGGGGAAAGGCTAACAGACTCTAAGACTGGAGCATGCATTATTCTACATGTAGTGCGTTGAAGAATATTAAATGACCATTAAATGCAGTATTTCTCTTACATGGAGACGTAAAGGCTAGACAATGACGGAAACTATTGATGCGATTCAAGTAGCTTAGGAATGCAGAGAAGGAGGGCTGAACTGATAACTAGAATCATAACATACTCTTGGCAGACTCGTAGGCAGAGCCAGGCCGAGCCGGGCACTGCGAGGCAGGAAGTAAGTGAAGGGTCGAGGATACAGGTGGGGGCTGTATCGCTCCTCAGCGAGGGTTCAGGAGACAGAAGCTGAATCTGGTGTCCGGGCCCATTTGAGGCCTAGAAAACGGGGACTTTACAATGAAATAACGAGGCAACGCAACTTTACATAGGCCTAATACTCGTAGCTTTCACGAGAACTGGAAACTGGCATACTAGAGATAGACACAATTATAATTGCATCTTTAATCGAACATGGGGGATACATATGCATATTAATCATGCACACATAACATAAGATGGAGGACACGTAGGGACACAGAACATGGCAAAATTTACTTTTCCACATTCCCTCCTTGTCACTACGTTTCCATTAGGAAACATCAATATTCATGATACCATCTATCATTTCATACAATATCATTTGCTCGTCTCGAATTTTCTTGGAACGGGATTTAGAACAGGACTTGAGACTAGGAATACAGGATGTAGCACAAATGCCGCAAATCGCAGGGCCACATTGTATACAGAGGCAGCAACTGAATATGATCGCTACTGCAATACCCAGAAATGACAAAACTTTCCATCCCCAGGTGGAAATTATATTCCAGAACCAACCGGACCATGTCCAGGTGCCTGGATTTTGGTGTAACATATGGGCAATTTTATGGAGTCTGGTTATAGCTGAATAAACAGACGGCGCGTTATTAGGAATGAAAATGCAGCAACTAGATCCGATGACTCTACATGCCCCGCCCCTATCGGCCAGTATGACGTCAAGGACGAGACGATTCTGGAGCACGACAATTCTCATAAAGGATTGTTCTTCGGTTAAGTTACCTAGAGCAGAGGTAGTCTCAATCACTACTGCTTCAAGGGTTCTGGTTAATCTACGTATCAGTTTACTATTCACGACAGTACCTAAGTAGGGGAAGACACCTTTATTGATATCTATGTATTGCTCTAGAGCAGTTTCAGTATAATCGACAATCGGGAGGTCTCTCTTGTGTCTAGTATGTACTAGGTGGGAATTCCTATGATAGTCAGGTGGGGCTAGAAAAACTGGTGGCAGTAGGAAGGCAATGTAACAGGTTCCCTCCCAATCGAGGGGCAGACGAACATATACGGTCTGACCACAAACAAAATAAGAATGACGTGAAGCTTTGAAAATAGATTTCCTACTGTCACTATACTTGACAATAGTAGTACAATCACTATGGCCTACATGTATGGAACCATTATTTCGGACACATAATTCGCCTTTGACTGGTAATACTGACATAGCAGGTAAGTCTGGAGTAGAATCAGACTGAACATTCAGGACCATAAAATTCGAAGAATAATTACCCAAATTATAAACTTCATTTTCTAGATCTAACCCTGTTCTGTGGGGAAGACCTTGCTTGCCTGGGAAACATGCACTGTTAAGAAAAGACATATCTGTTGAGGATGACGTTAACGTGGACCATGCTCCACACGAACCATTATGTGAAAATGGATAAGGAAAGAGTGGCAGAACTCCCTTCGGTGTCTGGAAAGGGGGGAGTCGACCACACACCCAACAATTAGTGGCATTGCTGGTCTGGTGTGAATAATGTAACATGCGGATAAAAGAATTATTACGCATAGCAAGACGATATGAGAGTTCATGAGGAGGTAGATCACTAAACGTGTGCTCTACTGTAACATTAGCAGACTTATTTACATGAGAAACTGGAAAACACAAGTAAAATGCATAACATGTGCAGGTAAACATAAGGCTGAAAAACAATATGAAACTTAGAAAAACGATACATCGGATTGAGTTTTGACTAACTCTCTCACTATGGGGGTCTATTTTATACATGTCAGAAACCGGTCTAACCGTTTCACCTAGGGGAGGACTTAGACAATCAAACTGGCTGACTTATTTTACTAGACCTTAATTTTTTCTTATACTCCTGCTGCGGAGTTTTCTCTAACGGGGAGGGATTCGTATCATAGTCTTTTGCGGGACAGTCCTTAAGAATAGTACTTTGGCAGTCTTTCAAATCCTCTGAAATGTTCTTGGTAACAGACTTCAATCCAAAAAATCTTTTCACATGTGACAAATGGACCCAGCCCTTCCTGCCTTCCAGCTTGACGGCAGTACGGGTGGCCAGGAGGACCTGTTTGGGTTCTTTCCAGCGAGGCTCCAGCGGACTTGAACGATCAAAGTTCCTCACAAGAACCATGCATCCGGGAACGATTTCATGCGGTGCCACCTCGGTATTGTCTGGAAATGCGGCGGCAACCTGTGAACGACAAGAGTGTAGGGCAGACATCAAGGAAGCTAGGTAATCTGTCAGCATATTACTTGAAACATCGGTAATACTTCGGGGTCTAGGTGTACCCCACATATTAGGGGGGCGGCCGAATACGACCTCGTACGGGGACAGACCTGATCTGGAATGTGCGACCATGCGCATATAAAACAAAGCGACTGGCAGAGCTACTAGCCAGTCCACACCTTTCTCTTTACATACTTTGGCAATTCGAATTTTCAGGGTCTGATTATGTCTCTCTACGAGACCGGCTGCTTCAGGATGGCGTACACAATGAAACTTCCACTGGTACCCTAACAGAAGGGAAACATGTTTCATAAGCTCGGATGAGAATGGCTGAGAATGGCTGGCCGTTATCAGAATATACGACCCTTGGGAGTCCATAACGGGGGAAGAATTCACGAACCAACTGCTTGGCAGTGGTCGTGGCTGTGTAATCTGGGACTGGATATGCCTCTGTCCACCTGGACAAAGCGCATACAACTACAAGGACATACTTGAAACCTCGACATCGCTCCATCTGAATATAATCCATTTGGAGGACTTCAAAAGGGTGGTCAGGGGGCTGGAATCCACCTTGTTCCACCGGGACACTTTTACCTGGGTTAAACTGGCAACATATCATACAGGTACGGACCTTCTGCTTGGCTGCAGCTCGTAAATGCTTGTTGGACCAAATGTTCTGGATACTATCTAACATAGCTTTTTCTCCTAAATGTGCTGGACTATGTGCGGTATTGATAATGACTTGAACCATAGAATCGGGGAGAAACCATGTGGCTTTTCCCTTCGTCACCCATCCCTGATCTGTCTGGACCCCTCCTTGTTCGGACCATTTCTTGATTTCATCGGGAGTAGCATGTAACTGGATATCTATGACATCTTGAGTAGGGTCCTTAACTGTCATACAGGTAGTCAGATCTGGAGTATGTGTCTGTGTCTGTGTCTGTGTCGGATTAACTGACATGTCTGGTGTCTGAGCTGTAAGCTTGGCTGTGCGATCTGCTAGATCATTACCTTGGGAAATAATGTCAGTAACTTTCGTATGTGCTTTGCATTTCATAATAGCGATAGATGTCGGTAAGTGTATGGCATCTAACAGAGCTTGAATAAGGAGACCATGCTGAATCTTGGTTCCATGAGAAGTCATGAAACCTCTCTCCTGCCAGAGCACTCCGAAGTCGTGTACGACTCCAAATGCGTAACGTGAATCTGTGTAAACATTAACTTTCAGGTTTTTAGCGTGTATGCGGCTTGAGTCAGAGCAACTAGCTCTGCTGCTTGAGCAGACAGGGTGTCAATACGATGTGTCTCTATAACTTCAGTGTCTGTAGTCACTGCATACGCGGCTACTAGTTCTCCTGTACTTGTTCTCATACATGAACCATCCACATAAAGTGTCAGGTCGGGATCTGGTAATGGAATGTCTGTCAGATCTTGTCTTGGCTTAGTCATAATATTAACTACTTCCACACAGTCATGTGTGGCAGGATTTAAAGTAACTGATGGTAACAGTGTAGCAGGATTTAGAACGTTGCAGCGTCTGATTTCTATGTGTGGCTGGAACAGTGTCAATTCATAACCTGTTAAACGTGCAATTGTCAAGTGCTGAGTCTGTGTTCGGTTTAAAAGAACTTCCACAGAGTGTGGAACTTGTACTGTCAAGGAATGTCCTAACACTATGGAATCACTCTGTCTGATAGCTAGTGCCGTGGCTGCAACTGACTTGAGGCACAGGCAGCGCCTGGGCTACAGGATCTAGTGTGCTCGAAAAATAAGCACAGGGCTTGTATTGTCCTGCTTGATCTTGTGTGAGAACAGATAATGCTGTACCTTCGCGTTCAGTGACGAAAAGTGTAAAAGGCTTACTGTAGTTCGGTGTAGCGAGAACTGGAGCTTGGCATAAGGCTTTCTTTAATTCATTGAAACTAAGTGTATGTTCAGATGTCCAAGGGAGGACAGTCGATACGGCTGCCTCCTGTGTCGTTAACTGTATCAGTGGCTTGGCTAGAAATGCATACTGAGGAATCCATTGTCTGCAATAAGAAGTGAGGCCGATAAAAGCACGTACCTCCTTCTGGGTCTTGGGCTGAGGAAGACTCGCTATTAACTGGATACGGTCAGGTGTCAACTGCCTACCCCTCTTGGACAGTAAGTGGCCTAAATAGATCACTTGCTGGACACAGAATTGAAGCTTCGAAGGGGACACCTTGTGCCCCATCTCTGCTAGGAAATACAAGACTGTAAGGGATGCTCGCTCGCAAGCACGTTCAGAACGGGCTGTGATCAGTAGATCATCGACATACTGGAGCAGGGCAGTGTCAGTTGGCATGTGAATATTGTCTAGTTGTCTCTTAAGTGCTTGACTGTAAATACTTGGACTTTCTGTGAAACCTTGAGGAGCTCGTGTGAACATATAGCTCCTTCCATTTAAACAAAATCCGAAAAGAAACTGGCTGTCTGGATGAATGGGGACACTGAAAAATGCGTTCTTGAGGTCTATGACTGTAAAAAATGTGGCTTCAGAATCAATGGCTGTCAATAGGGAAGAGATATCTAGGACAACTGGGTACTGGGGAATAACACATTTGTTGAGTTCTCGAAGGTCAATCACTAATCGATATACTGGGGGTGCATTTGGATCAGTACGTTTCATGACTGGAATGATCGGAGAATTACATACATTGGAGTCAGTTTCTACAACTACTCCTTGAGCGATGAGCTCGTCAATAATTTTGGATAAGGCTGCTACAGCCTCAGGTGGCAATCTGTACTGTCTGATTCGTGGTAACACTACACCTGGTTTGAGAGTCACACGATGGGGTGTGATTTGCATGAAGCCAACATCAGTTGGACCTTGTGCCCATAGATGCTGCGGAACATTAGACAATCTCGGATCAAAATCTCGTAATACATAGTGACCCTTGAAGTCACGTAAGAACAATCGTATTCCCTCTGGGGAGCAGCAAATAACTGCACCTAATTCTTTCAGTGTTTTAATACCTAACAGATTTTCTGGACATGACTTCGTAAGTAACAGATCGGTAGTGCGGGACAATGGACCTACTTCTAAAGTAACTGGCTTAGATATCTCGTTTACAATAGGCTTTCCTGAAAAACCAAGGGAAACATTTCTAGAGCCTGAGAGCGGATCCCCTGGAACTTCGGCGTGACTGATGGTCGTCCTACTTGCCCCTGTATCAATCAGAAACTTTCTGTCTTTCCCTAATACTTGACTATGAACATAGGGACCCTCTTGATCTACAGGTATCTCGATGAGAGGCAAGCCTACCTCCCTCTCTAGGCTGTTTCATGAATATGGCTGATACTCTGGATATTCGGACTGTGCATACTGGTACATCTGCTGTGTAACATGCTGTGTTGCAGCAATAGGCTGCGGTGCTGGAACTGTCTGTTGTGCATTCTGTGGCTGAGAAGTCTGTGGAACTTGTTCTTGTCTAGGCGGACGTGGTCTTTCTTTAGTTTTACCAGTAGCTATATTATGTTTCAGAACTGCACACTCGTTTATATAGTGACCTGGCTGTTTACAATAATTGCATGTCCCTTTAACGGGAACTGCAGGATGACTGGCTTGATTCGTACCCCTCTTCTGACTGTCTTGAGGAACAGATTGTGCAACTAGTACTTTCATTTTCGTATCTTTCATACGTTTTCTTTCATGATCTTGCTCTTCTCTGATTCTATTCTGGTGATATTGAAGCATCTGCAACATTTGGGACGGGGTATTAGCTTGCCAGGTACTTTCGACTTTCAAAACTCGGTTCTTAACTTGTGGACTTGAATTCTCGACTAATTTAGTAACAAAAAGATGAGGGTATGACTCGCTACTTGTCTTGAGGCCACTGTTAATACTAAAGCATTTTTCAAATCTAGAATAAAAATCACTAGTGTCTTCGTCTTGTTTCTGTTTACAGGCTGAGATTGCATCCCAGTCTTCCTTTTTAGTGGCTAATAATCTTGGCAAAACTTGTATTAATAGTTCAGGTAATTCTTTACATTTCTCTCCTAGACCGGTACCTGGTACTCGTATCTTATCTTCAGCTTCTAGAACTGCCCAATCGATCTTTTTCTCTCCCACCTCCCATTCTTTTTCCTTGAGTTTCTCGTATACCCCTGCGGGCAACAGGACCTTTAACATTTTAATAATATCTGGATACGTGTATTCTCCCATACGGAGCATGTCTTTTAATTCTCGGTGGAACCCTGCTGGATCTTTGTCATGACAGGGAATTAATTTCTTCATCTCTAAGAGTTCCATCTTTGTAATCGGGGTGTAAACAAATACTCGTTGCATTTCACCATCTGCTGTCCTGACTGGGTGTACTTCTCGTAACGGATTCTGTCTATCTATGTAAAAGGGTTTACTTTCTGGGGGTGAGACATGAACAAAATGCGGGTTCAAAAACGTTCTATATTTGTGACGCTGTTCTAGGATGACACTAATTAAATCGGTACCTAGACCTTTCCATCTATACTGGAGTAACTCGTTCAGGACATCGTGTAACGGACCTGGATCAGAATGTTGACCCTCATACAGAGTAATGAGGTGCTGGATCATATACATACCCACCAGTCGTTGCTCGGCTAGAGGCAGTTTCAGAAACATTTGTGCCACTATTTCGTCTGGAAAAGTGGTAGAATCAGTAGTCCATCGGACTGCTGATCGGGCTAGTTCTTGTTCATGCATAGTACTTAACTCACTGTAACCGATTCGTGATTTCAGAATGTGATCGGTAGCTTGAAATACTTGTTCTAGAGAACCTTGTTCTGGTGCTGGATGAGGAACAGTTTTCTTGTAATCTAGACGTGAATGTCGGTCGGAAAGTCTAGTTCTACCTACATACGCTATTCTAGTGGGATTCTCGTCGTCTACCTCTTCAGTAGAAGAGTCATTTTCTTTCTCGTTTACTAGTGCTTCTTTGCGTTTCTCGTGTAACCTTATTATTTCTTTACGGATTTTCTTGTACATACTCTCTATACTACTGAGTGTCCTGTGTTTACCCTCGGCTATGTTATCACTCCACCTTGTCAGGATTCTCATTTCGGCCGGATCTTTAGTCGGATAATCTTGTTCTCTTATTAGACAATTAATCAGAAACTTTAATAACATGAGCTGGATCTCAGCTTTCCTTTGAGACATAGCTTCGCCAATACTTTCTGGATCATCCCCTGTACGGATGAAACGATATATTCTGTCTAGATCTCCTTTCATATCCGGTAGGGTGTCCAAATACCCGGTCACCCGTCTTACACGGATGGAATATATAACTGTACTATCATCACCTGCAACTGGATCATAGCGGCATTCAGTGAGAGCTCGTCGGATATCTGCAACGGACTTATATTTGGGCGTACGCTGTAACGCACATTCATGTAACTCGGCCAACGTTCTACGTTGGTGTGGTGGCGGGGTACCAGGAGGACCTCCTCCTGCGGCCCCTAAACCGGAATCGTCGACTGATACTCGTCGTACCGGTGCGGTGGGAAATTGTAATGTAGGCTGGACCGGGGGTACCGTAGCGGGTACTGCAAAGGGTGCCCCGGTGTCTGGGGGAGCAGGAATTGCCTGATTTACAGGGACTGGCGGAACAGGATTTGCATATTCCAGGACTGTGTCGTCAAAATAGGACGAGATGAAAATATCAGCTGCGGTCGGTTTGTGACGTAGCTTAGTCGGAACTAATGGTGGCGGAAAATTACTGGATGCCTCCGGGGTCGCTTTTGGCAAGCCCTCGGCAAGAAGAGGATACATACCCTTAATAAGGGCATGCCTCTGTCTGTCTGACTGTTCGGTTTTGACTCGTTCACCTATCTCGATTAATTCCCTTTCTTGGGCTCGTTCTAAAGATTCTCTACTTAATTCTGACTTTCTGATTTCTTTTTCGGTTCTCTTATGAGATTCTTTGCGCCATAACTCGATGGCATCTTTCTGTGACTGTCTGGCTTTCTTTTTCCATAATGCTTCTTCTACTCTCATGATGCACTCGGCATCCCATGTACCCGATACGGGCCATCTATACTTTTCCTCTAACTGTTTGGTATACTCTACCCATAAATCTAGATATAATATGGCACTTATGCCATGCTTTTGATACATAAAATGACCTGGACTGTCCCTAGGCGGGACAGGAACTGCTGCTTCTAGCAGACCTTTTCTGGTTTTTAACTGACGTAGTTTAGAAAATAAGGGCATGACTGAACTGTAACCTAGACACAATACGCAATTACAATACACAATGAACACGATAATTACTCCACATTCATACCACGACATTACAATACATGAAAAACATTTAAAATAACAGTTCAAACAGAATACTACCTGGAATACTGAAAACAGAATACATGAATTTTCTCGAGAAACAGAACTGACTAGAACAGAAACTAGATGTACTGCTAAAACAGTACGAAACTCACCGGTCTCATAAAGAGACACGTTAGGACCCGCATCCACCAAAGTGGACACTTCGTTTTGGGTCTGTGTACCACCAACCCACGGACCAGAGTCAATTAGATTGACCCTGTCTAGATACTACCCCAGCAATGGTACTCACCGGGCAGCAAGAACGGAAGGCCTCGGACTGGACTGGACTGCTTCGACGCCGGACGGACGAACTTCAGACTTCTGTTACGGGTGGGCCTCCGGATACCTCGGACCTTGGACTCTCGGCTTGGGCTCTGGTCGGGACTCGCCGCGTTCCTCCACCGCCTCGTCTGGATGCTGGACCGCCACCTCCGTCTCCTCCGTGGGCCTGAGGGATACTTGAAGCAGAAATATCTGCCGGTGCGCAGAAGAGTTCTGTCACGGCTGCAGAGGGTCAGGGGGCCGGCGTGGCTTCACCGGCGCGTGGGGAAAGGGCAAGTCCCTGTTCGGGCGCCATTATGTGGTAAATAAATAAATAATACCTCTATTTTTGAATGGATAAATGAATAACAGATAGCTCAATAAATAAGAGTCAAGATTCGAGGTAGTAGGAGTTTGCAGGTTTAATACAGCATAAAGGACAGGAACAGGACAACCTGCACAGGAATAGGATGACAGGGCCCGGCAGCTGCCGGGGCTGGATCTGGGATGAGCGCGCTAACTTTAATAACAGTACACAAGCATATATACTAAAACAGTTGCATTACAGTGAATACAATAGGCGGAGCAGTGGGTGTGGTCAATAGCAGTCGCGAAAGATAAGGGTGAAAGTAGGTGTAACAGGAGGCGTATACATAGACATGTGATGTAAACGTAACAGAGTATGTCATAAATGGGGCGGAAACATGGAGGGGGCTACCTAAGGAGCCGGGACCTCTAACCTAATGGTGCGCGCAAACTGACAATGACGTGTTACTAGGAGAAGCTGGGGGCTATGAACTCTGTGCTAGGAGCAGAGACTGAAGTCTGGAGAGTCAGGGCGACATGTGCCTAAACAATATCTAGTATCTGATGTTTAGGGAACATGTTGATATAAACTAAAAGTCAGGAGGGGAAAGGCTAACAGACTCTAAGACTGGAGCATGCATTATTCTACATGTAGTGCGTTGAAGAATATTAAATGACCATTAAATGCAGTATTTCTCTTACATGGAGACGTAAAGGCTAGACAATGACGGAAACTATTGATGCGATTCAAGTAGCTTAGGAATGCAGAGAAGGAGGGCTGAACTGATAACTAGAATCATAACATACTCTTGGCAGACTCGTAGGCAGAGCCAGGCCGAGCCGGGCACTGCGAGGCAGGAAGTAAGTGAAGGGTCGAGGATACAGGTGGGGGCTGTATCGCTCCTCAGCGAGGGTTCAGGAGACAGAAGCTGAATCTGGTGTCCGGGCCCATTTGAGGCCTAGAAAACGGGGACTTTACAATGAAATAACGTGCACACTGAGAAACGTGGCAACGCAACTTTACATAGGCCTAATACTCGTAGCTTTCACGAGAACTGGAAACTGGCATACTAGAGATGGACACAATTATAATTGCATCTTTAATCGAACATGGGGGATACATATGCATATTAATCATGCACACATAACATAAGATGGAGGACACGTAGGGACACAGAACATGGCAAAATTTACTTTTCCACAGTCCTCTTATATGTAAAAATGAAGAAAAATGAAGGTGATATAAAACAATAGCCTCGGATCACAAAATTTGGTAAAGTGGGGACGCTGGGATACATCTAGTGGTTTCACATTGCACAATTCAACCACTAGATGTATATGCTTCTCTTCCCCTACACCCACCTTACTGCCAACCCCCTTCCGCAAATCTCCAACCGCCCACATGCTGGCATCAATGAGGCCCTCGGTCACATCACAGACTAAACCTTTTGGCCCCTGGGAACATGTTTGCAAGTACCAATGGATGCTTTTGATAGTCCTTGGCCCAGGGGCCCTATCCATCCACTGGTCCATCCCAGGCCTCCCTTTGCTTCACAAACTAGGATTTCATCTCTATGGACAGCTCAGAGGGCAGACACACCAGAATCCAAATGCTTACCTGTAAAGATTAAATCACAGACACAGGTGGACGATCCTTCTGTGACAGCAGTCATCCGGTACCTACAAGAAAGAAGGCGCTGCAGTGATCTGAAACTGAACCCCATCATAACCTGCTTCTAGTTATCCATCATAAGCCATCCCCAGTGGCGGCTCGCCATAGGGAGTGCTGCGCGGCGGGGAGGGCCAAGGTGGGGGGGGTAGTGGAGTCCAACATACGACGGACGGTAAACAACCTTTACCACGAAGTTTTTACCACGCGGTACCTTTACCACGCGGCCGTTACAACGCAAGTCGTTACCACGACTTGCGCTGGAGGGCGCTGTGGGATAAGGAATTTTATAAATTTATATTCCAACACCTTCCCTACCGTTACGGGGACTGGTGTTGGAATATAAAATTATAAAAATCCTAAATCCGCGCCCTCCAACGCAAGTCGTGGTAACGACTTGCGTTGTAGCGGCCGCGTGGTAAAGGTATGTGTTGTTACAACCTGCGTTGTAACAACGTACATCCACGACGGACAGGAGTAAGGTAAGTAATTAAATAATTAAACAATTTACCTTGCGGGCGCTGCATCACCAACATGTATGTCGGACTCCACTACCGCCCCACCCTCCACCTCCCCCACCCGCCTCACCGCACTCCCTTGGCGAGCCACCACTGGCCATCCTCATTGTCCTCTGCATATTAGCAGAATTTTAAAGCACACAGTGTCCTCTGCAAAGCAGACATAACGCATGTTTGTCTGAGGATTAATAACATGGCTGAACATGTGTTCTTTCATATCTGACAACTTATGATCACTCAGTGGAACACACTAGAAACTACTGATTGGCCAAAAAACGACACTAATCTGCATGTTGGTCCTTCTTTGCATTGTCTGCAGCAGCTGCATCTATAAAAGGCTTCTAACAAAGATGGTGGCCAAGCTTCAGAGACCACAAAGGTACAGGGTTGTGGCTGAAATTATCTGACTACCTCACATCCACAGCAAAGTCACTGTTCTGGGTGCAGGTCAAGCAGTGGGGAAGTTTTAAAACCCTCTGTCCTGTACACAAAGCACAGCGTTGCACTACCTTATTACCTGGCCAGGTAATAAGATTCTTGCAGCCTCCTTTGATGCATGAAGCTTTACTCCTTGCAACACTCTAGCTATGTCAGTGCTTAATTTGTAAAAACCATAAGTGCGAGGGCCAGAGGTTAATTTGTCAAAAAATAAGTGACTGGGCTCTTGTCAGGGCGCAGCTTGCACCGGTTTCTCCTGTTAGCGCTGCCTAAAACAGAACCAACTACTAACCATGAAAGTGGGGAGCGGGTGTGGCATAATGGCCAGAGCAGCAGACTTCAGAGCTGGGGAACCAGCTTCGAGTGTGGGTGTCGGCTCAACATCCTGTGATAACTGGCGCTCATGAAAAGCACTGATGTTGATGATTTAATGCTTGTGCATGCCGGTGCTGAGCACTAGAAACCACAGGCTCAAATTAACCCCTTGGGCTCGGCCGTGATTCTGCTCCTGTGCGGCAAAATCGCGAGTGGGCGGGTTTATGACGGCCCCCAGCCGTCATCAGCACACGAGCCCCGTGATGCATGACGGCTGGGGGCCGTCATCAGCATCGAAGGGGTTAAGCAGTGGCCAGGGTCCTTGTCAGGAGGCCAATGCAGCTTGCCCCACCCATTACCCCTGCAAGCACTGACAGTGACAGTGCCAACACAGTTGTTAACCATCACACTCCTGCAAGTGTGACAATTCAGACTATTCCAGGCCCCCAAAGCTATAATGGCTATGGTGGTAAATGTAACTAATTTTAATGTATATTGATTCAATAAACAATTGTTGTTGTGCTCATCTGTAAATTGGACAGACAGCGCCACCATGTGGCAGGCTGTCAGCGATGCTGATGTTCACAATTAAGGGGTGTGGCAGACCACCGGAAACCACCTGCTCAATTTAAGCACCGCCATTGCCCCGTCACCATTTGTCAAATTGCAGAAAATTATAGACAGGTTCACACTTTCACCTCATCACTTAAACATTTAAACCACTGAAAAATAATATTGATCTTCTGGTTACTTTCTCAGCACATTCTCTGCCTCACCCTCATTTGCAAAATGCTCTCAGGCAAGCTTGTCCTTACCCATTGGCAATATTAATATTCTTTTAGTTTCAACATTAATAAAAGCATATGCTAAATGTTAGTATATTTAATGTCATTGTCTTTATAAATTTATATTTAAATAAATACATTTAGATTTTAGTATAAATACATTTATATCTTACATTTTAATTCATGTTCCTGTGATAGATTTGTAATATCTATGCTATAGCTGTAATTCCAATGTCTTTATATTGCCAAAATCTTTACACCATCAATATCAATACAATTATATGTTTAAAATCAATATTTATATCTTTAATGTCAATATTATAGGACGTCATTAACATTTCAATATTCTTAGTCTTTATATATTCAATAACAATAACTTCATTCCTTCAACTCAACATATTTCTATGTTTAAAACCAATAGTTTTATTTCTTAAATACAAATATTTTTAATATCTGTACTTTCCTCCAATATATACCATGAGTCTGGTTTGCGAGTGTCAACGTAAGGGTACCATGGGCATCCATAACTGTGGAGCAGTGGACCCCTCATTCTCTGAGCCCCAGTGTCACTGCACCTGTTGCACTAATAGCCATGCCCTTGTGGGTAATTGCTAAATATAAAGCCCTCTGCCATCCCTGTGGTTAGGGCAATGGTACATTAGTGTGTGGAACAAATTATTAGTACCGGGTTACTATCCCTCTGTGTTTGGAACAGACCATTTGCTGTGTGGTGGCACTGTACATCATTAGGCTCATGGACTATACCACTTTGCCTGTAGGCTCTTTCCACTCTACCCTATATGGTCTCTGGCTCTCCCTTGCTTTACTCACCCTGTGCTTTTATTTGCATGCTTCGGGACCATGGTGCAGGTTGTGCCGTACATGGGCCACCCCTTGAAGATGAAAAAAAACAATTTTTACCCAGTCCTGCATTACGAGCAATCACCGCAATAAGTATTCTAGAATGTTCCTCTGTTTGGTGACGACAGATGGATTTTTGAGAGCGATTGTGCCAAATTTCAAAAGAAGAACCATGACTTTCCAAAGAAATGGGTGGCACTTCCCTGATTCCTTGTTGCCACTGGTGGTAGTTCTGGGAATGAGTTACAGTCCTGGCCAAAACATGTAAATGTAAATGTCCCCTTCTGTAATACCGATAGCGCTGGCGCACACAAAGCTCGAGTGCTACCATCAGAGGGAATTCCCTCATTTGCATGGGGGCGTACCCCCATGCAAATGAGGGGATCCCTTTGCCTTTGGACCCGTGGCGTATTACAGACTTAGGTGCAGAGGCAAAGAAGCTTCTCAGTGCGCCCTCTGGAAGGAGAGTAGGGGGTTCCATGGACCCCCCAAATACCCCCTTACAGGCAGGTGCAGTCACTCACTGCATCTGCCTGTAAGGGGATCTCTGTCTCCTTTAAAAGTGCAGGTTGCTTGTCGCCAACAATGTGAAACACTAAGCAGCTTCAAAGCAGACGCTCCGTTTTTCACATGAATGCGCGAGTTTGCAGCTGCCCTGGGGCAGCACATTCATCCTAATACGGCGCATTTTCCTTGAATGCGCCAGACACCTTTTAAAAGGTATGCGCAGCGCAATCAAGGAAACTGCGCTATATGTATAATCGGGCCCCTGGAGTCCCAGTAACAAACAGCACCAAGACCTGACAGTTCATTCACAACCTATAAGGAGAGCATTTATTTCAGAAAGGAGATATGGGAGTGATGGGGTCAAATCAGAGTCAACCTTTTCAGCTCCTTATAGGACTCCAGAGCAGACATATTTGAAACTGAGAGCATCAAAATATCAACCAAAGGCACTTTGTATCACAAGGCACTCCCTGAATAAACTTGCTAAACTAGCCAATTACAACATCTCTCTTAACTACATACATTTAAACAACCATGCACAGCCGACCAATGGAAATCTCAGAAACATTTAGAACGTGCTGAGACCCTATACTAATGGTAGTAAAAAAATGAACAAATAACATAAAATAAGACACCTTGAAGTGCCAAAGGCATTTTTGTATTTTAGCGAGATGGAAGGTCTGAATCCCAGTAGGGCAACTTTAGGCTTTCATTCTACTGAGATCAACAGACCATGCGCTAGAGGGAAGTGAAGAAGTTTACACAAACCAGGCCATATCTGCCAAGTGTAGGTACCAGATGAAATTGGTTACAGAATTCGCATAAGTACGTTTACCCTATAGCCAATATATTTTACGTGGAGGGAGACTTGGGAGGCACCAGAGAGGTTTCACTCTGGGGCCATTTAGACAGAGTGGGCTGCAGGGAAGGGTCATTCATTTAGTTGCAGGCACGTGCGTGTAAGGGCGGCCTGAACTCTTAAGGTAAGAGGAAAGCTTCTGTTAACACACCTGCATTTGGTGGGTGTTACCCGTGTTTCACTTCTATTCACCCGTCTGACAAACACAATATCTCCACAGACTTTCCAGGGGTTACCCTTTTTTCAAACCTACCTCACCCTCCAAAAATGTGTTCGTTCCCCATAGGGGTTAATGGGATCACCCCCTCAAACGCCTGACTTCACCTGTATTTTTGAGGCGGGGGTAGGCAGGTATAGGCCACACCAAGGAACATGGTCACGACACCAACTGGCTGTGCTCTCAAAGTCACACCCCGTTTCCCTCCGATAATAACCACTCTCGGATTTCACGCAAAGAAGACATGTTATAATGTTAGGAAATAAACCAAACTCGCTAGAGGATGTGGGGTCGTGACCTCGGAAATAATCAACATCAGTCAGCCCAGGTCCTCTGGGAGAGAAGTCACGAAGCCCTGGATATCATCCACAGAGGAGTCGATGAGAAGCTGGCTCCCAATTAATGAGTTCAAATTAACTGGAACTTCCTACACACAAAAGATGTTTCTGAGGCCTGACTTATCTCCCTGCCCCTGTCAGAGCTCACTTCCGGTCTGGCCACTTCTCTGAAGTGGAAGAGCCCACTTCCGGCCTTGCCTCTAGCCCACTTCCGGCCTGGCCTCTTCTCTGAGGTGGTAGAGCCCACTTCCGGCCTGGTCCGTTAGCCCACTTCCGGCCTGGCCTCTTCTCTGCAGGCACTGCCCTCTCACACTGCAGCCCTCAGAGCTCTGCTGTCACCAGACCCTCTTGTTTCAATGTGCCTCTTGGGTGGGGCATCTGCGGCTCTCTGCCCCATCAGTGCACGCGGAAGCCCTGTCCCAGGATGTGCTGGGCGCCTGCCAGTGGGTTGAACAGGGTGGGGAGTTTACATGCCTGCCAGAGTAACTGTAACATTCACACTGTAAACACTGCAGCTCAACTTGTCCACACTACCTGGCAAACCCAGGCTGCTGCCAACTCTGCGGAAGGCGAGCGTGCTGGTTGGCGCTGCCGCCACAATGGGAACTTTCTTCACTGCGTGGCACGCTCCCAAGGTTCCATCACAGTGCGGTATTCACAAATAACAAGTTACTTACTTTCGGTAACCCTTTTTCTGGTAGTGAACATTTAAGCCCTGATTACAAGTGCGGGGCTGAATTCTGATCCCTCTCCAAACGCATCTTTGCACAGGAATCGGAATTACGAGTCATATGATGATTATCAAACCCGGTTTTCCTCGATAAATTCTGGCGGGTCAAATCGGCTGAAATTTACCAGTCAAAAAGGTCACAAAAGGGCAAAACATGCAGAATTTGGTGTGCTAAATACTGATTCTGCATGCTACACCTCATTTACAAGAACTCGAAAAGGAGGTATGTACCACACGTTTTAAATACATCACCCCTACTATTTACCACATGTAGTAAATAGCTCAACATATTCCACCTAACAAATGACGCTTTTCTCTTTTCATGTTGCAAAAACAGTATCCACCAGAAAAACAGTTTTTGCAACAGTGCCAGATTTGCGACCCGAAACAATGAGCATCGCAGCCAGAATGAACCTCCCACGATTCTAGGCGTAGGAACAGTCCTAAGCATCTGAGTGACACAACCATTACTAAGGATTCAATGGTGATAAATGTAAAGTATTCATACATTCCAACCCTCCCGATTCAGGTAGGGTACTACCAATTTCTAGGCTGGTATCCTGCCCAGCAATTCCTGCATGCAAAAACCCGATTCCTCGAAGGACTTCTACCAATAGGGACTGGTCTTGTGTGACTGGGAGTATGCACTGTCAGTAACCTGCCTCTGCAGGTCAGCACACAACATTTTTATCACGCTCTCTCTGCCTGCCATAGCGTTTTCTCCGTGCTCCTGACAGGTAAGCAAAAAAAGTGTATTTGCATTTCTGGTATCCGATCCTGCAGCAGCACACTTGCAAGTCCCACGCATCAGCCAACAGACGAGAATCAGGTCTCAATAGAAGACAATAGGGCAAATAAAGTCTTCTGATTTTTTTTTCAAAATCTTCCACTTTCCTCTTCTAAAATGTTGGCATGTATGAGTATTTGTTCCGCCCGCTTGTTCAGGCTTCACCACCGGCAATGACAGTAACAAGGGCACCATCTACCAAAGACTGAAAGGCTTACATTCCTGGGCCACCTCATCAAACTTTGGGGTGTCACACTCAGGGCTTTAAGTGGGCCGGGTCTGTCTGGGTCTGAACACTGGCAGTTATTTTTAGGGGGCCTAGAAACGGGTCTCTATCGGGCTCTATTTTCAGGCCTCGCAGAGGTAGTCAGTTTTCTTTTTTTTTTTCTCTTGGACTATTGTTACACACATACTTAAGCAAATCAAGCTAATGCGCTCCCAGTTCCGCTGTCATCACCACACCAGCTCGATAAGAGGCGCAACTAGAGTGCCCACAACTCCTTGCTAGTGTGCTTTCTTCGCACCATTGTGTCGATCAATGGTAACTCAATTGGGATCATTTAGCAGCTTAAACTATTTAGTGTGAGAAACTGCCTACATTTTGATATCTCTTCTTTACTTCTGATCATGGGTAACTTGCTTGTAAAAGTCCATCAAACAAAAGTTAGACGTGAAATAATACAAACGTGTTTGCACAGAAGGAAATTTTATGTGACCGCATCATAACGAGGATGTGACAGCCCTATTTTGCAAGTGTGAGAACAGGAGGCTGATTTCGTGCGCTGCGACGCTGGCCTGCAGCATCGCCCAGTTGCTTGGAACACCACAAGCCTCTCGGCATGTTTACCGCCAGTGTTAAAGCCACAGAGGGGCCTTTTCAGTGTCTGGGTGACAAGCACCCACTGGCATACCCACTGGGCGACGAAGGGGAGGAGGGAGTGTTTGCACTGTTGAACAAAACACCTGTGGGCACAGTAGTAGGAAGTGTGGAGATGCAGGGGCTCTAAGAAGGGGTGAAAAAACGACAAAGAGTAATTAACATGCAAATGATCTTTTACAGACCTGTGAAGTACTTGGGTGCGGCTGTGTGTGCCCAGGAAGCAGTTTCGGCCTGGGCTGCCACACACGACGGAGGGGGGATCTGAGAAGTCTTAGAGCTGACGGCTTGTCAGAGCAGGGAGTACTGCTACACTAGTTATCTTTATTTAGACCATGCCCCTTTGAGGTTTGCCCCGCCACTTTTAGAGCACCCTCAGTTTTTTTCCCCACTTAAAGCCCTGGTCACACTATCCCAGATTTACCCCTCCCAAGGTGTGTGGGAGACAGGTGAGGGTGTAATCTCCTGCCAGTGTGTTTGTCCTTTCCATTAAGTTCCCCATTATGGCCACTAGCTCGGCAGAGTTACCTCACTGTTGTAAAGTTTGAGCTGGCGGCTCTCCCCATCCGACCGCCACCCTACTCAAGGATTTTGCCCATTTATCCACGCATTGCTGACCCCAGGAACGATCCGGATGGCCTGCTTGCATCCTTCGAGTTTCTGGAGGGAGCGCCCATTGAGCTTTTACCAACATTGCCGCTGGTTCAGCAGAGATGCCTCGCTGCTGTGGAGTCTGAGTTGGCAGCTCTCCCCCCTCGACCTGTAAAAGTGGTGATTGCGGCGAGTAGCCTGCGAGGAACCGCTCCAGTGTAATCCTTGGCTGGAAACCGGAGCCTGCAATGTGTGATGGCGGTCCTGCGATTTAACCCTGGACATGTCTACCCTCCAGTCCCGACCTATATTGCTTGGCACACCGCAGCCTCTTCCAGAACATACCCACCACAGCCCCCCAGAGAACACTCTTCATCGGAGCGGCCTGTCCCGCCACGGTATCTCATGGACGTGTATACTTTTTCTTTTGTCCTGGACGCCATTTTGCTGCTGTTCTCGGCTGCTTTTCTCTGGACCCTGACCCGCCATCTTGTCCATGTTTTCCCTCATCCTTTACCCTTTTCCCTCATTTTCCCCTTGACGATCCTCAAATGTTTCTTCCCTTTTCTGTTTTGCCTTTTCTCCATACCCTTGTATTTCTCCGACCCTACCTTGGTGCTGTCACTGCGTCCCCCCTCCGACCCCACTTAATGGAACTCTGCTCTCCTGTTTTTTTTTTTTGGGGTCTTGACCTGAGAAAATCTTCTTTGTGTATATATATGTATATAGAGATAACTTTAATCACTAGTATATGCAGTAGGCCTTTGTACTCTCTACCATTCCAAGTGGAGTGGTGTGGCTCACTGGTTAGAGGCGGCAGACCCGGAAGCAGAGAACTGCCCGGGACCAGGGTTCAATTCCCGACGCGGCAGGGTCGTGGACCAGTGTCAGCGGACTCGATAATTCTCGCCTCGGTGCCTACTCTAACCAGGGATCACACTCGGCAACTCTGGGCATTAGCTTGCCTTATCTCTACAATGGCCCCCACATTCGCCAGGGAACCATGGTTTCACCTTGGAGATACCCAGTAGGGACCATCTCACAGGGATAGCCAGGACGGGTTCCCCAGTGGTCTACAGCGCCACAACGCCTCAGGGCAGCAGTGCGCTTTACAAGACACATACATACCATTCCTATGTGACTTTTAGATTATATCCATTTGTATCTCTTCCTTGAGTGACTTTACTACTTGTACATTTACAATTTTTCTTTCTGTTTGTATCTCTTCCTTGTGTGACTTTAAATCTTGTGCATTTGCACTTTTTTCTGTTTGTATCTTTTATGTAACACATGTAATCCTAAGTCCTTATGTTTTGCAACTGGTTCTTATGTAAAGCGCTCTGACACTTTCGGGTAAAGTTTGCGCTATATAAAATCGCATTAAATAAAATGAATAAAATAAATTAAAAAAGTGATATTGTGATAGATAGTGTGAGACAGTGTGCGCGAGAGTTATGTAACTGGTTATTTTTAAAGCTCAGCATTCACCTGTTAGTTGGTCACTAGGCATTTTGTGCCAACATTGGTTTGCAGTTGTCGTGCATCCAGCAGCGATCCTCCAGCGGTGTTGGTGTTGTCATCTTCCATTCTAACCTGTGTCCGGCGGGCTGCAGCTGCATGGTGGTTTACAGTGTTCCTTCTAACTAATATCAGCTAATGAAGTGGTGCTACATAGAGACAATGGGTATTGTGCCCTTGCTAAAGGTCTTTTGTGGTTTTGGGTCTCATACCATGTTTGTGAATCTTCTGTTTTTCACCTCGAGGTACATTGTTCCTGATCTTAGAGCCTAATGAAATCAAGCACCATGAGTTCTTTATTTCCATGTCTGCTTATAGTCAGGGCCACTGGAATTATGTGGCAGGGAAGGGACACATTATGGGGCAGGGTTGACTAAATTATGCGGCAGGAAAAGTCAAATTATGTGGCACAATGCGACACATTTTGTGATAGTAATATTTCATTATTTTGACATTTTTACACTTGTAACACTCTCTGGGGATAGATTGCACATCTTTGGTTCTAGTTTGACAGCTACACATAGCAGTACACAACAGAAAGGTAACCAGTCACCTTTCCAAAGAGACTTCGACTGCAGGGAAAAGCGTTCCATTACGTTTTTACTAACTTTTGAACCATTTGAGTTAGAAACCACATTTGTTTTGTTAAAATCTGTAGATTATGCAGCAGATGATGGTTTATGTGGCGAATGCGGCAAATCCATAATTATCAAAAAATGCTGCAGCTGCACAGTGGCCCTGCTTATATCTGGCTACGGTCTGCTTCTATTCTGCACTTTCTGTTGATATTGGTTGAACTGTAAGTCTGGGCGGTGATCTCTTCTCCACTTGCTGAGTTTGTAGAGTTTTCCGCACTTCACATTACGCAGAGCTCGCAGAGTTCCGAAAAAATTTGCTCCGCTTGGCGGAGTTTTTTCCTCACTCGTGATCGTCAAAATCAAGTTGGCGATTACGAGCATGGAAAATCGACCTCCCGGCAGGATTTCTCAACGCGGGTGTTCAGATTTCTCATTGCGAGAGGTTGCGTATGCTTGCGACCGCTCACATTGAGAAACTGTCCGTTCACGTTGAGAAAGCTGCTGCTCAAGTAAAAATCTACTCGAGCGGCAGAAAGGAAGCAGCGCCTGCTTGCGCTGTGCATGGTGCAGTTCACAATGATTGTACAGTGCGGACAAGCCCCTGGCACTGAAAATAACAGCTAACAGCATTTATCTAACGCACTCCACTGCTTGCGGGGTTTCGCGTAGCGCGGGCAGAGGTTTTTTTCCAACTTTGCAGAGTTTCGTATAGCGAACTACGCAAACTCCTCCCAGGCTTAGTGCAGTGTCCCTGTATTATAACCGATGTGTCCGAGCCCATTGTCATTCAGTTGTGCCAGATGTCCCCTGTACCCATTTGTCCCTATCCCCATGTTTTACCTTTCACACAAGAGTTGTCTTTGACGCTTAATATATCCACCAGATATCCCTGTGGTTTTCATTCAGACACAGAGATCAGACAGGTAGACAGACAGAAAATCAGAGAGGTGCACACCTATCCATGGACAAAGGTATAGCTCTGTTTTCTATAACCAATGTAGGGGAGCTCTGCTGTTTTGTTAAGTGATAGCTAGTGCTGGGAGGGAGTATCCCTTGTGTGGAACATGGGTCTGTACTCCTCCGAGGAGTGACCCAGCTGCATATGAAACTGATATTCTGGTGTTTTTAGCCATCCAGTTAAGTCACTAATCTAGCATGTTACCTGAGATCTAGGCATTCAAAGATTCTGAAATGGCTCTGTGACAGGCGTGCCCTCTTTAGAAGTGGTGTGACTGCTGTCCACAACCTGTGTTGCTGACATGATGTAATGCACTGATTTTTATGAACTCAAGGTCTTAATCAAACCTTTTTTCTGTGTGAAAAGGAGTGTGACCTACTGGCACCATTTGGTTAGAAGTTCCAATTCAGTGTTGCACCTAGAGCCTTGCACTACCATTCAGTGTGTGTGTGTGCAGTGTATGTGTGTCAATCATAGAGACTGTGAGCAATGTGAATATCTTTGCTGGGACAGGTGGGTTCCATTTTGGATGGCCCCTGGTTTAGCATAGTGCAAGATGGAGGACGGAAACCGGTCACCCCAGACAAAGGATGTGTATTGCTTGTACTCCTAAAGACAGAGGGAAAAGACCCTGGTACTGAATGAGAGAGGGTGGAGAAGGGGCTACCCTTAGAATTCTAGGAAGACCTTTTAGTAAGGGATTGCTGATTAGAGTTTTCTGAGTACTGCCATTTAGTGGATGATAAGGAAAAAGGGGTGAGTTAGCAGAGTCTGTTAAAGATGGGGACATTTTTAGGCAGAGTCAGCCTTTTTCTGTCTGTCTCTAATTGTATCTGGCTGTCAGCATCCTTCCTAAAGAAGTATTCACATTCTGTCCATGATTTGGACATTCCTGCTTGGAGCCCACATCATCATTCCCTGCTGTCAGAACGATCACCTTGCACTAAAGGCTGTGTCTGCACTAGACAGAAATGGCATTTGGAAGGGAACAACACCAAACCTTTTCCAGAATCTTAGACAGTGGATCACACTGTCTGGAAAAGTAATATAAAAGTTGGACCCAAAACACCCCACTTTCTTCTAATTGCAAATTCTTCTTGACTAAAGACAGTAGTTCTGTGTGTGTGTGGGGATATAATCTGAACTCTCTGCAAATTTCTGGTCAAGGCATGGTTATACCCAGCGCATAGAAGCCTGCAGCTCATAGAAGGGACAAGAGTATCCAGCCCTGCAAGAGCAGAAGGAGACCAGCAGTGTTCCTGAAGGGAAACATCCTTTACAACGCAACCTTTACAACGCACTACCATTACGACGCAACTTTTACAACGCAAGTTATTACAACGAATTGCGCTGGAGGGCGCTCTAGGATAGGGAATAGTTTAATTACTATGCAACACCTTCCCTAATATCCATGGGGACTGGAGTTGGAATAGAAAATTAAACTATTCACTATCTAGCGCCCCCCAATGCAAGTCGTTGTAACGACTTGCGTTGTAAAACCTGCGTCGTAATGGCATGCGTTTTAAAAGCATGCGTTGTAGTGACATACATCCTTTCCTGAAGTGTGGATCACCCAGAAGAACCTGACTACCCAGTTGGGAGCCCTGCCACTACTGACCCGTGTCATGAGGAATTGCCTGCTTTACTATAGCGTGTTTTGTGTGTTGGACTATGTGAAGACATTTGATTCCTCCATTCGGCACTCTGCAGCCCGAAGTGCTGGTGCTGCCAATGCCAGCGTGCAGTGTAATCTTGAAAGAGCCGTTGTCATCTAAGCAGGAAACCTGCCCGGGTCTGGAGGTTGCATCCTCTGAACACCTACCCGACGGCCTGGAGTCCACACCAACCAGCTAGACCAACCTGGAGGACACAACTGCTGAATAGGTGCATCTGCCTCCCTGACCTGCCATGCTGATGATACCTGCAGCAGTCCAAGAGACAGGAGCATTTGAGCGACACCGATATAGATATGGTCAACGTTAGTGGTCCTGCCGGCTCATCATCAGATCCCTGTCCACCACTGTGCTTAAGAAACATTATTTTGTTAACTATTGCCATCACTCCCTAAGTTTAGAAGGACCATCTACAACTTCCTGACATCAAGTGCCTCCCCCTCAGACACCAATGACTCCTTCATATGACCAGTTATAATGAAACAAATTCTACACTTAGTAAACCCCACCACCTGTACACCAATCATGAACGTCCAGTTTGAAAGAGTGATGTTCACTCTTTTCTGAATTCCTGGAAGACAGCAACCATTTTTCACATGAGTATACTTTGTTCTTGCCTAGAGACACATCAAATCCACCCTCATTTCCACCTGGGTTGATGACCAGAAGACCACTGTGGACAGACATGGAGGCACCACACTCTAATACTGGACCTGTCCACCGCATTTGATACAGTTCACAACAACTCCCTCCTAATGAGAATAGACTATCTTAACATCAAAGGAGCCATCCTTGACCGGTTCTCCTGCTGTCTCTATCACCGATCCAATATTATTTTGCATGCCCTGTTCAAATTAATTTCCAGCACTGACTCTCGAATACCTCAAGGTTCTATTATCTAATGGCTCTTGCTTCAAAACCTATTTCATCCACCTTCTGGACTTCATCAACTTCAACTCCATCAACCTAATATGGCACAGCTACCTTGATGACACTCCTATCACCTTGAAACTTGGAAACAGACATCTTGGCACCAGATCATGGCCTCTAAGCCACTAACAAATAAACACTAAGAAATCATCTTAAACTCATCTCATCCAAAATAAGGATCCTATCGTGGTCAGAAAGGAACTTGTCACACCTGCAGCAGGATAAACATGGTTTACCCCAAAACTGGATCACCGCATGCCATTACAACGCAGTCGTTACAACGACCGCGTTGTAACAACAGATGTCATTACTCCGCAAGTCGGAAGAAAGACTTGCTCTAGGGGTCAGAAGGTGTTGGATTAAAATCCAACCCCTTCCCTACTGTTGCACAGACTGGAGTTGGAAGAGTAAATGATACTATTCCAACATCTTTGTTCCGACTTGCGGAGTAATGGCATGCGTTGTTACAACGCGGTCGCTGTAATGACCTCGTTGTAATGGCATGTGTAAAAAAGTATGTGTGAAAACGAGGCATATTCCTACAGCAGTATCAAAGGAAGTGACAACTTTGGAGCAATTATGGACTACAGCCTGTCCCTGTTCCTCAAATGAACTAACAGCCTTATTCATCAAGCCGAAATCGGCTCGCAAAGGGCCAGATTCTGAGAATCTGGCCCTTTGCGAGCGCTATTTTTGCATTTGGGATTCATCATCCCAAATGCAAAAATCGGTAATAGCGATTTCGCTATTTTGCGAGGAATTACATTTAAGGAATCTCTATTTGAGATTCCTTAAATGCAATTCATCATCCATTTAAAAATTGCGAATTCGCAATTTCGGCCCGCTATTTACCGCGAGGTCAAACCTCGTGGTAAATAGCGAAAACTTAGAAAAATGCTTTTAAAAGCATTTTTCTAAGTTGCATGTTGCACACACACATGTCCTTTGGACATGTGTGTGCGCAACACATGTTTCAATTTGCATTTAAGGGGTGCTACAGGGTGTCCTTTGGACACCCCTGGCACCCTTTAAATCGCTATCTTATTTGCGATTAGCTAATTGCTAATCGCAAATAAGGAATACTCCCCATTCATTCCTATGGGCCTTTTGGCCTATAGGAATGAATGGGGAGTTATTCCTTATTTGCGATTAGCAATTTGCTAATCGCAAATAAGGAATGTGTAGGAATCGCAATATTTATTGCAATTCCTACATGAATCCCGTTTTGCAAGTCCTTAATAGCGATTCGTTATGAATCGCTATTAGGGGCTCGCAAAACGGGAGAATTATGAATCAGGCTGTAAGTCACTAAAATTGCTTTCTGCGCCATGCAACCTCTCCAATGAGCCTTCACTCATTTAATTTTCACTCATAAACCTCAGACTATCCTCACCCTTATCATGTCTGATCTTGACTATTGGGTCAGAGTCTACTAGGGGGATGCAGTCCCTGCTCCAAAGACACCAAGGAAACCAAAATGTGACTGCAAGACATGTAGCCCACATTCATCTACAGGACAGCATGACCTCTGACCACTTCAATGCCTAGCAAAAGGTTATAAAAGGCCAATACTTCATCCAAGTAAAGCTGCAATGACAAAATTATAGAACAAACCCCTTCACTCTAGGCTGGAACCGCAGCTGACCAACCCTCAAAGCAAGAAGGAATATTTTGGTGGAATGTCATTCTCCACGCTGGCAGCAAAACGTTGGAACTCTGTTCTGGCAAACAATCACGACCACATGGAATTCAGGACGGCAGTGAAGACCTGGCTCTTCCCAAACTGATTCGGAAGAATCACACATCCAGCTGACAGAACCTCTTGCCATCCATCAGGTAGAGGGGATTAACAACACAGAACCAATGGTCATCCCTACCAGAATCTGGAATACATCATCATATGCATAGTAGGAAACCACATATGCAGCAATCCCTCCTTCTTGTTTGTAATTTTGAATAAAAGTAATGGACATTGTTTCTGATCTTGGAGTCTAGTGATCTCTAAGAAAGAAATGTTTCTTATTTGATGTTTTTCCTTCTTCTTCTTGTGTTTGTCACTCGCCGGTGCTAAATTTGTCAAATATTAAGTGCTAAACCTGCAAGCCGCGTTGCTTAATGTCGTGGTTGCCAAATTCCACGGGTGCTTAAATCAATCAATCAATTCTTTATTTCAGAATTCATCAAACTGCATTAAAAGCACAATCAGGATAAATGCAGATCAAAAAATATCAGCAGTACATTAAAGATTTACAATTAAAAGAATTGATAAATGAATATCAATCAATTAATCATCACTGCCTTTATAAAGTGCTCTACATACCCGTGAGGGTCTCAAGGCACTGAATGGCCCCTAAATAAGCTACTCCCCGAGTGGTACACGACCTGCTGCCTTTATTGGAGTGTCTCTGCACAGAGGGTGAAATTCCAGGCAGACGAGTACAAACCAATGGGCAATCAATCAGGAAGCGAATATCTTATTTTAACTGCATCTGAAAAAAAAAATGGAGACGGAGAAACATATAGAATCCCCTTCCAGTAACTGTTAAAACCGTAGGTCCAGACAAACTTGATTAAAAAGCTATATTATGTGAAAAGAGGTAGAATAAAAGCTATGTGTAGAAGCACATAAAACAACAAAATGTAATGTGTTTTGAACATAGATAAAATCACAACCACAAGGACTAAAACTCAACCCAAAATTGGAGCCCCTTGGGGAGGCTAACAGTCGGTGCAATTGATTCAGCCTGAACCTTGTCATCAGAAAGCAGTGGTTTGGTATGATGAACCTTATGAGATAGGGATCCATCCGAGGAACTCTTTTCAATATATAGGGAATTGGAACCAATGGTTTCAAAGTATCACCGCCTCTCTCTTCTGAATCCTCACTGCAGCCAACATTTCCCGCGCCCATATTACATCCGACTTCACTATCACTTCGAGGTTTTCAAACAATTCTGAGCAGCCCAGGGAAGTAAAAAGGGCTTCAATGTACTTAAACCAGGGATTTTTCAAAGCATAATCTAGGGCTAAGTAATCCCTTATAATTTCCTGATTTAGAGTAGTCTCCGGCTGTAGCCAAACTACAATCCATCTTAGTTAAGGAACGAAGAGCTAATGTGTCTGCAATGTACTGTACGCCTAACTCTTGGTGAACAACAAAGGCGGTGTGGATTGAGGAACACCGAGAAGCCGCATCAAATATTCGTTTTTGGCTATCAGGAGCACCAAGAGTCCAGTGTACCCCGTATGTCGCTACCATATGCCCCTGCAGAGACGCATTTGGCCTGATATATCTTGAGAAAGGCCTGCAGTGGTTTCCTTCCGAGTCTTGTAACAAAGTTAGAGATAGCTGTAATAGTTCTTGTAAACAAATTTCTCTTGGAAGCAATTAGGGAAAGCCAAGATCGAGCAGCATCAAACTGAACTCCTAGGTAAGGGAGAGAATGGACCTTAGCCAACAAATGGCACTGGGAGTTAAGGATTTTAACTCTTGACTGCCCAGCTCCTGGGATCACCACAACAGGCTTACTGTAATTTGTTGACCAGGGCCAGTAGAACTGTGTACCCTCCAATGGGAGATCCTGACTATCTTTTAATAACTGACATTCAAGGCCATTAACATATCACTTGAACAGGAAATGTGCCAAAATGCACCCCTGTCGAATCCCATGGTGCACCTTGAAGGTGTCGGAGGAAGATGTGTCAATGTTATAAGAAACTGCGGCTGACATGTCTTTGAGCAAGTCTCTGGGAAGGACGATGATGTTAGGATCGACCCCCACAGTTAATAGCATAGCTCATAGTTGATCACGATTAGCAGCTTATGTTAAATCCTGAAGACCATGTAAATGGCACCTGGTTTAGCAACCATGTATGTTGTATATTTAATGATCACAAGCGTTCAATTGTCCTCAGGACTTAAAACCATACTGCAGTTCTGATAAAATGTGATTCCCCTCTACCCGGGTCAATAGTCTATATAGGACCACCCTCCCGAGCACCTTCACTGCAGAGCCAATTAAAGAGATGGGCCAGTAACATTTGGATAGACCATGAGGGCAAAGGACCAACCCATCAAAGCCGCATTTAGGGTCTGCATGAGTGCAGTGGTCCATATCTCTGGCACGCTCAAGTATAGATCCACAGGGATCCCGTCCGGGCCAAGGGCCTTACTTCTTGACAAACCTAAAATTACGACCTTGACCTCTTCTACTGAAAAAGTCAGGGTAAACAATGGGCGGTTCACTATCTCCCAAGATGAACTACTTTCTGCACGACAAGAAGCGTTGTGTAGCTGCTCCCATGATTCTCCCTCAATAAAGCTTTCCTCCTTTTGATCTCATACCTATAATTTAAGTAGCAGATCGCGATCTGCTGCTTATCTTTACGGGACATCTTTAACGCCTCAATTAAACGTCTGTGAGCCCTTGCACCGTAGGTGTAAAACTACCTGTCGGGGGGGATGTGGGTTACTGGAAGCTAAATGCACACCTTCCACCAACCCTTCAAAGGCTCTTAACATATCCAACCCATCGACCTCTTCAGATAAACATGTGGGGCCTCATTTACGAGACTCCTTGCACCTCCGTAACGTCACTTTTTGTGATGTTCAGTGGTGCAGAAGCCTGCGTGATATTTATCAGGCAGCATTAATCCACTTTTTGGGACTTAATTCTGCCAGTGTTCTGCGTTAAAGGGGCATGCAATGGTTGTTGCTGGGGGTGTTCCCAGCTACATCCATTGGTCTTTTGACACTGCCCCAGATTTACGAGAGATCGTAAATCTGAGGCAGCTCCAAAAGCTTACGCCTCCCCAGGGGAGGCGTAAGGGAGGGACAACGAGGAGAAATATCATTATTTCTCCTCGTTTTTCATTTTTCTATGTGAGCTGCATTCTGCAGCACACATAGATAGAGGAAAAAGCCTCTTGTGATTATTTTTGTACAGAAAGGTTTCCCTTCCTGTAAAAAAATAATCATCCTCGCAACGCAGGCACCCTTGCACTATGGTGCAACGGTGCCTGCATTGGTGCACGGCAGCCCATTGTGCGCCGGCGCAGGGGAAAAGGACAGGAATGTGCCGTATCTTATAGATACGATGAATTCCTGCCCTTTTCTTTTGCCGTAGGGAAGCGCAGCAGGAATGCTTGCTGCGCTGCCCTACGGCAAAACCTCATAAATGAGGCCTGTGGTGCTTAATCTTGATTCCACCTCATGTCTCTTTCATTCACCACCATCCACTTCCTTCCCCTTTATTTTCTTCGTGAAGGTGATTTTTCATCTCTGCTTTTGTTCTCTGTCACCATTTTCCAGGCTTTCTTCCTTCTTTCATGTTTTTCTTCTATGTTGCTTTGGATCAAAATCTGGTGAGGAAAAATAAAAAGCTAGTCCCTATAAAAAGCAGATGGTGGGGGTGGGGGCACCTGCAACCACCGGTTCAAATTAAGCACTAGTTCCTCACCTACAGCATGGGCGTATTACCATTCTTTTGATTGCTTGGCTCGTATCACTCCACTTTTCATATTTAGGGAACTACTTTTTTCTCTGTCTTTCAGCACTCAGGGAGAGTGCATGCATTTTCTTGCTTTCTCCCTCATATGACTTGCAGATAGGGGCTCAAATGTTGCTTCCCTACCCCGCGTGTTCTGTGTTGCTCCCTCAAATCCACCTCCACCTTCTTTATTTGCTTCGCCCACTCCATCTTTTTTGTTTCATAATTACTTCTTATTCCTTTACCCCTTTCGACCCTCAGGCTCCTTTGGTTGCTACCCCTGCCCTCTTCATGTTTACCCCCCTATTGACTTCTCCCCTGCACAATTCGCCTCCCACTTCTCTGTTGCTGTCCTCCCCTCTGTTGAGGTCCCTAATCATTTTCTTTTTTTACATTTATAATTTCTGGAGTGTCCGGCAGCTGCCAATTGTTACTGATTGGCTCTGCTTGGGAAATACGCTTTCATAAACAGTTACATTGTTTTTTTTATTTTTTTTTATTTACTGTTCCAAGTGCCATTTGACATCGTGGAATGGTAATAAAAAATAAAAAAAATAAAACAAAATGGTGGCCATGTGATGATGCATCATTATACTAGGCAGCTCTACTGTCATATGCTTAGATGTACACGTCATTGCACTATTTTTTCTGTATTGTCTTTGTTTGTTTTTCCAATGCAGCACAGCATACACAAAAAAACAGTGGAAAAGTCGATAGGTTTCAAAGATGAGACCTGTAGGATTTGCCAATGCTTGTTAGCAGCAGACTCTGAGCCTATCCTGCTGTTTGTGCCTGTTCGCTTCATTCTCCAGCCAGAGACCAGAGAGTAGCAACATCTCTGCGGAGTCGAGACTTTGCATGAGAAGGGTCGTGCGTACACAAAGGAGCGGTGGACTTTGCATACGGTAGATAGGTCAGGCTGACTGCACGCAAAAGGAAGCGATCTGGAGGGCTAGAGAATCTCAGGTATAGTGCCGACATCTGCAACCCTCCCCCGCAAATATTGGTAAATGGCTACTTTAGCACACAAGGAATGAAATACATCAGACAACACATGGTTTGGTGGAAAAACAGTTTGCTGTAGGTTTATTTCAGAAATGAAATATGTCAACGTGGTGGGTTAACTTACCGGGGATCCATGGTAGGCAGCTATCAGTGGCCTCAGGTGCCCACCTGCCTGATGAGCCACACAGCATCGTGGGCCAGCCAATTCGGTGCTACCATTTTATGTGGGGAGCTTTTCTCCCTTAAATACCATAGACCACCAATTCAGGTTTATAACTCATTCCTTTTTAGGGGTGGAGCATCACCAGGCAAGGCCCCAGTTGTTCAGGCTTGCAACTGCCCGAGGGACTACGGGGCGCCGTCGCTTACATCCCAGGGTCCTGCCGCAAAGACTCCTGGGGTTTGGCACACAGCACCCCAGCTGTGCTCACGTAGATGGTACCCCTATGTACCAAACTGCATAAGGATCTCCCTGTAACTCTGCCAATGCCTTGGGTGTGGCCATGGTCGCTTCCGGGGCTCCCCCACCATGTCAGGATCCCTCATCACCTGCAACCAGCAGCTGCCATTGCTTCTTGCAGGTCCAAGAGAAACAAGTCCATACCAGCCTCTGACAGGTGTGCACCATCTTTATCGAAGTACCCCTTAGTGCTTCGTTAAGTAAACCATGCCTTATGAAGCCAAAGCCCCCCAGCCGGGGAACTTGTCCTGGCGCTATTTACCCTTCTGTTGGAATGTTCAATGGCCTCCCCAGAACTGGCTCAACGCCATACCCTGCGCGGGATTATCTCTGGCCACAAAAATCCACAGTGCCCCATGAATTTGCTGATTCCCCCCACGGTAGACTTCATTGCTTTGATAAGCATCAGCGCCCCAGGGAGTGAGGTGATTCACCCCCCCCCCCCCGCCAGGTGAAACACTAAACTGTGAAGTTGAGATCCACACCCAGCAGGCCTCTGCTGCAGCTTGAGGATCGGACTGTGCCATTGCATACCAGGGGAACCCAGCCATGCTATCCGCGAGACGGCACAGCCGTGCTTCCATTGTGCTGGTCTTTACCCATCTCGCCACCATAGTGATGACTGGGAAACTGATCACCCATACTGGGAACCCTTACGAAAATAAAGACATGCACATTGAGTTCACGCAGATTTAATTGGTTTTACCACGCGCCACACCTTTTATATTGTTATCAGAACTAAATTTCTTTCTGGGGGGGTGTCAGTTCGCTGAGACACCCTTGTTGACTCTGATGTAGTTTAAATTGGTAAGCATTCCTGTTTGTTGAATGACAGTTTTTAATTTTTTTCTCTTTCTTGTCTGGCTTGACAGGGCTGTTGTCACCAGTCATGAGTATTACTCGCTGTGGGGGGAGGGCGGGAGGGGGGGGTAGCTTTGGCTCTGTCCACATGTTGGGAGTCAGGGGTATACGTTTTGATTGGGCAGAAGCTGTGTGCTCCAACACCCCAAAAAAATTCATTCCTTCGCACCTTACAGTTGTAATCATTTTGTTTATTTCTCCAGCTGCCTGAGCTTGAACTTTCAGGAGCACACATACTTAAAGTGGCTGATTGGACAGCGGAATCCACGTTAATGTCTATTTGTTGTAAACCTATTGTGGATGCTCCTTCTATGGTGTTTGCAAAAGCAACAGTTGATGGACAGAATGCAGAACAATGTCATACATTCACCCCAGTACAGAGATCTGCGCCTAAATCCATTTATTTTTTTACACTCCACACCACCCCAGTTCAGACATAGCCATATGCAAATCAGCCTTGACCCTGTGCCTCATGGGAACTGTTCAGCCCGAACTGCCAAGCCATGTCTTTTCCTGGACCGTAATCAAGCATCCTAGGACCGGTTTCTGGCTATCAGCCGTCTTCAGCCAGGATAGCTTGACTCCAGTGGTGTGGAGAGCATCGGACTCACGTCTGAGCATACCCATCCCACTCAGGGTGGCAAATGCAAAAACAACAGTTGATGGACAGAATGCAGAACAATGTCATACATTCACCCCAGTACATAGATCTGGGCCTAAATCCATCGTTTTTTGCACTCCATACCACCCCAGTTCAGACATGGCCACTGTGGTGGTGGCTGAGCTTTAAATAAGCATAATCGGAGCCTCTGGTTCTGACATAGCATTCAAAAATTTCCAACATTCGTGACAAGAATTTTCAATTCTATTAAGGACACGAAGGCGAGGATTATCGCACCCATTGCGTTGTATTTATCTAAATACAATTGAATGCATATTGCCTTTTGTATTGGATGATTTCTGTATTTCCATTGTTTTCCCTACCTGGTGACACTGTACTGGATATGATACGTCTTTGGTGAGGCCAGTGTTTACGGATTACTGTTTTACTTCTTTGCTAGAAACTGGAGACAAGTGATTCTCTGTGGAAATTCCTGGTTTGTTCTGGAGTTCTTTTCCAGAGGAGACACTTCTGCGGTTTCAACAGAAGATCGTCAGGTCCCGTTGGACCAAGTTCCGATTCATGCTCCTGCTGGGGTGGACAGTGCTGTTCGGTGTTGGTTGGCATCCCGCACTTGCAGGGTCCCAAACCTTTGATTGTGTCCCGCCGTTGCTGGGTGTCGGACTGTTTATCTGCTCCTTGGACTGGAGCAAAGGAAGAGGACGCTGAGTTGCTATAAGAGTGTTATATAGGACTGGGTCTCTATGGTTAATCAGGTGTTTGTGAGGAAGTCATGGGAAATGTATTGTTTTGAAACGTTCAATTTGATTGGCTGCTGTTTTGAAGAGTAAAGAAAGAGAAGCATAATCCTCGCCTCCGTGTCCTTAATAGGATTTGAAAATTCTTGTCACAAATGTTTTAAAATGTTGAATTCTCAATGGTCTGAGAATGCGTTAACACCAGGCGCCGGAAATGACCACAGGAGAGCGCCAGGATAGAGGGACTCCAGTGGGGGTCCCCACTACTAGAGCGAGGGTGAGTGTGACTGAATGCGGGACTGAGTGGCCGTCCACTTAAGAGATCACGCTGCGTACGGCGCTGGCTGCTGCGTTTCTTCTGCTTAATGCAGGGATGCCCAATTTAGGTCCAGGAAAGCTGCAGCCATGCCAAACACCCAAATGAGATAAAAGTAGTTAGAATGTAATGAATATCATCTATGACACGGTGGTTATCAAAGAAACCTGGAATGGCCCTGCTCCCCTGGACCTCCCCTGAACAGCCCTAGATCAACCAGTCCCAGAGAGAGTCTGCCTGACCTCAGCATGGTGGAATTGTCAATCCTGAGAGGTGCCCTTGAAAAACTGGGGATCCCACATTCTTCTACCTTGAGTAATACATCTAGGTCCTATTCTATTACATAACAATATTACAAAACAGTGTACAGCAATATTAAAACTATTGAGGATCTGCCAATGAGGAAGTGGGAAACCACAGTAAAAATAAATAAATGCAGAACTTCAATTAAGGATCAAGGCAGCCAAGGCTGAAAGACAGCTGCTGTGGATTGTGGTTTACCACTGACAGAGAGAGAGAGAGAGAGAGAGAGAGAAGGAGAGAGAGAGAGAGAGTAAGAGAGAGAGAAGGAGAGAGAGTGTGTGTGTGTGGGTGTGTGCGTGTGTGTGTAGGTGTATGTGTCTGTGTGTGTGTCAAAGAATCTGCAGCCATGCCAGGTCAATTTGACATCACAAAAGAGAAGAGAGAGTCTGTCAAGATGCTGGAAGCTGAAACAGCGTGTTATCTGGTGAACAGTATTGTCTGGTGACTGACTGGTTGGCCTTTTGTCTAATGAGTTTAACACTCTTGTCTTCTGTTGTTAGAAAGAGGAATATGTTGTCTCAATAATGTGATTATGTGTTAGGGACACACACACACACACACCAATTCAATAGCAATCACACTCATACACACACTCATACTTTCACTCACGCACGCGCAGTCTGATACTCTATCTTGCGTCTCTTCTCACGGGCACTCACGTACACTCGTGCAAACACCCTTTCTCCCACACCCACACAGACACCCCAACACCTACTTGCTGGTCACTTACACCCAAGTATCAGGACAATGGCGCTCTCTTCCATCCGCATGGGGCAGCTTCCTCTTGAAATCCTCCGTGCCTTGAGAAACACCCACTCCCACTTCCACGTCACTGTGGGCCAGAGGTTCTTCTCCACACACCACCATAGCTGCCTCCTGGGTGCACCTGAAGGCAGCGCGCTCAAGATCTGGAGACTGTTGTCCACTGGAGAGACACCTGGACAGGTAAGGTATGGGTCATGTATGCCTGGGGGGGTGTTTGCGGCCCCAGCACTGGGGACTGGTCCCCAGCTGCAACTGGTGTCCAGGTAAGGCATGGACAGAGTTCTGCACCCAGGGCCCTCGGTTCCATCCCTGACATGCATGGTTGGATAAAAAGAAATGAGCATATCTGTTTGGCCAGCCAAAAGGCAGCCAGCCAAACTTACATTGCGCATTTCTAAGTGCCCACCACTCCTCCCAGCCCCACCCGCCCTAAACACATACCTAAACCAGCCACAGAAAAATAAAATGATGTTTTATTATCATTTTAATTTTTTGTCACTGACTGACGAGTGGGAGACGCTCCTCCACCATAACAGAGGAGTCTCTGTAATTGTAGAAGGTCCTGCTCATCAGTTGAGATTAGATTTTGTTCCTATAATTGTAGCTGTCCTGCTCATCAGTTGAGATTAGATTTTGTTCCTATAATTGTAGCTGTCCTGCTCATCAGTTGAGATTAGATTTTGTTCCTATAATTGTAGCTGTCCTGCTCATCAGTTGAGATTAGATTTTGTTCCTATAATTGTAGCTGTCCTGCTCATCAGTTGAGATTAGATTTTGTTCCTATAATTGTAGCTGTCCTGCTCATCAGTTGAGATTAGATTTTGTTCCTATAATTGTAGCTGTCCTGCTCATCAGTTGCTCTCAAGGGGAGGTTGATGGTGAAGGAGATGAGATGAGATGTTGTTCCTATTATTGTAGCTGCTCCTGCTCATCACTGTTGAACTTGCTCTCACAGAGAGGTTGATGGTGAAGGAGATGAGATGAGATTTTGTTCCTATAATTGTAGCTGCTCCTGCTCATCACTGTTGAACTTGCTCTCACAGAGAGGTTGATGGTGAAGGAGATGAGATGAGATTTTGTTCCTATAATTGTAGCTGCTCCTGCTCATCACTGTTGCACTTGCTCTCACAGAGAGGTTGATGGTGAAGGAGATGAGATGAGATGTTGTTCCTATAATTGTAGCTGCTCCTGCTCATCACTGTTGAACTTGCTCTCACAGAGAGGTTGGTGGTGAAGGAGATGAGATGAGATGTTGTTCCTATTATTGTAGCTGCTCCTGCTCATCACAGTTGAACTTGCTCTCACAGAGAGGTTGATGGTGAAGGAGATGAGATGAGATGTTGTTCCTATAATTGTAGCTGCTCCTGCTCATCACTGTTGCACTTGCTCTCACAGAGAGGTTGGTGGTGAAGGAGATGAGATGAGATTTTGTTCCTATAATTGTAGCTGCTCCTGCTCATCACTGTTGCACTTGCTCTCACAGAGAGGTTGATGGTGAAGGAGATGAGATGAGATGTTGTTCCTATTATTGTAGCTGCTCCTGCTCATCACTGTTGCACTTGCTCTCACAGAGAGGTTGATGGTGAAGGAGATGAGATGAGATTTTGTTCCTATAATTGTAGCTGCTCCTGCTCATCACTGTTGCGCTTGCTCTCACAGAGAGGTTGGTGGTGAAGGAGATGAGATGAGATTTTGTTCCTATAATTGTAGCTGCTCCTGCTCATCACTGTTGCGCTTGCTCTCACAGAGAGGTTGGTGGTGAAGGAGATGAGATGAGATGTTGTTCCTATTATTGTAGCTGCTCCTGCTCATCACTGTTGCGCTTGCTCTCACAGAGAGGTTGATGGTGAAGGAGATGAGATGAGATGTTGTTCCTATTAGTGTAGCTGCTCCTGCTCATCACTGTTGAGCTTGCTCTCACAGAGAGGTTGATGGTGAAGGAGATGAGATGAGATGTTGTTCCTATTATTGTAGCTGCTCCTGCTCATCACTGTTGCGCTTGCTCTCACAGAGAGGTTGGTGGTGAAGGAGATGAGATGAGATGTTGTTCCTATTATTGTAGCTGCTCCTGCTCATCACTGTTGAACTTGCTCTCACAGAGAGGTTGGTGGTGAAGGAGATGAGATGAGATGTTGTTCCTATTATTGTAGCTGCTCCTGCTCATCACTGTTGCGCTTGCTCTCACAGAGAGGTTGGTGGTGAAGGAGATGAGATGAGATGTTGTTCCTATTATTGTAGCTGCTCCTGCTCATCACTGTTGCGCTTGCTCTCACAGAGAGGTTGATGGTGAAGGAGATGAGATGAGATGTTGTTCCTATAATTGTAGCTGCTCCTGCTCATCACTGTTGCACTTGCTCTCACAGAGAGGTTGATGGTGAAGGAGATGAGATGAGATGTTGTTCCTATAATTGTAGCTGCTCCTGCTCATCACTGTTGCACTTGCTCTCACAGAGAGGTTGGTGGTGAAGGAGATGAGATGAGATTTTGTTCCTATTATTGTAGCTGCTCCTGCTCATCACTGTTGCACTTGCTCTCACAGAGAGGTTGATGGTGAAGGAGATGAGATGAGATGTTGTTCCTATTATTGTAGCTGCTCCTGCTCATCACTGTTGAACTTGCTCTCACAGAGAGGTTGGTGGTGAAGGAGATGAGATGAGATGTTGTTCCTATTATTGTAGCTGCTCCTGCTCATCACTGTTGAACTTGCTCTCACAGAGAGGTTGATGGTGAAGGAGATGAGATGAGATTTTGTTCCTATAATTGTAGCTGCTCCTGCTCATCACTGTTGCACTTGCTCTCACAGAGAGGTTGATGGTGAAGGAGATGAGATGAGATGTTGTTCCTATTATTGTAGCTGCTCCTGCTCATCACTGTTGAACTTGCTCTCACAGAGAGGTTGGTGGTGAAGGAGATGAGATGAGATGTTGTTCCTATTATTGTAGCTGCTCCTGCTCATCACTGTTGCACTTGCTCTCACAGAGAGGTTGATGGTGAAGGAGATGAGATGAGATGTTGTTCCTATTATTGTAGCTGCTCCTGCTCATCACTGTTGAACTTGCTCTCACAGAGAGGTTGGTGGTGAAGGAGATGAGATGAGATGTTGTTCCTAATATTGTAGCTGCTCCTGCTCATCACTGTTGAACTTGCTCTCACAGAGAGGTTGATGGTGAAGGAGATGAGATGAGATTTTGTTCCTATAATTGTAGCTGCTCCTGCTCATCACTGTTGCACTTGCTCTCACAGAGAGGTTGATGGTGAAGGAGATGAGATGAGATGTTGTTCCTATAATTGTAGCTGCTCCTGCTCATCACTGTTGCACTTGCTCTCACAGAGAGGTTGATGGTGAAGGAGATGAGATGAGATGTTGTTCCTATAATTGTAGCTGCTCCTGCTCATCACTGTTGCACTTGCTCTCACAGAGAGGTTGATGGTGAAGGAGATGAGATGAGATGTTGTTCCTATTATTGTAGCTGCTCCTGCTCATCACTGTTGCACTTGCTCTCACAGAGAGGTTGGTGGTGAAGGAGATGAGATGAGATGTTGTTCCTATTATTGTAGCTGCTCCTGCTCATCACTGTTGAACTTGCTCTCACAGAGAGGTTGGTGGTGAAGGAGATGAGATGAGATGTTGTTCCTATTATTGTAGCTGCTCCTGCTCATCACTGTTGCACTTGCTCTCACAGAGAGGTTGGTGGTGAAGGAGATGAGATGAGATGTTGTTCCTATTATTGTAGCTGCTCCTGCTCATCACTGTTGAACTTGCTCTCACGGAGAGGTTGGTGGTGAAGGAGATGAGATGAGATGTTGTTCCTATTATTGTAGCTGCTCCTGCTCATCACTGTTGAACTTGCTCTCACGGAGAGGTTGGTGGTGAAGGAGATGAGATGAGATGTTGTTCCTATTATTGTAGCTGCTCCTGCTCATCACTGTTGAACTTGCTCTCACGGAGAGGTTGGTGGTGAAGGAGATGAGATGAGATGTTGTTCCTATTATTGTAGCTGCTCCTGCTCATCACTGTTGAACTTGCTCTCACAGAGAGGTTGGTGGTGAAGGAGATGAGATGAGATGTTGTTCCTATTATTGTAGCTGCTCCTGCTCATCACTGTTGCACTTGCTCTCACAGAGAGGTTGATGGTGAAGGAGATGAGATGAGATGTTGTTCCTATTATTGTAGCTGCTCCTGCTCATCACTGTTGAACTTGCTCTCACAGAGAGGTTGGTGGTGAAGGAGATGAGATGAGATGTTGTTCCTATTATTGTAGCTGCTCCTGCTCATCACTGTTGAACTTGCTCTCACAGAGAGGTTGATGGTGAAGGAGATGAGATGAGATGTTGTTCCTATAATTGTAGCTGCTCCTGCTCATCACTGTTGAACTTGCTCTCACAGAGAGGTTGATGGTGAAGGAGATGAGATGAGATGTTGTTCCTATTATTGTAGCTGCTCCTGCTCATCACTGTTGCACTTGCTCTCACAGAGAGGTTGATGGTGAAGGAGATGAGATGAGATTTTGTTCCTATAATTGTAGCTGCTCCTGCTCATCACTGTTGCACTTGCTCTCACAGAGAGGTTGATGGTGAAGGAGATGAGATGAGATGTTGTTCCTATTATTGTAGCTGCTCCTGCTCATCACTGTTGAACTTGCTCTCACAGAGAGGTTGGTGGTGAAGGAGATGAGATGAGATGTTGTTCCTAATATTGTAGCTGCTCCTGCTCATCACTGTTGCACTTGCTCTCACAGAGAGGTTGATGGTGAAGGAGATGAGATGAGATTTTGTTCCTATAATTGTAGCTGCTCCTGCTCATCACTGTTGCACTTGCTCTCACAGAGAGGTTGATGGTGAAGGAGATGAGATGAGATGTTGTTCCTATTACTGTAGCTGCTCCTGCTCATCACTGTTGCGCTTGCTCTCACAGAGAGGTTGATGGTGAAGGAGATGAGATGAGATGTTGTTCCTATAATTGTAGCTGCTCCTGCTCATCACTGTTGCACTTGCTAATTGTAGCTGCTCCTGCTCATCACTGTTGCACTTGCTCTCACAGAGAGGTTGATGGTGAAGGAGATGAGATGAGATGTTGTTCCTATTATTGTAGCTGCTCCTGCTCATCACTGTTGCACTTGCTCTCACAGAGAGGTTGATGGTGAAGGAGATGAGATGTTGTTCCTATTATTGTAGCTGCTCCTGCTCATCACTGTTGAACTTGCTCTCACAGAGAGGTTGATGGTGAAGGAGATGAGATGTTGTTCCTATTATTGTAGCTGCTCCTGCTCATCACTGTTGAACTTGCTCTCACAGAGAGGTTGGTGGTGAAGGAGATGAGATGAGATGTTGTTCCTAATATTGTAGCTGCTCCTGCTCATCACTGTTGCACTTGCTCTCACAGAGAGGTTGATGGTGAAGGAGATGAGATGAGATTTTGTTCCTATAATTGTAGCTGCTCCTGCTCATCACTGTTGCACTTGCTCTCACAGAGAGGTTGATGGTGAAGGAGATGAGATGAGATGTTGTTCCTATTATTGTAGCTGCTCCTGCTCATCACTGTTGAACTTGCTCTCACAGAGAGGTTGGTGGTGAAGGAGATGAGATGAGATGTTGTTCCTATTACTGTAGCTGCTCCTGCTCATCACTGTTGCGCTTGCTCTCACAGAGAGGTTGATGGTGAAGGAGATGAGATGAGATGTTGTTCCTATTATTGTAGCTGCTCCTGCTCATCACTGTTGCACTTGCTCTCACAGAGAGGTTGGTGGTGAAGGAGATGAGATGAGATGTTGTTCCTATTATTGTAGCTGCTCCTGCTCATCACTGTTGCACTTGCTCTCACAGAGAGGTTGGTGGTGAAGGAGATGAGATGAGATGTTGTTCCTATTACTGTAGCTGCTCCTGCTCATCACTGTTGCACTTGCTCTCACAGAGAGGTTGGTGGTGAAGGAGATGAGATGAGTTGTTGTTCCTATTACTGTAGCTGCTCCTGCTCATCACTGTTGCACTTGCTCTCACAGAGAGGTTGGTGGTGAAGGAGATGAGATGAGATGTTGTTCCTATTATTGTAGCTGCTCCTGCTCATCACTGTTGAACTTGCTCTCACAGAGAGGTTGGTGGTGAAGGAGATGAGATGAGATGTTGTTCCTAATATTGTAGCTGCTCCTGCTCATCACTGTTGCACTTGCTCTCACAGAGAGGTTGATGGTGAAGGAGATGAGATGAGATTTTGTTCCTATTATTGTAGCTGCTCCTGCTCATCACTGTTGCACTTGCTCTCACAGAGAGGTTGGTGGTGAAGGAGATGAGATGAGATGTTGTTCCTATTATTGTAGCTGCTCCTGCTCATCACTGTTGAACTTGCTCTCACAGAGAGGTTGGTGGTGAAGGAGATGAGATGAGATGTTGTTCCTATTATTGTAGCTGCTCCTGCTCATCACTGTTGCACTTGCTCTCACAGAGAGGTTGATGGTGAAGGAGATGAGATGAGATTTTGTTCCTAATATTGTAGCTGCTCCTGCTCATCACTGTTGAACTTGCTCTCACAGAGAGGTTGGTGGTGAAGGAGATGAGATGAGATGTTGTTCCTATTATTGTAGCTGCTCCTGCTCATCACTGTTGAACTTGCTCTCACAGAGAGGTTGGTGGTGAAGGAGATGAGATGAGATTTTGTTCCTATTATTGTAGCTGCTCCTGCTCATCACTGTTGAACTTGCTCTCACAGAGAGGTTGGTGGTGAAGGAGATGAGATGAGATGTTGTTCCTATTATTGTAGCTGCTCCTGCTCATCACTGTTGAACTTGCTCTCACAGAGAGGTTGATGGTGAAGGAGATGAGATGAGATTTTGTTCCTATAATTGTAGCTGCTCCTGCTCATCACTGTTGTACTTGCTCTCACAGAGAGGTTGATGGTGAAGGAGATGAGATGTTGTTCCTATAATTTCAGTTGGTCCTGCTCATCGCTGTTGCTTCAGCAAGTGCTCTCATGGAGAGGCTGGCAGTGAAGGAGATGGGATGGTGGTCCCTCGAGGTCATCTGAAGGTTTCCTGTGACTGTGATGAGTCGGGCGGTGAGAAGCTGACATCAAGCCTTTGGCCAGTGGTACAGACCAGTGCAGAGACAAGAGCGAAGTTTAGAAACTTCATATGTATGATAGTGGGTGGTGGCCGTGGAGGGTCACCTTGAAAGAACCAATGTTTTAGGTCAGCCATAGTGCAAAGGTTGAGGTCAGTGCTTAATTTGAGCTGGTGCGTTCAGGCTATTTGCACTGGCATTTAACTGTAGGCACCGCCACTTATGACAGCTGCCACATGGTGGTGCTATTTGTATAATTTAGAGATGAGCAGAATAGCAATTGTTTATTAATGCAGTATGCGTTAAAAAAAGCTAATATCTGCTGCCCAAGGTATTTTTATAGCTTTGGGGGCCTGGAATAGGCTGAATTGTCACACTTGTAGCAGTGTGCTGGTTACTAGCTGTGTAGGTACTGTGATTGTCCGTGCTGGCAGGGGCTGTGTGTGGTGAAAGCTACAGTGGCACTTATTTATTTACAAATTAAGCACTGGTTGAGGTGATGCCGGATGTGACATCAGTAAGGTGTCTGTAAATGCTCAGTTATTCGACAGAGGTCTGTAAATGAGCAGTGGGAGCAGTGAACTGTGAGTGATCCACACTCATTGTAACTGAGTACTGAAGGCTTGGACTTTGGAAGGGATTCTTAACCCGTTCCGTGCTCGTGGCCGACGCGAGCTCTACCTCCCTGGGATGCGCACAACCGTTGGCCAATGCAGCCCCGCCAACCCTTTAGAACGCCCGCACCGCGGCGGAATGTTCACCGCGATAAACGGGTTAAAGACGGCTGCTAGTCTAGCCCACACCTTCCTCGCCTTGGTTCACATGAGGGCCCAGTGTCCAGGGAGGGCTCGAAGCTGCCTCGTGCAAGACTGGGGAAGTGTTGTCCCTTACCAGGTATCAGTGACAAACAGTAAAAGTAGTTTAGGATCAGGTACAGATCGAAGATGGAAAGTCAGTCGTGTTTTTATACTAAGCACTAAAGAATGCAGTGTTTTCTGAAAGCTTATGCTGCACACAGTGCTGTTATTAGACCGGTTATATAAATCACATGATAACATAGTGCTGTGTGTTCAATCAGGCTGTACTAAGCACTTGACAGCCTTGCCATATACCACGCATCAGGCATTAGACTAACGCGTTTCAGTGTGATGGTTCGCATCACCGCACTGAAATGCAGTCCCGCATTTATAGCACCTCAGCCGTGTGCCGGAGCGTTGCTATTTGCCACCTCCTGACTGCGCAGAGCTTAGCTGGCAGCGCGTGGTCCTTGTGGAAGGATGGGGCCGGTTCTGCTCCAAGCTGGCTATAGTATTTCACCCAATAGCGCAGAAATGTCACTGACATCACGGCAGTGCCACAAGAGTCTTGTGTAGCAGTGCAATAAGGTTACAATACAAGGGGGCAGATTTATGTTGGGAATGCGCCACGTTTGCGTCACGCACCTGCGGCGTAAACGTGGCGCATCCCTACGACCCATTTACAACATGACGCATCTAGGCAGATGCGTCACATTGTAATGCCCTGCGCCACTTGTGGGCGTTACGGCGCAGGGTGGGCGTTCCTGCGCAGGTGCGCCTCCTAAAAGTGGCTGAGTGAAATCTATAAGATTTCACTCAGTCACATTCAGGCCAATGCTGCGTCAAAACCCTGCGCCTGCTTGAAGTAGGTCTTGACGCAGCATTGTAAAGATGGGGCACCCCCGCGCCTTGCTGGAGCTGCGTCGCGCTTGCGACGCAACTCCAGCAATGCGCCACCTTTACGGCATAGATGCGTCACGCATCTGTGCCATTTTTGCCCCATGGTGCGCCGCATTGTAAATGCGGCGCACCATGGGTGGCGGAGCAGCGGCGCAAAATAACTGGCGCATCCCTGGGGATGCGCCAGTTATCATAAATCTGCCCCCATGGGTGGCGGAGCAGCGGCGCAAAATAACTGGCGCATCCCTGGGGATGCGCCAGTTATCATAAATCTGCCCCATGGTCTCTTGTTTAGTCCCCTTCTCTTTCTGGTGCTTTGCAGAAGTTTTAAGGTCTTCTTAGAGTTTTTCGTTGCTCAAATAGGTGTCATTTCTGATATTTATGTTTCCCTCGTCGTCATTGCTTGAGTTTTGCTCGTGAGAAAATGTCACTCATAGTCATTGCATGTCACTCAGAAGTTACACTGAAATTATAAAAATGTCAGATATAAGCAACCTGAAACTTTGGCAGCTATGACTTGATACAAATTGTGGTGTGTTTTCCAAAAGCTTATGATGCACCCAGTGCAGTGCTCAATCAGGTTGTACTAAGCACTTGATACAAAGTGGGCAGTGTTTTCGGGAAGACTTCAGGAAGCGCCGTGTTCAGAGCGTGCTGCCTGGTGCTACGTCATACCCCCAGTGCAGGCTTCGCGGACCTTCCATGGAGAGTTTACGAGTCTAAGCGTGAAACACGTCATATTTGAGAAGCTATGAGACATGTACAGTGTAAACATGACTCAACAACGCAAGAAGGGTTCTCTGTTGACACACTCCAGCTGCTTCCACAGCTCAGCCGCAACCGGGAGGAAACTACGTGTTAAGAAGACTGCATAAATACACAAAATTATTTGAGACATGACATAACATCTTATAAAAATAAACAGAGATGCATGTTGAGTCTGAAGAGCAAACAGAGGCTGGAAAGGCTGAGATCTGAGGCCCATTGACTGTTACCACCCCTTGCTCCTGTATGGCAGCCTTAGAAATCCTTTTTTTTTTAGCTCAAAGCATGTGGAATTCTGGGTCTTGTAGTCTACTTTTTAACAATGAAAGTGGGGACGTCAAAATCCTAGCAGACAAAGGGGCAGATTTATAAGTTCTGGCGCATCTCTGCAAATCAGCAGGGATGCGCCAGAACTGATGCGTCACGCAATTCCCTCCTTGCGGCACCACCGATGCGCCGCATTTACAATGCGGCGCACCATGGTGCAAGGAAGGGCAGATGCGTGACGCATCTTGTGGTGTACGGGCGGCGCATTGCTGGAGTAGCGTCGCAAGTGCGACGCAACTCCTGCAATGTACAGAGGCCACCCATACATAACGTGGTGCGTCACTCCTTGCGCCTGCTTCAAGCAGGCGTAAGGATTTGACCCAGCAGCGTCGTAAAACTGACTCAGTGAAATCTTGTAGATTTCACTGCGTCAGTTTTACGGGGCTTTCCTACGAGGGAACGCCCACCCTGCGACAGAACGCCCACATGAAACCTGACGCAGGTTTCATGTGGCGCAGGGCTTTACAACGTGACGCATCTGCCTAGATGCGTCACATTGTAAATAGGTCGCAGGGATGCGCCACGTTTCCGCGCCGTTGCGTGACGCAACGGCGGCGTAAACGTGGCGCAAGTCCGACATAAATCTGCCCCAAAGTGTTGATGGCTAGATCCCAGATCCGGGAGAAGTTATGGTACCCTGTCTGGTGTCTGGTGAGGAGACCAGATCCACTCCCGGTTTGGGCATTCCAGGCGTGGGACGTGAGGACCGGAAGTACTCTCATTTGGCATTGAACCTCTGGACACCTCTGGGAGCAGGGGGGGGAGGGAGCCGCATGCTCTGACATCTGACCGAGGGCTGGGTGTCCGCGGCCTCACGCTTGGCCGCTAGCCCGGCCGGCTTGTGGTTGCCAGCTTCGTCTCTTTGTCCTGAAATTCCTCTGGTCAGCCACACCACGGCTGGGCGTCCCCACGCGCCCTGCTAATGGCTCTCAGATGGCGGAGGACTCGCCAGCTCTGCGAGGAGAGCGTCTGAGCACGTGTGATGCGCCCGCAGCTGACATGTGTGATGTGGGGAGCGCGATCTATTTTCTGCAAACCGCTTTCTGCTGCCTGCTGGAGGAGTGTGTGTTTATTCTAGGCTGCGCGGTCTTTATACAGCACCTCCTGCCCTTCAAACGACCTCTAGGCGCTGGCGGTTGTGTCAGAGCGCTGGGTGTGTCCTGCCTGTGTTTTTCTGTGGTGAAAAGTCCCTATGGAGAGCCTTGGATCTGACGTCCTTACCGAACACGTGCGTGAGTGCTCAGTGGGTCACGTGTTCAGTCGCTGTGGATTTCCCTGTGGCAGAGCCCTATAGTCGGCCAGGTCTCGACACCCACCCTGTCACTTGTGGGAGCGTGCCTGGTGCGTCGTGGGGTTAGACGTGGATGGTGGGTTTCACTGCGCAGAGACGGTGACCCGTAAGTGACTGGCTCTTGTGAACTTCCCCAGCTCCTCTGAGAGTGTGCAATGCTGCACCGAGAGCTCTGCTGTGGAGGACTTCGCTGCACCGGGCCTCTTTAGTCACTGGCTCTTGTGAACTACCTCAGCACCAGTAGGAGCAGAGGCGCAACTAGAGGCACATTTATGGGGGGGGAGGGGGCGAGGGAGAGGGGGAGGGGTGCATGAAAGCAGCGATACGTCACTTTTCACTGCGCCCTCCTTGCGACATACCTGATGCGTCATATTTAATGTATGACGCATCATGTCGCAAGGAGTTACAGATACGTCAGTGTTTCTGACGTATCTATATGGTGCAAAAGTGAAGCATTGCTGGAGTGTGTCACAAAAGTGACGCAACTCCAGCAATGTGTCCTTTCACATGGGGCAAGCCCCATGTGAAAGGGCCTGCGTCAGTCTCACGCCTGCTGTGTGGCAGGCGCAAGATATTGACGCAACGGCATCCTAGAAGTGACGCAGTGAAATCTCATAGATTTCACTGCGTCACTTATACGAGGCTTTTTGCTGGGCAACGCCCCCCCTGCATACATTATACCTGACGCAGGTATATTGTAGCGCAGGGGTTTACAAAGTGACGCATCTGCTTTGATGCGTCACTTTGTAAATAGTGTGCAACAGGAGGCATGTTTTAAGCCGCTGATGCGTCACAAAAAGTGGCGCATCGGAAGCGCAAAACTGACGCAAGGCCTCATAAATGAGGCCCTTGGTGCAGGGGTACCGATTCTTCCAGCAATAGTCTGAGTGGAGATGCAGTGGCTCTAAGAAGGGGAGAAAAAACAACAAAGCCTCATTAGCAAGTAAATGGTCTTTTAAAGACCTGTGAAGTGCTCGGGTGTGGCTGAGTGTGTGCCCAGGAAGCTGTCTCAGCCCAGGCTGACACACACAACGGGAGGGGGGAGGGTGTGGTGGTGGGGGCGGGGGGGTGGTGAAGCCCTTTGAGCCCAATGGGCGTGGCACGCCTGAGTAGGAGTGCGTACTATGTATGAATCGTGAGATCCGTTGTGGTGGATTTCACTTCACAGTACCCCATAGGTCACTGACTTGTGAAGAGGATGAGGCGTAAGGGCCAGAGCTTCAGATTTTGTCACTGGGGAACTAGGTTTGAGTCTTGGCGTCCACTCAACATCCTGTGATTCTGGGCAAATCAGGTAATCTCTCCGTGCCTGAATGTGTCCTTGTGTAACGTAACTGGTGCTGATGTAAAGCGCTCCAATACCTCCGGGTCGAGTTTGTGCTATATAAATCTGCAACAACAAAAAAAGTGTGTGAACAGACCCTCCTAGATGACTACTTCTTGTGAAATTTCTGATAAATCGTTGTCATTTCAATAAACAAATGTGAGAGTTGTTTCTTCTTCCCAAAAACTTTATTCATCATCTTTTTCTTAAAAGCACAGCAAACGTGCAGTAGCCAACGAGTTTCGTCCACCAGGGACTTCTTCAGGGCGCAATATACATGTCGTTGTCTCAGATATTCCTTATTATATGAATAGTGAAAATGGATGTTGTTTTTAGAGATTTTGGAGTGCAATTGCTCCGGTTGAGTGCCAGCGTGGTGTCCGATTTAGTAGAAAAAAGGGATTATAGCATTAATCAGAGATCGAGGATGAAGTAAATAAATAATATGCTGATCCTGAAACAAACTTCCAGTCTTATGATTAGGGTTGCCAGCTCATTATTTTGATGTCCCAGACTGTACAAAAATAAACAGTCACCTAAAGCCGTATTTTTTGCACTTATCTGTGCATACTTTGAACAGCAAATATAAATAGAAAGCGATTTTAATTGTGTTCTAGGGATGCCTGAATGATCCATGACTGATTATTAAAGGGAACAAAGACAGTAAAGTCACATTACAAATGAATACATACTTTTTTATTTATAACCTTATTTAGTATCAAGACGTGGACTTTGCATGCACTTTAACCCGTTGGCTGCGTCGAAATTTCAGCTCCAGTGCTGAACGTTTGAAAAACGGGAGGGGCAGCGTCGGCCAACGGACGTGCGCAGCACTACCAAGGTAGTGCTCGCGACGACCGTTGACCGACGGCTGCAGCCAACGGTTTAAACAACTAGCATTTTTCTTTTGGCAACTCTACTTTATATTCCTTTCATGAAATGCATTCTCACACTAGCGCAGTATATGTAAAATGCACATGTAAGGAATAGGCAGAGTGGGGGCCCAAGGGTTACTGGAACCAGAAAAAAATGAACCTCTGTAACCAGTTTACAAAGGTGTGTAAATATGCAAATGCTCTTTAATGACTAGTGAAAAACTCATGCGTGCCAGTGATAAGACACCAGACACTGCCCAGCCGAGCCCACAGAAGCTTGAGTTGCAGCAGTCTGAGCTGAGACATACAGGGGGTGCTGAAGCCCTTTTAGCCCTATGGACGTTGCGTGCCTGGAAGCAGCGTGAGGGACATTGTAAGGACAAAGTCAGGGCAAGGTTCAAGGAAACTAGCCAACAGGATCAGCCAGGGACACTTGAATGGCCATCTGCAGGAGTGTTCAATTAGATAGCCAGAAAAAGAATAGGTGAGGTAATTGTTAGTACTGAGCCTTCTCTCTGCAGACTCTAGAGCACGCACATAATCATATTTATTGCAAAGATGTATCGCATGAGAGAAAGAGAGAGCGAGAGCAGTTAGAAGATGAGCGTTGTGCGCACACGCGGTTGAAGATGAGTCTGCGATTATAGAATTTGGGGTTATTCAGAGCCTGGCATACAGGGTACTCAACCGCAATCATGGAGCGGTATCCTGTTTGTCAAACTGAAGGTCATTTTGCTATCTTTAGAGCTAGACGAACCAGTGCTTAATTTGAGTCTGTGGTTTCTGGTGCTCAGCACTGGCACTTAATTGTCATACCAGCACTTGTGACAGTCTTCCACAAGGTGGCGCTGTCTGAGATGACCACAACAACAGTCAATTATTATTTCAAAATTCATTAAAAATTACTATTACCTCCCTCCCAAGCCATTATTATAGCTTTTGGGGCCTGAAATAGTAGGAAGTGTCACACTTGCATGTTGATGGTTAGTTGTTGTGTTTGTACTGTCATTGGCAGCATTGGCAGGGTCAATGTTTGATGCAAGCTGCAGTGGCCTTCTGACGAGGGCGCTGGCACATATTTTTTTTTTTACAAATGAAGCACTGGGTCGAACCATCGTGTTTCCAATGATCAGAGCCACCACTGGCTCTGTCCACAGAAACCTTAACGCCAACGGCCAACGGACATCCTCCTGTCGGTGTAAGCACCTCAGACCTTCTGCCCTATGAGGGGAAAATTTTCTGACGTACTTTTGTTCATATTTACGACTGCGAGGAAAAACCTGGCAGGTCCGAACGCTAAAAAGTGGCAGCATGAAATATGGTGGGCGCTCAGTAAACTTGCAGGGGTAGATTTACAAGCCCCTTGCGCCACTTTTGCATCACTTTTTTGCGCAGTGCCGCCAGAGGTTCTGTTGTGGTGGCTTCTCTGAAGGCACAGACATCTCTGGCTGGCAGCCATTGAGCACTGAGTAGGGCAGGCTGTAGTCTGCCAGGGCAGCGGAGTGCGCTGCGGACAGCAGCACAGCGCACCACGCCCAAAAAGCCTCCCTAGTTTTAACAGATTGCACAGTCCTGGATAGGCGCGGTTTTTGCCATAGGTTAGTTTTCATGCTGTATAGACTCCAGCCACTGGAAGCGCATAGTGCTGAGATAAAATGCCTCAATAAAGGATAAACTGTGGTATTTTGAAAGTGCAATTTTGGCAGAGGGTACTTGAGGGGCGTGGAAATGCCTCAACCAAATAATAGGTGATATAGATGGAGCCTTCTTCTCTTCTGAGTAACTGAGCTCGTCTTTATTTGGGCTTTTTCCCACTTCTAAATCCAATATAGGAACACCAGATGAGCTTCAGGGGAGGAGTATGGCCTGGCATATATAGAGACCCCCACCTGTCTGGAAGGGTTCTCGGCTCTGCTGATGCACTTTTTCCACTGCTAATACCGAGTGGACCCCCACATTTTATAACTCATTCAGCTACTGCTTTTGTTTTTAGAAACAAACCCCCAAATCTGGTGTTTCCTAAAAAAGACAAAATCAATAGCTCTTACGCACAAGAAGTTGTCTCCCTGTGCCAGGGGGCATGGTGGCTCTTACCTGTCCAGGACCACCATGCTTTGCAAGCTGCAACCAGGCAGGGAAAATATGTCATTCATTCCCTAAATAGGGTGGGGCAACCATCACTGTGCTCTGGTGACTCAGTGTGGCACGCACCGTAAGGGCAATAGTTTGTGACGGACACAGCTGATGCTCCAGTAGAAGAAACTCTGTGATTTCCCATCTCAGAATGAGATGCGAAGAAATTAAGGTTGGCTGGTGGGGCACCTCATCTTCTAAATTCTAAGGGGCAGATTTACAAGGACTGGCGCATCTCTGCATATTAGCATGGATGCACTAGTAAAGATGCAACACCTAAAACTACCCTTGCGCCACCACGGAAGCGTCGCTTTTATAAGGCAGCGCACCGTGACGCAAGGATAGTCAGATGCGTGTTGCATCTTTTGTCATAAGGGCAGCGCATTGCTGGAGTCGTGTCGCAAGAGCGACGCAACTCCAGCACTGCTCAAGGGCGACCTATACCTAACATGCTGCGTCACCCCTTACACCTGCTACAAGCAGGCGTAAGGTTTCGACGCAGCGGGGACGTAAAAGTGACTCTGTGAAATCTTGTAGATTTTACTGTGTCACTTTTACGGGGCTTTTTTGAGACGGAACGCCCACCCTGCATACATTATACCCAACGCAGGTATAATGTAGCGCAGGGTTTTACAACGCGACGCATCTCACTAGATGCTTCACATTGTAAATATGTTGCATAGTGGCGCATTGTTTACGACGTCGCTGCGTCACAGAAATGATGTAACGTTGTCGTAAAGATGTTAAAAGGGTCTTGTAAATCTGCCTTTAAATGACCACCACAGCCTGCACCTGGCAGGAAGGAAGGCAGCCTCCTGTGCTATTTCAGTCCCTTTTAAAGCCCTTCTATAATCTAGATCTTATGAGACCACCTGTTGAATTTGATGAAGCCATGTAGTCTATCTTGTAATGCACATCCACCTTGGAATGAACAGTCGTGACGGTACATTCCTGCATCCCCTGTCCTAAGGCTTGTTTCCAGGGATGGATGCAGTATCAGTACCTTAAAGGTAGGAGTTAAGCAGGTCGCTGAGAAACAGTAGTGCTGTCATCTATAAGTCTGAGAGGGAGAGGAGGACTCAGAAAGAGCAGCTGGCAGCCTCAAAGAGTCAGAATCACAAAGAAAACATTTCTGTCAGTAGTGACTTAGGGCCAGATGTATCAAGATACACTTTTACGATTCTCAAATAGCGATTTTTAAGGAATCGCTATTTGAGAATTGCAAAATGGTATGTATGTAGAAATTCACTATTTTTTTGCGATTTCTTTAAATTCCTTAATTGCGATTAGCAAATTGCTAATCGCAATTAAGGAATAATTTCCCATTCATTTCTATGGGCCAGGAGGCCCATAGGAATGAATGTGAAATTATTCTCAATTTGCGATTCGCAACTTGCTAATCGCAAATTGAGAATAATTTCAAGGGTGCAGGGGTGTCCAAAGGACACCCTGTTGCACCCCTGAAATAAGTATGGGTGCACATGTGGTGCACATACATGCCCTAAGGGCATGTATGTGCATCACATGGCACTTAGAAAAATGCAAAAATGGGCATTTATCAAGAAATTTCGATATATTACCACCAACTTGAAGTTGGTGGTAATTTGCGATTCCTTAGGGACAATTAGCAATTTTTTTTGCATCATACATTGCATTTAAGGAATCGCAAATTTTGCGATTCCTTAAATGCAATCGCAAAATAAGGAATCGCAAATTTGCGATCCCTTATTTTGCATGGAAATTTGCTACATACATACCATTTTGCTCAAATGAGTTCGCAAACGCCGAAATTCGGCGTTTGCGAACCCATTTGAGCTTCATACATCTGGCCCTTACTCCTAAATTGTCAGAAGGAGGCAGAAAATGTGAATCACAGAGACGACAAAGTAAAAAGATGTACAAATCGTCTCTCCATGATGTTAGAATGAATTTAGGAGAGAGAGAGGTTTTGCTTCTCTCTAAAGCTGGATGTATGTCATATTCGCTCAACATCCCACGTCAGCACTGCCAGTTTGCAAAGCTCGTGCCCTGCGGTGTCTTTCGTGCCCTCAAAAGACCAGCCCTCTAGAAATCTGTGGCAGACCACAGGGAGGGTACCTTCAAATTAGTGGGCACAGACCTAGGCAATAAGACCTCCTTGAAGAGCAGAGAAGGCAGCCAGACCGCCTGTGGGGAAGCCTTCTAGTCTTTCTATAGAATTGGTTGGCAGAAATAGAGATAAACGCTGCAGGCAAGATGGGAGGTAGTCACAGGCCCTGAAACTTGAACTGGAAACTCCAGTTGACCAGTTACAAATGGTTCCCTTTAAATGGTCTGCTGGCCTACATGTCTTTGCATGGTTACTCTACTGGTATTGGGAAAATACCAGTTTTTGCTTCTTGAGACTGCTTCTGGGTACCAACTTTGTTATTTTGGTATATTTTATACAGATTTTCGCTTCTCAAAAAGCTAACATGGGAAGGAGAGATGTAAAGGCAGAAACAAGAGAGAGATTGAGAAGTGACTGTTCTGTTGCACTTATGTTGCCCTTTTCCACTAGGCATATATGATCCATTCTCTAAAAAACCATTTGGTTGTACCAGGGTGCACATGCATTGTTGTAACTGGTTTACAGGGATTCCCAACGAGGAAGCAAGATGCCAATTATCACAAAATCAAGGGGCCTGAGGATGGGAAAGCATTCAGAATATGGATGAACAGGTTATCTCTGGAAATGTATTTATTTATTTATTGCGATTTTACATAGCGCAAACATTACCCGAAGGTGTCAGAGTGCTTTACAAAATAATCAGTTGCGTTACATAAGGACTTTGGATTACATGAGTTACATAGGAGATATCTTCAGGAAAAATTGCGAATTTACAAGTTGTAAAGTCACTCAAGGAAGATATACAAACAGATAAAATCTAAAATCACATAGGAATGGTAGTAAGTACAAAGGTCTACTACATATACAAGTGGTTAGAGATAAAAAAAATATATACAAATTGCAAATTCACTCAGGATTACATATGTTACATATTTACAGAGCATGGAATTCTTGCCATCGTTCAGCCAGGTGTTCAGGGAGCAGGCGAAGGAAGAGGGGGAGAACAGAAAGAAAGGGAAAGGAAGGCAGGACAGGAAAGAGAGAGTGTGAAACAAAACGGTAGAGGGACCGGAGATATTGACAGGATCGACAACGAGGAGTAGATACAAGACAATTAAAAGGTCGCCGGCTGGGACAGAGGAAGAGGTCAAAGATCACTAATATAGTGGATCAGGATCAGGGACAGGGGAGTCCAAGAAGAAAGTCACAAAAGGGCGGGGAGCCTAAGAGTCCAAGACAGAAAGTCATGGGAGCAAATTCCAACAACACCAAGAGGAAATTTCGTGGAAGGTAGCTAGAGGGGGAAATGAGTAAGAGAGTCAGGAGGGAGAGGGCAGTCGGTTTCAAAGTCATAGCCGTACTGTTGAGAGAGCGCAAACTGACCTAAATGTATGAGTGCATCACACTTACCCGTAGTAAGCACAAATCATGAGGAGAAATGCCATGAGTGCTAATAGTATCTGAAATTATATTCTGAATGTATAGCTAATGTAGAGATTTAAGTAGAAGTGGAACTAATACAGAAATGTGTGACACTATATGATTTTATTAGATGTGATTATTCCTGAATCCATGTCGTGTAGCTGTTAAAATGTAAGATGGCATGTGGTTAAACGCAGAATGTGGTAGGCCTCAGGGCCAGAGCTAGAAGGGAAGGTGTTTCTTTTCACGACATAGATTGTACTAATGTTTTGGTCATTGCATTAATGGGCCATGATTTATAGATGTGTTTACTGAATAATAGAATAAGAGTATTAACATGCTTTAATTAATGAAGAAGTTGAATGCTATAATTATTATGAGAAATGCTGTAGGCCTGAAATGTTTTAACATTGATTTACACGTACATGTCTGGGCCAAGAAATGTTGCGAACCTTTTTGGAAGTCTATGAGAGTTGGGATCTTGGCTGCAGATGTCTGTCTGCAAGAGAAAAGGGGGAATCCAATTATAAATAAAATGAATAGAGGTCTGTTCAGTAGACGGCCCAGACATGGAGGAGGGTTCCGGAATGTTTAAGGGGTATCAGCGGGCCGGAGAAGAGTCTGAGAAGCAAGGTCAACTCCAACGTATGAGGCCCAACACAAAGCAGCATGGAAAAAGCCAGAAGCTACACCACGTGAGGGGCGTCTCGTGAGGGGCGTCTCAAATGTTGTTGACTGTTTTGTATTAGGGACAGCACCCTTGGGTGGAGTTAGAGCAGATACCTGAGGACCCTTTAGAGAGCGGATGGGTAGGCAGAGAGGGGTCATGACTGGAGAACTATAGGTTTTCACCAAGAGACTTAGAGTGAGTGACTTCCCTTGGGGGTCATTCACTGCTGACACCTTTGTTAGGTTGGGATTTGGTTAAGTAGGGATACCATCTAGAGCAGGGTAGGGACAGCCTAACCTGTGCGTTTTCCTCCAACTTAAATGAAGGAGAGATATGCGTCAATGCTGATAGCTTTATTATTCTTAGAACTTGTGTTAGTAATTTCCGTTGCTCGTCTGAGGGCTTTCAGAGAGCACATGTATGTAGTTGGACCTGTGTATCTCGTGAATCTCATTCTGAGATGCCTGTATTTGCAGCTTATCCTATCCTTACAATAAACTTTTGAAAGCTAGAAGTTGTTTGTGATCTTTGGGAGCGAAGTCCTTTATTGGGTGAACTAGCTTGGTAATAGATGCACTTTCTTCCTCAAAGACAGGCAACAAAGGTTCAGTCGACCAGATCGAGGTTTGGATCAATAGTGATAAGGTATCGATCAAAATCTCGCCCTTCCAGTTGGTAGCTATAGAGGATGGTTGCCTTCTTGAGGACGGTGACCTAGGCCAGGTTAGCTTACCCCAAGGCCCCTAGAGATCGATGATCGGAAGAACCGCCCGCCGAAGAAGATCCGGATGACGTGAGACAGAAAAAGCAGCAGTATCGGTCGAGAGTGAGTATAAAGGGTCATGCGTGTTAGATTGCGGTGTTTTTGTATTGTATCTATGTTGTAATGTCTGGCGGAGTTGAATGTCTGTAGAGTGACTGTGGAACAGGTTGTGAGCGCGCGCAACCGGTGGAAATCTTAAGTTCAAGGAGAGCTTAAGTGGTTCGGGTGTATCGGACACCCAGAGTAATTGTTAACTAGTGTGAAGGGGGTCATGAGGTACCATTGATCACCCGAAAGACCGAGATAGGGGGAACGTAAGAGTGAGTGCGTGAGTAACGGACGCTGGTCGGAGGTTACTGTGTGTGTAAGCAACCTATCAGAGAGACGATAGACATTTCGTCAGTTGTGTTGACAATTACATATAGACTGTGGACGTACAGTCGAGGGAAGTGACCGCTTGGTCGGAAGTAGTCATTTTTCGGTGTATGAATGGGACGCATGCATGACCGGGAGACGAGTTGAGAAAGGAGGGGTGCTGCTGCGAAGCGGAGAAAAGTGACGTCAGGAAGTGTCGCGCAGTGATTGGCTGACCGGAGAAAGACCGCGCCGTGATAGGCCAGCTAGCAAAGACGTCAGAAAGTGTCGAGCTGTGATTGGCCGACCGGAGAAAGACCGCGCTGCGATAGGCCAAGTTAGCAAAGCCGCGACAGGATTGGTGGATTGTCATCAGGAAGTAAACAGAGTAGCGAGGCTGGATATTGTGCGCATAATTATGAAGTGTTTTAAATGGCTGAGAGCGGTGTTTAAAAAAGAGAAGCGGGGATCGTATGAAGGGGAAGAAGCCCCGCCGGAGGGTACGCCGGCTCGTTACATGGCAGTGAATGTTGGGTTGCATACGATCCTTTGGATATCAGAGTGGAGTAAGATTACGGAAGGAAATGAGGAACTGACGTTCCCGAAGTACGGGACGTTCAGATTAGAGGTGTTACATCGATTAAAATCAGTCATGACCTCAATGAGACCCTTGCCTAGACCGACCCAGTTTGAAGCCCTTGATGCATGGATTAGGGCAGCGCATGAAAAGAATATGAACAGACGACAAGAAAGGGTGAAACGATCGGTAAGGGCAGTGCAGGATGCCAGGTGGGATGCGGATGCTAAAAGATGGAGAGTGCATAACATGGAAGTCAATAAACTGTACCCAGTGTTAGAGGTGCCCGGTAATAAAAGCCCCCTAGAAGAAGATGATGAGAGCGAAACAGAGGATAGCCTGATAAACAGATTATTGACAGACAGGCCACCCCCGTATAATAGAGCAGGGGGGGAGGTCGAGCATAGTGAAAGAGAAAAGGGGGGCAATGCAGGAGAGCATGGACCGCTTCCCAGTTCAGAGTGGGATCCTGAGGCAAAGAAAGAGCTGTCCCAGCCTAGTCAGGTGCAACAGGTAGTCGGGAGGTTTGTGGTACAAAGAGCGCCGGAAACGGAGAGCGCCACATCCTACGCATTACCAGATGCACTACAGGTACCTGTTACCATAGGTCCTATAATATCGATATATGACCAAGAAAGAGCAAGAGGGGAAGAACGGGTACGGAAGGACAGAGAAAGAGCAGGGACGGCAAGGAGGAACGATACGATTAATTCCCCAAGTCAGATGCCGATACCAAGAGAGTGGAGCACCCCGATGCACACAGCAGGGGACCCAGGAGGGGATCCCGGGGGCCCTAGATGGCCAGTGGATCTGAGGGGATCTGGACGAAAATCCTTTCAAGAGCTAAATGAGTACATGAAGAAGTGGGATGAGGCAGTGGAGGCTCACAAGAGCATCATAGCTGCAGAAGCTGAAAGGGAAAGTCAGGACAGCAGAGCTCGGACTCACTGCGGGGCTGGGGAGAGCAGCCCGGAGTGGGACTGTAGAGAGAGAGATAGTAGGGGAGTCACCCATTGGGCCCGGAGTGGAGGTAGAACAGACCTGGAAAACGGGGGCCCCGGGAATGGGAGGGTGGCGCGCCCAATACTCAGTGAAGAGGAGAGGAGAGCGCAAGAGTACAGAAACAGCTTTAAGTGTCCACACTGTGTGCCTGGCACCAGAGAACTGAATGGGAGTTGTGAGAGGTCGCACCATAGTCCCTGTGATGACGGAAATGAGCGCAGCCCAGGGAATATGGGGAACCAGGAAGGATCGTATCGGATACTGAGCGATACTAGGCAAAGGGAGAGTAGCGACCAGAGGGAAAATAACAGAGAGGCGTACGGTGAAAGGAGAGAAGAAGAAGAGAGTGGGCAGAGCAAGAGTGGGGGTAACAGGCCCGTGTTCCATCACCTTCCAAGATCGGATGGCCGAGCATGGGACCTGGAGAGATGGGAGCAAGGGAAGGCACTCATTAACTCTCCCGAGCCCAAACGTAGAGCTCGAAGTTGGGATGGTAGGGAGACTAGTGAGCCCCCTTCGAAAGACATATTGCGAGCTGAGATAAAAGCCAAGAGACTCGATGTCGCCAGCTTAAGGTCAGACCTGGATGACATGATAGATGGTACCCTGCCTTTAGAAAGAATGGAAATGTATGAGCAAGATGAAATACTGTATATGGCAAAGGACATTACTCGAAAAGCGAGAGCAATCCATGAGAAGTTAGTCGAACTAGCAGGCAAATATATGGTGGACCTGTCAAGAACCAAAGCATTACAGGGTAACCACAGGCTACATTACACAGATCGAGACCTAGATGAGAGGAGAACGATTGGGCTGAAAACGCACATAAGGGAACTGATCACTGGAATAAGGACATGGAGGGCTCTAGATAAGTGGGAAGAGAGGTGGTCCAAGAAAGGGACCGTCAGGAGAAGCACGCTTGGTATGACACCAGGAGGACTGCAGGGAATAGAAGCATACCCTTTGCGTGAAGTCGCAAATGGGAACTATGTGCATGTCCCTTGGAGTAGGGGAGATTTAGCTGCTTTTACCACCTCCTTCCCCAAATTGCGGGAAAACCCAGTGGAGTGGTACAAGCAAGTCGAGAGATTTGTAAAAATCTCAAAGGTCCTATGGATAGATCTGAACACGCTGTTTGACATTGTAGTACCAGGAGATCTGTGGACAGCATGCAAGGTTAGCGCTGAGTGGCCCACAACGGAGCCAGAGAGAGATGCTAAGACTAATGGGCCGTCCGAGATTGTGATGGCAAAATTCGAGAGAGTGATGACTTGGCTGAAAGAGAAAGTGCCAATGCAAGACATAGATTGGGTCAGAATAGACCGAACCAGACAGGAACCCAAAGAGACCGTCCACGAATATTACGAGAGATTGCTGAAGGCGTTTAAACAGTATAGCGGCTTGGATGTAATGGATCCAAAAGACATAGGGCAATTCGTGTCCAAGTTCGTCCTGGGACTGAGACCGGATATTAGTTTAATGATTCAGCAACACTCGATTTGTTGGCAAAGTAAACCCCTAGACGAAATACTGAGGTATGCCAGGTACTGCTGTGATGAGATAGACTCCAAGGCTAAGAAACTAAAAGAAAAGTTGATGGTGGTACAGATGCAGGCAGCAGGGAAGGGGGGACAGCAGCAACAGCAGCAAGGAACAGGTACAGGAGGAAAGAAGCAGTACAGTCAGAACAAGGGCAATGAGGAGAGTTCCACCTTTAGACCCAGAATAGACATAGCTGCCTTGAAGAAAACGACTAGGTGCCACCAGTGTAACGAGGTGGGGCATTGGAAACGCGAGTGTCCCTACAATGTAGAGATAGGAGAACAAGAGATAGAGGAGGAAGAGGTCCAGAGCGCGCCTACGAGAGGGGTGACGCCATACCAGGGAAAGGTGCTCAAAGGGGGGGGGGCTCCTCCCCGAGCCCAGTTCCCGCAACCTCCTCGAGTAGGGAATATGGGTAAGACCTATAGACAGATGCCCCTGTTTGTAGAAGGAGAAGAGTGCTATTATGTGGACCCATTAACCGGACAGAGAGTGGAAAGAGAAGACTGCACCCTCGGGGCAGCCTTGGAGGTGGACCAGAGGGGACCCTATGTCGAAGCAGAAGTAGCAGGGTGCCCCACGACATTTCTGGTGGACACAGGAGCCACTAGATCCACGATCAGATCAGCTGCAGTTCCAGACCTGCCCATGTCTGGAGAGACCATACAAGTGGTAGGGGTCGCAAACAGGAGAATAACCAGCCAATTGACAGAACCGGTACAGGTGAAAATAGGGAAGTACAGCGATGAGCACCAGTTTGTGGTTTGCGATTCAAGTCCTGTGTGTCTGCTAGGGAGAGACCTGTTGTGTAAATTGAATTGTACTATATACTGTACACCTCAGGGAGTGGAGGTATTGACCAATGATGATGACGCAGATTTCAAAGTTGCAAACTCAAGAATATGCGTGCAGCTGTACCCTACTTTGACAGTAGATGAGCTCCCCTGGGACTTGAGAGAGACAGTGGCACCAGAAGTATGGGATTTCACTGGGGAAGAGATAGGATTGGTCAAAGGGGTGGACCCAGTGAAAATTGTAGTGAAACCGCATGCTGAGTTCCCAAGAACACCCCAATATAAATTGACTCCAGAAACGATTGCAGGCATAAAACCCGTGATCGAGTCCATGATTAAACAGGGAATACTGAAAGAAATCGTGGGTAGTCCATGCAACTCCCCGATTATGGGTCTGCAGAAACCAAATGGGAAATTCAGGATAGTGCAGGACCTTCGAAAGATTAATAACATAGTCGTTTCGTGTTGTCCAGTGGTACCGAATCCATCAGTGATACTGTTTCAGATTCCATTCCAAGCTGAGTGGTTCACTGTGATCGATCTTTGTCAGGCTTTCTTTTCGATCCCTCTGGACGAAGAAAGCCATTTTCTTTTCGCATTTAAGCTGGAAAATCGCGTCCTAACATGGTGTCGTATTCCTCAGGGGTATACAGAGAGCCCATCGATCTTTAACCAGCTTTTGAAGAAAAATCTTGAAAGTCTAGTGCTGCCCCAGAAGTCAGTTCTGGTCCAGTACATAGACGACCTCCTCGTGGCGTCAGAAACAGAAGAAGCTTGCAGGGAGGACTCCATTGCTTTGTTAAATCACCTAGCTGCCAATGGGCACAAGGTGTCCCCGGGAAAATTGCAGTACTGCCTGACAGAAGTGCAGTACTTGGGACACAGAATAGAGAAAGGAAAACGAAAGGTATCACCAGATAGGATAGAGGCGATCATGAAAATGAATGCACCTAAGACACAGAGAGAGGTCAGGATGTTCCTAGGGATGGTGGGTTATTGCCGACAGTGGATCGCGAACTTTTCACTGAAAGCAAAGCCCTTGCAAAAACTGACGCATAAGGAGGTGAGCGATCCGGTACCATGGGACAAAGACTGTTTGATGGCATTCCGACAGCTGCGAGAGGACCTGTGTCGTGCTCCGGCATTGGGAATGCCTGATTACAATAAACCATTTTTGCTTTACTGTTGTGAGAGAGAAGGTTGCGCGTTGTCTGTGTTAGTCCAAATCCATGGGAATGCCCGCAGACCAGTTGCTTATTTCTCGGCTACTTTAGACCCAGTAGCCGCAGCGTTGCCCGGATGTCTCAAATCCGTTGCTGCAACGGGTGTCAGCATTGAGAGATGTGAAAATATCGTCATGGGGCACCCGTTAGAGGTGTGTGTGCCCCATTCTGTTGAACTGTTGATGACCAGGACCAAAACACAGCATCTGACCAACAGCAGGCTCACGCGCTATGAGCAAGTTATTCTTGCTGCAGAGAATGTGACCCTCAAGAGATGCTCTGTTTTGAACCCTGCCACCTTGATGCCACTCCCAAATGATATCGAGGATGATGATGAATGTACAGACCATGACTGCCTCGATGTGACTGAACTATGCACCAAACCCAGACCCGACATCGTAGATGAGCCACTGACCGACCCAGACGAAATTTTCTTTGTCGATGGCTCATGTGTAAGAGACGAAGTTGGGCAGTTGAGAGCAGCTTATGCTGTTTGTACAATTACTGGAGTTGTGGAAGCTGGGTGCCTGGAAGGAGTACACTCCGCTCAGGTAGCCGAGATTATTGCCTTGACACGTGCTTGCTTGGCAAGCAATCAAATTCGAGTCACCATATACACCGACAGCCAATATGGTTATGGGGTGGTTCATGATTACGGGCAGTTATGGTCTCAAAGAGGGTTCATGACCTCTTCAGGCTCTCCCATTCGCAATGGAGAGTTTGTGCGCCTGTTGTTAGAGGCGTTGCAATGCCCAGCAGGTATCGCAGTTGTAAAGTGCACCGCACATACCAGAAATGAGGACTTCGTTTCGAAAGGCAATAGATATGCTGATGAAGTTGCGCGGTATTGCGCGGAACAAGGGTACTCTTTCACAGAGGTGGAAGTGGGTGGAATAAATGTAAGAACTGAATTAGCCATGATATTGGAAACTGTTGATACTTGGGATGAACTGTCAAACATGCAAGAAAATGCTCCTGATTTTGAAAAAGAAACATGGGAAAAGGCAGGATGTGTAATGGGTGAGTCCCATTTTTGGGTCTCAGCAGACGGCAGAGCAGTGTTGCCCAATGAGATGGTGAGTCCAATGGCCAGACTCATACATGGTCCCGTACACTTAGGGAGAGATGCTATGCTGAGAGTGTTTAGACAGACTTGGTACAATCCTAAGTTTAGAATAGCAGCAGAAGCAGTGTGCCAGCGTTGTGTGACCTGTCAGCAGCTGAACGTAGGAAAAAGAACACCAGTTGCACTGAGTCACATAGGAAGGTCTGGAGGTCCATTCAATCGAATGCAGATAGATTTCATTGAAGTGCCGAGGTGCAACCGCCTCCGCTATGTCCTGGTGGTTGTTTGTGTATTCTCCAGATGGGTTGAGGCATACCCTACACGTAGGTGCGACACCCTCACAGTGGCCAAGTTACTGCTTAGGGAACTCATTCCGCGCTTCGGGGTGCCGGCCTCTTTGGAATCAGATAGGGGAACGCATTTTAACAGCGAGCTTGTGAAGATGATTTGTGCAGCTCTGAATATCGATCAGAAGTTGCATTGCAGTTACCGACCAGAAGCCTCAGGAATTGTGGAGCAGATCAATGGCACGATCAAAGCCCGAATTGCAAAAGTGTGCTCCTCAACGACCCTGAGTTGGCCTGACGCCCTGCCATTGGTCCTCATGAGCCTTCGTAGTACCCCAGACAGAAGAACGGGGTTGTCACCGCATGAGGTGTTAATGGGGAGAGCAATGAGGCTGCCATCTGTCCCAACTACTGCACTGTTAAATATCACAGATGATATGATCCTGGACTATTGTAAGGGGCTGTCTGACGCCATTCATTCTGTGTCCCTTCAGGTGCAGGCTGCCGAGGTTCCATCGTGCCAGGGCCCGTGCCATGACCTGTATCCTGGGGACTGGGTCCTGGTGAAAAAACATGTGAGAAGAAGCTGCTTGGATATTCGTTGGCGTGGGCCCTTCCAGATCATCCTGATCACGAACACGGCTGTGAAGGTGGGAGGCCTGCCCAATTGGATCCACGCGTCACATACGCGAAGGGTTCCAGCACCTCGGGAAGAAACAGCTCCTCTCTCGGATAGACGTCCAGTAGAGGATCGAGAAGCCATAGAGGGGGCTAGCCAAGCTGTAGAGGTGCCAGCGGAAGCAGGGAACGAGTCTGACCAAGCTGAGGACGGTCAGTACAACAGCGAAACAGACGACGCTACAGAAGGAGAAAGTAGCTGGGAGTACGAGTCAGACACTGACAGGTCTGACAGAGAGCGAGAACAGACAAGAAGGAGAAGGAGTAGAAGGGCACGTGGAGAAGCTAATTGGCCGCAAAGAAGGAGCTCTAGCCTGAGGTCAACTCCAGAGGTAACCCTTCCTCCGATATCAGAAGACTCAGACCCGGAAGAAGGTGCTCAGGGCGCTGAAGCACCGGACCGAAGAAGGTCAAGAAGAGTGCGTGTGCCTAACAGAAGATACTCCACACCTGAGTGGACATATCTGGCGACAAATGTCTGTGAAACAGGAGACAGGGAGGATCCGAGCGGTGGTGGTGTCCAGTTCTGAGCCCATCGTCACCGTGGAAATACGACTGTTGGTACCCGGAGTCGAACAAGAAGGGTCACTAACATTCATGCTCCCCAGACCTCCCCGCCTCAGCAAGTTAAAACATATGTTTCTCTCAGAATTGCAATTCCCCGACTTTGGTACAACGATAACAGCACATGAAGAGCACAATCTTCGTTTGGAAATACTGAACTTTGCTATCGAAGCTGCAGGCACAAACTTGATAGTAGATGCTTAAAGGACTTTGTAAATAAAGCGAGCAGAAAAAGAAGATTACCTAGCGCCCAGGAAGCAGAGAATATTAGGGAACTTCCCTTGAGTTGATGGAGAAGGGCTAGGGTTGTCTTTATTGAACTGTTAAAGGACTTTTGCGAAGAAGGTTGTCAGCTTCCAGTTGTGTGGATTCTAAAGACAAAAGAGTAAAAAGAGACTGTAAAGGAACGAGAAGAAAAGAACTTTGTGCCAAGATAAGAGAGAGCTATATTGTCTGACGAAATGGAAGCCGGCACCCAGAACCGCAGAGCTAAATGTATAATAGGTACACTAATAGTAGGAGTGATAATATTAATAGCTTTAGTGGTAACAATTTCTTATGTAAAGGGACATGAGGAAGAGGCAAAGGTAACTGATGTGAAATCTGTAGAAACGCTTACACCTACTGTTGCTGGTGAGAAAAGGGAAAACATTCAAGAGAAAGCGTTATTAGCTGCAGAAGCCCGCAGGTTACACGTAGATGAGTCCCAAGGAGACTTTAGGTCAAATGCTTATGCTAAACTCTTATATGAATACGTGGATGCCATGGAGGTTAAGGACTGTTACGTCTGCATGCAGTTGCCGGCGTCTGTAGATGAAGGCATTAGATATCATCACCTCCCGCTGACATATGGCATTACATGTAGCTTATTGCTTAGTATATTTTATGAGAGAGATAGTTTTGAATACTATTTCTCCAACTATGATTCAGTGTTGCCAGAAGTCCCAAATTATAAGCAGATGAACAAATGGGACTACTGGAAGAGTGAAGACAGATTGGCTAAGTTCTTCATTCCTTGGATTACCTTAGATACTTCACATGCCCGTAGAAATAACCTGACATGCAAGGTGTCAGAAGTCGAGAAGAAGTTCATAGGGCAGGTGGATGATCGTTACAGGAGACAAAAGATTTTGAAAAAATCAGGACAATGGAAAACAGATTGGACCGAGGAAGAGAAGGCACACAAGAGAAAGGGTAGTAGTGGTCCAATAGCGTTAGATAAGACGCAGAGAGGAAAGCTATGTCTTCACCGAGCCAAAACGTATTATGAAAATGTATACGTGGGAGAAGTCGACTGTGAACATGCTTTCAATATAGAGTACTATACTAAAGATTTCCTGAAGGGAATGCAAGTGATTCCAAATGTGTATTTTGTATGTGGAAGAAATGCCTACGTGAGACTACCTGACAACTGGTATGGATCATGTTACCTAGCAATTGTCTTCCCCAAAATATATCATGCACAAGACTTAGAGATCATTGAGGGCAAGACATCATCGAGGGGAAGGAGAGATATAGGAGATGCAGAAATGGTTGGAGATGTCTTTGGAGCTATGTTCCCTCTTTTGGGACTAATCCTTAATGATGTTAAAATTAGACGACTGGCAACAGTCGTCGACAGGTTGTCTGCCAGCACTGCTCAGTCCTTAATGCTGGTAGAAGGAGAGATGCAATCGATAAGGGCTATGGTTCTTCAGAACCGTCTTGCGTTAGATGTCCTACTAGCAAAAGAGGGCGGAGTCTGTAAGGCTTTGAAGGTCCAGGAATGTTGTACTTACATTCCAGACAATTCAAAGCCCCTTGAGAAAGTTATTAGGAACATAACTGATATTCACAAGGAGATCGAAGACTTGAGTAGAGAAAATGTCTGGGAAAAGGTGGGCCACGGAATGAGTGAAGTTGGAGGGTGGATCTCCACCTTAGGCAAAAGCTTTGTGTGGTATATACTAAAACCTATCATCATAATATTGATCTGTGGGATCATAGTGTGGGGATTGGTGAGGGTATTCAAATGGTACAGAACAAGAAGGTCAGAAAGGGCCCAAAGAGAGCAGCTGCAGAGATTGGCTGCCATACAAGATAATCAGTACAGGAGTCTGAGGGCTCTGGAAGCGCAGAGACAAGTTATGCTAGCAATAACTGCAGTTTAAATGTTAGTGATGACCCCGAGAGGTCATCAAAGGGGGGAACTGAGAGAGCGCAAACTGACCTAAATGTATGAGTGCATCACACTTACCCGTAGTAAGCACAAATCATGAGGAGAAATGCCATGAGTGCTAATAGTATCTGAAATTATATTCTGAATGTATAGCTAATGTAGAGATTTAAGTAGAAGTGGAACTAATACAGAAATGTGTGACACTATATGATTTTATTAGATGTGATTATTCCTGAATCCATGTCGTGTAGCTGTTAAAATGTAAGATGGCATGTGGTTAAACGCAGAATGTGGTAGGCCTCAGGGCCAGAGCTAGAAGGGAAGGTGTTTCTTTTCACGACATAGATTGTACTAATGTTTTGGTCATTGCATTAATGGGCCATGATTTATAGATGTGTTTACTGAATAATAGAATAAGAGTATTAACATGCTTTAATTAATGAAGAAGTTGAATGCTATAATTATTATGAGAAATGCTGTAGGCCTGAAATGTTTTAACATTGATTTACACGTACATGTCTGGGCCAAGAAATGTTGCGAACCTTTTTGGAAGTCTATGAGAGTTGGGATCTTGGCTGCAGATGTCTGTCTGCAAGAGAAAAGGGGGAATCCAATTATAAATAAAATGAATAGAGGTCTGTTCAGTAGACGGCCCAGACATGGAGGAGGGTTCCGGAATGTTTAAGGGGTATCAGCGGGCCGGAGAAGAGTCTGAGAAGCAAGGTCAACTCCAACGTATGAGGCCCAACACAAAGCAGCATGGAAAAAGCCAGAAGCTACACCACGTGAGGGGCGTCTCGTGAGGGGCGTCTCAAATGTTGTTGACTGTTTTGTATTAGGGACAGCACCCTTGGGTGGAGTTAGAGCAGATACCTGAGGACCCTTTAGAGAGCGGATGGGTAGGCAGAGAGGGGTCATGACTGGAGAACTATAGGTTTTCACCAAGAGACTTAGAGTGAGTGACTTCCCTTGGGGGTCATTCACTGCTGACACCTTTGTTAGGTTGGGATTTGGTTAAGTAGGGATACCATCTAGAGCAGGGTAGGGACAGCCTAACCTGTGCGTTTTCCTCCAACTTAAATGAAGGAGAGATATGCGTCAATGCTGATAGCTTTATTATTCTTAGAACTTGTGTTAGTAATTTCCGTTGCTCGTCTGAGGGCTTTCAGAGAGCACATGTATGTAGTTGGACCTGTGTATCTCGTGAATCTCATTCTGAGATGCCTGTATTTGCAGCTTATCCTATCCTTACAATAAACTTTTGAAAGCTAGAAGTTGTTTGTGATCTTTGGGAGCGAAGTCCTTTATTGGGTGAACTAGCTTGGTAATAGATGCACTTTCTTCCTCAAAGACAGGCAACAAAGGTTCAGTCGACCAGATCGAGGTTTGGATCAATAGTGATAAGGTATCGATCAAAATCTCGCCCTTCCACTGTCCATGAGCAAAAGTTGAGGAAGTGCCGGAAGAACAGTCCGTCGCGGTCCAAGAAGAGGTGGCGGTCGGCGTCCAGCGGGAAGGGCGTGCGGCCACTCACTGCGCCCTCCAGGAGCAAGTCTGGGTAGCGCTGCACCATCTGCCGCAGCCTTATGTACTGGTAGCCGCCTATGTTTAGCATAAGCAGCAAGGCTGGGGCAGCGAAAAAGGGGCTGCGGGGCACTCCCCACTTGGGACTGCGCCCTCCTCGTCCTTGTGGGTGGCTCTGTGCACCATGCCGGGACCTCAGATCTGCAGCTGTCCACGCCCACTGGTGCAGCCTCTGGTCGGGCGCGCTGCACTCACCGTGCCAATTCGAGTCAGTGCCGTCTGGTTAGCTACGATGTCTCCTCAATCAGGGTGCCTCCGGCACGCACCCTCACCGCTACAATACTCGGGGGCAGCCCGGCGACTCACTCCGGCATAAGAGTGTTATAGTCAGGGCTCAAGTCGGGGTACCACGCGGGTGGACGGCGTCCCCCCACTTATTTTACCGGGTGGATGCCGTCCCCCTGCCAAACAGCTGGACTATACTCGTTGGCCTCTTTGGGACGAGATCGGAGTGCACCTTTCGTGACATCATTTCCTGTCGTGATGTCACTTCCGGTGACAGCGTCCCCCCACTTCTCTTTTTAGGACTCGTGCACTGGTTATAGTCCTCAGCCACCACTTTGTATAGCAGCCACTATCACACGCTGGTCCCCACAGTACCTGGCAATGGTCGGGAGTATGCAACATCCAGATCCGCATGCAGACTCCCAATCCAGGATTCCGCTGTTAGGGGCAGCGCCGCAACAGATCCCCAGCGCTCACCATCTACCACCATTCCCAAGTCTGTGACGGCCCGGCTCAGCCCCCATTTTATGGGCTTAGAAAGTCACGGGGAAGGAACGCAAAAGATGTGTTCCTGCTGTATCAGCGATATGATTAGCACTGCGATACTTCAGGCAGCTTCTCACCAACTCCACTGCAAAACGCCGCAAAAAAGTGCAGGAAAAACAGCACCCAGTCACCTTATGCTGGTATTCCGGTTGGCACAGTATGAACCAGGCACAGTGGCCTGTGGAGTGAGGATGCATCAAAGGCTTGTGAATGCATTGTTGCAATTGTCGTAAATGCACCATGTGCTGCAGAATACAAGGTCACCAGAGGGAGGCACAATGATCTCAGGGGTGGTGACAGGAATAAGCATTGCCCCGGCCCAACTCCATACCACTAGATGCAACCACTTCAGTACTCGTTTATGGTAACTAGTCTGGTGCTTCCCAATCAAAAGAGCTGAACAAGTCTGGCTAAGGGCACATGGGAGTGGGAGCAGGAGGGCTCCTATCAGGGAAAATAGGCGGGGTAGTGGGTGGGAGGGGTGGGCAGTGGACTAAAGGGACAGCAAAAGAATCAAACTAAACTTACCCGCCTCCCTCCAGCATTCTGTTGCGCTCTTGTGCTCCTCTTCACTGTAGGTAGGCACAGGCTCCCAGCCTGCCCTAAGGCCAATTCTGAAGCCGCTCTCATGCGAGAGCAGCTTCAGGATTGGTGCTCCAAGATGGACTGGGAGCCTGTGCCTGCTCTTTCCAACCCGGCAAAGCAGCTGGGGTTGGAGACAGCTTCACTGCGCATGTGGATTTTATCAGTCTGGGACAGCCGAATGCCCAATGAAACCCACATGCCCAATGAAAGCAGTGCCCAGCACTCCCCACCCAGCCTGTCACCACGGAGGCCCCGCCCCCAAGGCTTGGCACAAGGAAAAATAAGACAATAATAAAGCCTACATCAATCCTCACTTATTTTGAAAAAATAAGGAAACACAATATTGAAGAGAAAGTAGTGGGAAACCATCAATTGAATGTGGGCATCAGCCAATGTTCGGAAGATAGTGGTACTGGAAATAGGTGCGATCCACACACGGCTAGCTTCCATTTTAATTGGTGTCCTTCGTCGGGGTCCGGTCCAGAGGAATTTTGAAGGTTCAACAGCGGGTTGCGAGTGCTGAGGGCGATGTGCCAGGCGCGCTCCAATCCTCCTCCCGAGACCCATGGTGCTAGTAGCGCCCTCTTTTAAAGTGCTGAAATACCCCTGAACTTGGGGCTTTTTTCTTTAGAATGAGCATCACGCTCTTCTAATTTTAAGCACTTTTTTCACCTTTTCTTTTTTCACTTTCACGCCCCCAGGTTAGGGTGGACTATTAGAGTGTCCATACCGCCGGGGTATAGTCCTGAAGAATGCCTTGGTGAATATATACCACTAGTATGGCAGAAACATGTTGACTGATTAATTAACTGTGTGGTATTTAGCTGAATTTAACCAAATCCTAACAACCTTGGCACGTAAATTCAGACACATATACCACTTACCTGTGTCTTAGGGATCACTCATTAAAAAATCTTTTTTGATACCCTCTTAGGCACTTTTAATTATACTTCACTCACATCACGCCCTCCCCACACGACCAGCTCCGCAGTATTTCTGGCGTCGCAGCACACCAAAGAGGCACTCGGCCTCTTTGGTGGGGCCCGATGATGAAGCATGACACTGACCAGGTCGGTGTGTGAGGGCCTTCCTACTCAAAATTGAGTGTGTGTGTTACCCCTTCTTCATTCGCTCCAATTTTGTGGCAGTCCTGCGACTGACCAGACCTCTCTCTTTTTGTTGAAGTCCTACATTATGAGCAAGAACTGGAGGTAAGCCTGACCATATATGGACTTTCTGAACTAACAAGCATGGGACGGTAGTCCCCTAACGGCTGGTTTTAGGATGGAAGCTGATGACCTCATTGAGGCAACTTAAATTGGAAGGGTGCACAGCTTTTATTTTTCCATTTGATATGTTTTTGTTTGTTTTTTAGGTTCTCCGCAGGTGGCGTCATAACCCCTCAGATGCCAAATAATCAGTCACACAAGTGATTCCAGTGGTTCACTGGAACCATCCCCGAGGGAACACTGTATTCTCCTCTCTCACCACAAGAGGATTCCCACACAGTTTTAATTATTCTTGAATAAATTTCAATTGTTTTATTCCTTTGGTTATTTCAAAAATATTCATTTAGTTCATTGTATTTTCAACATATGAGGCATTATCAGTTTTGTTTCATATCCAATGCATTTCGGGCATTCATATTGCCCTTCATCAGGGATTGATACTGTCAACAGAAAAAAACGTAAAGCATAATTACAATTCAATAATGTTAGTCAATATATCATATCAGTATTCTGCCTAATACACACAGCAATTATATTCAAATATCATTCTGTTCACCAGCCAGTGTCCCTCGTGAAAAAAGTGAAAAAATGATGTTTAGTTTGTGACTCACATGCCTGTTCTGACCGTGGTTGTTATATGCTGCAAAAGAATAACATGGGTAACAAAAGAGTTAGCACTCGTCTGTTCGCGTTTGAACCTGCTTATAGCACAGCGCTTATTTGATGTGTTATCCCGTTGTTCCCTAACCTTATGTGTTTAGCCAATCAGTCTCGCCGCAGCCTCTTTACGTGTGTGTCTCCTGTGTGCGGACGCCACTTGGGAAAGTGTTCGCCATTGTGTTTGCCGGTTTAAACTCTGTCCCGGTCACGTGGTGTACTACAACTAACGAAAGACTATCTCTGTGTTATGATGTCGAACTGTGAGAAGGAGGTAGTAATGTGTTAAATAAAATTGGTTTACTCCAAAGAGAGTTTCCTGGGAGCGTCTTGTGTTTTAAAAGAAAAATTACGAAAAACGAATAAAAAATTATGCCCATTGGCAAAAATAGGGGGGGAAACTGGAGTCGAACCCTAACGTTTGTGTTTTGTGTCTGTCGGTGTTTTAGTGCGATGTACTACATCGCAGTGTATAACCCAATATGATTAATTGCTATAGATTAACAAAATTGAGTCCATATTAACAGTGATCACAGTTGTGCCAGTGTGCACCAGGGGAACATTATTAAAGATAACAAGAAAATTCAATTCTATCATTGAGTCCATGTGGTTTCTGGGTAGATAATTTATATATCCAAAAGTTTTCTCTCTGTAGAAGACATTTAGTATTGTCTCTTCCTTCTGTTTTTTTGACACATTCCAAAACCATGAATTTAAGTTGTGAGATGTTGTGTTTCTCCTCTAGGAAATGCATAGCCACTGAAGATTTGGTGTTTTTTAGTCGAATGTTGGATTTGTGTTCTGTGACTCTGATTTTTATGCGACGTTCTGTCTTTCCAATGTAGAGTTTCCCACATGGGCATTTCAGAGCATATATAACATTTGACGTGTCGCACGTTGCATTCACTTTGAGTTTAACTTCTTGACCCCTCATGGGGTGGTTGATTTTGCTTCCCTTTATGATGTTATTGCAATTGCCACAGTTCAAACATGCTTTGGTGCCCCTGAAGATTTCTGTTGTTTTTGTTTGAGGTTGAATCATTTCTCCTATATTCCTTGCTCCAGTTAAAGCGAACATTGGGGGCTGTTTGAAAATATTATTGAAATCCGGCTCCAAGGTTAACATTCGCCAATGTTTTAATATTGTTTTTTTGAATTTGTTGCTGGACGTGGAGAATTTAGATACTGCTACTATTCTGGTTTGCTCTTTTTTGTTACTGGGTTGTAAAAGTGTTTTTCTGTCCACTTGTGTTATTTTGATTCTTGATTCCTCTATAGTCTGTTCAGGGTAGCCTCTTTGTCTAAATTTCATGCCTATTTCTTGTATCCTCTGTTCCATCTTAGTGTGCGCCGATGTAATCCTTTTGGAAAAATTCGCAAGTACAAGAGGGACACCCTCGACTATCGTCTTGGAGAGGTATACACCTGGGCAGAGGTGTATGCTCGCAAACGAGCAAGTATACCATATTTATCCAACACGGAAACTTCCTCATCAGACAGTGATACTTCACAAAGAGCCCGACGAGCATCCCAACTAACCAAACAAGCGGAAAGACCAACTACCAGTGGACCTCAACTAGTAACAAGACCAGATAGTGAACAAGCTGAACAACCGACCGTAAATGTACAAACAGAGCCGAATCCTTTTTTAGAACAAGGCCAATCTCAAAAAGGCGACCCAGGCGAGGAAAGAACAAAAGAAAAAGAGAAGGAAAAAGAACCACCAACCACGAGGAGTATAACAGGGGTGAACAAGGACAAGAAGAAAAAACCACAGAACAACTAGTTATAAACATTAGTGATTATCCATTAAACACCCAAGAGACTCAACTACTACAAAAAGGAACATCTTTTGTGCCAACTTAATCACGTCTACGTCATTTTTTTGACAATGTTTTACCTAGACCCACCACACAAGAAACAGACCAACTACAGGGACTAAGACCACCAAGTTCCATTCAGGCCCCCATCAGTCATAAGACTCTAGATATTTTCGAGAAAATGGTCAAACAGGATCTCATAAACATCAAATACCACCAACGTGGCAAACAGAACATCACACAAAAGGATTTGGATACCCTGAGGAAATGGTCAACCAAAAAAGACATTATCTGCACCAAAGCGGACAAAGGAGGTGCCATAGTCATAATGAATCGTACCATGTACGAAGAAAAAGTATTGGAACACATCATGGATACCAACACATACATGAGATTAGACAATAATCCCACCATGGAATTCATGCAAAACCTCAAAACAATCATTGAGAAAGCATATGAAATGGGCACCATTGATGATAGAACAAAAAAGTTCCTCATCAAAGAAAATCCGAAAAGTCCAACGTTACGAATGACACCCAAGATTCCCAAAAACCTAACCAACCCTCCTCTATGACCTATAGTATCTACTCGGGGCAGCCTGCACGAACCATTAGGACAACTATTAGACAAATATTTGCAGCCATCGGTCATAGGCATGAAAACCTACATAAAGGACACAACCAACTTTCTCCTCAAATTGGAAACAATCGACATAGAACCAGATGAACAACTGGTTTTGTTTACCGCAGATGTTCGCTCTCTGTATACAGTCATACCACACTCTCTAGGTATTGAGGCTATTGAAAAAGCCTTAATGAACACGGATTTGGATGTCGCTTTTCAGACATTCTTGATGGAATTAATGATCTTTTCATTATACCAAAGCTATTTTAGATACAAGGAAACATGGTACCAACAACTCGTGGGCACTGCCATGGGCAATTTGGCAGCGCCGGTATACGCAAATTTATTCATGAAGGATTACGAGGAGACACACATGCTATCCAAAGCCAAATGGCGGGACAACCTCAAACTTTTCATAAGGTACATCAACGACATATTCATTGTCTGGAAAAGTTCAAGGGAAGATTTACAAACAGCTTTGACTGAATTCAACAATGTAGACGAAAGAATACAATTAACGTGGGAAATTTTCAATACATCAGTCACGTTCTTGGATGTTAGAGTAAATCTCACTAATGAAGGATTTGAAACAGATCTCTTTGTCAAAAGCACTGACAGGAACAACATGTTGCACTACACAAGCTTTCATGAACAAAATCTTAAGAAATATCTTCCGTTTTCTCAAATGGCAAGAGCCAAAAGGATTACATCGGAGCACACTAAGATGGAACAGAGGATACAAGAAATAGGCATGAAATTTAGACTAAGAGGCTACCCTGAACAGACTATAGAGGAATAGAATCAAAATAACACAAGTGGACAGAGAAACACTTTTACAACCCAGTAACAAAAAAGAGCAAACCAGAATAGTAGCAGTATCTAAATTCTCCACGTCCAGCAACAAATTAAAAAAAACAATATTAAAACATTGGCAAATGTTAACCTTGGAACCAGATTTCAATAATATTTTCAAACAGCCCCCAATGTTAGCTTTTACTAGAGCAAGGAATATGGGAGAAATGATTCAACCTCAAACAAAAGCAACAGAAATCTTCAGGGGCACCAAAGCATGTTTGAACTGTGGCAATTGCAATAACATCATAAAGGGAAGCAAAATCAACCACCCCATGAGGGGTCAAGAAGTTAAACTCAAAGTGAATGCAACGTGCGACACGTCAAATGTTATATATGCACTGAAATGCCCATGTGGGAAACTCTACATTGGAAAGACAGAACGTCGCATAAAAATCATACTCACAGAACACAAATCCAACATTCGACTAAAAAACACCAAATCTTCAGTGGCTATGCATTTCCTAGAGGAGAAACACATCTCACAACTTAAATTCATGGTTTTGGAATGTGTCAAAAAAACAGAAGGAAGAGACAATACTACATATCTTCTACAGAGAGAAAACTTTTGGATATATAAATTATCTACCCAGAAACCACATTGACTCAATGATAGAATTGAATTTTCTTGTTATCTTTAATAATGTTCCCCTGGTGCACACTGGCACAACTGTGATCACTGTTAATATGGACTCAATTTTGTGAATCTATAGCAATTAATCATATTGGGTTATACACTGCGATGTAGTACATCGCACTAAAACACCGACAGACACAAAACACAAATGTTAGGGTTCGACTCCAGTTTCCCCCCTCTATTTTTGCCAATGGGCATAATTTTTTATTAATTTTTCATAATTTTTCTTTTAAAACACAAGACGCTCCCAGGAAACTCTCTTTGGAGTAAACCAATTTTATTTAACACATTACTACCTCCTTCTCACAGTTCGACATCATAACACAGAGATAGTCTTTTGTTAGTTGTAGTACACCATGTGACCGGGACAGAGTTTAAACCGGCAAACACAATGGCGAACACTTTCCCAAGTGGCGTCCACACACAGGAGACACACACGTAAAGAGGCTGCGGCGAGACTGATGGGCTAAACACATAAGGTTAGGGAACAACGGGGTAACACATCAAATAAGCGCTGTGCTATAAGCAGGTTCAAACGCGAACATACGAGTGCTAACTCTTTTGTTACCCATGTTATTCTTTTGCAGCATATAACAACCACGGTCAGAACAGGCATGTGAGTCACAAACTAAACATCATTTTTTCACTTTTTTCACGAGGGACACTGGCTGGTGAACAGAATGATATTTCAATATAATTGCTGTGTGTATTAGGCAGAATACTGATATGATATATTGACTAACATTATTGAATTGTAATTATGCTTTACGTTTTTTTCTGCTGACAGTATCAATCCCTGATGAAGGGCAATATGAATGCCCGAAATGCATTGGATATGAAACAAAACTGATAATGCCTCAAATGTTGAAAATACAATGAACTAAATGAATATTTTTGAAATAACCAAAGGAATAAAACAATTGAAATTTATTCAAGAATAATTAAAACTATGTGGGAATCCTCTTGTGGTGAGAGAGGAGAATACACTGTTCCCTCAGGGATGGTTCCAGTGAACCACTGGAATCACTTGTCTCACTGAGGCAACAACAGAATGCCACTTTGGAAGTTCCGCAATCGCTATGGTCATTCTTCAAACCACCGTTTCTGGCGGATCTCACAGACACTCTCAGCCTGACGTTGCTATCTATGCCATTTCATACACATGGGACCTCTAGGACCCAGGAGATCCTGTACAATAGAGGAGTCCCTTGGGGTTTCATCTTGCCCTCCAATAACCTTCAACATGTACATGGCGCTCAGGGAGAGTCTTCAGACAGAAACATCACGATCATCAATACGCTGACAACACACACATCTACTGGAAATTCCTCTCCGCTTCAGACATTCAATGCCTCAAACACCGCCAGCACCTCATCAAGACCTGGATGTCCAACACTTATCTGAACCTCAAGCCGAACGAATCAGAATTCCTGCTATTCACTAACAACAAGTAATAGTCCACTCCTGGCTCAACAACATGGACCTGGACAGCTACAAGTCTCAAAATGCACCTAATGCTGATTTATTGGGATTCACTCTGGTCACTGATCTCACCTTAACCACTTCCATGCTAATGACAAGGTCAGCTCGTCATGCAGTTTACTGGACCTGTGCTTATGACGAACTGACCTTGTCATGAACAATGGTATTTCTCGAGTACTAGCACCCAGCGGGAATTGCCTTAGCAGGCAAGGTGTTTTAAAGGAACAAATCGCGAAGAAAATAAAGACAGTCTCGTAGGAGTTCTCTCTACTAAAGAAATTAAAACCCTTCCTTCTAGAAAGAAACTTGTACACTGCTGTTCAAGGCCACAATATCTTGCATTTGGATGGTGACAAACACTCTCCACATTGATTGCCCACAAGGGCATCCTATACATTGTAGCATGTCTCATTGATGGACCGAAGAAATATACCCACATCACTTACACCCTCATCAAACTCCACTGGTTCATCTCGTTGCCTCCTTATCTTCAAAACCAGCAGCTTCCTTTGCAAAGTTATCACGACCGACACCCCTGCCTGTCTCACTGACAAGATGACCATTGCCAGTGGCTCTCGTACACCTGCAGCAAGGACACCATCTAACTAGAGCCACAAAAGGGTACAACATTGAAAAAAGCAAGGCATCCTGCATTATCCATGCATGTGTGTGCCAAGGTTCTAAAGTGACATCCCGTATTCATCAGTAATACTCCAAGCTGCTCCAGTGTACGAAAGGCCTGAAGGTGCACCGCAACGGTGTAACAATACCGTTCTGCTCTCAGATACCAGCAACCACTCAACCTTTAACCATGTTCTGCTACCTTTCATCTAGATGCATGCTATATAAATACCCTATGCATACATGCATACACACATGCACACTCAACAAGGCTGTTCAAATTCCAGTGGCTGTCTAAAAAAGAAACGGCTATGGATAGGCTGAGACAGAAAGGCACTTTACGCAAGTGGCTCACTTGTGTTATTGAAATCCATGCATTGCTTCGAAGGAGCAGACCATCAAACAACATGGATTCCTATTAAAAGCCCTAAACACACCAGGAGAGGTTATAGTTGTCTGGGGTTACTTTGACCGTATTCCAGGTGGATTTCAATGCTAGTTGACTTTTCCAGAGGCTGTAAGGCTAGTAAGGAATGGTAAATAATGATAGAGTTGTCTGTTACTGGGCTAATCCAATGGACAGAGCACAGGAATAAAACAGAGTGATGTTGATGGATTGATGGGTTTGAACATTCTTCTTACAATTAAAGCTAACTCATATTGCCTTTCTTTCGTTTGCAGCAAACAAATGACGGACGGAATGCTGGCAATGCAAACATTCTCCCCCAGTCAAAAGATCTGGGTTAAATCCATTGTTCTTTTGCCCACTACACCACCCCGGTTTGGACCCAGCCATATGCAAATCAGTCTTGAACCTGTGCCCCATGGGAACAGTCCAGACTAAACTGCCAGGCCAGGTCCTCCCTGGACTGGAAACAAGCATCCTGGGACTGGTTTTAGGGTATGTCACCATTCTTCAACCAGGCTAGCTTGAATCCAGTGGCACAGTGAGCAAGGGACCCATGTCTGGGCATACCCATCCCACTTAGGGCGAAAAGTGTTACAGCAAACAAATGATGGACGGAATCCTGACAATGCAAACATTCTCCCCCAGTCAAAAGATCTGGGTTAAATCCATTGTTCTTTTGCCCACTACGCCACCCCAGTTTGGACCCAGTCATATGCAATTTAGCCTTGACCCTGTGCCCCATGGGAACAGTCCAGACCGAACTGCCAAGCATGGGTGGAATGGTGAGCAAAAGAATGATGGATTTAACCAAGATCTCTTGACTGGGTGTGAATGTTTTGATTTGTTCTGTATTCCGTCCATCAATTGTGTGTCTTTTGCTTTCTCGCCCTAAGTGCGACAGGTATGCCCAGACGTGGGTCCTGGGTTCACTGTGGCACTGGAATCAAGCTATCCTGGCTGAAGAGGGGTGAAACCCCAAAACCGGTCCCAGGGTGCTTGTTTCCGGTCCAGGGAGGACCTGGCTTAGCAGTTCGAGTTGGACTGTTCCCTTGAGGCACAGGGTCAAGACTGATTTGCATATGGCCAGGTCTAAACTGGGGTGACAGGGTGAGCAAACGTTAAGTAAAATTTGCTATATTCTCACCCAGCTGTACAGGGGTGTGCAGTTTGTTAATTATGTTTTACGAGTTAAGGATAGCTTGCCAGACGATTGGCCTCTAGACCCCAGGTTCTCTTTGTTGTTTAAATGTCTAATTTGGGGATATGAACCAGGGGGGAGGGTAGAGAAAATTTTAAAGACCTGCCCTGGTTCAGGCTATCGTCAAGGCCTCTGCTCTCAAAAAATTGCTACTGCAACCGTATGTAAATTCATGAAACAACGTGATGAATCAAATTAAATAGAATGTAGGTTGGAACAAATACAACCTGCAAAATGCTAATCCTCCGTGTCAGTGGATGCAGAAAACTTCTAAAAAGGATATAAAGTAAAACATAATTAACAAACTGCACACCCCTGTACAGCTGGGTGAGAATATAGCAAATTTTACTTAACGTTTGATATTTTGAATTGAAGGAACAGTGTACTAGTTGGGAACCTAGGTACAGTGCAGTTTGTTAATTATGTTTTACTTTATATCCTTTTTAGATGTTTTTTGCATCCACTGACACGGAGGATTAGCATTTTGCAGGTTGTATTTGTTCTAACCTATATTCTATTTAATTTGATTCATCACGTTTTTTCATGAGTTTACATACGGTTGCAGTAGCAATTTTTTGACAGCAGTGGAAGGCGGGGTGGGTGCTCATGTCTTTGCTAGTGTTAGGGTAGAGGGCAACACATGGAAACTCATTTTGTCTCAGAGAGGCTGATTCAAGACTGGAGTGATGTCAAGGCATGAGAGGAAGGGGTGGAAGAGGCAGAGGAGTCATCTGCTTCTCAGGGCCACAGCCACCATTAGTGCAGCAGATGCAGTTGCATTGGGACCCAGGATCACAGCACCCCAATTATGTGGTCTAGTGTTTTTGGCCAATTTCAGTTTTAGTTTAATATATTTACACATGTATATGTTTCATATATAGTGTGAATTATGATCTACAGAGAAATACCCCTGAAATGATCTCATAAGCTCCGTGCCCAGCGCTCAGGCCTGCCCCACCCACTACCCCTAGTCTTGCTCTAAATATTTGGAGGAGGGCCGATTTCAAACATTTTGCCAAGGAGGTCTCGGGAAACAAGCTTTACAACGCAACTTTTACAACGCACTACCATTACAACAAAGCTTTTACAATGCAACATCCATTACATCGCATGCCATTACAACGCAACCATTATAACGCATGACACTACAACACATACCACTACAATGCATGCCATTACAACGCATACCATTACAACGCATAACATTACAACGCATAGTACCCTTACACTATCCCTACTGTTGCACCCCCTGGAGTTAGAATAGTAATTTTTACCCCTACACTAGCCAACATTTACCCTACTGTTGCACGCCCCTGGAGTTAGAATAGTAATTTTTACCCCTACACTATCCAATACTTACCCTACTGTTGCACCCCCCTGGAGTTAGAATAGTAATTTTTAACCCTACACTATCCAATACTTACCATACTAGCAATGTAATGTTATACGTTGTAATGTTATGCGTTGTAAAGGTAGTATGCGTTGTAATGGAATGCGTTGAAAAGGTAGTTTTTAAAAATTCATTGTAATGGCACGCGTTGTAATGGAATGCGTTGTAATGGATGTTGCGTTGTAAAAAATGCGTTGTAAAGGTATGCGTTGTAAAAGTATGCGTTGTAACGTCATACATCCGAGGTCTCACAGCAAAAAAGTTTGAAGACCTCTGTTACATAATGTGAAGACTGAAAACAAACATAGCCCTGCATATCAATTGCCTCGCAAACGCTGGTTGATCCAAATATTCAGAAATGTAGGCTTCGTGCACCACTCTATGACACACACCCCCCAATTGTGTTTGCTGTGTCACTCTTTTAAAACCATATGTGGCCCATACGGCGGAGTTTGGTTAAGAACCATCCTGGGGAGATTTGCGTGTAGAAACTGCAAAAGTGTCCACCTCAGTGCAAACATGATTAGGGTTCTCTGTCTCATGTCATACTCTGTAAATATTTGTACTTGTGTTTCTACCAAATGAGTGTTTTTATTGGATTCTAAATGAGTATGAGGACACTTGCGTTTTAATTACCACATCTTTGTAGAAGCTGGAGAATTCTGTCCCAAGCAGGAAATTTTAATACATGGAATATATAATTGCAAGTGCTTACTCTTTTTATGTATTTTATTGCTGCTGTGAATTTTAATTATGCACTTTTATGGCCCTAGTAGCCGAAGTAAAGTTATTATTGAAACAAAAAATACATTTAAAAAACTGTCAATAAACATGTCACTTATTTCAATATGTAGTATCGAAAAAAACAGGTATCTTATTTCGTGTACCTCAGGTCTCTCATGGTTCACTGGCTAAACACTGCCGCCGAAATTCATCTATAAAATACCTGAACACATTGATTTATTTTGGACAAAGGCACTATATTATAATTGCACTTTTGATGCATTTCATGTTTGCTCCAGGACTTAATGTGCCACGTTTAGGATGGAACTTTCAGAACAGAAGTTGCTAAAGAAATATCAAGAGCATGCACTGGTGATCATTTTGGAAAGTTATGTTATGTTATGCAGATTTGTAGAGTGCCCTGTCATCTGGGTCTGGCATCCTGGCGTTGAGTAGGTGTGAGAAGGTGTGAGTCTAGTCACGGCTGGTCTTCAACTTCTTGCGGAATTCAAGAGGCGAGGAGGAGATGCTTATGTGTAGTAGCAGGTCATTCCAGGCCTTAGGAGTGATGTAGGAGAAGTCTTGACTGCCAGATATGGTTTACCGTATGCGTGGAAATTGTGCAGGTAGGAGTCCAGATGAGTGAAGGAGCAGTGAAAGGCAGATAATTGTGAGAACTGTGGCGACCAACCATTGGTGCACATTGTGAAGAGCATACATTAGCTGCGCATGGGTGGGTACTGGCACACGTGTGAAGCATGATGAGCTGGATCTGGTCATACTGCCCTCCTGACTCTGGTCATACTGCCGAACTGCGAGGAGCTAGCGCAGGTGGGCAGCATGAGGAGCAAGGATTGATGTGTATGTGCTGAAGGTGCCACTGGTGCACAGTGCAAAAAGTATGCAGTGGGTGGGCACTGGCACACATGCAGCGTGATGAGCTGGCACTGGTAAGCTGTGCGAGGAGCCAGGATTGATGAGTGTGATCTGAAGGTGCCACTGGGCTGGTGCACAGTGTGAAGAGAGGACACTGGCAGAGTGGGTGGGTACTGGGGCACAAGCTGGATCTGGTGTGCAGTATGGGAAGGGGGCACAGATGAGTTGCGTGATAAGCAAGAGGTCTGTCGGTGCCATTGGTGGGCAGTAAAAACTGGCACTGGTAAGCAGTGTCAGGAATTGGGATTGGTTGGCACGGGTAGAGATACAAGTGTGAACAGCTGCCCTCGCTGTACTGCATGAGGAGCTGACAATGTGAAGAATAGGCACTGAAGGGGTTGGCAGGGGCAGCAGCTGTGTCCCTTGCGACCCCTGGCACAGACTTTGTGACCTCGGCCTCAGGGGTGGCAAAATCAATGCCAAAAACACATGGCGGCTCTCCATTTCTTATTCTCTGCCTGTTTTTCGTTATACCAATAGTGAATATTATTCTATTATTCACTCGTAGTACTATAAAAACAAATGGAGCACACTTAGGACCTATGGTGGCAGCTGTTTTAAGTAAAAATGGATTTAAATGCATGGTGTATGCATGTTTGCTTGTGAGAGCATATTTAAGTGAGAGAGAGTGCGTATATGTAAGAAAATGTCTAGTGTGTGTGTAAGTACATGTGTGTGAGAGTAAGTGATTTAGAGTGAGATGACCGGTAGTCAGATGACAGGATGGGTGAGACTGAGGTCCAGGGGCCAGATGAACGACCATGTAATTTAGCAACTCGCAAATTGCGCTCAATTGCGAGTAGCAATTTGAGAGTCACTAATTGACATGTACAACAGTGTCTGAGACAATGTTAGCAATTCCTAATGGGGTCGCAAATTGCATGCCTCATGCATATTAATGAGGCACTCACAATTTGCGACCCCATTAGGAATTGATGTACCTCCCAGGTATGATGGCCTGCTATGCTCAGCAGACCTCCATGTCTGGGACTCCTTTTAAATAAAGCAGTTTAAAAAAAAATGCAGCCCGTTTTCCTTAAAGGAAAATGGGATGCATTTAAAAAAAGAAAATGAAACGTTATTGTTTCATTTTTTAAGGGCAGGTAGTGTTCCCTGGGACCACTGCCTGCCCCTAAAATATTTTCTCCTGCATTCACAAAGGGAAAGGGGTCTGCCCATCAGTAGAACGTGTCTGTACTAGTTTGAAGTCTGAGTAGCTGACGTCACTGGCACAAAGTACTTCACAACAATCCAACTTTATTTAAATCCTACTTTGGGGTCTGTATTGGGACTTTACTGCTTTGGTTTCTCGCCGCTTCCCTCCATTCCGCCGCAGCTGCTTGTGCTGTTTGTGCGGAGAGGGTGTTGGCATTCTTCAGGAAGTTTTAGTTACGCACTTTCTATTGTACTTTAACACGCCGCCAATTCGGTGGTTAGCGGTCTAGACTGCAGAGTGTATTGGGCCCTTTGACCAAGGCGCATGACAGAGCGGACGCTATGTAATTGCTACTGTTTTTAATCCTTCTAAACTACGCAAATTGTATTGCACCAAACTCCCTCCTAATAGTCATATAAATAAACAATTTTACAACATAGGAATATTGCAATTGAGCAAAGCGAACACTACATTCCTCCTCCTTCCCTCCTCTTGTGCTACCCCACTTGGGAAGGTTGTGCTAAATAGTCTCTAAACACTATGGGCCTAATTATCAGCGATCGGAGGCTTTCCGTCCAACATCATAGGTTTCAGTCTGACCGTCGTATTAGGTTGATGGCCGTCAGAGTGAAACTGGCGGGAAGGTTCCGATGGGCTCAAGGACCCCGTCAGTGCATAGGAAGGCACATAATCCCCTGATGATGGTGGAGTCAGGCTCGGCCCCTAGCAGGGTCCCCTTCTCCCCTGGCACTCTGCTATGAGGCCTGGGAGGCACCTATGGTGTCCCCTAAACATCCCTTCACAGTGTGGTACCTGCCATATGGTGCAAGGTTGTTTTCCTGCACATCCAAACATCCATTTTGCTATGGCCGCTTGTGCTGCAGACCTTTTACACCTGCTGCACAAGCTGCCATAGCAAAATGGATGTTTCCGACCGCCCTGTGGGCGGTCACATCCAAATTGTGAGGTCGGAACCGCCGACCCATGGTCAGGCGGTTCCAGACCGCTACAGTTCCAACATCATAATTAGGCCCTATGTGTCTGATGGTGAGCGCACTACCAGACGCATAAGAAAACACAAGGGACACCCTACTCACATGGAACCAGGGTACTTACAATTTAGACAAAAAACAGTGGTTCCTGTGGGCACTTAATGGTTGATATTACAATATATATCAGCGCAATCGCAGTAAAATGGGGGTACATGAATGTCAGAGAAAAAAGGACATGTAACACAGAGTGTGTAGAAAAACAAGCTGTTTTATATATGAAAACTGGGGGCAGGCGTTTCTCGGTACAGGTGGCATCTCTGTGGAACTCTCTGCCCCTTAAGATTCGCTCAGAGCCCAAGCTCCTACTATTCAGGAAACTTCTTAAGACATACTTGTTTCCATAGCAGTGAGTAATCGAGTCTCTCCTTCTTCTTTGGTCTGTCGCGCCGGGATGCCCCTGGGTAAGCTGAGCGCGTTACAAGTTTCATATAATAATAATAATAATAATAATACAATTCATATTATAAATTTTCAGTGCTGAGTGTCCCAAGTGAAAAAAGGTGAAACCTATGAGTATCGATTGTGACTTTTGTGACATAAGAACAAGGTTTCAATGTTGTTACAGAAACGACCATTCAATGGATACACAATCAATGTTAGGAGCCTCCTAGTATAATAGTAGGGACTGGGAATTGGTTTGATTCAAGTTGTCGACGACGTTTCAACCCAGCTAACAATGTGGGGTCTCATCAAGACCTATCAATGTAGGGACACCTGTGGATGACTGACAGTTAGTGTGGTGAGCACCTGTGGGAGTGAGGGTTAGTCAAGGATACTCACATAGGGCCCAGTCTGGCACCTATGGAGGGGCACGTACTGGCAATCAATGGTATTTGCTGTAGTCAGGGTTAAAATCCTATATCCAGAAGATGGTGTTGCATGTTTGGACAAAGCCAAGGATAAATGGGTAACCTTGAATTACTGCTGTAAACGTCAATCCCAGGAGGACTGCTCTTGTCTGTCTCTGCTTGCCATTACTCAAGCAGAGACAGACAAGAGCAGTTCTCCTGGGAGTCACGTGCGTGAATCTTTCCACAGCAGATTGACTCTGCATCTCACATTGGATTATTCCACACTGGATTTACTACAGAAACCGATTGACGTTAGGGTTGTGAATAGATAATTAGTAGGTAAGCTGTTTGAGTACAATGTTTACATTCTTTTGCAATTTTCCCAAGGTGTTCATGTAATGTAAGGTGGATTTTTAGATTGCTGTTTGTCACCTTTGAGGATATCCAGGCACTAGAGCTTTATGTCCAGAGGTGCTACAGGCGGCTGAGGTGCCTATCAGGGCTAGACAGCAGAGGACGCCTCTTCCATGAGAAGCCTTTTGTGTACTCTTTTGCTGGGATTGTGCTATATCATGTTCAGAAACCATTCTTGTGATTGTTCTTCAAAGCTTGGGTGAACAGGAAGTGATTGTTTTGAGAGCTGCAGTGTGAACAAAACTCCTTTCTCACTGACCTTTATGAGGCATGGATTGTGTGCAAGTGTGACTGTGGGGGTCTAGGGTTCAGATTGTTTTGAGTGCTTCAGGGTGGATGCCTTCAGTGAAAGAGAGGTTTTTTTATACTTTAAATCTATTCACACAAAAACCATTTTGAAAGTTGTGGCTGATAGAGCCAAATATACAGCTAAAGCTGTCTGGCCAGACCTAAAATATACTTTGATAAATCTACAGTGAAATACTTAGGATAACATTACAAATATGAACAAAATTACAGCAGTATAAATAATACAACACTCCTCCTAAGCGGGTCGAGAAAGGATTTACACAGTGCAAACTTCTACAACAGGGTTTGGCTGGAGGGGCAGCAATGCTACAAACCTTGTCTAATTTGGTAATCTGTGAGCTACCATGTAACAAAATACCTGGCTGCAGATTTTAACACAGGGTAATACCAATCCACCCTCAACAACCTTTTAACCTATTGGCTTTAAAAAATGTTTTTCACAAAAAATAAATCAGGATACTCCCTTTGTCATAACTTTTCATAATAAACCAATCAATCCTATGGCATCCAACATAAATGTTCCCAATTAACTATCCAAGCTCATAGTTTTTATCAACGGCTTCTCACCATATCCAACTCAGCTGTACTGTAACAAGCATCAGCTTACCAACAAGGCAGACAATTGACACATAACCATACAATTACACATAAGTAGGCCATCACAGTCAGCAAAACTGTTGTGAAGCAGAGTGGCATGTAAAAATACGTACACTGCCAGTAGATTAAGAGAGGGTTTATTGTAAATTGATGGATACATAAATTACCCCACCAGGAACAGATGTAGTTAGATGTTCATCCAAGGTCTGTCTGGTTCAACCACCCCCCGGGGATCCCTCATAATCCTGACAACCCATGACATCATTGGGTACCCTCACCTGACTAGCAGGATACCACACAAACATTATACAATCTCTTAAGAGAGCAAAGCAAGGTTTCTCGCGATGCAAATTTTCTTCACCCCTGTCTTGGGGGACGTCAGTAAGTGGGGGTGATCAACACCAAAACCGGTGCCAATACTGAAACTGGAGAGATTACATGTAATGTGAAAACTGTCTACAAGCTTTAGCACTGCATAATAACCGTCCACAGTTAAGGGCTACCCGCTTTATTATATGTGTGTACCAGGAAATATGCAATGCCTACTGCCAGAGCCATAATTTTTCATAATAAACAGATGAGACCTATGGTATATGACATAACCTTTCTGGATGAACCAATAAGACCTGTCTTTATCATTTTTTTTTCACATTCACCAACTCAGGCTGTATTAAGCACATGCTTTCTCACAAGTCAAGCATCATGTATACTATCATGAAATTACTACTACAGAAAAAACCCTGGTGGCAAAACAGTATACAACCCCTCTGAAGGGGACCAGAAAATGTTTTTCACAGTGCAAATTGTTTACCCCCAGGGCTTCCCGTCCTAGGGGATGGAGGGGGGATCGCAGGGTAATTAAAGCCCTTGCCTTCTATTGTACTCCATGAGTTTCTTTGCAACAAAACGCCTCAGTGATACAACAACACATCCTTAAAGGCTGTTCACAAGAAATGCCAGGCCTGTTGTCTTTGCTCTAACTTTTAATGACACACATATCAGATTTATGGTACCTGCCATAACTTTTCCTGATGAAAAAATAATTGGCTTGTCACCATATTCATCTGAGTCCTACTGCATCAACCTACCGTTTCCCACAAAAAGCTACCAGTCACACAGTAACGAAATCATACATTTACGTAAATGTAAATGTATGTGTCTTGTAAAGCGCACTGCTGCCCTGAGGCGTCCTGGCGCTGTAGACCGCTGGGGAACCCGTCCTGGTTATCCCTGTGAGATGGTCCCTACTGGGTATCTCCAAGGTGAAACCAGGCATCCCCGGCGAATGTGGGGGGCCGTTGTAGAGATGAGGCAAGCTAATGCCCAGAGTTGCCGAGTGTGATCCCTGGTTAGAGTAGGCACCGAGGCGAGAATTATCGAGTCCGCTGACCCTGGTCCACGACCCTGCTGCGTCGGGAATTGAACCCTGGTCCCGGGCCGTTCTCTGCTTCCGGGTCTGCCGCCTCTAACCAATGAGCCACACTACTCCACTCCACCATAATTTTACAAATATATATTGAATTACATTTGCCAAAACAATACACAACTCTTCTTAAGAGGGCATACTATAGATCCTCACAGTGCAAACAACTACCCCCAGGGTTTGTCTGGAGGTGTAGCCAACAGCAGAACAAATGCCTACTAGGATAATGTGTGATATACCTTGAACAAAATACCTGTCTACTTGCTTTAACACCATGTAATAACAACCTAGCCGTAAAGGCATAGTCCCTTTTTTAAATGTTTTTCACAATAAGTCAGCCCTACTGACTTTATGATACCTTTTCATAATATAAACATAAAATGGTTCACACACTCCTTTTTAATCTGCTCTATTTTAAAGGAAGGTGCTTATCTTGAAGCTTTCAGTAGGGTATCCCTTTCTGATCTGTGAACTCTGCAGTAGCATATCGAGAATATAGCGGTCCCCTCCCTGGGGAACGTCCCCTTAATGCACTGCCAATGTTCCCAAAAGAGGGAGTGTTCACGTTAATCACCAGTTCAACACATTGAGCTTTTTTCAATGATGTGAGTTATTTATTATTAAATCATAAATTCTTGTTGGGTTATCTCAATTCATATATCCATATATTAGGAGTTAAGAGGGAAGTACAGGACTAGGTCGCCCTCCACTCAGTCAATCAATAATCACACAAAAACCTAGTCCTACGGGCAATTAATCTTATAGATCTGTGAACATCTGTGGATTGCCAACAGATCATTCCAATCACACCTCTGATTCTAGAGATTATTACTATGTTCCAGTCTATTGCCAAATTAAAAGTAGCCAATCTCTGATAAACATGTAACCATACAACACAGTACAAACATTCACTAGGAGGACAACATTTGAAAAAAAGTGTGAATAGCTAGATGACACCTCACGGGCGCACCACCAATGGGACCCCTGGTTGGTACTCACCAGGATGGCCCTGTTCTCATCATCGGTGTCACCTAGCTTAACGTAAACGTGTCCGAAACCCAAAGGAAAAAGGAGACAGTGAATGGTGCAGTGTACGCAAAACTTATATGTGACAAGGACTAACAACGTTCAACATATAACACAAAAAATACTGTGCATACAAGATACAGAAACCTTTTACTCGCATTCTCTTGTTGCCAACAGTAAACATATATACATAAAAAGAGGAGATGCGAATACTACCTATCGATTCGCACTCAGCTCACAGCCGACATGTTTCATTGCCTTGGTTTTTATCAGGCAATTTCTTCAGGGCAAACAATATTGAGGTGCCACTGCCAGCGATACTGTGCTTTGTGTGCTGTAAATCAAGGTGGACATATACATATGAGGGACTGCCTGTAGTTTTACTGTGCAGATTAACACAGAATGAACTTATTGTATTACACCATAAATGGACAATAATTACCTAGATGGCAACTTTTGTTTTCATACCGTTACTGTGGCGACTAAAATCATGGACCACCTCCCGATCGGTGAGTATGGTCTTTCCTCCCTTCTAATTTTACCTTGTGAAAAAAGGGAAGAAGAACGCCACACGGGCGAACATTAGAAGCAGTAATTCTAGTCTCACCAAAGTTGTCTTCTATTCCCCACCGGGTCTGTCTGTTTCGCAGCGTTTACCAGTGGAGGGTACTCGTTCGGCGTCCAAGCCATGTGACCACTCGGGCCAATCAGAGCCGAGTTAGGCTGATGCCCGTAAAGTAAATAGAACGCAAATCACTCGTTCGGCGTTCCGGTGCCGAGAAGACGCCGAACGAGTACCCTCCACTGGTAAACGCTGCGAAACAGACAGACCCGGTGGGGAATAGAAGACAACTTTGGTGAGACTAGAATTACTGCTTCTAATGTTCGCCCGTGTGGCGTTCTTCTTCCCTTTTTTCCAAGGTAAAATTAGAAGGGAGGAAAGACCATACTCACCGATCGGGAGGTGGTCCATGATTTTAGTCGCCCCAGTAACGGTATGAAAACAAAAGTTGCCATCTAGGTAATTATTGTCCATTTATGGTGTAATACAATAAGTTCATTCTGTGTTAATCTGCACAGTAAAACTACAGGCAGTCCCTCATATGTATATGTCCACCTTGATTTACAGCACACAAAGCACAGTATCGCTGGCAGTGGCACCTCAATATTGTTTGCCCTGAAGAAATTGCCTGATAAAAACCAAGGCAATGAACCATGTCGGCTGTGAGCTGAGTGCGAATCGATAGGTAGTATTCGCATCTCCTCTTTTTATGTATATATGTTTACTGTTGGCAACAAGAGAATGCGAGTAAAAGGTTTCTGTATCTTGTATGCACAGTATTTTTTGTGTTATATGTTGAACGTTGTTAGTCCTTGTCACATTTAAGTTTTGCGTACACTGCACCATTCACTGTCTCCTTTTTCCTTTGGGTTTCGGACACGTTTACGTTAAGCTAGGTGACACCGATGATGAGAACAGGGCCTTCCTGGTGAGTACCAACCAGGGGTCCCATTGGTGGTGCGCCCGTGAGGTGTCATCTAGCTATTCACACTTTTTTTCAAATGTTGTCCTCCTAGTGAATGTTTGTACTGTGTTGTATGGTTACATGTTTATCAGAGATTGGCTACTTTTAATTTGGCAATAGACTGGAACATAGTAATAATCTCTAGAATCAGAGGTGTGATTGGAATGATCTGTTGGCAATCCACAGATGTTCACAGATCTATAAGATTAATTGCCCGTAGGACTAGGTTTTTGTGTTATCTCAATTCATCTCAACTTTACATCATTTCTCATTAACAACATTTAGCTCATAATTTCATTCACAAGTGTGGATCATCCCAATGAATTTCGGGCTGGCATTGCCCTTCATCAGGGAGTAACAGTTCTACAAAGAAATATGAGTGTGGTGAGCACGAGTTCTATCCAACAGGAATCACAGTATCAATCCACTAATGATTAAAGACAGACTCAATGGCATAATTAATAAAGGAAATTCAAAAGTGTAACAAAAATAACAGGAAATGTGCAGGAATTGTCTGTAGGACACTGAAGGTAACAAATCATACAAGAGCTTTATCTGCATTGTGACTTCACACTAATACGCTGGTAATAGTGAGAGCTCAATGCGTTTCGGTAACCATGCACGATAATAGGGTGAAATAAAAATGTGAGGAAAGTTTGTTTGGACTTTTCAAATTTAAATGTAGATATACATAAAAGAAATGGATCACAATAATTTGTTGCACTATAACAGTTTCCATCAGAAATCTGTAAAAAATTATTTAATCTATTCACAACTGTTAAGGGTCAAAAGAATTGTTTCAAATCCTAGAGTACTCAAATGGCGAGTGATTCATATGAAAAAAAACCCTCAAAAACAGAGGATATCCATCAAATGTATTAGAGAAAGCTATGGAACGTTCTTCAACAAAAGCACAGCAACAATTACTGGCCCCTTCATATAAAAAAGAAAAAACAAAGAGGATGGTTCTGATTTCCAAATATTTCATGAGGAGTTTACAGTTCAAAAAAGTTATTTTGAAACATTGGTCATTGATACAAACTGAACCAGGCTTCAGATGAATATTTTCAGAACAGTCCCTTTTTGCACATGAAAGAGGCAACATTTTTAAAGAATTACTAACCAACAAACACATTCTGGAAACTAAACCAGTAGATAAGGGAACTATTACTCGTTTGAATTGCAATAATTGCAACAGCATTATTAAAGACAATCAGTGGAAGGGGAGTAAAATTCAACTTAAGGTTGTGACTCTACGAATGTAGTTTACCTTCCTAAGTGCCATGTGGCTTGATGTACATTCGAAAAAGAGAAATAAAAATAAAAACGAGGCAAAATGAACACAAGAGTAACATAAGGACAAGGCATTTAACACCTGTTCTTGCATCGTATTTCTTGGCATTGAGTCATAACATCTGCTAACTTAAATGTATGATTTATAAACTGTTGACATTAAAGATGGTAGATACAATCAAAAATACCTTCTACAAAGAGACAACTTTTGGATAGGCAGACTTGATACACTTGTCGTGTTTTGGCAGCTCCTGAGTTAGCGTTTAGCACAGCTACACGGTCTTTTCTGTTAACTTGACCAAAACGAACGGGGGCCATTTTGACTCCCTCTGACTTCCGTTTTCTATGAACACGCTGCCTCGTGATCAGTGTGCCCTTTTGTCCTTTCTTGATACCCATGGTCCCTATTCTGCTCGGCAACAGGCTATTTTTAGTACTGGTCAAGCGCACATGCGCATCATGCATTTACTGGTCACTCTTTAGGAATGTTAGTACTAACTGACCAGTGCTATTGAACTCCTCCCCCATGCTGGCTGTGTTCCAAAAATGACCTTATATGTACCTAAAATGTGTAACTTGTAACCGCCTATCTTTTTATTGTTATTAAACTGTATAAAAGAGGTCGCGCACCGATGTTCGGTGTGCTACTTCTTACATTGCCGAAGGGTGCTGTAGGAATGTACCACCACCCCATGGGGTCCTAATAAACTTGTCTTTTACCCTTTCCAGTGTCCGTGCCAACTTCTATACTAAGGAGTTCGAGAGTTTAGCAGAGTATGTAGGCCTGATATGAAACCAATACAACAATTGGCGACCACGAAGGGACTCATCGGCGACTCGGATGCCCGAAGGAGAGGTCGCGATGAAGGTCAGGAAACTCGCCATGGACGCGTACGCTGCCACTGAGTGACCCGAGTCTTGGCACCCACGGTGTGTTTTTCCTTCCTTCCGATCCGACCTTCCAGGTGGTGCCGGTCTTCGACTGAGATTCTGATCTTGGATTGTCGTGATGTGCCGTTTTGGCTGATTTGACCACAGAACTTGGCAGTTGGACTTTGGACGTTTGAAAAATACTTGGTAAGCTTTTGCTTGGTGAGGTAGTCTACTGACACTTACTGTGGCTTTTTGAATTTTGAATTTGAATTTGAATTTGTTAGCTAACGTTTGAATCTTTGAATTTGAATTTGAATATGTGAAGTGCACCTCACATAGACAGGCATGTAGGGATATTTTCCTGATTTATTTGATCTGAACGGTACACCGCGTTAGGTGTCATTTTTGTAGTCTCACACCTCGTGGTACTTTTTGAAACATGCCTGTTTTTAGCACACTCCGAAGGATGTGCTGTTCTGAAAATGGTACCAATTATCGATTAAGTAAAAAACAGCCGGCTCCCCCAGAGGGGACTCCAAATCGTGAAATGTATGTCAAATTCGGTATTCCACCAATAATGTATAGCACATTATGGCATAAGTATACTAAAACTGATTGTGAATTACGGTGGCCACTATATGGGTCGTTTGACCTTCGAAAGGTACAATATGTAGAGCAGTGTCTGTTTCAGCGAAGGTCTAGACAAGATATGTTTGATTGTGTGCGTATGTGGGAGAAAGAGGTGCGTGAACGAGCGAAGCGTGAGGAAGCCTTGGCGGAGAAAGTGCAGCGGAAGGCTGCACATGACAAAGCTTTACAGCTACAGGAGAGGGAATTACAGGACAAGGAAGAGAGGGAGAGACGAGAACGTAATTTACAGGTTAATGGTCAATTCCCTATCAGGCGTCCTCTTTATCCAGTCCTTACTAATGAAACAGATGATTTTTCATTACTAGATCGTTGTCCGCCTCCGTACGTCGCACCTACGGCTCCGAACGAGGAATCAGACGAGGATAGTGATCGAACACAGCGTACCAGGTTACATGCAGAACGAACTGCGGAATTACGTTCGTTTGCACGAAAACTAAATATTAATACTGTTACTGTTTCTGACATTACTGCAAAAATGGAACAGTGGTCTGATCAGGAGCGACTGTATTTTTTAGATCATTTTGGAGATGAAGTTGTTGAGCGGTACAGAAAATATTCTCTCGAGTTAGAACCAAAGGAGATATCCGAGGGTCGTGAGAATTTTCGTAAAGGTCTTTTTGTTCTTTCAGATGCGGACGGCTTCTTCAAGCGTTTGATTCAACTGCGAAATGAGGCGACACGACTACGGGAGTTGGCAAAGTCGAAGAATTCGTCTGCGTCCGGAGCGACGGGGATATCCAAAGAATGCCCTATCTTTGAAACAGATAAGATCGCTGCGATTAATGTTAGACCTATGCGAGAAGCTGCGCCTTTATATGTCCCTCATAAAGGGGATGGCACAGATGATGATAAAAGATCCAAAGATGCGAAAGGGTATTTTGTATATAATTGGGTTTACACGCCTTGGAATAGCGCAGATGTTATGGCACTTAAGAATGCTTTACCTGATCCCCGTAAAAATCCTGCGGCTTTTTATGAAAATGTTGAAAGTGCAATTTCTTCGTGTATCATGACGTTAGTTGATATTGACCTATTTTTCGGGTTGATATTGCCCCCTGATATGTGGAGAGCGATTATTAGGTTTGATGACCACACGACTCTCGGGGCCACTTGGAAAGATCTTGTTCAGGCTGACTTGGATAGGGAACCAGCATGTAAGCCGTGTCAATTAATATTAGACCTTCCACAGGCCATACTAACAAAATTAAAGACTCTTGCTCCCGCTAAAAAGATTGATTGGACTATATTAGCCTCTTGTAAGCAGAAGGCGGATGAATCGGTTTCTGATTTTTTCTCTCGCTTCGAGGAAGCATTCCATGATTACAGTGGTCAATCATTGACAGAAGATACAGGCAGGCACTTATTCGTTGATAAGTATGTGACTAATCTCCTACCGGAGATTGCGAAACGATTAAAAACGAGTGAAAGTTCATGGACCACAGCAACCCCTGCTTCTTTATTGACTATGGCTCAATATTATGAACGACAGGAATTGGAGGCAAAAGAAAGTAGTGAAAAGAAGGCGAAGGATTTGAAGACGAAGGTAATGTTAGCTCAGGTTCAGGCTACGAGAGGAAACAATAGAGGAGGGCGAGGATCATACAGTAATGCTCCTCCCCCTCGTTCTGACATTTCTGTGAATCAATGTGCATACTGCAAACAGTTTGGACATTGGATTGCAGACTGTCCGGTGTTTCGAGAGCAGCGTAATTTGAGGGGACGTGGAAGTGGGAGGTCTAGAAATAATTATGAGGGGTCAAGAGGAGGTTATGGCATGAATGATCGCGGAGGATATGGAGCAAGGGGTCGTGGTCAGGCAGATTATAATACGTTTGATAATCGCAATCAATATCAGATAAATGAGGGTGGTTCTGCTGAACCACGGGATGAGCATTATGCATAGGATTGCGTAGGATGGGGTGTGGAATCGGTTGAGGTACCAGTTGATCAAAGGGGTCCATATATAGAAGCACATGTTCTGGGTTCTACTGATCAATTTCTGGTCGATACAGGAGCTACTCGTAGCGCTTTGTCCAAATACTTGGTTCCAAGGGCTCCCCTGTCTGGCGAGGTAATTACAGCGATAGGGTTCGATGGAACACCTACTTCTAGCCCATTGTCTCAACCAGTTGCATTTCATGTTGATAAATTTGCTGCCCCTTGTCCCTTCTTGTTGTCCCCGAACACACCAGATAATATTATGGGACTCGATATGTTAAAACACTTTCGAGCTACTATTCGCTGTGCCCCAGAAGGAGTGCGAGTTGTGTTGAACGAGAATTACCCAGAATTAGAGCGAGTGTGTTTTCTCCATGAAACTGAAGTATTGGCCTCCTTACCACAAACGTTGTGGGCCACTTCTGATACTGATGTAGGGCAGATGGTAATTCCTCCAGTACGTATTACTGTGAAGGAGGGAGTATCGTTACCACGTGTCCCACAATATAAGATTTCCAGAGAAGGCGAACTTGCTTTGATACACATTGTGAACGATTTGATTTTGGCAGGAGTAGTTGAGGAAGTCCCCTACAATGTTTGCAATAGCCCAATTTTACCGATCCTTAAAAGAGACACAGATGCTAAGGTCTACCGATTCATTATTGATTTGAGGGAAATAAATAAGATAGTAGTGCCTCAGTACCCGGTGGTGTCTGACATCACCACGTTGCTTACGTTGGTTCCATCGACGGCAACTACTTTTACAGTCATCGATTTGAAGAATGCCTTCTTTTCGATCCCTGTACATCCCGACAGTCGATATCTATTCGGCTTTACATTAAATAATAAATCGTACAGATTTTGTCGAGTTCCTCAAGGCTATACTGAAAGTCCTAGCATTTATAGTCAGGCATTAAAAAGACAGCTTGATTCCTTTGAATTACAAGATGGAGTGGTTCTCATTCAATATGTAGATGATATCTTACTTGCTGCAGACACACCAGAACAATGTGAGAAGAGTACCTTTTCCTTGCTTTCCTTCCTAGCCAAACATAATCATAAGGTTTCGAAGAAAAAGCTGCAATATTGTAGACCCAAGGTGACCTACCTCGGTCATCTTTTGTCTAAGGAGGGCCGTGCATTGACACCAGATCGAATTCAAGCAGTTTTAGACACACCAGTTCCTCGCACTCAGAAGGATGTTCGTGCCTTTATAGGTTTGACGTCTTTTTGTAGGCAATGGATATTGGGCTTTTCACATATCGTTAAACCATTGTTAGCATTGTTGTCTAAAGATGCGCCGATCCCCATTGAGTGGACGGATGAATGTCAGAATGCTTTTGAACAATTGAGACAAGCTCTTTGTTCTGCACCAGTGTTGGGTACACCTGATTACACGAAGATCTTTACATTATATGTACACGAGAAGGATGGGTGCGCATTGTCAGTGTTAGTGCAGACGCACGGAGACAAACAGAGGCCTTGTGCATACTTCTCGGCGGTACTCGACCCTGTGGCTCGAGGATTGCCTGGATGTTTTCGAGCAGTTGCAGCAACAGCAGTTGCGATACGACAAAGTGAGGGAATAGTTTTGTCACACAAATTGCTGGTGTTAGTTCCCCATGCGGTAGATGCGTTATTGAATCAAACGAAAACACAGCATCTAACCAGCGCCCGTTTGACGGGATATGAGCTAACGTTGTTGTCGCCGCACATCACACTAAAACGATGTGCGACACTGAATCCTGCTACTTTACTGCCGGATCCTGTTGCTGAGACCCAGAAGGAAGAACAACATGATTGTGTTTTTCTGACTGAGGAACAGACAAAGGGTCGTATCGATTTACAGGATACACCGTTTCCAGATGTAGATGGGGAACTGTGGGTTGATGGATCGTGCGTGAAGTTACCAGATGGTACGACTTCTGCAGCTTATGCGATCACGACACTTAAGACAGTGGTAGAAGCAGCACGAATACCCAGAAATCGGCTCAAGCAGCTGAATTGATAGCCTTAACGAAAGCATGTGAGTTAAGTGCTGGACTATGTGTGAACATTTACACGGATAGTCGTTACGCTTTTGGAGTAGTGCATGATTTTGGCCTACTCTGGAAGGAACGAGGATTTTTGACTTCACACGGAATACACATCATGCATGGAGAATTGGTACGCGATCTCCTGAATGCACTGTTATGCCCAAAGAAAGTTGCAATAGTCAAGTGCAGCGCACACAAAAAGGTGACGGACAAAATAGGGCAAGGCAATGCTTTCGCAGATCGCATTGCGAAAGAGACCGCTATGCTGCAAAATAATTTCCCCATATATGTGGTGAAGTCACAAGCCGAGCGGTGGCATGATGCTAGAGAAGAAATACTAGATATACAGAAGTCAGCATCTGAGGCGGAACTTATGAAATGGGCCACTGAAGGAATGCTGGATGATGAGGGTTGCTGGCGTAGTAAAGATATGGAGAGATGGAAACTACCCATGGCCTACTTACAAACAATGGTGCACATGACACATGGGCTGGCACACATTGGAGCTCTCGCAATTACTAAATTGCTTACACGAGTCTGGGACAATGCTGACATTGCTAGCACGGCTAAGAGAGTAGTACAGACTTGTCTGATATGTTTACAGCACAATCCTGGACAAGAGACTCATACTCCTAAAGGAGGGTTTGTTCCACCTACTGCACCATTCGAAGTACTACAAATGGATTACATCCAGCTGGAGCGCTGTAATAATCTCAAGTATGTCCTAGTGGTGGTGTGTGCCTTCAGCAAATGGATTGAGGCTTACCCTACGAAAGACAATACAGCATTGACAACAGCTAAGGTGTTACTCAAAGAGTACTTCCCGCGCTATGGTGTTTGTAAACTTATGTGGAGTGATAATGGCCCTCATTTCATTGGGAAAGTAGTGGAGTACGTCCTGAAAGGATTGGGAATCAAGCAACGATTCCACGCTGTTTTTCATCCGCAGTCAGCAGGTTTGGTAGAAAGATACAATGCGACTCTGAAGCTGAAGCTAGCAAAGATAGTGGCATCCACATCTCTGAAATGGCCGGATGCTTTGCCTCTGGCATTGCTGTCCATTCGATCGGTGCCACATTCACGATCTGGCCTCACACCCTATGAAGTGGTGTTCGGAAGGCCGATGAATATTTGGGGAGTTCCAAAACCTCGTTTGATACATGATATGCCTTGTATAATGATGAACGATTATTTGGCACGATTAACAAATGATTTGCTTTCTATTCATCAACAGGTTCGAGAGGCGCTCCCTGATAACTCCACTGGTGAGGCTCACGATCTCCGCCCTGGGGATCACGTGATGGTCAAAGTATTTGAGCGATCCAGCAGTTTGGAACCGAGATGGCATGGCCCTGAGCAAGTGCTGCTGGCTACGCGAACTGCTGTGAGAGTCACCAACAAAAAGCGGTGGATACATTCAACGCACTGCCGACGTGTCTCTCCGGATCTGGTGAGCCCTGTGGTGCTATCCGACTACAGAAAGATTTTGGATACAGAAAAGAGCCCAGCTGTCACGCCTGATGAATTGGAGGGAGCCTTCCCGGACCACGTGGTTTCTGATAAAGCGAAGTACAATCTACGTCCCAGGAAATAAGATTCCTTTTGTGTTTTTGAAACTGGTTGGTAACCGCTCCGAGGTTTGTGAAACGGAAGCCGGGAATATCAAGGGGGGGGGATCAGTTCTGCCTAGTGTAGCGACACCCGTCTTGAATCCCGGAGAACAAATCAACGGCAGCCTCGGTCCAGAACCATCGTTTTATTTTTCCGCTTAGTGTTGCTTTTGAAGAGTATTGTTTTGTGAACTATGGCATCTCCTTCGACACGAAAAGGGAGAATTCTTGGTGCTGTTTTGTTTGTCTTGACCGTAGTGGTGATTGCAGTATTAGCTTGGACTACAGAACTATTGTTTCCCGTACGAGAACATTTGCTGTCCACCACTCCAAGTCCATCTGAACATTTTCATTTTACTTTGCCTTTTCACGAAGAAAGACATAGACAGACTTATTTGAATAACAGCTTTATTCAGATTTTGCATCATACTCATAACATGACCAACACGTCCAATTGTTGGGTATGTGGAATGTTGCCCGGACATCAGAAGAAGGGAGGAACACCACTCATTCCTCTCCCGTTTTCTCATAATGGTTCTTGTCATGCTTGGTACACTCTTCTTTTTACTCTGCGATGGCCAACGAAAGGTGGACTACTTTTTCGGTTGAATAAAATCTGCTATAACGACAAAGATGGCTATCCACACGCTGAAGGAACTAAATTTGAATGGGAAGAGTATCGTCCGGACAATGTTTCTACACCTCGTGTATATACGAATCAAAGACTTATAAATGTAACGAGCTCGCATATGATAACAGTCATTGAGACAAAGGCAGATTTGTGTATTAGAAATAAAGGTACAATCCCTGTAGGCCGCAGTGAATGTAATATTACACTTACCTTTGATACACCAACTGGAATTGCATTTGTAGCTTCGCGTAACACATATTTCATTTGTGGAAGTAAGGGATACCATTGTCTACCATTGGGATGGTTAGGAACATGCTATATAGCTTTTGTATTACCACCTGTATTTATTGCTCCTCCCATGTACCACAATGATTACGTTCTGTACCATGATTTCATACTGAACAGAGTTAAACGAACAGTAGATCTTGATGAAATAGACCAGACTGATACCACTTTACAACAATATGTAGATTTCAATTTGGGGTTATTTTCGTTCGTAGGAGCTGCACTGAATAGCAGGAAGATAAGGCGGCTTACACGTGTGGTGGAAGCTGTCGCTAATGAAACTGCCTCTGCTTTAGGGAATATTACTGAGGAATTGCAAATTACCAGAATTGTGGCGCTCCAGAACCGAATGGTTCTAGATGTGATATTAGCTGATAGGGGCGGAGCATGCCGCGTCATCGGAAGTAGTTGTTGCGTGTACGTACCAGATAACTCACCTTCCGTATATGATTCGATTACAAAATTACATAAGATAGCTGCTGAGATCCACCCAGAAAATGGAACATGGACCTTTTCTGGTTGGTTCTGGACCCTGCTTAGTACTTGGGGTTGGAAATTATTAACGATTCTCTGTGTTTTTATTGGAGTACTATTTTCCCTTTGTCTATGTGTTCAATGTGGCCCTACATTATGTTCCGTATGTATCACAGCCTGTATTCCGTCTAAACGAGCTATTTTTAAGCAAGAGAAACTGACCAATGATGAAGTATTGAAAATAATGGCTATTAACATTGAGGATGAACATTCTGACTACGTTCACTATGAGGTAGCTTTTGCTAAACGCTAAAAGGGCCGTCTGTCGTGTTTTGGCAGCTCCTGAGTTAGCGTTTAGCACAGCTACACGGTCTTTTCTGTTAACTTGACCAAAACGAACGGGGGCCATTTTGACTCCCTCTGACTTCCGTTTTCTATGAACACGCTGCCTCGTGATCAGTGTGCCCTTTTGTCCTTTCTTGATACCCATGGTCCCTATTCTGCTCGGCAACAGGCTATTTTTAGTACTGGTCAAGCGCACATGCGCATCATGCATTTACTGGTCACTCTTTAGGAATGTTAGTACTAACTGACCAGTGCTATTGAACTCCTCCCCCATGCTGGCTGTGTTCCAAAAATGACCTTATATGTACCTAAAATGTGTAACTTGTAACCGCCTATCTTTTTATTGTTATTAAACTGTATAAAAGAGGTCGCGCACCGATGTTCGGTGTGCTACTTCTTACATTGCCGAAGGGTGCTGTAGGAATGTACCACCACCCCATGGGGTCCTAATAAACTTGTCTTTTACCCTTTCCAGTGTCCGTGCCAACTTCTATACTAAGGAGTTCGAGAGTTTAGCAGAGTATGTAGGCCTGATATGAAACCAATACAACACACTTATGTCCAATGGTTTAAATGACCATATGGAATTTAGTTGTTATTTGTTAGCTTTTTCATTTACGTGAGATGATCTTTCTTTCCTTTTTGATTTTAGGAAGAATGTTTGCATTCAACAAGGTTTACTGTATGTGTGTACATAATAAGGTTCAATACAGCACTGATGAGCACTCCAAAGATTTACTCATTTGTTTAGCACATTTACTATAGCATTCAGTTTTTAACACTCTTACAATATCTTGATTCTAGATGACGGTGCAACACTCCCCCTTAGAGAACTTTATATTCACAACTCGTTTAACATATCACTTTTGAAAACCACATTAAGATGGACCCTGTCTACCCTTCTTACTGTAGTCCTGTATGTTTATTACAACATTTAGAATTTGATCATAATGACTACATAGATTAAGTTGAAAAAGCCAATCTAATAATCAATCAATAGGCAGTATTTGTAAAGCGCACTAATCGTCACTGGGGGTATCCAGGTGCTGCATGAGGGGGAGCTACTCAAACAGCCAGGTCTTGAGTCCACTCCTGAATTCAGCAAGGGAGGTAGCAGTTCGGAGGTGGAAAGGGAGGTCACTCCAGGCTTTGGCTGCAAGATGGGAGAAGGAGTGTCCTCTGGCTTGGGTACGATGGATGCGGGGGATGGTGGTGAGGTCCAGGGAGGCAAACCGCAGGTGTCTGGCAGGCTGGTCGAAGGTCAGGAAGTTGTTCAGGTATTCTGGTCCCATGTTGTGAAGGGCTTTGCAGGCATGATTGAGCAGGTCGAAGTGGCATCTCTTATTGACAGGGAGCCAGTGTAGGCTACAGAGGTGGGGGGTGATGTAGGATTGTCTGGGTAGGTCCAGGTTGATTCTTGCTGTTGTTTGGAGGTGCTTGAGAAGGAGGGTGGTGGTTCCGGCATAGTGGATATTCCCATAGCCAAGCTGACTGGTGATGAGGGCTTGAGTGATGATTCTTCGGGTGTCTGCTGGGATCCATCTAAAGACTTTACGGATAATTCTGAGGGTGTTGAAGCAGGTGGGGGGATTGACCTGTTATCTCATGAAGAACTCGCTGTTGAGTATGATTCTGAGGTTGCGGGAGTGGGTGGTGGGTGCTAGGCCGAGGCAGAGGACCGCCAGGAGTTGTACCATGGTGAGGGGATCTACTGAAGAGGAAAACTTTGGTTTTGTCAGTGTTGAGTTTGAGGAATTTAGCTCTCATCAAGGCAACAACATAGGTCATGGTGTTCTGGAAGTTTGCTCTGGTGGTATCTGTGTCTTCGGTGAGGGAAGTATGAGCTGGGTGTCATCTACATAGGAGATGATGTTAAGACGGTGCCTGCCTATAATGGTGACAAAGTGCAAAGAAAAATACTGCAGCATTAATATGAAATGCCACAAACTTTCTAAGGCTAAGGCATCTGCTTTACACTACTAAGTAATAAAAAGTAAGCATTCTAGCATACTGATAGAAGCTGTCTGCCTTTTCCGTGGAAGAGAGATCTTATCTTGACAGTGAATGGGACTTCAACAGTGTGAACAGATTTAGTAGAAGTATCGTAAAAGCGTGTAACCAGAGGAAGATAACAAAAAAAAGTTCCACACAAAAGCTAATAAACACAGTTCCCTTTTAAGATATAGTAAATATAAGGGACTTCACAAGCACAGTGCAAGCGCTGTGCAAGTGAAACCTAAAAATAATTCAATCCTAAAGTCAATGTATTCCATAATTGTTCTTAGCAAAACTACAGCCCTGTGGAGGCAGTGAAATGCTGCACCAAATTGATAACTCTATCCAATAACTTCAATCTTGGCAGGTTTTGACACAATTACTTGAAGCCATTCTAAGTACCAACCCTGATAATGAGGCATCCAAGGAGAGTTAGCCAGGTTGAGTAACAAATACAAATATTACGTTTTTATGCTCATATCCTATTTAGATTTTTTTTCAAGCATAAGTCGTTTTTATAGATGATTTTGAGAAAATTTGAGCAAATGCTCTTTACAAATTACAGCATTGGCCCTATACTCCAAAATGTATATTGACCTGGAACCCTAAACTCTAACGAGTCTGTGCACACAGCCTGCAGTTAGATTCTAAACACATCGTCTGCTTTGCCAGTACACTGCCCCAATGAAATGCAACACCCTTGTGCATAGACAGCTCAGTTAGCCTAGCTCATCCCTGACCTGCACAGATCCTGGGTACTCAGAGCTGTGCCAGTGTACATCAACATTGACCTGCACATCCCCTGTGTTAATTCAGCTCTGGGTTTGCAACTTAACCTTGATTTACATGTACAACATGCGCATACAGTTAAAAGACTCATGGAACCACATATCCCTTAACGTTCCAGGTCAGAGTGAGCAATAGTTACAGGGCCTAAGGGTGAAGAGGGTTTTTGGGCGACCGGGGGGTTGAGAAGTATTCCAATGGCACCCAGGAGAGCAGTAACCTCTGGGGGCCTCTCTGTGGGCAGAAGCCTCGCGGATCTGAGTGTGAATTGGATGACCAGTGGAAAAGAGCTTCAGAGTTCTGGCGGTAACTGGGTTCTTTGGGAACTAACTGATGACGTGCTAGAGCCTTGAGGTGTTCGTGAGCCACAGTGTTTGTATTTCACCCACTACCCCAAAGGGTCTCTGTGGGCTGATTCAGTATAAGCACAGGTGTATCCTAAATCATATACCCTATGGGTGAGTATGATCCTCTGTAGACCTGCTGGTCACTGTGAAGTAAGGATCCTTATGGATGAACAGAAACCTTAGAATTTGGTGGTAGACAGGACATTTAGGGATCTAAGACTTAGTACGGGTTGTGGGACCTCAGTTTGAGATGAATATTAATAGGCCTTAGGGTGAGAATGAGATTTATAGCCCTAAAGATGAGCGCCAGGAAATCTGTTGTGGGTGATGCCCGGGAATACCTTTGTTACCAGTCCTGACAAAGATTACTGGCCCTAAAAGCTTTTTTTTTTAAATGTATTATCGCAAAATTTGGCCAATATGACCACCATGATCCTAACCAAGCAGTGTTTTGCGAAAAGTTGCGATCTGTGAACATGGGGCACTTATTTTGGCTGCCCGGGCATAACTGTGGCCCCAATCCTGATCTCCTGTCTCACTGTGGTGGCTTAAAGCTATCTTTCTGGTGATCACACAAAGTCAAGAGACATCTGTCCAGTCAAGCCATACCTACATACTGTACAACAACCTTAACTCACACATCTAAAAGGTCAAAGAGAATTCAGTTGTTGGTTATCTAGTAACTTACTGTTTCAGTGATCGTCTGGAGGGCAATGCATTTCCAAAACAGTGGGAACAATTGAATGTGTTAACATCTTATTTAGCAAGCATACTTTACTCATTCGGTGTTGGTTGAATGAGATTATAACTTCAAAATCATCCCCATAGGAGCAAAATGGTCCTGAGCATGTATAAACTCTTCAGTTTCTGGCACTTTGCATGCATTGAATTTGGACCTTTGGCTTACAGTGCTAAAAAGTAAAATATATGCCCCAGAGTACAAGGCACTGTTGCTTAATACGTTAGAACCTATAAAAGGTATCAAGCATGGCCTGTACTTAAAAAAAAATCTTACTCCTCATACCCCCTTAGGCACAGCGTCTGCATATCTCGATCATCATTTCCTTTTAACTTTACAAGCGCCCGTATCTTTGCCAAGGTAAATATTGTAGACACAATGAAGGCTTGTACGCCCATGTCCATTTCATCTCTTCTTTCTTTATCACCGTGCAGGATACCTGACCCTATCACCTTCTACTAATCTTAGTCTGTGTCTGTCTTCCTTCAGTCAATTCCGCCGCTGTGTTCTCTATGCAATTTACCTTGCTTGTCTTAATTTTAGGATTATCACGTCAGTATTCCTCCGGAGATGTCTCTCTACCGCATACGTTTTCTCTGCGAGTGCACAAGTTCTTTTCATGATTTTTAATTGACTGATCTTCCAGTGCTTTGTTAACCACAGTTATATAAGGTGTGAATCTAGTCCCTATTAATAGAAATGTTTTCTTTTTGCTGATGTTATCTTCTAGATCACATAATTAATATGTATTTCTGTACTTCAGTATATATAGTAATTTCAATTTTTGTTCTAGGCACATCCCACTGTTTTTTGTCTACCTGAATCTTGCGCCCTGAAGAAGGTGACACCCACATTGGGGTTCAACACCGAAACGCGTGTCGGCTCTGGATTCCACTTGTTGGAATTTGCTGTAACAGATAAAATCCCCCCATGTGGTTTTCAACAACAACTTAGGCACATTTGTTTGTGTTTATCTCTATTTTATGTCATTGATTGGTATTGATTTGTCTAGTTTGACTTGATCTTCACATCTTGAGGCACATCTATATTTCCCGGTTGGCCTCATGTGCTACCTTGGATTCCTATGAGGGGTCTACATCAATGTATATCGTGATTGTATTTGAATAAATGTCTGAAATGGTTATCCGTGTGAGAATGCGAGTATATGGGATGGTATGTTTGAGGTTTGAGTGAATGCGCTGTGGGATGTGTTTGGACAGATATATTGAAACCATGTTCATGTCATTTTTATCTAATTTAAATAAAAGCCTTTTGATACTCCTTTTTCTTGCTGTGGTTACCCAACTATGCACTGGTTATGTTATTATAATTTGTGACTTTATTGACACATATAGAGTTATACAGGTAGCAGTGGCGGCTGGTGACATTTTGAAGTGGTGTGGCGTAAACGTTTGTGATGTATAGAGAAGCATGCAAGCCCGACAAATAAGAAGGGCTGGGGGGTAGGGAGCGGGGTGTCCTACAGGATACTATCAGACTGAAAACTAAGAAGTTTAAAAAGCAAAAAACAAGACAGCACAGCAGGCATTTTCCATCTCTGCACCCAGTATTTGGAACAATATCCTCATATCCATTAACACCACCCCAGCAATACTGCAATGTAGAAAAGATTTGAACACACACTTCTTTACAGAATAGTATATCACAATGCAGTAAAAAAATTACCACCAGCTACAACTCCTATTACTCATTGACCGTAATAGTATAACATACACATTTATTGCTTGGATGTTTATCAGCCCATTGTAAGTGGCTGTGCTTATTATTGTGCACATCTGGCAAGGTTGTCATAACCCTTTCCTTCCCTTTATCAAAACACTACATGTAGTATGCCCTGCACATCTTCACGTTTTTTTCACTAACTGCAGCCCTTGGTTTCCAGCAGTCACAGAAAATCCATAACAGATGACATTTTGATCCTAAACAGTTTCAGAGGCTGTCCATGAAAATTATCATAACCAAATTCAAGGTCATTAAGAGACTTTATATTTCCACAAGAAAGCAGAGCAGAATATACTTTTCTCAAGTTGAAATCTGCCATGCTAGTAACAACAAATTTTACAGCACTGCCAACAGTACACAGATAGCAAAACGTTTGAAAGTGTTAAAAACGAAACTGCAAACAAAGTCCCATTTTTTTTTTTAGATTTATAGCGGAGGTCGTGGAGTTTATTACGAGATGGTGGTAGATTAGCCGCCCAAGCCCCACACCTGATAACGAATGACAAATGTTCCATATTATGTCAGACAAAACCAAGGCTCTGTGTCCACATGTTCCACTGGCGCCGACCGCTAGGAACCCATTGTAATAAAGCAAAGGACGCACACTTTGAGTGCTTTTATGAACTTTATTCCTGGAGCGCCGGGGCTTAGGCTGTTCCTAGCGGTCGGCACCAAGAAACTATATGGCCTCCTTCCGCTTCCTGTTCAACACTTCCTGTTCCTGTCTAGGAACACTAGAACGCTACCACATATCTCCTCCCTTTATGCACAACAACAAATTTACAAAAGTCTTACTTCCAGTTCATCTCATAGTCCTTGAATCTCTCAGGTACCTTAACTCTTCTTCCTACTCGAGTCTCCACTCTCTCATCCATTCTCTCTCCACCTGTCGTCTCGTGTTCCGTCCGCTCTCTTGTACCTTCTACTTCTCGGTCTCTTGCTCTCTTCTCACCATCGTCCTCGCTTCTGCGTCTTTCTCCTTTCGACTTTCTCTTTTCCCTTTCCTCACCTTCTGTTTGTCTTTCTGCACTATCAACGTTCTCTCCTTGTCTTTCTTCGCCTTCACCGACGTTCTCTCTTTGTCCTTCTCCACCTTCACTTTCTCTTTCCTCGAAAACCTGCTCTGCTCCTTCTTCCGTCTCCTCTTCCCACTTCAGTATCTTGCTGCACCTTGCCATTCTGTCCATAGACCATATCTTTCCATCGCTAAGTAGGGCCGACCGGGCATAGGGCTCCACTACCTTGAGGGGAGGTGAAAACTTGCTTTCCCCCTTTCTCTTCATGATGGCCAGCTTCACCCTCACCCAATCTCCCTTGTCTAGCTCTGTGCTTCGAGTGTTTCGTCTTTTGTTGTAATGGGCAGTGTAGACTTCTTGTGCTCTCTCTAAATTCTTTCTGACCACCGCCGGTGACCACTTGCTCTGTACAACCAACTTCCTCCATGCTGCGTTGTCTTTGGTGAAGGCTTCTCTACCTCTTAAGATCTTAAAGGGGCTGTAGCCTGTGCTCCCTGGGGTGATGCGGTATGCCCAAATCATCTTTTCTAGCTCCTTTTCCCAGTCCAGACCATCTTCAATGGCTGCCTGTATAGTGCCCATTATCACACGATTAAAACGCTCCACCTGGCCATTACCCGCAGGGTGATAGATCGGGGTGTGCTTTACTTCGATGCCGTTTCTGTTGGTAAAGGCGATCCACTTCTCAGATGTGAATTGGGGACCATTGTCGCAGGTGATGATCTTTGGGATGCCTTCACTGACAAATGTGGCACGCAAGAACCGTATAACCGCCTCTGTGTCCACATGTTCCACTACTTGTAGCTCGGGCCACTTGGAATACTTATCAATGACGACCACCACGTACTTCTGAGTACCCTCCTTGTCCAGGACTGGTCCATTATGTCCACCGACAACATTTCCCAAGGGCCATCCGGAATCGGAAACCTTCCCAAAGGCGGTCTCATCATGCTCTGGGACTTGTCTGATCTTGCACAAGACTCGCATGTGCGCACGTGTCGTTCTACTTGCGCATCGATGGCTGGCCACCAATATGCTTGTCTGGCCAAGGCTTTCGTCTTCGTGATCCCTTGGTGCCCTTCATGCAGCAAGGACATCAAACGCTCTAACATGTTCCGGGGCGGGACCACCTTGTCTCCTCGGAGTAGAAACACTAGGTTCTCTGCCAATGACAGCTCCTCTCTGACCTCCCAGTATCTCTTCAGTTCCTCCTTCAAGTGTCTCTTTTCTGGCCATCCATGGACTACGTATCCTTTAACGGCCTCTAGGTCTGTGTCTTCCTTGTAGGCCTCTTCCCAGTCTTGGGCGCTTATCACCTCCTCTGTGTCCTGGATGGTGGCCACCACGTAACCTTCCCAATCTTGCCTCTCTTCGCTCCTTGCCTCGTCCATGGCTGCCGCCCTACTAAGGAAGTCGGCCACTTTGTTCTGTGGCCCCGGAATGTGCTCAACCTCATAGACAAAGTCCAATAGCCGAAGGGTCATCTTGGCGATTCTGGGTGTAGCATGATCATGTCCGCTTGATGTCAGGACACGTACTAGGGGCTTGTGATCGGTTTTCACTAAGAACTTGGCTCCCCACAAGTATTGCCTAAATTTCTCCACCGCCCAGACCACTGCCAGCATTTCTTTCTCCACCACGCTGAACTTCTCTTCATTGGGCGCCAACGAGCGAGAGGCGAAGCTGACAGTTGACATCTCTCCTGACTCCGCCCTCTGCATCAGTACTGCTCCTAGGCCTCGGTCACTGGCGTCCGTGGTGAGAATGGACTCTGCTTTTGGGTCGAATCCTTTGAGGGGAATGGCTGTGCCCATTTCTTGCTTGAGCGCATCGAACTCCATTTGCTCTTCTTTCCCCCACTGGAATCTATTCCTTTCCTTGAGCAGTTGTCGTATATAGTGTGTTTTCGTGGCAAAATGTGGAATGAATTTGCTGTAATACTCGGCCATTCCTAGGAATGACCGAACATCTTCCTTCTTTTCCGGAGTGGGCGCCTCCATAATGGCTCTCATATTTGTCTTCTTAGGTGTTATTCCTTGTCCACTCACTTCATGGCCAAGGTACGTGACGGATTGGACTCCCAAATTGCATTTTGTCCATTCAGCAGTCAACCCGTTGTCTTGTAGTCTCTGTAACACCTTGTGCAGCTTCACATTGTGATCTTGCTTCGACTTCCCCATTACCAGAATGTCATCCTGGAAGAAAAGGACGTCTTTCAGGTCCTTTAACAGTTTGTGCATGATTTTCTGGAAAACAGCCGCGGCTGAAGCTAGGCCGAAAGGCATCCTCACGAACTCATAGCACCCGAATGGTGTGATAAACGATGTGAGGTGGGTGCACGACGGATGAAGCTTCACTTGATGGTAGGCCGACGACAGGTCCACCGTGGAGAACCATGTGACATCCTTCGTCTTCGCCAACATTTCATTGATGCGTGGTAGGGGGAATTTGTCTATGACAATGTTCTTGTTTAATTCTCTTAGGTCCACGCAGAGACGTACCTTGCCGTTGGGCTTTTGGGCTACAACCAGGGGGGATAGCCACTCCGCACTCTCTATCGCCCTGATGACACCTTCCTTTTCCAACCGGTCCAGTTCTGTTTGTACTGCCTCTCTGCTGCGGAACGGGATGTTCCTCACTTTGTGCACCACTGGCACCGCTCCCTCTTTCAGCTTGATGAGGTGTGTGTATTTTCCCAGTTCACCAATCTGCCCGTTGAAGACTCTGGGATATGTCGTCCTCCACAACTGCACATCTTCCTTGACCTCCATCTCCATGAATGGATTTTCTCAATGCCTCCCGGGTTGAGCTGAATCCCCAAAGCTCCTTGGTCCTTCCAACTCAGCACGGACGGGCCTCTCTCTCTGCTACATACAGCTTGCACTGCGCGTGACGGCCTCTGAATTCAAACATGAGCGGACAGTAACCCAACATGGGGATCTTTTGTCCGGTGTACGTAACCGGCCTCACATCCATGGGTAGAAGTGTTTCTTTGATTCTTGACACAAAGTTGTCCTCCCATACTTGTCTCTGAACAATTGAGATGGGCGCTCCACTGTCGGCGATCATCTCCAGGGGTATCCCCCCTATGTGCATGTCGAGCCGGGGTCTGTCTGAGTTGGAGCCATCCATTTCTAGTATTTGGACATCAATGTATAGGAATTCCTCCTCTTCCACTGTATCCTCTTGATCGCTGGAATCATCTCGCTGCTCTTGGTCCACTAAACGCACCACGGCATTCTTGGGTTTCCTGCGACACACCTTTTCGTAGTGTCCAAAGATGTTGCAGTAGGAGCATTTGGCCCTGAAAGCGGGGCACGCTTTGTCGTTTCCTAGATGGGCATTGCTACCACACCTGTAACACTGTGTTTTTCCTGCTTTGTGTGATTTGCTGTCCACTTGTGGCCTGGCGGTGAAATCGGCTCTACTCCCCCCTTGGTTTCTCCGTGTGTCGTTTTGCTTCCAACGGTCATTTCTACTTGGCGCCATCACTTTGCATACCGTTTGTGACTCCTGGGCATCTCTCTTCGCCGCCTGAGCACACCTTCTCGACAACTCGGCTTTCTTGACCATCGCCCAGATTTCCTTTAGAGGAGCGTCGCCATTCACCCATAACTTCTCCTGTATGTGGGAGCTGGAGGTATGCATGATAATCTGGTCCCTGATGAGCTCATCATGCAGTCCCCCAAATTTGCACGTGAGGGCCAACTTCCGCAAGGCTACCACGTACTCGTCCACAGACTCGCCGCTTTTTTGCTTCCTCTGAAAGAAGTTGAATCTGTCAATGGCGACACACACCACCGGCCTGTAATGTGCGTCTAAGTCCTCGATGGCATGATCAAACACCTCAGGGTCCCCCGCAGCCCTCTCACCTTTCACAATTGTGTCGTAGATTCTGAGCCCTTCTGGGCCTAAGTTGTGAAGCAAAATCTTCTTTTTCCGTTTGCTCGTGAATGGGGTGTCTCCCTCCTCTTCCAGTGCCTCCAGATAGTTAAGAAAGTACCTCTTCCAGTCTTCCCATTTTCTTTCCGGTTCCCCACTTTTAGTTAGGAATGGCACCAGTTGGGTGAGAGACGTGCTCTGGTTGGCCATGGCTGGTGTGTTCCTCCTGGTCTTGGCTGCGGTGACCGTCTGTCTGGGCGGACTGCCTGGGGCTTCTTGTCCCCCTCCGTCGTCCTCCTTGTCGTCTTCTTTGCTGTCCTCCCCTAGTCTGCTCCTAGTGGTAATGGATGTCGCCTGCGGCCCGCCTCCTGTCCCTGGACACTATTAAGAGCCCCCACGTGGTATACAGTATCTGGTACCTTACTGTCACCCAATGGGCGTCCTCCAATGCCCCTCCGTGCCCTCTGTCCACTCTGGATGCTGTCTTGCTGGGCAGTGTTGTCTGCTGTGCCCTGGGAGCAATTTGGGGCTTCACTCAGGCTTGGGGCAGCGCTGGTTTCCTTTCGCGCCAATTTGGTGCTCTGCCTCCGCTCCTCTGCCGCGCTCCGGTGCTGTTTTGATGGCTCACGCTAGATGCGTGCGCTCGCGTAGGGGTCGCTCGTGCGGTCGGGTAATTATATCCCATCCTCGTCGCCATTGTAATAAAGCAAAGGACGCACACTTTGAGTGCTTTTATGAACTTTATTCCCGGAGCGCCGGGGCTTAGGCTGTTCCTAGCGGTCGGCGCCAAGAAACAATATGGCCGCCTTCCGCTTCCTGTTCAACACTTCCTGTTCCTGTCTAGGAACACTAGAACGCTACCACAGGCTCTTGTAAAACAGCTGGAATAGGATATTTTAACACAGTTACGCCAAGGAGTAGGCAATCAGACAGCCAGCCGCCTGCTCAGCAAGGGATGCGTAGATGAATCCAAACCTGCAATCAAATGACCAAGCACAGCAAACAGCGGGAAAAGCAGCCGAGCAGCAGGAAACACAAGCTCGTGAAATAATGGCGCTGAAAAGCAGTTCTGTGCCCTTCTCGAAGTCAGGAAGCCAAAGTTAAATATTGTATCGCGTATTGCCAATTAATTCAACAGTCGCCAGTTAGGCAAACAATTCATTTTATTTGGCCTTTCGTTGCAGTCAGCGAATAAGCCATAAAAAACATCGGGAGGCACACGCTCAGAAGCACGCACACAATCGCACTGCTAAAGAAAAACAAAACAAAATGCACGTTTGTACATATAGGCCACTGTGGCCGTGGTTAATGTCACCTTGGGGTTCCACACTAAAAAAAATTAGACCTTAATTTAAGGAAAACAGAATGAAGAAGAAGCACCAGAGGGTAACTATGGGACTCTCTATTTGGCATACCATTCGTTTTGGTTTTAACCCTCGTTCTCCTATGTTGCCACAGTAAAGACTCCTTTAAAACCTCAAGGTTGCCCTGGTTCTGCTCAGTTTGTGCCATAAACAAGTTTTTTTTCTGTCCGTTAAGCACATTGCTAAGGCCTAATGTTCTCTATTTTACACTTGCTGCAGGATAAGAAACTGATCAAAGCCTTCTTTGATGTTCTCGTTCGTCCTCAAAATTATTTCAAGTACACCGCGAAAGAAACACAAAGAGATGCTCCCACGATCTTTCATCAAACCAGTCTGCTGAAATCCAAAGTTTCAAGCTTTCTGGGGCCATACAAATAGCCAAGAGGCATACAGCAGTGGCACAGACAACAGCTACAGCCACGGAACCCCGTTCTCGTCCTTTTGAATTCTTATCTCCCACTCCCTATGCAGACTTTTCATCTTCCGCTCTAGTGGAACCAGTTGCTTCGCGCAGGGAATTAGTAGAATAAAGAAAGAAAACTTACCTGACCGCCGGTCAGCGCCGAATCTTCTGGAACCTTGGCAAGTTGGCGCCTTCTCACTGGAGCGGAAACCGTTACCCGGCCCTCCGTCCTCAGCCAATCCTGGCGCTGAAGCAGCGCCAGGATTGACACAGGGCATAGTTGCTTTCTGCCCGCCTGCCCATTAGGAGAGTGAGGTTTCGCTTTTCTAATTGGCATGCGAGCAGGCACAAGTGCGCATGCGTGGGGAAGACTGAAAATGTGCCCTCCGACCCCACTCATGCGCACCTGTGCTGCTGCCTGCCCCTGACAATGCCTGTCAGTCAACATGACACAGGACTGCCCACCCCCTTCACTCTGAAGGGGGTGGGCGGTCCTGCATGCTGACTGACAGGCATTTTCCCTCCGCGTCTTTCAATTGAAGTAAACTGAGAGTTTACTTCAGTTCAGACTAGAGCAATACGACGAGGGAGCTGCCGGTGCCGGTGCGGGCGGGGGGGGCAACGCCCCAACGCCCCAATGGACGGACCGCCACTGACAGGTAGAGAACCCTCTCTTTTGAGTAAACTGTACTTAAAAATATGCCATGGCATAATGACTCGCCCTATCTTGGGGGTGAAATTATTTTTCATTTCTGTACTACATTGCTTTGTCTGTGTATGAATGAAAAGACAAGGGAGTTTCCCGATTTCCCTCTTACTAGGGAAATGTGTTAAAGAGCTCCTAAGTCTCCTATACCTTGCAGATGTTCCTTGGTCTGAATGGGGGCCCTCTGAAGAGTTGAGGAGGCTTTGCACCTGTGCAATGCCCTTGCATGCATGGGTACCCTCCTTAGTGATTAGGGTGGCCACCTGGTTAGGGTGACCAGGCATCCTGAATGAGGGCCCTCTGAAGAGTTAGGGAGGCTTTGCACCTGCGCAATGCCCTTGCATGGATGGGCACCCTCCATTAGCAATTAGGGTTGCCACCTGGCTAGGATGACCAGGCATCCTGGATTTGCCCGGTTTTCACCAGATGTCCTGGCAGATTTCAGCAATTTTGGCTCATGTGCCGGTTTTTAGAGGGGGTCGACTGAAAACAGTGAGAGGAAATTATTGTGTGTTCTAAAGTTGTGCTAGTTGTGAAGGTCAGGGGCAGGAGGGGCACGCTAGGGTACACACAAGGGTTTGTGGTGGAAAAGATAACCTTAGTGCCCCGTAATAATAATAATAATAATAAAGGAGTTTATAAAGCGCCTGGTTACGCCTTCCGGCGTGTCCCCGCGCTGTGGAGCAGAGGCTAGTTCAAAACAGTAGAGAGAAGCCACAGGCCCAAGCTCATCCTAGAGGACTATTCAGAAAACAGGTGAGTTTTTAGAAGACTCCTAAATCTGGTTTCTGATTGTTCCATCCTCAGACAAAGCGGGAGTTTATTCCAGTTTTGCGCAGCTAAGAGGCGAAATGAGCGGCCACCCATTCTCGTTTTCTTAATCCTAGGGATTACCAGCTGTCCTGTCCCGCCTGACCTCAATGTTCTGCCCGGTACATACCTAGTAATCAGGTTTCCCAGGTACATTAGATACAGACACAGCCACACTCTAGCATGGCTCTGTGCCGTCAGCCACGAGCATAATGTCACCCTTTATTTATACTCCCTGGTCCGCGCCCGGCCCAGGGAGTTGAGGTGGCAACAGAGTATTACAAGAGCCGAATGGCTCACTACATCCCATCCAACCAACGGGTTGCAAAACAATGAACTAAAATAAGAGAAGAAACATAACAATCAAACGTAACAAACAGGCCTGTGAAGAATGTCTAAATCACCAACACCCTTCTCGAATTTACTTCAGCAGAGAAAGTCTCTCTGCCGGGTGCTTGGCTGATGATTGCCCTGTAGTCTGTAAAGACGGCCTCCTCTGAAGTTGATTCCCTCTTCGGCCTCCGGGGTTGCTTCGGTGGGCAGCGCCATGCCAGGAGGTCCCTCCTCCTCGCTCCCGGACTCCTCGGTCTCCGGCAAACAGTCATGGACTTCTTCTAGAGGCGAGCTTGTTCCAATGCAGGGCTCCACCTCTCCAGGCCCGTTTGAGACTGGTCTTGCTACCTTCTTGAACCACGAGCCATTTTTGGATATCTGACGTTCTTCCCTCTTGGCTCTGATCATGGACCCCTGCACCTGAATCACCTCCTAGAGTTCCTTCTCAAAGTGGGTTTGGAACTTCGAGCCTGGGTACCGGTCCTTCACAACCACTTGTTCTCCTCGACAAAGATGGCAGTCCCGGGCTCGCCAATTCTGACTGGCTGGGTCATTATTTTGCTTCCGTTTATTTTGTGTTCTGTCGCTGTCCAGGACTGCAGGCACCCATCGCTGGCTGGTGGGCACCAAGTCTCTCACCGCTCGCTGCATCAGCAGGTCACTGGGAGCACACCCTGTGGTGGAGTGAGGGGTCTGACGATATGCCCTTAGGAATCTATGCAGGCAACCTTCAAGATCTTCTTCTTGTTCCACACCAATCCTCAGGGCCTTGTTCACAGTCCTCATAAACCTCTCCACGTCACCATTGGCCTGGGGTCACTGGGGCGTTTTCCTGCAATGACGGGTGTTGTGGAGGGTCATTTAATCTCAGAAGTCCAGCCCCTGGAAGGGTGGTCCGTTGTCAGTGTGTACTTCCTCGGGCATTCCTAACAGTGCAAAGGTTTTCTCCAACACAGGCTTCAGCCCCTCAAAGGCCGTTGATTGCACCACTTCCACCACTGGGAATTGGTGTAGCTGTCCATCATGATGACCGTGTGCCTCCCGTCTGGGAAGCTCCCAAAGTCCATGCTAATGTTGGTCCAGGGCTTGGTACTGGGTGCTTCAGTGATTACTGGAAGTACTGGGGGTTCCGCTCCCATTATCAGGCACGCATAGCAACTCCTTACTTTCTCTTTGACCATCCGATCGACACCGGGGAACCACACCTTGAATCTAATATGGGCTTTGGTCTTCACATTCCCTTGGTGTCCTTGATGGGCGAGATCCACTGTCCTCGTCCAGAGCCGGAAGGTATCACCAGACGAGCCCCTCGTAGTATCACTCCCTCGCACCCTACACTCAGTTCTTCTCGACACCTCCATAGGCCAAGCCTGGCCTCCTGTTCTTCATCAGTCAGACTGCTTGACCCTTGGAGGAATGTTTTCCACTTGTGGTTAAGCAAGGTTTCCTTAATCGCCTGTAGACAGACGTCATCCTTGGTAGCTTGTTTTATTTCCTCCGTTGACAGTGCCTGTGGACACGCTGCCTCCACAATCTGCTTCACAAACGATTCCGACCCATCATCCACCTCAGATGGGACCGCTGCCCGATCCACGATTGGATGTCTGGACAGGTAATCAGTAGGGTTATTGGCTCCTGGGCGGTAGACGATGTCAAAAGTGTAATGAAAGTTTTGGACTGCCCACGTCTCGATCCGGGGCGACCCACTCTTAGCCGTGCCACCAAATAGAGGTATGAATGGCTTGTGATTGGTAACCTCCATGAATCGGGGTCCACATAGGTAGAAGTCGAAATGTTGGCATGCTCACCTTATGGCCAGAGCCTCTCATTCAATCTGAGCGTACCTGATTTCCACAGGTGTTAGTGCCCGGCTGGCATAGGCAATGGGCACCCACTCCTTGCCCTGTTCTTGCTTTAGCAACACCACTTCTAGCCCCACCGGGCTGGCATCGACCACAAGCTCCGTTGGCTGACCTGGTTTGAAAGAAGCCACTGTCGCCCCCATTAACAGCTCCTCTTTGATGTCTGTGAATACCTTTGCCTCCGCACTGCAGCATTGCCATTTGACGTCCTTCTTCGTAAGAGTTCTGAGCGGCTCCGACAGAGTGGCCAGGTGTGGTATGAATCTGCCACAGTAATTAGCCATTCCTAGAAAGCTCCTCACCTAGGACTGATTTGGGGGTACTGCTGCCGCTCGTATGGCTTCCACCTTGGCCGGTACCCCCTGCAGTTCTCGAGCCGAGAATCAGTACCCGAAGAACTCCACTTCATTCGTTGTAGAACTTGCACTTCCCCTTGTGGAGAGTCAAGCCTTGCTCCACGAGCCGTTGCATCGTCGCTCGGAGTCTCACATGATGCTCCTCGAGGGAGCTGAAAAAGATAAGGACAGTGCTTCCCTAATTGCATCCTGGAAGACCTCCGCCGCTGAGGATACTCCGAAGCTGAGGCGCTTGAACCTTCGGAGTCCAACATGGGTTGAAAATGTGGTTATGTAACGACTTTTCTCCTCCAGAACCAGTTGGTGATAGGCAGAGTTTAAGTCTACTTTGGAAAACCACTTGGTGCCGTTGATTTCTGCAACTATCTGGTCAATAGTGGGTGTGATATACTGCTCTCTCTTGATGGCCCTGTTGAGCAATCTCATATCCACACAGAGGAAGATTGTGTAGGAAGGTGGATATCTGACTATGGTTACCCCCAACTTTTTGCCTAGTGTTTTGCTGGTTTTTGACTTAGTTGGCCTGGGATCCTGCTATTCAGGACCCCAGGCTTCCTGCTCTCTCTGTAAAATGGACTCCATGTACCCTAGGTACATATCCAATTGGATGCTGGGTCACCTTATCAGTTCCTGTACAGCATACCTTAGGTATCCAGGGCATAGGTGTACCCAGGGCCTACCAGGGGCTGAAGCATGTATTATGCCACCCCTGGCTGGCCATCCAAAACTGACACAACTGGCTGCACGACAGCTGGGGCAAGGTGGTGTAATCACCCTTTGCTATAGATATAGTATACCTATATCTAACCTTAAAATGGACACATATATTCCTATCAGTCACTCCTATGGCAGGCCTTATCAATCCTGAAGGCAGAGTGCTTGGAATTATGTGAGATGGTGCTCTGGCATGAGCTGAGCCCGTTTGCAGCTTGCGGAACCAAGTCCTAATAGCTGTTCCATGATAACGCTATACCATATACTCTTAAGTGCATTATAATCCTCGCGGTTAAATGCCAACTCTGGTATAACATTATCAAAACATGTCGAGTAAGATGTCATACGATTTGGAATACTACCCCCTCGCCAATTCTGGCGACGGGGGTAGCATTCCACCCTTCTAGAGGGACACGACATGTATGTAACTGAGAACCCCGGTTAAAGTTAACTCGAGCCTTGGCATCACAAAATGGATGCGGCCACCACAGACACAAGTCTGACCTCCTGCTGCTGGGAGTCCTTCCAGCGAGGGCGGCTTGGACAAAGGGTTTCCTGCCTTGGGAGGTGCTAGCACCACCCCAGACAGGATTTTGTGTATTGAGGTAGGGAGGCCTGAAAGGAATGAGACATGCCTGGGGCACACATGGTGCCCTGTGCATACACCGGTTAGTTGCTGGGGCATCCCAGCCCCAGCTCTGGCGGGAAACCGGACAAAGGATAGGGGGTGTAACCACCCCCTTCCTGGTCCCACCTAGGGGAGGGACCTAGTCAGTAGTGCAGCCCCCTTTAGGAGAATAAAGGTAGGAGCTGGTCCCATTCCAAATTAATTATCCTGAACTATTCAAGAAGAAGAAACTCTGGCCTTCGACGTTCTGCTCCACAGAAGACTGAAGAATCTCCCTTGTGGACAAGGAGTGTCCACCCTGCACAAGCAGGCACCACCAAGCGTCCAGCGGCTTCCCTTTGTCGTCTTCCCTCGAGGATCTAGACTTCAGAGCCCCACGAGACCCGGATTCCCAGACCTCTCCGACCTCAACTCACATCTGCAGCAAAGCTGAGACCCGTGGGTGCGACGAGACGCGTGGGACCGGCCATCTTGGAAGAAACTGCACTTCGCTTCCAGCATGACTCCCGAGGTAAACTCGACCAAGGGCTTTGGGGACTGAGAAGCCCCAACCCCGAGAAGCCCCTGCACCGAAGCTCAGCCCTCCAGCATCCACGAGATCTGCGTGGGGCCCTTCTGCTTTGTTGCTGCTCGACGCGTTGTCTGGTCACTTGTCGGCTGGCTAGTGACCTCCCAGATGACGAACCTGTGAATTTCCACTGCTGATCTGGTTGCTCCAGATTGGCCCTTGCTCCCTTCCAAAAGAGGGGCACCCCGGACTCTCCTAGTCCGCACCAGATGCTTTTCCTCCTCACCGCGTGGGTTGCCTTTGCCAAGGCCTGTTGACGCCGATTCCGGATCCAACACCGCCGACAGCGAGAGCCTGTGTGGGACAGCTCGTGCCTCCATCCTGGTTGTCAAAGACACCTCCTGGTCCACGTGGCTGCAGAGTCAAGCGTCCACTCTTCACCTGAACACGACGACAACATCTGGTTCCTTTCTGGTTCCACTCCAGTCACTGGCTAGTGACTGTGAACATTGTCCCCTCTGCTTTCAGGTCTCCTTCTTCAACAATCCACCCTTGGATTGCACCGGACATCTTCCTCCTGGTCGCCTGCAGCATCTTTTCTTTCAGGCTCCATTGACTTCAACGCGAGAACCCGACGCACTTTGAACCCTATGCACCCGCGGCCCGTGGGTGAGGTAACAAGAGCATTTCGGTGCTCAAGGGTAGTTTAACTGTCCTAGTGTCCAGTTCCACAGTCGTTGTTGTTCTAACTAGTCAGGATTGTCCGTACTCACCTTTTCTTTAAACTGTACTGTCCATAGACGTTGTTACGCATCTCACGTGTGAGTTCACACTCTGCACACGCGTTCCGTGGGCCTCCTATTACTTACCTGAAGTTAGTGTAGCGTGGTCCCACCAATCCTACAGCCTCTGGACAGCTCCATTCGAACTATTGACTTTCACATTCCACTTACTTAGTATATGGTTTGTCGTGCCCCTAGGGCACCATTGTGATTTCGTGCAACTTAACGTATTTTTCGTAAGAGATTGTCATGTGCTTAGCCCTCTGACCTCATAAAGAGTTCAGAGGTGTTGTTATTAATAAATAGACTGTTTATTTTCATAACAACCTGTGTGGTGTCCTTTCATCTGGTATTCAAGGGGTTATATTGTGGTAAAACAGCTGGCTTCACATGCCAAAAGAGTTTAGCCTAAGACTGCTTTGTCCATGCTACCATTAGGATAGCTGGTCTATAAGGTTGACTTACAACCAATCACCATAAGGGTTGTTTGGACTGATACAAGGTGATCACTAGAACTAGTGAGCATCATATATCAGGCCAACTTCTCACATTGGTGTGCAGCGGTTGGGATTTGAGCTTGCTGTTGTTTTTACCAAATATAATCTTGAAATATCATTTGAAAGATCACATAAGGTACCTAGGTACATATAACAAGCTTAGAAATACTCTGATTTCTACTGAACCAGCTGTTGTAGTAGAAAGGGCCTAGCACACCCTGACTACAACTCTTAGCAAGGGATCAGTAGGAAAACCCATAGTGTAGGTAGGTGCATCACTTACACCTCACTAGAAAGCATGTCTACCCATGGAGAGTCCACAGAGACTCCCCTAGTGGTTAGTGACCCTCCACAGGTCCTTTCCAGATATGCAGCTCTCAGTTTCCAGGAGATGAGACAATTGTGTACCTCCAGGAAATTGAAACAGGGTTCTAACCCCACCACTCCTTTTCTGTTAGGTCTCTTAGAGACATATGATGCAAGAAAGGCTGCTAACCCAGACCTCAGTAATCCAGATAGGAGCATGCCCCCCTTAGAAGGTACACTTGGTGATCCAGACCTCCCTGAAACAGTAGATGTAGAAGAGGAGGAGGAAGAAGAGGAAGTCTCTGGGGATGAGGCAGACAAAGGTCCTGAGCTAGTCAGCAGACTTACAAGGGCCAACTTAGACCTACATAGGGAAGGATTTGGGGGACCCCCAATACTGACCCTAAGCAGGCCTAACTTTGGAGCTAGGAGAGATAGATCTCATTCTAGGGACTCCAATAGATCTGTGCACTCTCATGCATCAGCTCAGAGGAGAATGACTTCCCCTCAGAGGAGAGAGCATGAAGCAAGGATGAAGCAGGCTAATCTGAGGATCCAGAGGGAAGAACTTGCCCTTGCCAAGGAGAAGCTTGCCTTTGCCAGAGAGCAACAGTTGAGTGGGGCAGTCCCCACTGGTGGCAGCAATATCCCTAAGGATAAAGACAGGAGTTTTTATAATAGACACCTGAGTAAAATAGTGCCCCCCTATAAGACAGGGGATGACATCCACAAGTGGATGACTGCTTTGGAGAGAGCCTGCAAAGTACAGCAGGTACCCCAGAGTCAGTGGGCAGCTATATTGTGGCTCTCCTTTGAAGGTAAAGGTAGAGACAAGCTCCTCACTGTTAGAGATGAGGATGCTAATGATTACCAAGTCTTGAAACTTGCACTGATTGATGGGTTTGGCTTAACCACTGAACAATACAGGTTAATGTTCAGGGATACCCAGAAAACTCAGGCTCAAGATTGGACTGACTTTGTGGATTGTGCCACTAAGGCTCTGGAGGGCTGGTTATTGGGTACTAAACTTACTGATTACACAGGATTGTACAATCTCATTATGAGAGAGCAAATCTTACTTAACTGTCAAAAACAGCTTTTGCACCAGCACCTGGTAGACTCTGATCTGACCTCTCCACAAGAATTGGGTAAGAGGGCGGACAAATGGGTCAGAACCAGGATTAGGCCTGAGAATCAGGGTGGTGACCAAAGAAAGAGACTACCAAGCCTCAAGAGAAAGGTGGGGATAAATCTACAGAGAAGACTTCCCTAGGGCCCCAAAACTCCAAGAATGGGGGTGGGTCCCAGGACACTTCCTCCACCCAGAAGAAACCTTATTGCTATGCCTGCAAACAGGTAGGTCATTGGAAAACTGACAGCAGTTGCCCAAAGAACCACAATAAGGAGAACATACCCCCAAGTAACATTCCCAACCTTCCTGTTACTACTAGTAGTAATCCCCCAGGTGGTGGGAGTGCCCCCAAGAATTTGGGTGGCTTTACTTTGGGAGTTCCTGGGGACTCTGGCCTAACCAGGTCCCCTAACTTAGATACTCTTGTCTGTGAGGATGGCATGGGGTTTGCCAACTTCACTGATTGTCCCAACACTTTGGACAAATACAGACAAGAGCCCCTCATCAATGTACTGAAAGTTGAGGCATATAGAGACACAGGGGCTAGCATCACCATGGTGACTGAGAGCCTAGTCCCTCAAGGCAACTTATACCTGGTGCCACATACCAGGTGACAAACATTGATGGAGTGCAGAAAAATCATCCCATGGCAGTGGTAAGTCTCAGCTGGGGAGGTGTCACTGGCCCCAAGAGAGTGGCAGTGTCATCAAACTTGCCTGTAGATTGCCTACTGGGTAATTATTTAGAAATCTCAGCCTGGGCTGAGGTAGAACAAGAAACCCACTCTAAAATGGTAAATCTTCCTGAACAGGTTAAGAGGGCTGTGCCAGTCTCAGCCCAATCTCAAATAGATTCCTTCCCTGAAAAGGTTAGCAGGGCTGTGATGATAACAGCCCATACCCAAACTGAGTCCCTTCCTGAAAAGGTTGGTGGGGTTGTGATGGCCACAGCCCAAACTCAGACTGATAATAGTGTTGTGAAGCCTGAAACTATGGGTCACTCAACTCAAACAGAGAGCATTGAGAAGGAAGAGAAATCTCCCTCCCACCAGACATTAGGAAAGGATCAGCCTCCTCAGGGAACTGATCTTACCCCTTGTGAAGAAACTGCCCCAGAGGTAGTCAGGCCTAGCCTGGCAGAGCCCCTGATGTCAGTGGACCCTTCCAAGGTGGGACCCAGTCTGGAGCAGGTAACCTGCCCCTCTCTACCCTGCCTCAGTCAGCCCAGGGCTGTAGAGGTCAGGGAGGCCAGTGGTGGACCCCAAAGGCCCCCCTGTCCAAAAGAACTCCCCCATCAGCAGATTAAGGGCACTGAAGCTAGTAGTCCTAGCCAAGTAAAAATAAAACAAACCCCTGAGGGATCCCCCTTAAAATTAGTTAGGGACCTCCCACAGATGGACACTGTTGGGCACAGTCAAACCAGGGACCTAAGGGCCCCAAACCTGACCTGTCCCTCCAGTAAGCCAAACAGAGGGACCCAGCCTCCAGCTTTAGGTAGCCAGAGGTTGACCCTGAGAGCATACAGCAACTCAGTTCCGGAAAGAAAGGCATGTATGGTGGATAGTGATTGGAGGAAGTTGAGCCCAACATTAGTGGAGCCTCACTTCAGTACTCCATCCCAGCACCAGCCTTTTACTTTGCCAAAACACACCACAGGTAGAGATTCCCTATGGTGGAGACCCTCAGATACCCTTAGGGTGAGGGATTGCTTAGTGGACCATGAGATAGGGGGTAACCATGCCAGTGCATGCACCTCCTCATATGTCCACTCAGGCAATATAGGCTTACCTGGTCAAGGATAGCCTTATCTCCTTTCGTTTGGGGGGGGGGGGTTATGTAGGAAGGTGGATATCTGACTATGGTTACCCCCAACTTTTTGCCTAGTGTTTTGCTGGTTTTTGACTTAGTTGGCCTGGGATCCTGCTATTCAGGACCCCAGCCTTCCTGCTCTCTCTGTAAAATGGACTCCATGTACCCTAGGTACATATCCAATTGGATGCTGAGTCACCTTATCAGTCCCTGTACAGCATACCTTAGGTATCCAGGGCATAGGTGTACCCAGGGCCTACCAGGGGCTGAAGCATGTATTATGCCACCCCTGACTGGCCATCCAAAACTGACACAACTGGCTGCACGTCAGCTGGGGCAAGGTGGTGTAATCACCCTTTGCTATAGATATAGTATACCTATATCTAACCTTAAAATGGACACATATATTCCTATCAGTCACTCCTATGGCAGGCCTTATCAATCCTGAAGGCAGAGTGCTTGTAATTATGTGAGATGGTGCTCTGGCATGAGCTGAGCCCGTTTGCAGCTTGCGGAACCAAGTCCTAATAGCTGTTCCATGATAACGCTATACCATATACTCTTAAGTGCATTATAATCCTCGCGGTTAAAAATGCCAACTCTGGTATAACATTATCAAAACATGTCGAGTAAGGTGTCATACGATTTGGAATACTACCCCCTCGCCAATTCTGGCGACCGGGGTAGCATTCCACCCTTCTAGAGGGACATGACATGTATGTAACTGAGAACCCCTGTTAAAGTTAACTCGAGCCTTGGCATCACAAAATGGATGCTGCCACCACAGACACAAGTCTGACCTCCTGCTGCTGGGAGTCCTTCCAGCGAGGGTGGCTTGGACAAAGGGTTTCCTGCCTTGGGAGGTGCTAGCACCACCCCAGACAGGATTTTGTGTATTGAGGTAGGGAGGCCTGAAAGGAATGAGACATGCCTGGGGCACACAAGGTGCCCTGTGCATACACCGGTTCAAACCAGTTGCTGGGGCATCCCAGCCCCAGCTCTGGCGGGAAACCGGACAAAGGATAGGGGGTGTAACCACCCCCCTTCCTGGTCTCACCCAGGGGAGGGACCTAGTCAGTAGTGCAGCCCCCTTTAGGAGAATAAAGGTAGGAGCTGGTCCCATTCCAAATTAGATTATCCTGAACTATTCAAGAAGAAGAAACTCTGGCCTTCGACGTTCTGCTCCAAAGAAGACTGAAGAATCTCCCTTGTGGACAAGGAGTGTCCACCCTGCACAAGCAGGCACCACCAAGCGTCCAGCGGCTTCCCTTTGTCGTCTTCCCTCGAAGATCCAGACTTCAAAGCCCCACGAGACCCGGATTCCCAGACCTCTCCGACCTCAATTCACATCTGCAGCAAAGCTGAGACCCGTGGGTGCGACGAGACCCATGGGACCGGCCATCTTGGAAGAAACTGCACTTCGCTTCCAGCACGACTCCCGAGGTAAACTCGAGCAAGTGCTTTGGGGACTGAGAAGCCCCAACCCCGAGCAGCCCCTGCACCGAAGCTCATCCCTCCAGCATCCACGATATCTGCGTGGGGCCCTTCTGCTTTGTTGCTGCTCGACGCGTTGTCTGGTCACTTGCCGGCTGGCTAGTGACCTCCCAGACGACGAACCTGTGAATTTCCACTGCTGATCTGGTTGCTCCAGATTGACCCTTGCTCCCTTCCAAAAGAGGGGCACCCCGGACTCTCCTAGTCCGCACCAGACGCTTTTCCTCCTCACCGCGTGGGCTGCCTTTGCCAAGGCCTGTTGACGCCGATTTCGGATCCAACACCGCCGACAGGGAGAGCCTGCGTGGGACAGCTCGTGCCTCCATCCTGGTTGTCAAAGACACCTCCTGGTCCACGTGGCTGCAGAGTCAAGCGTCCACTCTTCACCTGAACACGACGACGACATCTGGTTCCTTCCTGGTTCCACTCCAGTCACTGGCTAGTGACTGCGAACATTGTCCCCTCTGCTTTCAGGTCTCCTTCTTCAACAATCCACCCTTGGATTGCACCGGATATCTTCCTCCTGGTCGCCTGCAGCATCTTTTCTTTCAGGCTCCATTGACTTCAACGCGAGAACCCTATGCACTTTCAACCCTATGCACCCGCGGCCCGTGGGTGAGGTAACAAGAGCATTTTGGTGCACAAGGGTAGTTTAACTGTCCTAGTGTCCAGTTCCATAGTCGTTGTTGTTCTAACTAGCCAGGATTGTCCGTACTCACCTTTTCTTTAAACTGTACTGTCCATAGACGTTGTTACGCATCTCGCGTGTGAGTTCACACTCTGCACACGCGTTCCGTGGGCCTCCTATTACTTACCTGAAGTTAGTGTAGCGTGGTCCCACCGATCCTACAGCCTCTGGACAGCTCCATTCGAACTATTGACTTTCACATTCCACTTACTTAGTATATGGTTTGTCGTGCCCCTAGGGCACCATTGTGATTTCGTGCAACTTAACGTATTTTTCGTAAGAGATTGTCATTTGCTTAGCCCTCTGACCTCATAAAGAGTTCAGAGGTGTTGTTATTAATAAATAGACTGTTTATTTTCATAACAACCTGTGTGGTGTCCTTTCATCTGGTATTCAAGGGGTTATATTGTGGTAAAACAGCTGGCTTCACATGCCAAAAGAGTTTAGCCTAAGACTGCTTTGTCCATGCTACCATTAGGATAGCTGGTCTATAAGGTTGACTTACAACCAATCACCATAAGGGTTGTTTGGACTGATACAAGGTGATCACTAGAACTAGTGAGCATCATATATCAGGCCAACTTCTCACAGATTGCCTCCGGTTGCTTGGGCTTGGGGGCAATCACCAATGGCGATACCCACGGGTAGGACCTGATACTTTCTCGTTGACTCCATCCCTTTCTAGGCGCTCCAACTCTGCTTCCACTAGAGGCCTCTGGTGGAACGGCACCCGGCGATGTCTCAGGGCAACCGGCTTGATCGTGTCATCAATGTGTAGTTTGACTTCAACTCCTTTTAGGCATCCCAGCCCTCTGAACAGTTCTGGGAATTCTGCCATCACCGACTCCGCATGGGACTGATGCACTTGCTGCACGAACATCACCAACCCCAGGTCCTTGGCAAAGTGGCAACCCAGGAGCGATCCCGCGATGTCTCGCGTTACGTAGAATCGGGTAGTTGCGAATCTTTCCCCATGTCTGACCTCCACCTCGATCATGCCCAGCAATGGAATGGGAACGTCTCCCCCATAGGTGAAGATTTTGGCCTTGGTTTTGAGGAGTATGGGTCTGGGCACCAGTTGCCCATATTGGGTGGCATCCAGGATGTTGACGGCCACCCCTCTGTCAATGAGAGGCCTGATGCTGCTGTCTCCCACCCATAGCTGGCACATTGGAGGTAGTCTTTTCTTGGTGTTGGCTCCTCCCGTGTGCGAGATTATGATTACATTGTCCTCCTCGTCTTCTGTGACATTCATTCTGCGGCACATGCTCTCCACCTCCAGCTGTCCGATCCACTTGCACCAACCTGATCTGGCTGTAGCCGGATACGCCAGCTGGCTAAATGTGTGCAGCGCTTTCAAAGACATGCGGGAGCTATGGTCTGCTAGTACTGTGGCCCCTCCATCTCCTGGCGCACTGGCCCTTGCCTGGCAGCTTGTCCCTGCCCTGTACTCATTAGATCTTGGGTTCCCCCCCCCCCCGGATCCTCTGCAGTGCTTGCCCCTCACAGTGTCCTTTGATGGTCTTGGAATCTGTCCTCAGCACACAGCACCCTCCTCTGCAATGCCCAGCGTCACCCAAAGAACCACAGTATTGCATGCAGTCTCTCTCTGCCTCAGCCACACGTGCTCTGGGGGCATTGTCCTACGTGTCTGTCCCTCGCAGCACTTCACCCGCAGGAGCTCCACTCACGCGCCGCCTCCCACGCGCTGCCTCACCATCCCTTTGTGTGCCTCACAGCAGTCTCTTTGGCAGCAGGTGGGCACCGGTGCCTCGCTCTCATTGAGGGCCGCACTCGGCAGGTGCGGTCGTGTCTGCAGCGCGAACCACATGCGCCGGTCACCTCTAGCGCCCGCCCGCTCGACAGGGCCTCAGACTGCTGCTTTGCGCCTGCCTCCAGCACCCAACGACACCGCTTCTGCATCCGGGCTATGCGCTGCACCAGCGCGTTCCGACGATCACCTTCCTCACGTCGCAGGGACACAGGCGCGTGCCTTCTACACCAATGTGCATAGCGAGGGGCACATGCAGGATTTACACCCGCCTTGTCGCCAATGTGAGGGACTGGGGAGGAGGGGGCATGCTAGGGTACACACGAGGGCTTGTGGTGGAAAGGATGATCTTAGGGCCTACATTGCCCCGTAATACAGACACAGCCACACTCTAGCTTGGATCCGTGCCGTCAGCCACGAGCGCTGACGTCACCCTTTATTTATACTCCCTGGTCCGCGCCCGGCCCAGGGAGTTGGGGTGGCAACAGAGTATAACATGAGCCGGGTGGCTCAATACACTTGTTAGCAGCTGTTATAAGTAAGCAATTTAATTAACATGTATGATCCTGATTTTAGAAATTACATGTATTTATTTTCTTAGTGCTTCTTCTGTGTTCCTTTGTTGCGCACTACCGTTGATGTAAAATGGTAGCCCTTCTTCTATTTTTGCAAAATTTCCCGGTTTTTGGTTCTCAAGATCTGGTCACCCTACAGGCCCACACCGAGCTGTGGTTTTTACAGGTCTGCCCTGTGTTTTTGAGTCCAGATCTGTAAAAAAAAAGTTGCGAATAACAGTAAAGGTGGGATTTGTTGTCTTCTGAAACATAATTTTAAAACAACAACAACAACAACAAGGACATTCACAAATTTGTTTAAAATATATGTGAGAGCTGTCCATTTCAGAATGATTATTAGAGCAAACAGAAGGATCATTTTCATGTTTCAAAAAGAATCCTAACAATTTAAACGAATTATTTTTCTCATCCCAGCTCTTGGCTAATCCAGTATATAAATGGGGGTGTACCCAAGTATGGTCACTGGGACCTGGGCGAACTTAGTTTACAGAGGAAGGGGTCCCAGTAATGTAAGACAGGGATTGGAAATAGTAGAAATGTAAATCACACAGAAAGTGAATCTATCCACATTGTTTTATTCACAATGGGACTGCATAATGAATATACAAAACATCAATACATCAAACACTAAGTTTGGGTAGTGCCCCAAGAGAGGGAAGTGACGGTGGGGAGGTTTGTGATCGTGTGAGGACACAGTGCAGGAAAAAGCAAATGATTCGAAGGTGACAATACAATCAACCGATAAAAAGTCTTAAAGTTGACAAAGTTACATATTATGTACAAAACACATGACTTAATAGTCAGTTTTCAAAATAGAACATACTCCACATCGTTCAATTTATGATACAATTGGGGGTGAAGTTGACATTCAAAAACACGTGGTTCCCGACGTTTCGACCCTTAAGAATACGCAGGATTTAGTAATGTCCTTGCAGTAGGGTCTTCATCAGGACAGGGAGACGGGGCAAACAACCTAGTCAATAAGTAAATCGTTTAGTTAAACTTGGGAAACATATCTCTGAATTAGTCGCAATGTAAAATCGCACACAAACCCCTTGACGGAAAAGGTATAGGGTCAGAAAGGCAATAACATCAAGTATGATTAGCAAAAACTAAGTAATATCTGCAATTAGTGTTTAACTTGTACAATTATAAGTTAATAGTAGGGAAATACCAAAACATGGATAATTCAATTATATTATTATTCAGTTATAAAAGGGAACGGTCTTTAAGACTTTTTATCGGTTGATTGTATTGTCACCTTCGAATCATTTGCTTTTTCCTGCACTGTGTCCTCACACGATCACAAACCTCCCCACCGTCACTTCCCTCTCTTGGGGCACTACCCAAACTTAGTGTTTGATGTATTGATGTTTTGTATATTCATTATAATGTCCCATTGTGAATAAAACAATGTGGATAGATTCACTTTCTGTGTGATTTACATTTCTACTATTTCCAATCCCTGTCTTACATTACTGGGACCCCTTCCTCTGTAAACTTGGCTAATCCAGGGCAGCAAAACGTAAAGAGATGGCTAGTATTTATTCTAAGGTGGCAACCCATTCAGTGACGCGCCACGCTGCTCTCTGCAGTCCGTGCCACCCTGGAGAAGGCAGGAATCTCCTGGAATACATTCAATGAGCGTCACGTTCCATTAGTCTCCTCCTCCATGGAAATACATCTCCATGACAACCATACGCCGAACGCGAAGCTGTCCTACGAATGACGTCTCCCAACGTGTATGGCCGCCAGGGGGCCGCCATGTTTGGCAGGGGCTGTCAGTTGGTGACGTCGTGACTGTTAACCAATCCGATATCGCTTATAAGATGCGGTTCCTTCCGTTATTTGATCAACATCTGACCTCTGTTCTCTGTAAGTTGCCTGCCAGCAGTGTGCCGTGGACTGCTGTGCCGGTGCACAGCAACCCTTCCCTTTCGCCCAATACTATCATATATGAAAGTGTATATATCTATGCGGTGCTCGCAAATTTCACAGTACCTGCGAATCGATTTTCGTTTGATGCGCACTGGTATTAGCAAAATGTAGTGTTTTGAATGGAAATATAGAAGCGCAAGGAAGGGCCGGAGGGTACTGTCCCATTAAATGTATTGGAGCAGTGCTGAGACATGCAGGTACTCTTCCCTTTCAAATTAAAAGAAGTGCGGGCACTCAGTACCAGCCAGTACATGTCAATTTAAAGCAATGGAAATCGAAAAAGAAATGTGAATTTAAGGGCCAGCATGAAAGGAACTATCTTAGTTGGAAGAGCTGCGCGTACAAATGCACAGGGACATCTTGAAAACTGCTGCTGTCTTTTTAAGCCAACAGCACTTCGCTTTTTACATTTTGAGTCTCGCAGTTTGGAACAGTAAACGTGAAACTATAATAACAGTCCAATAAGGCAGGGTTCTGGTGAAAAAAGTCTGGATCGTCAGATTCGAATTATCGTAGTACTTATTCATACATGGCATGGTTTCTGAAATACTGCCCATCTTCAGTGTCAGTTCCTTTTTAGAGCCCACATTTCCTGTAAAGTCACAGCCTTTCTCATTTGTTACTACTGTATTCTCCTCCTACGGTAAAAACACACCTCATTCCTTCCCTGAAGCATATTTGGTGCCCCAGCACTAACTTCTGCACAACTTTAGTATGGCCTATTTCCACTCTGCCAGGATACTCCAATCGTGTGCAGCGTTCTGCTCTGAACTCTCCTCGTAGCTCTGTGTGTGCTTCCAAACCATGGTCCGAACACTTTTCTGCTATCAGAGTATTGAGCCATCGCACAGCTTTGATCATGCACAACAGATCTGACCTGCATTAACCCTTCTAGTAAAGTCCTACTTCACACAGGTCCGTCAGTGCACTTCAATCCAGCCGCTGACCACACCTTCTATTATTGTTCTACTTAGACCCCTTACATCTGTGTCCGGGAACTACAACCCTGACCTGCACTAACCATGCTAGTAAAGTACTACTTCACACGCCTCTGTTAGTGCACTTCAAACCAGCCCCATCGCACCTTCTATTATTCCACTGCTGAGACCCCTTACTGTAGTGTCTTGTGAGTTAGCAATGACAGTACAGTTTTGGTTCCCGCCGGACTCCGTAGAACTATGGCGTAAGTGTTCAGGTGTGCGGAATATCGTTCATGTTTAGAACATTGAGTTCACAGATACACATTGAGGAATAAAGATGTGTAATACTAACCTCTGTGTTTGGTGTAGTCATTTATGAGTACCAAGGCTGGGAAGGACGCTACAACTGGCAACGAGATAGGGAAGATGTCACTCAAAGATCGACAGTACTCCCCCAAAGAGAGTGCGCCTTGATTCAGTAAGCTGCTCGTGTGTGCCACATGTGCACCAGTCGAAGTGAAGATCGACGTTTGGCCTATGTGGTATCAAAATGCCACTGTAGCGATTGTCCAGCACCTGGCGATAACAAAACTCTCACTGTGAAGTTTACTCATCAGTGTCCAGTAATGTGATACTTAGGTTGTGAAAGAGGTACTGTGCCACTACGCAACAAGGGGCTATAAATCATTTGGAACAATAATGCTAAAGGCGGAAACAACCAGGTGCAGCGAAGCGCTGGAAGCAGCAACAGATAATGGTGAGAAAGTGCTAGCAGCGAAAATAGTGAAACAGTGAAAAACAGGTTGAGAACTGTTAGAACTGGCTATTTCTGATAGGCTAAGGCTGACGCAAAAGCCAGGCAGAAACCACCATTCTAGTCAGGGCAAGGGAGTCACACGCCAAGATAACCCCTGCTCACCCCCTTGGTAGCTTGGCACGAGCAGTAAGGCTAAACTCGGAGGCAATGTGTAAAGCATTTGCGCCAGCACACAACAGCAACAACATCCTAGGCACACCACAAAAGGAACTCCACACAAGGTTATATGAAAAAACCTTCTGTATTGTCAAAACACATCAGATAGAAATCACACATGTACATTGTACCAACTGGCACGGGCGATATTCACAAGGGATTATGTACAAGACAGGGCCACATGGGCCACTGTCATAATCAGCACTTAGTAGAAATAGCACTTCTAGAACTTAGAATAAGTATAGCACAAAATAACAGTTATAAATCACAACCAGTAACTACTGGTAACAGGTAAGTACCACCTACGCAACCCTAACCACCTCAGGAGAATGTCACGCAGGGGACCAGGACCTCACTAGGACCACCTGTACTGGAAAGAACAACGACCTAAGAATAAAATACATTTAGGGGTATCAGCAAGAACACATTACACATGATGCATCACAACATTCAGAGGTGTAGGGAAGGAAAAACACATGATGCATAAAACATACATTCAGCGGTGTAATAACAAGGCACATGATGCATCAAAAACACATTCAGAGGTGCAGGGAAGGAAAAACACATGATGCATAAACCAACATATTCAGAGGTGTAAAATCAAGGAAGACACATGATGCATAAAAACATTCAGAGGTGCCAGACCATAACTCAATAGCGCAAAAACACATGATGCATAAAAACATTCAGAGGTGTAAGATCAAGGTGCGTAATCATATTAAATGCATTACATTTCCTAGCACCACATCACATTGCGCAAAACACACATTAGGCAATTACCATCACATAGATAATCACATTGTGCCTAAATAAAATCACATACCAGCCCCCATCTAATAAAGGGACTAAAGAGCCCTGTGTCCAGAATGTCAGGGCGCGCTGCCAATGCAGCGCCAGTCAGGGGTGCGCCACTGGCGCAGAACCTAAACGTTGCAGGTGCCTACTACTTGCTGGGCACCTGGGAACATCACAAGACCTAAACGGTGCAGCTGCCCACTAATTGCTGGGCAGCTGGGAATAAAAAACTGCGACAGGGTCCTCACTGACCCTAGAACAGAAATGCGCCAACTGTTGGAGCCACACAGGCTCTGCCACAACACTGCGCAGAACGTTGGAGCCACACAGGCTCTGAAACCACTTGTTTCCCCCAAGAGCTTCACTGGGCTCTAAACATCATGTGGGCGGTGAGCCCCTCTGGACTCTAAACAATAAAATGCCCTCAAGAGCCTCACTGGGCTCCAAATAAAGTACATGCGGCCACGAGCCTCGCTGGGCTCTAAAATTAAGTAATTGCAGCCATGAGCCTCTCTGGGCTCCAAATCAACAATGTGCCCCCTAGAGCCTCCGTGGCTCTAACCACAACATGGCCCGCCGTTGGAGCCTTGCAGGGCTCAAAACAAACAATGCCCCTGAGCCTCTCTGGCTATTAAGCAATCATGCCCAATCGTTGGAGTCCCGCTCGGGGGACTCAAGAGATAATGGCCCCCAGAGCCCTCGGGGCTCTACACACAATCTGGGCCCTGAGCCTCTCAGGGCTCGCAACCAATGCCCCACTGGAGCCTACGCGATCACCACCGGGGGGGGCGGGCACCGGCAATGTGCCCCGACGCCCCCCTCTCCTCTCAGCAGCTCCGGGGACCTAAGCAAACACGGGACTCACCGGGGCATTGCAGGCGGCTGGTAGCGGGGCTCTCCCTCGCGCTGGGGAACTCCGCTTCTCCTCTAGTCACGACCTCTGCTCCTCTTCTTCTCTCGGGGCTCCCTCCCTCACGGGAGCCCCGCAACGGCGCCCCACACTTCCTCTGCTTTCCTGACCGCACTGGCCAATTAGAGCGCGGCAGCAGGCGGGACTTCCTCCGAGAACCGGAAGTCCCGCCCCACATCAGGCACTACGGTGCCTGACTTCCTGGTCGCGGCGCGAGGGCCGCGGCGGTGATTAACAAGGGGCAAAATGAGGGGTGGGCACCCTCGGTTGGCAAAATAAGAGTAGAAACGGGGTGAGCACCCGTTAGGCAATTAAATAAATGGGGTGGCACCCATCCATAAAAATAATTAAATATGCGGGGCATAACGCAGGGTAGGCTCCTGCGATTCCTCACGCAAAGTGCGGGGTGGAGAAACGCCCGAAATAAAGCAAAAAGTGCTCCCAAGCGCTATGAAAAGATAAAGCGCTTCCAGGCACTTCAGGGGTGAATACAGCGCTCCAAAATGCTGCAAGGTCCAGGGACAAGATCCTTCCTGAAATAAAGCACTTCCAGTGGCTAAGGGGGGGCAAAGTCCATCAAACCCCCAAGGCAAAGACTCCCATAGCAAAAGGGTCCCAGCCTCAAGCAGTCCATCAGGTATCCAGGGGTTGGGCAGGGCCCAGGGATTCCCCTGGGCCCAAGCAGCAGCACGCCCCTGGCAGGATTCAAGTTAGAAACAAGAACATTTTTAGAGTGTCACAGCACCCTTTTAATACCCAAAATCCTTTGTCTAAAGGGTGCAGGCAGTGTGAGAACCAGCTAGAACTGGTTATAGGGAATTCCTTTCACTGACCAGGCTAGGGACATCAGACGCACCCCAGGGGGTGGAGCCAGCATTGTGTGGGGAAAACCCAGCCTTCTCAGGATCCTCAGACCAGTCAGTCAATCCACAAGCAGCCCCAGGCTCACTCCTCCCCTCACATCAGCATGCTAAACACCCCTTTCACCACCGGGGCAGACCCTCCCGGGCTCTTGGAGCCAGGCTCACCAGCCAGCCTCAGCCAATCACACGCCAGACACAAATTACCCAAACATGCCATCTTCTAAAAGTGGCACTTCTACACTAGACACAATCATGCCGCATATACCATTGCGAAGCATTTAATCTCACGAGTTCGCACATATCAAACTCGACCCTGCACTCCCCAAACATCAGGAACTATCATGGGCATACATATTCCCCGGTATACACCTATTACAACGCATTTTTTACTCCGCACTACCATTACAACGCGACTTTTACTCCGCATACCGTTACAACGCATTGCGCTGGGGGGCGCTGTAGGATAGGGAATAAGTTTAATTTTCTATCCAACACCTTCCCTAGTGTCCACGGGGACTGGTGTTGGAATAGAAAATTATACTTACCACTATCCAGCGCCCCAAGGCGCTATGCGTTGTAACGGTATGCGGAGTAAAAGTCGCGTTGTAATGGTCTGCGGAGTAATAGTATGCGTTATAACGTCATACATCCATATTCCCCATTCATTCCTATGGGAGGGCAGGTCACTCACCACACATACACAGAGAGCTCACGCGCTTTACACTGTACCACAGTGAAAAAGTGCGCAAAGGCCTAAAATCACCAACACCAGGTTCCAGAAACAGGCTAGGCAAAAGCAAAAAGTTTCGGGGTGAACCTGCCAAAAAGGGCCAGGTCCAACAAGAACTTATTGCGGTACTTACCCAGAAGCTGAGTAAAGAGAGTCATCATACCACCACTGTGTGCACCGTGACCCAAGTAGAATACCCATGGTTGTGAATGTGGAGCAGTTGATCCCTGGACAACAATTAAGGAACGAGGTATTTCCGAACAACTTGAAAGTCCTTCAAGAGTTGAAAATCTTAAATTTTCACACATTCAGATTGGCCATGACAACCCTGAAGCAAGCACACCACAAGGGCCTGCAATTGCACAAGTCAAGATAAGCAGCATAGACTCTCAACATCAGTAACTTCCATAAGGGGTTACACAGCTGTCCCATTCCTGAAACCACCACCTCCATCTGACATTGTTAAAAAGCTGAATATTAGTGACAGATGGACTGCCTGGATAGAAACACTTGATGATGTCATTGATGCACTGGAAGAAACAGACAACAAAAAGATTGTCAAATATCTAAAAAAATTCATGCCAGTGAAGGAGTAAAAGAGGTAATCAAGAAATTACCCCAAACTGAAGAAGTCAAGAATCATCACATCAAAGACGCATTAAATCTCAAGTTCAATCCAATGCCGAATGTTGATTACAAAAGATATATTTGTTGAGAGACATTATACGCTCATCAAACACTGTAAGTTCAATGAATTCAATGATGAAGAAGCTGTATGTCTCCGAGTTTTTGATGGCTGTCTGTCAGATTCATTCAGATGACGAATGTTGAGGGAAACCCTTAGCTTGCAGCTAGTTCTCATGGCTGCCAGAGCTGAGGAACAAGCTGCTGACATGGAGGCCGGTGGTGTCCAGAATGAGTCAGTCATGAACATGAAAAGTAAGCAGAAACACAAAGCTGAAGGACACAAAATAACATAAAGGAACTGTGCGTTAGATGTGGATTTTTGTTTCCACAAGAAGGTAAATTGCCCACTAATCGACAAGTAAGCATAGGCTGTGGGAAGGAGAACCATTTTGTAACGGTTTGCAAGGTGACGGAAAAGCCAAGTGCATAACGTTGAGAAAAGAAAATGGATGCCCAAACGTTTCAGAGGTGATGTTCTATACACGCCCACAATGTGAAGCGGCAACATCTGTTGAAGCAAAGCCACACTAAACAAAATCAATAATTTTCTAAATCTTCGTCCAAGAGTTCTTCAGTTTCATTGTCAGACGACAGTGACGAAGACGGAGTGATGTCGAAGTTTACCTCAGAAAAACATGTGTAGGTTGGACTGGCCTCATGCAGAGAAGAATACTAGTCAAAGAAAAGTCAACAAGCAAAATCACAAATTTCATTCAAACATTGTCCAAAAATTACACTAAAAGTAACTCATTGCCCCATACCTTTTATTATTGACAGTGGTGTGTTGATAAACATCATGCCTGAGGAGAAATACTATGAACTGTCTCCATTTCTCCTTCTCACACCATCGAAGACTTAAGTGTATACTTGGGCTGCATCAAGGTCATTAAGGAGCCAAGGTTTATTCACAGCAACCATGAAACACAAAAGTACAAGCACCCATTCATGTATTTCAAGGTACAGCGTCAAGTGACTGTTAATCAGTTTCAGTACTTCGGCTCACATGGGACTGATATCTGTGTACTACAACATGAATGCTCATCAGAGACAGGTCTGGTGGCGTAGTGGACTAAAGCGTTCACTGTGGGGGCCTGTGTTTGATCTCAGGGTCACAGGTTCAAGTCCACTCAGCCTTTCATCCTTTTGAAGTCGATAAAATGAGTACCATTGAGTTGGGTAACAATAAACATCTGTTATTCAGTGCCAAGATACCCTTAGGCGAATGTGCGTTTTAGAAATACACATGTTATGTTTTCACAAAATAGTATTTCAGTTCCTGTCGTTCTTTCATGGATTGGGGAAACTTAAGACCCTGAAAGTGCAGCTGCATTTCAATGAGGATGTTCATCTTCTTGCTCAAAGACATAGACAAATTGCATTTCATTTACAAGAAGCTGGTGAGAAAGAGCTTGAGACATTACTAAGGCATGATGTCATTGAGCAATCTACTGGTCCAACTCCGTGGGATTCTCCCATAATGGTAGTATCCAAAAAGGACAGTGAAGGAGCAATACGCATCTGTATTGATATCTGTAAAGCCAACAAAGCAATTGAAAGAGAACAACATCCCGGTCCGCACATTGCCTACATGATCACACAGCTAAATGGTGCCAAGGTCTGAAAAAAGAGTATCATTAATTCGATCTTGAAGAAAAATGCTGGCACATTGCCAACTGTTCTACCCATATTGGGTTGTTCAGATATAAACCCTTAAGTTTCAGTGTGTCATCAGATGCCAAACTTTTTTGTCATTCAACGTATTATACAACCTGTCATGAATGCCTTCAATTACACTGATGACATATTTGTTTTTAGAGCTACACAAAAAGAACATGATAAAACCTCTTACACAAGTGTGTCATTTACTTGCAGATGAAGGTTTAACTTTGAATGCTGAGAAATGTGAGTTCCATAAAACAAAACTCAAATTATTTGGCCATATCCTTTCTGATGAGGTGCATGATGCCAGATACAGCTAAAGTACAAGCTTTGTCATCCATCAATCCCCCACAAGATGTTACTATGTTACGTTCATTCCTTGGCATGACCAGTAACTGTTCCAGATACATATGTAACTTTTACCACAGTAAGTGCTTCCTTAAAAGACTTAACAACCAGAATTGCTTAATTTTACTGGTCACATGAATGTGAAAAAAGTTTTAAGAAAACAGAGCATGCAATTGAGAACTCCACAGAAATGTCCTACTTTCATCCAAAGCTCCGTACTGAGGTTGTTGTTGACTCAAGCCCAGTCGGGTTGGGCATGATCCTTGCCCAGCATGGTGGAAACTCAAACGCTGGAAGGCATCCAGTGGCATATGCAAGCAGAATTTCATCACAAACTGAACATGTCTATTCGCAACCAGAGAAAGAAAGCTTGGGAGTGGTGTGGGCTTGTGAACATTTCCACTTGTTCCTATTTAGAAAACCTTTCACTCTTGTAACAGATTATCAAGCATTGCTTACCATCTTTGGCAACCCAAGATGCCTTCTAGAATTGAATGTTGGGGTATGCGATTACAGGAATATTACTACTCTATAGTGCACCAACCAGGGAAAGATCAAAACCCTGCTGGCTACTTTTCACGCATGCCAGTACAATGCCTTGGTATGAAGCCTACATTAACTTCATTGTAAGGTCCAATACGCCTGCCGCTATTTCATTGGAATACATAATTACGCAAAACAATACAGATAGTGACATCTCGATCATAAAGACATTACACATAAATTCTGGAAACAGCTCACTCTACCTCTCACATCTGACAATGAATATCAAAAGATCAAAAATGTGAAAGATGAACTGTCTGTTACTCAAGAAGGTATTGTCTTACGAGGTTCAACAATTGTCATACTGAAGAGCTTGTGACAACAATTAATTGAAATGGCCCATGAAGGACATTGTGGAATTGTTGCCACTAAATGAGCTTGCTAAGATCACGTTTGGTTTCCTTATCTTCACAAGAGCGTTGAAAGAGAGTTGAAGGCCTGTCATTTGTGCAATTGTTTATCTCCCAAAACAACCCAACATGCCTTGAATTTGTCTGATTTGCCAAAACATGTATCGCCGTTGATTTCTTTGTTCCTCTTGACAACAGACATCACCTCATGGTGGTTATCAATAGATGGTCGATGGTAGATGGTTGGTGAGAGATCGAAGATCTCTCATCGACCACTCAAGAAAGAGTCATTGAGAGGTTAGATGGCATTTTTGCAACATGGGGTGTTCCTTCAATTATAATCTCTGATAATGGCATACCATCTAACAGTCAGGAATTCAGAGACTTTCTTAATCATCTCAATATGAAGCATCAGAAAAGCATACTTCTTTGGCTACAATCAAATGGCATTGTTGAACGCTTTATGAGTACACTTAAAAAGACTGTCCAGCATGCTCAATTGGAGAAACTTGATCTGAGGTCTGCCCTCAATGCTGCTCTTTGAGCTTACCTGTCTACTACTTGTTCAATGACAGATAAAAGTCCCGCCCCCCTGATGTTCAGAAGAGCCAGGTCAACTAAGTTACCACAATGAACCCACAGAAGACCTACAACAGATATTGAATTTCATTAAACAGATTCTTCCCCATAAGCAAAAGATGAAAGTATATGCTGAAAACCATTGATGTGCCAAAAGCATTACATTCACCAAAGTTAATTGAGTCATATTTGTAAATGAAACATGGTGACTGCTCACCGTTCTAAAAAGTCAATGCCACGAGATTCTTCACACTTCAGGCATCCATTTCATCATTCACCAGAACCAGATGCTAGAGATGACACTGGTTTGATTGAGACTGTAGAGAGCCCCTTGATTGCATCTGTCCCTGCAGTCATGGACGATTCCCTTCTCTCTTCCCAGCCTCAGAGGACACAATCTGGGCATTTGATCAGAGCTCCATGAAAACTTATCAAGGAGTTATAATGTATATGTATATATGTCTGTAAAAATGTTTATATTTATCAAAGGGGACATATAGTGTCTTGTGAGTTAACGATGATGGGACCCTTTTGGTTCCTGATGGACTCCATAGAACTATTACGTAAGTGTTAAGGTGTGGGAAAAACAGTTAATTTTAGAACTTTAAGTTCGCATTTACACGCTGAGGAATAAAGTCGTATAATACTAAGCTCTGTGAGTGGCTTAGTCATTTACGAGTACCCAGACTGGGGAGGACGCTACACTTACATCTGTGTCTGGGAACCACAGACCTGACCTATTGGAGGCATGCAATTAAAGTTCTGCCCCATACAACTCAATAATGCCCTGCCATCCACTATTTTAGTACTAAGTGAAACACGCATGTCTGTCAGTGCAGCCCCACCCTGCAGCACACACTTCTATTCATCTACTGAACTCCAAAGACTGCTCTACTAATGCCCTTCAGCTCTGCAGCACTATTTCACCGACCCTCCCTCACAGCTCTACCACTGTACCCCAATCACGCCTAGTAGCCTCTGCTATTCCAGTGACCCAACATACAGTTAGGCCCATCCACTTCAAAGCTGCCTGCATTGGGAATGCACCAACACAGAACTTTACCACTGCATTTCCTTTTGTCCAGAAGAGGCTTTTAAGCCCCTTGCATTCTCCAGTTCCAATAGTGAGCTACCCTAAAACCAAGTATGTGTGATAAAAGTGTAATGAGGATTGCTGGCAGGTGATCGTGGCATTCACTGTGATCATCAACAGTCTGCTGTGACTTTTGAGCAATACCACTAGTAAAAAAATACAATCCCAAACTCATGTGTTGATAGACCACATCCTATCAGACTTAGGTACCAATAGCAGAATGACATAGAACTAAGAACTGCATATCCAAACTATATAAAGAGGATTTCCATGCCATTGGTTTATAGTGAGCAATAAAGGTGTGGGGGATGCCCAGATGCCTGCCTTGAAGATTTCTGTCACCAAACCCCAATGCCCTCAGCCTACGTCAATGGCTGTTACCCTGTTGTCTGCAAAACATAGGTTCTCCGCAACTGATAACCAAAGTAAACATATTAGGAGACAAATAATGTATATATGCATACAAACTGTAAATCTGAAAACGATAAACACTCAGTAAATGAATTTCAAATTTGAAGTTAAAAATAAAGCTGCTAATTTTGCTGGAGAAGAAGTACAGTAAACAAAATATAGGGGCATATTTGCAATCTCTCAGTGCCACTGGAGGGTCATTTCTTTTAATGCTCAGGTGGTGCTGCGCCATTTTCCATATTTACAAGGTGGCTTTAACCCACTTTGCATGGCTTAACACCAACTTGTAAACATTTCCCTTTCTGCCATAGTCCTCTGCGGCAAAGGGTCTTGCAATGGGTGTTGTTGTGGGCGTTCTCCCGCAACACTCAATGCTTTCTGACACTGCCCCCGATTTACAAGGCTGAGGCAGCACCAAAACATAATGCCATGGAACACCACGCGTTAGAATGGAGCAACAAGGAGAAATTATTAATTTCTTCTCATTTTATGCTCTTTCCATGTGTGCTGCTTATTGCGGCACACATAGAAGGTGCAAATCGCCATTATTGAGCAGCGTCGGCACCAGTGCAACATGGCGGCATGGTGCCTTCACTGGAGCTAGACAGCTTTTTTTTGTGCAAGCGCTAACTGAAACACAGGTGTGACATATTCTTGTGAATATGGCGCATACCTGTGTTTTGAAAATGCCAGAGTGTGGCACTGCCAAATTTGGCCAGGGCCGGACTGACTACCGGGCGTTTTGGAATTCTGCCGAGCTGGGGTCTGATTTCACTGCGGTGGGGGCTGATTTTGTTCATGGAGACCTGCGTGTACTTCAAAATAATTAAAGCAAAACGAATTTCGTTCAGTACACGCAGGTCCCCATCAACAAAATCATCCCCCAGCTTAGTAGCATGCCAAAACGCCCGGTAGCCAGTCCGGCCCTGAATCTGGCGCAGCTCCGTGCTCCAACATTTTCTTGTGAATATACCCCATAGTGTGGACAGTTGCTGACCTCAATCCCTTGTATACACTGGCAAAAAACAGAGCCAATTTGGAGCAACAACAAAAAAAAAAGACAGTGATCGTCTAGAGTCTGGCTGATGGCTTCATCTTTTAGAATTCAAACCAAATTATGAAAAGCTCCAGCCTTCCCATTAAAATTCTTTTTTTGCGTATATTTTGTTTGTTATTTAAATATTTTACAGTTTGTGTGTTTGTTGATGTATTCTTATTTCTATGTTTTCATTTTGTAGTTCAAGTCTCAGAAATTGCTTGGGTTAAGAACCGCTGGCCAGACCTCTGTTTGACCACCGCGCCTGGATGAGGTCACATAGAGGGCTGTTCTTGATCACGGGTCACGCAGGGCACGAGTCGGGGGTACATACGGGTACACAGTATCCATCCACTATTTTTACAGGGTGGACCCTGCCAAGAAGTTGGGCCCCACAGAAATATGTTGAACTCGTCCCAGTGTAATTTTGAGACACCGGAACACGTTTAGCAGCCCCAGTACGATGTCTGTTTTCCATTCCCAACAACAACGTGCAGGCAGCAAGGGGGCTTTTTTTCACCTCCAGCTGGGCAAAGATAAAGGCCATCTGGCCTCCTTTTGATCGAGTATCGGACTGGAGGCGGCTTGGAACCTCACAAATGCACCAGCAAGGAAACAAAAGCACACAGCTTGTTATCTCTTCACAGGTACTTAAGAGATCCATGCTTTTTACTGTTTTGTCTATAAATGCATGCGCTGTAAGAATGTCAGAGGGGTTGGTCTGTCCCAGTATTTACACAAATAACAATTTAAATAGTACTATTTTATTTCTTTTATAGCCCTACTCACCTCAATACACAGTGTTAGAGTGTTGTACATAACATACACATTATCCATTCCAAATAAATCATGTAAGTGTGTCAGTTAATATATAAGATGTGTTACATGAGACAATCAGGGTTACAAGGTGTAGGAGCCAAATATCCTTCATAGCTCACTGTGGTCTACTAGAATGATTACAATTTATTAACTGCAAGTGACAAAAGGATCTCTGTGTTCAAAGCAGTAATCCACTTACTTATCTACATTCAATAAAAATCTGTGACCTGCATGTTGCATGATATGCTGTCAACATTATTATTATTCCCTGAGATTTACTGGGTGCCTCCGCAGCAGATGCCTTAAGCCCATAAAATATTTTAAAATTCAGACTTTGAAACCAATTAAGCAGAACAGATCTCCTACCATGCTTTTCCTTGTTGCCAATTTGTTTGTGGCATGGTTTTAAAAATATGTATTAGTTGAGGCCCTGATTTTGCGTCAGGATTGCACCACTTTTTTGACAAAACCCAGACTCATTTGGTAAATCTCATAATGTACTTAAATGTACTCATGATGCACCTGATCAACATGTGTGAGATCTTAGTATCTGATGTCACTTCATGTGATGTTACTTCCAGTGAGGTCACTTACTATGATGCCATGTGGAATGTCACGCGTCGTGACGTCATGTGCTTTGATGGAACGTGCCATGATGTCACTTGCATACTGCCTAACTTCGACAGTCCCCCCACTTCTGTTTTTTAGGACTTTTCCCCTGGGGTCACGGATGTTTCATTCGTCTGGTCTGACTCCCAGTTGCAGGGGGGGCATATTCCCTTCCCTGTGCCGCAAATTCCGCCAATGGCGCAGGGGGAGCTAAGGGGTGGGCGTGGCGCTCCAGTACTTATGACGGCTCCATCACATCATGAGTCACGAGCGACGTGTGCTCATGACGGCGTGGAACCGTCATGACACCACACACTCAATAATTCGCGCACACAGGGGGGGGAATTAGTGCCGCGGTGGCGGAGCGGCAGCGGCATGATGGCTCCACGCCGTCATGAGCACACGCCGCCCATGACTCATGATGGCGTGGAGCCGTCCTGAGCACCCAAAGGGTAAAAAGAAATAAGGAGAAAGAAAATGGGACTTCGCAACCACCTCACTCACACCCAGGTGTTCTCATCATGGAGCTTAGAGAACCAGTTCCGAGTCCAAGTGAAATCTGAAAGCTCTGACAGAGAGCTTCATTCCGTCCCTGCAGTGATCATGAGATGCCAGCACTGAACTTGCACACGCTTGAGAGTATGAATGAATCCTGTCCCGGAGCGCCCTCTGCTGCTCAGCCTCTGTACTTCATTCCAGCTCTGTTCTAGCATCCACGCTGGTCCGTAGTTTTTACACCAGTCCTGCACTGCACTAAACACGCAAATGAAGTACTACCGTACACACCAATGATCATCAACCGTGCCCTGCAGTATTCTCCATAATCGTAAGAGTAAAACCCCATATGTTACTGAACCAGTGCACCTCGATTCTGTCCGCAGCACGGCTTCCATTTCAGTGGTGAGTCAAATTCAAACGTCTGTGCAGGCGCACACGAAACTTGTCCCCAGGAGCCGGCTAGTCAAATAATGAGCCAGAATGCACAGAGCTAGAGGGTGACCAATAACAGAGCTGGTATTATCCCGCCATGCTACTTCCGCATCACTCCTCGACTCCTGGTGAACAGCACACTGTGATCTTTGCACACTCCACCCAACACCCTATGAAAGTGGCTCTAGGGCAGAGAGGCTTAAATTGACAGAGGGTTCTGCCTGGGTCCGTCTAGTGATTGCCTTCTGAGACCTAGATTTACAATAAACGAATGCAGCGCAAGTCATTTTGCTGCGCTGCACTGCGTTAGTTTCGAAGCACAGAAATGCAACCTATTTACAACAATATGTTGCATCTCTTTACTTACCCCTGCGCTGGAGTACAAACTGCTACCATGCGCTGACACAGGCACCCTTGTGTCGTGGGGGAGATTGTTTATGTGCAGGAAAGGCTCCCTTCCTGCACATAAACAATCAGAAATGGTGTTGTCCAACGTCTATGTGTGCTGCACTAGCACACACAGAACTTGTAAAACGTCATTTATTTAAAGGATTGTTTATGTGCAGGAAGGGGCACCTTCCTGTACATAAACAATCGTTAGAGGTTATTTCCTTGTTCTATGTGTGCTGCAGAATGCAGCACTCATAGAAAGAGGGAAAAAAACAAGTCTTAGCACCTCCCTATGCCTCCCCTGGGAGGCGTAGCATTCAGACGCATTTCTAGATTAACGATTTCTTGTAAATCTGGAAATGTGTCTGGTTCCTTGGGTGGGAACACCCACAGCAATACCCATGCAACGCCTCCTTTCACGCAAAGTGCTGCGTGTAAAGGGGCCATATTTACAAGGACAGGAAAAGCCACGCAGGGTAGCTTTTCCTGTCCTTGTAAATATAGTGCAGAAAATTGGGGAAACATCCTTTACAACGCAACTTTTACCACGCAGTGCTTTTGCATCGCAACTTTTACAACGCGAACCATTACAACGCATTGCGCTGGGGGGCACTCTAGGATAGGGAATAGATTTAATTTACTATCCAACACCTTCCCTACTATCCACGGGGACTGGAGTTTGAATAGTAAATTAAACTATTCACTATCCAGCACCCCTCAACACTATGCGTTGTAAAGGCATGCATTGTAAAAGTTGCGATGTAAAAGCATGCGTGGTAAAAGCATGCGTTGTAATGTCATACATCCAGAAAATTGCGCTGGCAGTGCAAAGGGCTTGTAAATCTGCCCTTGAGTTTTTTGGCCTCAGACAGAAGCTTCGGATTCCAGTATTAAAAAAATTGCCTTGTGACGAAAGTGGTCATTAACCGCATGCGTGCGGGCGGAATTCCGCTCGTACGCTGACTTTTTTAAAAGCGCACTTTACGTGACGAGCTGGGCTCGTCATGAGCGTGCGAGGAGGCTACCTCATGACGAGCCCAGCTCGTCATCAGCGTCGAAGGGGTTAAGTGAGTAGAGGTGGGTGAACCAACAGATAAACAGGGAGAGCCGAGCCAGGAGTCGGTCTGGGCTTCAAGAGCACAAACAGAAGCTGAGCCAGCGTAATATTTAGAAAGTAAAGTGTGCAACAAACATAATGTAAGCACAGAACAAAGAAGCTTCAGAGTTAAAAAAAGTTTTCATTGTAATGTGGGATTGTTTCACTTTAGTACCTCAGGGCCTGATTTAGACTGCCATCTGACCGACTCCAGACCACCACCAACACCAAGGTCTGAGCTCCCGCGGCGGTGGGAGAGCACACTCAATGGTGGCAGTGCTGACATAGGTATCACCGTCAGGATTACAACCTGCCTTCTTAGATTACCTTTTCATGGCAGGAACACCGCCATGAAAAGGTCAGCAGAAAGGTAGGTTTTGGGGTGCAGGCATGTCTGCAGGGAGAGTATTTCATGTAGACATGTTACTGGTGTTGCTGTTTATACCGCCATGGCTTGTGCATTTTGGTGTGCACTGTTTCTCCTGAAGTCCGTGCTGCTACGATACAGTGCGCCTGACCGCCTGGAGTCTTCTTAGCCTGGCCTGCTTTGATTGCAGATCTTAACCACATAGCGCCAGGACACCTACGGGTAACAGTAGTGCTCAACAAATGTTATAATAATAATAATAACCAGAGCTGCAGCATTCTGCCTCCATGACTGCACTGCAGGCACACTGCCAGCCCCGTGGTGATATCATAATATGGCGGTCGGGATGCCGCTTGCTTGTTGGCGTTTTTCCAACCCCCGCGGGCTGGCGGTATGTCCACCAACATCTAAATCAGGACCTTAGTTCGCATTGCTGAACTGATAGCCTTGAGGCCCTTATCTTCTGTATCCAAAGTACTCCCTCTTTTTCTTTAGCTGGTGTGCTGGTTTATAAGCCCCTGGACTGCTCTAACAGTTGTCTTCCAGAAGTATGTGATTCTATTTCCCAATTGACGTTACAATACGCCAACTTCATGGTTCTGAAAGATTTGAACATGCATGTTGATGTTTCGAACTGCCCCCAGGCATCTCAGTTAACTCAGACTTTAGCCGGCCTCTACCTAACGCAGGGGCATATTACCAAGGGTGGCGATAGGCAATTATTGCCGGTTTAGCGGCCGTTTTCGGCCGCTAAGTGGCGATAATTCTATCATTCTATTAGCAAGCTGTCGCTAACTTATGTTAGCGACAGCTTTTAGGTGATAGCGAGCGGTTTGGGGCCCGCTTTGCATGTTAGCGATATTTATCGCTAATGACATGCAAAGTTGGTGTACCCAACCTGTTAGTGACTGAAAGCAGTCGCTAACGTCGCTATCGCCTATTAGCAAGGCAGACGTAGCGATGGAAATATTCTCGCTATCGCCAAAAACCAACGCCTGCTCAGACCAGTTCTTAGCCATGTTATCCAATGGGAGGTTGATAACATGGCTAAGAGCATTTCGACGCTAATGCGTGAATATCGCTGTATTCTCAGCGATATTCACGCATTTCGCCGCTATCGCTGGATATTTCAGCACAATGGAGAAAAACTTTGCCAATAGCATGTTTTCTCCACTAACATACCCAGCGATAGGCAGCGATAAAAAAATCGTCGCTAAGCCTATTTAGCGATAATTATCGCTACTTGTTGGTAATATGCCCCCCAGTTAGTTACCACATAGGGATTGATGGCACCTGCAGTGACAAATGCGGGTTCAACTTCGAGTGCAAGTGCTAGACACTGTTGCCTCTAATAATATTGCTCACTCTGCTGGGTCTACTAAACTTCCTAGAGAAAGAGAGATCACTTTTGCACTCTAAAAGATTGATTTTGGAAACTTTGTAAAGGGAAAGACTGATTTAAATAGAATAATGTATCGTGACTTGGATGAAATGAGATATCTAATCAGGGAAGCAGCAATGTTAGTAAATGAAGTACACAATAATCCAGAGGTTTATCCAATAAACATGGGGTTGATATAAGCCAGACACAAGGTTTACAGAGGAATTACAGGATGGATTTAAGTGAAGCAAAAATGGCAGGAATTGGTCTAGTGACTTTGTGAGCTCACATCAAAGATTTAGTTGAGATTGGAGAGAGATGAAAAAATATAAAGATAAGTGCAAGAAGAAAACTGGTACTAAAACAAAAATACTGAGACTGGGAAAAAAGGAAAAGTAGTCATGAGTGATTCAGAACTAGAAGCAGTGGCAGAATGTCCTTTAAGGGAAGTGCATGGAAGGAATCATGTGCATTTACCTTGGAGCAGGGGTAATCTTCAAGCCTTTATGACAAATCTAATAAAACGAACAGCGGAACCTGATACATGGTATAAGGAAGTTAATGGGCTAGAGACAGTTTCAGAGATTCTTTCGATTGATTAGGATACCTTATTTGAGGTTCTTGTTTCTAGTGATTTATGGGCAGAGTGCAAGGCTACAGTTGCTTAGTCGACTGAAGAACCAACTAGAATTCTACCTAACAAAGTTCTGGCTGAGATAGTGTGGGAAAAATATAAAACGGCGACAAATCATTTGAAAAAGAAAGTGCTAGAGAAGTATGTAAACTGGAGAAAACACGAGCCGAAAGAGTCAGTGTATGCTTACTATAAAAGGCTTATGCAGATTTATAGCAGTATATCAGGGTTAAAGAGCTTGAAAAGGAAGTTCATAGCGGATTTTATTGGCTTTCACTTTGAGTGTGTGTCTGGAGCTTAGTTCTCCCATTGAGCAAAGTCTAGTGTGCTGGCAGACTAAAAGCACTGCTGAGATTCTGAAGTATGCCAAATACTGTAGTGACTGTTTTGACACAAAGCAGAAAAGAATCAGAGAAAAACTGATTTTATTTATAAAGTTTTATATAGCGCGAACTTGATCCCGAAGGATATCAGAGCCCTTTACAATTTGAGGCAAAGGTAACAAATCAGAACATTAGTCTAACATTGGGAATCTAATGGGCATTGAATCAAGATTGCACAGATGCAGTGGCGTAACAAAGGTCCCCCCGCAGCCCCCGCATTGCGGGGGGGGGGGGGGCGAACTCTAGGGGCCCCTTCAGCACACAGTAGTCGCTGCATTGCTTTGACTGTACTCATACACAGCAAATAAAATAAAACAACGTTTTTGAACTGCAACTTGAAATCGTACCTAAGTAGATTGCACCAGCACCACCAGTAGTCATTGAGAGCAGGGTCCGCATACCGTACTGGGACGTAGAAGTAGTGTTAAGGTTACTCCGCTGCGCGCTCCAGTCCAATCAAATGCTGCGCGGCGCGCAGCTTCAGAGTCTTCAACCTCAGGGTGGGGCAGAGCTGGTCTGGAATGTTCATGCACAGTGTAAACTTCACATGAGGCGGCACAGGGGGCACTGAGACGGTGAGTTAGGCCATAATTAAAATTTAACATTGTCAAACTCATTTTGCTGCACATTGTCAAAACAAAACAGGGTGTCTGCTCACGCCTCCTATGTCCGATTAGCAAGATTTTACAGTCAATGTTCTTCTTTTTGCCCTGATGTGTTGCACGTGCAGCAAAATTAGTTTGTGTGTTTTTGAAAAGTTACTGCAATACAACCAATTTGCTGCACTAATAGCTTTCTTGTATGTGACGCCAATGGTAATGAACTTTCATTTTACCTGATAGTTACCAGTGACCAATCATTAACATTAATTTGAATTCCATTCAGGTAGCGCATTCGCTGCCCTCTCGTGGCACAGCCCTGATGCCCTCCATCCACACGGGGTAATAGGCAATAAAGCAATAAAGCAGTTGTAATGAACCAGTCTCATTAGCAGAGCACTGCCTTAGATCGCGGAAAGCACTATGTCTGTTATTTATGGGGTGACTTCCGCTACGCAGCCCGCTTGATTAATTTGTTCTTCAAAAGATGTTTAATGAGACGACCAGAGTGAGCGTGGTAATTATGGAATATTATTTACTGTCCGCATCTTCATTTCTCACATCGGGAGACCAGCAACCGCAGGAGCAGACAAATCGCCATTGTTCATTCATTTAACCAAGCTGCACTGCTTTATACCCCGAAACAGTTTTTAGTTTAATGTAGATTTTCCTAGTACATTATGACAGAAAGTCTTAAGTTTATTAAAGACACAGAGGCGAGTATTATGCTTTCTTATTTTGCTTTATTTTCCATAGCAGCCAAGTTCCCAGAGGGCCAAAGGGAGACAACTGGCCAATGGGAATGCAAAAGACCAACATCTTGTAACCAATCAGGGAACACTAGTATGGATAACGTCACATCTGACTGCGAACATTCCTCTTTTCGCTAGCGAGCAGGTCAGATAGAGTCAATAAACAGAGGAACAATAGAAAAAACAATAGAAAGGGCTAAAGTCCAAAAACAAAAGTTTTGCCCAACATCCAGCCAGGATCGGCGAACCGCAGGAAACGCTGTAGAAGAATCGAAATCTGGAGGAGACTTGTCCCAATGAAGTGGCAGATGCTTTCGCAGGTCATCTGGTCCATCATGAAGATGCAGGAGGCAACGCTGGAGTCGCTAAAGGGAGGGAGAAATACAGTTAAAATATTTGTGGTGGGATAATACTCGCCTCCATGTCTTTAATAAAATTAAGACTTTCCGTCATAATGTACTAGAAAAATCTACATTTTATGGCAAGGCCGGAGGCTCCTATTATGCTTGTTTAAAGCTTATCCACTACCAAAGAAGCCACAGTAACAACAGGTTTAAAATAAAACATTCGAAAAACATTGTCATTAGACCAATCTGCTGATCTCAGAATATCCTTCAGGCGAGAGCCTGCCCAAAAAGCTTTGGAGGCCATGGCTCCCCTGGTGGAATGAGCTCCAAAAACGGAGACATCAATGCCCGCAAGGGACATGACCCAACGGACCCAACAGGCCAGAGTAGCGGAGGACACAGGAAGATGGGGTTTACGAAAGGAAATGAGGAGTTGGGAGTGAGAGGACGTTCTGAGCTCAGAAGTTCTTTGTTCATACACCCTGAGACATTGGCCTACACAAAATTTAGGATGGGAAGGGAAATAAGGATAAAACACAGAATTTAAATTTGTCTTAGTTCTTCTATTAATGTTGAACAAAACACCTGTTGGAGAAAATTGCCTGGAGGAAATATCCAAAGCTTTAACATCTGAAACACGTTTTATCGAAACAAGGCAGAGTAACATGGTAAGTTTAGCTGACAACATTTTCAGAGAAAGAGCAGAATTATCTGGCCAATCAGAAAACAACTTGAGCACTACATTAACATCCCATAAATTTGAATACTGAGCCAATGTAGGTTTGGAAAAGCGAACTCCACACAGAAGGCACAGATCAATGGATGAACGCCCACTGGCTTGCCATCGATTGGGGAATGGTTAGGTGAAATGGCAGATCTGTACAGATTGACAGTCCTGTATGACTTACTTGCACTGGCTTCCGAAGCCAAGAAATTGACCACAAAATTCAGAGGGGCTGAAAAAGGTTTGATATGTCTCTCCATACACCAGCTTGCCCATAAAGACCAAGCTGACTTGTAAGCTTTTGAGGTCCCAGGTTTTGCTGATAAAGAGAGAAGCCTCCTGCGAAAGGAGGAAGTCAGAAGGAACAGGCTGGAAACTATCCAGGCCGACAGAACCAGGGAATTGTCCAAAACAAGATTGTGTGGCAGGCCTAAGCGATTCAGAAGCAAGTCCTTGCTGGCTGGTAGAAGTACCCGGAAATCCACCACCATCTCCAGGAGAGACGGAAACCAAATTTGAGATTGCCAAAAGGGGACCACAATGACTAATGACGTTTACTGACGACGTACCTGGGAAATTACCCTGCTGATCATCAGAAAAGGAGGAAAAGCATTGTTGAGGTGAAGAGACCAATCCCGAAGGAACCTATCCGTTGCCAGGGCTGAAGGATCTGGGCGCCAGCTGAAGAAATGAGGTAACTGAGTGTTGAGGCGGGAAGCAAAGAGATCAATATAAAAAGGGCCCCGTTTTTGAGATAGAGATCGGAAAATGGATGGAAGAAGCTTCCAATCACTGGAGTCTCGAAGATAGCGAGAATGCCAATCCGCCACAGAATTGAGCTCTCTCGAAAGATATTCCGCTGTCAGGGATAATGTGTTTGACAGACAATACTCCCAAAGACTCTTTGCCAGTTCTGCAAGGGGATAGGGTTTGGTGCCACCCAGATGGTTGATGTAGCAGACCGCAGAAACATTGTCCATATGAAGAAGAATTGAACAGCGAACCCTGTTCTTCATTAGGATTTGTATCGCAAAAGAACCTGCAAGCATCTCTAAACAGTTGATGTGTAATTTCGACTCCTCGCAAGACCATGTACCGCCAGTCGATATTGGACCACAGCATGCGCCCCAACCCAACAGGCTTGCATCTGATTCTAACACAAGATCTGGGGCAGAGGCGAAGATAGTTTGCCCGTTTCACGCATCTAAATGGTCTATCCACCATTGAAGTTCGACGCGGGACTCCTGATCCAAAGCGATAAGGTCTGCGTGAGCCAACCCTTGACGTAAATGCCTGATTTTTAGACATTGAAGAGCCAGATAATGGAGAGGGCCTAGAAAGATTGCCTGAATGGAAGCAGAGAGAAGGCCGACTATTCATGCGAGAGATCTGAGGGATATAAGGGAGGTCCGAAGGACGTGAGAAATCTCTGATTTGATGAGCGAGACCTTCGATTGAGGGAGCAGGAGGGACGCCGAGGAGGAGTCCACGTGGAAGCCCAAGAACTCGATGCACTGGAAAGGAAGCAGCATCGATTTCTCGTGATTGAGAAGGAAACCCAGATCCAGGAGCAGGGACTGAGTGGTGTTGAGATCAGACAGAAGCAGATGTTTGTCTGTGTTCATGATCAAGATGTCGTCCAAGTATTTTATAAGTCTGATCCAGAGGGACCGCAGGAAAGCTACCACTGGTTTTAAGATTTTTGTAAAGCACCATGGTGTTGAAGACAGATGGGAAGGGAGAGAAGTGAAATGATAAGTGACGCCTAACTATTGGAATTGAAGAAACTTGGTATGGGAAGGATGAATTGGAATGGTGAGGTATGCGTCCTGTAAGTCCAATCTGATCATCCAATCGTTTGGACGAAGGGTATCCTTTAAGTGAATAATGGTCTCCATTTTGAAGTGGCGATAAACCACAAATTGGTTGAACCATTTTAGATTTATAACTGGGCACATCTTTTTGTTCTTTTTCTGAACTAAGAAAATTGAACTGAGAAAACCTGAGGAATCTAAAGGAGCGAGTTGAATGGCTCTTTTTTGAAGAAGGGATTGGATTTCCAGCGAGACAAGCTGAGACATTTCGGCGGAGAAGACCAGAGGAGGAGGGAACACAGTTTGGGAAGGCGGCGCATAAAGCTCTATAAGATAACCTTGAACCGTATTAAGGGATAGATTAGGATCTCGGTTTTCCCGCATCCTCCGGGCCGGCGGAAGCCACCGCCGGCCCGGAGGATGCGGGAAAACCGCTGCGGAGCCTCAAAAGACCCACCGCCATATTAGGATGGCGGTGGGTCTTGAAATCTGCCCGCAGCTTTTCCGCCGCGGTCGCCTTCCGACCGTGGCTTCCCTGAGCGTCTGTTAGCCTTTCCCGAGCGTCTGTCAGCTTGGAGATCTTCTGTTGCCCTTCAGAGTGCACCGACTGTTCCTCCCATTTTTTCTCACCAGAGCGCTCTTTCTCTTCACTGATGGCCGTTTCTCCAAGCGTCTGTGAGCGCGCTGCCTTGTTTCACGCCCCTAAAGGGAGTGTCTTTATTTCTGTTCCTGCCCCCTCGCTCCAGTAAACCCCTTCCTTCTTTTTTTTCCATTCCTGATTTGATTTGATTTGATTTGATTTGATTTGATTTATCTATTTGTATAGCGCGCGATTGCCCGAGGGCGTCTTGGCGCTGAGATGTGCCACTGGGTCTGAAGGTGTTGACTAGAGCTGTGTGGAGAAGAGCCATGTTTTAACTTCCTTTCTGAAGGATTTCAGGGATGGACTGGTTTTTATGTCTAATGGTAGTTGGTTCCACATTCTTGCTGCGTGTACCAGGAAGCTTCTTCCGCCCCAGTTCCTCCTGCAAAACAATGGAAATTGATATGTTTTCCGGTTCTGACCGGCAACATGAGGAAGGCGAAGTCTTCAGGAATGATTTAAATAAGTTTATCAATCATTCTGTGGAAAATGAGGTAGAAATGTCCATGAAGCGCCTGTCCAAATGCATGGAAAATTCCATGTTGAGTCTGTTGTCAAACGCACTGGCCCAATCTGTGGGGGATAGCAGAAAGAGAAAGGTGGTTTCCTCTGCTTCTTTTAATGCTTCCAATTCTGCGTCATGTGTGGATAGCGAGGCCTCCTCGCATTTGATTGAGGACCAAGTACCTCCCAGGTCTCCTAGGAAGGAGGGGTTGTTAGGTTCAGAGGGCCAACGCAAACATAAAATGAAGCATTCAGAGGCTACCAAAAAATTGGTTAAATCCCACCATCATGGACACAGACGATGACATGGATGACGCAGATGACTTATTTGATCTTTTTGATTTTTCTGATCCTCCTTCCCCTCCTTCTATAAAATCCAAGTCGGATTCCTTTAATTTTGATCCTGTGATGGACTCTGAAGGGGTGCCTATGTTTGACCCTTCTACCATTCGCCACCCTAACTCCACCGAATGGTTCCCTGCTCCTCATGTGGGCGAGTATATTTCGGCCAGACTTTGTCTTCCATTAGATTCCTCTGCTAGATCAAGGTTAAAGTCTGAGTGCCCTAAGCCCTCATTGGCTGAGTAAGTCACCTCCGTCCCTTCCAGTGATCAGCCCTTACTTACTTTTTTCTCCAAATTTGGTAAAGCCCCACACAAAGGTGTGGACAAAGCTTGGTCCACCTGTCAGGATAAATTACTTGACGTTGTAGGTCCTTTGGAGCGTATTTTTGATTTGGCAGAATCTGCCCACCTAGAGGGCACTGATTTGTCTGCTGAGGACATCTCTTTGTGGGTTCAACAAGCTTTGTCCTTCTGGGGAACGCCAATGCCGCTATAACTCATGAACGCCGCAAATGGCTTCTTATTAAACTCGATCCAAAGTTGGCTAATTTAGCCCCACAAGACCCAGGCATTAAGGGGAATGGACTTCTCTTCGGAGACACTCTTGTTAAAGACCTAAGCAGGCTTGTTTCTACCTTCACCTCCTTGGACAAGGCTCAATAATCAATCAAGAAAGTATTTTCCCCTCTGGTTTCTGGACAGGCCAGCAGAGGCAGGGGTCGCTCTTCCGGCTGCTCATATCCCAATCAAGGCTCCAGAGGTTCCTTCAATTCCGGTTCCCAAGACTACAAGCCTCAGTACTACCTACAAAGAGGCCGTGGATTCAGAGGTCGGGGTCAAAGAAACTACCGCAATAACAACAACCAACAAGGTACGTCTTGCTCCTCCCCACCCAGTTGGAGGGCGTCTAAAATATTTTCTCCCAAAGTGGCAAACTATCAGTGCAGATCCTTGGATACTAAGGGGTAGATTAGGATCGCGGATGGACTTGAGTCCGTCCGCGACCCCAGAGGAAGAGGGAACGTCCGCATGGGCTGTGGCGTTCCCTCCGTTCAGATTAGGATGTGACCGCCAGGGTGGCGGTCACATCCTCTATGTTTAACTTTGCGGCGGGTGCAGCTTCAAGCTGCACCTGCCGCAATGTTAAAAATCCATGCATCGCATTTGTGTGCACAAAGCGGCAGGCACCGCGTGGTACCTGCTGCTTTGTGCACGCATATGCAGGGGGGTACCCCCAATGTGCACCCCCCCGCCCCGGCAAGAAAGGCTGGGAGACTCCGCATGCAAACTAACCAGCGAGAATGCTGAAACAGAGCTGTAAGCTTAAATATGATAATATGACTCAAATGTGTGAAATACACAGCATAAACAAACTCCAATAAGCAATAACACATTGCATGAAAAGGAGCAACGACGATAAGTCACTTATCTGAATGCGAGCAGCAAGAAAAGAGGAATGTTCGCAGTCAGTTGTGACGTTATCCATATTGGTGTTCCCTGATTGGTTACAAGGTTTTGGTCTTTTGTGATCCCATTGGCCACTTGTCTCCCTTTGGCCCTCTGGGAACTGTAGTTGTTACTTATCTTGGCTGCTATGGAAAATAAGAGCAAAACACACAAGATGATGGACGGAATGTTGCACAATGGCAAAACATTCACCCCCAGTCACAGATCTGGGTTTAATCCATCGTTATTTTGCTCACCAAGCCACCCCAGTTCAGACATGGCCATATGCAAATCAGTCTATGGAAAATAAAACAAGATAAGAAGGCATAATAGGAGCCTCCGGTCTTGCCATAAAATTTCAAGTTGCACTCGGCAGGCCACAAAATACAGCACATACTTACTCAACAGAAGATGGCGCTATTTAAATCACAGTACAAACTGTACCTGTAAACTGTATTTATATGGCACTTCCTACCACTGATAAGGAAAGAGGATGTGGTCTTACGGCTAGAGCGGCACTGGGGAACAGTGTTCGAGTCTCAACATCCTGTGATTCGCGGCAAATCACTTAATCTCCATGTGTCTAACAAAAATGAATGAGTCATTGTGTAACGCAACTGGTGCTCATGTAAAGAGCTTCGATACCTGAAAGCATCGGTCAAGTTCGCCTATATAAAGCTCTAAAAAAAGGAGTGCTTAATTCGCAAGGAAACATAAGTGCCAGGGCTCTCCTCAGAAGGCCACTGCAGCTTGTACCACTTGTGGCAGAGTGTAACAAGCACTTGTGTTGACAATTAAGTGCTGGTGCTGAGCACCGGAAACCGCCTGCTCTAATTGAGCACTATACAAGGGGCGGAAGAGCACTGTGGTGAGAAGTGTACTGCTGTTCGGGAACCCAAGATTAGAGTTAAAGGCAAATAGACATAGGGGCAGATTTATGAGGCACTTGCGCCACGTTTACGCCGCTGTTGCGTCACGCAAGGCGGCATAAACGTGGCGCATCCCTACGAACGATTTACAACGTGACGCATCTAGGCAGATGCGTCACGTTGTAAAGCCCTGTGCCGCTTGTGGGCGTTCCGGCGCAGGGTGGGCGTTCCGGGGCAGGTGCGCCTCGCAAAAGTGGCTGAGTGAAATCTATAAGATTTCACTCAGTCACTTTCAGGCCAATGCTGCGTCAAAAGCCTGCGCCTGCTTGAAGCAGGCGTAGGTCTTGACGCTGCATTGTGGAGATGGGGCACCCCCGAGCCTTGCTGGAGCTGCGTCGCGCTTGCGACGCAACTCCAGCAGTGCGTCACCTTTACGGCACAGATGCGTCACGCATCTGTGCCGTTTTTGCCCCATGGTACGCCGCATCATAAATGCGGCGCACCATGGGTGGCGGAGCTGTGGCGCACTGTGGCGCATGTTAACTGGCGCATCCCTGGGGATGCGCCAGTTAACATAAATCTGCCCCATAGTTAGTATATTTATAATATGTGCTTTACTTTTTCCTTCTGGATTAGTTCAAGCAAGTTTGTTAAGTTTGAACTCTGGAGGTCTTGTTCGTCTAATATTGTATTGAGTAGGGACAGTGTAGTAACTTGTTACCGGAAGTAGTGGACATGTGCACGTGTTAGCTGGGTGAATTGTTTAAAAAGCAAGAAGTAGTATGAAAAGCCCTTTCCAACCACATCTGCTGAACCACGTCACATGAATTAAACAGCAAATCCCCACAGTTCACAGACCGATGCACATTGTTCACCATCACAAAGCAATACATTAAACCTTAGCCAACCAACAGTGGCGTAACAAAAGCCCCCGCAGCCCCAATGGTGCGGGGGCCCGAGTAGCAGGGGCCCCCCTCCAGCCCTGTGCATGGGTGGTGACTAAGAGCTCCTGACTGGGTATGGAAGTTGGCGGCCCCTCCAAGAACTTTGCAGCGGGGCACCCTCAAGTTTTGTTATGCCACTGCACAGACAAAGCAGATTCAGAGAAACAATAGAAATCAGATGATGGGTTGTGGTTCAGATTTTATTCGGCCTGAAAATTCTGGAATGAATGGAACACAGGGAATGCAAGGTGCAAGAATGAGAGATGAGATGGTGCAGACATAGGGAAGGTGAATAATTCCGGAATTAAAACAAATACTAATTTTCTGAAACAGAGCACCGTTTGTCACATCTACAGCAACATTGGACACTGGTAGCCTGAGTGTAGACAGAATGAAGACCAAATCCAGAATGATTATGTCCCTCACATGCAGCATAACACAAATCAAAAGCAGAAAACATGCTGTCCCCCAACCTACCCCTGTACAGAAAGTGCAAAATCAAAGCAGTGCCATTCGAATATGGCCACAGCTTCAATGATGCAGGAAAGGTGAAAAATAGGATGCCATACAGAATCCACTGATTCTGAGCAAAACATTTCCCTCCATTTTCTTCAGAGACAAATTCACAATGACGATGCCTGAGGGGGAGGAGGATTGCATATTTGGAGCAGTCCTAGAAGTAGGAAAGAGTGGCCTATATGTCGAAGGTGAGGTGAATGGACATCCCACATCATTTCTGAACAATACTAGTGTTACCCACTGTACAGGTTGTTTGGCAGAGGTTCCAAACCTATCCCCCTCAAGAGAAGAGGTCCAAGTGGGAGGGATTAGCAACAAACAGATCATTAACCAGCTTTGAGCAAATGTCCCAGATAAAATAGGGTCAATAGGAAATAGTGACCAATTCATATTGTGTGATGAATGTCCTGTTAATTTACTTGAAAGAGACTTGCTTTGCAAGATGAATCATGTAATTTATTGCACGCAAGATGGTGTTGCAATTAAAAAAAAGATGAAGGTACAGTTTTAGGAAACTTTTTATTTTATATTCTGTGAGTACTTCTGTGTTTTCAAGTTAGAACATCCTTTATTATCATTTTCTCTCATGTTTAACTTTTTCATATTACCACTTTATTTTGAATAAAGTATTTCATGAGAGTATTTTGATTTATTGTGAGCTTTAATATTGTCTGTTAGCTTGAGGCACACAGACCCCTATTGTCTAATGATGGTACATAATTATGAGCTTTGTTCGAATGTCAATTGTCTCACTACTTATGCACTCTATATGCACAACTTGTGGTATCTGGATGCTGTGATTATTACGTGTTTTCTTTTTCGCTGTTAAGAATGTGTGCCCTGTTTTTATCTTGCACTTTTATGGCCTTTTGTCTGAAATAACATCTAACTACTACTAGATGAAGATACAGTTTTTAAATAAAATCACAAGAATCAAAAGTTCAACTGGTCCCGTTTCTTACAACAGTTGACCTGCCTCTTGATGTATGACATACTTACAAAGAAGAGGTATAGGATTATACAGGAAAAGACATAGGGTTGATAAAAAACACAGAACCAGTTAGAATACAAGTTAAATCAGATCAATTTATCCCACCATTTGGCAATATACATTTTCAAGAGAAGCAGAAGAAGGAATGAAGCCCGTCATAAAACAATGATAGAGCAGGGTAGTTTACAGGGTGATGCTTGGTAGTTCTTGACATTTTCTTGTGCTTGGCATTTACAAATGAGTGGTAAATGGAGAATAGTGTAAGACCTTAGTAAAGTTAATCAAATTGTAGTCCCATGTTGTCTGAAGGAACTGAATCCTGTTGTAATATTGTTTCAGATTACTGCGGATGCAGAATGGTGTACAGTCATTGACTTATGCCAAGCGTTCTTTTCCAATACTCTGCAAAAGCCTAATCAATACCTTTTCGTATTTCGGTGCCAAAATAAATTTCTTATTTGGGGTTGATCCCACAGAGGTATAGAGAAAGTCTCTCAATTATTAGTTAGATCCTAAAAAATAGATTTGGAAAGTTTGCAGCTTCCCTATGGCTCAGTGTTAGTACACTACATTGATGACCTATTAATGCCATCAAAGACAAAAAAGACAGCAAACTAGATGCAATTGCACTTCTGAATCATCTTCCTGATAAAGGCCACACATTTTCACCTACAAAGATTCAGTTCTGTAAAAGAGTAGCGATTTATCTTGGTCATCACATTGAAAAAGAAGCAAGGAAGGTCCCAAAATAACAACGGGAATCCTGAAGATGAATGCTCCAACCTCCCGAAGGGAGGTGAGGATGTTTCTGGGAATAGTTGACTACTGTACTGTTGTTAGTGAATTCTAAACATTTCACTGACTGTGAAGTTAGATCAAGGATCAAATACCATTTTATGACACATGAAGGCCTTTCAAGAACTGAGATTGCCCTCTGAATACCCGATTATGAAAAGAAGTTCTTCCTCTCTTGTCACAATAAAAATGGGTGCTCACTCTCAATGTTAACCCAAAACGAGAACTGTTGCTTACATTTCCACTACATTAGATCCAGTAGCTGTAGCTCTTTCTGGTTGTCTGAAAGCAGTTGCAGCGGTTTGCCTTGCAATAGAAGAAAGCAATCAAACTGTTATGGGTAAGATAATCGTGTTTGTCCCTAATTCAGTTGATATTTTGTTGACTCGCACCAGAACACAGCATTTGACAAACAGCCATCTCACAAGATATTAGGAGACAATATTAGCGGTTGAAAATATTTAAATGAAAAGATGTTATACCCTAAATCCTGCAGCGCCACTGTCAATTTTCAGACAATGATGAAAATGATTGTGAGGACCCTGATCACGGTTGTGTACATGTGAAAAAACTGTGTACCAAGTCAATACCAGATGTCTAAGATGTGCCTCTTGAAATGTATGTAGATCTGTCAAGGTCTTTCTATAGAAACTAACAATTGAAATAAAACTTTTTTTTTTAGAGTTAAAAAACAGAATTTGTATTAATGCTGTCGCCCGTAACTTCTTCTAAGTATTGTAGATTTTTAAAAGCAGTATACCGTTACGTCCACTGAACTGTTCTGGGTGCGGGATATAAGTACTTGTAGGTTCACCAAGAACCAGAGCTACCCAGAGCCAATAACCGAGCTAAGTCTTGCAATAGTTTTTCATTATGTACCAGGTATATAGCAATTCATTTGGCAAAATATAAAGAGTGAAAAATAGGTACCAAGTAAACCTATATATTTTCGAAATGGGAACAAAATATAGAGTTTGAAACAGTGGTTATTTGCATATCCCCGAAATTGTGGGTACCCATTCAAACATGTGAATTATAGGACATTTTTAAAAATGGCTTCTTTTTTACACATTGTCTCACATTTGGAAACAAAGTCAATTGGTAACAATACTTGTTCTACTATTCTGTGTTTCCATAGCTCTCTCAATAAAAATGGTACCTCACTTGTGAGGGTAGGCCTAGTGCCTGCGACAGGAAATGGATTTTGGACCCTAGCTCTACCGGTACCTAAGGAAACCTAGCAAACCTATACATTTTTGAAAACTAGACATCCAGGGAAATCCAGGAGGGGGTGACCTATGTGGTTCTTACTAGGTTCTGTTTCCCAGAATCCCTTGCAAACCTCAAACGTTGTAAAAAACAAATTTTCCTCACATTTCCGTGATGGAAAGTCCTGGAATCTTTGGAGTCCTGGAATCTTTGGGAAGTCACAAACTTCCAACCTCCCAGTATTCTTCAAAGTCTCCCAATGCGAATGGCACCTCACTTGTGTGGGCAAGCCTAATACCCGCAACAGCATACAGCCCAAAATGCAAAGACACATAACATTTTTCCAGTGTAAACTGACCCTTTTTTCGCAATGTGCCAAGCTGTAGATTTTGGATCCTAGCTGTGCGGGCACCTAAGGAAACCTAGCACGCATATACATTTTTGAAAACTAGACATCTAGAGGAATCCAGGATGGGGTGACTTGTGTGGCTCTCACCAGGTTGTAACCCAGAATCCCTTGCAAACCTCAAACTTAATTAAAAAAACAAATTTTCCTCACATTTCTGTGATTGAAACTTCCACCCACCCAGCTTTTTCCAAAGCAGTTCAATAAAAATGGTACCTCACTTGTGTTGGTAGGCCTAGTGCCTGCAACAGGAAATGGGCCTACATCAAACGTGAACACCAATTTTCCAGTGAAAACTGACCCTTTTTTTGCAATGTGCCTAGCTATGCATTTCGGACCCTAACTCAGCCGGCACCTAGGTAAACCTAGCAAGCCTATACATTTCGACATCCAGGGGAATCCAGGATGGGGTGACTTGTGTGGCTCTCACCAGGTTCTGTTACCCAGAATTCCTTGTGATGGAAGGTTCAGGAATCTGCGTGGATCCACAAAACGTTCATGCCATGAGCATTCCCCAAAGTGTCCCGGTAAAAATGGTACATCAATTGTGTGGGAGTATGTGAACAACAAGGACCCCCTGGTACAGATACGTATCCTGGGACACGGTAAACAATGTATGTAAATTAACACTCCCAGGCATAAATTACAACAGTAACACAATAGAGTGAACAAACAAACTACTAGGGTTTCAAAAAATATACATTTTTAATTCGAATAAAAATACAGTTAGTAACAATTAGTGCAATGATTAAAATTAATAAAAAATCCTAGACTGATATATAAGGATTCACAAAACAATCAATGTAAAAAATAAATAAAAATATAAAGATCAAAGGAGGTTAGGTGGTATCCGGTCGACGCGTTTCAACATAAAATTATGTCTTCATCAGGACATTTACCATCCAATTTCAAGCTCTAAACGAGCCGACTATATCCGGTAGCTAGATTCAAAGGATAAAAACAGCGAGAGATTGTGATATTCTTCTGCTGCGCTCATCAGTTCCTATTTATTTCCTTTTTCGAGCTTATTATTTTTCGCGCTGTTCCCAAATACGTGCGTTTGTCAGCCTTGGTCCAGTCTGAAGGGTGCGGCGGTTAAGGGCTGATACTCTTATGTTATATGTATTTTTAGCGGACGCTCGCCACTCCTGGAGTTTGCACGAAGAAAACGAATGGTGTCGGATCCTGCCGGTCGGTCAGGTATACAAGGAATTGTGTGGGTACAGCCAGGGCCTGACAGGCGATTCCGGGCACCGGGTAATCCCCCTGTAGGTTGATCATATTGGGGCCGGTTTTGTGACAGGGGGCCGGCTTTGGGACAGGGGGGCGGTTTGGACCCTGACCGTGCATAATGCTGGTGCTGCACCACACGCACTGTCCATGTCCGTGACTGACAGTGACCCGATTTCAATTTCATTTAGGCAGGCAGGCTAGTGAGCCCCCCCCGTCGTGTCCGCCAGCCCGGGCAGAGTCAGCTTCACAGGCTGGTGAGCATCTTTTTGCAGCCGCACCCGGGTACTTAACAGGTCTTTAAAAGACCATTTACTTGCAAATGAGGCTTTTGTGGTGTGTTGACCCCTTCTTACAGCCACTCTGTCTAAGGTGGAAGAATTACCCCCCCAAAAAATATTTTTCAGCCCCCCCCCCCCCGAAATTTGGCTCTAGTTGCCCGCCTGCCCAGACCCCATAATTTAATTATTTCTAGCCCCCGGTGTGCCGCCCGCAGGTGAGTCTTATCGTCTGTCCATTTGTTTAAATTGCATGCAATCCTGATCCTATGACCTAGCCTGATCTGTCTGGGTACGTCGCAACCCGGCCGGGATTAAAAGCAAAAGGTAACTTAGGCCACGGCCCGGTTCTGCAGCGCAGTGGTTTGAGCGAGGACACAAGGTGGTGGCTGGCCTCAGCCTGGCTCTAGTCACCCTTGGCTATGACTCGACGAGCGGCCCTTTCACTACTCCAAAATGGAACAGCAAAGTGAAAGCCTGTTGTTTATCTAAATTAAACACACAGACAAGGTATATGCCAAAGCAAGCTGCGTACGCCCTGACATTAGTGAATTGGACGTGGTTTATTTTGTTCACTCCTTTGGTGGAGCGACCCCGGCAACACACATCAGCCTGACACATACTCACTGCTCATATCACTGTGTATACACACACCACGCAGTGCTTAATTTGTGCCACTGTTTTCCGGTGCTCACCACCGGAACTTATTTATAAACACGGCATATCTTTTTGAGAAACCTCAGATGGTGGTGCAGTGTGTCGTGTGTGTATATTTTGAAGCAACATTCATTAGTGAAGCATTAAGCTATTTGATATATGTTAAAAAAATTAAAAAACTTATACTTGCAATTTAAAATGAGTGGGGTGCGTGAGCTGCAGTGGACCAGTAAGTAATCCTTGAGTCCTGGCACTTAACTTTTTACAAATTAAGCACTGACACCACGTAAGACCTGTGTCTGGAAGAGGTCCACTGTCTACCGAGAATGGCACGTGCCTCACAAAGACAATAGCTACTACTAAGCTGCATTTATTTGATCTTTAAATTATTTCCCGTAAACTTTCTTCAAATGCCACAGTTATTGATCAAATCCTATTTACACATATGAGATTTGGAAAATGTGCCTGTGATAGAGATCGCAGGTCACCCGGCCAATAATTTCACCATACACGTACCGGGCCCATATATTTTTCAATTATATCATATACATTAATCGGGTGACCTTACACTCTACTACCAGTAACCCTGAGTCCTTTCCTATTTATTTCTTGTGTACCCGACTTACCAATCCACCGTTACGGGTACCTATGACCACAACGGATCAGGGAGCTAGCTGTGAAAGAAAGGCAGACAACCAAAATACCAACATATACTCTTATACTTTCATTAAATGACCACAGACTCAGGAAGTTTTAAAGGTTTTATCTAGAATTCAGATTCAGAAAGCATGCAGTTTACAACTAAAAGGCAATCAATAATCAGAATAACGAACAGCACATAACCATTGAGAAAATAAATCAGGGCAACCATTTATGAGTCTATAGGAAGATAAGGACATGAGAGATGCTAAACAGATTTAAGAAAGTATAACTAAGGAACGAGCAAGTTTATGCACTTTCTGGAATTTTACTACGGGGAAATACTTTAACAGTTGGGTGAGAAGTTAGAAATCCTATACATCTATAGGAAGGGTAAAAATTGGAACACGCTATAGTTCTAGAAACCTTACTTCAAACAATTCGGAAAGGGAAGATTATAAACCACATCTATATTTTCATAAACGGTATGAAGAATTGTACTTAAAGGAAGGGTAACATAGGAACATGCTAGAAACACCAATAACGTATGAGCTTTTATTCAGTAGCTTTGCGAAAGCATGGAAAATCAAATATGCGCAAAGGTGTGTCTTTATTAAAGCAAAAGACAGAAAATAGAAGATGCAGTATAGAGTTTCAGCACTATATATTTACCTAGAATGGTGTGAAGACCAACCTTGGCCACGGATCAGTCAAGGACAGGAAAAACCCCAAGGAAGGACAGTCATCAATGGGACAGCAGGTACAGAATGGACACCCCAGGACAGGACAGGAAACCCAAATTAGGATCAGGACAGGACCACCAAGGAACGACCAGCACCCGCAGTTTGGAAGCAACGCCTGCAACGCCTACGCTCCACCCTCTCTGCAGCTATCGGCCAGAACCCCGAATGGGTTTGCGAACTCCCCAGCAAAGTGCTCCGCCAGCACTTAAGGTTCAGTAAAACCTCTTGAGTCTATGGTATATTTCGGACAGAGTGCTCCGCAGCGCTCTGTATTCAGTCACCTATTGAGTGCGTTGGGTCAGTGACAGGTCAGCTATTCGGACAAGTCGGACAAATTCTCTAGCTAAACCTAGGCTAGTTATACTGTTTTCGGGTCAGTGTACCACCCCCCAAATGTTGCAAGTGTCAGAATCCCCAATTTCGATTGGTCCCTAAGTAGGATAGGTCAACACACCAATCAGAACAAACTTCTGCAATACCATATTTGCATCTTTTTGGGACCGCCTAGCAAATTTGGGTTTCCCATGAGATACTCTACAGAATACAATGAAACCTATTACAAAGTATCTATTGCAGAACAGTTAGCTGCTTCGGCTGGGTGAAGGTGCATCTTCCCAGGCACATCTTGGCCGCCACCTCTGGTTGGCAGTCGTTCAATGTCACCGGCCGAAGACAGACATGCGCAGAAAAGCCTTTCAATATGGCTGCACGGGTGTCCCTCAGACCCTCAATATCGCGGTACATGAAAAGTAAGCGAAAACAAATTAAAACATAGAAAATAAATGAATACACTGTATACCGTGAATAGCTACTCTATACCCCTTTAATTGTAATATACTAATGCGTGAGTGCTTTAGTGCAGACAGACAACAACATAAAACATTTGCGCAAGCTTCACCATGTGAGAATACAGACAGCCATCTTAAAAGCAAGTGCCCAAGCGCAAAGTTTCCCACCAGAACTGCAAGTGCGTCACGTCACGTGAGTGTGACTAACGCATGCGCAGAAAGAAAACCCACCAAGCAGCGGCCATTTTAGGAACAATCGTTATTGAGTTAGTAAACACATAGGCAAGCGTCTCTAGGACACCCCAAATGTCAGAATACAGGGAAATTAGTAAGACAAACAGGTTGAATTACATGGTTATAGGTTATTCGAGGTTCATGAGTACGAGCAAGCCGCGTAACGTGCGAATTCTTGCTCCATCAATCCCCTCTTTGATGATATTTACTATCATCATAACTAATGGAATCAGATGCCAACTTTCTTTCACACTTTGTACATTTCAATTTCTTCCAACATTCGGTTCAGTTTTTCCTTAACTTCTTTGGTAGGGTGAGTATTTTTCACCCTTTTGTAAATCTGATTATTCTGTTCTTCCAATTCAAGTTCATCCACACTCCTTTTCACACCTCTTTTATTCACAGTATATTTCTTTTGGTGTTTGCGACATTTGCAACAAACAAATATAAGGAATATAATAGACCCTATTATGGCAATTGGCATCAGTACCTTAAACAACAAATCTTTACCTAAGCTAGAAAACCAATGATCTACAGAGGAGAGACCATCAGTCAGTCTCTTCCAGAACCACTCCCACTCCAGGTATCAGTGCACTAAAAATACCACCCATTATTTCACCTACACTTTCTCTTTTACTACGCACTAAGCCATTAGTGTTTTCACTGCTTCCAGCAATTTCATTCACATGGTATATTTTCGGGAAGACAATGCCAAAGTAGCAGCTTCCATACCAGTGATCCGGCAATTTGAAATAAGCCTTGTTTCCACATATATAATAAATTCCGGGAAACACAGGTTCTGACCCATTTTTGAAACCCCAACCTCCAATTACCTTGTAATTGTGCTCACATTGACTGGAACCAATGAAAATGTTATTATAATAACTAGTCTTTTCGCGGTGAAGACAGAGTTTCCCTTTTCTCTCGAAATCCAGCAACAAAGCAGGACCACTCACACCATTTGAGGTGCTTTCCATGTTTTCAGCCCATTTAGGAGTTTTCTGCCTTTTGTCATTTGCCATTCTTTGGAAACTTTCCCTTCTTTTCTCTGCCATGTTTAAAAACATTTTCTCTTGTTCATGTAATGAACAGGTCAAGTTATCTCTGTGTGCTTCACCTAAATCTATGGTACCTATAGTCAGGAAGTATTCTCCAATATAACTTTGCACAGGTAGCTTACACTGAGCAACTTCAGGTTGGTTCGTCTTCTTCGGCAGACTGATCAGCTGTCTGTTCTTCGTCACTTTCGTCCGTTATATCAAGATCCTCAAATCCCTCCAATATCAAATAAATCCATTCGGGATCCTGATATTTTTCGTTTAGTCTTTTTATTCGGTCACTTCTTCTTTTGGAGCTTTCTCCAGCCTGCTCTGCTATACGAGAACTTTTCCTTCTTTGCTCAAGCTTTTCTTCTACTGTTTTTAGTCTCAATCTCAGTCTCTTAATATATCTTGGTTCAGTATGTTTCTTTTTCTTGAGTCTTTTAGCTGGCACTGTAGTTTGGCTTTCTTCTAATGCTCTCTTATTTTCATTTGTTTGTGGCACTTCTTCTTCTTCTTCCCTTCCTGACTGACTAGTCCCAGGTCTTTCTTCAGGTTCTTCTGCCTGGTCACTAAGCTGGCCTTGTTCAGGTGTAGACTGGGTTTGACTTTTGGGTGTTTCTATTTCTGTGTCCTGAACACGTTCTTCTAATTCTATCTGGTCCTGTTCAAGCACTTCGAACCTTTGATTTTCTTCCGCTTGAACTTTCGCCCTAATTTCTGTCTGTCCCTTTTCAATCTCAGAAGTTTGTGGAGGTGTGTCGATCACTTGTTCTGTCCCTATCTGATCTTCTTCTTCTTCTTCAGATTTTACCTGGATCTCGATAATCTGATGGTCCTCTCCTATTCCTGCCTCGTCCTCACTATTCCACTCTCTGTCTGCGTAGGTTTGACTTCTTGTCCTGATTGGGTCATCGGTCAGGTCGATTATGGGTATCCACTCATCTTGACTGGTGCTCGGTTGTTCTTCATCAGCTACTTCGGAACCTACGTCTGGAGACTCCTCAGCTGGGCAACCTTCAGCGTCAGTCTTCTTTTCGTCTCTTATTACCTTCTTGGTATGGCTGGCATGGATCCACTTCGGTACGCCAGCACACTTCACCGCTGTCGTGGTCACCAGTATCACTTGGCGTTGTTGTCCCCACTTCGGTGCAAGGCAATTTGAACGAGTATGTTTCTTGAGTACAACCCAGTCACCAGGAACCAATTTATGGACTGGAGTTGTTGGATTGGCGACGGCGTCCTCCCCAATCTGGCGAGAGATAGAACGCACTTGGTCACCTAGTTGCTTGCAGTATTCAAGTACCAAATCATCAGATATGCTTAACAGTTTGTATCCTGGTACCCATGCTTGTCTCATCACTCTTCCCATCAGGATTTCATGGGGACTCAGGCCTGTTTTTCGGTCTGGAATACTTCGGATTCCCATCAGAACAAGAGGTAAAGCCTCTATCCAGTTCATGCCCGTAGATTCACACATCTTCCCTAATCTTGACTTGATAGTGCCATTTATTTGTTCCACTACTCCAGAAGCCTCTGGATGATATGCACAGTGCAGCTTTTGTGTAATCTTGAATGCTTTACAGAGCTGATCGATTACCTCATTCTGGAAATGCCCACCTCTATCTGATTCAATTGTGACTGGAACCCCGTACCTAGGTATTAGCTCTCGTAGTAACAATTTGGCTACAGTCATGGCGTCATTCTTTTTGGCTGGGTAAGCTTCCACCCATTTTGAAAACAGGCAGACAATGACAAGGACGTATCTCATTCCTTTACAAAGGGGCAATTGAATAAAGTCTATCTGTAGTCTTACAAAGGGACCTCCTGACTTCCCAGTTTTTCCCAATTCAACTACTGTTCTTTTCCCAGCGTTGAATCGCTGACATGTCAAACACCTCTGGCAAAGTGACTCTGCTACTTTCCTGAACTTCGGGTTGTACCAAGTTTGTTGGAAAACCACAACCATGGCATCCCTGCCAACGTGTGCATCTCCATGCATCAATCTGGCCATAGAAGCAAGCAAGCGTCTAGGCAACACAGGCATACTGTCAGGGCCCACAATGATACCATCCTCACTTCTCTGTCGACAACCAAGCTTTCTCCATTTTTCCTTTTCCTTTGGTGGTGCAGCACAATGTTGAGCCACTTCATCAGCATATCTATTTCCCACTGTCACATGATCATTGCCAGATTTGTGAGCAGCACATTTTACCACTGCCAATTCTTTTGGTAACTGGATTGCATCCAGTAATTCTTGTACAACTTTTCCATTTCTGATAGGAGTACCTGATGAAGTCAGGAACTCTCTTTGTAGCCACAATTGGCCGAAGTCATGCACAACCCCATAACAGTATTGACTGTCAGTATATACTGTTATTCTTTTGTTTTTCCCAATTTTACAGGCCCTTGTCAAAGCAATCAATTCGACTACTTATGCAGACTTCACTCCAAATAAACAGGATGCTTCTATAGTGCGTTTTTCCGTGACTACAGCATAAGCAGCACTTAGGCCTACAAGTTCGTGTCTCAGACATGAGCCATCTACAAACAGCTCGCAATCTTCTACAGGCAGGGGCATTTCTTTGATATCTGGGCGTGGTTTAGTACTGAACTCAGTTAGGTCAATGCAGTCATGCTCGACCTCTCCCTTTGCTTCTGCAATCAGTGACTCGGCAACAAGGTTGCTGGGTTCAATAGGTTACACCGAGTAATGACAACATTTGCAGCGCCTACTAGGATCCTTTCGTACTTAGTCAGCCGACTAGGTGTGAGATACTGGGTTTTTGTTCTGGTCATTAGGATTACAACTGCATGTGGAACATACACGGTTACAGGATGTCCCATAATAATGGATTCACTTTGCTCAAGACTCGTGCAAGTTGCAGCTACAGCTTTCAGACATCCAGGTAGATAGGGGTGGAGGGGCACGCACTAAGCCTGCTGGCCTCTTTTCTGTACCAGAGGGAACAGAGGTTGAAACTGGGAGAGTTACTATCTCCATCCCTGCCGCTGAAGTGGGGGGTTCCACAGGGGTTGGCGTTAAGCCCGACCCTGTTTAACATCTACGTGACCCCCCTGGCTAGGCTTATTAGATCTTTTGGGATGAAGGTAGTGTCTTACGCAGATGACACACAGATCTTGCTGTCTCTCGCCCAGCCTGTCAGCTCCTCTGCCTCCAAGTTTAGACTCTGTATGGAGGCAGTTGCTCATTGGATGATTAACAATTCTTTGCGGCTAAATGGCGAAAAGATGGAGATCCTTGTGTTTGGCGTGAAGGAAGACATTTGGTCGGCGGAATGGTGGCCTGAATCTCTGGGGGCCTGCCCAGCTCCTACCCGGGCTGCACGAAATCTGATCGACCCCTTCCCTTGATATGGCCCTCCAGGTAAAGCGGACTATCTCCACCTGTTGGGGTGTCATTGCCATCCTGCGCAAAATCAAACATTACTTGTCCGTTCAAGCCCGGAAACAAACTGCGGTAGCCTTGATAACATCTCGGCTTGACTATTGCAACGCTCTATACACGGGAGCCAACAAGGGCCTGTTGCAAGGTCTTCAATCCGTGCAAAATGCTGCGGCAAAGTTTGTGCTGGACCTTCCTAAAAGGTCATCAGCGACCGCCGCCAGGAAATCTTTGCACTGGCTTCCTATTGACGCCAAGATTTCTTTTAAAGTTTTATGCTTGGTGTTTGGTGCCCTAAATAGGACTGAGACTGGAGGTGTAAAAGATCTCCTGATTCCTTATGTTCCTGCCAGGAACCTCCAGTCCTCGGCGAAACTGCTCCTCACCGGTCCCCGAGTGCGAAGAGATAAATGGGGAGGTAGAGCCTTTTCCAATCTGGCCCCAAGATGGTGGAATACGCTTCCTTTGGAAATCAGGACTCTACCTTCAATTCATTCATTCAGAAAGGCCCTGAAAACATGGCTTTTTGGTAAAGCATACCCCTAGCTTTTGGTTCCGCCTTTTTAATTTTCATTGTTTTGGTAGGCGCCTTGATGCCTTCGGGCAAAGTTGCGCGTTTATAAATTTTATTCCATTCCATCCAGCAGCCACTGGATCTAAAGTGGCAGAAAAATATGCCACTGGACGTCTAGTCAACCCATGGGATTGGGTTAGGACGGACAGTGCGCAATTGTCTCGTGTATCACAAAATAGTGAAAATTCCTTGGAATAATCAGGCATGCCTAAGGCAGGGGCTGTACACAGACATTCTCGTAATTTAGTAAATGCTGTCATGCTCTCCTCATCCCATTCCACTGGGTCCTTTGCTCCTTTCTTTGTCATTTTTAATTTAGGCTTTGCTAGGACTGCAAATCCCACAATCCATTGCCTACAGTAACCTACAACTCGAAGGAACATTCTGACTTCTTTCTGAGTACGGGGTAACTGCATGTTTCGAATTATTCTGACTCTTTCTGAAGTAACCTTCCTGATGCCCTTTTCTATCTGGTGCCCCAGATATTTTACTGACTTGGTACAAAACAGAAGCTTGTCAGGTGATACTTTATGTCCTCCTTCACCTAGATGGTTCAGTAGGGCAAGGGTGTCAACAACACAGTCTTTCTGATTCTTAGACGTCTATATATTGCACCAAAACTGAGTTTCCAGGTAAGGTTAAAGATTCAAGACATTTTTTCAAAATCTGATTAAAGATTGAGGGGCTTTCAGTGTACCCCTGGGGGACGCGATTCCAAACGAACACGTGACTGTTGAAAGCAAATGAGAAAAGAAATTTGCTGTCGGGATGCAATGGGATCGAAAAAAATGCATGACATAGGTCAATCACGGTGAACCACTCAGCATCCCGAGGGATCTGATACAGAATCACTGCTGGGTTCGGAACAATAGGACAGCAAGGAACAACTATTTTGTTTACCTTTCTCAGGTCCTGCACTACCCTGTACTTGCCGCTAGGTTTCTTGATTCCAATTATGGGTGAGTTACACGGGCTACTCATCACTTCTTGTATGATGTTGGCTTCCAATAATCTTTTTATTTCAATGGCAACTCCTGCTCTAACTTCTGCACTCATTTTGTATGGCTTGGTATTCGGGTAAACTGCATTTTCTTTCATGGCTATTTTGATGGGGTCTACATTTGCCATTAGACCTACATCCTTTCCAGTAAAGTCCCATACTTCTGGTTTCACTGTCTTTTGGAGTTCTTCAGGTAAGTCTTGTATAGTCAACTGTTTAATTTCTGAGTCAGGTCTGATTAACATTAACTTATATATTCCATCTTCGTCTGGGGTTTGAATTTCGACGCCCTTTGGTGTGCAAAAGATGGTACAGTTCATTTTACACAACAAGTCACGTTCCAGTAAGTTTACTGGACTGGTATCACAAACTACAAATCTATGCATTTCTTTGAAGTTCCCTATTGTAATCTCCATGGGCTCAGTAACTGGGGTACTAATCAATTGATTAGATACACCCACTACTTGGATTGCTTCTCCCGAGAGGGGTAGGTTTGGAACGTCTGCTGTTCTCACAGTAGAACGGGTAGCACCAGTGTCCAACAGAAAGGTGACATCATTGCCTTCAACCTTTCCTTCAATGTATGGCCCTGACTGGTCTACCGGCAAGAAGGCGCCAAGTACGCACTCCTCGTCCTCCCCTCTCAGGCCCCGTCAGTATTGATCGTCACAAAGAAAAGTATCATTCAATAGAAATTGCGAAGTTGTTGCATTTCTGTCGTCGTTTCCTCCCCAGATCTCTATGTCATCACCCTGTGGTGTTTTTCCCTTATAATTCGGTTTAGGTGCAAGGGGCAACTGACTTGCCTTTACCTGTTGCTGGGTCTTTCTTGGCCTTTCATTCTGCGTCTGTGGATTTAAATCAGGGGTTTGAGGGTTATTATTCTGTAAATATGGACACTCGTCTCTCCAGTGCCCGATTTCTCCGCACTGGTAAGGTAAAGTAAAGTCCACATTTGTAAAGCGCACAATCCTCCCTCCCCTGCTTTCCTTAAGTCCCTAATCACCCCTTACTGCCCTTCTCGTACTTTGAGGTCTACCCACCTCCAGCTCCTAGTCGTCCCTCGCTTCAAACTCTCCAGATCGGGTGGCCGCAGCTTCTCCTGTCTGGCCCCCAAGCTGTGGAACTCCCTCCCACTCTCACTCAAGTCTTCCTGCTCCCTCCTCTCCTTTAGGAAATCCCTGAAAACACTACTCTTCCCTTTCCCTCACTAATCCTCTTCCTTGTCGCTTCATTCTCTTTCTTTCTTCAAACCCGATCAGCGCCAGGAAACTCATGGTGACAGTGCGCTCAAGAAATTCGTTATAACATAACATAACATAACAATCACCCGTAAGGGTCTCTAGGCGCTGGGGGCCGTCGGGAAGATTAAGCGAGCTATTGCCCAGAGTCACATGGTGCTGGGCTAACCTGCCGCCGGAGCCGGGGATCGAACCGTGGTCCCCAGATTCCAGCGTCAGTCGCCCTGGCCGCGGCGCCACACCTCTTCCCAAGAGTGACAGGGAAATTTCTTTTTGGCTTCCTCTCGGCTCATTTTCCCTCTGGGCTTCCCCCCTCCCCCAGAACCTTGATTTTGGGAATTTTTATTCATTTTACCTAATTGTTTTTCCTGCTGTTCTGCTAGTTTTACTTGTGCCCACATAACCTTCTCCTTCAGAGCCTTTCGCTTGTCTGCCATCTCGTCCTCGCAATACTTTGCGTATCGCAAGACTTCATCTATTTTCTTAGACTGCCAACAGATTTTATTGTCTTTGATCCACTGACAAATTTCAGGTCTTAAACCGTTTACAAACCTGTAAATGAAGTGGGTCATATCCTTCATCTCGATGTTATCTATACCGCTGTATGTTTTAAACACCTGTAACAGTCTTTCATAGAAGGAGTGCACAGTCTCATCCCTTTCCTGCGTGGTTCTATCTATCTTGGTCCAATCAGTTTCCTTTGCCGGCCCCTTTTTCTTCAGGTGTAACATAACCTGGTCGTATTTTCTCATCACCTCATCAGAGGGAGCTCCTGTAGCAGGGTCCCTCGTGTATTCTTTATTAGGCCAATCAACGGCGATTTTACATTCGGTCCATAAATCCACAGGCACCACTATGTCGAAAAACCCATCCAGGTATTTCCATAGGCATTTTTGCACCTTTACAAACCTTTCCACTTGCCTGTACCATTCCACAGGCTTTTCTCGCAATTTTGGAAAGTCATTTGTAAAGGACACAATATCCTGTCTGGACCATGGAACGTGCACGTACTTCCCACCTGGCACCTCTCGCATGGGGTATAACTGTTCAGGCTTGTCTGCTTCCCTTAAAGCAAATTCTGAAGTCGGCTGTTTGGACCTAACCTCTTACTTTTTCTTTGCCCACCTGGCTTTCCACTTTTCTACATCTCCCCAATTCTTTGATTTGAACCTTCTTTCCTGACACATTCATATTCTCTAGATCTTTGTCTGAGAACTCTGCTCTGTAGGGCTTTTGTAATGGCTTTGATTTGGAAATATCTATTCCCATACTAGCCGCAGTGTCTGTTAATTTTTCATGGAGCACTCGGGTATTACGGGTAAGACTCTTGCAGATAAACAGCAGCTCTTCCTCGGAAAAGGTATTTAATCTGTCTAACCCCACATTTCCAGCTGTCAGTTCTTCCATTTCAATTCTTAATTTATAAATATCTAATGGTTTGGTCTGAGGAGTTTGTCTCTATAATTCTCGACTCCATCTCTCAATCTCTTCAGGAGTTACCAAGGTGACACTCTTGGTACCTGAAGTCGATTCCATTTGAATCTCTCTCGTATTGAAAGGATTATGTCTCTTCTGCAAACTCCTTCCCGGGTTCCTAATTGGTAAATCCATTAAAGAAGCTTCAGATTCACATTCACTCGTCTGATCATCTACAATTAAGGGCTCTTTTCGGGGCTGTACTACAGTCGGGGTTATAATTGGGGCTTGTGGAGTCACTTGTCTATCCCCATACAAAGGAACAACAGGTCCAATAGTTACTGGGATTGTCAAGGCTTCGGGCTTGTATTTAACTGGGAGAGTTTCTGAATTATTTCTGTTCTCTGTTTAGCTAGAGCCTCTCGCTCTGCTTCCTCCAATAACCGTTCTAGAGATTTCTCATGCAATACCTGTGGAGTCAAAGTTGGAGCACAACTCGGGGCAGTGGGATGCGTCGTACTTGGTCCTTCACCATAATTAGGTTTTGGGAACCAGCTTCCTGTATTTAAGGCTCTCGGTCCTCCCTCATAAGGAGGTCTTGAACCGAAATCTCTGTCACCTGAATATCTTGATTCTCCACTAAATGGTGGTCTTAGACAGGTGTCTCTGGCACCTATAGGTCCTAGGCCCTCATTATAGGAAGGTATTTGACAGCTATTTCTTGGGTTTCCAGATCCACTCCCTTCCTGACACGGGGGACGTTGTGAGGTATCCCCTTTACTAGGTGATCTGGGTCCTTCATTATAAGGAGGCGGACTTCTCATAAACATGTCATCTAATAACTCATCATCCGACTCCCCAAGGGGCACCCAATGTTTGCATTTTTCTGTCTTTTTCTCTCCCCCAGGACCACCCATTGGCATCATTGGAAACAATCCTTCCACAATCATATTCTGCCTCCACTGTTTCATCTTTTTATCACGGGTCTCTTGTTTTAACTTCGGATAAAATTTTGTTAACCCTTTGTCCAATCGGGGCTTGTCTCTCTCAAAAGCCTCGATCTCCCATTCCACTAATGCTTCGTACTGAGTTAATCTAGGTCTGGGATGTAAGTCATTCATTCGGGTTCTCAAATTAAATAGAATCCTACCATTAAATGTACCTTCTAACGGGAAAGCCAAAATTCCATCATCTTTTGTGTATTCCGCCCAATTTTCCAACCATACACATGAGGAGAAGTGTGGCTCACTGGTTAGAGGAGGCAGACCTGGAAGCAGAGGTCAGCATGGGACCAGGGTTCAATTCCCGGCTCGGCGGGGTCTTGAGTCCTAAAATGTCCATGGACTCGACAATTCTTGCTCCGGTGCCTACTCGATTCACGGGTTCACACTCTGCGACTCTGGGCAATAGCTTGCTTAATCTCCACAACGGCCCCTCGCGGCGGGATGCCTGGCTTTCACCTTGCGGATACCCTGCCGGGGTTATCTCACAGGGGAATACCAGGACGGGTTCCCTAAGCAAGCGCTTAGAAACCGCTTGGTGATTTGCGCTATATAAATTCCTGTACATTTACATTTACATGAGTGGGACCCTTTATCAAACATCATGAAAGATGCGGGGGTATTAGGTGGCGGTATGACAACACCTTCTCGGGTTTTGATAGGTTTGTCCTTTTTGAAATAATTCTTCACCTTATTTACAAGGGACAATTTTCTCTTGTTCCCGTACATGATGCTGGTGTTATGCCCTTTCCACTGATCGTTTTCAAACCCTAATTGTCGTGGATCAGGTCTAGTATTCGGTCTATACGTGTGCCACATACGATTTCTGCGAGTGACTTTGTTTACAAATCACTCCCAATCCAGATGCGCTTTTTATTTTGTGCAACCAATAGAATGCACGAGTTCAAAAATTTCGACCAATAGGTGCGCGGTCTTTCGCGAGACAGGTTCTCACGCTTCGGCACTCACCCCTCCTTTACAATTCCAGCTCCGCTACACACCCGCTGTTTCGACCAATACCAGCGCGGCACAGAGTGACGTCCGAGCAGCTCCGCAACTGACTCCCTCCCTTACAAGGTAACGGAAACTTAATTTCTCTTTTAAAGTGCAGGTGCTTTAGTTATTTAACAACATAAACACATTCGCCACTGTACTCGAGTGTCTATAAAGGAAGGATTATGTTTTACTGCAAGTAAACCTCTTCTGTCTACTTTTCACACACTACGGATAGATCTCTTCTGCCTACCCTTCACTCAAGCATTAGGGAACCTACTACTCCTTTTGACTCATTCACTTCTTTCCGGGATATATACTAAGTCTAAAGTTTCGCTAGCGAACCCCTTTGCTATCACTCAAGCTTCGATGAACCTGCTACTCCTCCCGTGTGACCCTCACTAGGTTATGCCACAGTGGAAGTTTTGCCAGCGAACTCGTTGCTTTCATTTATACAAGTATTCATACAGAAACCCTAATTAGCGCTTCCGGTTCTGCCTAACCATGCACTAATTTTCCTCGAGCCACTGACCTCTGAGCAAAGTGGATTCTCTTCACCACTCGCTATTCAATTCCCCGGGGATTCCAGACAAACACTAAACAATTACTAACAAGTGGGTTAATACATAAATCAATATAACAATAAGAAAACAATTTAAAACATTTCATAATTTTCAAAAGCAATAACACATTTGTGAATACGTTCGAACGTTTTTAGCAGCAAAAATTTTCACAATTAGCAGCAATAACTTTTTAGCAGCATCCGACCTACCTATCTATCTTAACTAGTCCTACCTAACTTTAACTAGTCCCTAACCATAGCTCTGCTACCAGAAAAATTACTGATAGAGATCGCAGGTCACCCGGCCAATAATTTCACCATACACGTACCGGGCCCATATATTTTTCAATTATATCATATACATTAATCGGGTGACCTTACACTCTACTACCAGTAACCCTGAGTCCTTTCCTATTTATTTCTCGTGTACCCGACTTACCAATCCACCGTTATGGGTACCTATGACCACAACGGATCAGGGAGCTAGCTGTGAAAGAAAGGCAGACAACCAAAATACCAACATATACTCTTATACTTTCATTAAATGATCACAGACTCAGGAAGTTTTAAAGGTTTTATCTAGAATTCAGATTCAGAAAGCATACAGTTTACAACTAAAAGGCAATCAATAATCAGAATAACGAACAGCACATAACCATTGAGAAAATAAATCAGGGCAACCATTTATGAGTCTATAGGAAGATAAGGACATGAGAGATGCTAAACAGATTTAAGAAAGTATAACTAAGGAACGAGCAAGTTTATGCACTTTCTGGAATTTTACTACGGGGAAATACTTTAACAGTTGGGTGAGAAGTTAGAAATCCTATACATCTATAGGAAGGGTAAAAATTGGAACACGCTATAGTTCTAGAAACCTTACTTCAAACAATTCAGAAAGGGAAGATTATAAACCACATCTATATTTTCATAAACGGTATGAAGAATTGTACTTGAAGGAAGGGTAACATAGGAACATGCTAGAAACACCAATAACGTATGAGCTTTTATTCAGTAGCTTTGCGAAAGCATGGAAAGTCAAATATGCGCAAAGGTGGGTCTTTATTAAAGCAAAAGACAGAAAATAGAAGATGCAGTATAGAGTTTCAGCACTATATATTTACCTAGAATGGTGTGAAGACCAACCCTGGCCACGGATCAGTCAAGGACAGGAAAAACCCCAAGGAAGGACAGTCATCAATGGGACAGCAGGTGCAGAATGGACACCCCAGGACAGGACAGGAAACCAATTAGGATCAGGACAGGACCACCAAGGAACGACCAGCACCCGCAGTTTGGAACCAACGCCTGCGCTCCACCCTCTCTGCAGCTATCCGCCAGCACTTAAGGTTCAGTAAAACCTCTTGAGTCTATGGTATATTTCGGACAGAGTGCTCCGCAGCGCTCTGTATTCAGTCACCTATTGAGTGCGTTGGGTCAGTGACAGGTCAGCTATTCGGACAAGTCAGACAAATTCTCTAGCTAAACCTAGGCTAGTTATACTGTTTTCGGGTCAGTGTACCACCCCCCAAATGTTGCAAGTGTCAGAATCCCCAATTTCGATTGGTCCCTAAGTAGGATAGGTCAACACACCAATCAGAACAAACTTCTACAATACCACATTTGCATCTTTTTGGGACCGCCTAGCAAATTTGGGGTTCCCATGAGATACTCTACAGAATACAATGAAACCTATTACAAAGTATCTATTGCAGAACAGTTAGCTGCTTCGGCTGGGTGAAGGTGCATCTTCCCAGGCACATCTTGGCCGCCACCTCTGGTTGGCAGTCGTTCAATGTCACCGGCCGAAGACAGACATGCGCAGAAAAGCATTTCAATATGGCTGCACGGGTGTCCCTCAGACCCTCAATATCGCGGTACATGAAAAGTAAGCGAAAACAAATTAAAACATAGAAAATAAATGAATACACTGTATACCGTGAATAGCTACTCTATACCCCTTTAATTGTAATATACTAATGTGTGAGTGTTTTAGTGCAGACAGACAACAACATAAAACATTTGCGCAAGCTTCACGATGTGAGAATACAAACAGCCATCTTTAAAGCAAGTGTGCAAGCGCAAAGTTTCCCACCAGACCTGCAAGTGCGTCACGTCACGTGAGTGTGACTAACGCATGCGCAGAAAGAAAACCCGCCAAGCAGCGGCCATTTTAGGAACAATCGTTATTGAGTTAGTAAACACATAGGCAAGCGTCTCTAGGACACCCCAAATGTCAGAATACAGGGAAATTAGTAGGACAAACAGGTTGAATTACATGGTTATAGGTTATTCGAGGTTCATGAGTACGAGCAAGCCGCGTAACGTGCGAATTCTTGCTCCATTACCTGTTTAAGGGCGGGGGGAGACGTTGGAATAATACTGTTTACTTACTCGTATTGCACCATGAATTGTTTTATGCAAGGGGAGCGGGCTAGCTGATTTCTGTGTCCAGTGAGCAAATAAAGGAAGGAAAAGTGAACAATCTTAGCTCGTGTCTAGCACAAATACGGACCATGTAGGCTTTCGTTTCTTTGTGGTTGAGGACGTGTGTGGTATGTTGTGTAGGCCCAGATTCTCCTCCCATAATATATGTGGAAACGGAGTTTGAGTGGTTTTTGGTTTGTAAACTAGGATGCATTTTTTGTAGCGAGACATTGGGGTAAGATTGTTTTGGCAGTCTGTATTTTTAGGTCTCTGTTGTTGTGAAAGGTGTTTTGCAGTCTTGTGTTGTCTCATACAACCATTGAGGACCCACTTGCATTTACACTCACCCTCCAGAGTTTTGATCTCTTGCTTTCCTTGATGATGAATTAAATTCAACCAATGAAAGAATATCTAGGATTCCCTGGGGTTCAACGGGACAAATGTGTTTTTAAGTGAAGATTACTCACTCAGGGCTGGCTCCAGGGTGGTGCGATCGGTGCCACCACACCGGGAGCTGACTTGGGTAGGGGCGCCCTGTTTGCAAGTATATTAGTTTTAAAAGCACCTGCTGCCTCGTTTCTTGTTTCCATCGATTTTCAGCCCTTAATAAAAACGTCAGGATCCCTCCATTGATTAATGTAACTGCTGGAGAGAGATGGAAGTCTTGTCTAGTGGAAGTTTTAACACATCGTAAGGCAGTGCAGTGGGTTATTGTGCCTGCTGGAAAGAATGTGTACCATACAGATCACAAAGTGCATATAATGTAACTAGGTCAGTGGGTTGCTGATTGTCTCCCAGGCATCCTTTAGTAACTTGAAGTTTATAAGTTAACATCCTAATATAGCACAGTGAGCAAGTAACTGTCATCAAAGAGCTGCATTCAAACTCCAAGATATATATTAGAGCTATATGTCTTTTTGCACTGTCTTTCATTATCCTAAACTCGCAAAATGGCTTCATTTGGGTAGAAATCAATTCTTATTATTAAAGAGAACCCCTAAAAATGATGTTGGCCTAGATGTAGGTAATAGCAAATTACCGAATGGTAAATACCGAAGTTTACCGATTCGGTATTTACTATTCGGTAATTGCTATGTAGGTAAAAAATTCGGTAAAAATACAGAATCGGTAAGATTTGGTAATTACCGATTCGGTAATTACCGAATCAGTATTTGCCATTGATTCCTATGGGCCTTGAAGCCCATAGGATTCAATAGCAAATACCGATTCGGTAATTACCGAATCGGTAAAATTACCGATTTTACAAGGGGGACAGGGTGTCACTTTGACACCCTGTTGCACCCCTGTTTCAGGCTTGTGTGCAGTGTGACACAGACACATGCCCTTAGGGCATGTCTCTGTGCCACATGGCACAGGTGTACATGCACAGATGTGCATGTACACTGTAATTCGTTATTTACCATGAAATAGTATTCCATGGTAAATAACGATTCGGTAAGGGCCTGTGGCACTGATTACAGTGCCACCTACATATTGATTTACAGAATCGGTATATTTACCGATTCTGTATTTTACCGAATCTGTAAATTTACAGATTCTGTAAATAATATGCCCCCTACATGTCAATTCCCAAATACCGGTCGGTAACGGCCGAAATCGTCCGTTACCGACCGGTAAAGGCCTTCCTACATCTGGCCCTCAATGTTTTAAATTTTGAATTTGTGCTTTTCCAGACCATGGACTTGATGGAGCGAGATTTAGAAATATATTTATTTCAGCTCGCAAAGTTAAACTTCCATAATTAATAATAATATTAATAATGTGTGCAGTGAAGAATACTTACCAACCTAGAATAAACTTGAAGACCAATACACGCGGGCAACTAATATGTGTGCTCATACATGTGCATTATGTGCAAAGTGCTTGCATGTGAGAAATAATAAAATTAATTTTGTCTATCGTGATGTCAGAATTAAATGCGGCTGTTGAAATAATGGCATGTGCTTATTTCTGTGTGCTCATGTTTTGTCAATCCTTTTAAATGTTGCACAAGTCTGTTTTGTTGCTTTGTTTGCTTCTGCTAGGTAACATAATTAATGGGTTAACATTTAGCAAAAGGGGGTGGGTAACAGAACAAATGTCAATTCCTTAATTAATTGATGTTTTATGTTTGTTTAAATAATAGTTTTCCAATTGAAGCTTAGAGTTGGCTGCAGGAAAACAATACATTTTAAAAAGTGACTCAAGAAAAGGTGGCGCAGAAAATTGACGCCTTCTGAAAAAGAGACCTGCTGATGTAAAGTCACAAGAGAAAACCTATTTTGAAAAAGATGAGAATCCTATAAACTTTTATTGTGAAAAGTTTTGAAAAGAACTGCCAAAGGCGACCCTGTGGAGAAAGGTTTACTATTGTGCCATGGGAAGCTCAGTACGGACAGGCTCAAGGTTGAGAGGAAGAGCCGTGGCAATTTTTTGTATTACATGAACATCTTTGCTACAAAATGTAGCAGCCTAAGGAAGTGTCGCCAGGACTCTGTGCATGAACAATGGATTAGTGAAAAAGCCCGGACATGAGGTAGAAGATGTCACAATTTAATGTGGCATGAGGTGGTTCAGACAATGGAGAGCCAGAATTCAGCTGTTGGAATGTGAAAATAGTTAGTTTAGCTTAAGTTTTAGGGTATAAGAATTAGCTCAAAGAGCAGACTTTTTGCCTACGCTTTTGATTCCAGAGGGTCGTGTTCTGCTGATGGATGAACGCAGGTATGGAAAGCAGCCTTTAATAAAGACTTTATTTTCAGACAATGAGGGTAGAAGCAGGGAATTAGTTAGGATTTGGAAATGCTCATTTTCACTTATTTCTATTTATGAATAATTTTTCTTGAATTAAGCTCTCTTTATAAATGCTGAATAAACCTTTCTTTATGACATTTTCTAATACTTGTTTAATAAAGTTCCAAACTTAAGTTTCCATAAATATGTTTGAATAAACTTACTATATGACAAGCTGGTCTTGTTTATTGTAGATAGTTTAAACAACATATATAGATCTAATCGCCTCATGATTCAGTCGCTCTGTTGTTGATATGGGCCTAGTATTGTATGATAAGTTTGGTGGTAGTAGGTAGAGTCATTTATGCAAAATTTTGGTAGGGGCGCTGGAACAATTTCCTTGGTAGCAGAGGATGGTTTATATGTTGTTTTCGACATACATACGACATACATGATACATATATGTTGGTATATTCATAGGATCTATGTTTAACATATGTTGATTTCTTGAATTTGTCAGATTGTTATATGTAGTTGTAAGGGTTTTTTCAGCGGTGTGAAAATTTCCTGGTTGGCCATGGCAAGAATAGTGTAATACTGTTATCAGGACGTTGTGATCAGGTTACACAGTTCATTTGTACTGCTTCAAAAGGTGATATCGCCGCATATCATCGTGTTGTGGACGTACAACACAAGTTTAGGATTCTAGGTGTGTTGAGTAAATTGTATGTATGATAGTGAGGATTGTCTCTGAAATTGTAGCCTTGAGTATAGGGACTTGGAGCCTGTTTTAAAACTCTCTGTGAAAAGAGTAATAGATTTATCTAAGCTTGTGTGAAGGGTAAGCGTTGTTTTCTCTTCCAAGGTTAGAGTCCTAAGGAAAAAAATAAGCGTCATTTTCTTACTGGCAAATGAGGTTTTCTTTTAAGGTTAGAGTCCTAAGAAAGAAAATAAGTGTGCATAAGTGGGGATTTCTTCAGTATATATGTATGTGTGAATGTGATAGAAATACCGTTGTCTATTTCAAATGAATGTAATTCTGAATGTCTGAAAAATACTGTCCTTTATAGGGAAGCAGGCAAATGGTTTGTTTTATGTAGTTACTAATGTTGAAAAACAAATGTGAAATATTTTGAATCCTTCAGGTAAAATAAGCAATATTAAAATTGTATTGTGAGCTCAAAATTTTTTAAAAGAGAGGCTGTTTCAAGGAACTCAAATTCTAGAGGAGGAGGGCTGTTTTGGAGTGCGAAGGGAGAGAGAGAGATTGCAGCGGTAGTGTACGTCACTGTAGCCGTGCTGTGAATGGCTGATAGTGTTACAGCAATACGCGGGAGGACAGGGAGTCTTTGAACAGACGAATTATTACCATCATAAATCTAGTAGAAATGTCTAGTTAGCTGTTGCCACGAGTCAATGAAGTGAATATAATTTTATCATTGTGTGTGTCACGGCAGCTGCTCTGCTCTGTGTTTAACAAGACGAGCGTTGCAGCATTAAAAGAGTTGATTTGTGTGATGAGATTAAACTTATGGCTAATTAACTCTTGCAAGAAGACGGAAGATTCTGAGATTTATTGACTTTTACATCAAGTTCAGATGCTGCAGTGTTATTGAATAGAGAAATTCAAACCTTTCCCTTAGTTAACCTTCCATTAAAAGTGCGCAAAATAACCTTATAGGCGCCCCCTTTTTTTCAGGTGTTTCTGCCACTGTTTATTAAATTGTTTTCATTAGTGCTTTTAGCCAGCCCACTTTTTCTACTTTTAAATTAAAATAGAGCATTCAAGCAAGAGAAGTTCTGTTGATTAGGGCAGGAAGATCTGTTAAATAGTGTAAAAATCCAAACATGGATAATTATTATTTAAAGAAAGAGAAAATGTTTTCCTGGTACCAGAAAATGAAAAATGTATTTAAACATGATGAAAAGGTTGTTGCTACACGTGAGAGCAAATTAATGAATACACCACCTCTCCCAAAGGAAATAATTTTTAATGAAAATTCGATTTGAAAATTAACAAATAAAAATTATAAACATGAGAGAGTAGAATTTATTGATCAGTGTAGAAATGATGTTGTAAATACAGATCAGGACAGAAATTCGAGTAGACCCCCAGAACAGATTAATGTAACGCCAAGAGTCCCAGTTCAGATTAATAGAGTCCCAGCCCAGACCTCTTCTCAACATGTCACCACAGAAAGGTATGATGAGATGCCTAGTACTTCTGGAATTAATATTTCTGGTCATGTAAATTCTACAAATGATTTAAAACAGTTAACTAGATACATGGAAGCAATGACAGTCCCAGTGCTTAGAAAAGATGAAACGAGTTCCACAGTTTTAACGGTCCCATTAAATTCTGGATTTCAAAATGTTGCTGAAAAACTTTATTCTAATGTATCTGAAAGTCAACCAGTAATGATTCCAACTCAGCAAGAGAGAATAATGACTCCAGTTCAAGCTAGTGAGAACTCTGATGTTGACTTGATTGATTTGACACAGCCTGATGAGTCAAAATTAAAAGTTGTTTTAGAAGAATTAATAAATGGTACAATCAGTACAGACAGATTAAAAACATATCAGGATGATGAATTATTGTTTCTTTGCAAAAGCATTACTTGGAAAACAAAAAATAAATATGTTGCTGTTGAAGAAATGGCTTTTGATTTAGAAATTGATTTGAGTAAACAAAAACTGTTTCAGAAAAATTACAGAATGAATTTCACTGAAAGGAACATTGAAAGCTTGAACAATTCAGGTAGAATTGCCCATATAAAAGAATTAATCTGGACTTTGAGAAAATGGGGTAATCTGAATAAATGGAAAACAAAATGGTCAAAGAAAAAGGAGATTGAGATAAATGAGCTGAATCAACAGCTACAAATACAGCGACAGGTGGTGATTAAGCAGAATGAAATACCTCTGCCGTCATTTTTAAATCATGTTAATGAGCAGAAATACAATACAGATTCAGGATTCAGTGGAAACCAGGAAAACAGACCTCCTGTAAAACTGTTAGAAAAAGACTTGTTGTGTAAATTGAACTGTACAATTTATAATTCACCAGACGAAATTGGATTTCAAACTGAAGAAGAGGATGGCCTTTACAAGTTGACAATGTCAATGGTTGAAGCAGAAGAAAGTAAATTATTTCCTGCTTTTGACAAAAACAATTTGCCTGAATAATTAAAAGAGACAGTTAATTCTAAAATTTGGGATTTGACAGGAAGTGAAATGGGTTTGATGAAAAACATTGAGCCAGTGAAAATCACAGTGAAACAAGGAGTAGATTTTCCAAACATTCCTCAGTACAAAATGAAGGCAGAAACAATTGAGGGTGTCATTCCTGTAATTGACAAATTCATTCAGCAAGGTGTTTTGAAAGAGATTGAGAGCAGTCCTTATAACTCACCAATTATGGGTATTAGAAAGCCAGATGAAACGTATAGAATAGTACAGGACCTGAGAAAGGTTAACGAGATAGTTATCCCTTGTTGTCCTATTGTGCCCAACCCAGCAATGATCCTTTATCAGATACCACATGATGCTGAGTGGTAAACCTATGTAATGCCTTCTTTACTGTCCCAATGCACCTAGAAAGTCAACCAATTTTTGCTTTCAGGTTCCAAGAGAGAATTTTTGCATGGTGTTGCCTTTCTCAAGAGTTCACTGAGAGTCCTTCTATTTTTAATGAATTGTTGAAAAAGACCTTAGAAGATTTAGAATTACTTAGTAAATCAAAATTGGTCCAGTATATAGAGGGTCACAAAGTGTCACCTGCAAAATAGCAATTTTGGAAAAAGGAGGTTGAATACCTAGGACATAGAATTGCAAAAGGAACAAGACAGATAACTATTGAGAGAATTAAAATGATTAAGGCAATGGAACCCCCAAAGACACAAAAACAGGTGAGAATGTTCATGGGCATGGTTAGTTATTGTTGTCAATGGATTAGTGGTTTCTCAGTAATTGCGAAGCCATGCAAAGATTGACAGAAGCAGATGTAAAAGACCCAATTGTCCTGACAGAAATTGAGCTTAAAGCCTTTGAGCAATTAAAAAAGAATTTGTGTGAAGCTCCTGTTCTGGGCATGCCAGACTTCGATAAAGAATTTGAGCTTTTCTGCAATGAAAGGGAGGGTTGTGCATTATCAGTTCGGATTCAGAAACATGAAAAACTGAGAAAGCCAATAGCTTACTTCTCTGCTGATCTTGATCCTGTTGCAAAAGCTTTGCCAGGTTGCTTAAAAGCAGTGGCTGCAACAAGTGTAAGCCTTGAGCAGAGTGAAGGAATCATAATGGGGTTTCCTGTAAAAGTATATGTACCTCATTCAGTTGAAATCCTTCTTACCAAAAGCAAAACACAACACTTGACAAGTAACAGGATGACCAAATATGAAAAGACAATTCTGGGATCAGATAATGTCTCGATAGCAAGGTGTGTGAACTTAAATCCTTCCACATTGTTGCCTGATGGATCTGTTACTGAGGTCAAAAAATGAAGTTGACATTGACCATGAGTGTCAGGATGTATTAGAATTTTGCACAAAGCCCAGACAAGACATTAGGGATGCTCCTTTATCAGAATCAGACTACGTGCTATTTGTGAATGGTACATGTTTGAAAACAGATGATGGTATATTGAGTGCAGCTTATTCAATATGTACAATTGCAGAAACAATTGAAGCATCTTGTCTCAAAGGAGTTCGTTCAGCTCAAGTAGCGGAATTAATTGCCTTGATTCGTGCATGTGAGATGGGTGAAGGACTGAAAATTACCATAATAACTGACAGTGAATATGGATATAACATAATACATGACTATGATCAACTATGGTCACAAAGAGATTGTTTAAACTCTATAGAATCATCTATAAGAAATGCTATTTTGATTAAAAGGTTGATAGATGGAATTGAGCTTCTTGACCAAATAGCAGTAGTGAAATGTATTGCAAACGAAGAGGAACATGATTATGTCTCAAAAGGTAATGCGTACGCAGGTTTCATTGCTAAATTCTATCCTCGGGAGAGGGTTGCAACTAATCGGGAAAAATGTAATGAACATGTTTCAAGCATTCTCATATTAATCTTTGTAATTCAGACATGCCAGGAACTAAAACAATTACAAGATAAGGCAGATGATGAGGAGAAAATTGGATGGCTGAGACAGGGTTGTAGACAAAGAGAGGGTGATGAGATTTGGGTTTACAAAGATGACAGAATGATCATGCCAAACAGCATCATTTCAGATATGGCTCAAATGTATCATGGGGAGGGTCATGTAGATCGAGATGACATAATGAAAATGTTCAGAAAGACATGGTACAATCTGAAGTTCAGATTAGTTGTGGAGTCACTTTGTCAAAGATGTCTAACATGCCAGAAAGACAATCCAGGCCAAAAGACAATTGAGAGTTTGGAAACCATAGGCCGGGAAGGTGGTCCATTTACAAGAATTCAAATAGATTTCATTGAAATGCCCCAACAAAACAAATTGAAATATGTCCTAGTCATCATTTGTTTATTTTCATATTGGGTAGAAGCTTTTCCAACAAGAAAGAATGATACAATTACTGTGGCAAAGTTGCTTCTGCGCGAAATGATTCCGCGTTATGGCTTTCCGGTGACTGTAGAAACAAACAATGGAAAACGAATTGAAAAAGAATTAATGCAGATAGTTTGTGAAGCATTCGGTATTGAACAAAAATTGCATTGTGCATACAGACCGGAAGCATCAGGAATTGTTGATCAAGTAAATAACACTATCAAGAATAGACTCACAAAAATGTGTGAAACAACAGGTATGAAGTGGACAGAAGCCTTACCACTTGTGTTGAGAACTCTAAGAAACATACCTGATAAGTCAGGTTTGAGCCCTCAAGAAAAAATGATAGGGGGAATTATGAGACAAGCTTTTATTCCAGCAAAAAAATTACTAAGTAAAAATGACAGTGTTATCTTAGACTTTTGTAAAAACTTGTCAGATGTGGTAACTACTGTATTCAATCAAGTGGGAACTGAAGTGATCATAAAGGAGAGAGAACAAAGACATGATTTGTTACCAGGTGATTGGGTCAAAACAAAAATACGCCGAAGAAGAAATTGTCTGGTACCCAAGTGGCAGAAAGCAAGACAAGTTATTCTTGTTACAACAAATGCAGTGAAGTGCAAAGGATTGAAGAGGTGGATACTCGCAAGTCACACTATTCGTGTACCTCCACCCCAAAATTCTGACGAAGAAAGTGATACCACTGCTGATTCAGATTCTGAAGAAGAACCTGAAAGAAATCCAGATCCTGAAGATCGACAGGAAGGTCGACATCTTGAGAGTTTGAATGGAAAACAAGCCTTGAATGAAAAAGACTTGGATATTGTGACATTAGACTCAGAAATTGATGAAGAGCTTGTGATATTAAACTCAGAAAATGATGAAGATATGCCAGAAAAAGAAGCAGAAAAAGAGTCTGAGTCCGAAGAAAAGGAAGAATCTGATCAAGAGATTCAAGAAATTCAAGAACAAGATCAGGAGAGTATTGAAAAGCAGATTGAAAGCTCTGAAAGCTGGAACAAGAATTCTGAAACTGGAAATTTAGAAGTAATTCCAGAAGAAGAAAATGAATTACCAAGTACAAGCTATAAGGATGATGTTCCAAACAGAGAACTGATGATTAAAGAAGATCCTGAATCAAAGAAGAAAACTGAAATAATGAAATTTTTTAGCAGAAAAAGAAAATCAGCTGAAGACACAGAATCTGAAACTAGTGACAATGATGATTATGTAAATAAGCCGAGAAAGAGAACTTGGAAAATTGAAAGTAATTTGACAGAACACAAGAAAAAAATATTTAATAAAAGAGATGAGAATATGATATACAAACTAGTAGATAAAAAAGATAGCCAAACAATAGGAGTTAAATGTCTAGAATACAAGTTGATGAATAAAAATGAAGAACAGGTAAATGAGATTTCAAGTCAAAGCAAAGAAGAGCTAAATAAAAAGTTCCAAATAGTAGAAAAAATTGAAGTGTTAAATAGAAGAAAACAAATGAGAGTGGTCAAAACAAATAAGAAAATTAAGTCATCAAGGCAGTCCTTTATAATATGTCCACCTGTAATTGAAAGATAAATGGACTAGGTCGAAGAAATCTTGTTAGCTGACTAGGTCAAAGAAACTTTGTTTTAGTTGGAAAAAGAAACTTTGTTGTATGACTTAGGTCGAAGAAAACATGTTTTAGAAATGTAAAAAAAAAAAAGAGAGGGTATATACTAATTTTTCAAAATTAAATTTTTTTTGTTTTATTTTTTTAGTGGGACAATACTCAGATTAATATTCGTTTTGTTGGTGCAAGTCAAAATGTAGATACCTATAAATTCATTGAGGGTTGGGGAAGCTTATAAGGAATAAGGAAAGGGAAAAGGAAATAGAATTAGAAGAATTTTATAGAACTCAATATGAGAGTTGCAGAATTATAGATGAAATTAGGGTTGAAATACTAATCCTGAGTAAGCCTGAAACATGTTCAATAGAAACATTTTGTGAAATTTTTGGGTGGTGTTTGGTGATTTTAAAATCACCAGATGAGGGAGTTGATGGAGCGAGATTTAGAAATATATTTATTTCAGCTCGCAAAGTTAAACTTCCATAATTAATAATAATATTAATAATGTGTGCAGTGAAGAATACTAACCAACCTAGAATAAACTTGAAGACCAATACGGGAAAATAATATGTGTGCTCATACATGTGCATTATGTGCAAAGTGCTTGCATGTGAGAAATAATACAATTAATTTTGTCTATCGTGATGTCAGAATTAAATGTGGCTGTTTAAATAATTGCATGTGCTTATTTCTGTGTGCTCATGTTTTGTCAATCGTTTTAAATGTTGCACAAGTCTGTTTTGTTGCTTTGTTTGCTTCTGCTAGGTAACATAATTAATGGGTTAACATTTAGCAAAAGGGGCTGGGTAACAGAACAAATGTCAATTCCTTAATTAATTGATGTTTTATGTTTGTTTAAATAATAGTTTTCCAAATGAAGCTTAGAGTTGGCTGCAGGAAAATAATACATTTTAAAAAGTGACGCAAGAAAAGGTGGCGCAGAAAATTGACGCTTTCTGAAAAAGAGACCTGCTGATGTAAAGCCACAAGAGAAAACTTATTTTGAAAAAGATGAGAAGCATATAAACTTTTATTGTGAAAAGTTTTGAAAAGAACTGCCAAAGGCGACCCTGTGGAGATAGGTTTACTATTGTGCCATGGGAAGCTCAGTACGGACAGGCTCAAGGTTGAGAGGAAGAGCCGTGGCAATTTTTTGTATTACATGAACATCTTTGCTACAAAATGTAGCAGCCTAAGGAAGTGTCGCCAGGACTCTGTGCATGAACAATGGATTAGTGAAAAAGGCCGGACATGAGGTAGAAGATGTCACAATTTAATGTGGCATGAGGTGGTTCAGCCAATGGAGAGCCAGAATTCAGCTGTTGGAATGTGAAAAGAGTTAGTTTAGCTTAAGTTTTAGGGTATAAGAATTAGCTCAAAGAGCAGACTTTTTGCCTACGCTTTTGATTCCAGAGAGTCGTGTTCTGCTGATGGATGAACACACGTAAGGAAAGCAGCCTTTAATAAAGACTTTATTTTCAGACAATGAGGGTAGAAACAGGGAATTAGTTAGGATTTGGAAATGCTCATTTTCACTTATTTCTATTTTTGAATAATATTTCTTGAATTAAGCTCTCTTTATAAATGATGAATAAACCTTTCTTTATGACATTTTCTAATACTTGTTTAATAAAGTTCCAAACTTAAGTTTCCATAAATATGTTTGAATAAACTTACTATATGACAAGCTGGTCTTGTTTATTGTAGATAGTTTAAACAACATATATAGATCTAATCGCCTCATGATTCAGTCGCTCTGTTGTTGATATGGGCCTAGTATTGTATGTTAAGTTTGGTGGTAGTAGGTAGAGTCATTTATGCAAAATTTTGGTAGGGGCGCTGGATCAGACTCTTAAACTATACTATAGATGACGTGAGTCCTACACCTTGAAGTCCTCTGTCTTAAGCAACATTTCCTATACACTGATTTACACAAGGATGATTGTCTCTGTGCCAATGTGTGTGTGATTAAAAGTGCTCTGACACCCTACACTGGTATGAGTGGATCTATAAAACTAAATCAGCCTGAGAGAAAGTGGTTATAAAGACTTGATGAGCACTGTTAAATAGTGGTAGCGGGGGAATCCGTATTAGATGTGTTTATTGTGGAGGCATAACAAACAATGTCACACAGGGCGCCAACTGTGCTAAAGCCGGCCCTGTGCTCACTTTAAATGGTATGTTGAAGCTGGGGCATGTACACACGGTGTGCGAATATGTGAGTAGATAGGAAGAGGCATATGCACACCAGGGCCGGACTGGTCATTTCAGGCACCGGGCAACCCCCCAGTAGGCAGGATAGGGTGGGGGCCGGTTTTGTGACAGGCGGCCTGTTTTTTTGCTGGGGCTGATTTGAACCGTGACCGACCTTGAGTCAGAGACAGAGTCTAAGCCAGTTCCGTAGTCTGTCAGACCAAACATTAAACAAGCACAACTATCTCTCTGTCCGTGACTCAGTGACCCGATTTCAATGTCATTTAGGCAGGCAGACTACTATGATTATAGTTTATTAAAATACACCTGCACCAGCACCTCCATGCCGCAAGCAGCGCCGCAGAAAACTATGTATATGCTGATAGCAGGTGACCATATAGACGTGGAGGAAGTGTCTACCCTTCAAATGAGCATTTTAAATACCTTGGAATGTGACAATCATCATAATTAAAACTTTTGATTTGGTGCGCCCAGACATTGTGTCCGCCCTAACAAGAAGTGGGGATGGCTGCTATGCTTTTATTCGGCTTTATACGGGTGGGAGATGGAACAGATCTGCCGGATTGTAAACCCAGAGTTTTTAATTGAATGCATTAACAAAATGTGTGCATAGGCCGTGCGATTATAATATATGATGGTGCACTGCTTGTATTTTAAACATGCAAGGGCTTTATCCTAGATATACTGTGATAAAGCTGTAAACTCTTACAATGTCCTTCGCTTACATCTTTGGCCTCTCATCAAAGCTCATCCATCCATCCATCTATCCATTCATTCATCCAGCCATCCATCCATTCATATATTCATCCATTTAAATGGGATTACTCTCCTTAGTCCCCTCCAGGTTCTTTTGAGATTCAAAAGGCTGCGCACATGCGATGCACATGTAAAGCACATGCCTGTCATAAAGTGTCCTACAAGTTGTCACACAAGTGAATTGTCACATAAGTGCCCTTGAGCACAACCTATGCTTCATGTTCATGGTTGGGATAAATGGTAGGTGGTAGGGTCCGTAACTATTTGCGCTGATACAATGGCAAATGGATATGCCAATTAATAACTCCTCAAAGTAAATGGACATACGTATCTGCTAATCTGCTTCACATAACACTCAGAATACTTTTAAAAGAACTTTAAAGAATATGCATCTGTAAACTCCCTCCTTTGTTAAACATTCAAAATAATACTGGGACTACATGGGGAGATGCTCTTCAAGGATGGTGAGCTGTAGTACTAGTCTTCCACAGGCCTCTCTCGTGAAGTGTTTTTTAGATACATGGGATTCTGGGTAGGAAAACATTGGGGGATCCATGCAAGCCATACCTCCCTGAACTCCCCGGGCGTCTAGTTTTCAGAAATGTTTGGATTTGGTAGGTTTTCCTGGATGTCCGTGGAGCTCAGGACCAAAAACGCAGGTGGCCCCCTTGCAAAACCAGGGGGCATATTATCAACACAGGCGATAAAATTATCGCCCGCTTTATCGGCAGAAAACTGCCGCTAAAGCCGCTTTTGCGGCAGAAAACTGCCGCTAAAGCTGCTTTTGCGGCAGTTTTCTGCCGATAAAGCGGGCGATAATTTTATCGCCTGTGTTGATAATATGCCCCCAGGTCTTTTTGTGATAAATAATTTTGATGTCTCCAGAATACGTTTTGGACCCTTCCCTGCCACAGGTACTTGGCCCACCCACACAAGTGAGGTGCCATTTTTATTAGGAGACCTGGGGAATGCTAGGTGGTAGGAAATTTGTGTCAGCCTGGTGGTCCCACAACTGTCCCACATAGAAATGTGAGAAAAATTTAATTTTTTTCAGCTAAATGTCAAGTTTGCAGGGGATTGTAGGTAGGAAAACACTGGGGGATCGATGCAAGTCATACCTCCCTGGACTCACCCGGGTGACTAGTTTTCAGAAAGGTGTGGGATTGGTAGGTTTATAGACTAACAAAAGGGAGAGCAAGGGATCATGTTCACCTAGAGTGAACGGAGAGTACTCCTGTTCCCCTGATAAAGGATTAAATAAACAAATGGGAGGAGTACCACCATCAAGAAAACTCCTAATGGGGTATATGGCTGACAAAAGGAAAGAAATTATCCTTTTGTTAAAAACCCCTCACTCACCAACCTGGTGGTGACATGCTTCATCATCGGGGTCCACCCTGGTGGCCTAGCGTCACCAGGGTGTGCTACAACACCTGAAATACAGTGCAGAAAAAAGTGTGTTAAAAATTGTCCTGGTTTAACTTAGTGGGGAGATACATTTTATTTACAAGCAACTGGACAATGTTAAAAAAGTGTGGCAAGATACTATGAGGGTAGTTACGGCCAGAAGTATCTCTGTATGTGTACTGGTCTACATGTTTCAACCTTGGGTGGGATATACCAGGTTTTCGTCAGGACCATAAACAAGGAAGTGGACGGTCTGTGCCCCCTACAAGGCACACCCAATCCTAGTTCCTCGTGACCAAGTTAGCAAAATTCGCTACTGGTAAAAAAGCTCTAACCTGATTGGGCGAGCATGTGAATTAAAAATCAAAAAGGCCTGTTGAGGAGAAAAGAGAGAAACAAACATTCATCAGACGTGATCTTATTTACATGCCTGTTACGTAGTGCAGTGTCGTGTCTCTATGTCATCCTGCTCCATGCCATTCTCATTAGGAAATTGTGCTGGTAACAGCGTGATGCTGTTGTGCTGTTCATTGGCCCACTAGGGGCGCACTATTTTGCCCACTCTCGCATACTTATCAAGAGGTACGTGCTCAGTGGCATATAGTACTTTTATTCCAATCTCGCGCACTCGTAATAATTATAGTGCCGTGATATCATATACTCGCATCCCTACTATTGTGGCCGCGAGGATCATTTAAAGTTGTGCATAGATTACCCGTAAAAAACAATGGACATACAAGGACTGACTGCCACATAATATGAAAACAAACAAACATAGAATGGCGGCTTACTCCTATTCTAGTCCCTGTTGCATCGTGGGGCAGAGAGTGGTATCATCACTGGTGAAAACCTATTCTGCAATTACATAGAGGCAACTGTTATGCAGAATGGTTTCGATCAGGTTGGGCCGCGAATCGCGGTGAATCCCGGACTCAGTAATGGCGGTGAGTCTGGGACGGTAATGCTGCTTTACTTACAGTTTGGTCGTGATGGGACAGGCCTGTAACCTACAACTCTCCTCCGCTGCCCCGCTACAAAAGCCGGAGCTCCCGTGTCCGTTAAAGTTGGGAGCCGGCTTCCGGGATGGGCGCGGTTACGTAAGTGTCACGTGGGTGTAACCAGGGCAACTGCTGCCTCAGGATCTACTACGGGGGCTGCCATCGGCCAAATAGGATAAGGGCTAAAGGCTCGTAGTTGTGTGATTACGGGCTGATGCTATGATGCGATAGCGTCAGCGTAAAAATGCACATATGTGTGGGGAAAATAAATAAACCCCTAGCGTGGAGGGGAAAAAAGATTTTATTTTTATCTTAATCTTAACAGTAGTCAAAGTGATCTGGCAACCCAATATGCTGATAAATTTGGGCGTCTGGCAGGAAGGTCAACGCGTTGCAAAAGGCGTGTAAGGAGGTGCACATTGACATAAAACGGATAAACCATCATAGGTGTGTGTGGTCATTCGTTACAATGGTGCACTAGTTAGTCATAAAGTATGCCATAAAGGTTCAGAGTTGTAGATGTTAGAGGATATCACCTCATCTTAATTGGGAGGAGGATATGAATCATAACTACAGGCTGGCACGTATCAGGGTATGTGGGTATCCCTAGGTTCTGGTTATTTTAAAACAGAGGCCCAAGGAATGTTGTCGTTCAGGCCCATCTTATGTGTCGAAAGCCTGTAGATCCAGCGTTGCTCCTTTTCAAATAAGCGGTTCTGTGTGTTTGGACCTGGTTGTACTTGTTCTATTACCGTCCATTGCATGTCATTGGGTGTATGTTGCGCCGCCAAGAAGTACTCTGTTAACCTTGTGTTGTCCTTTTTGCAGCGTATTGTACTCCGATGTTCACTAATACGTTGCGGATTGGAAGGTTTACCTAGATGGCCGCTGAGCCTGGGACCAAAAACACAGATGCTCCCGATCTTTCAAAAAATGACCTGGTTTTGCTATGGGGCACCTGCCTTTTGGGCAACGGGTTCCGCCGTCAGGGAAACCCACCAATCCCGGAAATTTCTGTAAACTAGAGACCTGGGGGAGTCCAGAGAAATGTGGCTTGCCTGGATCCTCCAATGTTTTCTTACCCAGAATCCCCTGCAAATCTCATATTTGGCTAAATATCACATTTTCCATACATTTCTGTCTGGGATTACCATGCTGGCTCAAAATTCCTACCGCCCAGCATTCCCCTCCGTCTCCCGAGTAAAATGATGCTTCACTTGTGTGGTTGCCTAATGCAGATTTAGCCTAAAATCATATATGTATATAAAAAAAATTGTGCTTGGAGCTCGCTGTGCAACTTTGTTTCAGTCTCACTGTTTCGGTGCTCATGGGGCTATTTCAGCCCCCCGAGCACTGAAAAACATGGAAGAGGTATAATTGGAAAGAGGAGAATCTCCCCTTTCCAATGGTACCCCTCCCTAGTGGATCCACCCACTAAGCTCAAGGGAGGGGGAAGCAGCCCCTTGGGCATGGGTCTTTGCTTCCCCATATATAAATGGGCATATTCAGTCTTTCTGCCCCCAATATGCCCCAGGGGGCAGAAAGCAACCTAGAAACTAGGAATTATTTTATTATAGTTTAGGGGTGGGGCTGCCCAGAATGGAATTTCTAATGCCCCCCCACCCCCCAATGCCAAAGTCTTTCAGCCCCCAGGAGGCAGATGGGGGCAATAGCCCCAGATTTGCCCCCTGGGGGGGGCAGTAGGCCCACTAGGCACCATTGACTAAAATACTTTTTTTATATATAGGTGTTGGGATGCCCAGAATGGGTATGCCAATGCTCCCACCCCAAAAACAAGTTGCCACAGTCTTTCTGCCCCCTCCAGAATGCGGATGGAGGCAAAAGCCCCTTATCTGTACCTCGGGAGGGGCATTAAGCCCACTAGGCACCAGGGACTTTTTTTGTTATCATACGCAGGGCTGGGGGCTACCCAGAAGGGTTATGCCAATGCCTCCCCAAGGAAGCAGAGGGAAACATCATTAACAACGCGGACAATACACCGTGATGCTGTTACATCGCGATCGTTACAACGACCACGATTTTACCAAGACATGCCACTACAACGCAAGTCTTTACATCGACTTGAGCTAGATGGCATGCTAACAATAAAAATAGTGTAGTTTACTATCCCAACACCTTCCCTACTGATAGGTGGACTGGAGTTGGAATAGTAAATTACACTTTTCTAATGTTAGCACGCCACCTAGCGCAAAAGGATGTAAAGACTTACATTGTAAAGGCATAGCGTGGTAACATGCAGTCGTTGTAACAACTGCGATGTAACAGAACGCGTTGTAATAACACGCGTTGTAACATCATACAACCGGAGGCAGATGGGGCAATATCCCCAAATCTGCCCCCACGGAGGCAGAAAATCCACTAGGTGCCAGGAATTATGCTGGCTTTTTTATACGTAGGAGTGGGGGCTGTAGCTCAGCCGGCATCTAGGGAAATCCAGTAAACCTATACATCTTTGCAAACCAGACACCCAGGGAAAGCCAGGATGGGGTGACTTGTATGGCTCATACCATGTTCTGTAATCCAGAATCCCTTGCAAACCTCAAGCTTTGTAATAAGAACTTCCACCCATGTGCATGATCGTCCTTAAATTGAAAAAAGAAATGCCTCAGGAGGTTGGGGGTGCTTTTTCCAACCTCCCAAGGCAAAAATAAAATGAAAAAGTAAATCCCTCTGCTGAGGGATTCAGTGAGCTTGTGCACATGACGGAATGGTTTTGTCATGAGCACACAAGCACTGGTGCTTCCGTCATGAACATCAAAATGGTTATTAGAAGGATCCCAGACAACATTATTAATTATGAATGTGCATTATTAATAGTTTGCTTAGTAAGCAATCTACTCTTTACATGTGTAAATGGACATGGAGTTATTGCTTTTGAAACAATTATGCTCTGACCTGTTAAAATCAGGAACACTTTGGCCTATGGTAACTAGACCTCAGCCAGGCCTTGATATTATCTTGTCCAAAATGGATGTCACATTCGCTGTTTATTATATCGGCTGCTCATAGTCAAACAGGTCACTTTTGTTTATCTCTTAGTGACACTGTTTTTGAAGCACGCGCTCACTAATGTAACATTTCTCCACCCTTGCATGCGGTATTGCATTCATTCACAATGATCCACTGTTGTTTTAATAGGTATATTGTTCTGACATCTTCTAATTATATTAGGTCAGAAGGGGCTGAACCAATATTCATGTAGTGGGTTAATGCTTGGGTGAAAGGGCTATCGAACGTTTCATAATGTGTTGAAGCAATGATCATACCATGCTGACATTGCAGATTCTGTGATTTTCTATGAAACAAAACTGTGTATAAACCCTCGGCCAGAACCCTTTTTTAGGCCTTTCCTCTGCTATTAGGAATGCGCCCGACATTTGGGACTTTTTCTGATTTTGCCTACTCTCCTATTACTGTCTTTCTTCATGGAAATTATGGGGTATATTACCAACAACTAGCGATAATTTTTGTCTCTAACTTGTTTAGAGACAAAAATTATCGCCGCACATCGGCGATTTTTATCGCAGATAAACCTTGCTATTAGCAAGGTTTATCGCAAATGCGATAAAAAACGGCCGCAATGCATGAATATCGCTGAAAAGTCAGCGATATTCATGCATTATCGAGCAAATGCTCTTAGCCATGTTATCCACCTCCCATTGGATAACATGGTGAAGAACTGCTCAGGGCAGGTGTTAGCTTTTGGAGATATTCGCGCTTAGCACGAATATCTCCAAAAGTTGGTAATAGGAGATAGCGATGTTAGCGACTGTTTCCAGTCGCTAACATCTTGGCACGCCCACTTTGCATGTCATTAGTGATAAATATCACTGACATGCAAAGCGGGGCCCAAGATGGTCGCTATCTCCTATTAGCTGTCACTAACTGGTGTTAGCGACAGCTTGGTAATAGGGAGATAATTTTATCTCCGCTTTCTTGGCTTTTAAAGCCAAAAAAGCGGAGATAAACCCCTTGATAATATACCCCTATGTTTTTAATTTAACAGAGACTAGCTGTATCTGCACTTTATTATCTCTGTATTGTACCATTTGAGTTTTTGTAATAAATCTTCTTAAATTTTCCAAATCCACAGAACTGACCTATTGAGTCAGTCCTCCTTATTTGACTACATTTTGATATGCTGTGTTGTATCTTTTCTTAGGGACACATTGTCTCCTGAAATTGAAGTTAACACCATCCGTGATCCACCCAACGAGTGGGCGTGCTTTTGAGGTGTAATGTTTCAGGGGCACCGTGCACCCACACATCTTAGAATGTCCTTGCCTCATCATCCAGCCTACCAGAGGCGTGTCATTCATTGACATCATAGACATGCATGGAATGAGCTCCAGGTGCAACTGAACACTCTACACTGCTTCCCGCGCACATTCTGAACTGCTCCAAAGCATTTGGGGGCATATTACCAACCAATAGAGATAATTTTTGTCTCTAACTTATTTAGAGACAAAAATTATCGCCGCAAATCGGCGATTTTTATCGCAGATAAACCTTGCTATTAGCAAGGTTTATCGCAAATGCGATAAAAAACGGCCGCAATGCATGAATATCGCTGAAAAGTCAGCGATATTCATGCATTATCGAGCAAATGCTCTTAGCCATGTTATCCACCTCCCATTGAATAACATGGCTAAGAACTGCTCCTGGGCAAGTGTTAGCTTTTGGAGATATTCGCGCTTAGCGCGAATATCTCCAAAAGTTGGGATTTGGAGATAGCGATGTTAGCGACTGTTTTCAGTCGCTAACATCTTGGCACGCCCACTTTGCATGTCATTAGTGATAAATATCACTGACATGCAAAGCGGGGCCCAAGATGGTCACTATCTCCTATTAGCTGTCGCTAACTGGTGTTAGCGACAGCTTGGTAATAGGGAGATCATTTTATCTCCGCTTTCTTGGCTTTTAAAGCCAAAAAAGCGGAGATAAAGCCCCTTGATAATATACCCCTTAGTTTCTAATGGTATATTTGGTCTCCAAGGTTAATGTACTTTTTATAAAGTAAATAACAATACAATGAAAAGGGAGGTCTCCTCACAATCCGTAAGGGGACGAGGAGAGACACAATAGTTGCAACTAACAAGTAGTCCCTAGTAGGCCTATCGATAAGGCAGAGAAGGAGGTTCCTCAGTTGGATTTGACAATGGGGTAAAGGGGAAGGGGGGGGAAGCCTAATAGCCACCAAATGCCATAACCACATGAAAAATAAATCACAGAGAATGAGGGAAAATTATCAAAATACAATTCAAAACACAAAGTATATGTACTTGCACAATTTTTAATTCACAATATACAACAGTTAATATATGGTAACAATTTAAAAAACATAAAAATGTACTTGAAAATGTACATGGGTGCACAGGAATAAATTTAAAAACACAAGAACACAGGTTGTTTTTATAAAGTAGGCATTTGCGGAACATCCAGGACTATCTCTACCAGGGATCTCCAACCTTTTCTGTAATAAGAGCTACTTATGTTCAATGAACATTCTCCTGAGCTACTGATATTATAATCAATGTAATAGTTATCACTTCAGACAAGATTACATCAGTGGCCACCATATGAAAAGATTACTAGCAGCCATCACTCCAGTGCATCAAGCCTTGTTGCCAAAAGTAATGTAAAAATGGTTTGTCAATGCATTAACATGGGTAATACATGACACCCATTGCTGCAATGGCCCTAGCACCAAGTTAACATTATTAGGAATAAGTCTCCCCAACACCTTTTGAGTTTTTTCCCTCAATTATCAACTTTGAATATATTTTGGAAATTCAACCATTTATCTTCAAACATCAGCTTATGAGCTGTGAAAATACATACATTTTCATCTCGACTACATGCTTTAAAAATGTTCTATGCATATATAAGTCAACTAAGGAAAAGCTTTCAATTTAGTAGCCTGGGTTGAGCACAGGAGAGCTACATACAAGTAACGGGAGAGCTATGAGCTACTCATTGGAGAAGCCGGCCACTGAGCTGTAGAGTGCCCTTAACCTTGAATGAAAACTGTGCATCATCACATTCTGATGACATCACAATGAGGTTAGACTGAAAGACTAGGCCCATACAAGTGCTGTTTCCTGTAATCCAAGTGTCTGAGACATGATTATGGAATGCCTGTTTTGGCTCCCTGATTGTTAAAGGTGGTCCTCGTGGTACACGTATCTAGTGCAGCTACTGTGTCAATGGTTTCCAGAATGACGCATTGGAGGAACCCATGGAGTTCATCTTCTGCCTCCTACACAGCCAAGCCAGTCCACCAAGTCCCAGGCAAGAGGGAGCCCGTCTTGGCTTGTGATGATGATGACTGGGAAACAGACCCTAATTTTGTGAGCTATAGCTCAGAGAGAGACTCCCGCTGTGGGTCGGAGAGGCAAGATTGTCAACAAAAATCTACCTCTTCCATCATATCTGGTAAGAAATGGGGGCATAAGCCATTAAGTGGGCCACCAGATTGTCGGTGAACAAAGCGGATTATTCTTCATGTTCTTGGTCATTGAGTGTTGAGGCGTGGTCTACTTTGATTTAAAGTAATCAGTTAGAATAGTCCCAAAACTGCTTGTATCTGTGAAACGTTTGCTGCTTACAGATACTTTGTGAAGTTTCTTTCAGTGTCTCCACTTATGTCATACATTTGTGAATGTTGCATGTCACCATTCCCTTAGGTTTAATGTGAATATTATTCCACTTTTCTGTGTTGCCCAGTTTGACATAAATTCAAATGGATTACATTGTCAAAGGTTGCTGGTGGGTCCACACTGACAAAATGCAATATTAGTCCAAGGGTCTCTTTGTTCCACAGTGAACTCATCATGAAGGAGTCAAGTCTGACTCCCACTGAATCTGACGCCAAGTGGAAGACCAGGTGACCGAACCCATGAATTTCTAAGCAGTAATTCTCTGGTCTTGCCGAAGAAACATCCTAAATGCTTCCCCCACTGACACCTGTGTAGAAAAATGTGACAGGACTTGGAAGCTGTTCAAGTTAACTTTCTACGTATAGAATGGAGGACTTGGCATTGCTCTTTCCAATTCCTGCACCCCAAATCTTTGGTCACCAGGTTGTAAGAGAGATCAGTTCTGTTTGCAGCCTGATAGAACTGAGGGGTTAGCACTTACTATGCTGCGAGAGAGCTGTTAGGGATATTTCCACAAGGACTTTGTAGTAACTTCTAATCACACACGAAACAGAGACTCTGTATGAGCTGGATTCTTCTTTAATATCAACCCCTCCGCAATATGGTGGCACACAGGCATATCCAGCAGGCTGGCTGACCCCAACATTCCAAAACCCTTGCTTAAGTACCAAATACAGAATGAAGAATGTTCCTAGCATGTATTCTATGTTCTTAACATGTATTCTATTAAACCATCACAATACTACACAATTAACCTTTTGAAAAAAAGCACATTAGCAATTAATAAGATAAATAACTAGATGAATAAATAAGTAAATAAAAGTACATTGATCACATACAAACATCTCAATTCTTTGGTTTTCTCCACAACTCTACCGTAAGATGTCTTTACATCAAGTGGCACGCTTGTACTTCCTCTGCTTCGCTAGGTAAAACAGGCTCCTGAACAAAATCAAAGCCCTTATTTGAATTGGTACCCTTCTTCGTGCATCTGTCCATTCCAATACCATTAGTATCATCCTCCGTTTGTGATTGTACCCCTGACATTAATCCAACCTGGTCAAACCACCAATAATTTCCAGATGAACCTCTTTCACCTTTGTTCTCCTCAGTATTACCACCTGCCTTTTCAAGACGACTCCTGTGCCATAATTCACCATCATCCAACAAATATTCTTCTTTACTTTCACGACTAGTCTTGGTTCGCTAAATCTGCTCTTTCCTTCAGCAACTTTCCTTGTGCTCTTCACATGAACCTATTCCCCTTCACACAATCTCACTTGTTTCACTCCATGTTTGGAATCATAATATGCCTTATTTTTTCTTTGAGATCCCACAATGCATCTTCCCACTTCATTGTCATCACACTTCACCTTCACACTCCTCCGAATTCAACCTGGTTTAACCTCTGAATAAGGCACTCTTCCTCTTATCAATGCGAATAGACTCAAACCTACTGAACCATGGAAGTTCCTCTTTATGTCCACACCATCCTTCTAAGCTCACTATACCAACTACTATTGATCCTATTGGAGAGTTGTAGAATCCCTTTGATAAATCTGTAGAAACTCTCCTCAACACCATTCCCACTGGGATGATACAAAGCTGTAAAACTTTGCTTAATTCCAGAAGACTTCAAATATCTCATTGGATTTAAACTGCACACCATTATTGGTCTAGATGGTCGCTCCGAAAAATACATTTACAATGTTCACAATGCCCAGTTCCAGCCAAGATGAAAACATATCTTCTAAGACAATTATATACTTGGATCTTCCATCTTGCCAATTTATAGGTCCCATGTCTAAAGCAACATCCTCCTAGGGTAAATTTGGACAATCTAAAAAGCTCAAAGGAGTATTCAACGTTTTTTGTGTTTTATCTTCTAACTCACATTTCATACATGATCTAACAAATCTTTCAATACCAGTGTCCACTACAGGCCACCAATACAAATCCTTCAGGCTCTGTTTAGTGCATATGATGCCCGCGTGCCCATCATGACACAGGTTGAAGATGTTTCCACATATACCTCAATCATTCATAATTTTCCATTTCACTTACTTAAACACCATATCTTTGTCTTCGAACCAATCCTTCTTATCAAAACTATCCTGAAGAACATAAGAAACACTGGCCACTAAAAATGAATTCCAAGAGTCAGAGGCAACACCATTCTGCTAAAAAGATTTGCAGTGAAATTCTTCACCCCCAGAGCGTACTGAAATTGCATTGATAGCTTAGCTATTCCTGCTGTTGCTCTATGTAAACCATCAGTGGTTAACAACTTCATTAATGGTTTATGGTCACTCTCTACTGTGAACCTACTACCCCATTAAAATTCCCTAAACTGCTCAATTGCCCAGGCTCATGCCGAAGTCTCACACTTTGGTATGAGCCTGGGCAGGACTTTTCTTCTGTAGGAATGAGTGATCGGGAGGCAAAAGCAATTACAACTTCATTCCAATCATTGGAAATTTGAGAAAGAACACTACCTAATCCTTTACTTCTTGTGTTAGGAGTGACAATTGTGCTGGCAGAGGGATCAAACCCTTGAAAATTAGGTGGTTTGCTAATGGTGTTTTTAATGTCAACAAAGGGCTGGTAACACTCCTTTGACCACTCAAAATTCACCATGTTTTTATTAATTCCCCATGGCATGTGTTGTCTCTGAGAATTTGTTTACAAATTTGGAATAGAGCTCATCCAAACATAAGAATAACCTGGGTTCATCCTTGGATTTGGGCGAGGGGTCCTTCACAATCGCCCTCACTAAACTCTCCTTATGTCTTATTCCTCTGCCATCAACTTCATGCTCTAAGTATATGACACTCTTCTCAGCAACTTTACCTTTTTCAAGCTCTGCACTTAATCCTTCCTTCATTAGCACCTTGAGGACTTTTCCCAACCATTTGGCAGACCTAGTTGGCGGAAGCATTTAATCTATTCTGGGCAAAGGAAATTGGTTCACAACATTGTTGTCATTCAGGCACTTAAGATCCACACAAGGCTACATTTTACCATTGGCCTTTCTAGCAACAACCATTGGTGAAATTCACTCTGAGGCTTCGTTGGGCTCAATTATACCATCATCTTGCAATTTCCTAAATTCCTTCTTAACCTCATCTCTAACCACGATTGTCACATCACAAGCTTTGTGCGTTTTAGACACTGCTGAAGCGTTCACTTTAATTTGGTGGAAGAAACTTTTAAGTGTCTCAATTGTCCCACAAACTATGTTGTGGAACTCTTTAAGACCCTTTTTTTCTGTCCTCCCCTTCACAAGCAACCAGGACTTGCTCTGGACTATTTGGATCAGAAATATTGTGTAACGCTTTTTAGTCTTTCCATCCTAAGACTGAAAGTTTGTCCTCTGCTGTATATAACTTACAAGTGGCATGTCTATTCTTAAACTCAAACCTCAACCACCTAAATCCCGACAAGTCAATTATTGCCCCAGTGAAAATGTCAGGGTTATTTACATCAGTAGGATATAAATGAGGCCCAATAACGTTTACAAAGTTTTTCTCCCATATGGAACGAGAAATAATAGTCAATGGTGACCCAGAGTCAGCAGCAACCTATAAAGGAATTTCACCAAAATTAATAATGCACAGTGGTTTACTGCAATCATTTCCATTAATATTCAATACCACACTTTTACTCCTGAAATCCCTTTGTAAACTAGTTCCTCCTATCTGGCCTCAGATTGATTTCCAGAAGAATTGAGCCACTTTCCGTAAGACATATAACTCTATTTCTCTTTTTATTATTTTTTCTTGCAAACTCTTGTGAAATGTCACAGCACCCCCCATTCTAAGCATTTTGCAGAGTTCGCAGGACACCTGTCAAACCTGGCAGTATGCAAACTGCTACCACCATGAAAGCACCTTAACGTTGTACTTCTCCTTTTGTTCAATTCTTTCCTTAAATCCTTTTGCAGTTGGCTCGGTCTTTACTTACTCTTGCGTTCGTATCCTTTCCTTTACTACTCCCATCACAAATTTTGTTCACCACAGGATTGTCAGCCTTCGGAATAGCTTTGACACATCTTTCTGAAAGTTCCGCTTTTTTCACTAAGGCAATTATGTCTTTTAGCTTCGAATCACTCTCAATCCATAGTCTCTCTTGGGTGCCTTTGCTCCTAGTGCATATTACAATTTGGTCACAAATTAACTCATCATGCAAATTGCCAAAGCTGCATGTCGCTGCCAGTTTCTTAAGGGTGGATACATAATCCTCTACAGATTCATTTTGTTCTTGTTTGCATCAGAAAAAAGTACATCTTGTTACAGCTTCACAAACTGTGCAAAAATAGTGATTCTCCAAATAAAATGCAAAGAAAATCAAAATTTCATTACAGACACGGAGGCTAACATTATGCATTATACCTTTAATGCCACTCCACGCAGCACTTGAAAGAACATTACATCATAAAACAAAAGCAATTTAGAATAGAACATCCACACAGTATTAGTAGTCCATGCACTGAACAATCTTCCTCTTCAAAATGCTAAACTTGTTCACTCCTTTCTTGTTAAATGAGGATTGAGTAAACAGTAATGGTGTAATTTCTTACAGCAACTGTGTAACTCCTTGCAGGAACCGTGCCATTGAGTATTATCTGAAAAGATTAAGAATTGTTATAGTCTCAATCTAAACAAGGCTTTCAACATAAACTTTCGAATGCAAAGATAATAACTTACACATGCAAATAAATATAGTAATTTCTAAACACTATATTTACTAAATTATGTTTTTTCTTTTTTTTATATGAATAAGAAAAAAGATCCTGCCTGATTGGAATGGGAAGGTGGGCTGATGTGAGCCTCTGTGTCTTTAATGAAATTTAGATTCTCTTGGTATTTTATTTGGAGAATCGCTATTTTATTACAAGACCAGAAGCCACCATTATACCTGGTAGTAGACCTCTAATACCACATCAGACATGTGTTCAACTGGTATTAGAACAATCTATTCTCATAAAATCTTCCAGACTTCCACCTCTTCAGAAGGTTTAAGGAGACACAGTGAATAAGTGTGAACTTTTGGAAATTAACACCTGTCTGCTACATAGAACATTTCACCCATCTTGCGATAGAAACTGTGGTAACTGCTTAAAACGGTTTCAGAAATTAAATAAAAAATTGGTCAATACCATCAGGTTGAAACTCACTCATTCGAGAATCCTATTCTCTAATGCAATGAACTACACACAATTTCTTACATGAATCAACTCTTGAATTAAGTGATCCTGAATGAGTCATAGCACCTGTTACTTACCTCGAATTACTAAATATCTGAAGCTCAACAAGAGGTTAGACATAAAAAAGAAGCTATTTTCATAGAAATAGAAAAAAATATATAATTAAAATATATTTTACCTGGCCATCTAGTGAATAAGGTAAAGAACCAAATTGACATCCTACAGGGTTTCATATCTTGGTCTAAGAGGTCTTTTTAATCTGATGCTCTTATGGAATCTGAAAAACAAAGCATAATACCCTACGCTCTTGCCATTAATCAGACTGTGACCCGCAGAGACTGCTAATCTGTGTAGATAAAAGCTCCATAACTAAGGCCCCTTACAAACTAATCTACTAGGAAGATATCTAAATCAACTATAGGGCCTTCCACAGGATCCACTTTTCTTTTCATGCACATTGGTAACGAAAGTCTTCAAATTCTTATGTACAGGGTTCCTTGACCCTGACATCTGGGAAGATCTCCTGATCATCTACAAGATCGTTCAAAAGTCCCTGACTGTACCAGAGGATGTTCTGCTCCATCTACATCTTTCAACAGACCCTCCATAGCAGGAAGAAGAACAGTGAAATGTCACAAGCGAGTTCCGAAATCATTGGATACCACACTTGAGAAGTCCAAAACGGGGTTATCAGTATAAATGAGCATCTCTCCTCTCTCATTTTCTAAAGGAGTCTCTCAGTTATTGCGAAGGGTGGAAACGCGTAACCATTCATTCCCTTCTAACTCTGAATGAAGGTATTCACCGCTAGGGTCCTGGATCTGGAATCCAACCATAATACTTATTCAGTTGAAATGTCAGTCTGCTCGCAAAAAGGGTCTACCTTAAGAGGACCCCAAACAGAGCTAAATCACTGAAACAAACGTTGCTCAGTCTTCACTCACTGTAACCCCTCAAAATTCTTGTATTCCAGTCCGCAGATACATTTGCCTTTCCAGGCAATTATTCTGCCCATAAATTGATTTTGGGTTCTTGAGTCAAAAAATCCAAGCTAAATCTGCTAATTGGCTAAATCTGAAAGATCCAGGGATTATGAGTCTCCTAAGCGACTTATATAAGCCACTGTACCAACATAGACCATTCACAATAATACTGCTCTGCCCTGTAAACAATGTCTGAAACTCTAGAGAGGATAAAAACGTGCTGTTAATTCCAAATAGTTTAAATGATTCTGTCTTTCCGAGTTTGACCATAATCCACCAGTTTTCTGTACACCCATCGTATGTACCCCAAACAATTAAACTTGCATCTGATTCCAGAATGAAGTCTGGCGAACAACCAAAGATTGCCCGGCTACACCAGGCATCTAAATTCTCTAACCACCAAAGTAGTTCCTCATTTTCTTCCTGATCTAGAGATATCTCATCTCCATACCATAAACCTATCCAAAGGGCCCTTGCATTATCTTTTGCAAAGCATGATAGTGCAACGGACCATGACATATTGGCTGAATTGAAGCAGTTAGTAGATCTGGTTCCATGTTAAAATATTGATTGCAAAAATATAGTTGAAAAAAATATCGATGTAAAAATATCGATTACAAAAATATTGAAATCCAATACTTAAACAGGTAAGTACAATAATATCGACTCAAAAATATTGATGTTAAAAATAAAGATGTAAAAAATATCGACTTTAAAAAATTACATAAATTAAAATAAATTAATTAAAAAATATGAATATTATTAGCCAAATAAATTAAATGTAATATATATTTAAACTAATTATAACAATTAAACCTCATTTATTCAATATAAACACAAAAGAAATTTACATATACATATATTTACTTAAATACATTTTATTAACTATTATCTTTATTTATTTTATAAACTATTTAAATTATATAAACATAAAATAAACACATATATAAATAATTTAAAATAAAATATTCTATATTTAATTAACACAAACTATTAAAAAAAAATACATATATTTAATCACAAAATAAAAACATTAGTAGTTAAAACGTTGGATAGCGAAGGGGTAAAAATTACTATTCCCACTCCAGTGAGTGCTACAGTAGGGAATGCGCTGGATAGCGGAGGAGTAAAATTTACTATTCCCACTTCAGTGAGTGCGACAGTAGGGAAAGCGCTGGATAGTGAAGGGGTAAAAATTACTATTCTCACTCCAATGAGTGCAACCGTAGGGAAAGCGCTGGATAGCGTAGGGGTAAAAATTACTATTCTCACTCCAATGAGTGCAACAGTGGGGAAAGCGCTGGATAGCGGTGGGATAAAAATTACTATTCCCACTCCAGTAAGTGCAACAGTAGGGAAAGCATTGGATAGCTTAGGGGTAAAAATGACTATTCCCACTCCAGGGAGTGCAACAGAAGGAAAAGCATTGGATAGCATAGGCATAAAAATTACTATTCCCACTCCAGGGAGTGCAACAGAAGGGAAAGCGCTGGATAGCGTCGGGGTACAAATTACTATTCCCACTCAAGTGAGTGCAACAGTAGGGAAAGCGCTGGATAGCGTAGGGGTAAAAATGACTATTCCCACTCCAAGGAGTTCAACAGTAGGGAAAGAGCTGGATAGCGGAGGGGAAAAATTTACTATTCCCACTCCAGTGCGTGCAACAGTAGGGAAAGCACAGGATCCCAAAACTATAAAAAATAAAACCATCAACAGTTTTATTCAATTTAATTTCCAATATTAACATAATATATCAATTTAAATATATTATTAACAAAGATAAAAAAATAATTACCCATTATTTAACACTATAAAACCCACAACACACACCTACAATTAATTACACAATGACATTTAATAATTACTGATTAGTTAATGAAAATTAATTTATCATTATTTATTAATTAATCAATAAAACATTCATTACTTACCATCTTTCACACCATTTACACATATTAACACCAAAACACACCTAAAATTATTTACATAATTACAATAAAAAATTACTAATTAATTGATGGTAAATAACTTAAAACACACACCTAAAATTAATTGAGCAATTAACCGAATTATTTATTAATTGACTAATTGAAATTAATTAACAACTAATTATTAAACTAATATTAATTAATCAGTGAACACATCAATTATTCAATACATTTTATAAAATTAAATTACTTCCCACCCTATTCCCCTATAAACCCACAACCCGCTACAGAACTAAAAACGCAGAATTAAACTTAAAATAAGTTAATAACTAGTAAAATTCTAAATATATATAATAAAATAAACAATTCTCATTCAAAACACTAAAATACATTAAATTATTAATACATTTATATTTTTGTAAATTATATTTTTGTAAGCGATATTTATTACAAAGATATTTATGTAATGAATGTTACTTACCTGTCAGTCTATATTCTTGTCAACTATATTTTTGTTCTCGATATTTCTTCACCACTATATTTTTGCAGCGATATTTCTACTCTGCACCAGTAGATCTAGTAGCCTTGCAAGGTTTCTTAGAGTTGTAGTCTGAAACAGAACCACATTGACCATACCTATTGTGTACCCTAAAAACATCTAGAGAGAGTGAAGGGATGAGGATCGATTACTCTGTGTTCACTATGAACCGCAGAGAAACCTGAAGTCTTTCGTACAATAATTTAGATTGACACTGGGACATAAACAGAACATCGTCCAATTAGTAAAACCATGTGTACGTCTCTTTCTCTCCCTCATAATGTTGGTGAAGAACCATAGTGCTGAAGGAAGGTCAAATGGACGTGAACAAAATTGGTAAAGTCCATTCTGCCTAGTGAACAGAAAATGGTAATCCTTCACCATGGAGATTGTAAAAAAAAGGCATCCTTCAGATCCTACTTAACAACTAATTGTCTTTTCAGCAACATACCTCTTAAAAGATGGATCCCGTCCAACTTGTAGTGTCTGTATATCAGAAATCGGTTCAAATCCCTTAGGTTTAAAACAGATCTTCTTTCCCTATCGTTTTTCTCTACTTGGAAGAATGTACTTCTTTCTTTGTACACTTCTAAACTCGCTTCCTTTAACAACATAGATTTTACCTCCTTGTGTACTACTTTTTGTTTATCTGCATTCAAAACCAACTTCTTTGGAGGAGTATACTGAAAAATCTATCTGAAACTTTGGACGGTTTCTTAAAACCCATAGATCCTGTGTAATGGTTTCCCACACCTGGGTAAAATGTTTGAGGCGACCACCCACTCTTCCGTGAGAAGAAGAAGAATGAGAAAACATAGTACATATACTGGTATGCAGTGTGACCTTTGCCCTTTGCCCAGGGTTTTCACCATGTCTTCGCAGAAAACGAGCCCCTTAGGGTTCTATGTGGTCTCTTTATCTGATAAATCTCCCAACTTGGGACTGACTTTCTTTAGAGCTGCCTTGCACTTTTCGGCGTTAGTCCTGTGTTGGAGTTCCCCAGGAGAAACATAGCTCGCAGGCACCAGCCTATAGCCTCCAAGTCTACTGGAAGCCCCTAAAATATGCGTCTTTGGACGTATCAATGATCTTTGTCAATGGGAAGATGATGTTAAGAAGGTGATCTTGGTATTTGTTGAGGAATATACAAAGACCCTTCCTGGGGTCCCTGCCAATTGGGCGTTAGGCGTACTTGTCATGGATAACTGGTCTAGAACATTCGGCCTTGAGAACATTCCTCCTTTCTTTCTCTAGTGGAAATCCTATCCTCCTCTCAATAAATGTGCCCACATGTTCAACTAGCGACCTTTTAGCACTGCTGGAATGTTTAACACTGTGGGGCGAGAACATATTCTCTCCTAATGGATTCCTGAAGTCGTCTTTGGAAGTAGGAGGAACTCACTGAAGAGGTTATCTCAATTCACATCCCCTTGGAGGTTGAGTACATACTCCTCATAAAGCTCATCATTATCTCGCTGGAGCTCCTCCTCCTCATGCTCAGTTTCTTTCATGTCCATGTCGCTCAGGACACCCATCACCATTGTATCCATGTATTGTGTGTCGCTCAGGACACCCATCTCCATTGTGCCGCATCAGATTCTTTTTTGTGCAGCACAGGACAACATTCCTCCATTGTGCCACATCATACACCTCTCGCTTTGGTGCTGCATAGGACACCCTTCCTACATTGTGCCGCACCGGGCACCTCTCTTTTTTTGTGCCGAATAGGACACCATTCTTCCATTGTGCAACATCAGACACCTCTTTTTCGTGCTGCATAGGACACCCTTCCTTTTTGATGTGCTTGAGCCTACTTTATATGGGTAAAGACCTTTACTCAATATGATTGGTCTTCCTTCTTTCATTCCTCCTTTATCCCCACAATCGGAGATTCTATTTGAAATAGACCATCACTCACTGCCAGACCCACTCTTAGCTTTATTCTTGGGCATTACTTGCCAATAGTCTCGCATACACAGATATGCTTCTCATGCTGGAGGCAATACTTAAAGATCTCCTCATTAACTTTCCCCTCTGGGATCTCAGGAGATGCCCTCTCCTTCCCGAGCATACTGTAAGTAAGGTGTAAGCTTATAGGCTGTCCTTCTCGGGCATAATGTAAATAAGATGCATGTTTATAAAAAATAGGTGGAAGTTATAGTCTTAAGGTAAACCTTAATGAATAAAGCCTCCAAAATAGAAAAAGGTTTTAACTGAAAGCTTATAAGGAATAAGCACTGTAAATTGGCTTTAATGACAATCTATGAGCCATATCTAATCAACAATTTATTATATGGAAGTAAAAGAGATTAATCACCTAGAGAAACAAAGTTGCAGGATGTCACCTGTGATGCTGCTGGATGATTAGCTGCTTACTGGGATAGCTGGATGCTATGACTTGAAAGCAAGTTTAGTGGGTTTTCAAGCTTGTTACGTAAGAAGTACTCATGCACTGTAGGATGGTCACATATATCTGTCTACATGAGTAATTACACAAATAACCAATTCTCTAGCACTTACTAATAGGTACTTATAACCATCTCTAAAGGAACCATTTTACAAACCTTCGAATAAAGAAATATTAAGGAAAAAACGAGTTTCTCCACTAAAACGATTATGTCATTCAGGTTTAAATCACTCTCAAGCCATACTCTCTCCTGGGTGCCTTTGCTCCTAGTGCCTAATACAGGGGCCGATTAAGATGGCGGATGGATCGCCACTGCCATGCAGGCGGTGGCGATCCGTCCGCCATCCGTGCCCGTCCGCCACCTATTTCCCCCCGCCATATTACAATGGCAGGGGGGAACGTGGTGGACGGGAAGACCGTCCGCCGCTTTTCCACCGCGGTCGTCTTGCGACCGCGGCGGAAAAGGTCTAATATGGTGGCGGTGTCTATCAGACACCGCCAGCCATATTAGGATGTGCTGTGGGCAACGCCCTTCCGAAAAGGCATACGGTCTTTTCTTTGGGGGCCCGTGCGGGCCCCCAGGGTGAAGGGTGGTGGGGGGTGGGGGGTGCACATGGGGGGTACCCATGGTACCCCCCTGCGTTTCAGAATACAACATGGCAGGCACCGCGCAGTGCCTGTCATGTTGTGCTTTGAAACACACAACATGCATATTTAGCATTGCGGCGGGCGGTTCTGTCAGCACCTCCCGCCGCAATGTTAAAAATGTGGGATGCACCCGCCACTGTGGCGGGTGCATCCTAATTCGAGGCGCGGGACCTCCGCCCCTGTGGCGGATGGTCCCGTCCTCCGACAGGATGGCGGACGGACTTTTTCCGTCCGCCATCCTAATTGACCCCACAGTTTGGTCATGAATTAACTCATCATGCAAATTGCCAAACCTGTGTGTGGCTGCCAGTTTCCTACGGGTGGATACATAATCCGCTACAGATTCATTTTGCTCCTACTTGCATCAGAAACAGTACATCTTGTTACAGCTACACAAACTGTGGTAGAATAATGCTGATCAAATAAAGTATAGCATTTTTAAATAAATCATGATCTTCAATTCTATCAGTTTTCTGCATTTGGTTGTATACTTTGAGCCTGTATAGTCCCTAACAGTACATAAGAATCCTTTTTTTCCTTGCTGGAGATAGACGACTACTATTGTCCTCTAAAGTAGCAATATAATTTTAAACATATTCCTTCCACTCTGTCCAATAGATACAAGGCACTACTGGACTGGAGAGAAAGTCTTTGGGTGTACTTAATGTTATGCCAGCACTTGTGGTACTTGCTGTGCTTACTTCCAAGGCGAGGTAAGGTGTAGGAAAGCGCGGCAGTCGTGGTGCTCCAGAATGCTGAGCACGCGCCCTGCCGCCTTCAAAAGTCAATAGTCTTCGCACAAGGGAGGGTAGCGGTAAGGTGATCTCACTCCGCTTCTAACTGATCTAGGAGGTGGTAAAAAAAATCAGTGGCAACAAAAATAGAGCGCCAGAATACACTTTTCCTCCTCACTTGTCATATTGACCAGGGAATTTCTCTCCAACACGAACAAGGGAGAATTAGAACCCTTTATTGTAATACAGCTGTTACTTTTCCTGAAATTCAATGTGAGTTCAAAGGGTTGATATGCTGCTTGCTCGTCGCCAAAACAGTGTAGTAACCTCCAATCACACACACAAAATGGAGACTCTGTGGAAGCTGGATTCATCTTTAATATCAACCCCTTTGCAATATGTTGGCACACAGGCACATCCAGCAGGCTGACCCCCACATTAACACACCCCTACTTAAGTGCTGAACACAAATTGAAGAATATTCCTAACATGTCTTTTATTACAATACTACAGACATTTACATGAAGGTAAAGGTACCAATCTGCTGAGTGCAGGAGTATATGGAACATCACAAATGACAGACACTTTTGTTGTGCTAGATTATTTTAGAAGGAAATTGTTTTTGTGATAGAACATTGTAAGCACATTTGAGAACGTTATGGTGGTCTGTCAAAAATGTATAGCATTCTTCCAATGCCCCAGTTTCTTTAGGAAACGAGGGGCAGATTTACAAGAAAGTGACGCATCTATAGAGATGCGTCACTTTCCGCGCGCCACCCTAAAAAATGCTTGCGCCACCATGGATGTGCCGTATTTACAATACGGCGCACCATGGTGAAAGGATTGACAGAGGTGTCAGAAATTCTGACGCATCTGTTTTTGGCAAAAGTCACTCATTGCTGGAGTCGTGTCACACGCATGAAGCAACTCCACCAATGCATTTTGTGGCCTATTCCCACTACACTGCGTCACTCCTTACGCCTGCTTCAAGCAGGCGTAAGGTTTTGACACAGTGGCGTCCTAAAAGTGACGCAGTGAAATCTTGTAGATTTCACTGCGTCACTGTTACGAGGCTTTCCTGTGTAGGAACGCCCCCCTGTGACGCAAGGCTTTACAACGGGACACATCTCCCTAGATGAGTCACGTTGTAAATAGGGCGCAATGTTTGCCCCGCCGTTGCATCACAAAAAGTGACGCAATGGCAGCACAAAGAGGCGCAAGGGGCTTGTAAATCTGCCCCCTAGTGACCATGTGGTTGGATTTCTTTAGGTGGTTAAGATCAGCCATGGATAAAAGTATGCTTTTCAGGATCGCTTGTGCTGCATCAGTGATTCTGAGACGTCTGTAATACTGCAAGGCTGAAGTGGAGCAAAGGCATGTCAGATCGGCATTTTGGTCTTTGGCAAGGATAAAAAGGAACAGGACGCCAATTTAAGAAGTGTGTTATTGGCCCTATAAGAATGGGTCAGACCATTTAGCATAGCTAGTGCCATTTTGGAAGGATGAAGTGGCATACTTGAGACATACATTTTTACAGATTACAGAGGACCACATTAAGCCGATGTTTCTGATGCCACAATCAGTGTTAAAGGAACTACAACTTTTATTTTTTGGATCTCAGTAAGGGGCATATTATCAACAACTAGCAATATTTATCGCTAAATGAGTTTAGCGATATTTTTTTTATTGCCGCGCATTGCCGGATTTTATCGCAGAGATAACGTGCTATTAGCAACGTTTATCTCAAATGCGATAAAATATCCGGGGATAGCGGCGAAATGCATGAATAGTCCCAGCGATATTCAGGCATCATCGCTAATGGGGACTTAACCTGAATATCCACCTCCCATAGGATATACAGGTTAAGAAGTGGTCTGAGCAGGAGTTAGCCTTTAGCGATAATCGCGCTTAGCGCTATTTTTTTTATCGCTTTGCCTGCCTTGCTAATAGGCGATAGCTGTGTTAGCGACTGTTTTCAATCGCTAACAGTTTGGGTACGCCCTCTTTGCAAGTCATTAGCGATAAATATCGTTAACATGCAAAGCGGGCCTCAAACCTGTAGCTATCGCCTAAAAGCTGTCGCTAACTGCTGTTAGCGTCAGCTTGCTAATAGGGCAATACAAATATGCCGCTTTAGGGGGAAAAAGTCCAGCTAAAGCGGCGATATGACCCTTGATAATATGCCCCTAAATTTTATTCTAGCTACATTAAGCATTATTCATCCAAGCTGGCACCCCCAGGTCACTTTAGAGGATTAGACATTGTAACCAAATAATAATAATAAAAGTGGATGAAACGCGTTGGCTGTCTTTGCTGTCAAGTTCAGATTTCTGTTTATGTGGCACAAAGTTTGTGTTCAGGACAGAACACTTGCCAATATGTTAGCCCCTGGTGACTGTCATACTTGAACTGCTTGGTTGGCTCATTTGTCTTCAAAATTCATTTGATTTGAATTTTTCTAGAGCGTGTGAATGCCCAAGGGAGTCCTGGTGCTAAGAAACCCATGACAAACTAACCAAAGGATTTATGGGTTAAGATGAAAGAGAAAACAGCCAAGATTTCAGCTGTTTACCTTTGCTAAGAAGATTTGGCTGGCGTTTGAGATGTGATGGCAGTTTAATCCATAGCTGGCAGGTGTAATACACAAAGCCAAGACCGCCCCAAAATACTTTCTTTAACCTGGGGACAGAGGCTGAGTACAGGGCAGCAGATCTATGTCTTCTTTTTGGTTGATACCACATAAATGTCCTTTTAAAGTAGTCAGATCCTGCACTGTACAAGGCTTTATGTGCCAAGCAAAATGCCTTGAATGCAACCCTTTTTTTGTTGTTGCAGAAATCCAATGAAGTTCCATCAGGGCATTAGATGCTGACATGTGTTTAGGACGTTTTTTGAAGAGGTGGGGGCTGCATTCTGCAGTTTTTGGAGCTTTTTGAGTGCAAATTGTGTGATGCCCAAACAAAGGCCATTACAATATTCGATCCTGGATAGGACCAGAGCAATAACCACTGATTTTATTAAGCCGGAAAGGAATACAAGTTGGCACCTTCCTCAGTGATCTCAGCATCAAAAACAGGAAGATCTCAATTAGTTATTCTGTTCCCTGAAGGACAACTCAGCATCAAAGACTCCTCCAAGATTCCTTGAAGGCACAGATCGAAGGTCAAAGCACAAAGGTCCAGCACCAGTCCAAGATTCCTTACCTTGGAAACTGGCTCAGGAGAGAGCCAATGGCCTTCAACCACCATGAATAATTCCAAAAACTGATTTCCTACCCAAAAATAGGAACCTCTGTTTTGTCTGAATTTAACTTCAGACAGTAAATTGTCATTCAGTTAACGCTTGTGCACCCGTTGAATCAGTCGACAACCTCCTCCATGTTGTTCGAGACTGATGCCACAATCGAAGTGTCTTCTCCATAAGCCACTGTGGTGAACCCAAACGAGTGGATCCGCTTACCCTGAGGCTCCACATGGATGTTAAAAAGTGTGGGGCTATGCGATGACCCCTGAGGGACCCCACAGGGAATCGAGAAGGATTTAGAGTTGAACTCCTCAAGTGCCACAGTCTGCTCCCTATCCCTCAAAAATGATGAGAGGAGATCGTGCGCCAATCAGGTAATTTAAGTTTCTGTCAGGAGCTCTAGCAGAACAACATGGCGTACCGTATCTACAGCAGTGGAAAGATCCATTATCTTTGATGGATCTGATCTCTTCTAAAACAGCTATCAAAGCTATCTCAGTGCTACAGTCTTATCTAAAGCCATATGGTGCATTGTCCAGGAAGTTGTTGATAGGCTACTATCAACTTGATAGGCTAGTATTGAGATATTTTTCAAGTAACTTAGCTGCGTACGGTAACCGTGAAAGTGAACAAAATCTTTTCTCCTCCTTGAGATCCAGCGAAGGTTTTTTCAACAGCGGCGAACTGGAAGACTTTTTCCAGTCTGTTGGAAAAATACCCGCTGTTGCAATTATATTTAACAGAATTGTTAGGACTGGAGCAAGACTGGCTGTTAAACTTGCATTACCTAAGACGAACACGGCTCCTAACTTAATATGGTTGATTAGTTCAATCGCTTGGTCAGTAGTTAGGAGTGGAAAATTGTGCATACCTGGCTTCATGAGCCGATAAACAGGGATTCTGGGCTAAGGTAAGATGGGGGAGCGGGTGGGTCATCCTATATACCACCTTGACTTTGTTTTTAAAGAATTCAGCCAGTTTATCACAAAATGCCTGTTGGGGAGGGGACTAGAAGAAAAATTGTGACTCAGAAGAGACTGGACTACTTTAAAGAGTTCCTTCGAGGAATTGAAGGCCAGTTTTATTTTTTCTGTGTAAAATGTAGTTTTTTTTTATCCAAGATGAGTTGTTTTTTATTCACAAATTACTTCTCTATATCTACCTCTACATATCTCATTGTAATCCCATCTCCAGGCTTTCTCAAGTCGACAGCATTTGTGTTTCATGGCTCTGGGTGCCAGAAAAAAACAAGGAGCCGATGGCCTTTTCCGAAAAGATTTTTAAAATGTTTGACATTACTGGTTTTAGGACTACCCCACTTATCCAGTTATGATAACTCACTACCGCTACATTAGGATCGCTAATTACATCAAGCTTGACGACTTTAGGGTCTCAGCCAGAACCCATTTATTTATCTCATTCCATAGATGTTTACATTTACTCTTCTCTGTCATTTTTTTGCAGGTATGAAAGTCTGAATATTTATACTGAACTGAACTACTATATGATTCAGGCATATTATGGGTAATACAGCATGAATCCTCAGATTATGATCATTTGAGAAAATGGCATCTAAAATATGGGCTGTTTTATGTGTAGCAGTTTCACTCTCTGTTCCAACTTGAAAAAAATCAGAGATTCCATTAACAGACTTGAGTCTTTATCCTTAGGGTCCTCTAAATGAAAGTTAAGATCCCTGAATATAGTGTAACACTGATGTCAATATGGTTACACACAGTGTCTAAAAACGTAGCCTTAGGTCCAGGGGGCCTAGAGATCAAAAGCCCATGAAAAGTGTGTTACAATCAAAGGTTATAAAAGATGTAGGTTATTAGGGTTAGATCAGGTTACAGGTAAGTCAGGTAAAGCTCCACCAAGAGCAGCGTGCTGCTGCTCAGCCCTTCTCAATCCAGCGGTCCACTCGTCCGAGCACAAACTCTCTCAACATTCCAACCATCTACTGACCTCACTCATTGACTGAGGAGCAGGGAACATCCAGACTGTGGGGATAATGCATAAGAAAGCAAGAGGCCACAACACATCTCCTCCCTGTGAAACAACAGGTAATTCAGCATGACGAAGGATGTAAAAACAACCTCTCACAAAGCGTCCAACAAAACTATAAATACCACCCCACCAAAACAAACAGAAAAGGTCATACAACACTTTCTGCAATAATTTCAATGCTCCAAAGTGATATAAGATGGTGATATATATAGGCAATCAATACATCCCACAAATTCACAATTGAAAGAGTGCAGATAACCCAATAACAGAACACAACTACCCGATCCCCTCACAACACATACACTCTAAGCACCAGCCTGTTACCCTCCATAATACAACTCTGAACAGGATCAGGGCATCTCCCACACTCTTTGACATTGGTGTGTAACCACATACCCCTATCACCATACACCTAAAGAGGAACAGGGTTTCACCTACCCTCTACTGCATAGGGGTGTAACAACGTGCCCCCTTAACATTGGGCTAAAAACTGCCCCATCATCCTACCCATACAAAGGATGGTAACTACCCACCGGGCTTAACCTGCATCCTAACCCCTGAGGAAGGATGGGCTAAATCACACTTCACACAATGTCACTCAACCCACTCTCCCACTTCTGCATAGTCAACAGGACAGAGAAAACGTACACCCGTACAACCGTGGGCTTATGCACTGACCTACACCCTTAACCCGTTAGAAAAGATTAACTAGTCTAAATACCCTAACATGTCACTCAGCATATGTGACTATAACATTCAACCCCATAAAAACATTCCTAAGATTCAGCAGGATATTGAAGATTCAACACACTACACACAAACATAGCATTGAAAATTATTCACTCAAAGGGAGTTTTAAAACCCCCTCTCCGGTGAGCGACTCCTCAACCGAATCCAAAATCCATGTCAAAGGCGAGTCTGTCCCCTTAGTGCACTTCAGTTTGTAGCTCACTAGGTATTTTACCTTAAAAGTGTCACTGTCCCAATACTTATTTCAACCCAGTGTGCTCAGTGCTGGTGTTCTAGGCTTCTCAAGGCATGTTGCACAATCTTCACACCTATTAATAATTTACGCGCAGTTCCAGGTGATTCAACACAGCCGTTTATTAATGTGATGCGCCGCCTGGATGAAGTCAACCTGCCCAAGTTTCATAATAAAAGAACTGCCATTTGAATGCAGTTACCGCTCTAGATTCCTCTGAGCGCATTCTCTCTACCTTTTTGATATGACCATGTTGCAGGAGGATGTCACAAACATATAGCGCACACACCCCTTTGAGGATCTATTTAAAGACACAAAATATATTGGTGTGCCAGAGCAATTCATGCACCCTCCTTAGAATGTCCATGAAATGCCAGAAATGACAAGTGAAACCACATAGGTCTTTCCACACAAGACCGCCGGCCAGCAGACATGCACTAGTTTTCACTATGACGTGTGCGTAAAGACTACCCCCATGAACTTGGCCTCCCACACTGACATGCAGCGCTGCTGGAGGTCCGTGCAGAGAGACACAGTTCACATGCTCCTCAACAATCCTGCTGACATGCTCCAGACTGCTGCTGCAGTCATGCAAAAAAAACGCCAGTAACAAGCCAGTATTCAAATGCTGCACAATGCCGCTTGGCCAATGGCAAGCAAAGACAAGCATTGGCATAGCCAATAGGTCTCGCCTTTGGTTACCTTATAAGTGTTTAACCATGCAACAGTTAATGTTGTTGCACCAAGGATATTGTGCTCCATAACTAAATACTTATAAGGTCCCAAAAGCGAGACCTATGGGCTATGCCAATGCTTGTTTTTTTATCGTAGTGCACTGAGACAGGGAGTGAAGGGGCGTGAGATCAGGAGGGAGAGAGGTACACTGGTCTGGGAGGGAAGATGTCACAGAGAGGGAGAGAGGAGTAACTGGAGGGAGGGGAGGGATGAAGAGGGAGAGAGACGAAGAGTTGGAGTGAAGAAGTTGTCATGAGGAGGAAGAAAGGATTCTACTAAGGGCAGGGAGCGGGCTGAGGCGAAAGAGAGGTGAAGGGATGGATATGTGGTAAAAAGGGGACAGGATGCCACTGACGTGAAGGAGGGTGGGCTGAAGAGGGAGAGATGCTGTGAATGAAAGCAAAGGAGTATGGGCGAGAGCGCTAGTGGTGGGAAGGTTGACGCCCCAGACGCAGAATCGATGCCCTGCTATAAATCTGTGACTATCTACGAGAACAGATGTAAACCACATGGCGAAGCGTCATTTCCTCTGCCACAAGATTATCCGGACCTGCCAGATCAGAGAGCTGTTCGAGGGCTCAGCGTAGAGGTGTGGCAATAAGGCACAAAGGTGCTAAAACCTATGGCTGCAGTGCCCTCCAGCGCCATGTTTCATGTCCGGGGCGGAATATGTCATCCAAGCCCCTGCCCGTTGGAGAGGTTTCCCACCACGGATCTTTGCCGGAGGGCTGTGCCTCACCTCGCTGGCCTCTGAACCCTCACTAAGGGGCCGATTAGGATTGCGGTGAATCTGCATCCTCCGGGCCGTCGGAAGCCACCGCCGGCCCGGAGTATGCGGATTCACCGCTGCGGTGCCTACAAAGACCCCCTGCCAGATTAGGATGGCTGGGGGGTCATTGGAGGACGGGAAGACCGTCCACCGCTTTTCCCCCACGGTCGCCTTCCGACCATGGCGGAAAAGCTCTAATATGGTGGCGGTGTATCAGATGGCGGTCACATCCTAATTCGCACGGAGGGACCGCCGCTGCCCCAGCGGACGGTCCCTCCACCTCGGGGGTGGCGGACGGACGCAGGTCCGTCCGCCATCCTAATAGGCGCCTAAGTGTGTTAAAGTTGTCCTCAGAGCACAGGAGATAACCTGCACTGTGTTAATGCAAAGCCTCGCCCGCAGGTTGAGTGATTTGTGGTGAGAGGCACCCGCCCTGTGCCGCCGTGCAGGAGACGCCACAGATTGCATGTACAGCTTCAAAAGTCCCGGGCGATTGTAAAGTAAGATATTTCATATTGGCGGGAGACGAATGGCTGCATTTTCACGCATGTCAGCGGGAGACGAATGGCTGCATTTTCACGCCACCCCTAGATGTAAGGGAAACTCAATTTCAGAATTCCGCACACTTTTGCTTTCCTCCCGCAGGCGGGGGCGAGATTTTTTGATGACCCCTTCGCGTTTTCATTTTTATTTCTTCCTACTCACAAACACGAAACGACGGCAGTAGATATGGAGCTGTTTTAATAAACTCTACACACAGTGCTTTATGAATCCTGTCCCCTGCTGCTGCTAAACCCATCCCAGCCTGCCAGAGCACGACACACACTGCAGAAAGAACTACCAGAGGCCAGCTGCCAGATAACACCACGTGTTTGCGTGTGCGCGTTCCTTCATTCCAGGCTTTGAGGCTCAGTCCTTGTTTGGCGTTTACCTTGCGGGAGCGAATGTGATAATTGCAAACAGATGGCGCTGCTGCTCGCTCCCGCAAGGGAAATGCCAATCGTGCACAAGGGCCAATGGAAAACAGTGCAAAACATGCACGAGTTTCAACAAAAGTCCTGAGCGATTCCAAGAGGTCCCTCATAAGTAGCGCTTGCACGCTGCATAGGCGAGACCTGAAAAATGAATAAAGTGTTTCATACTGTCCAATCGGCATATAGAAAAGAGGTTCACCACAAGCCAAATTTAGTCATCAGTACCTTGAGACACTTGCTATCAACTGTAAATTCCAACCTTGTCTGCGCTAGTTGCATAAATAAAGTTGAAAACCTCCTCATACCAGAGTTGTTTCAACGCTAAGTTCAGATACAGGCTCCCCGCAGGTCAAATGTTCCTTGTCTCACCGGTTCACTTCTCACCAGTGTTTCTCATCCATATGAAATAGGAAGCCCTCTGCTGCACACTTATGCTGGCCTGTTTAAATTCCCTGGACTGCAAGCTGTCTGATGTTCATAGACACTGCCCTCCGGGCTCCTAATGGGCGTGCTGCGGGCGAGGAGAAACCTGTGCCCCAAGCGCCAGGATTGGCTGCGAGGGGCTGCCAGTCTTGTGACGTGAGGCGCCAAGGGGTCGAGGAGCAGAGGTGGCGCGGACCCGGACCGGCGGTGACTGAGGTAAGTTTTGTTTTATATTTAATATTTAATTCCCCCCGGAACATCACCCACCCCCCTGCCAGCGCGACATCACCCCCCCCCCCGCCCCCCCACATCACCCCCTCCAGCTGCGACTGGATTTGTGCAATAAATAAACATCTTTTAATCCGAATGAAGTCATCACCAGGGCCCTGGAATTTCAATTGTATAATGTTCATGTGTGACTCGGACGGACACACAAGCAACAAAAAAAATCGGAATGTTTTGTGTGATTTTTTTTGTTTTTTTAATGAAAACTGGTTTTCTGCCATAGCGTGGTGGATGCAAAGTGCTCTGCCCTGCATAGGTGATGCAAGGAATATGAACAGTCTGTCCACCGCATAAAGGCAGTTAAAGAGGAAATACCAACAACATACGGTAACATCTTAGGAAGGATCGTAGCAAAGAGATGTCCTCTGTGTCAGACAATTCCACAAATAAGCAATACTTTCATAAAGGAACAGTGTGATCACCATTTAAATTCAGTGACAACTTAGATAGTCACACAGCCACCACACGTATACACTCGCCAATTTTGTGTAGTTTAGATTTTGTGGCGGACCCACTGTATGCACCTGTCAACCTTCCGCCACCATTAACTTTCATTTTTCAGGGAGCACACCATTACATTACATGTTCTTATGCACACAGTCCTAACTTAACATTAACTCAAAAAATGAATCCACACGTGACACGTAGCGCCAAGAGACCGACTGGCTATGCCAGAAGCGTCCTCACTCATAAAGTTAGTAGGAACAGTGGAAATGTAGGGCGAGGCTGGGCATCGGTGTGTTATAGCATTGCCTTGAACCGTGTTTCAAGATTACAAGTGCTCTCCCAGATCTGCTAATCAGAAAGATTGTCAAATCCTGTAGTGAAGCTGACTGAACCAGCAGGAGACTTATGGCTGAGTCGCCAAATGGTTCATTTTTGTTGGAATGGATGCTCCCTCTTCAGACAGTTTGTACAAATGCAGCTTTCATCATTTCAATTGAAAAAATGTCATGTAATAAGGAGTGGTGAAAATGGTCTGAAAGAGCAGTAAATTAACAATAAAAATGGGAGTAGGAGAACTCGATTTGTGCTCACTTCAACATTTGCCTGCTTGCCCAGAATACATAGACATTTATACTGGCAGGAAGGGTGCACAGTACAAATTTGCTTTCTAAAATTTACTTTAAAATACACCATTTGCCCACTCTTTTTTCAAAAATTTCTCGGTGGAGAACCCCCCAAACCCTCCTTCGGTTGTTAGGGCTTGCTCGCTCGCCGCGGTACACTCCATCTAAAAGTTTACGCCTCCCCACTTTCAAATGTCACCAGCCGCCACTGCCTCTCGCTCTAACTGTCCACTCATCCAAGCACAGACACTCTCAATGTTCCAACCATCCAATGACCTCACTCACTGGCTGAGCAGCAGGGAACATCAAGACTGGGGAGAATGCATAAGATAGCAAGAGGTCACAACACAGTGCCTCTATCTGTTAGCTTGTATCTAAAACAAAGAGCCTCACAATCTGAAAAGGTGGAGGGGTCATATATTATACCCAGTGAATCACAGTACACTATCACTAAACCGCCACCACGTATACCCACCTTATCAAGTCTACTAATGGTGTAGCCAGCCAGCAGTGCCAAGACAACATCTGGGTCGGATGTTTCATCCAGCCAGGTTTCGATTAAGAACACCAAATGAGGGGTATAAGAGTCTAAAAACTCAAGGAACTTGTATTTGTGTTTAACAAGCGACCCAGTGTTAATCAACCCAAGACGTTTGGTTTGTGCTCTAAGCATTGTTGTGACCTTATTGACTAATCCAAACCCTCCAGACAAGGGGTCAAGTTACAATGCTTACAATGATAAAAATCTAACTTTGCTCCAGGATCTAAAAGATTGCAGTCAGTTTGCCTTCCTAATGTATTAATGCCAAGCAGCGCCTCCTTTCTTTAAAGATATGAGGGAAAACAACTAGAGGTCCTGGCGCAATGCGCATTGCGGGCACCGATGGGTGCAGACAGGTTTGCCTTTCGAGCTATCATTGGTGTTTAAATAGTCTCCTCCTAGGAAGACTAGACTGCAACTTACCCAAAATGGCGTCCACACGCTCTAACCGCAAGCAATCCTTTTCTATTGGAATTGAGTATGTGCCTGGTAACATTATGTGCAAGTTGATGTCCAGGATTCCTTTTTGTTTTGAAACGTCCAGCAGAGCTGATGTAGAGGTCGGATGTGAAGTGGATGTTACATATGAACAGAGGCTGAATAGATTCAATAGCATAAAGATAGGGCATTGTGTGATTTTAAAAAGTCAGCTTAATGGGTGGCCATGAGAAGTATAAATGGTGGTGTACATGGGAAATGTAAGGATTAATTAACGCTGTGTAATTACCTTGTGGACAGAGGTAAAAGCTGGCACATCTGGAAGGATTGTATTAGTTAGAAATTTGCTGTTTCTGCAGGATCTCCCCAAATTGTTTTCCCTTTTTGCTAAATTCAATTTTTGCTGGCAATAGATCTCTATGCAATTGACCACTGCTAACCAGTGTTAACATGCTCCTCCCATCAACATTATGAAATTGGTATACTCCTGATTAATATGTTTAACTTACCTATAAGTCCCTAGAATATGGTACAAGGTGTACCAAGGGCTTGTAGGTTAAATTTCACAAGTGAAATACAGCTCCCATAGTTACATCCGCTACAGTGAAAATATAAGCATGGCTGCAAGCCTGGCAACAGTCTCTAGGTGTGCAGGTTTTAACTGCAAATTGGATTTGTTTAAAAAAAAACTTTTGACAGGTTTAAACCTTCCTTTTAAACATGATTATGACACCCCTAGCTAGGCCTAATTGCCCATAAACCAAAGTGCATAGAATTTAAGTATATTCTGTGTGCCGTGGTTAATGGAGGGTACGGTTATGCTAAGATAGTGAGGAGCTGTATCTTCGATGACAGATGAAGGAAAGTTTCTTACATATTGAAGGGAAAAGATAATTCTTCAGATATATTTCAAGTCTTTGTAATTATCTCCTAGTATTAGGAATTGTGGTATAGTCACTCATGACTCTCATGACTCTCAGAAACTCCCAGAAGAGCCTTAAAATGTATGGTTTTCCCCAGGCAAATTCTTATCTATTCCTGTGGTTTCCTATTGTAGATTCGATGATACAAAAATCTGGTAGCCAGTTATTGAAGCCTTCTTTTAGGGTCTTCTTCATTACAGTTTGTGACAGTGCTGAAACAAATACCTTACCTGGGCCAGATTAAATCCAGCCTCAGCCAGATCTTACAATCATTTTATTGAACTTGGTTATGTCTCTAGGACAGAATGGGATATGTTTTGAGGGCCATTGGAGAAGCGCTCACAAGAAAGACTAGGATTCCTAACCCACGCCACTCATGAAATTGATTGTTCGTTTCTTGTGACAATCGGTCACTACACAGATGCTATACAACTAGTCAAGGGTTAGATGGCAAAATACAGGCCAGGTGTACATTGGGGTGAAACAGAGTGACGCCATAAACATGGCAGTTGAAACTGAAGGTAGAGTGATGTTTTGATATGGATACAAAACACAGAGGGTTTATAAACCACATCTGAATGTTAATAGTCCCTGTGAAATAGTTCAATAAATTTGGAACATCAGCACTGAGAAAGATAGTAGGGCAAATCTCTTGTGGCCTCTAAGGTCTTCCAGTCGTACTTGGGTGCTCTCCCTTCCACACAGACTCACTACTGGCTCCCTCCTCACCTCACAGGGTTTGCGGAGTTCAAAGACAAACTTGCTGGCTGTCAAGTTATGATATCCCTGTCTCTTCTCCACTGGCATGCCCCCCAGCTCAGGGTATGCCCCAACAGCAATTCAATAAGAAGTCGTTAGAACGGGATCTCTAGTTGGCAATGGTATACACCTTTGTCCAAGTAGGGACCCTTGCTTCTAAGTCAGGATAAGGGGATTACACTCCTAGATAACCTCTACTCACCCCCTTGGTAGCTTGGCACGAGCAGACAGTCTTATCTCAGAGGCAGTGTGTTAAGCATTTGTGAATATACACAGTAATACAGTCAAAACTCTACAGATGGACACAACACAGGTTTTATAAAAAATAAGTATTCTTTATATAGACTTAACACAAGACCACAAATGACAAAAATCCACAATGATGTACTTAAGATTGACTTAAAAGATGGTAAAAGTTGCTTAGTTCAAGTTGGTGATAAATGCGATACAGTTCTCAACAAAGTACCTGGATGCATAACGCAAAATAAACAAAAGGCTCGCAGAGGGAGATGCATCGGTTCCGTGCTCGGGGGGAGATGATGCGTCACGCCTCAATGCTTGCGCAGAGTAGGGGATGCGTCGTGATCCTTACAGATGCGGGAGTGATGCGTAGGTTCTCGGCCTACGGCCTGGTTGTGATTAGCAAGATGGCGCCTCGATGCGGTGCGACAATCCTGGTGCGATGTGAGAAGATGGCGCCCTTGATGCAACGATGCAATGATGATGTGTAGACGCCCTGGCAGCCTTGTGACAACTCTGTACTTTGGAGCTGCGACAGGCCCTGCGACCCGCTTCTCCGGCGATGCAATGGCGACCCTCTCGATGGCGTCACGCTTCTCCGGGGATGCGACAGCAGACAGCTTCAATGAAGACACGCTTTCTGGGAGATGCGGCGGCAGCGCGCTTCTCCGGCGATGCAATGTTCACAGCTGCGGCGGCGACACGTTTCTTCTCGTTGCATCGCGCTTCCAGCTCCCAGCGGCACGCAGGGCTTCTGCGGATAGAATTCCCAGCAAGGAAATTCGGGGGGAGCTGGAGATGAAGTCTTTTGTCCCTGAGACTTCAGCAGGAGACAAGCACGAGTTCAAGCCCTTGGAGTAATATTCTGCAAGATGATGAAAGCCTTAAAAAGTTCCTTCTCCTTTCCTTGGCAATGAAGAAACCACTGCAGGCCAACCAAGCAAAGAGCACACTGGCAGAGGGGCAGTCCAATCTCCTGCAGCTTCCTTGGTTCTTCTCCTTGGCAAAAGGTTTGTCTTGTTCCCAGAAGTGATCTAAAGTTCTTGGGTCTGAGTCCCAATATTTATACTACTTTTCTCTTTGTTCTCTGAAGGCAGAGAGGCCTCTACCTAGTCCAAACCAGTTCTTGAGCACTTTGTTTACAGGACTCCTTCTTTCCTTTCACAGTGCAGGGCAGAAACATCAAAGGCCCCACAGGGGGTGGAGCCAGCATTGTGGAGGGAAGGCCCAGCCCTATTCAGGTCCCAGGTGCAACTCCTCCCTACCATCTAGATGCAGATCTTCCTATTCACCACTGGGCTGATTGATTCTGTGTCCTGTAATCCCCCAGCCCTGTCACTCAAACTCCAGACAAGGAATACACAACCTAGCAGAGGCAGGCTTTCTAAAAGTGGTATTTTCAAACACAGAATGTTAAAACCAACTTTATAAAAGATGTATTTTATCATTCTGAGTTCAGGCATACTAAACTCGAAATTCTACCATGTGCCCTGAGTCAGTTAGGATTATAAAATGTAATAATCTAACTGCCCATTCTGGCCTATGGAGAACAGGTAGCCTTGCAATAGTGAAAAATGAAAATGGCTGTAATTCACTAGTAGGACAAGCCACACATCAGGGCATGTTATACCTTATACTTACAATGCACCCTGCCCTTGGGCCTACCTTAGGGGTGTCTGATTTTTTTTTAAAGACCTTTATCGTACAGTTTGCAAATGATACAGCATATAGCCTACAACCTCCTTGGGCCGGCTGCATTGAAAGTAGCTTGTATGCAACTTTATCGGGATAACACAGCCGTTGAGCCAGCAACCCTGGGGTCCGGCAGCGTGGTAGAATAAAACCTATACACATCATACATTGTATGTCCCGAAAAATAGACAGGTCTATGGCTTTTCTATTTTTATGTGGTGATGATTCTTTGGTATCGTGTATATGCAATCGGCAGTCCGTGATCGCAAGCATCTATGGTTAGCATGTATGGCAACAATAAACAGTGAAAACGGAAATATGAAAATCATACATCAGTCACATGTGACACACCACTATAGCGAATAGTTAAGTCAATAGTGAATTGCACCAAGGCAAAGGAGTAGGCGCGTGTAGTGGTGTAATCAGGAAGAGGTCGTCGTAGCCGTAGCTGGTGTGTCCGGTGTCTCGACATGTGCGTCACCCTCCAGTATTTGTGATGTTGCTAGTGGGGGTCAGGATTAGTAGTTGAACCTTAGGGGTGTCTGATATAAAGAAAAGGGAAGGTTTAGGGACAGGCAAGTGGGTGCACTGGCCAAGTTGACATGGCAGTACTAGACTGCACATAGGCTCTGCAATGGCAGGCCTGAGATACACTTTACAAGCTGCTTCTGTGGGTGGCACAACCAGTGCTGCAAGCCCACCAGCAGCATTTGATTTACAAGCCCTGCACTGTACTAGGGTCTGACAAGTAAATCAAATAACCCAACCATCGAATCATTATTTAGTACATCAATTTAACAGAGGGAGCACTTGCACTGTTGCACTGAACAGCAGTGGCACAGTGCCCAAATCATATAACCAGCAAAAACATATCAAAAACAGAGGAGGCAATCTGATAAAATGGAAGGGAGAGTCACGCCAATGATGGCAGGTCTAACATACGTTCCCTCCAGCTGAAATGTGGGGAGAAATACCCTTCCCCTTGAGAGTTCTCTTCACTAAGGTGGAAAAATCTGGACAGACCATCAGCATTGGTGTATTCTGTGCCAGGGCGGTGTTCCACCGTAAAGTCTAACCCCTGTAGGGAAATGGACCGCCTCAACAACTTTGGGTTTTCAACCCTCATCTGCATTAAATGTCTGAGGGGGCCTGTGGTCGGTCTGAACCAGGAAGGGATTCCCAAATAACTATTGTCTCAACTTCTTCAGTGCCCAGACCACAGCAAATGCCTCACGCTCAATTGCACTCCACCTCTGTTCCCGTGGAAGTAACCTCCTACTGATGAAGGCTATAAGTTGGTATAGGCCCTCCTCATTAATCTGTGATAGAACAGCCCCAACACCATGCTCTGAAGCGCCTGTTTGAACAATGAATTATTTTGAGAAGTTGGGCGCCTAAAGCACGGGTGCTGTGCACATGGCAGTCTTCAGGGCGTCAAAAGCCTTCTGACAGGTGTCAGTCCAGTTCAATTTCTTGGGCTGCTTCCTGGAAGTCAGCTCAGTCATGGGTGCAGTAATGTTGCCATACCCCTTGACAAACCTCCTTAAGTACCTCGTGCGTCCTAAAAAGGCTCTAACCTGTGTCTGAGTCTTTGGGGGTTCCCATGCCAGGATGGTATCAATCTTGGGTTGTAGGGGCGCCACCTGGCCGCTCCCTACCTGGTGACCCAAGTACACCACGGACCCTGCCCGATCTGGCACTTACTTGCCTTGATCGTGAAGTCTGCCTTGCGCAGTGCCATCAACACTTCCCAGAGGTGGCGCAGATGTTCTTCCCAACTGGCGCTGAACACTGCAATGTCATCCAGGAAGGCGGCACTGAAATTCTCCAGTCAAGCTAACACCTGGTTGACCAACCTCTAAAAGGTTCCACAAAACAATGACGAAATGCACACCAACATTTCTCTTGTTTACTACTAGTACTTTTATCCATTCGTTGGTTGATTCATACTCTTGCGTGCAGCCCGAATGTTATGGTTGTGCCTAGCAACCAGGGTTAATTCATCTCTCAGAATGGAGCGTGTTTCACACTCCTAGACGGACGCACAGCGGGTTCAATTTACACAAACGATCACTCAGTTTGGTTCAAAATAAATCCGTGTATTTATTTATCTTCGTTCCTCCAGTGTTCAAAATATGGCGGGATGCGTTGAAATTACAAACAAAGTGAGTATTGAGGTAGAATAGACGAAGGGGCTTGTTAGAACATAGCGGAAGGAGAATAACTTGGGTGGTGGTTAGAGATGGATTAACTCATGAGCAGGGGCGAGGAAGATGGTGGTTAATGCAATGTTGTGTGCAAATAGAGGGAAACCGTTCCATATGAACGCGCGCTTTACAGATATGGGTGACGTTTTTAATGTACTGAGAATAACGTTATTGTGTTTCACGAGGTAATGGTGTCATTTTTAATACTTGCAGTTAAATCCCTGACGAAGGGCTGAGAATGCGCCCGAAATGCATTGGATGAAGGATGTTTTTTTAAATGTGTCCGCCACACTGCAGGAAGAAAAGGCCATTGGCAAACTGCAGCGTGTGTAAAGCGAATGAAGCATTTGAGTGTCGCATATGTGATTGCTGACTCACACTTGAAATATTTTGAACACTGGAGGAACGAAGATAAATAAATACACGGATTTATTTTGAACCAAACTGAGTGATCGTTTGTGTAAATTGAACCCGCTGTGCGTCCGTCTAGGAGTGTGAAACAACCTCTAAAAGGTGGCAGGGGCATTCTTCATCCCAAAGGGCAAAACCCGGAATTGGTAGTGCCCATCTGGTGTGGAGAATGCTGACCTTTCTTTGGCCCCATCAGTCAAGGCGATCTGCCAGTACCCTGACATTAAATCAAACATGCTGAGGTACCGTGCAGCCCCTAACCAATCAATGAGTTCATCAGCTCTGGGGATGGGGTGGGCATCAGTCCTGGTGACTGAATTGAGTCCTTGGTAGTCCACACAGAACCGGAGTTCAGGTGTGGCACCAGGCGCGGCAGCCTTTGGGACCAAAGCCACTGGGCTGGCCCAAGGACTGTTTGAGGACTCAATCACCCCTAAAGCAAACATCTTGGAGACTTCCTACTTGATGTAAGCCCTGACCTTGTCAGTCACTCTGTGAGCCTTGTGCTTCACAGGAGGACTGTCCCCGGTGTCCACATCATGGACACACCACTCAGTGACACCAGGAACTAAGGAAAATAGATCAGAGAATTATCCCAACAGTTGGCGACAATCTTGCTGCTGATCAGGGGTCAGTGTGGCAGAGAGGCTGACACCATCTACTGACCCATCTTGCTCTGTTGCAGACAGGAGGTCAGGAAGAGGCTTGGTTTCCTCTTCCATTCCATTATCCATTGCTAGGAGCATGCCCACTTCGGACCTTTCTAAGTGGGGCTTCATGCGGTTAACATGTAGGACCCGCAAAGGGTTCCTTGGAGACCGCAAGTTCACCAGGTAGGTGACATCACTCTTGCGCTCCACCACCTAAAATGGACCGGTCCACCTGTCCTGGAGCGCACAGGGCTTTACAGGGGCCATGACCCAAACTTTCTGTCTAGGCTGAAGCTCAATCAGAGTGGCATTCTGATCGTACCACCGCTTCATCACTTCCTGGCTGGCTTCCAGATTCGCCTGAGCGAGATCTCTGAATCGCCGAGTCTGGTTCCTGAAAGCCAGCATGTAACTGTATACATCCTGGGGAGGTTTCCTGGGAGATTTGTGATGTATTCCTATAGGTCCTGAATCGATCCCCCTATTCCTGACCCTATTCTGGTTAGCAAACTAACAAGTTAACTAGCAGTCAGCCCATGAGGCAGAAAACCCCCATGATGCAGATACCGTTATCTGACGCAGCCACACTACGGCACAGGAACGTGTTATCTGATTAGGTCATAACGCTTGCGATCTAATTAGACAAGCGATATTCCTCCAGCCCCTGATAAGGCATACGGAGTTCTCTAAACAAATCAAACCTATGACAACCTGGAAAAAACCCTGCGGCCATTGTTTTGATTTCACCGAGAACTTCAGCAAAAGAATGTGCTAACGAGCAAGTCGTATGACATCCTTATTGACGTATCTATGTCCATCCTTACGTCAATCTCGGCACCTTAAAGGTATAAATATTACCGATATTGCCCTATGCAAACACACGCGGTGGTGACGAGACGGAGCAGCCATACTTGCCGAAGCCCAGAGCAGAGCAGACCCCGCTGGCGCAGCCCCGCCTTCCTGACGCGCTGAGAACGAGACGCTGCTTTCTCCTGCCGAGAAATCCAGCACCGGCGTTTCCGGGTAGCCCTCGCAGGCAGCCTGGAATATCGAGACCAGAGACGAGAGATACCATCCCTCATTCAACCTAGATTCCAGGTACAGAACTGAATAACCCCTCACAGAGAATTCCTTAGTTAGTCACTTGGCAAAAACAAACTTAACTTAAACTGTAACTTTCTATTCCCGCCCACGTATTAGGATTAGGTCAGGTACACGGGGTAGGCGTATTTAGAAACACCAGTTGAGTACGTTTAGTCAAATGTATATGTGTATGTAATATATTTTATTCATTTTAAAACATCTTATGGCTTAGAAACCATATCAATGTTTTTACAGTATTATTTTATACTTCTGCTTTTAATGTATGCACTTTACTTAACTATAAGTATTGCAATAATATCGATCCATTTCTCTTGTATGAGAAAAGAGGCGGATCAATAAATAACACCTTTTTATTGAACACGCCCGTCTCTTCCTTTTCTCTACAATCTGATGAGACTAAGAATGCACGTACTGACTGAGTAAAATAAATTGCCTTTTGTTCACACGACTCTCGAGATACACTCTTGATTAGGGGAGAGCAAAGTTGGCATGTTCTATGGTTGTCAGAAACTAAATCCCTTCTTGTCTAATCAGGGAAGTTAATTCCTTCCTGAACATTCGAGAAAGTTTCTAGTGAACTCTGAGCTAGCTGGCAAACCCAAAACTTTAAGTCTAATATCGACAGTAGTAGACCTAGTTAACGTCTGGTCTAGGCCTATACTATTGAAGGTATTATTCCAATGCGCAGAGCCTATTGGGATAATAGGAACTACACTACATGGCGCCCAACGCGTTTGGAAAGGGCGATAAAACTAACGTAAGACATTTAGAGTAACTCAGTCGTGCTTTCTCACTCAGACCCCTTTTCCCAAAATACTCCAAAGACGTCTGGAGTGGGTGAAAGGTTATATCCGCCAGACCTCGCAGGAGGGAACTCCTATGTATGGTTCTTGGTATAGTCAACGTTGAAGGATACACTGTTCCAAAATATTGTGCATCTAATCTTTGTTTCCATAAGAAACCTGATCTGCAAACAAAAGAAATAACCTTCCTGTCGGTAAAATGGTAGAGAGTGAAGATGAAAGAGAGGCAGTTAGATTAGCAACTGAACTCGCAGAAGCTGATGCTACCATGCAGGAAGCAGACCCGGATATAATACTCATCCCGGTCATCAAAAGGAAATCTATAACCATAAAACTTATAGAAAATGGACTGACACCTAGAGGTGGTACAGTCATATTCGTAATTGAGGCACACGAATATCGGCAGACAGAGGTATACTATTCATGGATAAACTTTCCAGCAGCAAATCCTGTAACAAAGTACTTCCACTATTACAAAATAGAGGAACCTCCTGAAACGTACACTCCTTTCGAGGAGGTGGAAGTACCACTCAAATTTCAAGAGCACCTGCTCTTATTTGATGGCGCCCTAAAACATAATAATCACATCACCAGGCTCGGTCCTTTAGGTAGACCAGGAGCAACGTGGCCGGTCCTAGCCGGATACACACCACATCCAGACATCGAAAGGATGCCTGCACCACACCTGTTAACACAGCTAAAACAATTAATAAAAATACATAGACAATTAGTCCAGTATGTGATGCGGACTTCAACAATTCAGCCAGCGATTAAAATTCCACAGCTGACCCCTCACCAGGGGAACACAAATAAAATTACACCACAGAACATCCAGTCCTGCCTAGGTAAAGTACCGGCTAAACGGGAACAAATACCATTCTGGCTAGCGCAAAAAATCACCCAAATAGAGGCGGTGTTTCCAGACACCACCCCGTTCGAAAAACACAGGATTCTGACTATCTGTCTTCCAATGGGAATCGCACCACACATAGAGGACTGTGACACTTGGGGTACAGTCTTTGCTTCCATCTACACAAAAACGCACGGTGTTCCATCCATGTCGGTAATACCAGATGTGCTAAAACAAATTCAAGATGAATACGGTCCAGAACCCGCTTTAACTCTTGGTATGAAATTACTAAAAGACTTCAAGCAGGTCTCGGCTATATTATTAGCCAACATAAAGGGAGAAGCAGCAAACGTGGTGATCCGCCAGAGGTTAAAAGAGACAGATATAGCAGACCAACCAGCTGAAATTGCCAGAATCATAACAAAAATCCTATGAGGAACTAGGTAGAGATAGTTTAGGTGGAATACCAGTAAAACCACAACTGATTGAAAGTCCTGAAAAAATATTTTTTAATAATAATTTAACATCACCAAAAAAGAACTGGGATGGAAACAAACAATCCAATCCTAAAGAAAAGATATAACCTTAGAAATAGGGATAATATAAAAAAGCCTGATAGATATCAAGACATTGATACACGTCCCTCTCAATCTTTTCAGACTTCCTCGCAGAAATCGGAAAGAAGAGGACGATCATAACAAAGAGAAGAGCACGCCAAGTCCAAAGACAAGGAACCTGCTCAGCTAAAAAAGAAATTACAATTTCCAAAAAAGAAGGTAGCCAGCATTAAAATAGTTAACAATGCCGAGAATTCTGAGGACACAACTGAAAAACGGAGAATGGGCTCAGACAATGCTAGACAGCGCAGCAGAAGTGAGCATAGCTCGCAAAGTCCTTATGAATCATCTGGAGACAGTGGACACGAATGAATATCTTCAAGTGGAAACTGCAGACACCAGAGTTAGCAAACCTCACAAAATATACGAAATAACATTACGTATAGAGGGAGATAAGACTAGAAAAATAAGGGGACTATTTTGGGATAATCTCTCCAATGGCTATGACATCCTTCTAGCTGAAAAAGACTGGCCACCAGAGTTTGTCAGGGAGTGCCCTCATGGCGAAGAAATAATTATGCCTGCCTTCTCAAATCATATCCCAATTCATAAAAAATATACACTTGCTAGAAAGTGGGCAGTAGCTCTAGCTCCTGCTTTATATAAAAATCACGTAGGATGGGAGGAGGACTCTCCTCCTCACAAAATCCAGTTAAAATCACAACCTACTGCACAAAGGCAGTACACAATTAAGCAAGAAGCTAAAAAACAGGTAAAAGAAATACTAGATCTGCTAGAATACCAGGGGGTGATTGAAACTTGCACCTCACAAATGAACAACCCTTTGTTTCCGGTCTCCAAACCAGACAATTCATATCGTCTAGTTTTGGATTACCGACACCTTAACACATGTTGCAAAACTTTTGCAGTGCAAAACTCGCATAGTGCTGCACTAATGAATAACATAGTGCGCAAAAAATACAAAACAACATTAGACATCTCTAATGGATTCTTTTGTCAAAACATAGCACCAGAGAGCAGATATTTGTCTGCATTCTCAATAAATGGCACTCAAAAACAATTCTGTCGGTTAGCCCAGGGGTACAAGAACAGCCCGGGAGTATTCTCAGCGAGAGTAACAGAATTACTACAAATATATGATGATGAAGCATTATCTTATGTCGACGACATTTACTTAACAGATGATGACTTGGATACTCACTTGAAAAGAGTGAACACCATAATACTTGGGTTCGCAGCAGAGGGTTACAAATTCAACTTTAAAAAATCCAGAATTGCCCATCTGACAGTCCTGTTCTTAGGATATGAATTATCAAGTGAAGGCAAAAGCCTGGCTGACAATTTCCTAGAGAAATGTGCCGTAATCCAAGCACCTAGAACACTAAAAAACCTACAGTCAATTCTAGGCTTCCTAAATTTCGGAAGAACATACATTGCAAATTACGCAGAAAGGGTCAAACCCCTTTATGATCTGATAAAACCAGATTTTAAAAGATCCAATTGGACTCAAATACACACAGAAATTCTGAGATCCTTACAAACAGACATGCTAATTAAAACAAAATTAGAAACACGTGATAACACACGCAATCTTGTGATTCGAGTCATCCCAGGAAGATGCGGATTCACATACCTGACCTCTAATGAGGGAGATAAGGTACCAATTGCATTCAAATCACACTTGTACACTAAGGCTGAAATGAAATTTAGCCCAATGGAAAAAATTCTAACTGCAACACAGACAGCTATAGCAAAAGAACGAGCCCTGGCACAAGGTAAACGAATAATAATCGTGACACCGATACCAGCCCTAGAGGCTGTAACAAAAGCAAGCATTCCTAATGCTAAAGCGCTCCATCCAAGATGGATACAATGGGCTAACTCTCTTGCTGCAACAGACGTGGCATACGAATTTGATCCCAACTTAAAAACACAAGAATTTCTCCAATATGAATTTGAATGTCCTCCGCCGACCGAAATTCTGCCTCTAGATCATTACGGCTGTATAATATATACAGACGGATCAGCACAACCCGCAGTAGGGGGTAAACAAGCTTATAGTGCTGCGTGCGCGATTGTTAAAGGTCGCTGGCACGAAGGGAAATTTAAACCAACCCTCACTAAAACGCAATCTCTAGGAGATTGTACAGCTCAGCGAGCTGAACTACTGGCATTCAAGATGGCGCTTGAAAATACCGATCGAGAATTCCCCACACTCATAGTGTGCGATTCGTATTATTGCGTTCAGTCTTATAATGAATACTTGCAGATCTGGCTTCAAAATGGTTTTAAGGATGCAAAAGGAGGCACAATCAAGCATAAAATGCTCTGGGAACAAGTAGTTCTTTTACAAAAAGAACTACCAAAGACTCACGTGATACACACACTGAGTCATCAACGTGATGGCGTTCACGTTGCAGGGAATTCATTGGCTGATGAGGCCGCGAAGGCAGCTGTGCAAACGGCTTCCGTAGCTGCCATCACCCGGTCAAAAACAAAAATAGACAGCGAAATATTACAAGCTGTCAGCGCTTCAGAAAAGGATTCGATAGAAACACTCCCGAAAGGCTTTCCAGTAAAATACTCATACATAACTGATGCAAACAATGTTCCTTTTGCTCGAATCCCTGGAGTGGGGGATAGGGCAATTCCAAACATGGAACATAGGTTAGGACTAATAATAGCGGCACACGAAGGGCTTGCTTCTATACATGCTGGCGTCTCAGCCACAGTATCATTATTAAAACAGAGATACTGGTGGCCACAAATGAGAAGACAAACAAGGAACTATGTTCTAGAATGTGAAATATGTCAAAAAATGAAAGTATCAACGGTGAGACGTCCAGCCCAGACGCCCCTTCTAATCTCGGATAAACCATTAGCCTGTGTTTACCTCGACCACTGTGGTCCCTTACAAAGGGATGGTAACTATAAATATATCTTGGTCGCAGTGGATTCATGCACGAGATTCATATGGATGTGGCCCCAGCGAACGGCTGACGCCAGAACTGTTATAAAAGATTTGCGAGTCTTTATCGGCACATACGCAATTGGCATGCTGCATTCGGACCACGGTCCTGCTTTTAGCTCTAGAGCTTATAAGGAGGCCATGGTCAGCTTGGGCGTGGCATTGCGGTACTCTTGTCCATTTCACCCTGAGGGGAACGGAATTGTTGAAAGAAAAACCGTGACATAAAGCAATCTATAACGGCAAAGGTATTAGGTTCGGGAGCTGGGTGGGTCAAACATCTAATAAGTGTCCAACGTAGTCTAAATAACTTGCCAAGAAATTCTCTGAAGGGATTCAGTGCGTACGAATTATTATTTGGAACTAGGATGTTGATCTCTGACATTGATAGTCAGACTTCAGTGGTAAAAGAAAAAAGCTTTGATATCAAAGACCGTTTGGCTATTTTGCAGGACTTAAACAAAACAAGAAAAGACCTGAGCAACATAAAGTTGAAACAACAGCCAACAACCACTGAAGAACCACCACCTGTCCCAGCAAGACCTGTCTGGATTCCAAAAGTCGGGGATCTAGTCAGAGAAAAGATCGCAGTAAAGAAGGAATTTGGGCCTTCTTACAGAAAAGCAGTTCCTGTCTTGTCTGTCAACGGGACAAGATCAGTTGTACTACCGCCACTTGCTGGTAAAAAGGAGAACCGAGTTGTATCCATCGACCTGGTAAAACCACAATCATGTGGCCGATAACGAACAGTAGGCCAAGTGGACTCCCAATAAGTAGCAGAACACCAAGGTTTGCTACCAGTACAGAGGTCCTAACAAAGAGGCTCATCACATTCGAAACGCCTACAGAAGAACAACAAGGACTATGCAACAATGCAATAGAACTTAGACCTCTGAAAACCCAAATAAAAACATTTAGCAGAGACACACCAATCTATAATGAAGTACCAAGTGAAAATGCAAGAAACAGTAATCCTGAAGCAATCGGAACAATTGACAGAACTGCATCCGGCTACTTCATAAACTTCGTTGATTCCTCTGAAGGCTTCAGTGAATCAAAGACACAGCCATCATCAAAAACCTTTAAAGATAAAGCTAAAGAACTTTTGAAACAACTGAAAGAAACATATCTGATTTCTCCATGGATCGAATTTTGGGTGGGTTTTGGTGCATTTATCCTCATACTTTGGCTCATCATGGTACTAACTTTGGGACGCTTCATTGAGGGAAAATATGCTAAAATGGACACAGCAAGTCAGAAAATCAACTTGATCCTCAAACCACACACATCTTCACACGTCGAGAAAAGAGAACTTTCTTCAGTCAACTTCACAGCCAATCCTATACCGGGTGGGGTAGCATGGGACAACACTGACTATGAAATTTATGGTCTGGTCGAAATCCTGAAATATCCACACCAAATTAAGATCTCATTGAGTGACTTTGCAAAACCAAGCTCATTTGCTGATGATTGGGACTTCGAAAGCATTAATAATATGATGTCTGACTTAGTAATGTCTGCTAAATTTACCAAACATGATTATTTGCAGGGTTCTACAAATTATGATAGTATGTATTGTTATAACCACTATGGCAACCATTTTATACATAGATCTGCACAACCTAGAAATGTTTTAAATTATAATCAATGGGAACATTGTGCAACCCCTCCAAAAGGAAGCTCAAGAACCTTCTATGACAAATATTCATACTTTTCAGGTTTTAACACAAGTAATGCTGAAACATTTTATTTCAAATTGTCAAACAAGACAGGAACTAAGACCATGATAACAAACACAAAATTGATATATTCAGACTCATTCTTTGAACAAATGAATACTTTTGGTTTTGATTATTGGGACAAAAATGTTAAATTGAAAAGTGTTTGGGGTACAAAAGAATGGCAAGTACAGGGTATAGAATCTTTGTTTAGAGCCTGCATGATCCCAGAACAAATGATATTTTTAAATGACACTGTTCAACAAACCACCTGTCTTGGCCTAGCCAAAATCAAAGACTTAAATAAACCGTCTATTCCAAAGCCAACAATGTTCAGCAATAGCTCTACAGATGAAGAGATAGACGTAAACTATGTATTAAACCAAAACAGAACACATCCTGATTGGAAACAGTGGTTGATCTGGCCCACAGATACTAATAACTGTCAAGACAGATTCCTGAACAAAACACAGGGGTTCAAAATGACCAGGCCAGACCCTAGATATCCCCAAAGACATCACCCAGGGATAATAACCAGCTACAGTGTGGGCAAATTATGCCTTCAATGGCTACAAACTTCCACACTGGCAGAAATTAAGCAACACCTAACTTTACTTACTGATGGTGCTGACATGCGTGATTTCATTATGGGACCACGCAAACAGCGTCAAAAACGTTTCATAGCAGCCTCTGTATATGCAGCATACAACGAGGCCTGGAAGGTTACTCAAATTGAAACAGCAGAGAGAATACGGGAAATTAACCGTATTAATTTGGAAAAATCACTTTCTGTAGTGGACAATGGGTTAATGACTCTGTCCTCCAGAATTTTTTCTTTGGACAGCATTGTGTCTTCAGCAATCGACATATTATCGCAAGACTTACTGTTGCTACAACACGGTCAGTCTCAATTGCGTTCTATTGTACAGCTTGGCTGGACGTTACAAAATCAGGCTATGTGCCTTGGCGTTTAATCAACACAACGTCACTATTCCAAATCTTTAACCTTACTGATAGACAAATCAGTATGGCACAAAAGGGTGCTGATTATACAATCTTGAGCATTGAAAAACTCGAAAGATTACCAGTGACAATGTCAGAACGACCTGTCAGTGAATGGATAATACATGGGATAATAAATATTCCAATCTCAACCTTCAGGTTTCAATACTGCCAAAAATATATACAGGCTGGCATGTACGAAAAATTGGGAAAGGGGTACATGAAAACAACATGGAACCTGCCCTATACACATGCATGTGTCAGTAATAAAGGACAGAAAGTGTTTCTTAGTGGCAATAATTGTGCGATGTCACCAAGCGGCACGCTTCTGTGTAACGGAATTAGTTTGCATGGAGCCTGTGAAGGGAATTCATATAACCTTTCATGTCACCAGCAAGGCGCACCTGCAACAGAGATAGAACCATTCTTTCAAAGACTCAATGGGAGTTACATTGTAATTGTAGATCGCAGATGTTGTAGTCTTATGTTGTAGTCTTATGCCCGGGACTCCTTATCTCGTAACTACGACTGCGAAGGTCAAGTGCTGTGGACGCTCATTGTTCCCCAGCTCCTTTCCAGACAGGGAGGCAAAGGCATGGCCCAATTTGAAAATTACTTCTATTCGAATAGATACTTTAAGCAGAATGAAAACAGTGCTTCTTCAGACGCCTACAAGGCTCACGTCATCAAAAGAAATGTATGATCTCCAAGTCGCAAGGACGACTGCAGAGATACATTCATTGTTATCAACTAATTCCCCCATACATTTCGCAGAAATCCTGAATGAAATCTTAAATATTTCTGATACCAGTGGGGTCTCAAAGGTATTTAAGACAGTATTTTCGATGGCATTAACACCATTCAAAGCCATACTGGGTATTTTTCCAGATTTCGTCCATTCGATTTTTGGCGGACTTCCCCTGATCTTGGGACTAATTGCAGGAATCCTATTCTTAGTCCTTATTTTTCGTTATGGCAACCCATGTCACAGACAAAACTCTTGCGACAAGGGAAGAAACAATCCTAGCCATTGGATACCGGGACCGGATATCAAAAATCCTGGGACTATCCCGGCTTAGAGACCTGAACATGACTTGGTTTCTATCATTTCGACCAATGTGGCAAAGATGTGTTTTACCTGTATTAAGGTGTCTGCTATGCGGAGAAGAATGCGTGTTAGACACCTGTCTGACGCTACAATCGGATGCGCCAATGGATGCAGAAACATTGTTGAGCCCGATCAAGGTTCATGCTTTGTGCTGCCCTCAAAGGCTACCAATCCTGATGACGGCATTCGTGGAAGCTTCACCACTACGATTGAGGGGTAGTGAAGTTCAAGATGAAAGCAGCATCGATCAGGTACGACCTTCTGTCAGCAATGCGAATCAGAATGTCAATGGAGACAATCATGCGCACGAATGCATGGTTACACCTATTTCCGAGTTAGTGGAACTTTCCCAGGAAGCTGTTGACAGTTTTTTCGAAAGCCTAAATGATATGATGTTCTCACCAGAACAGAAATAGAGACTTTTGAGCAAGCTCGCACTCGGCGTTCCCTGAATTCGGCCTTCAACTTTAAAAATAAAGTCACATGAACAATTCTCCCTCCAGTTCACGGACAGCAATTTTTTCAGCAGCCCCAAAATATTTTTGCATATTTTTCGGGACACTATCTTCTGCTTAAAGTAAGAACTATTCTTAGAGAACTAAGGTTTCTTAATTTTAGATAGCTTATAGACATTAGCTGCCCGCTGGTATGTTCATAAATATTTTATTCTGTGATGGAATGGTCTCGAACTTTTTTCTGTATTAAGAGCCATTTCATGTGTAATTCTCATATACCAAATAGCAATAATGTATACAAATGCGTTTACTTTGGCATTATTCTACAGCTTGAGTGCATACAATACATATGACTGCAATTTTTCAGTATATTTGATAATTTCAAAATGCATTTATGTATTTTGGGGTGGTAAGGTATACACAATACTCTATAGTATGTTGTACTATGTTTTACTATGCATAGATTAGTAAATATGGCCATAGTTAGCGTGGAGTGGGTGTGATGTATTCCAATAGGTCCTGAATCGATCCCCCTATTCCTGACCCTATTCTGGTTAGCAAACTAACAAGTTAACTAGCAGTCAGCCCATGAGGCAGAAAACCCCCATGATGCAGATACCGTTATCTGACGCAGCCACACTACGGCACAGGAACGTGTTATCTGATTAGGTCATAACGCTTGCGATCTAATTAGACAAGCGATATTCCTCCAGCCCCTGATAAGGCATACGGAGTTCTCTAAACAAATCAAACCTATGACAACCTGGAAAAAACCCTGCGGCCATTGTTTTGATTTCACCGAGAACTTCAGCAAAAGAATGTGCTAACGAGCAAGTCGTATGACATCCTTATTGACGTATCTATGTCCATCCTTACGTCAATCTCGGCACCTTAAAGGTATAAATATTACCGATATTGCCCTATGCAAACACACGCGGTGGTGACGAGACGGAGCAGCCATACTTGCCGAAGCCCAGAGCAGAGCAGACCCCGCTGGCGCAGCCCCGCCTTCCTGACGCGCTGAGAACGAGACGCTGCTTTCTCCTGCCGAGAAATCCAGCACCGGCGTTTCTGGGTAGCCCTCGCAGGCAGCCTGGAATATCGAGACCAGAGACGAGAGATACCATCCCTCATTCAACCTAGATTCCAGGTACAGAACTGAATAACCCCTCACAGAGAATTCCTTAGTTAGTCACTTGGCAAAAACAAACTTAACTTAAACTGTAACTTTCTATTCCTGCCCACGTATTAGGCTTAGGTCAGGTACACGGGGTAGGCGTATTTAGAAACACCAGTTGAGTACGTTTAGTCAAATGTATATGTGTATGTAATATATTTTATTCATTTTAAAACATCTTATGGCTTAGAAACCATATCAATGTTTTTGCAGTATTATTTTATACTTCTGCTTTTAATGTATGCACTTTACTTAACTATAAGTATTGCAATAATATCGATCCATTTCTCTTGTATGAGAAAAGAGACTGATCAATAAATAACACCTTTTTATTGAACACGCCCGTCTCTTCCTTTTCTCTACAATCTGATGAGACTAAGAATGCACGTACTGACTGAGTAAAATAAATTGCCTTTTGTTCACACGACTCTCGAGATACACTCTTGATTAGGGGAGAGCAAAGTTGTCATGTTCTATGGTTGTCAGAAACTAAATCCCTTCTTGTCTAATCAGGGAAGTTAATTCCTTCCTGAACATTCGAGAAAGTTTCTAGTGAACTCTGAGCTAGCTGGCAAACCCAAAACTTTAAGTCAAATATCGACAGTAGTAGACCTAGTTAACGCCTGGTCTAGGCCTATACTATTGAAGGTATTATTCCAATGCGCAGAGCCTATTGGGATAATAGGAACTACACTACAGATTGCTCCCAGCCTTCCTTGACCAAACTCAAAGGTCCTCTTACTGGGTGTCCATACAACAGTTCAAAGGGACTGAACCCTAGGGACTTTTGTGGCACCTCACGGTAATCAAACAGAAGGCATGGCAAGAGGACGTCCCACTTATGCCTCATTGGTTCCTCAAGACCCATGATTATGCCTTTAAGGGTCCGGTTGAATCTTTCAACCAGCCCATTACCTTGTGGGTGGTAAGGAGTGGTGAACTTATAGGTAACACCACACTCTTTCCACAGAGACTTCATATAATTGGAAATGAAGTTTGTACCTCTGTCAGACACCACCTCTCTGGGGAACCCCACAGGAGAGAAAATCCCCATCAGTGCACGTCCCACCACGGGGGCGTCACTGTCCTGAGTGGGATGGCTTCTGGATACCGTATAGCATGGTCCACCAAGACCAGTATAATCCTGTTGCCCATGGCTGTCTTGGGCTCCGGTGGCCCCACAATGTCAATGCCCACCCATTCAAAGGGGGTACTGACTACAGGGAAAGGTTGGAGAGGGGCCTTTTGCCTCCTTCCACTTTTCCCACTTGCCTAGCAAGTTTGACAGGTCCTACAATGAGTATCTGAACTCTTCCGCATCTGGGGCCAATAAAAGTGGGAGACAAGCCTTTCAAAGGTCTTGTTCTGCCCCAGATGTCCAGCTAAAAGTACTTCATGAGCCAACCCCAGTAGGAAGGCTCTGAAGCACTAGGGTACCATCAGCACACGAGCTGACCCAGGCTCAGCAACCTTAGGCTCGCTATACAGGACGCCGTTCTTCCAGTAGATCCAATGTGATCCAGACTGATCACCTGCTGCCTGATTTGTGGCCTGTTGCCTCAAACCCTCAAGAGAAGGGCACTTCTTCTGCTCTGCACAAAATTCCTCCCTGGAGGGCCCCCCTTCTTGCTGCCAATGGGTCAGCTCAGGTAGGTTCCCCAGTTAAGAAACTTGCTCTCCTGTAGGTTCCAGGGAATCCCCCTCAAGGTCTGCCTCCTCCTGGACGGTGGGAACAATGGGAGCTAGTTTCCCGTGACCCTTACCTCTTCTCTTTAAGGCAGGTTCCTGGGCCATACTTTCAGGCTCCAGGATCTCTTGAACACCCTTGGCTGCCATAGACTGAGAGGTCACACACGCCCACTCGGGCAGACCCAACATCTCCAAATAAGCCTTCTTCTCCACCTTAGCTCAAGGGGAGCTTTCCAAATCATTTCCTAACAAACAATCAACATGCATGGTTGGCCTCACAGCTACTTGAAGAGTACCAGAGCCCCCCCACTCAAAGGGAACCTGAGCCACTTTGCAATGAGAGCTCTTAGGTCCTCAGACTCTCAGCTATTAGTCTGCCCTCGGTACAAACTTGCCACCAAGGGCGGTAGAGCCTTTTCGGTGCTGGTTCCGCATTTATGGAACACACTACCTGAGCCACTACGAAAGGAAGGAAACCTCCTACGTTTCAGAAAGGGGCTGAAAACGCTGTTGTTCAGGAGAGCCCTGTGAGCCACGTAGGCCAGTGGATGCCCTCTGTACTGTCAAGGTTGTTGTTTACCATCGATTCCCGAGCGCTTAGAGGCCTGTAGGTGATTGAGCGCGCTATAAATCAAAAATAACAATAACAATAACAATGGCTTTCTGTGTTGTCAGCGGCAACAACCGGGAAGAATGCATTGGGGACCACCTGCTCTTCAGACACCAAGTGACACTTGACAGCTGTCACACTGGCTCCGGTGTCTCTAAGAGCCTCCACTCTATGGCCATTGATGGTCAGTCACTGCCTGTATTTTTTAGTGTTATCAGGCAGCTGAGTTTTTGGGACCATTTCAAAGTCTCCTAATGAGACAAGGGACATTTCAGCGGGACCCCACCCACTTTGGTCACACTTCTCCTCCACTTCCAGGGCTACACTGGCCATCTGACGGGGGGTGAACAGGGTGGCACATACTGACCCTTTTGGAGACACTGGGGATCATACTAACGGTGTCCCACCTGCTTACACTGAAAGCAGGTAACAGGCCCCCTATGAACAGGTTTACCTGTCGGGGGTTCTGACTTCTTCTCAGGGGGAGGCTGGGAACCCTTACCTTGATTCCCTTAGGAATTACTTTGGGGCCCTTTCTGGAACTCCCACTGTTTACCCTTGTCCCCCCCACTCTTCTGCTGGGGACCCTGTCCACCTTTGGCGGAGTCTCCCACATGACCCTTGTGGACCCTGGTATTGACCCAGCGGTCTGCCCCCTCAGCAAGCTTCCTAGGCTTAGTTAACTTGCTATCAATAAGGCGCTGACGTAGCTCTGGAAAACAATTAGCAGACAAGTGCTCCCTGGCAATCAAATCATAGAGAGCTTCAAAAGTATCCACTTTGCTACCCTTCACCCAACCATCTACAGCTCTGCAAATGAAAGATACATATTCTACCCAAGGGGTTCCCTACAGCTTCTTACAATTTCTGAACCTCTGTCTATAGAGTTCTGAGGTCAAACCATACCATGTCATCAGTGCTTCCTTCATGTGGGCATAAGACATCCTATTCTCACTGGGTAGGTCTAACAACGTATCCCTCCCCTCACTTACAAAGGGGCCCCACAACCCCGCTACCCAATCCTTCTCAGGGTTCCAGTGGGCCAACATTGCTATCTCATAGGTTGCAAACCAATGACCAATATCTTCATGCTTATGGAAATCTTTGATGACATCCTTGGAGATATACACCCTGCCTTCTGAAGGCACAGAAAGTGCGCTGCCACCAGAGGGTTTGATCTCTAAGCCCTTCGCCTTGATCTCTAACTCCCTCAACATCCTATCATGCTCCATTTTCATTCTCTCTCTTTCCAAGGACAATCTGTTATTCTCTGCTTCCCTCTGACCCGCCATCTTAAGCTTAGCTATCTCCAGCTTGTGTACCCTATTTCTCTCCCTGTCTTCCAACTCTCTGGGGGACAGGTCTTTGGAAGAGATACTACTGCCAGGTGGGGATGGTACCCCTCCCCTGGTTGGAAACACTGGCCTATCAATTTGCCCATCTGCATCCCCAGCTGGCTCCACCACAAGATCAGGGGCATTTCTTGCTTCTAACCAGGCCCTCAGCGCCTTTTGGTAGTCATCCTTTTTAGAAAAACCTGGTGTAGCAACTTTCAATTTCTTGCAGACATGCTTGAGCTGTTTCAAAGTGTAGGTTTCCAACCTCTCTTCCTCAAAATCAAGATCCATAGATACAACAGATGCTGGTCTACTCATGATAGCAAGAATTGGGAGTTTTCAGGAAAAAATAACAGTCTAAGGAAAATATTCTACTAAAAAGAAAGTATTTGGTCGCGTTTGGTCTGCACTCACTAGTAGTGTACACCAATCACTATATATGAGTCACAATGCAGGTCCAAATCCTCACCGCTGACCACCAATGTTAGAAATGGGGGTCTCTAGTTGGCAATGGCATACACTTTTGTCCAAGTAGGGACCCTTGCTTCTAAGTCAGGATAGGGGGATTACACTCCTAGATAACTCCTGCTCACCCCCTTGGTAGCTTGGCACAAGCAGACAGGCTTATCTCAGAGGCAGTGTGTTAAGCATTTGTGAATATACACAGTAATACAGTGAAAACACTACAGATGGACACAATACAAGTTTTATAAAAAATAAGTATTCTTTATATAGACTTAACACAAGACCACAAACGAAAAAAATCCACAATACTGTACTTAAGATTGACTTAAAAGATGGTAAAAGTTGCTTAGTTCAAGTTGGTGATAAATGCAACACAGTTCTCAACAAAGTACCTGGATGTATAACGTAAAATAAACAAAAGGCTCGCAGAGGGAGATGCAATGGTTCCGTGCTCGGGGGGAGATGATGCGTCGCGCCTCAATGCTTGCGCAGAGTAGGGGATCCTTACCGATGCGGGAGTGATGCGTAGGTTCTCGCAAGATGGCGCCTCGATGCGACAATCCGGGTGCGATGTGAGAAGATGGCGCCCTTGATGTGACGATGCGATGACGATGCGTAGACGCCTTGGCAGCCTTGCGACAACTCTGTACTTTGGAGCTGCGACAGGCCCTGAGACCCGCTTCTCCGGCGATGCGATGGCGACCCTCTCATTGCATCCCGCTTCTCCGGGGATTCAACAGCAGACAGCTTCGACGAAGACACGCTTTCTGGGAGATGCGGCGGCAGCGCGCTGCTCTTGCGATGCAATGTTCATAGCTGCGGCGGCGACGCGCTTCTCGTTGTGTCGCGCTTCCAGCTCCCAGCGACACGCAGGCTTCTGCGGATAGAATTCCCAGCAAGGAAATTCGGGGGGCGGGGCTGGAGATTAAGTCTTTTGTCCCTGAGACTTCAGCAAGAGACAAGCACAAGTTCAAGCCCTTGGGGTAATATTCTGCAAGATGATGAAAGTCCTTAAAAAGTTCCTTCTCCTTTCCTTGGCAATGAAGAAACAACTGCAGGCCCACCAAGCAAAGAGCACACTGGCAGAGGGGCAGTCCAAACTCCTGCAGCTTCCTTGGTTCTTCTCCTTGGCAAAAGTTTGTCTTGTTCCCAGAAGTGATCTAAAGTTCTTGGGTCTGGGTCCCCATATTTTGTACATCTTTTCTCTTTGTTCTCTGAAGGCAGCTCTGCCTAGTTCAAACTAGTTCTTGAGCACGTTGTTTACAGGACTCCTTCTTTCCTTTCACAGTGTAGGGCAGAAACATCAGACGCCCCTCAGGGGGTGGAGCAGCATTCTGTAGGGAAGGGCCAGCCCTTTTCAGATCCCAGATGCAACTCCTCCCTCCCATCTAGACGCAGATCTCCCTATTCACCACTGGGCTGACTCATTCTGTCTCCTGGAACCCCCCAGCCCTGTCCCTCAAACTCCAGACAAGGAATACATAACCTAGCAGAGGCAGGCTTTGGATATTTAGACAAGAAAATACCTACTTTCTAAAAGTGGTATTTTCAAACACAGAATGTTAACACCAACTTTACTAAAAGATGTATTTTATCATTCTGAGTTCAGGCATACTAAATTCGAATTTCTACCATGTTCCCTGAGTCAGTTAGGATTATAAGATGTAATAATCTAACTGCCCATTCTGGCCTATGGAGAACAGGTAGCCTTGCAATAGTGAAAAACAAAAATGGCTGTAATTCACTATTAGGACATGCCACACACACCAGGGCATGTCCTACCTTATACTTACAATGCACCCTGCCCTTGGGCCTACCTTAGGGGTGTCTGATATGAAGAAAAGGGAAGGTTTAGGTACTGGCAAGTGGGTGCACTGGCCAAGTCAACATGGCAGTACTAGACTGCACATAGGCTCTGCAATTGCAGGCACGAAACACATGTTACAAGCTGCTTCTGTGGGTGGCACAATCAGTGCTGCAAGCCTACCAGCATTTGATTTACAAGCCCTGGGCACACATGGTGCACTGTACTAGGGTCTGACAAGTAAATCAAATAACCCAATCATGGAATCACTTATTAGTACATCAATGTAACATAGGGAGCACTTGCACTGTGGCACTGAATAGCAGTGGCACAGTGCCCAAAGCATATAACCAGCAAAAACATAGGAGGCAATCCGAAAAAATGGAAGGGAGACTCACGTCAATGATGCCAGGTCTAACAGAAGTGCTCCAGTCCCTTGTGCAGATGCTGCACATCAAAGCCTGGACTTTCAGATACTTCCAAAGTTGAAGTAGTATCCTGGAGAAAGATGAGTATCAATGCAAGCGGGTTGTCCTTTGTCTGGTCACTAGCCAGGTGCCAGGGTTGCAGAGAGCAAAAGAAGATGGGATTGCAAGACCTCCAGAGAGGAGAACCTACCTCTGGAGCCGGTAGGTATTCTGGAAAGCTCTCAAGCCATAAAGACTTCCTACACAACCAGGCTAGAAATACAAGGACATCGCCCGAAGCAGACTGGCAATGGACCAGATCAAGCTAGCTGAGGCCCAAGTAGAAGACAGTCAACAACCCAGGTTGATCGCCCATCTAAAGCCCCGGAAATGGAGGTGTTAATTCACAGGAAGTAAGAGTTATTGTCAACCCTAATTTAGTATCCGTCTATCTGGTACTCCAAGGTACAGCTGTAGGTGGTGGCTATAGCGCCAATAACCTAGTGGGTAACATGGCCATCGTCAGCATGCTGGGCTGTGCACTCTATACCCTCATTTCTGCACTAACAGACAGGCAATGAGGTATCAAAAGAAAGCAGCAGCAGTAACCATGCAGGAGGTGATCACACAACTGATCAGGCTAATTGAGCTGTCTTCTACTGCAGGTTGAGGTTAGTAGCATGAATGTCCTTAGAGCTCCAAGGTTGGGAGATAGTGAGATGGTGGGTGAATTAGATGTCATGTGGTTTCATCAGTGGGACATGCAAAGGTGGGGAGTAGCCACCACATCTCCTGAATTCAAGAAACCTTAAGGAGATGCAGGAGGCCAATTGAAGCTTCTCCAACCTTATGGTGTGTGGTTGATTTATAATATCTTATAAATGGTCACAAAGGGTTATTGGCTGCAGATGGTATCGGTAAACTAAACCTAACACAAAGGAAACTGTATAACAACAGAAAAGCTTGAAAATATTGGAAAGGTTTGCTAACTAGACACCATCTTAATCACTTACCTGATCGCTAGTGTGCCAGAAAGGTGCTGGGTCTTTTATTGGTCTATCATCTTCCACCTGCATGGTATAGTATGGAGGGGGAGCTAGCAACGTATGATATGCATCCTTCACCAGATCCACCTATTTTGATTGACTTTTTGTGAAAGCAGATCTGTCTACATACAAAATAGCCATTTGTTAGGTGAAGATTGGGGCACATATTTACATGCAAATTGTTATTTTTATTCACTGACTTAACTGCATAACTTACAGACAGCTCTCAGATTGTAACTAAATTGTATTACTTGTCTCCTTGTAAAAATGTTATCTCTCTAGATCTGTCTAAATCCATCCAAGGATGTGTAAGATACAGACCCATGGATAAGAGAATGGAAGTACAACCTCAAAGAGGATCCCATCAAAGCCACTGTGAGAACAAAGTCAGCAAAGCCAGTGGAAACCAAATGTACTCTGCACATAACAAAAGTACCTATGCAGACAACCCCGGAAGCACCATAGAGAGGTCCTCTATTTTCGAAGTCAGTGCTGCTGTAAAGCTAGACAAATTTATCGATGGGAAGGTGAAAACCATGCGTGAATCATCTTTGCAAACAGACCTTCCACAAGTCGTTATGGAAAATGACCTCTATGAAAATGTAGCCCTTTATAAGGGTGCGAAACCCAATCCTGCTGACCATCGAGTGCCGGAAACGCAACCATCAAGAGAGCACAGTTGTGCATGGGAGAGTAAACCATTCACCAAAGCGCGCCAGGGAGGGGTTCAGGACAGCCTAGTGCAGTTTATGGCATCTCAGTTTGAAAGAAACATCCAAAATAGCAAGGCTCAAAGGGAGACAGAGAGTGGGAGACAGACAGAATGTGAGAGACAGCAGAAGACTTGGGGGGAAGCAGAGAAGCAAAGCCACTGGAAGTATTCTACCAACAAATGGAACGAAATGGATGGACAAAGCCAAGATAAAGGCCTCCAGTGTGCTGACAACACAAAACGTCCAGAGGAGAACAATGTTATAGAGTGCACAGTCTATAAAAGTGGTCCCCCCTGTGGTTGTGGTTACAGCGAGGAGAGAGAAAATCCAACATATCCAAACACATTCCAGGTCATGGCTCCACAAGTGCAACATAGTCAAATCGGTCTTAACTTGGGAGCAGCCAAAATCCTGGAGGATTGCTTTTTAGGCCACATCAGGAGCTGTACAGCCTGCAGCTGTGCCAACCTTACTTCAAAAATGCCAGTCAAGGATGCATTCCATAAGTCCAAGGACCCGCAGAAAGAGGAGGCACAAGAAACTCTGTCCATAAGGAATTGGGGGGCACCAAATCTTTGCCAGAGTTCGCAAAAAGTGGATCCCCGTGGCACCCATCACCAGGTAAGACCCTACAAGCCCCACTCCCAGAACGTCAATAATTATGAATGTTGATACAGCAGACCCTGAAAACTGACCTGTCTGTAGGCACCAGTTACAGGCATTAGTGTTGCACAGTTCAATGTCCAACTCACTCTGCACGGTTGAAATCATTGACCTGTAGATTTGACACCAATATCTGCAGTAATCACTTCTGGTTGTCTCAGGAGTTAAGAGGAACTTTGGGGAACTCAAACGAGCAAGTAAAAAATTCCACCAGGAGTTAGTTTATGCTAATAAGAGACCTCATTAATCCAATAAGAAAACGCTACCACCTCAACCTTTCAAGGTCTGACGTCTGTCCATCGCTTTAAGGTAGAGTAAGACAGGGTTCTTCTCACTGGTAAATGGTGACGCCCCTCCCCACTTCCATTACATGCATCTTGGCCTCTCCACCCTCACAGTAAGGTCGCCTCCTCCGGCTCCATTCTAAAGCTAACACCACAATTCAGAACATATCCCAATGCAGTATTTTCCCAGCTGTCTCTGCTCTAGCCTGTCCTCCAGTCCACCCCTGTAGATCATCAACAAATGGAGGAAGGAGCTCTTGCCAATTCAAGCCTTGCTAGTGCTAACGCCATGTATGCTGCCCATCCCAGGGCCTCCTCAACAAACTGCAGTTGGCTGAGAATGCAGCTAACCATGAAACAAATGGGACAGTGATATATGTTAACAGCCAGAAAGTCACCACACTGTCTACCGGTGGCATCCAGAGTGTGATTTCAAATATTATGTATCCTTCATAAGGCCATCCATGGCTACCTACCTCTTTATTTTGATGATAAGGTCACTCAAGGACTCTTCTCTTCTCAATGAATAACCTCATGGCAATTTCAAGGGTAAAGCATCAGACATCAGGTGGAAGGTTATTTTATGTCTGGTGAACCAAACTAGGGAGCAGCCTACCAGGGGATGTTCTCTGGAAGTTGAAACATTGTATTTTAGGAAGTCTCTCAAAAACGTTTGTTTCAGATAAATCATCTACAGACTTGTGGAGTAGGCAGAACCAAGAGATGGTTCAATCCGTAGTTTGTGCTGTATAAATATTAATGTCCACTAACTCAAACCACTAGGAGCAAAGACTGGTGAAGACATCCTTGGGAGAGTGAATGAGGTCATTCTCCATCAAAAAGAGAGATTCCTCTCCTAATTGATCTATGATAAATTCAGTAATGGTGTCCAAGTCACATGAGATGGGGGGGGGTATTATGTTTCAGACCATGCATTTGTGCCCCCCCCCCCAGCTGCTTCTTCAGCATATATTTACATATTTAAGAAGCAACCTTGAACTTTGTTTATTAATATCTATTACCGTGGTGAGGCAGCTTAGAGGGGGAAATGCCACTCAATGGTACCAGATGCTCTGTAACAAAAGTAGGAAGTAGGACTACCTGTTCTCTTTCCCTGGAGGACATTTTTTATGTCTCGCCTGTCAATGCGCATGCGCATTGAGCAGAGCGAGACTATAGGGGCTTAAACAGAGCTTACCTAGACTGGCGATTTGATGCAGTGCATGTGTACTTTTAACTCAATGCGCAAGCGCAATTAGTTAAAATGCGCGTGCACAGCATCAAATCGTCAGCTTGGTGCCGCCAGCAGCTCTTCCCGCTCCGCCCCCTGCTGCATCAAAGGCTTTGCGCTCTGCCTCAGCCCAGCCATTCTCCTCCCCTAATTACCCCCTGCTGCATCAAAGGCTTTTTTACGGCCGGCCGGCCGTGCTTCCAGTTTCACGGCCGGCCGGCCGTGTCTTCTTTTCTTTTTTCATTAATTGAATGCGCTCACAGCTGCCCCTAATTACCCCCTGCTGCATCAAAGGCTTTTTCATGGCTGGCCGGCCGTGCTTTCAGTTTCACGGCCGGCCGCCCGTGTCTTCTTTTCTTTTTTCATTAATTGAATGCGCTCACAGCTGCAAAGGTCTGCGCCCTCCGTCACTGGTAATCTCCCCATCTCTTGCCCACAACGAATGGATAACCAAAATGTATAAAACCGCCTCATGAGTGCTGCAAAGCCCACGGCCCACCCCCTCCGACAAACTTTAAGAAATCCAGGAATGCTGCTGATTTCATCCCAGTCGTTAAGAGCCCGCAGCGTCTCAGAACCAGCTTGCTTTTTTTTAGTCAACTAGAACAACAAGGACCGCAACACCACCGCCCTGCTGGAAAACCTCGCCAACCTCGGACTCAAGCAACTGGTCAACACCCCCACCCACTACGCCGGCCACACGCTTGATCCTGTCTTCTCTTCCAGCAAGTACATTACCTTCAGCCACGCCACCGGACTCCACTAGACCGACCACAGCTGCGTCCACTTCAGCTTCAAAAGATCCACGACCCACCACCACCCGCAACAGGTACCTCACAGGAATTGGAGCAAGATCACCGCAGACCAGCTCACCACCTCCCTCAGCCAGAGCCCACCCGCCAACACAACGGACCCCAACGAAGCAGCCCGCAACTTCACACAGTGGCTGACCGCCTGCGCCGACGACCTCGCGCCACTAAAGAACCCTCCCAGCAGACCCAGAAGCAAGAAGGCATCCTGGTTCACCAACGACCTCAAGGACTCCAAGAAGACCTGCCGCACCCTCGAGAAAGCCTGGCTCCTCGACCGGACCACCGACAACATGACCGCCCTCAAACACGCTACCCGCAAGCACTACCAGCTCATCCGCACCACCAAGAAGAAATCCCTGAAGGAACGACTGGACAACAACGCCTACGACAGCAAAGAGCTCTTCACTATCGTCAAGGAGTTCTCCAACCCCAGCACCGGCACCAACGACATCACTCCGTCACAAGACCTCTGCGACTCCCTCGCCTCGTTCTTCCACCGCAAGATCGCCGACATCCACAACAGCTTCGGCGCCCCACCCACGCACCCAACCGTCGAACCAACGGCCCCCACCGCCACCCTTCGCACCTGGACCACGGTGACCACCGAAGACACAGCCCGCACGATGAACACCATCCACTCCGGATCACCGACCGACCCCTGCCCACACCACGTCTTCAACAAGGCCGACTCCACCATCGCACCCCAACTCCGGAACATCATCAACGCCTCCTTCAACACCGCCACCTTCCCGGAGAGCTGGAAGCACGCCGAGATCGGCGCCCTCCTGAAGAAACCTACAGCGGACCCCACCGATCTCAAAAACTTCCGCCCCATCTCGCTCCTCCCTTTTCCTGCTAAAGTCATCGAGAAGATCGCCAACAGACAGCTGACCGCCTTCCTCGAGACGAACGGATCCCTCGACCCCTCGCAGTCCGGCTTCAGAGCCAACCACAGCACCGAGACCGCCCTCATCGCAGCCACCGACGACATCCGGACCCTGCTTGACAAGGGGGAAACAGTGGCCCTCATCCTCCTGGACCTCTCCGCTGCGTTCGACACGGTCTGCCACCGCACCCTAGTCCAGCGCCTCAGCAACATCGGTATCCAAGAGAAGGCACTGGAGTGGATCATCTCGTTCCTCGCCGGAAGAACACAAAGAGTCCGCCTCCCCCCGTTTCGCTCCGAGGCCACCAAAGTCATCTGCGGCGTCCCGCAAGGATCTTCACTCAGCCCCACCCTCTTCAACATCTACTTGAAACCTCTCGCAGCCATCGCACGCCAGCACAACCTCAACATCATCTCTTACGCCGACGACACCCAGCTGATCCTCTCCCTCACCAGAGACCCCGACACCGCCAGAACCTGCCTACACGAAGGGATGAAAGACGTCGCCGAGTGGATGAAGGACAGCCGCCTGAAACTGAACTCGGACAAGACGGAAGTCCTCATCCTGGGATCTTCGCCCTCCGCCTGGGACGACTCCTGGTGGCCCCCAGCCCTGGGCACCGCACCCAAGCCAACCGACCACGCACGCAACCTGGGCTTCATCCTGGACCCCTCCCTCTCGATGACCAGACAAGTCAACGCCGTCTCCTCATCGTGCTTCAACACCCTGCGTATGCTTCGCAAGATCTTCCGCTGGATCCCGACCGAGACCAGGAAGACTGTCACCCAGGCACTCATCACCAGCCGACTGGACTACGGAAACGCCCTCTACGCCGGAACCACAGCCAAGCTACAGAAAAGACTCCAGCGCATACAGAACGCCTCCGCCCGACTCATCCTGGATGTCCCCCGACGCAGCCACATCTCCAGCCACCTGAGGAACCTGCACTGGCTCCCCGTCGACAAGAGGATCACGTTCCGGCTCCTCACCCACGCACACAAGTCTCTCCACGACCTGGGCCCCAAGTACCTCAACGACCGCCTGACCTTCTACACACCCACCCGCCAGCTACGGTCCACCAGCCTCGCCCTCGCAGCCGTACCACGCATCCGAAGAGCCACCGCCGGAGGAAGATCCTTCTCTTACCTGGCTGCCAAGACTTGGAACTCCCTCCCCATCCACCTTCGGCTGACCCAGGACCATCTCGCCTTCAGGAAACAACTCAAGACCTGGCTGTTCGAGCAGTAGCATACCCCTCCCCCCAAGCGCCTTGAGACCCTCCCAGGTGAGTAGTGCGCTATACAAATGGCATGATTGATTGATTGATTGATTGATTTAGTCATGCCATAAGTATGCGCTATATCCACCACCACCACCACATCCACCACACCCACCACCACTACTACATCCACCACACCCACCACCACTACATCCACCACCCCACCACCACTACATCCACCACCCCATCCACCACCACCACCACCCCATCCACCACCACCACCGCATCCACCACCACCACCGCATCCACCACCACAGCATCCACCACCACATCCACCACCACATCCACCATCACCACCACATCCACCATCACCTCCACATCCACCATGACATCCACCACCACATCCACCACCACCACATCCACCACCACCACATCCACCACATGCACCACCACCACATCCACCACATGCACCACCACCGCATCCACCACAACATCCACCACCACATCCACCACCACCACACCCACCACCACATCCACCACATCCACCACCGCAACCACCACACCACATCCACCGCTTCCACCACCACCACATCCACCGCATCCACCACCACATCCACCACCACATCCACCATCACCTCCACATCCACCATGACATCCACCGCCACATCCACCACATCATCCACCACATCATCCACCACATCCACCACCACCACATGCACCACCACCACATGCACCACCATATCCACCACACCCACCACCACCACATCCACCACCGCGTCCACCACCACCACATCCACCACATCACCACCACCACATGCACCACCACCGCATCCACCACCACATCCACCACACCCACCACCACCACATCCACCCCCGCATCCACCACCACCACATCCACCACATCCACCACATCCACCACCACATCCACATCCACCACCACTTCCACCACCACATCCACCACCACCACATCCACCAGATGCACCACCACCGCATCCACCACCGCATCCACCATCACCACATCTACCGCATCCACCACCACATCCACCACCATATCCACCATCACCACCACATCCACCACCACATCCACCATCACCTCCACATCCACCATGACATCCACCGCCACATCCACCACCACATCCACCACCCCCACATCCACCACATGCACCACCACCGCATTCACCACCACATCCACCACCACCACCACATTCACCGAATTCACCACCACATCCACCACCACCACCGCCACATCCACCACATCCACCACCACCACATCCACCACATGCACCACCACCGCATCCACCACCACATCCACCACACCCACCACCACATCCACCACCACATTCACCGCATCCACCACCACCACATCCACCACGTCCACCACATCCACCACCACATCCACCACAACATCCACCACCATATCCAACACATCCACCACCACTTCCACCACCACCGCATCCACGACCACCACATCCACCGCATCCACCACATCCACCGCATCCACCACCACATCCACCACCACATCCACCATCACCTCCACATCCACCATGACATCCAACGCCACATCCACCGAATTCACCACCACATCCACCACCACCACCACCACATCCACCACATCAGCCCCCACCACATCCACCACATGCACCACCACCGCATCCACCACCACATCCACCACACCCACCACCACATCCACCACCACATCCACCGCATCCACTACCACCACATCCACCACATCCACCACATCCACCACCACATCCACCACCACATCCACCACCACATCCAACACATCCACCACCACTTCCACCACCACCGCATCCACCACCACCACATCCACCGCATCCACCACCACCACATCCACCACATCCACCACCACATCCACCACATCCACACATCCACCACCACATCCACCACCACATCCAACACATCCACCACCACTTCCACTCCCACCGCATCCACCACCACCACATCCACCGCATCCACCACCACCACATCCACCGCATCCACCACCACATCCACCACCACATCCACCATCACCTCCACATCCACCATGACATCCAACGCCACATCCACCACCACATCCACCACCACCACATCCACCACATGCACCACCACCGCATCCACCACACCCACCACCACCACATTACCCACCACATCCACCGTATCCACCACCACCGCATCCACCACCACCACATCCACCACATCCACCACCACATCCACCACATCCACCACCACATCCACATCCACCACCACTTCCACCACCACATCCACCACCACCACATCCACCACATGCACCACCACTGCATCCACCACCACATCCACCACCACATCCACCACCAATTCCACCACCACATCCACCACCACCACATCCACCGCATCCACCACCACATCCACCACCACATCCACCATCACCTCCACATCCACCTCCACATCCACCACCACATCCACCATCACCTCCACATCCACCATGACATCCAACGCCACATCCACCACCACCACATCCACCACATGCACCACCACCGCATCCACCACACCCACCACCACCACATTACCCACCACATCCACCGCATCCACCACCACCACATCCACCACATCCACCACCACATCCACCACATCCACCACCACATCCACATCCACCACCACTTCCACCACCACATCCACCACCACCACATCCACCACATGCACCACCACTGCATCCACCACCACATCTACCACCACATCCACCACCACATCCACCACCAATTCCACCACCACATCCACCACATCCACCACCACATCCACATCCACCACCACTTCCACCACCACCACATCCACCAGATGCACCACCACCGCATCCACCACCACATCCACCACCGCATCCACCATCACCACATCCACCGCATCCACCACCACCACATCCACTGCAACCACCACCACATCCACCACCATATCCACCATCACCACCACATCCACCACCACATCCACCATCACCTCCACATCCACCATGACATCCACCGCCACATCCACCACCACATCCACCACCCCCACATCCACCACATGCACCACCACCGCATTCACAACCACATCCACCACCACCACCACCACATTCACCGAATTCACCACCACATCCACCACCACCACCACCACATCCACCACATCCACCACCACCACATCCACCACATGCACCACCACCGCATCCACCACCACATCCACCACACCCACCACCACATCCACCACCACATCCACCGCATCCACCACCACCACATCCACCACATCCACCACATCCACCACATCCACCACCACATCCACCACAACATCCACCACCACATCCAACACATCCACCACCACTTCCACCACCACCGCATCCACCACCACCACATCCACCACCACCACATCCACCGCATCCACCACCACATCCACCACCACATCCACCATCACCTCCACATCCACCATGACATCCAACGCCACATCCACCGAATTCACCACCACATCCACCACCACCACCACCACATCCACCACATCCACCACCACCACATCCACCACATGCTCCACCACCGCATCCACCACCACATCCACCACACCCACCACCACATCCACCACCACATCCACTACCACCACATCCACCACATCCACCACATCCACCACCACATCCACCACCACATCCAACACCACATCCAACACATCCACCACCACTTCCACCACCACCGCATCCACCACCACCACATCCACCGCATCCACCACCACCACATCCACCACTTCCACCACCACATCCACCACATCCACCACCACATCCACCACCACATCCACCACCACATCCAACACATCCACCACCACTTCCACTCCCACCGCATCCACCACCACCACATCCACCGCATCCACCACCACCACATCCACCGCATCCACCACCACATCCACCACCACATCCACCATCACCTCCACATCCACCATGACATCCAACGCCACATCCACCACCACATCCACCACCACCACATCCACCACATGCACCACCACCGCATCCACCACACCCACCACCACCACATTACCCACCACATCCACCGCATCCACCACCACCACATCCACCACCACCACATCCACCACATGCACCACCACTGCATCCACCACCACATCCACCACCACATCCACCACCACATCCACCACCAATTCCACCACCACATCCACCACATCCACCACCACATCCACATCCACCACCACTTCCACCACCACCACATCCACCAGATGCACCACCACCGCATCCACCACCACATCCACCACCGCATCCACCATCACCACATCCACCGCATCCACCACCACCACATCCACCGCATCCACCACCACATCCACCACCATATCCACCATCACCACCACATCCACCACCACATCCACCATCACCTCCACATCCACCATGACATCCACCGCCACATCTACCACCACATCCACCACCCCCACATCCACCACATGCACCACCACCGCATTCACAACCACATCCACCACCACCACCACCACATTCACCGAATTCACCACCACATCCACCACCACCACCACCACATCCACCACATCCACCACCACCACATCCACCACATGCACCACCACCGCATCCACCACCACATCCACCACACCCACCACCACATCCACCACCACATCCACCACATCCACCACCACCACATCCACCACATCCACCACATCCACCACCACATCCACCACAACATCCACCACCACATCCAACACATCCACCACCACTTCCACCACCACCGCATCCACCACCACCACATCCACCACCACCACATCCACCGCATCCACCACCACATCCACCACCACATCCACCATCACCTCCACATCCACCATGACATCCAACGCCACATCCACCGAATTCACCACCACATCCACCACCACCACATCCACCACATCCACCACCACCACATCCACCACATGCTCCACCACCGCATCCACCACCACATCCACCACACCCACCACCACATCCACCACCACATCCACTACCACCACATCCACCACATCCACCACATCCACCACCACATCCACCACCACATCCACCACCACATCCAACACATCCACCACCACTTCCACCACCACCGCATCCACCACCACCACATCCACCGCATCCACCACCACCACATCCACCACTTCCACCACCACATCCACCACATCCACCACCACATCCACCACCACATCCACCACCACATCCAACACATCCACCACCACTTCCACTCCCACCGCATCCACCACCACCACATCCACCGCATCCACCACCACCACATCCACCGCATCCACCACCACATCCACCACCACATCCACCATCACCTCCACATCCACCATGACATCCAACGCCACATCCACCACCACATCCACCACCACCACATCCACCACATGCACCACCACCGCATCCACCACACCCACCACCACCACATTACCCACCACATCCACCGCATCCACCACCACCGCATCCACCACCACCACATCCACCACCACATCCACCACATCCACCACCACATCCACATCCACCACCACTTCCACCACCACATCCACCACCACCACATCCACCACATGCACCACCACTGCATCCACCACCACATCCACCACCACATCCACCACCAATTCCACCACCACATCCACCACCACCACATCCACCGCATCCACCACCACATCCACCACCACATCCACCATCACCTCCACATCCACCTCCACATCCACCACCACATCCACCACATCCACCACATGCACCACCACCGCATCCACCACCACACCCACCACCACCACATCCACAACCACATCCACCGCATCCACTACCACCACATCCACCACATCCACATCCACCACCACTTCCACCACCACATCCACCACCACCACATCCACAACATGCACCACCACCGCATCCACCACCACATCCACCACCACCACTTCCACCACCACATCCACCACCACCACATCAACCGCATCCACCACCACCACCACATCCACCATCACCTCCACATCCACCACCACATCCACCATCACATCCACCATCACATCCACCGCCACATCCACCGCCACATCCGCCGCCACATCCACCACCATATCCACCACCACATCCACCACCACCACATCCACCACCGCATCTACCACCACCACATCCACCACCACATCCACCACATCCACCACATCCACCACCACATCCACATCCACTTCCACCACCACCACCACATCCACCAGATGCACCACCACCGCATCCACCACCACATCCACCACCACATCCACCACCACATCCACCACCACATCCACCATCACATCCACTGCCACATCCACCGCCACATCCACCGCCACATCCACCACCACCACATCCACCACACCCACCACCACCACATCCACCACCACATCTACCACCACATCCAACACATCCACCACCACTTCCACCACCACCGCATCCACCACCACCACATCCACCGCATCCACCACCACCACATCCACCGCATCCACCGCCACATCCACCACCACCACATCCACCACACCCACCACCACTACATCCACCTCCCCATCCACCACCACCACCCCATCCACCACCACCAAATCCACCGCATCCACCATCACCTCCACATCCACCTCCACATCCACCTCCACATCCACCACCACATCCACCGCCACATCCACTGCCACATCCACTGCCACATCCACCGCCACATCCACCGCCACATCCACCACCACCACATCCACCACACCCACCACCACTACATCCACCTCCCCATCCACCACCACCACCCCATCCACCACCACCACCGCATCCACCATCACCACATCCACCGCATCCACCACCACCACCACATCCACCACCACATCCACCACCATATCCACCATCACCACCACATCCACCACCACATCCACCATCACCTCCACATCCACCATGACATCCACCGCCACATCCACCACCACATCCACCACCCCCACATCCACCACATGCACCACCACCGCATCCACCACCACATCCACCACCACCACCACCACATCCACCGAATCCACCACCACCACCACCACATCCACCACCACCACATCCACCACATGCACCACCACCGCATCCACCACCACATCCACCACACCCACCACCACATCCACCACCACATCCACCACATCCACCACCACCACATCCACCACATCCACCACCACATCCACCACCACCACATCCAACACATCCACCACCACATCCACCACATCCACCACCACATCTACCACCACATCCAACACATCCACCACCACTTCCACCACCACCGCATCCACCACCACCACATCCACCGCATCCACCACCACCACATCCACCGCATCCACCACCACATCCACCACCACATCCACCATCACCTCCACATCCACCATGACATCCAACGCCAGATCCACCACCACATCCACCACCACCACATCCACCACATGTACCACCACCTTATCCACCACCACATCCACCACACCCACCACCACCACATTCACCACCACATCCACCGCATCCACCACCACCACCACATCCACCACATCCACCACCACATCCACTACATCCACCACCACATCCACATCCACCACCACGTCCACCACCACATCCACCACCACCACATCCACCACATGCACCACCACTGCATCCACCACCACATCCACCACCACATCCACCACCACATCCACCACCGCATCCACCACCACCACATCCACCACATCCACCACCACATCCACCATCACCTCCACATCCACCTTCACATCCACCACCACATCCACCACCACATCCACCACCACATCCACCACCACATGCACCACCACCGCATCCACCACCACACCCACCACCACCACATCCACCACCACATCCACCGCATCCACCACCACCACATCCACCACATCCACCACATCCACCACCACATCCACATCCACCACCACTTCCACCACCACATCCACCACCACCACATCCACCACATGCACCCCCACCGCATCCACCACCACATCCACCACCACATCCACCACCACATCCACCACCACATCCACATCCACCACCACGTCCACCACATCCACCACCACCACATCCACCACATGCACCACCACTGCATCCACCACCACATCCACCACCACATCCACCACCACATCCACCACTGCATCCACCACCACCACATCCACCGCATCCACCACCACATCCACCATCACCTCCACATCCACCTTCACATCCACCACCGCATCCACCACCACACCCACCACCACCACATCCACCGCATCCACCACCACCACATCCACCATATCCACCACCACATCCACCACATCCACCACCACATCCACATCCACCACCACTTCCACCACCACATCCACCACCACCACATCCACCACATCCACCACCACTTCCACCACCACATCCACCACCACCACATCCACCACCACATCCACATCCACCACCATGTCCACCACCACATCCACCACCACCACATCCACCACATGCACCACCACTGCATCCACCACCACATCCACCACCACATCCACCACCACATCCACCACCGCATCCACCACCACCACATCCACCGCATCCACCACCACATCCACCATCACCTCCACATCCACCTTCACATCCACCACCACATCCACCACCACATCCACCACCACATGCACCACCACCGCATCCACCACCACCATATCCACCACCACATCCACCGCATCCACCACCACCACATCCACCACATCCACCACCACATCCACCACATCCACCACCACATCCACATCCACCACCACTTCCACCACCACATCCACCACATCCACCACATGCACCACCACCGCATCCACCACCACATCCACCACCACATCCACCACCACATCCACCACCACATCCACCGCATCCACCACCACCACCACATCCACCATCACCTCCACATCCACCACCACATCCACCACCATATCCACCGTCACATCCACCGCCACATCCACCGCCACATCCACCGCCACATCCACTGCCACACCCACCGCCACATCCACCACCATATCCACCGCCACATCCACCACCACCACATCCACCACACCCACCACCACATCCACCACCACCATCGCATCCACCACCACCACCGCATCCACCACCACCACATCCACCGCATCCACCACCACATCCACCATCACAACCACATCCACCACCACATCCACCACCTCATCCACCATCACCTCCACCATCACCTCCACATCCACCATGACATCCACCGCCACATCCACCACCACATCCACCATGACATCCACCGCCACATCCACCACCACATCCACCACCACCACATCCACCACCACCACATCCACCACCACCACATCCACCACCACATCCACCACCACATCCACCACCGCATCCACCACCACCCCATCCACCACATCCACCACCACATCCACCACATCCACCACCACATCCACCACCACTTCCACCACCACCGCATCCACAACCACCACCGCATCCACCACCACCACATCCACCGCATCCACATCCACCACCACATCCACCACCACATCCACCATCACCTCCACATCTACCATGACATCCACCGCCACATCCACCACCACATCCACCACCACATCCACCGCCACATCCACTGCCACATCCACCGCCACATCCACCACCACATCCACCACACCCACCACCACATCCACCGCATCCACCACCACCACATCCACCACATCCACTACCACATCCACATCCACCACCACTTCCACCACCACATCCACTGCATCCACCACCACCACCACCACCACATCCACCACCACCATCACATCCACCATCACCTCCACCTCCACCACCACATCCACCACCACATCCACCACCACATCCACCACCACATCCACCGCCACATCCACCGCCACATCCACTGCCACATCCACCACACCCACCACCACCACATCCACCACACCCACCACCACTACATCCACCACACCCACCACCACTACATCCACCACACCCACCACCACTACATCCACCACCACCACCCCATCCACCACCACCACCGCATCCACCACCACCACCGCATCCACCACACCCACCACCACTACATCCACCACACCCACCACCACTACATCCACCACCACCACCCCATCCACCACATCCACCGCATCCACCACCACCACATCCACCGCATCCACCACCACATCCACCACCACATCCACCATCACCTCCACATCCACCACCACATCCACCACCACATCCATCACCACATCCACCATCACCTCCACCATGACATCCACCGCCACATCCACCACCACCACATCAACCACATGCACCACCACCGCATCCACCACCACATTATTTACAAAATTAAAAGCCATTGTTATTTGTAATATCAATACATCTAAGTCACGTAAATACAACACACATTGCATTACAAATGCTATACGTGCCACATTTGCGAAAGTTAAAACTATTGACATTGTAACTGACAAAGCTATTAATTTTGCTATTTTCAAAACCAACACATAAATAAAAAAAAGTGTCATTTACAATACCAACCGCTCAAACTTTCCTTATGCGAGACCTATTCCATTTCCAATGCTTGTTTAATGTTTTGGATCCGTTGCTCGTTCTGCCTGTCATAAATAGTAGAAATGGGGGCCCACATGTAGTATTTTTTTTACTCGGGCCCGTAAGCAGTTCTGGAAGCCTGGATGTAAGAATAAATAGTTGCCCGTTTCAGGTTAGTTTCACGTGTTCATGGAAGGTCACTCATGTCTTCATGTAGGTGGATGAAGCTTTCGAGTCAGGCAGGGAGACTGCTATTCAAGGGGGGTGCCTCTGGGCCAGGGCGTACCGCAGGGCTCGTCATTGAGCCCAACCCTCTTTAATATGTATGTCGCGCCTGTTGCCTCGATTGTGGAGAGCCATGGCCTCCAACTGGTCTCTTACGCCGACGATACGCAGTTGGTGATCTCCCTGTCGCACGCGCCCTGTCTTGCCGCCGATGGCTTCCGTTCGTGCATGAAAGATCTTGCCGAATGGATGGCCATCAATTGTCTGAAGCTGAACGGCAGCAAGACAGAGGTGCTGGTGGTGGGGAGAGCCCAGTCTGCCTGGTCGTCGGCATGGTGGCCATCCTGCCTTGGACCAACCCCAACCCCCTGCCAAGAGGCACACAATTTGGGGGTGTGGTTTGATGCGGGTCTTACTTTTGGCCACCAGATAAATAGGGTGGTGGGAGTCTGTTTCGGGATTCTGAAGAAGTTGAGGAAAGTCCTTGACTTACTCCCGATTGAAGCCCGTCAAACCCTGGTTCATGCTCTGGTGACAGCCAGGGCGGACTATGGGAACCTGTTGTACCTGGGGGCTCCAGAAAAAAGCATGGCTCGCCTGCAAGTGCTGCAGAATGCGGCAGCGGGCTTGATTCTTAGACTGCCTAAAAGGGCGCCTTCTAAGGCGGCCCTTCAGCAGCTACACTGGCTCCCTGTGAGGAGGAGAGTGGAATACAAAGCCCTCTGCACCTGTCATCGCATCTTGAATGGTAGGGCACCCGACCCTCTGACTAAATTGATCGAAGTGTACAATCCTACACGTGCGCTTAGATCCACAGGGGGCGGCCTACTGAGGATCCCGAGAATCAAGAAAGCCCGCATGGGAGGTAGGTCCTTTAGATGCCTAGCGGCAACTAACTGGAATAAACTGCCAGTGGACCTGCGCCTGGAACTGGAGGAGGCTAGGTTCCGAGCGAAACTTAAAACATTTCTCTACACTAAATAAGTGTCCGCTCAGTTTCTGTGTCCCCTGTTAGCTGCCTCTCCCACTTTTAGCGCGTGGACACGCCGGTGTGCGTAATCGCAGCGCTCTACAAATGTCCCAATAATAATAATAATAATAATAGTTCCATTGTAGTCCTGTCCTGGTACCAAACCAGTACTGGCCGATGCATAGGACACCGAGGTCCACCCTGTTCTCCGAGACAGGTTATTCCAGGTGGGGAGGGATGCAGGAAGAGGCATCATAATAAACAATAGACACCTGTGCAAAGATCGGTTTTCTGCCTCCATCAACACCGATGCAGCTGTATCTCTGGGATTTATGCGCCTAATTACTAGCCCCTCTCATTTGACCAGCGCAAATTAATAGAGTTTTACATTTCGTATCAATTGGTACCCATTGGTTGAGGCTATTTATAGCTGCTCATGTGGTGGAAAACAGCAAGACTCTTATTTAAGGTTAACTTTATAAAATGTGCACCAATGGAGAAAAAAATTGTTCAGAGCATCTGTGCTAAACACAACAGAGGGTTTCTGTGCAAATGGCTGCATTGGCTAATAAATCACAGGGATGCAGCTGTTACTCTGCAAACAGAGATGCGTACACCAATTTATGCACAGATACACGGTGCTTGTGATACAGCCCTTGGTTGGTTCTAGGTTTCCAAATAGTCTGATCTAAATGCGTGAAGATGGCATCTTTCCTAAATCAGACAGCGATAAAGTCATGGAGGGAAATCCTTGAATTTATCTGAACCTCACTGGTAATTACTCTGGGTGCATTCCATAGCAATGCTTTTCTGGCTTGTCTGTGCCATTACCGAAGGAATCTTTTCCTATGCAAATTAGTCTTGGATTTCCTCACACACCCATTCAGAAAGATCTTCATAGTGGGCACCTATTGTCCCTTGGGTGATCAATGTTTAACCTCACATAACCCCCGTGTTACACGTGCAAGTTACTGAAAAGGTGGCCTGCATACATTTATTGACTCCCATCTTTTGGAGGATGTTTACAAATCTTCAGAAGTCTTCAAAAGTTGTCTCTTCCCAAATCTCTGACATCTTCCGGTGTAGTCTTTTCCCAAATCTCTGACGTGCTCAGGTGTTGCCTCTACTCAAAACCCAAAAACTCCCAGGTCTTCAAGAGTTTTCTCTTACCAAATCGCTGAAGTCTTCAGGGGTTGTCTCTTCCCAAATCTCTGACGTCTTTAGTAAGAGTCTCTTCGCTAATCACCGATGTCTTTGGGAGTAGTCTCTTCCCTAATCTCCGATGTCTTTAGGAGTAGTGTCTTTCCAAATGTCTTTGTTTTCAGTACAGATCAATTAAATAATATCGATGTAAACAATATCAATTCACAAACAAACTGAAATGAAATATTGTTTACAAAAATATCACTTTACTATACTTGACTAAACAAATACAAAAATATCAGTAACCAGAATATAATTGTTATAAATATGTTTTTACATATATAGCTAACTCAAGTACCAGAAATCTTTACCTTTACATAAACTTATAAAATTTCAAAAATATTGAAACATCATATGGACTACACTAATATTGCATAAAATAAAGCGTCATGATTATAAAAGAAATTAACAGTATTTTCTGTTAAACAAAAAAAGTAATCTCTAAAAATATTAATAAATAATCTAACAACATTATAATAAAACTTACAACACCAATAATAAATACACATTTCAATACATCAAATTATGATTATACTAAAAAATATTTACTACATCTAAAGAAATAAAAACATTAAACAAAAATAAAATAAAGCTAAAAATACATTCAAACTAAATGAATACTGACCAACAAAAAAAACAACCGTAAAGTAAACTAACCAATACAATTATAGAAACAATTAAAATAACAATACAAAAGGAGCACAAAGTTTGATCATGTACCACACCAAAAACTAAAGACGGTGATACTCTGCCAGATTTCCTACAGAAAACTAGAAAACAGAGATGGAAGACAACATACAACTGCCTTCAAAAGTAAGGTATTTAAATTAACAAACTTAAAAATAACTGTTTAAAAAAGTTACATTAAAAATAACTAGCAAAACACTATAGTTTTATCTACTTAACATTAGAAAACAATTACACCAACTATGACAAACTACAAACCCACCAACAAACTCCAGCAATCAAATACCTGTAAAAAAGGCATATAGAACAGAAGTACAATAACAACAGTTCCAAATATCAAGTCAAAATAAAACGCAAAAAAAACTAAAAGCCTGTAAGCCCTACTAACTACCAACAAACAAATGCTTAAAACTAAACCAACTTTTTTTTCACCACAGAAAAGAAGCCACCTGAACCACATTAAAACACCACCAATGGAAACAGGAAAAGAGAGCTGGTATTTTCGTCAAGAACATATATGTAAATATAAAATCAAAAACAATTGCCATAAATTTGTATGTATATTTCCAATGCAAAGTATCATTATTAAGATTTGATACATTATATTATTAAACTATTTTCAGACACACAAACAAATTACTCCATCACATGGGCTACACTTACAACCAAGAAAGTTCAAGCACTAAAAATGTTAATTGGAAATGTACCAAATATTACTCTAATGTTTGTTATGGGAGGCTACTACAAAACATTATGTTGTTATTAATGTGAGAGAACACAACCTCACCCTAAATGGCCCCAGAATCGAAGTATGGCATGTACTACACGATTTAAGAGAGGCCAGCAGTAGTTCCCAAGAACCCACTACTAAAATACTAGAATATGTATACTTTAAGGACCCTGACAAAATCACAGGTCAGCTACGAGCTATACTCACCTTGAAATGCTTGATAGCATGAAGTAAAAAACCCACTAGTGATACTCCCACCCAGGGCCAGACTGGCAGTAGCGGGCACCGGGTGTTTCTACTGGAGGCTGGAAGGGTGGGGGCTGATTGTGGAGCGGTGGGGGCAGGATTTGTTACTGGAGGCCAGTTTTACATCGGTGCTGCAATTTCAGCCCCCAGTAATAAAAGTAGCAGTGCTTTATTCTTACACCCTAACCCCCCTGGGGGGCTGGTCCAACAAAATTGCCAGGGCTGCTTTGGGTTCCCAGTTCAGCTGTGCTCCTGCCCCTAGAAGATATCCAAATTCCCAAACACCTAACCACCACACATAATGAACAACCTTTCCTCCTATGTGACAACTGTAAAAATGAGAGACAAAATATTATATTTGCTACCACAGGTAACTTGTTAAAACAAAGCCAGTGTCAAACAGGATGACTGATGGAACATTCCAAACCAAGCACTCAGATATACACTATACATGGTGAATATCAAAACACTAATATACCATTCATATATACCTTGTTACCTAATAAATAAAGTAGCATTTACTATGAACTACCCCCCTATGCCTACAGTATTGTGCATACACTGTGTGCCATGCACAACATGGTGCATGGTAACAGAACGCGCACAACAGTGCAGGTGCTGAAGTGTGGCAGCATTGGTTTCAGGCTCAGTCTGTAAGCTGAAGCATGCTGCCATGGCAAGACTCAGAATACAGCGGTCTGGAAAACGGAGGCTTGATGGCATTCTCCCAACCGCTGCAACGGTGGTCCGGTGTTCGGACCATCAATCTCTTAATCAGCCCCTCAGTGTAGACTATACAACAAACATCTAATTTGCCTTTGAAATAAAAAAAAAATGATTGTATTAGTTAATTTATTTATTTGGAAAGTTTTATATAGTGCTGCAAGACCCAGGGTTAGCTGAGCGATTTACATGAGCATTAAAATTCCAGTCGGTACAGTAGATTCAGTGGGATCAAAAAATATACAGACATTGCACATTAGAAAACACTTCTTAAATGAACAAATAGGCTAATAGTTATGGCCATAAGGAGATCAAAAATGTCGCAACAGACAGTTAACACAGAAACAATAAAAAAGGCAAGGGAGCTAAAGAAGGGTCGTTTACTAGGGACATGGTTTTCGTTAATGCAGTTAAAGAGATAGGGCTGATCATATGAACATTGTCAGAAACATGCATCTCAGCTCACATTGGGGGAGGGGGAGAAGGAGAAATCAGGGCTATTCAGTGAGGAATAGAAGAAAATAAATCAAGTGCAAATAGGGTGGGAGGGAGCAAAAAAGAGGAAAAAGGAAGTAACACGTTTGAGGGAGATTGAGGAGGAGCTAGAGGTAAAGGTTAAGAGAGGGGTAGTATTAGAGTGGAGAAAAAAGTCTAGGGGAGAGACAGAGGGGAGGGGAGAAGAGTCGGACAGAAAAGACTGTCAAGGGGGTATGAATAACGGGGAATAAATAAAGGGTTGGATGCAGCGATTAAGGACCCCAGTATTTGGAGAGAAGGTGGGATTTGAGGTCTTTTTTAAAGCTGTGGTACGAGGGGTTCCAGCGCAGGTCTCTGGGGAGGGCGTTCCAGATGATCGGGGTGTTTCCCGAGAAGGAGCGGCATTTGAGCTTCTCATCTGCCAGGAGCAGCCAGCTTTTTAGAGTTTGTCGGAGAGATACAGTGGGGTTTGTTGGTGGAGGGCTTTGTGTGTTATGCAGGCAGTCAACGGGTGGGAATATGGAGAAGTCGACAGAGTGACCCCTAGACCGTATTCAGGACGGAAGGGGAAGAGGTATCGGCTCCCTACCAATATAGATATTGACGTAAAGGAAGGTTTTACCAAGATCATCATATGTTTTTGGGATCACTGTTAACAAATCTACTCACAAGCATATACGTGAGAGGATGTTGTCAAAAAATTACCATGAGGGTTAAGGAAAATCATATGTGACAACAATTAAAATGATTGGCTTATAGAGATTTTTTACTGGCAATACGAATGGACTCCAGTATTGGAAATAATATATGAAACCTTTCAAATCGGGATCTTAGTATGCACAATTTATTGTATTCCCTGGTCAAATGAAAGTTTGGAACAATTATCTGGATAGGTCCTGAGGAAGGTGGAATCAAGACCTGAATTCTACCAAAAAGCGCGTCAACCTTGCGTGGAACACTGCAATTGGCATTGTGGTTCCAGTTGTGGCAGGGATTTTCCTAGCCGCACATCAGACTCAACCGTGCACAGATAATAAATGTTTGAGTGGTTGTATGAATGCTTGGTAGTATGTGTGTATTTATTAAATTCTAACCAGGGAGATTGTATATGTTTTCTTTATAAAAGTAAAATTTTGTTATATTGCGTTGTGTATTTATGAGAGACTTCTTTCTGATTGAAATTCTCATCAATATAGATGGATTTATAACCATTAAAAATCAAAGAAATGCTGATGTATAATATGTTTTTGAAAATAACTATTTAAAAAAAAGAAAACATAACATTTTAAGAAAAAGAGGAACAAATTTTGATAAAATAAATAAATAATAATGAGATGATTATATGTGTCACTGTTATATCTTGATATATATTCGAATGTAAATGAATAATGTCTGAAGGAAATTATATATAAGCCTTGAGGGAAATATTTAGTACTGGGCAGTCAACGGGCAGCCAGTTTAGGGCCTTGAGGGCTGGGGAGATGTGGTCGAAGCGTTTGCAGTCGTCGGTGATTAGCCTGGCGGCTAAGTTGAGCACAGATCTGAGGGGGGCATGGTGTGTTTAGGGGATTCCAGTGAGGATAGCATTGCCATAGTCTATTTTGGAGAGGACTAGGGATTGGAAACCCATTTAAAGTCGTCAGCAGGAACGAAGGGTTTGAGTTTTTTTAATATGTTGGAGTGTGAAGAGAGCTCCTTTTGCCGCGTTTTTGATGTGGTTGTTCAGAGTGAGTTTATTGTCGATGTTGAATGTAGATTTTCATCCCTTTTTATGTTATCAACTATAATCCATCAAAAATGGGATAAATTAATCAAAAAAAACCTGCAAAACCCACACATTCGCATAATATCTTCAGATTCATAACCTGTAAAAAAAAAAAACATACAATTCCAAACATCCATTTTTCTATGGCAGCTTGTGCTGCAGGCCTTTTCCATCGCAGCACTCACAAGCTGTCACAGTACACTAGATGTATCCGAATACCCTATGGGTGGTCGCATTCTAATACTGAGGTCGGAACCTCCGACCTAAGGTCAGGCGGTTCCAGACCACTAAGGTGTCATCTGCCCGACATCGTAATGAGCCCCTATGTTGTACAAATGTATATAGTTAAAAAATATAAATGTACCATACATGAAGAAATAATGTAAAAATGAAAATGTCAAATAATGTTGTGAAAGAATATATACATTGTATTATATTTGAAAAATATATTACAAATGTAGCTAAAAATAACAATAAAAGTTTTTCTTAAGTTACAAATATATATATTTTAAAATATAAATATAAACATTGAATACATTTCAAAAAAAGAGGGAAAAAAATCACAATCTGTGTCATGTATCTCTATTTAGAGAAAAGATGTAAATATTATTAATGAATGTGAAAAATACAATACATAGGGCCAGATTAGGATGCAAATGAAATGGCTCTGACCGTTGGTCTGAGCCGTTCCGACTGCTTCCTAATCAGGTGGTTGAGTTCCTTTCTGACTGACACATTAGGATGGAGTCAGTCAGAAAGGAATGCAACCGGACATTCCAACTGGCTTCCGAGGGGCTCGGAGAACTCGTCCGCCAGTCGGATTGCTTTCAGTAATTCCAAGGGCAACTCTTTTTGCCCGAGCGATTACAATGGCTGATTGCCAAAGTCTTTCTGTGCCGGCCTTTCGGACATAGAAAGGCTGTTGAAATCCCACTTGCCCAGCAGGGCCCGCATGGGTGCAACGCCTCAGGATGCCGGCCTAGGGGGCGCCTATGGTGATCCCCTCTTGATCCATGCACCCAATAGCAGGCACCTTGAGGTGCCCGCCATGGGGTGCTGGGATAAACTGCACCGCTGCTCTTTGCAATGAGAGCATGCATTACATTCGGAAGGCATACTCCCATTGTGAAGAATAGGCTTGCGACTGAACAGTGTTTGGTAACACCCGAAATTGCTGATTTGGGAATGCTGACAGGAGGTTGGTCGGTCTCACTTCCAGAACGATGTTGGACGGACTCTGGTCCGTCGGACATCGTAGTCAGGCCCTTAAAGTGTTACTTCTAATACTTACCTTTTGCTCAAAGATGTTACAATTAACATTGTATACAGTAAAATAATTACGTTAACTACTCCTCCTTCTATTTAAACCATTTTGAAGACTATTTTCTACATTAAAGAGAATAATATTACTATTTCCACTCCAATATTATCTATTTAACCAATAGTGTTTTACAGTAAAAGAGTGAAACTTATCAAAGTCCAAATCTAAACGATTTAGGGTAAGGAACTGAACACTAAACATATAACACTTACTATTCCCACTCCAATCTAGGCCATAGAGGGGAAGGCTTTGGACATTAAAGTGGTGACAGTTACTATCCCCACTCCAATCTCAACCATTTAGGGGAAGCCATTGGACACCACTGGGGTAACATTTACTATTCACACTCCAATCTAAACCATTTAGAAGGGGTGGACACTATAAAGGTGACATTTAGGGGGTCATTAGGATGGATCCTATCGGTTATTGGGACCCCCCGCCATAGGGGAGGGGGTCCCGAGGGTGGTATTAGGTGGCGCCAGCCACTGTGGCGGGCGCATCCTGCATTTTTAGCATTGTGGCGGGCGGTGCTCTCAGCACCGCCCGCCACAATGCTAAAAATGCACGTATGCATTTGCATAAACAAAGCGGCAGGCACCGCGCGGTGCCTGCCGCTTTGTTTATGCAAATGCAGGGGGGTACCACAGGTACCCCCCGTGTGCACCCCCCCACCTCTCCTTCACTCTGGGGGCCCGCAGGGGGCCCCAAAGTGAAGACCTCATGCCTTTCTGTGGCGGCATCGCCACCACGGAAAGGCATCTAAACAAGCCCATGCTAATATGGCTGGCGGTGTCTATTAGACACCGCCACAATATTAGACCTTTTCTGCCCCGGTCTCAAAGCGACCGGGGCGTAAAAGTGGCGGATGGCCTTTCCGTCCGCCACGGTCCCCCCGCCATACTAATATGGCGGGGGGTCATTTAGGTGAGGATGGCGGGTGGATTGCACCCGCCAGGCCGGCTGTGGCTACCGCCAGCCTGGCGGGGGCAATCTGCTCGCCATCCTAATGGGCCCCTTAGTATTCACACCCCAATCTAAACCACTTAGGGGAAATCGTTGGACACATAGGGGGTGACATTTACTATTCACACTCCAATCTAAGCCATTTTAGAGAATGTGTTTAAGACTAAATTGTGAAATTTGCTTCTACCACTCATTTCTAATAAATCTTTTTATTGTAATTAACACTAAAATATATCAGGACATATTAATTAAAAAATAAATAATAAATATTTCACAACATTTAAAATGTTAATATTTATATAAAATTAATAATATATCTACTACATAAAAAACTAACATATTAAAACAACTAAACAACATACATTAATTGTAATGTATATATTTACAACAAAAAATAATTGTAATGCATTCAGTACATATTCATTCTGTATTACACACACACATAATTTCAAATAAAACAAATTACCTAAATATGCATAATACAATAAAATATTTTCTAAACAATTATACAAACATGGTGTTTTCTTTATAAGAGAATGTACAAGTATAATGCCAAAACTATGTTAGTACAAATGATTTAGTTTATGAAAAATATATTTTATTGTCTACCACATAGTTAAATACAAAATGAATCAGTTAATCAGAAACTTTTTTATAGGACCTCAAATTTGTATTAACATAATCATAAATATGTAAATGATGTCATTTAAAAATTGTTTTTATTAAAACTTTATATTTCTGTAACTAAAACATGCATCCAATTATATGAATTTACTACAAAATGAACGCTTGATGTGACATTTAAAAAATCAAAAGATCAAAAAATTATAAAAGAATGCATTAAAATAAAAAAATTGTTTGTAAAGTTAAAGATATAAAGTTATTAGAAACATTTTTAAACATATAAAAGAATATTATACTATTTAAAATAATACATATAATACAACATTAAAAGAAATCCCAACCAAAATATTAGATATTGATTCATCGGAAATAAAGGCAGCCAAAGTTCTCTATTATGAGGAAAAAATCACTTTGTCGGCAAACTGCCCACGTAAAATATTCTGGATTGCAAAATCTCTCCTTACCCACCTGCCTTCCATTACCTTTGTAGATATCACTTACTGTTGCAATAAAATGGCAGGATTATTTTTCAATAAAATACAAGCCATTTATAACTCTTTCTCCCAAGTGACGGCTCCACAAACCCTATTGCCACCGGATGAGATAGCTCAAGAGGACCCCCCCCCCTAAGTTTGCCCTCCCTCCAAGGACTTATTAGCCAGCTCAAGTCTGAAGCACCGTCAGACGTTGCTCCCCCTAAAATCTTAAACCTAATTACCGAAACGGTATCCCCAATTGTTCTAAATGTGATAAATGCTTCTTTAGCAATGGGAATAGTGCCTTCTCGATGGAAACAGGCCATGGTTAGAGCACTTTTTTAAAAAAATAACCTTGACCCGGATGTGCTGGCCAACTATCACCCTATCTCTTTACTACCAGGAATTGGTAAACTAGCTGAGAAGTACGTAAATCAGACTCTCTCCTCCTTTCTTGAAAACAACGTCTTCAACCTTGACAGACTGAATTTAGACCACAGCATGGCACAGAAACTGCACTCCTGATAGTGGAGGAAGAATTAAGTAAAATCTTGGACGGAGTGGACTGAGCTGCTCTCATTTTGTTAGACCTCAGCGCAGCCTTCGACACGGTGAACCACCATTTGTTAATCCAAAGTGGCTGAGGAAGATAGGAGTGGCAGGAACAGCACTAAAATGGCTGCAGTCCTTCTTAGAAGATAGATTTTTTGTTGTCTTTGAAGAAATTACCTCCAAGCGAATGCCCCTTAGATGTGGGGTTCCTCAGGGTTCTTCCCTGAGCCCTACTCTATTTAATGTCTATATGAGTTCGCTGGCAGAAATAGTTACACCTTTTGGCATTGAGATCATCACTTATGCTGATGATAGTGATTGCACTTAATCAACAGGAGCACACAGGCTCGAAACTGGCCTTATGCCTTGAAAAGGTGTGAAGCTGGATGGACTACTCTTATTTAAAGCTGAATGGAGCTAAGACTGAGCTTATGCTCTTGGGTAACTCCATTCGCTGAGTAGAGGGTCCTTCTGGCCTTGCTGTCTTGAGACACCGCCCTCCCCAAAGGACCATATTAAGGGCCCCATTAGGATGTCGGGCGGATCGCCACCGCCATGCGGGCAGTGGCGATCCGCCCAACATCCTTCCCCGTCTGCCACCCATTTCCCTCCGCCATATTACTATTATGAAAAGGGTTTCATATGGTGGCTGTGTCTGTTAGACACCGCCATCCATATTAGGGTGAAGGCGGGGACATGCGGGAATGTCTTATGGGGGTCCAAGGACTCAGGGTGGGTGGGAGGTGCACATGGGAGGCAACTATGGTACCCCCCTGCACTTCACTGTACAACCTGGCAGGCACCGCACGGTGCCTGTCACATTGTGCATTGAAGTGCACAATGTGCATTTTTACCATTGCGCCGGGCGCCGCAATGTTAAAAATGCGTGATGCGCCCGCCAGTGTGGCGGACGCATCCTAATGGCCCCCACGGGACCGCCGCCCTTTTTACGTCGAGATGGTGGGCGGAGAAAGTCCGGTTGCCATCCTGATGGGCCCCCTAGACTCTTAGGGTCCCATTAGGATGGCGGGCGAACTTTGTCTGCCTGCCATCCCGTCATACAGAGGGACCACCCGCCATAAGGGCGGGGGTCCCGTGCCTGCTATTAGGATGCGCCCGCCACAATGGCGGGCGCATCCTGCATCCCTAACATTGTAGCGGGCGATGCACTCAGCACCGCCCGCAACAATGTTAGGGAAGCATGTTGTGCACTTCCATGCCCAACATGGAAGGCCTGCCATGTTGTGCATGGAACTGCACCCCCCATGTGCACTACCCCCCCCCCCCCCCGGAGATCCAAAGCAGGCATGGGAAAAAGAAAAAGTCAATCTAAAACGTATACAAACAAAAAGCTGTAATAAATAAAAGAAATAGAGAAAAGCCTAAAACAGCAATTTGTTTTCTTTCCATTGTAGGCACATCCTAGCACAGCACACAAGGACATCAACGCAACAGTCACTGTTTGCCATCAGGTAGGGAACTTACTTTGCAGAAGGATTAAAATATCTGTTTTGAAGGTCTTCCTTCTCAAGTGTCCGTTCTTCAGTCTGATTTCTGGTAGACATCCCCCAAAAAATAACCAGGATGCTAATTGCATGGAGAGAGTGTTGATGGCCGCCAGTCAACACTGGATCAAGTTATGGTGCGCAGACACTGCCTGAACTTCTTGTGTACTTCTGTCCTGCTGAAAGCTGAACCTGTATGCGATTTTTTCAAGAATGTGTTTTGATAGGGTGATGGAAGTGTGAGCAGATTCACATTCACAAGAGTGCCTTTGCAGAGCAGAGGTGATAGAGTGCATAGCCCGGCCAGTTCACTCAGACTTTCTTCTGATAATTCCTGTGATTGAGGCAAATTGAATTTCCTTCTTACCAAATGCCCCATTACTTACTTCTCTGATGTGGTTGCCAGGCTCTTTTTAAGTCCGGAGGTAACAAAAAATCTCACATGTCAATATACTTGTGTAAATCTGTTTCAAGAACAGCAATGAATACACTTAAAATTGGTAGGTGTGAGCGGAACTCGATGAGTGGCACTCCGCGGAATTCTGCAGAGTTATATAAAAACTCAGTGGAATTCCACGGAGTTCCACCAATGGGTGGAAATTATGCATCTTGCACTGCAATATAGTGGCAGTAGCATGAGCAGTGCTGAAAAATCTACGCAAATGGCACCATGCGGTGCTCAGGAGCGCACAACCATTTGAGTTGTTTTGCTGCGGCTCGAGTAAAAAAATCTACTCAAGGGACAGCAAATCTACTTGAAAAGCAGCCCTCTGACCGCGACTGCTCGTGACCAATCACGACCGCCCTCATTAGAAAATGGCCCTAAGGGACACTAGATCTCACCTACGCTCGCATTTCTGGACCCTCGCGGGAAACAATTCTGGCACATGGCAATTGGCAGAATTTGGATGGAACTCCGCGTTACTAGAGTAACGATGAGTCGCCAAATTCCTCCAATTCCGTTAGTGGAATGAAAAATTTCCCCACCCCTAAAAATTGATGGATTGTGGCAGAAGGGAGTTCGCCCATGAGGATTATTAATTTCACTATTGGGGAAATAGACTTTTGCACTTGCTTGGGGATTTTCACAGGAGTAAATACTTTTATTGGCAAGGTAAGAGGTTGCAAATAAACAGAAAAAAAAGTAATATACAAAATTATAATCTTAGACATCCAGGGACAAAGTACATTAGCATAATGTTAATTCATCATCCTAATATTTACCTGATTGAATTAATGAATGAGGGTAAACTGTAAAGCACTCAGTAACTCCTTGGAGCAATCCCAGTGCTACAAACAAAACAAAAATTCCAGCCATTAACCAAATAAAATTAAGCAAAAAGCAGGTTTTCAAAAGCTTGCAAAACTGCCGTTCAGTGCAGTGCTAGTGTTTCGAAGATTTGCCAGGAGCTTGCTCCAGGCTCATGCGGTCCAATAAGAAAAGGAGCCTCCTCCTTCCTTTCCTAATGTGCCTAAACTTTGGAACCACAGACAAAAGAGCACGAGATGAGCGCAATGCTCTTGGTAGAAGCTAATGTGTGAACGTATCTGATACTGGGGACCCCAGGGCTAGAAGGCCATGTGAGCCAGCACCAGGGATTTGAAAAGGATCCTCTTCTATACTGGCAGCCAATGCAGAGTCCTGAGATGGTGCGTGGTGGATGCGCGTAGAGGGATTTTCAATCTCAAATGTGTATCTGAGTTCTGCACAACTTGTATTCATTTTATCTAGCTGCCAGGAAGACCCATATATAAAACATAGGTGTAGTCCCAGAAGTGCATGGGCCATTATCTTCCAGGTGTGCAACGGATGAAGAAAAAAAATTCTTTTGAGGGAGCAGAGCAGAGCAAAACACGAACCCAACACCGGAGATACTTAGGGCCGAAAAGGTATTGCAGAAGAATGGAATGAAAGACAGTATCAATGAACCCTCTACAAGTCAAGTAGTATACGGTTGGTGTTACTCCCTTTGCCCAGTGTCATTTTTATGAAGCCAGCCACTTCCAAAAGAGCTCCTATTAATGTGTTGGGGTGAAAGCCCGATTAGCTGGGATGCAGAAACCTATACTGCTAAGAAATTCTGAGGATGAGTCAAAGGAAGGATAGAGAAGGGAAGAGTCTAGAAAGAATTATTAGGGCAATCATAGTGGTACAAAGAGGTTCTAGATGTGTCAAAGGAAGGATAGAGGAGGGAGTTAGTGCAGGCATGTCATGGAGTATTGTCAAGATTGTTTTTTTTTCAATTTATAATATAATTTAAAATATTATAGTTTTATTTAATATTGTTTCCTTAAATATATTTATACATTCTTTGTATAATTCAGTATATATTAGTTATAATATTAATGTTAGGAATTGGTACTGTGCACATATATTTTTTTGTAATATAATTTGCCATTAAGAATGTTTAATTTAAAAATTTTAATTGGGTTTGCAACTTAGAATTTATTAGTGAGCTGTTGCATTTATAGGGAAATAGAGTGGGAAGGTATTCATATGTAATACATTTTATTTTATTGTTAATTTCTTTATCATAAATTACATTTTTTATTGATTTATAATTATTTAAACTATTTCATGGTGTTTTAGTTATTTTAAACTGTAAGTAAGGCCCTGTGAGGCCAAAACGCATAGGTGAGACAGACTGGCTCTGTTGGAATAAAATACAAAGAAAGGATTCCTGAGTGCGGCATACTCTTGTGCTAAAAAAATAGTTATTTTATGTATTTAAGTTTAATTTGTTATTTTTAATGTGGATTTACATTTTTAAATTTTTTTAATAATCTTATTTTGGTGGCTTGTTGGTTTTTTGTTTGGGAACAAGTAGGAAATAATTTGCATTAATGCTAATTATAACTGTTTATTAATGATGTAATTTATTATTTGAATTGCTTTTTTTTTTAATTGTTGAAATATATTTTTAAGATTTTGTTTAATTTATTTTTTAGTAGTGGTGGTTAGTTATTTAGGGGATTAGGGTATTCATTAAATTATAGAACATTAATTACATTATGATTAATTTTATTTTAATGGTAAATAATTGTTATTTGGTCATTATTTATGTAATTGATGATTACTTATGGGCATTGTTTTATTTATTAATTGTGGTATTTATTCTTTTTTAAATTTTGCAGTATATCTAATATTTACATTTGTTACTAATATATACTTTAGTAACGGTCTGTTGGTTTTTCAGGGGAAAATGGCAGGAAATATATTGGAATTATAGTATAGGCTAAAATATTTGTTAATGATGTTTAATTGATATTTTTTTTAAATGTTATGTACACCGTTTGTTTTGTTAAGTAATTATAAAAATGTTTTTACACAAGATCGTTTTTTGATTTTTCCTTTTTTATTGTATGAAAATAAATTTTATTTGTAAAATATTATTTACGTATTCTTTACTTTTTTGTATATCATGTGTTTTTTATATTTTAAATAAGAACTTAATTTGAGTTTGTTTATAGGTATTTACATATTTTGTGCAATATGATTAGGAGGTGTATTGTTTCTTGAAGTCCATCCGAAGTCCTTCATTTTCTGTACTGTTGGGTTATACTGGAGTGTAAATAGTAAATGTATATTTCCTACTGTTGCGTATTATTATTATGTTTCTTATATAGCGCCTGAATCGACCCCCGAAGGGGTATCTCCGCGCTTGCCTTGGGAACCCGTCCTGGCTTTTCCCTGTGAGATAGCCCCTACAGGGCATCCCCAAGGTGAAAGCCAGGCATCCCGCCGCAGGGGGGCCGTTGTGGAGATTAAGCAAGCTTAATGCCCAGAGTTGCAGAGTGTGAACCCATGATTAGGTCAGGCACCGAAGCGAGAATTATCGAGTCCATGGACATTTGAGCTCAAGACCCTGCCGCGTCGGGAATTGAACCCGGTTCCCGGGTCTGACCTCTGCTTCAGGGTCTGCCTGCTCTAACCAGTGAGCCACACTTCTGGAGAGAGATTAGTAAATGTTACCCATCCAGAATGCAACACTTTCCCTACTATTGCGGAGACTGGAGTAGGAATAGTAAATGAAATCACTGTAGAGTTCAACACTTTACATACTGTTGCTTTGACTGCAGTGAAAATAGTAAATCTAACCCCTCCGGAGTCCAATACATTCAACCTTTTTGTTGTATAGGCTGGAGAGGGAATAGTAAATATACCTACTCCAAACATTTACCCTGCTGTTTAATAGGATGGGGTAGAAATGGAAAAATATTTCTTTAGGAAATTAAATATTTTATTGTTTTATTGTATATTTCATAACCTGCATGTATAGTAATTTCTTTTATCGCTATTTAATATTGTAAGTTTATTTTTTTTAAATATTTCTATTGCTTAGGGTTGCTATAATTTTTATAAACTGGTTTTAAACTTTATTCTTATCTATATTTTGTTAATTTAATTAACTGATATATTTTATTTTTATTGTTTTATATTTGGTTTACCACAATTATTTTTTATTTCTTTTAAATTGGAAATATGTTGGTAAATTGTTATGTTTAAATATATATATATATGTATACATTATATATGTTGTAGGAGACTTGCTGTTCAATGATGATGCCAAAACGCATCCTGCTTTCCCCCTCACATAAATCTGATTAAGCAGTAAAACGTTCCCGTGTGGCTCACCTTTGTTCTTTACTACAGTAAATAGAATGTGAATATTTTACATTCTATATTGTTTAACTGTGATACTACTTTGAAAAATATTACTATATAGTTTGTATTTATTAAGATTATATCCTTACCTTGTTTTTGATTATATCTCCTTCAACAATGTTATATTCAGTTATATGTTTTTGTCTATATCTATGGGTGTCGATATTTTTTAACTCAATATTTTAATATAGAACCATAGGAGTAGCATGGATGCAACATGTACATATGTGTTTGTACATGTCTGTAAAATGGAGACTAAGGGCCCCATTAGTATGGCGGGTGGACTTTTTCTGCCCGCTATAGCCTCAGGAACCGGGACCGCCTGCTGAGGGTGCGGGGATCCCGCACTCCTGATTTGCATGCGCCCGCCACACTGGTGGGCGCATAGTGCATCTAAAATATTGCGGTGGGTGGTGCAGAGAGCACTGCCTGCCGCAATGCCATAGATGCAGGTTGTGATTTTGAAAGCACAACGTGACAGACACGTTGTTCATTGAAAGGCAGGTACCCCCCCATGTGCACCCCCACCCCCCAGAGTCCCTGGGGGCCCGCAGCAGGCCCGCCAAGCAGACTCCGCAAGCCTGCCGCCATGGAAAGGCATGTACAAGGCCACATTCTAATATGGCTGGCGGTGTTTTTCAGACATCGCCACCATACTGAACGCTTTTCTGCCCGGTCGACATGTCGACCGGGCGGAAAAGCGGTGGACGGTCTTTCTGTCCGCCACGGACCCCCCAGCCCTTGTAAAATGGTGGGGGGTCTTTTCAGCAAGGATGGCGGGCGGATAGCCCCCGCTGGGGCCCGGCGGGGGCGATCCGCCCGCCATCCTAATGGACCCTTAAATATTTGTCAAAGAGAAATGTAGGCCATCAGAGAGGAGATAGTATCCATGCACACGAGGAGCGCATGAGTACTGACCCCCAAACTGTGTGTGCACTCTTTCTGACGGTACATAGATGTTTTCACATTGATATCAACAAAATAAATCTTTCAATCTATATTACAGGGTGTTTACACTCTGCAGTACATAAACCTGCCATATTATTTCAAATGAATGTGAAGAATGCAGAGGGCCATGCTCATCCGCATTGTTTTAGTGTTATGGTTTTCATGCCACACATTTACCAGACTTGGGCAATAATTGATTAGTTTAGGATGGACACAATCAACAAACAATTATATAAATATGTAAGGGGTGTTCAATTATGCATTGAAAATGAATAATACTGTTTTCTAGTAATAATGCTGTTCCATACCTAAATACTATATTTCCTTCCAGAAAGAATCATGCCCCATACTGAGATGAGCCTCATTAGATACAAGACCACACATTAGTATACCTTAGTTACATAACATCTGTCCATGAAAACCTCTATTCTTAGGGCTGCTAGTCTCAACCCTCTGGTCAGACACAAGCAGGGAGTGCCTTCATCCTTACCTAACATTAGTTAATTGAAAACCCTCCAACCTTTCCAATACCAAAATGCTGTATTTTCATTGGCTGCTATCTAGTCGGCGACTAGAGGGAGATTCATATCTAGAAACAGAGCTAAGCCTCGTTGCAAACCCACCAACCTTTCCAATACCAAAATGCTGTGTTTTCATTTAGTCCTAGAAAGTCAACGTCTATTGGAAGATTCATAGGCAGAAACTGGGCTAGGCCTCATCACCAATGAAAACCACTATACACACATATTATATGATAAAGGCTAGGACACAGGCAATTACTAACATTCTTTGCCGGAAGTTAAGTCTTGCTTGACTATCAAGTTTTTGAATAAAGAGGGCATTCTGCTTCTGAAGGTATTATGAATGGACTGGAAAAGCTGTAAATATTGTTGGATGGTAGTTAAAGTTCTTGGAAATACATATTTTCAACCTCATCTTGTGTGCAGGGTTATCGCATTATGGTGACAAGTATCGAAAGAAACCTTTTGCACCTCTTCTATGGATGCCATAATTGTATTTAAAAATTAATGGTACAATTACGATGGCTGTGAGACCGCCACTGACAGCCCGTCGATGGCGGTCTCACTGACATCGGAAGCAAGTTTCCTGCCCACCATATTACAATGGCGGGTGGTGTGTTGGCTGTCGGAAAGACTTACCGCCACGCATCCGACGAGGTGCGGCTGAGGGGGTTGCATTCCCTACCATGGTGGCGTAGGGATTACAATGTCCCTTCCCGCCCACCTTTTCAGGGAGGTTAACCTGCCATGAAAGGGCAGGTGGAAAGGGACTTTGGGGGCCCGTAGCTGGCCCCATTAACTCCCTGCCACCCACCGCAATGCAAAGCTTGGGCATTGTGACCACCGTGGTGGCGGCTGCATCATAATGACTATGCCGGGACCCCCAAAATCATGTCGGGCAGACCCGTTTCTGATAGGGTGGCGGACGGACAAAAGCCCAACTGCTATTGTAATCAGCCCCTTAGTTCTTTTCTAATTTTGCCAGCGAATCTTTCAACATTCCTTGTTTGGTTTGAAAGGCAGTTAGTTTTGTGTGGGATGAACATTGTTAGAATTTGACAGATTCAAACATTAACTTGCTGAGACTCAAAATCTCTCTAGAATTTTGCCCCATGCTTGCCTTGTGATTTGGTCACTGATGTCAGTGATATAGGTTTAGGTGCTGTTTTGAAGCAAATTCAAGATATCGAGTAAGGCACTATAGCGTTTTCGTCAAGAGTTCTGTGGGGTGTATAGTGAATGTGTTCTACCATAGAAAAAGAGAATATTGCACGGTTTTCGCCAGTGAGAAAATTCAAGGTATTTTTGGATCACAAACCATTGAATGAGATCTTCGGTAGGAAAGGAATAGGTGCAATATCGTTTCAATTTTGCAGCCGAGTGGTTGTCTTGCAAAATTACCACTTCACTGTAAATTATTTTATCGAGTCATTTGAAAAGAGCTGCCAATTGTCTCTAGCAGTTAGAAACTTCTGAGTCAAATCTTTAAAGAGCAAGTGGCGATCCGATGATTTTGTTGTTTGTTCTGTAGCTGAGATGCATTGATGAGAGGGAATAGATTGAAGAAGTGGAGTGACACTGACTTGGTGTTAAAGGAACCGTGTTTTGATTTGTTGAAGTAGGAGCAGGAAGAGCATGGGAATGTGAAGGTTTTCAAGAGGGTGAGAAAAAATTGTCAGTAAAAGATGATCATTTGAGGGGGTCCAGGTTGATTCCTCATTCAACTTAGGAAAGTGTGCATTGTAGAACTTGTGCACAGTGGCCATCAAGGGATAATCAAGAAGAAATAGAGATTGAGGAGTTCTTATTGGCGGGTAGGTATGGACTCAATGGTAGAATGAAATGTACGTAAGTGGTTGATTGTTTTCTGAGGGATAAATCCAAGAAGGTTAGAACACCTGAGATGGTTCACAGGGTAATCCCAAAAGAGCCCTTTAAAGAGGTAGCTCTCAATATTTTGTATCCTGACACACTTGGAAGCGGTCAGTCTTATATTCTAGTAGCCATGGATATGCATTCTAGGTAACCCATGATCACTTTTGTTAATTACTTCTTTACTCACTAAATTATAAGGTTATTGACAGGTGTGTTTGTGCATGAGAGCAATCACAAGTTTCTCATCACAGACATTGGGGTTCAATTAACCTCCTGAGAGATTGAGCAATTCTCAACGAAAAGAAGCATCAAGCAAAACAATTCTGCCTTGTTTCATCCCCTGACTAATGGGATGGTTGGGTGATTTACTGGGACCCTCATCAAAAGTGTGCAGTTAGCCTGAAGCATGATAGCACCTGGGGAAGGGAAGACTAAACAAAGGATGGAAGAAAACAGATTCCTCCCACATTCTAACACCAGGGGGATTCCTTTTGAACTGTTCTGCAGAAGGAAGCCATGTACCATCACGTGTCCTCCTTGTGTTAGGAGAGGAGTGCAGGGTGAAGAATGTTGATAAAGGTTAGCAAAAGGACATATCTGAGCAAATGAAAAGGAAAATTCAGTTTGACAAAGGGAATTCTGTGACTAATGTGCAGGCCGCCTTGTAAATATGGCCTTCCTTGCAGCACTTTTCTGCGGCAAAGGGGCATGCAATGGGTGTTGCTGTGGGCATTCCTAAGCAAAACCCATTGCTTTTTGACACTATCCCAGATTTACAATGATCTGTAAATCTGAGGCAGCACCAATAACTAATGTCTTTGAAAAGGAGGCATTAGAGTGACGCAATGAGGAGAAATACTTTTATTGCTCCTCGTTTTTTGCTCTTTTATGAGTGCGGCATTTTGCAGCACACAAAGAAGGAGCAAAATGCCATTAATAATTGCAAACACAATCAATCATCCTGGCAACGCAGGCAGCCTTGCACCATAGTACTAGGGTGCCTGCGCTGCCGCTAGGTAGTTTCTTAGCAGAGGTGCAAAAGAAAATACAAGGGTTCGCCATACCCTTGTAAATTCTGCACATCCCTGTGTTTTTTAAATGATGCAGCGCGGTGCAGCTAAATTGCTTGCAGCGCCGTGCTGCGCCATTTTGCGGTATATATGCCCCTAAGATTCTACGACCCTTACATTGTATTAGGACAGATTCTTGTCCTATCCTTAAGGACTATATCTTGTGACTGTATTTTTTTGTCATCCCAACAATAACACTCTTAGGTGGCCCCCACCTGGGTAACGTGCACAACAAAGAATAAAACAAAATACAGAACAAAATATCACAGGATACTGCCAATATAGATTGCAGCATTGCTAGAACATTCCAGAGTGCTTATTTATTAATGTGGCAAAGCGCTGCTATGTGATGTATGTTATGCAGACTTGTAGAGTGCACTATTGCTCAGGAGGGTATCCTAGCACTGAGCAGGTGTGAGTCTGGCCACACCTATAGCCTAGTGGGACTGTTCAAAGCCAGGTTTCCGGCTTCTTGTGGAATTCAAGTAGTGAGGAGGAGGCTCTTCTGAGTAGTGGCTGTCATTCCGCATTTCAGGAGCGATGTAGGAGAAGGCTTAACTGCCTAGTTTTCCATATGCATGGAATTTGTGTAGTAGTCCTGAAGAGCAGAGGTTCGGGAAGGTTTGTGAAAGCAGATGCAATCGTTGATGTATGCTGAGCCATTGTCATTTAGTGCCTTGATAGTATAAGAGATAAGTTTGAATTGTGCTTGTTTGTGAATGGGGAACAAGCAGAGCTCCTTCAGGTGGGTATGATGTGAGTGCTGCATGGGAGGTTGAAAGTGATTCTGTCCACTGAGTTCTGAATGGTCTGCAGGCGTCTGGTGAGTTTTTTTGGGTTCTAAGCATCTTGAACATTTGTGGAAGAGGTGAAGACATTCAGAATGGGAGCATCTGGGTTGCAGGACTGTGAGAGAGAGGAGAGTGGTGTGTTGTCCGTGTGGTGAGTTTTGAGTTTGGGTAAGTACATGAAAACTTGCAGGAAACATAGGAGAATTCTCTCTCAGTGTTGTGTATTGCGACGAGGCAGCAGCTGCCAGGATTGAGGGTGCAGAGGGTTGCAGCATTAAAGGGACAGGAAGGGGGAGGACCAAGGTTCCTGGCACTGGGCATGGTCCAGGCCTCGGACAGGCACAGATGAGTTAGCTTTAGGTGTGCACATCCATGCTGTGGCAGCCATTAAGTAGGTCTTATGTCACTTCCTTTGCAGCTGGATGATGGTAAATCCAGTGATTTCACTTCATGTGCAGAAGGATGATGGGAAATTCACTGATGTCACTTCCGGTGCAGATGGATGATAGAAATGAGTCCTCTTGCTTGGCTTCTTCTTATAAATGTATTGCTACTTTGTGGTGCAAGATAGTTACTGTACCCAGATTGCTGTTCACACAGGCTCAGGCATTGGTTAAAAGAAGAGAGTTGTCCATCATCTACAACACACTGGACCATGTGGTATCTAGCAAGAGGTGTCTCTGCAATAGCTTCTCTGTTTCAACAATGCACAAGACAAACCTGGGACTGAGTGAACAGTCACTGATGTCTAAGAGAACACAGGCGATCAGTAGTAGACCGTTGCTACGACGAACCCCAGATGCTACACACTTCATTTCCTTTTTGTGGTTATTAGCTGCTGTGATGTTGCCAACTCACTCATTATACTTCCTCACCTGAGACTTGGTCCAGAATGTGTGAGGGAACCCAACTGACAGTTGTCTCTGGTGTTGGAAAGCAGAGTTTTTTGTTGAGAAGGGATGGTTTCCTTTTTTGGGTGTCTTCCTAGGTGTTTGGGATAGCCATTGTGGTCTTGCTTTCATTCCCAAGCCGGTTGAGGGATCTCCAGAGTGTTTTCGTCTCTGGTGGCAGTGGGGATGCTGGTTCTAAAGAAAGCCCATTTTAGCTGCCAATTGTAATTGGTTTCTGCTGGATCCACCTGCTCACCAATTGGCTTTGGACTTTTCTTCATTATCACAGAGGCAGATCCAACTGATTCCATTCCCACCACAAACCTTTTATTGGTGCATAAAGATGTATTTTGTTTTTTAAAGAACCTGAAGATGCTTCCTATTTTTTCTTATTTATATTCCAATGTACAAAATTGCATGTTCCTCAATTGTATGCAGCAGATCCTGTTTGTAGCGCAGCTGCTGGGATCTCAATCACACGCGGGAGGTCTTGTGTTAATTCTGAATTGAGACTAAGCAAGTCGGTGGTTGGGAAGAAGGGAAAGGATAAAAGGGACAGGAAACATCAGGGAGTTGAACAACTTTTAGATGCTCTTGATGAGTTGAGAGAGGGATTCCTGGGAAGAGGATGTGGCTTGAGTTGTACCATTAGAGTGTTTGCTCTGCTCTTTGCTCTGCAGTCTTCATTAAAATTTTAAGGGCCACTGCAGATCACAGCAAATCTCAATGCCTTGTTTACAACTTTAAAAAGGGATAGGTAAGAAATAATATGAAGCCTTTCCTTGCCTTTCCTCCAGGATTCGGAGGCTGTTCTTCAAGACAAGAAGTTCAATAAACTAGATGAAAAATGTGACTGCGTTTTCTGTATGCGAAAGACCCAACATCTGCAGCAAAGAAAAGAGCAAGAACAGGGAAGCCAGCCTGGGCCCAGGGGCGGCCTGCAGCCTTACAGCACCCTGAAGGAAGCCGCGAGACATCTAGATGCTGAAGGACGGGTCCAGACCATGGCAAGCCTCTTCGAGAGGCAAGCCAACAGGGACGCCAGGGTTGCACAGTGGGAGAGGTTTCACCAGGCTGAGCAACAGCGAAAGCGTGAAATAAAGGAACGGACAGCAGGGCGGGAACATAAAGAGCGTGAACATAAGGAGCGGTAACACAACGTCTCTTACAGATCCTGTTCTAGAGATGGGAGAAGGTGAGCCAGGTCCTCCCAAGACAAACTTCTGGCCCACCCAACACCCTTTCATAAGTGGTTTTGTAAACACTTCACATGGGCCTGCAGCCCCACCCTCTGCAGCTCCACTCTCAGCTTAACTTGTAAGATGGAGGGGATTTGTTGGGTGATGTTAGTGCCTGGAGAAAGGTGTGATATCAGCAGGGTGGAAAGCAGTGTTATCAAATCCCTCCAGACAGCACAAATAAACAACAGGGTATCCTGAGACCCCTTCCATAAAAATAAAGGAACAGCAATATCTCATCATGAGTTAGTTAAGTGAGATGACAGAAGGAATCCGAAAAGGATGACCAAGGAAAGTAAAAGAAATGTGCCAATGTTTAGACCATACGTCTTGATAGCATTTATATTCCTAACTTGTGGCCGTATATGAAGAATAAATGAAAAGTTAACGCACAACATATTGCCTCTTGATGTCAAGTTAACTAAATCACATTCTAATTTTGAAGCCAGGGAATGTGGGAGAAGAACTGTCACCAGAGCTTTAAACAACACTACTTCCTTTGCTGGTAACCAATAAAGCATCCTTAGGATAGATTTAATACAGTCTTTAGGTCCATTACCTGTTTGAAGCTGGTCAGCAACATTTTATACAAGCTGAAGCCTTCTAAAAGCTTCCTCTGGAAGTCCTAGGAAGATGATTTGTCCATAAGGCAGCTATGGCTGGACTAAGGCTGTGACTAAAGGGGTGCGGCCCCGTAGTGCAATAAAGGCGTGCAACACTCACTGGACTCAAAGGGCTTCAGCCCCCCTATCGCGTGGGTCAGCCCGGGCTGAGACAGCTTCCTGGGCACACACACAGCCGCACCCGAGTACTTCACAGTTCTTTAAAAGACAATTTGCTTGTTAGTGAGGCTTTGTTTTTTTCACACCTTATTAGAGCCCCTGCATCTCCACTCTGCCTATTGCTCGAAGAATGACCCCCCCCCAAAAAAAATCTTTGCCCCCCTCGAAATTTGGCTCTAGTTGCGCCTCTGGTGCAATATTAAGCAGGAGTTTGCACTGGAGTTGACTGGAACTCTCATTTCCAAGCAAAGGGCCATATCCAGGCGGATACCCAGATCCCAGACAACTTTAGCTGGAGGAGTGGGGAATGGGGGGATCTCCGCTGGCCTGCAAGTTGGGTTCCATTTGTCAATCAAATTTTTTTTGTGATCACCAGTTCCTTCTTGAATACATTCAATTGATAAGATTAGAGGTCATCCATTGGCCTGCGCCAATTATGACATCAGTTAACTCCTCCTGCTGGAAGGCAGATGTGGAAGGGGTTGCCTGGACAGCTGTTAGTTGGGGTGTCATCGGTGTAGATGGAAAACTGTACTCCCTTCGCATGTAGCCAGGAAGCTAAGAGCAATATGTAAATATTAGAAATAGAGGGGAAAGTACAGACCCTGGGGCGCTCCACATTTAACCTGGTGTGGAACTGATTTGAAAGCAGAAAACCAAAATGAGTGGAGCCATTTGAAAGGAAGATTATCGAGATAAGCATCCTTCAATCTGGAAAGACACGGTGGGGCATATTATCAAGGGGGTTTATCTCCGCTTTTTTGGCTTTAAAAGCCAAGAAAGCGGAGATAAAATTATCTCCCTATTACCTAGCTGTCGCTAACACCAGTTAGCGACAGCTAGTAGGAGATAGCGACCATCTTGGGCCCCGCTTTGCATGTCAGTGAAATTTATCACTAATGACATGCAAAGTGGGCGTGCCAAGATGTTAGCGACTGGAAACAGTCGCTAACATCGCTATCTCCTATTACCAACTTTTGGAGATATTCGCGCTAAGCGCGAATATCTCGGAAGTGGATAACATGGCTAAGAGCATTAGCTCGGTAATGCATGAATATCGCTGACTTTTCAGCGATATTCATGCATTTCGGTCGATTTTTATCGCTTAGGAGATAAACCTTGATAATAGCAAGGTTCCTAAGCGATAAAAATCGCTGCAGCACGGCGATAAAAATATTGCCGCTAAGCCAACATAGCGATAATTATCGCTAGTTGTTGGTAATATGCCCCTCTGATTGGTCAGTGGCATCAAAGGCTGCAGAAATGTTCAAAAGCCCCTTCTAAACCCTGCCACCATCCCCCCATTTCCCCCCCCAGCCTCTGGACATCAACCGGAGCCGAAGTAAGTACCAGGTCTGTGCTATGACCAGGCCTGAAACCTGCTTGAAGGTGCTGTAAAATAGGATTTGTCTCAATAAAGGCGTGCAGTTGTGTGAAGACCATTTTCCCAAGAGTTTCCCATGATGTGGTAACTGGAATATTGGACAGAAGTTCTTAGGTTCATCTACTAAAAAGGATATAACCTTGATTTAGGAATGGATTAAACAGACTGAATATACTTGGAATGAGGAGCAGAAACACTTGTTTCATTATGGAAGCTGGGGTGATATCTCTCAGGGAGCCTGAGAATCTTGTATGGGAGAAATCTTACCTAATTGCCTGGCTGAAGTCTCTGTAAAGTGAGGGAGTTTGTTCTGGGTTTGCTCTAGGACAGGGGAAAGGGAAACCGTGGGAGCAAAGAAGGCTTCCTTCTCAATCTGGAATCCAATGTTTTCAATCGTAGTGGAAAGGAACTGTGACAGATTGTTACACAAACTCAAATGGGTTAGAAGAACTTTTTTGATGGGTTGGCCGCTAGTATAATGTGGGTGGAACAGTAGCTTGTCCGTCTACAAGGAAATTCAGAATTTAGGAGCCACTCCCAGCCCCCTGCCCAGCAGCCTGAGCTTGGAGATTGGCTCTATAGCTCCCGAACAGCCCTCCTCTCACAACTGCCTAGGCCCCTTAAGGTTTGTTGGGGAACCCACAAAACAGTTAGCTCCATTTTGTTAGCTGCATGTTCCCTGTGTCCAATATCGCAGTGAACCAAGTACCAGGAGGTGGTAAGAAGACAGATGTTGTGCTGTCTATTTCCTGAAACTTTAAAAGTATTTTTCCTCTACCCATGAGTGTCACATTTTCACCTGTTTGTTTGTGGGCATTGTAGTTTAATATCTGCTGTTTTATCTGCCTGTGACCGCCCCAGTTTACCTGTTGCATTGTGGTCTTTGTAGTTAAAAATGTGCAGTTTTCACCTGCCCACGACTGCCTCAATTTACTTGTTTGTTTGTGGGCTTTATAGCTTAAAATATGCTGTTTTACCTGCCTGTGACTGCTTAATTGTCCCTCCTAGTTTCTCCCCTAATCTGTGGTCAGACCTGTGATCAAGTTATCCACCCCAGATCCCTTTTGTTTTAGCAATTAAGTGAAACAAGATTAACCTCCCCCCCTGCAACCTACAAGAAATAGACATATTATACCTCAGAGGCTAAGCAGAGTGTGCTTAGCCTCTGGGAATCTGCTCTTATAGTTTAAAGTGTGTTCGGCAAGTGTATGTAGCACTCATTTTTGGCTAGGAGAGTGAGTTGTTTAAGTGTGGGGAAATCAGTATTGTTAGAGGCCTATTTAAGGCCCTTACATGCAGAACTCCAGAGGGTCGATTGAGCCTGTCTGTCTCCAAGGAGATTCTGAATTGAGGAGAAGCTCCCAGCCCCACGGCCAGCAGCCCAAGGTCACACTTCACTAACATAAGCTGCTATTGGACGTTACATCAGTACTCTGATTGGCTGCTGTATCTGGTGTTCCTATTGGGCTGAGAGGTTAGTGTTCTGATTGGCTGGTAGGTCTATGCTTCTGATTGGTACCTGGGTTAGTGATTCTATTGGACGTAGCGGTTTAGGGTAAGTGTTTTTATTGGCGGATACATTTAGGGTTTTTGATTAGTTCCTGTGTCAAGGGTTTCTATTGTACTTAGGGCTTAGGGTTTCATTTCTGATCGGTTGTTAGGATTAGGGCTGTGATTGGCTGTAAGAGCTTGGGTTCCTATAGGTCCTAGTGCTTAGGGCTAGTGGTGTACTTGCTTAAGGAAAGAGCTAGGGTTACCATTGACCAAAGTGGTCACCCGATTACTACGGCTATTAATTATCAAGGTTCAGGGCATCTCAGCCCGGGCGTAGAGGCTAAGGGCCTGTAGGGCCTGTAGGGCGGAGAGGACAAAGGCAGCTGCCTGTATAGGCCTGTTCGGGACTGGTCGGGCCTAGACCCAGAGATGCTGCCTATTTTCACCTACACCAGCATCCACCCTACCCATCCACATCCACAACCAGATTGACACATTCACAGAAATATGTACTCTACTCATTTACTACAAACAAGCCCAACTCACTTTTCAATGTCTCAGCACCCACTACAAAACCCCACAACCCACACCTTCACTCCCTTCTATCCCAACTACCACTCAATGGCACCATCACTCACACACACAACACCCCTCTATCCTATACCACTAACCAATCCCCTCACCACCAAGACAACCCACATCTACACCATACTTAACTATATCCCATCCAGGCAACTACTCCCTGCTCTAACCCCAAACAGACCACTTTCTGTCACTAACAAACCTTTACTCAGCCTACTATCTTTTCATCCACCAACACCCTTCTCTGCGCTTCACCACAAACACACACCCACACAACCCTCACTCGATACACCACACATTTCTTCTTTTAGCATTCAAATCTAACACAAACACTCTGAACTCTTTTTCATCCCCTCTCACACACCCCATACATTATTTTCCAAAACACACCACCACCCCATTTACCTTGCAGCTTGCACTCACCAACAATCCACAGAAAACAAATATATCCTCTCCTCCTCTAACTACTCCTAAAGAAAACATAACACACACACCAGCACAACACAATATTTCACACACAACACCTCATAATACTTTCTGTCATAGACTGGAAACATTCACTCACTCCCACCTTTCTGACTACACAAATAATATACACCCTAAACATATTCCCTTGCCAAGCTTTCTCTCTTCCCCTACACCTAAAAAATATACAGAAACTCTTTTTACCACCTCTCATCCATTGGACAATTTAGAACCTTACAAAATGACCCACATGCTGCACCAGTACCCCTAACTCATACACCTTCCACCCTTAACAGACGCAAACAAAATAAGCAACATGCCACACTTCACAACTTCTCATCTCCATGTCTACTCACTATAAGGCTACTCTACAAAAACAACACAGCTCACCGTCTCACTCTCAAACACCATCTCCACCTACTTCACACGCAGACCCATCAAAATTCCTTCTTAGCATGCTTGGCGAGAAATACCATTCAGAACAGCTACACTATTGCTATCCTTGTACAGCTAATACCACCACTAAGGATACACCTGCTACAGTCCACAATATGATGCTCTCTCTTCTACAAAACAAAGTCACACCATCACCAAAGCACATTCTCTTATAATGCCTACTAATAAATACTCTATCACTCTCTAAAAACAAGGATCACATCTACGACCTGCTCACTGACACACAACCTGACATACTCTTCATTACTGAATCAAGGTTGGGAGATGACGTGGTTCCAGTGCTGCATGAAATGTTCCTCTAAGCTATCAAACTATCACCCAAAATCGTATAGATAAAAGAGGAGGTGCCTTAGCTATTGTATTCTAGCAAACATTAACTATCACTAAAGCTGATGACGTCTCCATACAAGTTTGTGAGGCCCTCTTTACCAGATGCAAACCTACACCATCTTCTTCCTGTAACTTCCTGCTCCTTTACTGACCTCCACCTTGCAAAGCAACATTTCCAGGCACACTTCTAGACACAGTGTTAAAACTTATGACACTACACTCCAACCTATGTGTTGGACCCGGCCTCGTGGCGTGGTCCCCCTCCTCCCGCATGGCGGGCCCTGGACGACATCGACCCCTGTCCTCCCCCCTGAAGCTACCCTCTCCAGCCTTCAACGAGAGCCGCCACTCCTGGCGACCCCCGGATCTCCCCCTCAGGAACACGGCGACTCCTACTCGCCCCACTCTGCCGGTCCGGCCCTACCCGCCATCTCAGGCCCCGACTCCATCTTGGGCCCTCCGCGTCCGAACCACGTGGCCTCGGCCCGACCTCGGCCGCGGCCCCAGCGAAGCCCCGACATCGAGGCACCAAGATCCGACCAGGTGGTAAAGCGGCCACTTGACGGATCTAGGAGGAGGGAAGTTTCGATGGACCTCCAGCTGTCCCCAGACGCCTGGTTTCGATCGCCCTCCGGCCTCCCTGGGCGCTGGCTCCACCCCCCTGCGGGGTGTCTGGACACTCATCCCGGCCCCTCCGACCCCCAGGCGCGAGGGTCCGGACATCAAAGGACTCCAGACCTATATCAGGGGCAGCTCTGGAATGGGTCAGCAGTTGTATCCTGGAGTCGAGCGCCCTGCTGATCGAATCGCGGCTGACCTTGAGAAGACCTCGTTACTCTGAACGCTGAAACCATCTTCGGAGTCCTGCTGGCGCTGTTACGGCCTGACCTCGCTGAAACCATCTTCGGAGCCCTGCTGGCACTGCCGCGGCCCGACCTCGCTGAAACCATCTTCGGAGGCCTGCTGGCGCTGCCGCGGCCCGACCTCGCTGGAACCATCTTCGGAGCCCTGCTGGCGCTGGCGCGGGCCGACCTCGCTGAAACCATCTTCGAAGCCCTGCTGACGACGTCGCGGCTCGACCTTGCGGAACCCCCCAGCTCGAGGATTGAGAGCTGAGCGTAGGGTATTCCGGTGCCAGGCTGGTCCTAAGACTGTCCCGCTACCCGATTCCCCCAATCACCAAGACATTAAGGATCCCTCGGTCCGTTTGTATATATATATTTCTGAGAGACCCTGCCTTGATTGCTTATAAAGTCTTTAAGTATCCATCATCTGGTGTGGTGTCCATTTGTAGTGGTGGGATTGCTCGGCTGTACGATTCTAGGAGAAGAGCCTCACCCAGGAGGCCTCTCGACGGCGCTCGGCCAACTCCAGAAGGAGAGGTGGGTCTTGGGGTGGTCAGTCAGACATCTTCTGCCTCCCCTGGGATCGCCTTTCTAACATTGGTGGCAGGCGGTGGGATCCGAGCCGACGCAAATCGTACAGAGAGTAACTCACCCACTACTGACAGAAACACACCACAACCATGAGTATCGAAGAAACCAGACCGACCGCAGAGTTCCAGAAGGAACGGTTGGAAGAATATACCGACAAAGAACTGAAACAATTATGCAAAGAACTGGGCATCGCTACCACTGGACTAAGCACCAAGGACGATTTCAAGCAGGCCCTACAAACGTGGGTGGAGGCAGGAGCGACACCACCCCAGACCGGAGATGACACGGTCTCAGACATACACCCGGAAAACCTCGCAACCTCAGCGGAGGAAAGACATACCAATGTAAACACGGGCCTCTCCCAGGAAGACGCCCGAGAGCGAGAAAGGAGCCGACTCCACGAATTGGAGCTCGTCCGACTCCGTCTAGACGGAGAACTACAGCTGTCCGAGAAAAAAATAGCCCTTGAGCAACTACGGCTGCAAGGAGACCTGGAAGAGAAACGAAGACAGAGGGATTTAGAGGAGAAGAAGCTCACGTTCGAGCACGAGCGGGGCTTAAAAGAACTTGAGATCAAGGCCAAAAATGGGGAGACCAGCACCTCCGAGAACCGGAGCCCCCTCCTCCTGCAGACACGAAGGTCCACATCCCCAAGGATGTCGTCAAAGAACACTATAAAAACGACGACATCCAACAATGGTTTAAGGCCTACGAAGTAGCTATGGCCTCTCATCGAGTACCCCAAAAAGACTGGGGTGCCGGCTTGTGGGGGAAGTTCGTCAGCGAGGGGAGAGACGCCCTGCTAGAGCTCCCAGACGCCGAGATGACCTCTTACGAGCATATGAAAGCCGCCCTCCTTACTCGCTATGGGCTCACCCCCGAGATGTACCGGCAGCGATTCCGAGACTGTAAAAAAATCCCCGGTACTACATGGGTGGAGTGCGTGAACTTCTATAGTAGAGCCCTAGAGGGGTGGATCAAAGGCAGCCAGGTCACCACCTACGAGCAGCTGTTCAACCTCATTGTATGGGAGCACCTCGCCAACAACTGTTTTGTCGAACTCAGACAGCATGCTGACCGAGCCCCGTAAGCTCGCCGTCGAGGCCGATCGATGGGTGAGCACCCGGGTCCCCCGGAACTCGATGGGCGACTACGGCTGAGCTCCTCAGGGGTCCCACCGCCCACCAGGCGGCGGAGGGGGCCAGAACAGAAACCGAGACTTCCCCATGGTGCCACCTCGGAGTCCACATCGGGGGCCGCCCCCGACCCACACTTCGCCATCCCTGGCCAGAAGAGGGCCCCCCCCCCAGCACGGCCGGGGCTCCGCACGAACGTTACCTGCCACAGATGCCAGCGGCCCGGTCACTATGCCAGTGACCCCCACTGCCCGATAAACCAACGACCCGGCACCACCGGTCCTCCAAACCGCCAGATCGCTGCTGCCGCCCTGGGAGAAGAGAGGGGCGAAGAAGAGACCTATGACGAAGACCAGGCCGAGTGGGAGCCCGCCGCCATGTCCCTTGTATGTCTAGGCGAAAGAGACATGGTCCCCCGGGCCCCGATTCCCGGCAACACTCAGAAGTACTGCCAGTGGGTCACCATTAATGGGCGCCGGGCCGAAGCCCTCCGCGACACCGGAGCCAGCGTGACGGCCGTCCGTTGCCACTTGGTGACCCCGGCCCAGATCCTGCCCAATGTGCTGTGCCCAGTACGGTCGGCGGACAATTCAGAGAGCCTGTGCCAGATGGCCCGAATCCCCTTCGAATGGGTGGGGAGTGTCGGGCATGCTGAAAGTGACCGTCCGGGACGATGCCCCCATGGACTGCCTCCTCGGGAACGACCTAGAAAGAAGTTCCCCCTGGGCCAAAGTCGAGCGGAGAGAGCATCTGGGGATGCTAGGCCTCCCCGAGTGGGTCTGTGCGACTACCCTATCCATGACCGCCCGGGCCACCATCCCGACTGAACCCACCCCGACCGAAGAACCGGAGTGGCCCGCGCCACCACCGCCCTCCGACCCCGAAGACGCCGACCCCGAGCCCGGTCCACTGGGGCCCAATGGTGAAGCAATTGCCGAGCTCGGCGACCTCCCGGAACTAGCCCAATGGCGCCAAGAAGGTGTCCCCACACGAGAACAGTTCCGTCAAGAACAGAAAGCGTGTCCCTCCCTCGAGGGGACCCGACAGCAAGCCGCCGGAGACCCATCGGGGTCCCACTGGGTCTATTGGGACAACGATCTCCTCTACAGCGAACAGAAGATTGCCGAACTGGGGGCCAGCCGGGTGCTGGTAGTCCCCCTCCGATTCAGAGACTTCCTCCTGAACCTGGCACACGATGGCAAAACCTACAGCCGCCTGGTGACCCATTTCTACTGGCCAAAAATGAAGAACGATGTGAACAATCACTGCCGGACTTGCCCAACCTGCCAAGCCAGCGGGAAGAGCGGAGGGAAGCACAAGGCCCCCCTTCAACCCTTTCCAGTCATCAACACCCCATTTGAGCGGTTGGGAAATCGACATTGTGGGGCCTCTGGAGCCCCGAACATCTCAAGGGCACCGTTTTATCCTCGTCCTGGTGGACCATGCTACCCGCTATCCCGAAGCCATCCCTCTCCGCACCGTGACGGCCCCTGTGGTGGGCCGGGCGCTGATGGGGATCTTCTCCCGGGTGGGCTTCCCCCAAGAGGTCGTCAGTGACCGGGATACGAACTTCATTTCCAGATACATGAAGTCCCTGTGGCAACAGTGCGGGGTCACGTACAAGTTTACGACCCCCTACCACCCCCAAGAGAATGGACTGGTGGAACGCTTCAACCGAACCCTCAAGGGGATGATCATGGGCCTGGAAGAGCCATTGCGACGCCAGTGGGACATGTTGCTGCCCTGCCTTCTCTTCGCCTATAGGGAGGTCCCTCAGAAGTTGCTGGGGTTCAGCCCCTTCGAACTATTGTACGGGCACCCCGTCCGGGGTCCCCTCAGCCTGGTCAAAGAAGGCTGGGAGGCCGCAGTCAAAGATGCTCTCCCCGACATCTACCGGTACCTCCTGACCCTCCGAAACCAGACTCGGTGGTTCCGGGAACTTGCCAAAGACAACCTCGAGGCCAGCCAAGAGGAGATGAAACGCTGGTATGACCAAAACGCCTCGTCCCTTGAGTTGGAGCCGGGCCAACAGGTCTGGGTCATGTCCCCGGTCGAACCATGTGCCCTCCAGGACAAGTGGACTGGGCCCTTCAAAGTGGTGGAGCGCAAGAGCCCTGTCACCTACCTGGTGGACATGGAGTCCCCCAGGAACCCCCTCCGGGTCCTCCACACAAACAGGCTCAAGCCTCACTTTGTCCGAACAGAACTTAGCCTGCTGATGGCTACTGATGGTGGGGCCAAAGACGACTCCGAGCCCCTCCCGGACCTCCTGAGCACCTCCAAGAAAGACGGCTCCGTAGAGGGGGTCACCCTCTCCTCCGCCCTGACCCCAGAACAGCGCCAGGACTGCCAAAAGCTGTTGGGTCAATTCACAGACTTGTTCTCTCTCACCCCCGGAGCCACCCAGTGGTGCGTCCACGATGTCGACACCAGGGACAGCCCGCCTGTGCGACACCGGGCCTACCGAGTTCCCGACCGAGTTCGGACCTGCATTCAATCGGAGGTCACCAAGATGCTGGCCCTGGGGGTAATCAAACCCTCTGACAGTCCCTGGGCCAGTCCCGTCGTCCTGGTGCCAAAATCCGCCGCCCTTGGCGCCATTCCCGAACTGCGATTTTGCGTAGACTACCGGGGGCTGAACGCCGTCACCCGGACCGATGCCCACCCCATTCCCCGGGCCGATGAACTGATCGACTGCCTGGGGGCGGCCCGCTACCTGAGTACATTCGACCTAACCTCCGGCTACTGGCAGATCGGACTCACCCCGGGCGCCCAGGAGCTCCGCCTTCTCAACCCCCGATGGCCATTACCACTTCAGAGTGATGCCCTTCGGGATGAAAAACACCCCCGCAACCTTCCAGAGGCTGGTGAATAAGGTGCTGGCAGGGCTAGAAGAGTTCAGCGGCGCATATCTGGACGATATTGCGGTGTACAGCCTCCTCTGGGCCGAGCACCTCAAGCACCTCTGGGAGGTCCTGACGACCCTCCGACGGGCCGGACTGACCCTGAAAGCAAGCAAATGCCAGATAGGCCAAGGTTCCGTGACCTATCTGGGACACCAAGTGGGGAGCGGCCATGTGGCTCCCCTTCAACCCAAAATCGACGCCATCATGGCCTGGGAGCCCCCGGTCACCCAGACAGCCGTCTGAGCCTTCCTGGGGCTCACTGGGTATTACCGGCACTTCGTGAAGAATTATGGGAGCATTGTGGGCCCCCTCACCGAACTCCCTTCCAAGAAGCAACCACAGAAGGTGCACTGGACCCCCGAGTGTCAGGCCGCTTACGAGACTCTGAAGACAGCGATGTGTACCGCCCCGTGCTCCAAGCCCCCGACTACAGCCGGGAATTCATAGTCCAAACAGACGCCTCAGAGCACGGGGTCGGGGACGGTCCTTTCCCAAATCAACCCCGAAGGAGTTGATCAACCGGTGGCCTTCATCAGCTGACGTCTGCTGGCCCGAGAGCAACACTGGAGCACCATTGAACGAGAGGCCTTCGCCATGGTGTGGGCCCTCAAGAAACTCCGACCCTATCTCTTCGGCACCCACTTCAGGGTGCAAACTGACCACCGGCCCTTGCAGTGGCTGATGCAGATGCGGGGAGAGAATCCAAAATTGCTGAGATGGTTCATCTCTCTACAAGGGATGGATTTCACTGTGGAACATCGCCCCGGCAACGACCACGCCAACGCAGACGGCCTGTCCCGCTTCTTCCGCCTCGGCGAGGAGAACCCCCAAGAGGATGGGTGACTCTCCCTGCCTTCAGCTGGGGGGGACGTGTGTTGGTCCCGGCCTCGTGGTGTGGTCCCCCTCCTCCCGCATGGCAGGCCCTGGACGACATCGACCCCTGTCCTCCCCCCTGTAGCTACCCTCTCCAGCCTTCAACGAGAGCCGCCACTCCTGGCGACCCCCGGCTCTCCCCCTCAGGAACACGGCGACTCCTACTCGCCCCACTCTGCTGGTCCGGCCCTACCCCGGGCCGCCATCTCAGGCCCCGACTCCATCTTGGGCCCTCCGCATCCGGACCACGTGGCCTCGGCCCGACCTCGGCCGCGGCCCCAGCGGAGCCCCGACATCGAGGCACCAAGATCCGACCAGGTGGTAAAGCGGCCACTTGACGGATCAAGGAGGAGGGGAGTTTCGATGGCCCTCCAGCCGTCCCCGGACGCCTGGTTTCGATCGCCCTCCGGCCTCCCTGGGCGCTGGCTCCACCCCCCTGCGGGGTGTCTGGACACTCTCATCCCGGCCCCTCCGACCCCCAGGCGCGGGGGTCCGGACATCAAAGGACTCCAGACCTATATCAGGGGCAGCTCTGGAATGGGTCAGCAGTTGTATCCTGGAGTCGAGCGCCCTGCTGATCGAATCGCGGCTGACCCTGAGAAGACCTCGTTACTCTGAACGCTGAAACCATCTTCGGAGCCCAGCTGGCGCTGCCGCGGCCCGACCTCGCTGAAACCATCTTCGGAGGCCTGCCGGCGCTGCCGCGGCCCGACCTCCCTGGAACCATCTTCGGAGCCCTGCTGGCACTGCCGCGGCCCGACCTCTCTGGAACCATCTTCGGAGCCCTGCTGGCGCTGCCGCGGCCTGACCTCACTGAAACCATCTTCGAAGCCCTGCTGATGACATCGCGGCTCAACCTTGCGGAACCCCAAGCTCGAGGATTGAGAGCTGAGCGTAGGGTATTCCGGTGCCAGGCTGGTCCTAAGACTGTCCCGCTACCTGATTCCCCCAATCACCAAGACATTAAGGATCCCTCGGTCCGTTTGTATATATTTTGCTGAGAGAACCTGCCTTGATTGCTTATAAAGTCTTTAAGTATCCATCATCTGGTGTGGTATACATTTGTAGTGGTAGGATTGCTCGGCTGTACGATTCTAGGAGAAGAGCCTCACCCAGGAGGCCTCTCGACGGCGCTCGGCCAACTCCAGAAGGAGAGGTGGGTCTCGGGGTGGTCAGTCAGACATCTTCTGCCTCCCCTGGGATCGCCTTTCTAACACTATGCATTCTGGGTGACCTAAACATTTGGTTTGACAAACCCAATATGCCCCATCAAAAACAATCATCACTGGCCCAGACTCACTTAACCTACATCAGATCATCCACAAACCCACACACAAAACTGGGCACATCTTAGATGTCATTTTTGCAAATACAGAACTAGTTACCTTTCGAATAATGACTCCAGTCACATGGTCAGACTACCATTCGCTTGCTTTCCAAAATAAAACAACACAAAGCTAACCTAAAACCACTTTACATGAATCCACCTATCGACCGTGGAGCAACCTCTATTTTGAACACTTAGAAACATAGCTAACATTCACTACAGATATAGACACAATAAATTCTGTAAAAACCTATATGAGAGGCTACAGGAAACTTTTGATATCCTAATACCACTAGGAACATCAAACATCACAATATAACAGGGAGGAATACCTCCCAGAACCTCCGCCGAGTCTTCCATATCCAAGATCAGGTACGCGACAGATTTCCCCGCGCTGCCTGCCTCATTATGGACCTAGAGAAGGCGTTTGACACCCTCACCTGGCCCTACCTATTTTCGGTCCTGCGGCGCCTTAATCTCGGCCCGACGCTCCTGGCATACACCCGCCTCCTATACACCGACCTCACTACTCGAGTTTGTATCGGGAAACGTATCTCACCGGCGTTTGCAGTCCGACGAGGCACAAGACAAGGTTGCCCCCTGTCGCCCCTCCTGTTCGCGCTAGCGGTCGAACCGCTGGCGGTTCGACTGCGTCGGGAGGGGATGGACTGGGGAGTACCGCTTGCAGACGGGACCCATTGTGTGTCCATGTACGCGGATGATCTTCTCATATATGTCCGAGACATTGGAATGGACCTAACCCCCATAGGGGCCACATTGGCGGACTTTGCAACTGCCTCGGGCCTACAAGTCAACTGGGACAAGTCCACGGTTTACCCCCTACACCCGGACCTACCCCCCCGAGACATCGACCTTGGACCACATAGGCTTTCATGGTCCACGGAAGCTCCCCGATACCTCGGCGTCCGCTTATACCATTCTCCGACGGACATCTTTGAGGGCAATCACCGCAAGGTACTCGAGAGTCTGCGCCCAACGGTCGCCTTCTGGAATAAGTTACCACTGGCCCCGATTGGACGGATAGCCCTTGCTAAAATGGTGATGCTCCCCCGGCTCCTCTACCATTTCACAAACCTGCCGGTGATACCACCCAGATCCTTCTTTCGCGACGTTGATTCCCTCTTAGGAACTCTCATCTGGGGAGCAGGCCGCCACAGAGTCGCCCTGAAAACGCTTCAACTCCCCACAACACAGGGGGGACTCGGAGCTCCATCCTTCGAGGCATATTTCCTCGCAGCACAGCTCCAGTGGCTGTCCTACTGGACAGCGGACCGTTATCCTCAGGAGACGGTTACCCCTACTGGTAGAATCATGACTCCGGAACTCACCCGTCTGCTCCTCCCGGGCACCAAGCCACGGCGCACTTACCCCCTCCAGGTGACGATAGCGCGCCGATGTATGCTACGGATTCACCGGCTGTCTCCCGCTAGACCCCCATACTCCCCGCTGCTGCCGCTAATAGGCGGCCCCAAGCAGGATTCCTACTTTGCGGCCCCACTACTCGCCGACTGGTCCCGCTGTGGCATCACAGATCTAGAATCACTCTTCGAGGAGGGTCAGCTGAAACCGCTGGACCGCCTGGTCGCAGAATACGGGCTCCCCCCAGGCCAATTCCTCAGGTATAGGCAACTGCTCGACGGATACCGACCCCATTTCAATCTCCAAAATGGCGAGCCAGACACGCATCCAGTAATACATACTATCCTGCATATGGGGGTGGGTCGCCACCTGGTCACATGGCTATACAAATCCATCCGGGAACTCTCATACAGCCCCCTGACGACCCTACGAGCCACTTGGGAAGAGGACATAGGCCGTGTTCTACACGACTCGGAGTGGACTAAAGCTCTTGAGGCCCCTAAACGTGTTTCTAGAAATGCCCGCTTCAAAAATATTCAATATTATATATTACACAGGGCATATCTCACCCCAGCGCGATTACAGAAGTTCTACCCCTCCACGCCATTCCTGTGTCCCAGATGCTGTTCTCCAGCTGCAAACTTCCGTCACATGTTTTGGGACTGTCCCAAACTCCAACCCTTCTGGCAGGGGGTGCACAACACACTACTGGAACTCACGGGTCTCACTACACTAGCCACCTGGGAGTCCAGTGCATTAGGCATCCTCCACATCTCTAAACGTGAGCCGGTGCATAGGCGCTTCGTGTCCTTAGCGCTCCTACTAGCCAATAGATGTATAACCATGCGCTGGCGATCCCCAGAGGGTCCCCCCATAGCACACTGGCAGGGGGCGGTTAACAAATGGGCGGCAGCGGAGGAAGACGCTTTAAGGGAAGAAGAAGCCAAGGGCGCGCGCAAGCTTCCCATCTCCATGGAATGGGCCATGCTCCTTCACAGCTTCCGCCAGTCCACGCAAGCTGGAGACCCGCCTGACCCTTCCCCTCCCCCCACCCGGGAAGACCGGTAGCCTTCACCTGAAGTGAGCCACCCCAGAGTCGGACCCCGATAACCCCCTATATCCTAGGCAACCTCTCGCATGTCCGGCCACCCATGGGTTTCTCCCCCCCCCCCCTCGACACCCGCCGCCATTATCTCCCTACTTAGACCCTGCTAGCGCCTACACGCTTCCCTCCCACAGTTCCGTTACCCCCCTGTTCACTGGTACCACTGTTGTGTGCACAGTACAGATCTAGATCCGGCGCTGTAACGGCATGAAAGTACCCATCTGATCTTATTCATCGCCCCTATGGCGATACCGTCCCATCACCTTTCAGCCTGCAGGAGCCTTTGCATGATTATAATGCACTGATTCACCGAAGTCATGTTTATGTGTACCAGTTCTATATAGCAAGAAAACGTTGCACACATAGCTGTTCGTGGCTGAATGTTGAGGCCACGTCGGCGATCTGTTTATTCTGTACTGAAATACTTTACTGCAACAATAAAAACAAATTTAAATAAAAAAAAAACATCACAATATAACAAAAGTAACAGACACCTTGGAGACATGCAGGGATAAAATAGATAAAATAGCAAATTAGAAAGCTGCAACATACCTGTTTCAAAACAAACACCAATCAAGACAAACGTCACATACAGAAACTTACCAGATTATACAAGCTGGCGATCAAAAAAGCGAAGAAAAAATACTAATCAGACAGAATTCAAAATGCTAAATGTTCAAATGAAGAATTCTATAAAAATTCTCACCAAATTTCATAAACCAAATCGCCTAGAAGGTGTTCATCCCATTACCCAAGACTTCATAGACAAACAGACAATTCATTACAAGACCAAAGCAGACACTTTGGACTCCAATGTAAAGCAAAGAAAAACCACCAGCACCGACCCATTTACCAAAAAATATTCTAAGAGTACTCAAAACCAGCCTCTTCATTCCTTCCAACAAATATCACATGATGATTTTGTGGACCTGGTCAAAACAAGCAGGCCTGCCGGCAGCCCTTCTGATCTGTGTCCACCACAAACCTTCAAGAAAATTCATCCAACTATCTCTGGTACCACACCAGTAGGAAGAATCATCAACAATTCCTTAACTATGGGAGTATTTCCAGAATATATCAAAAAGTCATACATACGCCCATTACTTAACCCCTTCCACGCTGATGATGAGCTCAGCTCGTCATCAGGTACACCTCTCGTACGCTGATGACGAGCTGAGCTCGTCGTGAACCGCGTGATTCCGCGATTCTCAGCGCACAGCGGGAAAACCCGCAGCACGCATGCGGTTAAGACACCAAACCTGGACCAACTTAACCCCGACAACTACAGAGCAATTACAAAGGGACCTTTCCTGGGCAAACTAATAGAAAAAGCTGCATTCCCCCAGATGTCACAAATCATTGAAGATAATTTCAGACTTTCAGACTTTCAGGCAGGATTTCGTCCAAGAAGAGACACAATTGACCGGAACCTCTCAGCTGCCTTTGACACTGTTGACCATGACTCTACAAAGCTGGCATAGAGGGGACTGCTCTCGACTGGATTATATCCTACCTTCAAAACAGAACTAATGTCAGCCTTGCCCCCCCTTACTCATCCAAACCATACTTTACAAAAGCAGGGGTGCCTCAAGGCTCTATTATGTCACTCCTAAAACCACTTTACATGAATCACATTGACATGAAGTCATTACTGCCACTGATCAATCACTTTAATCTCACATGCTATAACTATGCAGATGACACACCACAAATACTCCTTAAATTGGAAAGACCCAAAGACATTGGAAAGTCACACATTTTCAGTTGTCTCAGAGCCGTGGATCAGTGGATGATGTGGAGCCATCTCAAACTGAATTGCTTCCAAAACAGAAATACTCATGTGTTGAAAAATTATGACCCACTCGCCGCCTGGCCTGATGATCTCGGAACACCAACAAAAGTATCTAAGGAAGTAAGAAATCTTGGAATTACCCTGGACTCTAAGCTATCAATGAATGCCCAAGTGGACAAACTAGCAAGATCAAGCTTCTTTATAATAAAAACTCTGCAAAGCATCTTCCCCCACCTGAGATTTCCACACAAGGTCCAGGCTACTATCTCTCTTGTTCTGTCCGCACTCGATTACCCCAATAGCCTCTACCACAGTTCATCTTTAACAACTATGAAAAGATTACAATAGATTCAGGACTCTGCTGCCAGAGTACTCTTACATATAAAGCCACACACCCACATCTCCCCTGCCTTGAAGGCCCTACATTGTCTATTGGTTGCCGGAAGATCCACATTTAAGCTAGTTTGTATCACCCACAAAGCGATACATGGAACAGGGCCTCTCTTCATCAGGAATAGAATCACCAAATATATTCAACAAAGGAAACTTCGCACTAGATTGCCACTTCACCTCAAAATCCCACCATACAAGAAAAAAACATAGGTTGCACATTCATCTTTGTTCAACAGCCAAACTATGGAACTCTTTACCCCCAAACATAAGATCCATGGATAACCACCTTATCTTCAGAAGACTACTTAAGAGTTGGTTCTTCCCCACATGACCACCATCCTCAAACATAAATATACAGCATATCCCCTTGTATACAAGCATTCATTTGGAATATAGATGTGTATCTACATATGTGTATTGTGTTGTATAAACTGGTATAATAATTATGTTTATAAATATATAGATATTTGTTAGTAGTACTCAGCAATTGTACATTTTATTTATGGTTCTATTATTCTATGTCTAAAATGTATGTAGGTGACTCCATAAATAAGTATTAATCGACAATTGCTTCACTATTGAATTACAAAAAATATATAAAAACAAATACATTAACTTAAAGTACAGCAACACTTGAAAAGCTGAGTTTATTAAATACAACGTAAATCTACATATTATCTTCCTTATACATATATACTTTCCATGTGCTTTTGTATATTTATATTTATTACTTTACTTCTAATTTAGCATCTCCAATGTTCCAATGCTCTCTCAATATATCTTCTACCTCCACTCTCTGATTCATCTCAAACCTCATTCTACTACTCTCTCCAATGCACTATCTTATTTTCCACCGATACCACTCACAATACATCATCTACCTCACTCTCTGAATCATCTCAAACCTCATTCTACTACTCTTTCCAAAGCACTACCCTATTACCCTATACCTCTCCCACTATATCATCTACCTCCACATTCTCATTCATCCCAAACCACTACTATGATCCACAAAATAACCCTTTCTAGGCTCTTCCCTCCTCTACCCCTCCTTGCATTATCTCATACATCTTTTACTATTCAGATCTCACAAACAAGCCTGCTAAACTCTTCCCTCTGACATTTCCCCCTCTAAATCCCCTTTACTAATCCCAAACCTCCTCCTACTGCTATGAGCTCCACAAATAGAATAACACTTTCTAGACCCTTTCCTCTTCTATTCCTCCACTATCCATTTCAATCCAAATAACAGACAAATATGTCAACCGCTCAAATTATTTTTATATTTCCCTATACTAATTGCCCGCTAATCCTAGGAACTAGGTTCCGAGTAGCATGCTACCTGCCGAAAAGCACTTCAACAACTCATAAGGGTTAGCAAGCTATATATAAATGCAAACCTTTCCCTCTTCTACCCCTCCACTACCCCTTTTCAATCCAAATAATAAACTCACATGTCCACAGCTGAAATGTATTTGATATCTTCTCCCTATCCTAATTCACCACTAGCCCTTTTTGGGTACTCACCAAAAAAGCACTTTGTAGCCTCGTCAGGTGTAGTAAGTTCTATATAAATGCAATTACACTCAGTGTAATTTGACTGCCATTTCCTTTCTACTCTCCTGACTTCAAGTGTGTATTTTAGCTATAAACCAAGAGTTGTTGTTGTGAAAAAGATTATTAATGTATGAGCGGCACTCAATGAGTAATATCTTGTCACAGTAGTTTGTAAGATTCTGCTTAAAAGTGGCTAAAGCACAATTCAGGTAATTTGGATTGACCGTAATGGGGTTGGTGGCAAAGATGGATGTGATTACTTCACTAGTTCCATGGATAGAGAAGCATCTCCAACCTCTCTCTGTTATGGTCTTCCTTCTGCTGATTTTTATGGTTTTGGAAGTTTTCAGAGTGAAAAGGACTTTGTGATGATCCGGCTGTCGCAACAATATACAAGGGTCTTTGGTGCACTGCAGGTCAGTAGAGGCAAGCATTGGACCTAGATGTCCTGCAGGATGAGTGGGTTGCCGTTCATTAGTATAAGATTGAAAATCTTGAGCTCTTTTAAAATGCATTAGACGTCCCCAACCTGTCTTTGTAGCTGATCGCTAAAGTCTCCCAAAAAAAATGGAACGAGAATTGATGGTAAAATGTCCTATACCTTCTTAAATTTCTGTTATTCTTTTTAAATAATGCCTACCATGCATCTGGGTTTATTAGCTTCAGCAACTTGCAAGATCCAGCACTTAGCTGGTGATAGCTCATGCAGTGTGAAATCTGAATTTCTCTGTACCCAGGTCTAAGCTAGGCAACAGAGATCAAGATTATGAGATTTACAGAGATCAGCAATCTGAAGGTGATGTTTCACTGCTGATCTCACATTACAAAACATGGCCCTCATATTTTGTGCAGAAGAGGACGTAGAAGATGTAGTGGAAGAATTGAATTAGGAGGCCAGTAGGATGAGATTTTGTGCAGAGGAGCACTGGTATGGATTTTCAGATTTTAGAGAATTTTTGGTAGCATAGGAAATAATATAGCATAGGAAATAATATAACATAGGGAAAACACGTGTAATTCATTGGTGCCATAGATAAGAGGGGAGCTACATCACCATCACGGTTCCTGTTCCCTGGTAAAACTTGGTCGCATTGCCATATGTTCCTCCCAGGCCATTGTCATTTTCTGTATGTTAGCATGAGCACGTTGCAGACTGTCCTCGGTTTTGTGCCCTTTACTACATAAACTGCCACACTGTACTTTCCCACAGAACGCACTGTTGTTTTTGCATTTTGTTCTTTTCTGGGATTTAGTCTGAACATGTAGACAAGGTCGAACAACAATGCACCTTGTTATTCTGTTCTGGTCTGGCCTCAGCTCCTAGACAAAACACGCAAATGCAGCTGTTGTTTAGGAACACATACTTTTGTCATATAGGTATGTACAGATAGGTAACACACACTTGGAGAGGGACCTTTCCAGGGAAAAGATTGTAACAGCAGCTTAGATGTAGAACTTTCATCTGTGTATGCTAGAGTATGGGGTCTGCTGCTCACACCCAGAGATCTTCTGATATATAATCATTTTGCCTCTGTAGGAGGGGAGGGGGTTAGGCTGCACTGTTGTATATAATGACAGCTCCGGTTATGATTAACCGACTACTTGGTATGCTGATCGTATTTGTAGTAGGCATTTTCCTATTTGTTGTGGCACGTATACTGCATAGTAGAGAATGAAAGTTAAAATGAGCATTTTAAACTTTCCTTGTGCCTCTGTCAAAACTTAGTGTGGACTAATACGAGTGTGAGAGTGAAAGGGTGTGTCCTGCAATCACGATTCCTGAGAGGGTTGGAAGTGTTGTGTTCTGGGGCGTCTAATCACTTGTTCCTCTGTGAATGAGTAGGAGGGCAACTGAGACACTATAGCTAGTTGGTCTTGGGCTCATGGGCACTCAGGTCGTAAGATGCCTCAATCCCTGCCAATTAAGGTTCCACTACCCCAAGCATAGTTCTGTGACTCTGCAGAATCCCTCCAACAGCACAGTCGGCATATCGGGAGGTGGGTGGGACAGAATTGTAAGATTCTGCAAAGCTTAGAGAATCAAGGTAAAAACAGTATGCTCTGATTGAGCATTTCACATAACTAAATATTAAGAAAAATAGTCAAAATTAGAGCTACCAGTGCACCACTTTTTGGGCCCAAACAGGTGTTGGAATCATCATCTGCCTAATTTGTCTGCTCCTCTAACAATTTGATTTCACATCAGTCAGGTGTCTCAACAGAATGTGGCACCACAGCCAAAACTAAAGAATCACTGCTGATTTAAACACATTGAGGGCCGGAGCATGGCACAATGCAGGTGTGGCCCCTGCCGGTAAGAGCGGTGCGGCCGAGTTGGGGGGAGGGTACAACAGACGACCACGAGGGAAAATGAAATAAATAATAAATGTTCCCTCGTCGTTGTCTGTCGGAATCCCGCTGCTATCCGGCCCTACCGCCTCACCGTTCTTCCCTGCACGGGCCACTGCTGGCACAATGACTGTAGAAGAATACACCCAATATGGCCAGCACAAAGAATGGGTAGGTTCTACACTAATCATCGAAGAGCCCAACTGGCCGGAAGAAAGAGATTGCTTGGTAAAGCTTTTCACAAAAATAAATTGTAAAAGCTAAAGGCAAAATGAGACCTAGCCACAAATCACTTTTAAGACCAAAAGTGGAGGGGCGACATGGCACCCACCTAATTCGTTCGATCCTTTACAAATTTGATTTCACAACAGCAAGGTCTCTCAACAGACGGTGGCACCAGGGTTGTGACTAAATAGTCGCAACTGGCTGGATACATTTGGAGTAAGATCATGGCATGAGTGAGTGAGGAGGCATGATTCCAATATGACTAACATGGAGAGAATTAAAAGAATATTCACAACTCGGGGAACTGAGCACCCAACATACCGAGACAAAAGGTCACAATTTTGTATTTTGCCCATTCCTGCATTCTTTTTGATGGCCCAGCCATGCTCCTTCTGTGAATCCTGAAACCGAGCCCGGCTCTCAGGGTAGGGGACATCTGTAAAAAGAATCTAGTACATCGGAGAACCCCAAGAGAAGAGGCTATAGAGAGAAAAAACATGATGTGCGCCTCCTGCAGTGCCAAGAGGGAAGAGCACAGAGCTCGTAGAAAAATATATGGCGGGCTTCTTGAAGGAAATGGTGTACACAAGAAGAAACAAGGGGTTTTGCCAGGATTCCAGGGAGTGTGCAATCCATCCATTACACTTGCCCCGCTCACAGAGAGGCTCCAAGAGGATGGTCCAACATTCTCAGAGTGACCATTCTTTAATGGGTTGACCCTGGGTTTGAATGAAGACCCTCAGGAAGAGGTGGGTGAAGTGAGAATCTAGGTACTAGGGCAACAGCCACACCAGAGACCAGGGTCAGGGATAGAGCAGAAGAGCCGACAATGCTGCGTGTCTAGCCAAGACTAGCATCTGGAGGCATCTAGTTACTAGCCCTTATATGGATGCAAACCAAGGATCACCACAAAGAGAATGATGCAAGCAATTGTTCATGGCCATAGGGTCTTGTGCAGCAAATGTATTGCAAGAGAATCAAAGCAAGAGAACGATGATGAATCTTCAAACGTAGATTCTGGCATGAATGGGAAGGACTTGTTGTGACACTGCCCTTGTGCAGTTAGAAGGTTGCAGTCACAAGCCTGCTGTACCCCACCATCTAAACTGGGAAAGGAAAGGATCGCCCACTTACGGTCATAACATGAAGCAGGGGAGACGCAATGGCCACCTTCCATCCCCAGGTCCAGAAGGAATACCCAAAGTTTGTGTTTGATATTCATGGAATACTCACCCCTACCTCAAAGCATGCGCTGAGTAACACTCCCTGTTCTACAGTCATGCACCGCAATGGAATCTCCCCGGGGCCAGAGGCTACCAGGAGCCACACTGGCTTTACCATGACACCAGAGAGCTACCAGTCCCATATTATACACAAGGTGGAGGGGGAAGAAGGGATCAGGGCTGTTCACCATCACTGATGGCAAGGAGCCCTGTTCCTCAGTGCTGGTTGCAGGATGGAGTTTTTGAGCACTGTGACAGTATTGTATAATGTATATTAGGTTTGCTAAAAGTGAGCATGTGAATAAATGTACTTATGTCACAAGAGATGCTTCTATAAATCATGACTTTGGATACCCAATTTGGGGAATGTAATGACTTAAATGATAATAGCAGGTCAGGTTTAAATCGTGGGTGTTTCCTAAAGTTGTTTGTAGCTGAGGTTACTTTCTTACATTGCAGGGGGTCTGTATTTGTAGCCCATCGTAGCAGATACAATGGATTACCTGTGCCCAGAAGACATGATTTGCCTTGTATCAGCCCTCTTGTTACTTTTCTACGTGTAATCAACCCATGCAGATGTTAAACGACTACAATGAACCTTAAAATAAGATATACGTCTACTAACTGTCCCAGTGAATCTTATTTACCTGAAGCTGCCCCCCTCAAATAGAGTCTGTCTGTGATCGGCTCATGAAATATTGGTAAGCCTGCAATCACATCATGCTGAGGTTATGTACAGTCAATCCTCGCAGGTAGAGGTCATATATAAGCTTTTACTCCATATAGAGGTCATATACATGCAATCACCCCAGGTAGAGGTTATGTACATGCAATCATCCCAGGTAGAGATTATATACATGCAATCAGCCCAGGCAGAGGTCATATATCTGCAATCACTCCACTTAGAGGACATATATACATGCAATCATATATCTTCATTCAATTCACGCAGAGATCGTATTCATCAATCACCCCACGTAGAGGTCATTTGCATGTATTCACCCCATGTAGAGGTCATATGCATGCAACCACCCCAAACAGAGGTCATATGCATGCAGTCACCCCAAGTAGAGGTAATGTACATGCAATCGCCCAAGGAAGAGGTCATATACATGCAATCACCTCAGGTAGCAATCACTCCACTTAAAGGTCATATATACATGCAATCACTCCAAGTAGAGGTCATATAATCTTCAATGACTCCATGTAGAGGTCATATTCATGCAATCACCCCATGTAGATGTCATTTGCATGCAATCACCCCACGTAGAGGTCATATACATGCAATCACCCCAAGCAGAGGTCATATTCATGCAATCACCCCATGTAGAGGTCATTTGCATGCAATCAACCCAAGCAGAGGTCATATACATGCAGTCACCCCAAGCAGAGGTCATATACATGCAGTCACCCCAAGCAGAGGTCATATACATGCAGTCACCCCAAGTAGAGGTCCTGTACATGCAATCACCCAAGGAAGAGGTCATATACATGTAATCACCCAAGGAAGAGGTCATATACATTCAATCAATCAAAGCAGAGGTCCTATATATGCAGTGACTCCAAGTAGAAGTCATATCCAAGCAACCACCCCATGTAGAGGTCAAATATATGCACTCACCCCACCCAAGCAGAGATCATGTACAACATCCAATCACCCCGTGCAAAGGTAATATACATACAATCACCCCAAGCAGAGGTCCAATACATCAAATCATCCCAAGCGGAGGTCATATATATATGCACTCACTCCAATCAGAGGTAATATCATGTACATGTATCAATCCAAGCAGGTGTACAGGTACACATGCAGTCACCCCAAGGAGAAGTAATGTACATGCAATCATCGCTAGCACAGGTCACCTACACAAAGTCAGCCCCCAAAGTTCATATACATGCAAACAGCGAGCGGAGTATATGCCTTGCAGTCAGCTGTCCAACAGAGGTTACATGTCTGCATTCAGCCTCCTACAGAGATTGTTTTTCTGCACTCACTCCCTTCAGTGGTTATAAACCTGCACTCAGACTTGAACAGAGGCTATGTGCCCAGAGGAGTTCCCAAACCTGATGTCAGTCTTTTATGGGTCTGGTACGCTTGCAGTGAGGTCCTAGTGGATGTGATGTTAACTTCAGCAAGAGCCTCCGGTTGGTGTACACCTGCAAACAGACCATGCATATGATATGGACCTGCAATCAGTACTAGCATAAACTGCGTGCCTTACTGTCAGTTTAGGAAAAAGATGACAACCCAAGAAGCCATATATGCAGAGGTTATATGCATGCAATCAGCTCCAGCAGGTTTAAAATACATGCAGTCAGCACCAGCAAAGTTAATGTGCCTCAGGTCAGGAAAAAGATGACAACCATGCAATAACTCCAATCAGAGGTTATATACATGCAATTGGCCACAGAATATGTTATACACATACAGTCAGCCTCAGAAGATGTTATATACATGTGGTCATTCCCGTAAGAGGGTATATACATGCAGTCAGTCTCAGAAGATGTTATATAGATGCAATCAGCACCAGCAGAGACAATGTGTCTCAGCTCAGGAAAAAGATGACAACCCTACAATCACCCAAGCAGAGATTATATACATGCAAATAACCTCAGAAGAGGTTATATACATGTATTCAGCTCCAGAAGATGTTATATTCATGTAATCAGCACTAGGAGAGACGCTGTGTGTCACACCAAAAGCTCAGGAAAAAGATTATAACCCTACAATCCCCCAACCAGAAGTTATAGGTGTTATATACATGCAATCAGCACCAGCAGAGAAAATGTGTCTCAGCTCAGGAAAAAGATTATACCCTACAATCACCCCAACCAGAGGTTATATACATGCAATCAGTCCCAGAAGATGTTATATGTATGCAGTCATCCCCAGAAGATGTAATATACATGCAATCAGCATCAGGAAAAAATGATAACCCTACAATCACCCAAGCAGAGGTTATATACATGCAGTCAGCCCCAGAAGATGTTACTTATATGCAGTGAGCACCAGAAGAGTCATTGTGCATTACGGTCAGCTCAGGAAAAAATTATACCCCTACAATCACCCCAACAAGAGATTATATACATGCAATCAACCCTCGATGATGTTATATATATATGCAGTCTGCCCCAACAGAGGTAGTGTGACCACCTCATTACAGATACTGTCTCCAATCTAGACCTTTTCATCCACAAATCATTGTTTTTTGGTGTGTTAGTTTAATTTGTTCGATGGAAGCAAAACTACAACACCCAGAATGCAATTCAGGATCACAAAATAGGTTCAAGACTGGAGTTCATGTCCGTTGTACCCTGAAAGGAGGGAGGTGTGCATCCCAGGCAGAGGCTGTCTGCCTTTGCTGTCCGCTCTGCAACAGAGGCCATATGCCTGCATTCAACCTCCTAAAGATATTGCTGCAATCTAGCCCCTTGGTATTTATATGCCTGTGTTCCATGAGTGCTCAGCACTGGAGCTCACATGTCTGTCATCAGCCCCTGTGGAGCCCGACCCTAGTAATGTGACATGTCCTCAGTCTGAAGTCCTATATCTACAGTACGCGATAGACCACTTTATTTGCGTCAGTCACCCCTCTCGAGGCTAAGAAGGAAAAAGTCACCAAACATACCAGGTCACTATAGACTCTTTCACAAACCTTTTTTTAAAGAAAATTGACCAAAAGGGTAGAATGTTGTAGCCAGATGAGCTGCAGCCATGTATAGCTGGAAAACCGGCACTGCAGCTTAGAACACACAAATTGTCCAATATCCCATAACGCCCTATGAATGGCAATTGCTCTGGGTTTTTTTTTTTCAGTGTCAAGACACTGCTACAAGTGTCCTCAAAATCCTCATTCAATGCAGATTCACCTGGAGGAGAACTAGGATTACAGGTAATTAACCCTTCAATACGCCTTCAGGAGATCTCCATTGATAATCATAAGCACAGAACAGCAAGCCGATCTCCGCTAAGAGTGGTGGAGAGAAATGGAAAGAAGTGATGATCCAGACAAAGAGGTTTCTCTGAGAAACCTTCTCTGCTTGAGCATCTGCCCTAGAATCCGGGTCAAGACAGGAATGACGTGTGAAACAAATTTTCGTTAGCGTAATTGTAACCTTTTTTTCAGACATCTTTTCTGTCCTTCCCTTCTAACAAATGATCAAAGGTAGCACCTACTCTTAATATGAGCCTCTCTTTCTCATCTTGTGGTTCCTGAAAAAAAGTGTTTATTAGGTTGGTTAGACAAAATGATTACATTCTTGTTAGTTTGAAATTTGTCTTCTTATTTTCTCATGATCTTTGCCTACGGACACCTATATGCTAGCTTTGCTTAAATCTTTCTCATTTTCACCTATGTAGGCCTGTTTGTTTAAAGCCTTACCTTTGCCAATCAAGTTCACCCAATTTTAATTAGCATGGGACACTCTGGCTTGCTGAATCTGTGATTTGGAGACTACTAATTTTTGTTTTTTTAAAAAGCCCATTCAGACATCAATTGGTGTGTTAGGAGGTTTTCTTTAACAGTCTTCTTAATGTATGTAAAGATCTCCATGGAGCCGCTTTACAAATTTCCACAATAGGGACATTCCTCAATAGTGCAGTATTTTAAACTGTACCTCCAGTAACGTGAGCTTTTGATCTGCCAGGTAAAGTCTTATTAACCTTTTCATGAGATAAAAAAGGCAAGACACCATCCACCTTAAGATAGACTGTTTTGAAGTAATGAGAGTGTAAAGGACTATAATTGACAGTTACATGTTTTGTTTTCCTTACCTCATTGCTCTTGTGTAAGTATAATTTCAGTAAATGTATGAAGAGATCATTAGGCCTGAGTAAGAGGCCACATTATGAGCGAAAATGGAAAACAGAAATTACTTTGGAGAAAAATTTCAAATGCATCCAAATAATCACTTTGATCTTGCGGAACACCATAAATGGTTCAGGAGTATAGAAGGCTTGAATCTCACTAACCATGCATGATGAAGGTGGCGGGAGTTATGTTCTTCTCTACACTCCAAATGCAACATTTCTTCAATTTGAAGGCATAAAAACCTCTTGTGTATGGACATTTGCCCCCTTTCAGAATGTTCATACACACCGGAGGAAAATCCAAGTGTCTTTATTGAATTAGTTCAGGAGCCCAGATGCAACATGTAACATCAGTAGACTGGGATGCAGAGTAGTCCCCAAACCTGTGAAGAAGATCCAGGTTCTGTTGCGTCACTTTTTGTGATGCACCGGCGGCGTAAAAAATGCACCACACTGCGCCATATTTACAAAGTGACCCATCTAGGCAGATGCGTCATGTTGTAAACCCCTGCACTACATTATTCCTGCGACAGGTATAATGTATGCAGGGTGTTTTTTTTTAATGTTTTAATTGCATTTTGAATCACAAATAACAAAAACAAAAAAAAGAAAATACAAATAAATTAAAAAAACAGATCACATAGACCATAATCAGTTGTGAAACACAAAATGTCGATTCATGGTATAGTGGCAGGCGGGGGAAGGGGGGAAAACACAGATGACACCATTGCAAGGGAATTTAGTTACACGCAGGGCATTATACAATAATGAGCACTATAGACAGACATTCATAAATCACATGGCAGTGTCAAATTATCAGCAAGAATATATCAGGGCTTTAATCAGTAAATAAAGACAACGATACTGCTTTAACCAACTTGCACGTCTTCAGAGGTTTGCTGGGCAGGCGATATTGAGCAAACAGACCCGAAAAGCTTTTTGGGAGGTTGCCATGTGGGAGCATTTCGTTATAAACGTCTGATTGGGTGTTACAGTAGATCATATCCCGCTCCCATTCTGCAATCGCCAGTCGACGCTTCGCTAACAGTAGGCCCATCGCCACAAGTTTTCGTGCACTTTTCCAGAGGTGCTTAGTGTACCCTAGGAGTGCCAGCATGGATTCTGGAACAAGGGTGAGCCCAATTATGTCATTTAAGACCTGAAAGATCCTACCCCAATAGGCTTCCCCTTGAGGGCATTGCCATGCAAGATGAAAGAACCCAACCCTCAGTACATCATTGCGCTCATAATTATTAGAATCGTGTAAACCATATCTAAAGAGGTGTAGAGGAAAATAATAAACTTGGTTTAAAAATTTGAAATGTGCCAACCTACGACGACCATTTATAGATATCTTATGAGTGACTTCACAGCAATAGGACCATACTTCATCCGTGATTGGGACGCCTATATCCGCCTGCCAACCTGTCTAACCTTACTGAGAGTGGAGGACTTGGTGGCTAAGGCCAAGGCATAAAGTCTAGATATCAGCTTACTAGGAGTCTGTGAGTTCAAAAGTGTAGTCAGGGTGGGATGTCCATTGGCTCTAGGAGCTCATCCCAAAGGACTGCTCGCATAGCATGCCGGGTTCTAAAAAACTGGAATTCCGTTAGTGCCGAGTGTGAATTGCCATCGCCAGCCACCTCTTCCCATGTGCCCACCCGTCCATGTTTAAACAGATCTCCAATTAAATTTATTCCCAAATTATTTAGGGAGTACAGTGTCCCCCTCTCCGAACTAAGTGCGAACAACTGGCACCACTCCACCCGCAGCCGAGGCAAATACAATTGTGCTCCATTGTTCATTCTAAGAAGCGCATTCCACACATGAACAGTGACGTTGACCGAGTCAAGTATTCCGCAACGCCTCGTGGGCGCCTGACTTAAAAAACAAGGCAACAAGTATGGGGCAGCAGCAACCTTTTCTATCTGGTGATGAGGCAAATCGTGTGGGCCATGTACCTAACTGTAAGCGTTGTTATGAGTTATTTTGAGATCCTTTCCACTCTGGATCATATCCCTCCTTGCTTGCTGTGTCGTAAAGACCCCAAAGCCAGACTCTATTTTGAGCATATTAAGTTAGCCCATCTGCCTTTCGCCCTTATGTTGCATGTCATTATCTTTCACAGACCATGTGAAAGTATCAATTAATCCAAATGTCAAGACTGCAGAACCTTCAGCATCTGTGGCGAGTCTAGTGTGTGCCTCATTGGACTCGTGCAGAATGATGGAAGAAGAGAACTCCGTGAAGGCTTTCATATGGCGCGCTTTGTGGCGAAAAAGACTTTCAAGATGGTCGCAGCGGTCTAGATGCTTTTCCCTCACCTGTGTGGAAGCCTTGGTGTGATGCGCTCACGCTAGTGATTGCTCACTTCACTAAGGCTTTAACGAGAGCGGTTCATTGAGTCTAACGCTCCATGAATTTAGCACCCAGAGAAATAAATACCTTGTCGAGTGCACTTCAAGTCCTCGGAGAAAATAAATAGCGACTCGTTTCCTCCTTCGTGCCTCGGCGTCTTGTCCACGTTGAAGATTTAGATGCCTTCTGAGAGGTTCCTCGTCTCCTGGCTCCTCCTGCTTCAATGCCTCAGTCAAGATTAACCCTAGCGGAGCAAGAGAGAGAGAGAGGGAGAGAAACCGGAGATAGAGCTAAGTGACCTTTTGTGTGAACATAACAGAAAAAGGGACAATAATTGTATATATGTTATTTTGGAGAATATTTCTACTTACCTGTGGAATATTACATTGTTGTTTTGAAAACCTAGAAAGGGAAAAGAGACAAGGGAAAATAAATAAATAAATATTGTCAGGAATTGATATCTACAGAAGAAAATAAGAAAATCGAAGTTCATCTGCAGAGATCAACTTACCTTAATAATCTTCATTCATGAAAGACCACCAGATGGTTTAGCATTAAATAAAAGTTCTTCAGGAAAAAATTAGAAGAGCTGAATTGACTTAAATTTGGTAGGTGAAGTTATTTAATACAATCAAATATATAAGATACAGCTTCAATTAAAAGATATTCTAAGTGTTAATGTATTGCAGGTAGTCATGTCAAAAAGGAAAAGAAGAAATATAAAAAAACAACCAGTAAACAACTATCAGGAAGAGAAGCTAGTTCAGGAAGATCTCGGGGTAGGTAAACAAGAGATACATAAATAGACAAGATGCGCGTAGAGTAAAATAGGGTGTAAGTAATTGTTCTGTGTTAGTTTTCCTAAGGTATCTTTGGAACACTAGTCTGAGATCGGACTGACGAGAGGAACAAGTCAAGATTACCCGAAGGTCAAGAGCCAGCCTCTTCTGTTGTTTGTTACTTTATCCACTCCCCCTTCCCCCTTGGGGGTTGCTTGGAGACCTATAATAATTCGGTTTCTGAGGAATCTTGAGGAGGGATTTGGGAACTAGCATCTTCTGTTCCTGTGCAAGCATGTGGTAAGGTTTCACCTGAAGGATCTGACACCAAACAACGACTTTGCTAACACCTATGGTGACACAAGTCTGCTACAAGGTCCTGAGATTTACATTTCAAAATCGGACCGTGTATGTGCAAAATAAACCTGTAGTCCGATTTGACATATTTTTATTCACAAGTCACTACTAGTTATATATTAGGCGCCATGTGGAAGGTGTCCAAATGTAGTCAATTAAAAAGAACATTAATTGACTACTTAGGCAGAGAGGTTTCCATCCTGGGTTATCTCAAGATCCATTCATTCCTATATTGAGAGCCAATGTAGAGATGCGAGTAGTAGGTGTGTGTTTTTCTTCTGAGGGAACACTCTCTCACAGCCGAAGTCTGGTAACCAGAGCTTATCCGCTGTATATAGTCATTCAGGGCACTGAATCCTAAGAAACTCTTGAGGCAAGTTAGGTACTTCATGCTCTCATAGTGTAGCACATAGAAGTAGTTTTTAGCGTGTTAGGCTGCCAGGAACATTCTGAACATGTTAGAAAAGTTCATATTATTCTTTCTGTTGATGGCATGCGTTAGTGCTGTTCTACTTATATTATGTGTGGTTATTACTCTGGTAACAGAATGAGTCTGTTGAAATAAACTGTGTAGGACTTATGTGTGTGATTCTAAAGGCAGAAATTGGGGTTCCACACCATCACTGACCCCTTCACAGGACTGTTAGTAACCCAGAAAGCACAGACACCTTACCGACAGGTATGTCAAGTGGAATTGTGTGGGGCTACAATAACCTGGACTTTCACACTCAAGCATTGGTGCGCTGAACTGTGTTCAGGTACCTCTGGGTGAGATAACCAAACCTTGCAGAATGAGGCAAGAGCTCTGGTTTACGCAACATGGCGCCATGTAGATTTTTGTGAATGTTTGAGTAGTCTTTGAACATGCACTCACAAGAGAACCATCATTACAAATACACAGAGATACACAGAGATTTCCTTAGTGATGATGGCTACCTCCTACACAATATAAGGTAGCACTGAAAATAAACTGCAGGTTTGATAGGGTTGACTCTTAAAAGGCTATTCTCAATCAGTGGTTTTCTTTGCTTTTGAATCTAATATTTTATTGAATCTGTTTGATTAAAATGGTGGGAGTAAATTACAAAATCTCAAGAAAAGAAGTATCCCCAGTGCCGGCGGTGGGGAGGAGGGCAGTTACATTTGAAATAGCTGCAGACACAGCATATGCCTTTGAAATGTTTTACTCATGGGTGGAGTTTGAGGCTGTTTGAGGGCAGTTCCATATGTATGCATTGGCAGTACTGCCTGGACAATATAGGGCATTCCAGTACTTAGAAATCCCTTTTGTAGGAAGATGGCTCTTTTTGCAGTATATCAAAAAGAGGTATACTGTGCAAAGAGTCCAGGTATCCCTTATAAGTGGACAGGGGCTTGCTCTTACAATCCCAAGGTGCTCTTCTAGGGAATAGTGTGGTCACTAGTAGGCTTATCAAAGAGGAGTGTTAGACATCTGCAAAATATACACACAGTCAATAAATGATGCACACGACTCCAGAAGGAGATGCTCATCAAATTTTAAAAACAACTCTTATCTTTATATAAAACTTTTGCCACCAAGCTCATCAAATTCAGATAAGTACGTTTTGAGTTCTGAAATTTTAAAGATTTGAAAAATCAACACACAGCAATTTCTGAAGCAGTATTGTTACCTCAATAGAGGAAAGACAAACACCGCACACAGATACTTCACAGTGACTTACAGGACAAATTTCCTGGACTTAGGTAAGTATGAGGTGAGGTCCAAGGCAGAACCAACAGGTCACCTCCGGCAGCAGTGGGGTGGCACGGGTGCAGAGGGGCTTTTCAGCTTCAGGTGCCCAAGGTTATCCTATGGGGGAAAAACACGGACTGCATTCTGGCACTTCACAGTGACTTACAGGCCCAATCTCCTGGACTTAAGGTAAGTATGGTGCAAGGTCCAAGGAAGCACCAATAGGTCTCCTCAGGCGGCATTGGGGTGGCTGGGTACAGATGTGCTTTCCAGCCTCAGGAGCACAATGTTAGTCAATCAGTGTGGCCAAAAGGAGGCTGCCGGCTTGGACTGGGAAACCAGTCAGGCTGAATCAACAAGTGGGCTCAGTTCTCATGATGCTTGGTATGAGGGCACCTTTGGTACTCTTGTCCATGGGCCTAGAGCGACTGGTGCAGAGGTGTCTTGAGGCCATGATTTTTCATCACCGGGATCCTTCGCAGTAGGGAGGGCCTGCACACAGAGGCTGTTGGCAGCGTCTGGAAGTCCATAGTGGGCAAGACCAGGGTAGGCTTTGTCTCTGGAGGGCCGGGGGACCACGGTGGCACCATTGGCTCACTTCAGCTTGGGCTAGGCGGTACGGGTGCAGTGGTACTTTCCAGTATCAGGTTTTTGCATTCCATAGTCCTCTCAGCTCAATTGGGCTGCCTGCAGGATGCTGGGGAGCAGTTCCGCTGCTTCATGGGAGTTCCTGGTTCTGGGGCGAAGCGCTGGCAGTTTTCTCAGGATTTTGAAGACGCATCAGCTGCAGGACAAGTCGTCTTTGGTGCAATTGTCGAAAATAGCAGGGAGGCTAGCAGGGCTGGCACCAGGTCAGTTGCTGATCTTCTGTTCATGCTGGTTGCAACTCTTTACATTTGTCTTCTTTCAGGTAAGTAGGATCTGATTTCCTGTTGCCAGGGGCTCCTCTAAATACTACATTTAGAGGTGTTATGAGAGTATAGGGTACTAGCAAATTGGCTTCTGACCCTTGGGGTCACTATGTCCCCTATATGACCATTTCCTGTGGGAAGCAGTCAAAGCCCTGTCCCAGAATTTCTACGTTTTCCATCACAAAGACGGCAAATTCAGAAAAGCCTCATCCATTTCAGGTAGCCCACCTTAGGGGTGGAACTAGCCGGAGGGTGTGCATGCCTCTTTGACTACTAATTTTTCTGCCTGGTAGCATCCTCCCCTGTGAGGGAAGCTCGATTTGCATACCAAAGGCGGTGGACTCTTTGAAGCTCGCTACCTTGGAATGCTAATTCGCAGGTCATCCTGTGGGATGGGGTGTAAACACCCTCTGCCCGAGCAGGCTTTTGTTCTAGACTTCCTGAGAGCAACTCAACCCTGGGAGTCAGAAACTTGTCTCTGGTTGCAGGCTGGCTGAAACCAGTCAGCTGGCACACCAGTAGTTGGTAGGTTTTCAGGGGCACCTCTAAGGTGAACTCGGGTGCCTGTAATATTAAATCCAAAACTGGAATCAGTATGGGCTTTTTAATAGAAGATGTTTGATACAAAGCATCTCTATTTTGAGCAGGGGCAGCGAACTCTACTCCGCTGGCGTAATTCGTGGAGTTTTTGCACTGTGCTTAGAGAGAGGAGTATATCAAAAAAACTCCACCAACCTCCGACAGAGCGGAGCTTACTGGCAGGCACTCAACCCTACAAAGACCTTCAATTAGGCATATCCTTTAAGTAATCAGAATATTTTTCCATGTGCAATGGAATTCCCCTTCCTTACTGCCATAGAGAAAAATGCTCTTTGAAATCGCTTACAGTGGACATGCATATGCATACTTTCTGCATCCTGTTCCTGTCTGAAACTCACGGATTCTCAGCGTATGCACGGAGACCTTGATGACTCGAAAATCTGTCAGTCTTCCTCGGAATAGGAATGTTCCATTGTGACTACATGAGGGAAGGGAATGCCTCCTTCATAGGCCTGATTCGCGCAGTAACCACTCCACGCTGACAGTTAGCGTAAAAGGCCATTTATTAGGACAGGGTTGACAACCATATTTAAACATAACATCAATAAACATTTAACAAACCCCCAACCTCATGTCTTTCATCCATCATCCACTCCCAAACCCCAGTTACTCACTCCCGATTCCCTCAGCGACCTCTTCCCTTATACCATTCGCTTCCTCACTTCTCTTTCAACCTCCTCCAGCATCTCCAGCCATCGCACTCCTGCATGCCGCATCCCCATAATGCACCTGTATCCCTCCTCCCCGAAAGGGTGAGTATGCCCGTCATAGACTCCCCACCCCTCCCAAGTACTCCCAACCAGGGAACCCCCGGAGGGCGGTTACCTGCCCCACACCACTCAAGTGCACCTTTCGCCCTCAAACCCATCGACACCAACTGGACTTGTTCCATAATTTACTGATGACATCCCTCATTTCCATCATGTAATATGCATTACCCGTGCACTCCATCGTCGCAAAAAAGCAGTGGCTCCTCGAGCCGCAAACCCACATGAGCAATCATTTTAATTCCATTATTAGCACAAAAAACTCACATAGCTCGAATCAATTTCCGCTGCACTTTTCCGACTGCTTCAGGGCCTCCCGCCAAATCCTTCTGGGCACAAACTCAGTCCATACAATACAGGCGCCTGCCAGATTGCTCCTCATGGCTTCCAGATCCGTTTGCATCAAATGTAGCAGGGACACGCCGGATTACTTGATTAAGTAATTCTCCCCCAAGTGAATCACCAATATGTCCCCTTTGAGCCACCTTTTTCGTCAGCCAGGGCAACAATGCTCCCCAGCGCATCCCACTCGTACCCCACGAGTGGACCTCATGGTGGCTGCTCCGCAGGCCCAGGCTACGACCGTATACCTGCCTGTCCGCATATTTTAATGCCCAATGCACAAATGAATGTCCAACAATCCAGTTAACCGTCTTGGCTCCTGGACCCCACAACGCAACCTGGGAAGAGAAACAAATATTAGTACAACTGAACCAACACCCAACTACCCTACAACACCCTGAAGGCCTTCCCCAACTTCCGCACCTGCTTCATTTTCGCACATAGTTTTCGCAGCAGCGAGACCTCCATCGCCCAATCCGTTTAATCTTGTCCCAGAACCAACCTAGGCGTGCTGCCGCCATTGCCGTAGCCAATGCGGAAGGAATGCATCCCATACAGAGCAGGGACCCTGCCCAGGTACCTCAATGCCATTCGTAACTCACTGTTCACATCCTTGTCTGGACATGCGCCAAAACTCACTGAAACATCCCAAAAATGCGCCAAATTCAGACTACGCCAACATGTAAGAGCGGCTTGTAGAGTCAGCTATGGATTTCTCGACCAGGCCCACTACTCTCACTCCCCCCCCAGGCCCAGATACCATCCGGCACCTTGGTCTTGCAAGCCTCCGCTCCCGGCACCAGACATCTGAAACGCTGCCCCTGTGAACGAGACAATGCATCCACAATGTCATGGCTTGCACCTGGGACATGTTGCGTGAGAAACAGCACATTAAAACGCAGGCATTGCAGCATAAAACTTAGAAACAAGCGCAACACACGCAGGTCTCTCGCTCTCTGATTGTTCACCAAATCACTACTGTCCTGTTGTCCACGTGCAACAGTACCGACCTGTTCTGAAACTCTGGGTCCCACACCTCTAGTGCCACAGCAGTGGGAAAAATTCCCAAAAATCAATGCTCCTGCCCCGTTTCAGTCAATGTTCTGCCCAACGTTCCGCGCACCACCTCCCGTCCCAGAAGACCCCAAAACCAGAAGCCCCTGCGGCATCAGAGAAGATTTGCACCTGCCACACCATCTTGTCATCCACAAAGTCCAGAGAGACATCATTTAAATCAGACAGGAAACTCTGCCACACCCTCAAGTCAGTCCTGACCCCCAACAAGATCCTGACTCGGTGATGAGGAGGCACCACCCCCAACATGGCCTAGCCGAGACACCTGCAGAAAGTCCTCCCAGCACGCACCACCCGGCCCGCAAAGTTCAAGAACCCCAGGAGTCGTTGCACCGCATGCAGATCGATCTTCTTCTACCCAATCACGTGCAACAGAAAAACCTGCATTTCTGTCAACTTCTACTATGGTAACCGTGCCAACCAAGCAACCAAATCCAATTCAATGCCCACGAATGTGTGACAGCAGCTGGGCCCAGCTGTTTTCTCCGGAACCAAAGGAACCCCAAATTCCCAGGCCCATACCTGGAACTGACTAAGGGCCCGCTCACACTTTCCAGACCTCGCTCTCCCGACGAACAGAAAATCATCCAAATAGTGAGACACCAGTCGATGACCAGACCTGTCCGTAAATGCTCACTGCAGAAAAGAACATCTCAAACAAAGCACAGGAAAACGCACAACCCATGGGCAAGACCTTGTCCACGAAGATGGCCCCTTCGAACAGCATCCCCAATAAAGAGAAATCCGCAGTGTGAATGGGAAGAAGGCGAAAGGCGGACTTGATGTCACATTTAGCCAATTCAGCCCCCTGCCCACACACCCGCTCAAGGCCGATCGCATCGTCAAACTGACACTTACAAAACTCTGGAATCCTCTTCAGCAATGAAATTGTCAGGGTCTTACCTGATTTTTTCACAGGAACGTCAGGGAACTTGAAGAAAGGTCAACGACCTCCCTCAACCACCTCCTGTACCCGTCTGGAAACATGCAACAAAAGGTAATCAGGGGAAGAAAGGAAACAAAACAAGGGAAGGATGGGAAAACACTCCTCCGTGACAACCACAAGACTGCAGAAGAAGCACCACCCAGGACACTGCTGAAGTACGTCAATGTTGTGCACTCTAAACTGGAAATAAGGAAAACACAACATAAGAGAGAAATACAAAAACTATGAATACTAACACTCCTAACAGTATGTGTTTATATATATATGTATACCTGAATTCTTTGTGTCAATTCAATAGGGTGTATGAGGGAGAGTATTGGATCAGGTCAGGGTAATGCTGCAATGTAAAAGGGAGAAGTTATTGGTGATATGTTACCCTCAAAGGTTTGTATTTCTTTTATATTCCCTGGTAATTCGCACCTTCCATATATTTACTCATCCGCAGTAAACGTGTGGCACCTTTAGTCTTCATTAAGAATGCGTAACTGTACACTAAAATGCTGCTCAATAGCTTCAAAGCCTATAGCTCTTAAATAACACAATTTGCAAACTTGAGAAAATATAGAAAGCAGCGCAACGTGCTGCCTACCATAACCACGGAAAACTAAGAGGAAGAAGAACTCTTAGCTCGTCTTTTCTTTTCAGAGTCCAGAAAGTCAAGGAATACGGGACCAAAACGCCCGACAAGAAAACAGGAACACTCATGACGCGGAAGTGAGGGGGCTGCGACGCACCGGAAGTGACGTGGACTGACACTGGCTGCTAGAATGCGAAGCGTCTTCACTCAGGAAAGGCTGGGCTTAAATCTGCTCTGCCTATCCCTGCGCATGCACTCTCATCAGTGCAATCTCGGGAACTCGCGGGACGCTGCAAGCCGCCGTGTCAGTCTTCGAGTCTGCTTTCCTGCCGGTAACCATCACAGTATACCCCCCCACTGCCCCTCCTATCGGATTGGTTTATCAGGATATTGTCTATGAAAAGCTCGCACCAAGCGAGGGGCATGGACGTGACTTGCTGGTTCCCAAGTACGTTCCTCAACACCATACCCTTTCCAGTGAATAAGATACTGGAGCCTATTTCTCACTCGTCTAGAATCAATGATGGCTCCTACTTCGTATTCAAGGTCATCATCCAATTCAACAGGGCCAGGAGCATCTGGAATACGTGTACCTGGAACCACAGGTTTTAAAAGGGACACATGGAACACCGGATGGCATTTCACAGAGGAGGGCAACTCTAATTTCATCACTACAGGGTTTATCCTCTTGCAGATCTTATAAGGACCTATACATTTGGGTTTAAATCTACATGAACCTCTCAAAGCTAGATTCTTTGTAGATAACCACACCTCGTATCCTTGTTTGTATTCTGGCTCTAAGCTTCGGTGAGCATCCGCTCCTTTTTTATACCTGACCATAGCCTGATCTAGGTTCACTTGAGTAGAATTGTGTATGTCTTGTAAACTTTGTACCAAATCAACTGCTGCAGGAGTGGGACAAGAAGACAACTTAGGAACTGATAAAAGTCGGGGATGGTACCCGTAAGTGCAAAAGAATGGTGTGTATGCTGTGGAAGTATGGTAGCTGTTATTGTAAGATATCTCTGCTAACCAGACTAACTCGTCCCAGTCCTCTAGGGTGTTTAAAACCTGGCATCTGCTGTACTGTTCAAAGCATTGGTTGACCCTCTCAGTCTGGCCGTCAGTTTGTGGATGGTGACTGGAAGACAGTACGTCAATGTGGAGTAAGGCACATAACCCAGTCCAAAATCTTGATAGAAACTGAGCCCACCTGTCTGAAATCAAAACTGATGTAAGCCCATGTAGACTTACTACCTGTTGAAGGAAGACTACAGCCAAAGTTTGAGAAGTGGGGAGACCTGACAGGGGAATAAAGTGAGCCATCTTAGAAAATAGATCCACCACTACCAAGAGGGTATTGTTACCCCTCTTTGTACGGGGTAATTCTACAATAAAGTCAAGTGAGACTGTGTGCTAAGGACGTGGGGGAGTAGGCAAAGGCTGCATGACTCTGATGAGAAACCTTCCACCGAGCGCATACATGACATGTCTGAATAAACTGCTTAGTATCCTTCCTCATATTTGCCCACCAAAAGTGTCTCTTTAGGGCTTCTATAGTCCTTTTGTACCCTGGATGTCCTGCCAAAGGATGTGAGTGACACCATTCTAATGCCTGTAGTCTTAATTCTTTTGTGGGAAGTACTATACCACCCTGCATATAGGACAAATCATGCTCTGCGATCACTTCTTGTGTACCTACTACTTCCTTCATAATTGGGGTTTCTTGGGCTTCTCTGATCTGTCGTAAAAAGTCATCTTCTGAACATAGAACACCAATTATTCGGTCTTGAGGAATAACTGAAGGAGGTTCATCAAAGACCTGTATAGGTTCATATCCTAAACGGGATAAAGCATCAGCCTTGCCGTTTTTCTTTCCTGCCCGAAACTATATAACAAAGTCGAATTCACTAAAGAACTGAGTCCATCTCAGTAGCCTCATGGATAGTGCTCTTGCAGCTTTCAGAAACTGTAAATTGGGGTGATCCGTCAGTACGGTTACTGTATGATTAGCCCCCAATAGATATTGTCTCCATTCTTCGAACACTCTCTTGATGGCCAACAGCTCTTTGTCTCCTACAGGATAGTTAATTTCTGTGGGTGTTAACTTCTTTGAAAAGAATGCCACTGGGTGGAGCATACCTATGTCACAGTCTACCTGAGAGAGCACTCCCCCAACTGCCACTTGGGAAGCATCTGCCTCAACCACATATGGACAAGAGGGATCAGGATGACGTGGGCCTGTGTGAAAGCTTTCTTTAAAGGCCTCATCTGCCCCAGGGGTCTATTGAAATACTTTTCCCTTTCTCAGCAATTTGGTAATCGGAGAGGCAAGATAGGAAAAGTTGCTTATGAATCGCCTATAAAAATTGGCAAAGCCTAGAAAGCTTTGTGTCTATTTTACATTCTGTGGGGCAGGCCATCGATGAATAGCGTCTACCTTTTGGGGATCCATTCTAAGACCCTGTGGAGAGATAATGAATCCCAAAAAACTGACTTGTTGTGTATGGAACTGACACTTTTCTAACTTACAGTACAGATGGCTCTCATGTAGTCTTTCCAATACTCTTTTTTACATGTTTCTTGTGTTCTTGCAGGAACTCAGAGAATATCAAGAGGTCATCCATGTAAGCAATTACGTAGTGATCCAACATGTCCTTCAGAACCTCGTTCATAAAAAGCTGGAAAGCCGAGGGGGCATTACAAAGCCCAAAAGGCATTCCTAAATACTCGTACAAACCATACTTAGTACAGAATGCTGTTTTCCATTCATCCCCCTCCTTGATGCGCACCAGGTGGTATGCTCCCCGTAGATCTAACTTAGTGAATATACATGCGTTCTTGATCCGATCAAGAAGGGAGGAGATCAGGGGCAATGGATATCTATTCTTGATAGTACTGGTATTAAGTGTTCGGTAATCAATCAATCAATCAATCAGAACACTTGTATAGCGCACTACTCACCCGGACGGGTCTCAAGGCGCTTGGGGGAAGGGGTCCGTTACTGCTCGAACAGCCAGGTCTTGAGTTGTCTCCTGAAGGCGAGATGGTCCTGGGTCAGCCGAAGGTGGATGGGGAGGGAGTTCCATGTCTTGGCCGCCAGGTAGGAGAAGGATCTGCCTCCGGCGGTGGCTCTTCGGATGCGTGGAACGGTGGCGAGGTTGGTAGATCGTAGCTGGCGGGTGGGCGTGTAGAAGGTCAGGCGGTCGTTGAGGTACTTGGGGCCCAGGTCGTGGAGAGATTTGTGTGCGTGGGTGAGGAGCCTGAACGTGATCCTCTTGTTGACGGGGAGCCAGTGCAGGTTCCTCAGGTGGCCGGAGATGTGGCTGCGTCGGGGGATGTTCAGGATGAGTCGGGCGGAGGCGTTCTGGATGCGTTGGAGTCTTTTCTGTAGTTTGGATGTGGTTCCGGCATAGAGGGTGTTACCGTAGTCCAGTCGGCTGGTGACGAGTGCCTGGGTGACCGTTTTCCTGGTTTCGGTCGGGATCTTGCGGAGCATGCGTAGGGTGTGAAAGCAAGATGAGGAGTCGGCGTTGACTTGTCTGGTCATCGAGAGGGAGGAGTCCAGGATGAAGCCCAGGTTGCGTGCGTGGTCTGTTGGCTCGGGAGTGGTGCCCAGGGCGGGGGGCCACCAGGAGTCGTCCCAGGCGGAGGGCGATGGTCCCAGGATGAGGACTTCCGTCTTGTCTGAGTTCAGTTTCAGGCGGCTGTTCTTCATCCACTCGGCGACGTCTTTCATCCCTTCGTGTAGGCTGGTTCTGGCGGTGTCGGGGTCTCTGGTGAGGGAGAGGATCAGCTGGGTGTCGTCTGCGTAGGAGATGATGTTGAGGTTGTGGTGGCGTTCGATGGCTGCAAGAGGTCTCATGTAGACGTTGAAGAGGGTGGGGCTGAGTGATGATCCTTGCGGAACGCCGCAGATGACTTTGGTGGCCTCGGATCAAAACGGGGGGAGGCGGACTCTCTGTGTTCTCCCGGCGAGGAACGAGATGATCCACTCCAGTGCCTTCTCTTGGATGCCGGTGTTGCTGAGGCGTTGAACTAGGGTGCGGTGGCAGACAGTGTTGAACGCTGCAGAGAGGTCCAGGAGGATGAGTGCCGCTGTTTCCCCGTTGTCGAGCAGGGCTCGGATGTCGTCGGTGGCTGCGATGAGGGCGGTCTCGGTGCTGTGGTTGGCTTTGAAACCGGACTGTGAGGGGTCTAGGGATCCGTTCATCTCGAGGAAGGCGGCAAGCTGTCTGTTGACGATCTTCTCAATGACTTTGGCAGGAAAAGGGAGGAGCGAAATGGGGCGGAAGTTCTTGAGGTCGGTGGGGTCCGCTGTTGGTTTCTTCAGTAGGGCGCTGAGCTCTGCATGCTTCCAGCTCTCCGGGAAGGTGGCGGTGTTGAAGGAGGTGTTGATGATGTTCCGGAGTTGGGGTGCGATGGTGGAGTCGGCCTTGTTGAAGACGTGGTGGGGGCAGGGGTCGGTTGGAGATCCGGAGTGGATAGTGTTCATTGTGCGGGCTGTGTCTACGGTGGTCACCGTGGTCCAGGTGCGGAGGGTGGCGTTGGGGGGCGTTGATTCGACGGTTGGGTGCGTGGATGGTGCGCCGAAGCTGTTGTGGATGTCGGCGATCTTGCGGTGGAAGAACGAGGCGAGAGAGTCGCAGAGATCTTGTGAAGGAGTGATGTCGTTGTTGCCGGTGCTGGGGTTGGAGAACTCTTTGACGATGCTGAAGAGTTCCTTGCTGTCGTGGGCGTTGTTGTCCAGTCGTTCCTTCAGAGATTTCTTCTTGGTGGTGCGGATGAGCTGGTGGTGCTTGCGGGTGGCGTGTTTGAGGGCGGTCATGTTGTCGGTGGTCTGGTCGAGGAGCCAGGCTTTCTCGAGGGTGCGGCAGGTCTTCTTTGAGTCCTTGAGTTCGTCGATGAACCAGGAGGCCTTCTTGCTTCTGGGTCTGCTGAGAGGGTTCTTCAGTGGTGCGAGGTCGTCGGCGCAGGCGGTCAGCCACTGCGTGAGGTTGCGGGCTGCTTCGTTGGGGTCCGTTGTGCTGGCGGGTGGGTTCTGGCTGAGGGAGGTGGTGAGCTGGTCGGTGGTGATCTTGCTCCAGCTTCTGTGAGGAACCTGTTGCGGGCGGTGGTGTGTCGTGGTTCTTCTGAAGCTGAAGTGGACGCAGCTGTGGTCGGTCCAGTGGAGTCCGGTGGAGTGGCTGAAGGTGATGTGCTTGCTGGATGAGAAGACGGGATCAAGCGTGTGGCCAGCGTAGTGGGTGGGGGTATTGACCAATTGCTTGAGTCCGAGGTTGGCGAGGTTGTCCAGTAGGGCGGCGGTGTTGCGGTCCTTGTTGTTTTCCAGGTGGAAGTTGAGGTCCCCTAGGAGGATGTAGTGGGCGGAGGGGAAGGCGTGCGGGCTGATGAAGTCCGTGATGTCTTCGCTGAATTGTGTGCGTGGTCCCGGGGGTCTGTAGACGAGGGTGCCTCTGAGGGTTGTCTTTGGGTCGGTGTGTATCTGGAAGTGGAGATACTCGGCGGCGGCGAAGGTGTCGTCGGAGTCGGTCGTGATGCGGATGGTGTTCTTGTGGACGATGGCGATGCCTCCTCCGGTCTAGTTGACGCGGTCCCTCCTGATGATCTTGTACCCGTCCGGGATGGCGATGGCGATGTCGGGGGCTGAGGAGATGTTCATCTAGGTTTCCGTGAGGAAGGCGATGTCTGGTGATGTTGTGTCGAGGAGGTTCCAGAGTTCCACGGCGTGTCTGTGGACGGAGCGGGTGTTGAGCAGGATGCACTTGAGGTGGTTGCTGCTGGTGCTTGGCTTGGCGGGTGCGGTGCAGGTTCGAAGGCAGGAGAACTTGCAGGTTTTGCAGGTGAAGGGTCCGTGGATGCGTTTCGGGGTGGCCCGGCAGCAGGCGGGGTTCCGGCCGGCATTGAGTGCGTTGAGGGCGGCGGCATTGTAGGTCTGTCGGGTTGTCTTGCATCGGCGGGGACCAGGGGTCCTGGCGCTGGGCGCGGTCCAGGCGCGGACGGACGCAGACGGGCTTGCCTTTGGCGCGCCTTCGGTGCACAATCGGCGCGCCCGCTGCGCTTGACCGCTGCGCATAGGCGTGGGCGTCATAAGAAGGAGCCCGGAGGGAGGAGCAGCTGGGTGGCGGGAGCGGGGCGGCGAATGGGCAGGAGGGGGGCGGGGCCGCAGGGAGGCAGCGGCGGGAAAGGAGGACAGAGGGCGGCTCAGCGGCGGCTGGGTCGCCCTGTGAAAAACGAAAAAAACGAAGGCAGCAAAGGAATGGAAAACAGGGGCACAGCTAAGGAACGAAGGCAGCAAGGAATGAAAACAGGGGCACAGCTAAGGAACGAAGGCAGTAAGGAATGGAAAACGGGGGCACAGCTAATGAAACGAAGGCAGCAAAGGAATGGAAAACGGGGGCACAGCTAAGGAAACGAGGGCAGCAAAGGATGGAAAATGGGGGCACAGCTAAGGAAACGAAGGCAACAGAGGTTAGGCAAAGAGGCAGTAGCAGGGTTGTGTGGGGGCGACCTCGCCTGGTTACAGGCTCAGCGGTCGCTCCCTGCACCTCTGCGCTGTCCCCTTAAGAAGGAGCCGGGAGGGAGGAGCAGCTGAGTGGCGGGAGCGGGGCGGCGAATTGGCAGTAGGGGGGCGGGGCCGCAGGGAGGCAGCGGCGGGAAAGGAGGACAGAGGGCGGCTCAGCGGCGGCTGGGTCGCCCTGTGAAAAATGAAAAAAACGAAGGCAGCAAAGGAATGGAAAACAGGGGCACAGCTAAGGAACGAAGGCAGCAAGGAATGAAAACAGGGGCACAGCTAAGGAACGAAGGCAGCAAGGAATGGAAAACGGGGGCACAGCTAATGAAACGAAGGCAGCAAAGGAATGGAAAACGGGGGCACAGCTAAGGAAACGAGGGCAGCAAAGGAATGGAAAACGGGGGCACAGCTAAGGAAACGAAGGCAACAGAGGTTAGGCAAAGAGGCAGTAGCAGGGGTGTGTGGGGGCGACCTCGCCTGGTTACAATCGATGCAACACCGGAGACCCCCTTCTCTCTTAGGTATGAAAAAAAGAGAAGATGATGCAGGGGGCCTGGACAGACGAATGAACCCTATTCTTAACATCTCATCTAGGTAATCTCTCAAATAAACATACTCCTTTTCAGTTAAGGGATAAACCCTACTGCAGGGTATGCGGGCTCCAGGCTGTAAATCAATCCTACAGTTATAAACCTTATGTGGAGGGAGAATAGTGGCCTGCTCTTTGTCAAATACCTTCTTGTAGTCCTGATAGATGAAGGGTAATGTATCCTCACCAGCAATACTTGCTGTCTCTTCCTTTGCCTTGACGAAGGAAATATTAGATGTAGAGTGTTCAGTATTTGATGGGACATGATCTCTACAAATTTCTGAATTAAATAAAATTGACCCTGATGTCCAATCTATCAACGGATTGTGTTGACTTAACCACGGGATTCCTAAAATAGCAGGGAATTGGGGAGACTGTATTACGTCAAAGGATATGTTTTCCTTGTGTTTCTGTTCAATGACCAAAGACAGTTCAATAGTGGTATGCATGATAGGCCCTGATTTTAAGGAACTACCATCGATGGTCGTTACTTCTTCCTGAACGGTCTTGGACACTTGTGGGATTTTCCACCGTCCTATGTGCCCACTGTAAGTCCATAAAATTGCCAGTGGCCCCGGAATCTATCATCAACTTAATCTCGATTACATTATGATCCCATTGTAACAGGGAGGAGAAAAAGAGATGGTGTGGCAGACTTAACATGATATCTAGGGATGAGACAATCAGTCCTGAGTTACCCGAAGTCCTTGTCTCAGGAGACATGGGCTTGCTAGTTTTCCGAACGCCTTTGCTTAGGCTTGACTGGACACTCCTTAAGGATATGACTATGCTTGCCACAGTAAAGACATAACTTCTTGTCACGCCTCCTTTGACGTTCTTCATCACTGAGGGGCCCGCACAAACTCCCTATCTGCATAGGCTCAGATTCCTCAGCTGGTTTCTCAGGCTCAGGTTTCTTTTCACAATAGGTTTGCCAACTACACTCTGACTTGCCTCTCTCCCTTTTCGCTCTGAAAGCCTGTGATCTAACTTAACAACCAAAACGATAAGCGCGGAACATGATTCGGGGGGATCCACAATTTGAGCTAAAGCGTCTTTTAAGTCCTCTCGTAACCCTTTATAGAACAAAGCTCTCCACTTTTCTTCGGGCCACCCTGCCTCTGCTACTAGCCTATGGAATGTAGTGATCATTAGTTCCCTGCTTCAGTGTTAATAATTCGGAATCTGCTGAGTGAGTAAAGGTGTGTTTGTCAAAAAGCTTTCTAAGTTCTCGTTTGAATGCATCATAATTCTGTAGTAACGGGTCGTTTCTTTCTATCAATAGGACTGCCCAAGTTGCTGCAGTCCCTCCCAGATAAGAGATAACAAAGGCCACCTTGGCTTGATCAGTAGGAAAACTAGACGCTTTACACATAAAATGGAGCTGACACTGACTAATGAAGGTAGCGAACTTATTAGTATCCCCTAAAAAACGCTCAGGGGGCGCCAAAGGAATGGATGGAGGAGTAGTCACCTATATAACTGGTGTATGTGTGCTAGCACTAGGTGTTCCTATTCTGGCCTCCACTCTTCTTTCTTGCTGCAAGGCATCTACTCTGGCTGTTAAGGATTGAGTCTCAGCCTGTAAATCTCCTATCATATGGGCTAAATCAGCTAACGTTACTTGATTAAGTTCCATGACGTTCGGGTAGAAAGAAAGGCTATTCTTTCTGGGCTTCGCGTTCTGTCAGGGTCTTACCTGATTTTCTACAGGAACGTCAGGGAACTTGAAGAAAGGTCCATGACCTCCCTCAACCACCTCTTGTACCTGTCTGGAAACGGGCAACAAAAGGTAATCAGGGGAAGAAGGGAAACAAAACAAGGGAAGGATGGGAAAACACTCCTCCGTGACAATCCCAGGACTGCAGAAGAAGCACCACCCAGGACACTGCTGAAGTACGTCAATGTCGTGCACTCTAAACTGGAAATAAGGAAAACACAACATCAATAGAAATACAAAAACTATGAATACTAACACTCCTAACAGTATGTGTTTATATATATGTATACCTGAATAATTCTTTGTGTCAATTCATTAGGGTGTAGGAGGGGGAGTATTGGATCAGGTCAGAGAAATGCTGCAATGTAAAAGGGAGAAGTTATTGGTGATATGTTACCCTCAAAGGTTTGTATTTCTTTTATATTCCCTGGTAATTTGCACCTTTCATATATTTACTCATCCACAGTAAACGTGTGGCACCTTTAGTCTGCTTTAAGAATGTGTAACTGTACACTAAAATGCTACTCAATAGCTTCAAAGCCTATAGCTCTTAAATAACAATTTGCAAACTTGAAAAAATAAAGAAAGCAGCGCAACGCGCTGCCTACCGTAACCACGGAAAACAAAGAGGAAGAACTCTTGGCTCGTCTTCCTTTTCTGAGTCCAGGAATGCAGAGTCCAGTAAGTCAAGGAATACGGGACCGAAACGCCCAGATGAGAAAACAGGAAAGCTCACGACGCGGAAAAGAGGGGACCGCGACACACCGGAAGTGACATGGACTGACACTGGCTGCTAGAACGCGAAGCGTCTTCACTCGGAAAAGGCAGGGCTTAAATCTGCTCTGCCTATGCCTGCGCTTGCGCTCTCATCGGGGCCACCTTGGGAGCTCGCGGGACGCTGCAAGCCACCGCGTCGGTCTTCGAGTCTGCTTTCGTGCAGGTAACCATGACAGAAATCATTCACAGACCTCCCCTCCGGCCAGAACACTTGATGAATCAGCCTGAACTCACCGGGCTCCTTCTTGGGCACCACTCCCAAAGATGAAACAATCAATGATCAAATGGGCCCACAATCCTGGCTTCTAAAACTTCCTTCTGCAACTTTGCTGCAACCACACACTGCAACTCTTTCGCTGACTTCAAGTTCTCCGCCCATCTCCGCTCCCAGTGACCTTGGTAACCCATCCAAAAACCTTTCATAAAACCCCAATGAATCTTCAATGCAGCCTCTCTATCGGGGTACCTAGAGAGCCATGGACCCATGGCCTCAATAGCAACCTGTGTAGGGGCCCTTGGGTCCAGCTTGCCCCCTCCCCTTCGTAACCCTCCACTGCTCAGACAGCGTGGCCAAAGTGAAACATTGCATGACTGGGTGGCGTCCGCCACACTTGGAACACTCATGCTTGAATTTGCAGGGGCGTCGCGTGCAGAAACCTTTGTTAAAGTATCAGCAAGCACCTTTGTTAGCCCCTGTGGGCTTGAGCGACTGACCTGTTGACCCAGTGTAAGTGCTCTGTCCACCCATGCCGATGGAAGTGCCCTGCCCTCCCGCCCCAGACTGGGCGGGACATGACTGAAAAGGCCGGTAAGTAACCGGGAGGCCACTGGCCGTGTGGGTTGAATGCCGAAGACTGCGAAGAGGCCATCCTCTGCATCCAGAGTTCCTAGTCCACCTCCCCCATGGCTTATCTGGATTTATGCTAATCCTAGCTCAAAGCTCCTCATCATAGCCGGGCCACGCAAAACCCCGGAAATGCATCTGGGCCTTCCGGATAATATCCATATACTTAGGCAACGCTATAGCCCGTCCTAATTGCTTCTCGCAGCATATACTCGCATATATCAGAAACGCCGACATCCAATTCTCCATAATAACTGGCACCCTCGGTCGCCTAGTCAATTCCCACTCCTCTTCCTTCTAACCCTCCTTGGCCTGTATCTCTCTGTGCAGGAGCTTGAAAACATCCACATACTCTTATTTCCATATCCGTGACCTTGTTTTTTCTGGTAAATGTAAGCCCAACGTTATCGCCAAACCCATGTAAGGTATTTTCTTATGGTGCTTATCATCCCCCTTGCCATCCTTCCCATCTTGTCCATCCGTCTTGTCAGTCTGAAAACTTGCTCCCACCAATTGTTTACTCCCCCTTGCTGGCTCCCCCGCCCCTTTGGGTTATCCCGGGTCCCTCACAGACCCATCCCCCACACCCACCGACCAGCAGGCCTTCTTCCGTTCCCCTTTAGGGCCATCATCCCAAGCCACCCACCAGGCACCCTCACCCTGATAAATTTGTAGGCACCTCCCGGTCCTTCCCTCTGGCGTCCGCCGTCTTCTGGCTCGCCTTTCTGCTCCCACTGGCGCTGGCCTGTGGCGCCTGCAAAACACCAAACTTTCCTGTTGCCGACTTGGCCCTCCCCCAATCCACACAATCCTGCACTTCACCGGCCTCCAACTCACGCTGTCCTCATCGTAATCCAGTTGTTCCTCATTCTCAACCTCAACAGCCACCCCCAACACTTCCTGCACCACTCTCCTCAGACCTTTCCCTTGCAAACCTGGCAAAACCTCACACTCCCGTGCCATGGATGCCCGCTCCCTCGGTGGAGGGCAGGCCGCCGTGGAACCCCCTAATGCTTCTTCCCAGCGTCTGGAGGCAGTCTTGCGCCCTACCGGCCCACCTCTGCCTCTGCCAGCCTCAACCGCTGGCTTGCGCCCTCCCTCCCCAGACGATCTAAGCCTGCGGAGGCCCCAGCGCCGTCAGGTCTCTGTACCGTCATGGCAGTCCCTTCATCTTCTGTCCAAACCCACTTGCCTCTGGACCCAACGGTCCCTCGGCCACGCTCAAGGCCCCGCCTTCTCCTCACCAAAGTGTGCCGGGGGCCCATCCCCCCATACGCACCCCCAAATCGGTCTCCCTGGCTGCACACAATACCTGCCACTTCCATTCAGTCTCCTCAATAATGCAACGCTGGTCGCAAAGCTTTTCCTCCACTGACATGTCTGCCCACCTATCCGCCCAAGGCCCTTGTCCTTACACACCTGAAATTGCCCCCCTGGGCCCGCGAAGGGCCCGGGGCACTGCCACCTGTGGGTTCTACTGGGCACGGTGGCAGGGCAACCTTCATAGGCCCTTTCCCTTTTGCCCCTCTCAATGCGACACCCTTTCCTGGACCACAGATCAGATCCACAGGATGCTCCCCACAGCCCCCCTCCTCCCCCGCAATCGACTCCCGCCTGACAAAACGAGGGCAAAATCCTTGTTTGCAAGCTCCTCAGCTTCCCCTTCATTCCCCCCTCCTCCCCAATGACCTCACTCAGCTCCCATATGCCAGACCCCCAAGCCCCAGCCTACCAGGTTCCGATGCTCGGGGCACCCCAGGAGCAGCTCTGATCATCTCATTTCCAGTAGCAAGCTGCTCAGCCTCCCCAGCCCCGTCCCCCCACCTCACGGCCCTGTTTTCAGCTCCGCCGCTGGCGCGTCAATCAGCAGAGCCGCAGGGAGGCTCTTAGGTCACCCCTGCGCTTGATTGGAGGAGTGTGGCCCATCGCGCTCCCTCGCCCAGACGTACATTTTTGGGGCGGTGGTGGCTCTTCCTGGCATGCCACCACTGCCGTGGCCACACCGGCGGACGCGGACCGAGGCGTGTGGGTCATCCTGACCCATGCCTGGTCCAGCACGCCGGGCGCAGGAGGTCTTCTCTCCCGGCCCAGCCGAACACCAGCAAGGGGCGTGGACCGCCGCCACGTCCGGCTCCGCCATCAATGCCATGGAGATGGGTGTACTGCCGTCGAGGCCTCACTCGCTGCTGCAATTCACCTCAAGGGCACAACAGGTCAACCAGCAGCGCTAAACTCCCGCCGCACTCATCCGAATGGGCCTGAGAAACCAAAACTACACTAGCCTACTACCCTGCCCTACTCAAACTTTCTTAACCTTCCCTAACAGCGCTGGGGACAGGAAGAGGAAGAACTTCCTCTCCTGCCCCTTTTAAACACTACCCTAGACCCCAACCCTAAGCCCACCCCCTAAACTACCTAAACACCCACCCTGTCCTTCTAACGCGCGAACACCCCGGGGAAAGACTGGTCTGCCGACCTCACTTCACCCGGGGGCCGCAGTTTCCTTCAATTGGAGTGAAAGAGTTGAGTGAGGCCTTTGCACAGGGGAAGGAGGGAGACACAAGAGGCTCTACCCTGCTCACAGGGTGTGCACAAAGAGGTGGGCACCACATGCCCCTGGCATGGAGACCCACAACCCCCCCCCCCCCCCCCCCCGTGTCCCCTTGCCCAGAATGGCCTCATTGAAGCACCCCTCAGTGGAATCTTTTCACTTTGTGGGGAGCTTGAAACCTCTTCTTCATAGAGCCCATGTTCAGAGAGTGAAGCACTGGGCAGTGTGTGGGGCCACTCCTCAAGTCCTCCTGAGCCCACTGGTGCCTCTCGGACACCCTGAGCCGTCCACCAGGAAACAAAGTAGGCATCATGGCCTGGCTGACAGGAATGCTTAGTCTGAGCTTCTGCCTTTCACTTTATCTGGCCGCAGCACCAGGCACTGCCTGCAGGGATGGGAAGAAGACCTGCACGGGTTAGGATTAGAATAGGGTCACAAAAAGAGGTGGAAGAGGGGCTTGGAGGCCGAGGCACCTAAAGAAGGGGATGGTTATATACAAAGTACTGCAAAGATGTGGTTTTGTGGATGATTTTTCAGACTGTGAAATGATGCTAGACTGATTTGTAATCCCGGCTCACCCTTCCTTGACCAAATCGACTCAGTTGTTTTAGAACCTTAATGGGAAATAGGCAGCAGTTGCTAGCAAATGGGAGCTTAACATTCAAGTTGTTTATTTTGCACAGTGGGTATGAGCGTGTTTTGCGCGTCCGCACTCAGTCATTGCTTCCCACATTGGGGAACAGCTATTTTCCATATGATATAAGGTGATTCATGAAGACAGCCAAACAAATGGATGGATGGAAATAATGTGAACCACATCTAGCTATTGTGCATTATGACTTTTGTTGTTCTAACAAATCTGGGTTGATATTGAATTTAAGCTGCATGGTTGCAGTGTTTGCAATGCATTCAGGGCACTCAAAGTGTTTTAGAAAGATGCCTGAATGTTCCCACTCTTTCACAAAACAACAGGGATGGTCCTACATGTCAGTGTTATAGGGAACTCCTCCGACCTGCATAACTGCACGGAATTCCACCGAGTTTTTCAATGACTCTGTGGAATTCTGCAGAGTGAAACTCTGCAAGCTCCGCCCAGGCCAGCTCTGTTTTCAGTGATGCCATCATGTAGCTGGGGAACTCGCTTTCACCAGTGTCAAGCACATGTGTTAAAATGGCTTCCCTGATCACTTGTACTGGCAGTAATGGGCCTGACCAGCACAGGGGCATATCTGCTCATGCACTTATGCCAACACGTGTAGTATGTGCACCCTGTCTTAGGGCTATAAGGCATGCTACAGGGGTGACTTACCTTTTCTGCATACAGTGCCTGCAGGCATGGCACACATGTGCCATATCGCATTTTCACTTTGATCTGCACTAAGACACGCAGCCTGCAGTGGCAAAATACATGCTGCAGTCAATGGGGACCCTCGTTAGCCTCCTTGCCCTAACTACGAGGGGTACCACTTACTAGGGACTAACAGGGAGTGCTAAAGGCTTTGTTAATTGGGGTACCATTGCACAGTTTTAGGAAAGAGATCTGGCACTGGTGACCTGCTTGGCAGGAACTCCGTGCACTTCTAGTCAAAATTACTTTAAATACCAGGCAAAAACTGGGGATGAACGTGTCAAAAAAGGGTTACTTTCCTACAGCTTTGACTTACTAAGAGCACAAGAATTGGTTTGCTCCACACACACACACACACACACATGTGGGAATGTTAGATTGGGTCTTCTGAGTCATTTTTCAGGCAACATGGCCTGTACTAGCTGCATGTGCACCCTTTCCTCATCCTGATACAGTACTTCTCACTGACGTCGTAGGAATCATAAATTACACAGTTTCTTTATACAAGAAACGTATACAATATGTGCTACGAACCATGAACACTAGGCCAACTCTGGCTGACCAGTAGTGCAGTGGCAGCTTACCGTACAAGCAATTGATCCACAGACAATAAATGCTGTGAGGGGAAAGATGGCCACTTTGTGTAATGGAATTACCTTCTGGACAAGATCTACCAGTTGGAAGCTGTTTACCATCACATGACACCTCAATACAAGCATAGAATATTGACTATGTATCATCCCCTTGGAATAGTGCCACCGGAAGCAGAGTACAACACCTGGGGAAGTATATTCAGTGCTTAATTTGTAAATAAACAAGTTCTAGGTCTCTCATCAGGAGGCCACTGCAGCTTGCACCACACATTGCCCCTGCCCATGCTGCCAGTCATAGTAATAACACAACTTTTAACCATCACACTCCTACAAGTGTGATAATTCCGGCTATTACAGGCCCCCAGAGCTATAAGATTGGCATGGGCGGCAGATAATAGTCATTTTTTAATGTATATTTAATTAATAATTGAGTATCGTTGTGGTCATCTCTAAATTATCCAGGCAGCGCTACCCTGTGGCAGACTGTCACAAGTGCTGGTGTTGACAAATAATTGCGGGTGCCAAACACGGGAAACCAATGGCTCAAATTAAGCACGGAGTATATTTGCATGCATATACACAAACACGCATAGCAGACCCTCACTAGTAGTTCTCCCTAAGGTATTAAAAGTACAACATGAGCACGTGGCTGCACAGGCTCTAGCCTTAGCTATGAAGGTAAGAGGAAACATTCATCATAAACAATATTCATGGAGAAGTGTCACCTCTGGCCATACCCCAGAGGCTTTCAGCAGTTCCAGTTCAAGATTGTGATCAGGAATTACTGAGAATAATTTCTGAAGTTTATAACTAAGTGGGCCTTGATACATTGTGTACATGAGCCATTAAACCATGTTTAAAATCCAAAAGGAACATTGAAGGTTCCATTAAGGAAAAACATGTAAGGGAAGGTAAAGTGAACAGAGAGAAAGACAGACTAAATCTCCAGTAACACTGGAATGCAGGCAGGGTGGTTATAATTTGAGGAACCGTGATAAGATTTAAAGGCCAGAATGACATCAGCATTATGGTAGCCACTCTTCCAGTTCTTTTCAGGGCTCTGATGGTAAACGAGCATAGAGAGAGGGTCGGAGCGAGTACCGAAGAAAAGAAGAATATAGCACGCAAAAAGGCTTTTCCACCATAGTACCTGAGGATATCAGGGAAATTTACACCAGCGAGTGGACTGTTAAACAAGATCCAGTCTTATAGAGACACCAAGCGGGGTAGTGTTAGAAATTGGTTTACTGGTTCACTGATTTCAAGCCCTGTTCAAGCAGTAACCAAACTCCTAGTCAGGGTAAGAGGAATTACAACCCTACCTTAACCTGTGCTCACCCTCTAGTCGCTTGGCACAGAGCAGTCAGGCTTAACTTTAGTGTTAATGTGTAAAGTATTTGTTGAATACTTCAAACAGTAAAATAGTGAAAACACCAAACAAAAAGATAACACACCAAGTTAGAAAAATTGTTCTGACTTCAATCAATAAAACAAGAACAAAACAACAAAAATCCAATAAGTAGAGCTTGAGATAATAATTAATAAAGGCTTTAAGTAAAAATACCGCTAAGAAGCATAAAGAGCTAATATGAGATATTTGCTCACACAGAGACAAAGTCAGGAAGGGCGACCGCGATGGAGCACGGGCTGGATACAGGGAGCCAAATGGGCCCACTGAATGAAAGAACTTTGATCTGAGTTTGCAGAGCGTTGAGTGGGTTTGGGTCGAGGATGCATTGTGCAGCAGAGGGGATGCACTGTTTCTGAGATGTGGTGAGCCTGCGGTGTGAGATCCTGATGCGTCAACGACAAGGATCAATTCAGCAGGGATTGTGATGTGAAGATGCATTGTGCAACCGAGGCGATGTGTCGGCTCTGATGAGCGGGGAAGCTGCAAGGGGGAGTTTTGTCGTCATCGTCGAGGCTGCTGATGAGAGGGATGTCACTGAGTGAGAGCTAAATTTAGTTTGCACTTGCACAATTGAGCAGCTCGTCTGCTCAGGCTTAAAAAATAAGGGTTTCCTTCCTCAGGACATCATTTCCCAGACTAGTAGCAGCATTGTAAAGTTATCATGTCACGTGGGACGGAGAGCTTTCCTCATTATTCGGAGAGGGCGAGGTTAGTATGCCATGGCATACTAGCATCTTGCTAAGGTCGCCTATATTCTGAGCTTGTTACTGTAAAATGTAAGAGCGGTATATACAAAGCGCATTAGTGGTACATACCATGAGGACATGCATCACCTTGCGTGTTTAGTTATACCTTCATGTTGTTAGTGATTTGTGGGGACAGTCAGAGATATGGGTAGACGTCCTTGTTACGGTGTCTGATGAATACTCTTGTTACCGTCCATCCTGTATTATAATGTCTTCACTCCTTTGAGTATGTGGCACTACACGGGAGGCTGACGAGTTAGGTACATTGAGCACCTGACGTGAGAGAAACAATTTATTTGTGAAATTAGTTGGTTGCTTCAGCCAGAGATTCACAAGCTTAAAGACCTGGCTGTTTAACCAGTAATCTACGCCGGTATCTAATATCAGGAGAGTCATGAACTTAGTTTTCAGCGCCGAGACGCCCTCGGGCATTCGTTCGCGCTCTATAAATCTCATAAATAAATAAATGTTTGGGATGTATGTGTTTTAGCAGGTCCAAGCCTTCTTCACTCCAGCTTCAGGGATCAAGTGAAAATATACAATTATATTGGGTAGAAAAATATATCAGCATGACTTTAGAGTATTTCACACGTGTATTCACTTTACCACTGTGCACACTTCCGGAGAAACACATACGTCCTGATTTTCTGTGTACTGCCTGAAGCTGTGAGTCGCAGACCTACAGTTTGCATCACTTAGGCGAATGCTTGACATCTAATAACTTTACAGAGCGGGTAGCATTTAATCTTGACACTTTAAGCTCTTTTGACAAAGCATAGAAGACGGCTTGAGTCCTGATGAATGCCACTGACACCTCCCTTGAGGGTTGACCTGGGCAGAAACATGTCAACCTCAAATTGTTGGTAGAACTATCCCCCATGTATTTTTTATCATGCCACTACAGGTTACGATAATATACATTACTCCAACTTGTAGGTAGTTTTATTCCCTCCCAGCCTATCATTCCCCTCTGCACCTTTGCAAGTGCAGACCATACCAGTGGCATAGCTTATCGCCCATCCCCCAAGCTCCCTAATAAATGGAGGGGTAGTGGCTTGCATCTTTCCCTTAGGAGAGATGCCAGGAGGGGCCCGATGATGGAGCTTGCCCGGTGGGTCACGGCTTCTGTCCTTAAGGAGGACGGATCTTCAATCTGATTAACCCTACTCAGTGTTATTCCACATACACTAGGGAACTAGTTCTTTCTGTGGTAGTTTCATGATTATAAACACAGGTAAGAGATTATGTTTGACAATGTGATGTTTGTCAACAGGTTAAATCTTCTACCAAAATAGTAATAAAGTCAAAATACAACACAATAAAAGTCCAAAATAAAATTAGAAAAATAGAGTAAAAGTTAATAAACAGAATGACACAAAAAAATAAAAACCTAAAAAGGGGACTTAGAGATATGAACTGTTAAAGTTTTACATGAAAATGGTGCTAAGAAACACAAAGTGCCAATGATGTCTGGGAACCATGAGCAATTTGTGTGTTTTGGAATGCAGGTCGAATACACCAAACTAGCCTATCCTGGCCAAAGATTTTACATTCTGACTTTTGTCCTTTATGTTGCAACCCACCAAAGAAATACACTTCTAATGCCGCCCAGGATTTCAGGGGGGGAGGGGGGGGAGGCACAGAGTGTCAGACAGAGGCCAAACTGCAGGGTCCCGTCCACATTGAGTTGCCACTGTAGTAGTAAATTAGCTTATTGTATACATTTAATTTTGATTACTATTGAACAGACATTGGCGAGAATATATAGCATTTTTATAAAAAAAATACAAATTCAAATTAAATGGGTTTCCTCTCATACTTTATTGATGTTACTTGTTTATGGGAAAAAAGGTTTTAGTCATATTCGATTGGGCGAATGCTGATTTAAGGGAATTGAAGCTGTGCACTTGGGGATGACCACAACACAACGACCCATGAAAATGATGACATTTTCTTTTGCAAACCAATACTCAATGGATTGCAGAAGCCAGCAGCTGTTGGTTGGCTTCAGATCTACAAATGGTGTTGTTATGTCATTCAGGAATGAAGTGCACATTCTAGGGTAGGTCAGCATATTGTCCCTCCCTTTATAAAGAAAAAGACATTTTGCCTGAGATCTGTTCTTCATAGAGTGCCTGAAAAAGTCAGAAAAACCATATGCAACTCCAAAGACCAAAAATTATGGGTAACTCCAAACACATATTTCGAGTCAGTGTGAATAGTGAATCTTTTTCTGGGTTGCTGGAATACAATCACAGGTAAGAGCTATTTGTTCAGCAATCTGGACAGAATAAAACTGTAGTGGTAAACATTGAGAGGCTTATTTATACGGCCCTTGTGCTGCCGGTGCGTTACTTTTCGTGACTTTCCATGGCGCAGGAGCCTGCCCCATATTTACAAAGCAGCACTAGGCCACTTTTCTTGCCTTAATGCTCCTTCGTAAATATCGATCCCTTTAACACCATTTCCTGTGTTAAAAGGGCATGCAACTGGTGTTGCTGGGGGAGTTCCCGCTAACATCCTTGGCATTTGGACACTGCCCTAGATTTATGAGTAATTGTAACTCTGAGGCAGCGCCAAAATCTTCTTCCTTTTCCAAGGGAGGCGTAAAGGAGGCACAACGAGGAGAAATATCTTTATTTCTCCTTGTTTCTTTTTTTTCTATGTGTTCCTCGTGGTGCATTCTGCAGCACACATAGATAGAGGAAAAGCCTCTTGTGATAATTTTTCTGCAGGAAGGAAAACCTCTGCACGAAACAATCATCCCCGCAATGCAGGTACCCTTACATCATGGTGCAAAGGTGGCTGCATCGGCTCACTGCAGGCCACTGTGGGGAAAAGGACGGGAATGCACTGTATCTGGTAGATATGGCACATTCCTGCCCTGTTTTGCCGTAGGGCAGCATAGCAGGAAGGCCGGCAGCACTGCCCAAAGGCAAAAACTCATAAATGAGGCCCTGAGGCTGGGTTTAAAGCGGGCATCTTACCAAGGTTGTATGCAAGGTGGAAACTAACAAAACCTCATATGACAACAATCTTGACATTGATAAGAGTTGCATTTAACCGCATGCGTGCGGGCGGAATTCCGCTCGCACGCTGAGATTTGCGGAACCGCATGTTACGTGACGAGCTGGGCTCGTCATGAGCGTGCGAGGAGGCTACCTCATGACGAGCCCAGCTCGTCATGAGCGTGGAAGGGGTTAAGCTTGTGAGCAACAGGCACCCACAGCATAACTCATAGCTACAGTGAGGGGTGATCCCAAGACCATATTTTCAGACAATTCAAAAAGATGAGCAGTGGCTGCTGCAGCACACAGGCACAGACGCAGCACAGCCACCCCAGCATGAAGAGTACAAGAATAACAAGCAATCAGCTTGCTTTTGGCACCACGATCCTGCGTTAACACTCTCAGGGCAAAGGTGTCCCTCTTGTGACAGTACAGAGGAAAAGGAAACACTGGCAGAAGACAACACATTTTTAGGTTTGCTCTGCTAACCCTGGCCAAGGGCAAAGGTTCAGAGGGATTTTTTTTTTCTTTTCTAGATCCTAAAAGTGATCCTAAAAACTAATATAAATAGTAACTTTCAATCCTACAAGATTGTGCATCTGAGCTACAATAACTGGAAGGGGTAACTTACTGATGACTTTGAGAACAGCAGATAGATGTCTCTCTCCTGTGGAGTTGTTGCCACCTACATTTGAGAGCATACATCTTATATATATATATATATATATATATATGTATATATATATATATATATATATACACACACACACGCGGATGTCTATAATAACGTGAATTTCTTTTTACACCTGCCTATATCCCTGAGCCTTAGCATTATTGCACATTAACACTCATTTTACACTCATTTTAAATGAGCTGCCATCTTGTTGTCCTGTGTTGTACACTGCCCATGTCGCCTGGCTTCCTGAGTAAGCAAAGCCTCATCACTGAGCAAGAACCTGCAGATTGAGTGGTCAGCCTTTTCCGCAGCTTGTCGTAACTTTGCTCGAGGTCCCCTACATTCTTCCCTCGAGGAGGACCAGACACCTGCCCGCTAGCGTCTATGTGGAGGTTGGAGGTTGGAGGTTGTTCATGTGTCCTGTCTGCCATATAGGGCATTGAGGAAAAGTGCATCAATGTAACATGGAAGTGAGTAGATTTTAGCAGCACAAGCTCCAACTCATCAGATGGCAGAGGACTGGTCCATTGAAATGGCACACTGCACTTAGAAGGTTTTGATGCTTGCTGGCCCTTTTTGTATTAATTGCATGTTAGACTTTTATGAGCTTTCCCCACAGCGGTTAACACTGGGTGAACAGGACTGCAACCGGCTCTAGAGGCTTTGAGTCAAGCACTTGTTTGCACTGTTCAATGAGCACACAGATGGACCCACAACTACATTGGACAACAGACAACACCAACAGATCACCAGAGGAGGCCAACGGGTAAAAACACAAAGCCCAAGTCATTCTTAACCCCTTCCACGCTAATGACAAAGCCAGCTCGTCATGGGCGTTACCTGCGCTGCGCGCATGACGAGCTGGCTTTGTCATGTAAAGTGTGATTTATGAACATCCAGCGCACAGCGGGAAAACCCGCTAGCGCTGTAGTGGTTAAATATTTTTGTTTCCTGTGTATGCTTTCAGGATGATGTGTTTTCTTTTCACTGTGTTCCTTCTGTAGCATTTCGAAAAGTACAATGCCCCGGTTACTTACCGGTAATCTTCATTACTCCGAGTCCTTGTCTTCCTCGCCACAGTAATTACATATGAGCCTCCGGCTCCACACAGAACTCCAAGTTTAAAAACATCGCTCTAGTCTCCCCTCCCTCCTCCAAGATGGCCCCCAGTGGCTTCAGCCAATCCTATAAAGGGACACAGAGAAACCAACCCGACCTGAAAAACCAAGCCGTAGACATGAAGCCACCACCAGGGCCGGGAGGGAAGGGAAACTATACTGTGGCGAGGAAGACAAGGACTCGGAGTAATGAAGATTACCGGTAAGTAACTGGGGCATTACCTCCTCGTCCATCTTCCTCGCCACAGTAATTACATATGAGCCGATACCAAAGCAATCAGCTTCATGTAAGGAAAACAGACCACACCAATAGTGCAGCGAAAAATATTTAATATACAGAGGCATAGCAATCAAAAGTACAACCTCTCAAGGAACCTCCGCAGAAAGAACAGAAGAGGCAAAGGAAACAGAACCCCCATTCCCAACCTGAAGGCGGTAATGGGACATGAAGGTATGAGGGGATGACCAAGTAGCAGCCCTGCAAACATCCTCCATGGACACCCCTTTGAATGAAGCCCATGACACAGCAACAGAATGTGTGGAACGACCCTGAACAGGAAGGGAGGGAACCTCAGAAACTGAAGCATACGCCAACAAAATGGCCTCCTTAATCCAACGACTGATCGTGGAGAGGGAGGGTTTCAGGCCTTGACGTGACAAACCATAATTCACAAATAAGTTGTCCACCTTACAAAAAGAAGAAGTGTGAGACAAATAAATCAATAAGGCACGACGAACATCCAAGAGGTGCAAAAGGGATTCCTCAGCCGAGGAAGGATCAGGAAAAAGAACAGGAAGAACCACCTCAGCAGACCGGTGAAAATAAGAATCCACTTTAGGAATAAACGTAGGATGAGGGCGCAAGACCACACGGTCCGACAAAACCAACAAAAATGGGACAGAACGAAGGAAAGCACCCAACTCACCCTTACGCCTGGCAGAAGCAATTGCCACAAGAAAAACGTCCTTGAGCGTCAAAAACCTCAAGTCCACCGAATCCAAAGGCTCGAAAGGAGCCAACTGCAAGGAACACAAAACCAAAGGAAGGTCCCAAGGAGGAGGACACATGATAGGACGGGGGCGTTGGAAAGAGAGAGACTTAAAAAGTCTAGTAACCAATGGGGAAACCGAAACCAAAGGGAGGACATGAAATGCCCTAATGGCGGCCCATTGAGCCCGAAGAGTCGAAATGGCCAAGCCCAACACAAACCCATCATTCAGAAAATCCAGAATGCGAGCAGGATCCAAAGAATCCAACGACAGCCCACGACCAACATACCAAGAAGCAAAATGATCCCAATGCTTGGCGTAGGACTTAAGCGTAGAAGGCCTCCGGGACTGTTGAATGACCCCAGCCACAGTCACAGAACAACCCCCACGTATCGAGAATACCTCTCAAGAGCCAGGCCCGCAGACCCAGGGAACGGAACACAGGCAGAGGAAGAAGAGGACCCATCAGAGGAAATGGAGTGAATGGCAAGGCCCACCCCGGAGACACAGCCAATTCCAACAGTAGGGGATACCAAGGGCGACGCATCCAACAAGGAGCAACCAGAAGCACAAATGACCCCTCCCTCTTGATCTTCTGCAACACAGCTGGAATCAGGGGGACAGAGGGGAACGCATACAACAGACCCTTCGGCCAAAGGAACGAAAGTGCGTCCACCCTCCAGGCATCCCGGCAAGGCATAATCGTGCAAAAGCATCGGATCTGGGCATTGTCCTGGGAGGGAAACAGGTCCACAATCGGACAGCCAAACATCACCTGCAACCTCCCGAACATCCACCGCGTGAGAGACAAGGACCCCATGGAAGGAAACACCCTGCTCAGACAATCCGCCACAGAGTTCTGCGCGCCAGGCAGGTAAATGGCAGACAGGGACTCCAGATGCACCTCCGCCCAAGAACAAATGCGACGGGCTAGGCAACTGAGGGAGCAAACCCTGCACCCCCCTTGATGGTTCACATAAGACATCACCACCTGATAGTCCGTTCTGATCTGCACATGGTGACCCCGAACAAGATCCGAGAAATTCAGCAGACCTAGAAATACGGCCTTCAGCTCCTTGTAGTAGGAGGAACATGACAACACCGACGGAGGCCAAACCCTCTGAGTCGTCGAATCCCCAGGGTAGCACCCCACCCCAGTAGGCTGGCATCGGTAGTGACCACGTGGGTGGGAACAATCAGAAAGGGGCGGCCCTTGGAGAGATGACCCTCTACCAGCCACCAATTCAGGACCACCCGAACATCCTCCGACATAGGAACCAAAACACCCATATCGAGGGAATAGGGGTCCTAATGCGACAAAATGTGGGACACCACAGGGTACATGTGGAGGCGAGCCCATGGCACCATCATCAAAGACGCCGACATTAGACCCTGAACCCTCAACCACAGGCTTACAGGATGAGAATGTCCCAACATGCCGACATCAGGGACAGAATCCGGGGCGGGGGCAGGAACACCATCCCCAAACGAGTCTTGAACAGAGCCCCAATGAAAGTCAATTCCTGCACCGGAACCAGGGAGGACTTTGGCACATTCACGAGGAAACCGTGATGCTCCAGGACATGGCACACTCTCTGGACATGCAACTTCGCCTTAGAAAGAGAAGAAGCAGAAATTAAAATGTCGTCCAGATAAGGAAAAACACGAATGCCCTCCCCATGTAAATGTCCAATAAGAGGAGCCAGAACCTTAGTAAAAATTCTGGGCGAAGAGCAGAGGCCAAAAGGTAATACCTGGAATTGATAATGACGACCCAGGATGCAGAAACGGAGAAACTTCTGAGAATCCGGGTGAACAGGCACATGCAGATAAGCATCTCTCAAGTCTATGGAGGCCAGAAATTCCCCTTGAGAGATCAGAGGAAGGATCACCTGGAGGGAGACCATCTTGAAGGGCTGATGAGGAACGAAAGTATTCACCCACTTTAAATCCATCACAGGCCTGAGATCGCCCGTGCGTTTCGTCACCAGAAAGAGGATGGAATAGACCCCCAACCCCAACTGATCGTAGGGCACGGGAACCACGGCCCTTTTTAGAACAAGGGACTCCACACCCTCCAAAAGAGCCACGCGCTTCAAAGCGTCCCTGGGACAAGGAGTGGACCTGAAACAGTCTGGGGGAGTCCGGGAAAATCCAAGACGAACACCGTCCGACACCACCTGCAGCACCCACTGATCTGACACAGTCATGCGCCAAGAATCCATGAAGTAAGTGAGGCGACCCCCAACCGGACCTACACCAGGAGCGATCCAGTCAGGACTTGGAAGCGGGAGCGGAGGTGGAAGAAGCACCGGAGAACCGGGATTTATCAAAGGAAGGAGCACCCAGCCACGCCCCCTTCCACGAAAGGGCTGACCAGCACGACCCCTCCTAGAAGGACCAAAAGCCCTCTGAGAACCAAAGGAACGGAAGCGACCAGGCCGCTCAGGAGCAAGGAGCTTACGGTCCTCCGCCATCTTCTTCACCATCTCTTCCAAAGGCGAACCAAAAAGCCTAACCCCAGAAAAGGGGATTTTCATCAGGAGATTTTTCTGCGCAGCATCCGCCTTCCAGGAGCGAAGCCACAACTAACGCCTGGCAGCCACAGAGGACCCAGCCGCAGAAGCAGCCGCCCCCAACGAATCAAAAGACACATCCGAAAGCAGGCGAACCTGCTGCTCCATCATCGCCAGGGTAGAAGATACATCCTCACCCTGGTCCAACAATTCCGACAGAGACTGAAAATCCTTAAGCAAGGACTGGATCGTGTAAGAGGAATAGGCTGCCGCCCTAATGGAAAAGTTGGCAGCCGCAAAAGTGCATTTCACAGCCCCATCAACCTTCCGATCAACCGGGTCAGCAGGAGAAGAATCCTCAGAGACCACAGCCCCATGTGACGTCATACTGGCCATCAAGGAATCCACCTTGACCGAGGAAGGAAACTTGACCGAAAAATCCTGCAGAGGATACTGTTTATTCAGGAAACGAGGAAAGGAACCCTTGTCCACATCCTTCCATTCAGTTTCCAACACCGTCAACACAGAAGAATGAAGGGGCAAGGAATCAGGCTCAGGACGCTGATACTGCGAAAATAATTCATCCTCCATAGGAACCACAGATTCATGGAAAACCAAGTTCCTGCGTATGTGACATAGAACTTCCTCAAGGTCGGCCCTTTGTACAAAACGACCATTGACATTAACCTCCTCCTCAGCGTCAGAGTCAACAGCTGGAGCGTCATCAACTCGCGCTCTTTTGTCAGGAGGAACAGGAGCCCTGTCATGCAATGCAGCAGAAACAGCAGAATCGATCATTTTCTGCAACAAATCCATCGAAGGAACAGACATCCCAGAACCAGAAGCCTCCAAAGAGTCAGGAACAGACACATTGGAAGAACCGCCTTCCATCGCACCAGCCACGAGTAAAAACCAACAGCAAGCGACAGAAACACACCTGAATCCCTAAATAGGCAGTAGGTTGCCAAGCAACCACAGACACACCCAATGACACGCCCCCAAGAAAGCATAAAAAGCAGGAAGAAATGCGAGCCACTGCTAAAGAGGCCCCCGACGAAAGGAAAACACCGAGGAAGAACCCCACACACAGCCCTGCCAAGACCCCTAGTGTTGAAAATGGCAATGTATATGTACATAGGCGGCGTTCATTTGTGTTCACTGTACCCCTTGTTGTAAGCAGAACGGATATCGCTAAACCCTGACTGTATTATCCCGCCAGCATAGACCCATGCACACACGTACACGACAGCCATTTTAGGCACCATGGCCTCTCTGCCCATTTGTTCCCGACACCCCTCCCCGCGCGCACTGCTCATGCATCGGCCACAAGACCCTCTCCCTCTGCGTGACCCTGCTCTAGAAGTAGCCCTCCTGCTTGACCCACACCCCCCATTTCCTCCCAAGAACACCCTTCCCCTCAGCTGACGACCCCCCCCCCCCCCCGGCTGCACTTGGCCTCTCGACCCGATCCCAAGTCCTAAGACCAAGCCTCGTGAATGTACACCCCCTTTTTCCTGCCCAGCATAACAAAACCGTGATACACCAGCCGAAGTGCACGATCTTATCGCCTGCCCAACCTTTGATCTGATCATCCCCTCCTGCCCTCGTGTCCTGTAGGAATGTCCGGCTGAGAGATCACAATCTCTTGTTACATTCAGGAGGGGAGGATGACATCTGACCGACTGATATGGGAATAAGCCTGAAGCTGGGATTACAAGCATGTTTTTTCCTACTTCAAAGTGTCTTTATTGTAATAAGGAATGTTTGTGCATCATAAACATGTGTATAAAAGACGAAGCCTCGGAGAAAAGGATATATATACACACAGATATAGATGGAGTGGGGTGGTGGGAGGAGAGAGCACCTCCTGAAGACACTATGCGAGTGTCCGAAATGACAGGCTCTCCTCATGAGAAATAAAACTCTGTTCTTGTTTTCCTGCTACCAGCGCCCGTCTCTTTATTTGGTAATTGTTCAAGATGGGAACTAAGAGGCGTCCTGCGCCAGCAGCCTGGGCATCAGGTGCGTTATGGGCTGACTTTTCCACAATTGGCGTCCCAACGCGGGGCCCATCAGCGACATAAGGTCCGGTAAGAGAGGTCCAGACGATGGGGTGAACATCTAAACGATTGGAGTATACCTGCCTTGAGAGGGCCCTCGTCCGGCTGCCGATCGAATGAACTTCACCGATTCTGAACGGACCTCTCTCAGATGACCTACTGTCCTGACTGGAATCCCACAGGAATGCTGCGGTAAAAACATGGAGAAAGAGAACGATTGGGCGCTGGAAAAGGGAAGGCGAAGAATTGCCCACACGGTCCGGTCCGGGTAAGATTAAGTAGGACGTCTTTACGTCCGATTGGTAGGATGGCTTTATCCATCTGATTGATTGATTGTACTTGAAGTATTGGTTCTCTTTGAGACATTTTCTATTTGCAAACAGCGATGAATAGGAACGTTCCCCTCTCTTTGCAAATAGTTAAGGATAGGTAATGCAGACGTTTGTCCCCATTGTAATCCGTCATGCCTGTTTTTCTCCCCACTGATTGTTTGTTATCGATTTTTATCGATTATTGCTCTTTGAGATATTCTCTGTCTACAAACAGGGAAGAATAGAAATATTCTGCCCCCTTTGCAGATAGTGAAGGATAGGTAATGCAGATTGTTGTCCCCATTGTAATCCGTCATGCCTGTTTTTCTCCCCATTGATTGATTGATTGTCTGGACATTTATTGTTCAAGGAATAGTTCTTTTAAGGTATCCTCTGTTTGCAAATAACGTAGAAAAGAAATATTCTGTCTAATCTTTACAAGTAGTGAAGGGTAGGTAATGCGGACCTTTGTCCCCCGTTGTAATCTCCCGGGCCTATCTACTCCCCACTGATTGGTAAACTAGTTCCACCCGGACCATTTATTAGAGGTAGGTCATCTGGCTCGACCAGAGGGCACCCCTAATAAAAAGGACATATGCAACAATAACGAAGTTATAACCGTATCCTGTTAACAGAAACTTTAGCATGAAACACGCTAGGAAAAAAAGGGAAGAAAGAAATAAGAAAGCAAAATCAGTAGGCCACTGATGAGTTTTTGATTTCGCTACAAATAAGAAAACGTTAGAAATAGCTCACGATAAAACACATGATTTCGCTAGAAATAAGAAACGTTAAGAAATAAGTCCGTAATAAGAAACATGAAAATGGTGAGAGAAGCCAAGCTTGACATCACGGCAGCCACGAGGCAACCAGGTTTCGCCACCCCTCACTGCTCCAAACATGTCTGTCCCACCGCCTGCCACACCCCAATAACGGTAACATGAGACAGATACAAGTCAACAGATACCTACCCCCATTCTGGGAACTCCCGAAGTGCAACAGGTTCGCGGCTACGCCCATCCGGAAGACGAGATCTTCGGCACGTGTAGGGCGGGTCCTGCTGCCAGCCGTCGGCCGGAGGTCGTCGAGTAAGGTGGACCAAAAGAGGAGCCGAGGCCGACGGGATCCGGGCGGCCCCTCTTCTTTCTTCAATAATGGCTGCGACAACACGGGGGGGGATGTCTTGCTCATGCCACCGACCCCCCCCCTCGCATCTCCTGGTCCAGCCACGGCTTGGTAGAAGCTCCCCGTTCGGCCCTGAAGCGGCGCCTTGCAGGCCACCGGGGGGGGATGTCTTGCCTATGCCTCCGACCCCCCCCTCTCATCGCCTGGTCCGGCCATCATGAATATTAGCGCCGAGAAAAACGGCGTGGGGTGCGCTGGGAGGGAGAGGCGGCGCGAACGAGCCTCTCCCACCTCCCCAGGTGGAGGCCCCCAGTGGCACCCCCAACGCTCCACTCACTCGACGAGGGTTCGCCCACTCGTAAAATGGCGGTCGATCCTGCTGGAGCGGGCCCGGCGTGAAGAGATGGCCCGGTTGCTTGTTGATTAAGAAATGAGTCCCACCATCATAAGTGTTCTCCTCGACTTTGAAGATTCTATAAGAGCCACGGGGGCCCCCGACCCCCGCGGACACCCCCGATGGGGAATGACTGCCATGATTGTCCGCGGAACGATGAAGATGTGGCCGCGAGACATCGGCGCTCCCATGCTGACGCCAGCCTCAGTTTGAATGACTAAAATCCTGCAGACTACAGTTCGGATCAGTTCCGGTGAAAACCCAGTATGACCCGGTAGGAAACAATTGTTGCCTCCCTCCCCTTTTGACTGATGGTTCATACGGCCGATCCTTTCTGTTGCCCTTTAACGGAACTTTTGGACTGCCGAAAGAGGCTCTGGGCCAACCACGAGTTGGTGGAGATTTTGACTATGCCTGGATCTGCCTGGCTGCACCCAAAATGGCGCTGGTACAAATTAAACTTTCAACTCCTTGTTGTACCCCGATTGCTCAGCCTTGGTGTCATGAAATATGTATGCAGTTTTAACCACAATGAATTGATATGGGATGGGTACTGATTATGTGTTCGGACAATGAATTGAAGTGAGATGGGTGCTGATTGAACATTCGGACAATGAATTGTTGTTGAGTTGTGGTGCACCATGATTATTGAAAGTTCGAATTTCAACACTTATGATACTCGCTCACACTGAAATTCCGATACGATTTTATTGCACTTGTCGCACTTTTTATTATGAAATCAACGACCACCGACTCCATTAGGTTTTCCACTAATAAGTATCCCCACATGTACAGTTCTGGCCGGCCCACTGGGTTGTAGGCCCATATTTATGCACCGACATTTTTATTAAAGATTTTTGGAAAAAGCAAACGTAGTTGTCACGCGTAAATTGGTAAGTTTCGAATAAATGACCACTATTTCCGATATAACTAGATTACAGGTGAAATGGCTTAGCTCGATTAGTTAAGGGTTAAAAAGGTATAGTACGCAGAAATATTGCAACTAGGAACGGTCCAGGTTTTTGTTGTATGTGTTTTGCATTTTTGTACAGCCTAAAGCAACCGCTAAAGATCCTGGTATTTAGCCTATACTTTATATGCTACCTGTATCAGGAAAATTGTTTTAAAATGCCCCTAAGTCACCCCGAAGGAGTGCCACCTGACCCCCCTGCACACGATCCGTAATACCACACTTGGGCGACCTATGCTATTTACAGGCTTCCGATAATCATCTCTCCCACACTAAACGGTCCACCTGGGCTCAAACGCCAAGTTGGCAGGGACCGCGTCCAGTGGAGATAGCCCGAGTATGTAGTAAGTAAAAGCCTTTTTCGAGTTTATGCGCGCTGATGTGTTTTTAAAATGCTGCCCCCGCCCCCCTTCTTTTTCCCTCTTTCTGCAGGTCACATCGGAACGTCGACTAAAGTACGAAAAGGAAAATGGTGATCTAGCGGACAAAGATGGGAAAAGGGGGTTCGATTATGATACATACACACGACAAGCGAACAATGGCTATTTCTCTCCCTGAACTTAGCGCTTGGGAGGACAGCCTGAAGCGGAAACTACAAAATATGACTTCGCTTGGCACCCCGAATAATACAACCAAGAATGACATGCACTAATGAATAAATTCCTACATTTAACTAAATAGGGAAAATTCAAGGAATAGCCGAGGTGAGGTTTACCCAAGTACCCTCCGCTTGGAGGACTAGGAATGTTGCCAGTGTTTAAAATCTACTACCTCCTTTCGCAACCTCATAGACATGAAACTCAAAGCTGCCCTATTGTTCTCCCATCTGACACCCACTGTTGCCTCAGCCCACCGTGAGCATTAGCCCGACCAGGTTAGTTCTTGACCAATTGCCAAAGGCATATAAGTGTATGCAACCAAAGCCACCAGTGAAGGCAGCCGACGATAAAAAGAGAAGAAAAAGGTAAAAAGAGCTTAGGATGCTAAGGATGCGCAGCATACAGGAAGAGATCATTTTGGCCAATAGCTGTTCTATGTTTTGTCTTGGATTTTTGTATATAATACCAGTCACTGTTCTATGTTTTGTCTTGGATTTTTGTAAATAATACATGTACTGTCTCCCCCGCCTGAGTTTGTGTGTACGTAATGTTTGGATCTACGTCGTCCCTCTGCCTGTGTTTCCGTATTACTTGACCCCTGCTGTTCTGTGTTGTGTGCGCACTGAATGGCCCATTATTGTACACGTTTCTCTCTCTCTCTCCCACTCTCTCTCTCTCTCTCTCTCTCTCTCTCTCTCTCTCTCTCTCTCTCTCTCTCTCTCTGTCTCTCTCTCTGTCTCCCTCTCTCTCTCTCTCTCTCTCTCTCTCCATGGCATACGTGTACCGAGTGGTTCGTTTAGAGTGCGGACGACTCTCTCTCTCTCTCTCACTCTCTCTCTCTCTCTCCGAGGGTTCCCCCTGTTCCCTCCTCCCTTGTATGGTAACGTTGTGCCCCACCGGCACACACCTAATTGGGTCTCTTCGAACACAAAGGTGTTCGGCAAAATTGACAGAAACTAAAACGATTGTAACTTACCATATTACTACCTCTCCTTTCTGCAAAACGATAGAACCCGAGTTGGTAATGAAAGAAAGGACAGGTAAGACGACTGATGTCCCCTAATCTGGCCTTTTATAGGGGGACTATAATGTCAATGGTCTTCTGTTTTTCAGTTCATTAGAAATGCAATTCCCAATGCCCAGATTGCCTCACCCCTCTGCACTTAAGTGCGGATGTCCAAAGCGTCCTCGCTTCCCCCGATTGACCCCAGCCCCCTGTCCAAAGCGTCCTCGCTTCACCCGATTGACCCCAGCTCCCTGTCCAAAGCGTCCTCGCTTCTCCCGATTGACCCCAGCTCCCTGTCCAAAGCGTCCTCGCTTCTCCCGATTGACCCCAGCTCCATATCAGCTATCCCCGAAGCGTAATTGATGACCTTGATTAACCGTCGCTCCCCAAGAAAAGCATGTTTAACCTCTGCCCCCTCTCATGATGATGACCCCCTGCTTGCAAGAGTTAGCCGACCCCGAAGGGAAATGTAAGATTGTCAGTACTTGGGTTACAAAGAAAAAGGTTGAGTCTCTACCTAAGGGCTCGATTCCGAGTTTGATATAATACACTGTCGATAGGAGTCCGATTTCTCTCTACGTACGTCACGAATGAACGCCAAATAGGCTTATGAATACAGTGGAAATGCCCTCCTACATACTCCATAAGTGATGACTTCTGACTGTGACCGATGAACCTATCCCCCACCTACTTAGGATTGGGGACGGAATTGAGATGTATAAATGTCTTCTCCTGCCAGTTTTTCTAAAACTTGTTTTGTACTCATTCAAAGATACAATCACCGGAGGAGAGGAGCTGGACGTGACGCACAGCCTGGCCACAGATCATGAAGCACGTGTGACCACGACCAAAGGTGGAGTCGCAGAGCAACGAGACGCGGGACGAGGCACCACTCTCAAACTCGGCAGATGAAGGAATGAAGGGCTGCCTTGAAGCCCTCGATTTGCTGACCCACTCGTGCCTGAAATCCCCGTCCCTTTTGAGCCCGACTGATGGGCCTGCCTGCTCGTCGTCCTTTGCTCCTTTGGTCCCTTGGTGTGTTCAAAGATCTGATCCCACTCCGCCCTCTCTTCCCTTGATTATTCAACAACATCACCCTTTTCGCATAACTTTTGACTATAGAATAAGGTTTTGCCACGGAAGAAGAAAGACACACAGGTGCCCAGCATGAGGCACCCCTAAGAAGATCAGTTAGGAAACAGGACTGTGATCTAACAGCAGAGGACTGATCGCACCCTGCAACGCGTAAGGATGAATCCGAGCTGGACCTATAGCTCCACCGCCGGTGCTCAACAGCGCCAACGAAAGAAGACGGACTCTGTTAAAAAGACATTGTGACGAAGACCCCCCCCTCCTGAACTTTCTACTCACCCCCTTGACTAATTGCTTGTATCGAACTGAATTCCTCCCTCAACCTTTTTGTATTGTTTTCTAAAATGTTTCATCAGTCACTCATGTATTTAGTTGTCCAAAAGTTTCTCATAGCACTGATAAAGACCCGAAGGTATCAGAGTACTTTTACTGTATGTTGATGTCGCCGGAGAGAAAAGTCTGAACTTGATTCTATAATGTTTCGGAACATTTTTCTTGATTGACCCCGACTAAGTATTATGCCGATCTCTAGACTTGTATGAATAACCCAACAAATGTAAAATCATATGTACCGCATTCCGCCTATCGTATCGACTGTATAGAACTAAACTAGCTTATGTAAAAAAGCGGCGACTGTTGAAAATGGCAATGTATATGTACATAAGCGGCGTTCATTTGTGTTCACTGTACCCCTTGTTGTAAGCAGAACGGATATCGCTAAACCCTGACTGTATTATCCCGCCAGCATAGACCCATGCACACACGTACACGACAGCCATTTTAGGCACCATGGCCTCTCTGCCCATTTGTTCCCGACACACCTCCCCGCGCGCACTGCTCATGCATCGGCCACAAGAACCTCTCCCTCTGCGTGACCCTGCTCTAGAAGTAGCCCTCCTGCTTGACCCACACCCCCCCATTTCCTCCCAAGAACACCCTTCCCCTCAGCTGATGACCCCCCCCCCCCCGGCTGCACTTGGCCTCTCGACCCGATCCCAAGTCCTAAGACCAAGCCTCGTGAATGTACACCCCCTTTTTCCTGCCCAGCATAACAAAACCGTGATACACCAGCCGAAGTGCACGATCTTATCGCCTGCCCAACCTTTGATCTGATCATCCCCTCCTGCCCTCGTGTCCTGTAGGAATGTCCGGCTGAGAGATCACAATCTCTTGTTACATTCAGGAGGGGAGGATGACATCTGACCGACTGGTATGGGAATAAGCCTGAAGCTGGGATTCCAAGCATGTTTTTTCCTACTTCAAAGTGTCTTTATTGTAATAAGGAATGTTTGTGCATCATAAACATGTGTATAAAAGACGAAGCCTCGGAGAAAAGGATATATATACACACAGATATAGATGGAGTGGGGTGGTGGGAGGAGAGAGCACCTCCTGAAGACACTATGCGAGTGTCCGAAATGACAGGCTCTCCTCATGTGAAATAAAACTCTGTTCTTGTTTTCCTGCTTCCAGCGCCCGTCTCTTTATTTGGTAATTGTTCAAGATGGGAACTAAGAGGCGTCCTGCGCCAGCAGCCTGGGCATCAGGTGCGTTATGGGCTGACTTTTCCACACTAGGTAAGAGTCAATAACGGCAAGGAAATAAACACCCGACCGTACAGAGCCGTAGCAACAGGACGCGCGGTCGGAAAGGAATGCGTCACCGGCAAGTTCGCCGCCCGGAAATCAACATACAGCCTACCGTGCATAGCCTCAGAAGTATGATGCGCGTAGGAAAAAGGCGTTGTACCGGTAAACCACGCCGCTAGGCAGCAAGCGCCGGTAATATACAAAACACCCGACCGCGCGTAGTCCCAGAAGCAGGATGCATGGACGGAAAGGGGAACACGCACCGTAAGGAATCTCCCGCCAAGCAGGAAATATAGGCGCGGCCCTCCGAAGCGGGAACACCAAGCGAACCCGCATAAAGGAGCACCAAAACGTCCGCTAAGCAGGACACGGTGTCAGGCAAAAGAAAGGGGAAACAAAAAATTAAAACATACAAACTAACTTCCCCCCAACTAATACCGAGGCCAAAAGGGGCTGCTAAAGCAAGACCCCAGCCTCACTCACCTGACCAGCAGGGAACACAGGACTCGGAGAAGTGCAGAAAAAAAGAACAGGTCGGGTTGGTTTCTCTGTGTCCCTTTATGGGATTGGCTGAAGCCACTGGGGGCCATCTTGGAGGAGTGAGGGGAGACTAGAGCGATGTTTTTAAACTTGGAGTTCTGTGTGGAGCCGGAGGCTCATATGTAATTACTGTGGCGAGGAAGACGGACGAGGAGGTAATATGGAATATGGAATGTGGAATTACAGTGAGAAAAGGGGGGGAATCATTGTATCCTCACGTGGAAGCCTAAAGAATGTAACTTGAGAAGAAACTAACTATATAGACTCAGCCTTGACCCACACTTACACACAGGCTCAGAACAACGCTGATCGGATTCCCTCCATCCCCATCCTTCAAATCGATCACCCTCTCACCTTCTTTTCCACCCTGCCCCCCTCTGCACCTCCCTTTTAGTGTGCTGTAAACATTACATTTCCAAAGATATCAATGTTGATGCATTGTTTGTTTTTCTTTCTTTAACAACTACAGAAGGATTTCCCACATATTCCAATTCAGTTAAATTCTCATTTTTCCAACCCGTGCATTTTGGTGTTAATTACTTTTGTACTTTCTGTAATAACCTTTGAATAAGGGTCCACCCTCACCGGCGTCCCTTGTGATGTTTCAGCCGCATTCAACGTACCCGAGAGTCGGTCAAATATGCCTTCCAATCAGTTCCTGAAATCAGTGGGTACCTCGCCAATGTTTTATTTACATTTGCTAATTTGTGTTTTTTATGGCACACTTTTGTGATAGAATTTAACAAAGCGTCTCTAGCAATACAAAAGGCAGCATCATCCATAGCAGTCTGTCGTGGCTAATTGGCCTTATTAATCAACCAGTCTACGGGCATAATAAAATGCAACAATTGATTATCCTCAGCCCAATTAGGGTTATAATACTCAAAAACAGTTTACAGTTCTTCCCTAAACTTTTCTGAGTTTCTTTTCTTAGATTTTGGGTACCCGCCTGGTAATATTCAGAGAGTCCGAAAGAGGGCAGGTGAAGTGTGATGGTTCAACCCCCTTCTCCAGGAGGAGACTGCTGGCTCAAGGGTCGAAGGGCATCCGGTTACACCGGAGAAGGAACACAGGAACCATCACAGTCATCATCATTGGGGACGAGGTTCGCCTGCTGAATCATTGACTGCATTTTGGGTCTTTCACCCCTTGGTCAGCAGTTGGCTACAGACTTTCCTGGGTGGTAGTCATACTGCACCTAACTGCTTGGGTGCACTTCTAGAAATGATGAGGCACTGGTTAGGTACTCAAAACCATGCCATGGGTGGTGTTTTCTCATGTTGGCCTCTTGTATACACCTATATACAACACTACTGTTCGCCCCACTGCTTGCCACGCTGCCACTCGCTGTGCTTTCTTGTGCCCACTCTAGCTGTGCTGCCCCCGCAGGTGGCTACCTGCTGAGGTGAGCTAGACCGCTGCCCGCTCGTGTGTGGTTCGTCTGGGCTGCGGGGTGACCGCGGGCCTGACTGGGACTGTTGTCCACTCTGGTCTAGCTATTGGTTCCACCTGCTCCCCTGGACTTCCTTCTTGAGGCGCCGTGCCCACATGGGGGACTGGAAGCCCACGGGATTCCCAATAGCGAACTGGTCAGCAGGATGGTGACTCAATGGCCCCGGGAACTCTTTGAAGGGCTGTGCTGCCTGGAGACCCCTGATGTGCACTCTGAGTCCGTCTCTCACTTCTATCGTCCTACACCTCGAAGTACCGCTGGATGCTCTACTGCCTGCTCATACCACCCTGGCCGCGACTGCCTCTCCGGGGAGTGGCAGGGCCACACCATAATTGATGATTGGAGACAACAATAGTAAACATGTTCGGGGGCCGCAAAATTATTGAGCAGTTCCCATGTCTGCAACGTACCTACCTCTCCAGCTGCTTGCAATACAAGGCTTTAAGGTCTTCCTTCCCTTAAAAGCGGTTTTACCAGACTCGGGGGGGGGGCGGCCCTTCCCAACCTCTAGGCCTACTCTGGACAATGCTTGTCCCCATACTTACCCACCACCATGGGGAAACACGAAGCGCCAGTCAAAGCTCCCCTCCAAGGGCAGGTGCGTGCGACCCGGGTTGGTCAGGACCTGGCTCACGAGAGGGTACCAGGCGACGCAGCACATGGGGAAAGCCAGAAGGATGCCTTGAAGGTGATCCTGTCAGATGTGAAAACTAGCCTCCACGCCATTGATGCTAGACTGGACCTCATGGCGTCTAGATTAGATTAAATGAAGGAGAAAGTTGATAAACATGAGGATAGGATTCAAAACCTCGAAATGAGAGTCTCGGAGGCCACGTACATCCAGTGAACAACTCTTGAGCATTGAGTAAATCCTGGATCTCATTAAAGCCAAGGACAAACACCTTGAGGCACGCTCAAGGCACAATAACATTTGTATTATTGGGGTTCTGGAATCTACACACATTGGAAGAATGGATGACTGTAGACACAATGCTACGCAAACTCTTTGGGGACCATCTCTCCTCAGTGTTCATTGTTAAAAGAGAACACCATACTCTGGCACCCCAGTCCCCCACCCCCCCAGGGCAAATCCTAGACCCATTGTGGCCCACCTGCTAAACTACAAAGACTGGGACACTGCGTTGCGCTAGGCAAGAGAACAGAGGGACCTCCACTTCCAGGCTAACATTCTTTCTTTCTACCCGGACTTTATGCCCCTTCTACAGGCAGCACGTGAAGAGTTCCTCCCAAGTAAGAGACTACTACAAAAAAAATTGACATCCCCTACGTCCTAATGTATCCTGCCAAACTACGCATCACACTTGGGGGCAAGCCACACCATTTTACAGATCCAAAAACTGTGCTCAAGGTCGCTAAACTTCTGACAAAGAAATCTACATCAGTGCACGCTTCCTCGTAACTGCGAGAGGGAAGGGAGTATGTGGATGACATTGTACAAATTCTTTCCCTCCAGCTTTGGTCATACCAAGCCCGACTGCAGACATTTCTATGTTGCCGGGGTTGAGCCAGATTGATCCCTTTTTTTTTTTTTTTTTTTGCCCTTGCACCAAGCCTGGCCTATCTACTGGATACTCTGCTTACCTATGGAAGACTTAGCAGGGCACTCCTGCCCCTTCGGCCACCCAGTCCAACCTGGATTGGGAAGTTCGCTCAGCTGGTCTCAGCCCACAGGTATGTTTCCCATATGTACTTTTCCTTCAATGTTTTGGGAGGGGTGAGATGCTGAACTCTGCTGTGTTTGGGAGCGGACTTGGGTGGGATAACTAGTTCTTATTTGACTGTGTTAGGTTTTCTGTTTTTCCTTTCCCATAGATCCATTGCTCTTTCATACATGATGCAGCCTCCTTTGGTCCACTCGCCTGAGCAAACCAGATGCGCCACTGCGCAGTGTTGAGGTTGACATATCACCACTGCCTCTACTTTGCTCGTCTCACATGATTCATGTTCGGGACTCCACTCCCTAGCTGCCAGTCTTATGTGGAAGTTGACTAAAAACTCCCTTTTCCGCCTGGTGTCCCATCATGCACCCTATTCACCCTAACACCGACCAGGCAAGCCGATTTTCCTACTTCAAGCACAGATCCTGTTATACCCCCTCTTGCCTATTTTTCTCTTCGTTGTACTGGCACATGCAAAGAAAATAATGGCCAGCCATCGTGTATCTTACGGGTTTCCGTCCCGTTCGATATTTTCCCTTAGAGCAGAACGGAGTCAGTTAAGATGGTTGGCTCGCCAAAACCCCCCCTCTCCAACTCTGTCACAGAACGAGCAGCTCTCGCTCGTCAATGATCTCTCAGCTTGCGGGGGCAGCCACGGGTTGGGTCAACAATCAAGGAAAAACCTGATCAAGCACACGAGACAGCCATGAAGAAGAATAGTTAACCACAGCCCATTCTCCTTCCTCCCAGCTGCACACACAAACCATTGTGAGACATCACCGCCCTTGTGTAAGAAGTAAAGAACGCACAATGCCTCGTCCTCTTTACCTTTCCGACAGAAACGACCCTGTAACAATGCCTCGATTCTCTGTCCCCAGACACTAGTAACTCTGTAACTTGTCACCACAATCACTCCAATGCAATATGTTTGTCTATGTGTAAATGTAATTCAAGTTATTCTTTAAACGAGAACAAGCATGCTATGTCTTCCGTATGATTACATCATGAATGATTGAATCAAGTCCGGGGGAACTCCTTCTTCTGATTGTACTCATAATGTATATAAGTGCTGTTATGTTCCAAGTAAAGCAGACTACTCCTGAACCCGCTTGGTGAAGGAGCTCTCCCTTAACTCGAGTTCTGGAATAAAACCCTTTCAACTCGAAGACCACGGACTCTGCTCCTCATTTTATGTATTACCATTTCTTGGGTAATTATAGAAATTCCGACAGCGTAAATAATTAGTTTTTTATTTACCACACTTCCCCCACTCCTAACATGACTGACAAGATACGCTGCCTCTCCTGGAATGTGAGAGGCCTTAATAATGACACATGGCAAGGCTAGTCCATGCTAATATCACACACCACCGGGTAGACATAGGTTTTCTACAAGAACTGCATTTCACAACGACCACCGCAGAGCGGCTTAAGGCGGGATGGTGCACAGAAACACATGCCGCTCTATACACCAACTATGCACGCGGGACTGCTATTCTAATGCACAAGGGAATCCATTGGTATTCCACTCAGATTGTTAACAAAACCTCCCGCAGATTCACAAGTGTGACAGGAATCCTTCACCAACGCCCAGTGACGCTCATATCAGTTTATGGCCTTAGTCAAGACGACCCATATTTCTTCACAGTGCCGTGATGTTGCATTGCAGACAAAGACCCCAGTACGATTATATGGGGAGGTGACTTCAACATCGCGTAGGACCCCCACACTGGACCGCTCTAGCACATTGCGATGACCCCAACCCAAATCGGACGCATACCTACACAGCATTATATCCGATAATTGCCTGGTGGATGGTTAGCGACACCAGCACAGACAGGGTCGGGGGGCTCCTGTTTTACCTCTGACACTTTCTCCCATCTGGATTACTGGCTGCTCTTTAGAGATGCACTTACATGGACCACTGAAGTGAACCACCTCTATAGGACCCTGTGAGATCATACTCCTGTCCTATTGGTATTAACATTCCCACTGGCGGTCCCACTCGCATGCACATGGCTCCTCCCACCAAATGCACTCCACAACTCAGAATTTCATGCTGAAGTCCACACAGAGATCCTCAAATTCTTTGAACATAATAAAAACTGAGGGCCCGATTCACAGAATTAACTTAAGACAAAAGCCTAACCTTACTACTTTTGGTACTCACAGAAAGCACTTACTACTTTTGGTATTCACAGAATGGATTTACGACTACTAACTTTACGTCTGCACTCGGGCCGGAGCTTCCGGAGGCAGAGCTTCCAGCCCGGAGATGGAGCTTCCGGCCCGGAGGTGGGGATTACGCCCGGTGGCGGAGATTTAGCCATGGCCGAAATCTCCACCTCCGGGCCGGAAGTCCTACCTCTGGGCCGGAAACTCCGCCTCTGGGCCGGAAGCTCCGGCCCGAGTGCGGACGTAAAGTTAGTAGTCGTAAATCCATTCTGTGAATACCAAAAGTAGTAAGTGCATTCTGTGAATACCAAAAGTAGTAAGTTTTGGATTTTGTCTTAAGTTAGTTCTGTGAATCGAGTCCTCTGTCTCTTCCCAATGAGTGCTGTGGGAGACCTTTACGGTCGTGATCAGGGGAATCTGTAACGCTAAACAGGCTGGGGTCCTTAAAGCAATCCTATCCCAATTGGAGACTTTGGAAGGTCAACTCCTGCTGCACGAACTGGACCGCAGGGAGACTGACTCCCCCTCCACCATGGCAAGATTTAGAGAGGTTCTTAATGAATATAATCACGAGGTGGCGTGGGAACTCAACTTTCTTGATGCGATGGGGATCGCCCTGGGAAAACTTTACCCTATATGCTTCAAGGGCCTCAGGCCTCTTGCTATATAGTAGAACTGCTTGATTGGCAGCTGGGGTGACATACTGCATCTGAAACTCTGAAACTCTGCTACACACTATGACATTGTACTACGCGACCTATGCACCACAAAGTAACCTCCTACACTTCAGAGATCCAACAATATATGAATGCAGTGCTACTTCTCTGGCTCACCGCTCACATCGGGAATTTCTAGACTCCCCCTTCACTAAGGAGGACATCTTGCGTGCTATACAGAGTCTAGTTAGTGACAAGGCATCGGGCCTAGATGGTCTGACTGCCTCCCTTTACAAAGAATTTCCCCCTTGCTCATACTGCACTTAGAAAACATGTCTGAAGCATCTCTCTTAGTTGGTGAGCTCCCCCCATCACTGCGCAAGGCCATTATTGTCACAATACTCAAATCTGACAAGCCAGCAAATTGACACTTACCGACCGCTCTGCATGATTTTTTTTGTAACTTGTTTTTATTGGATTTTTCCATAACGTCATGCAAAAAGTACATTTTAAACACAATGTGGATTACATGAACCAATCATTGACAGATGAAGATGAAAAATTAGCCGCTCAAATCAGAAATAGTTCCACAATCATTAACTAAGAAACAACAATACAGGCTCATGAAACAGAGATATATTGGTAATCCCGATCCAGAGGACGTCGGCTGCCTGAACAATCACATCATTATTTGATACATTTCAGTCTGCTCTGCATGATTAATGTCGAGAACAAGATCCTCGCTAAATTAATGGCCAGTTGTCTGATCATAATCCTACCTGACATCGTACGGCCCGATCAATCGGGGTTTGTGCCGGGCCGGTCCACCGCACATAATTTATATACCCTTTTTTCTGTCATCCACAGTATAGACCCTGACCTCCCTGCACTCGCTGCCCTACTTTACGCCACAAAGGCATTTGACTCGCTGGAATGGCCATACCTTTTCTTTCTCGTAACCCGTTTAGGCTTAAGCCCCAAATATATTTGCCTTATCCAATTACTTTTTACAGGTCTCACGGCCAGACTTCACCTTAATGGCATGCTATCTGACCCGTTTCCTGTAACCAGAGGCCCTTGCTAGGGCTGTACCCTATCGCAGATCCTATTTGCGATCGCTATGGAGCCTATGGCGGCGCAATTACATTAACATCATGAGCATCGAGGCTTGCATTTTACACTACGCACTGTTATCTTGATATATGCAGACGATATTGCTTTATATATCCGCAATCCCCACACGAATCTAGATCCCATTATCCGGGAGATCATTTGGTTTGGTGGCCTCTCCGGCATTTGCATCAACTGGGCTAAATCCATATTATTTCCATTAACAGAATCCACCTCCATAGTACCATCAGTGTTTCCAATTCGCTGGGCAAGGGAACCTGCGTGCTACCTGGGAATTTGGCTCAGCAGAGACATTGAGGAATTGTGGTGGGAAAACTTTCGGAGAGAAAATCCCAACATCTCACCAGATTCAGCCGTCCAGTACGCAGTACAGAGCGCAGAGCCGACCAAGGGAGGAGCGTGGAGGAGCGAGGAGCGAGGTGGTGAGGGGGAGCGGAGCCAAGCTATGGGTAACTACGGGTAACTGCTGGCAGCCGGGACACCTGCTCAAACACCCACCCGCACTCCGCTCGAGCACCTACCCGCTCCCCCGCCCTCCCGAATCTGGCGGCTGGTGACATTTGAAAGTGGTGGGGGCGTTAAATTAATTGTGGAGCACACCAAGCGAGCGAGCGAGCCCGAACCACCTAAGGAGGGTTCGCCCCGAGAAAATTTTGAGAAATTTGAAGGCAAATGGTGCATTTTCAAGACTTTCGGCAGCCACTGTGTTAAACAGAAACAGGCCACTGCCTCCCCTCAAACTACCATCAGTTACATCTTTAACTCTGGATAAATATCTGCTCAATACCTCATTGATAATTTTTTAAATAAACAACTTAAAGGCAAGCCAAGAAAGGAGATTTCTCACAGGTTAACACTCCCACCCTGACATCCATCCATGCCATTACAAGGCCCTAACTTTGGCTGTGGCAAGTCTCCACACATTCATGTCAGTCAGGGATGTTATCATTTTAACAAGCTGCAGATACACACCTGACCAAACTGATCTTAAATCGCTAGAACTGGCAATGCTCTCTCCTAGACTGCAGGCAGGCTATAATTACTTATATCCAGTGGTAGAAATGCATTAAAAGACTACTTGATCTGCCCAACCAGAGAACTCCACAGAATAAAATCCATCTTTACAGAGTGAATATCTTTGAAGCAAAACATTATGAGTAATCGACACCAAGGACCAAATATTTAAAAATGGACTATGGCCCAACGATTTACTAGCAAACTTTGTAAGCGCCTCAGCATGAATTAGCTAAGTGCACAGAGGGCCAACCTGCAGGAGCAAACATTACAGGGACCATACTGGAAGAACACTGAGGTAACTAATTTTTGAGGAGTTTCTTGCATCATGGCCAAAGTACACATTTTTAGGAGCAAATGGGAGAGAGGTCGGGGAGAACATATTTCCAATTCAAATTGCACCAGTGCCCACCTTTCATGGGTCAACAGTGCAGGGGCCCAACTTTTTTGCAAGCAGACAGAACTAGTGTCATAGTACCTGGCAATAAACTTGCACCTATTTACTTTTGCCTTCCTCCACACCCCTCAGTCATAGGCCACATAAACACACGGTTTTCTTCTAAACTGTGGAGTGGAGTGGTGTGGCTCACTGGTTAGAGGCGGCAGACCCGGGAGCAGAGGACGGCCTGGGACCAGGGTTCAATTCCCGACGCGCCAGGGTCTTGGACCAGGGTCAACGGACTCGATAATTCTCGCCTCGGTGCCTACTCTAACTAGGGATCACACTCAGCAACTCTGGGCATTAGCTTGCCTCATCTCCACAACGGCCCCCCACATACGCCGGGGATGCCTGGTTTCACCTTGGAGATACCCAGTAGGGACCATCTCACAGGGAAAGCCAGGACGGGTTCCCCAGTGGTCTACAGCGCAGAGATACTCCTTCGGGAGTCGATTCTAGCGCTTTAGAAACCCTCAATCAACTGTCTGCTGAAAGACTATTGTGCGAGACCTGTTCATGTTACTAAGACAATACTATTGTCTTAGTAACATGGACACGTCTTGCTTCACTGACTTGAACTGTAGATTGCAGCAGATGCCAGGAGCCTGTACAACGATGCCAGGAGCCCGTACAACTCACTGAGCTATTTTCCCAGTGTGGCTCCAGTTCAGCACACACACTCCACGCAAAATCAAGGGACAAAGGTAACATTGCAGATTTAACATGTGGAGCAATTATACCTTCGGCTCTGCTCCTGGTTTAGATGATCATGAAGCTTGAATCTAAAGCCCAGGCCAGGCCCCATGACGCTGTGTCTCGGTCACGGGGATGATGATTACTGCTAGCTACCCATGAATGCACAAAAGAATACAGCTTTGTGTGGACCCCAAAAACAACCAACATTCTTTATGACCCTGCTAGTGAGCAACACGCCATGTAACCCACTAGTTACTACGACACTTAGGATTCATTCAGGACTTCTACACTACACAGACACTCTATGCATGGATGCTTGCACGCACCACTTGACTGTAATGTGCAGTGGGCTGTGTTGGATGTTTTCTGGGTATCGTAACACACCTTAGTCATAAATAGTGGAGTGCAATAATAATAAATAAACAGTTAATAACGTATTGCACAAATGCTGACTTTCCTTTAGAAACTCTGAAAGTCACTCCCGCCCTTGGAAATAAAATGAAAGGCTCACAGAAAAAGAGTGCTCTCTATTGAAAATGGGCCGCATTCCCAAAAGAACTAACGAACACCATTTTAGGGCTACTCATGTGGGTGGCACAATCAGGGCTGCAGGCCCACTAGTAGCATTTGTCATCACCAGCCCTGGCACACCCAGTGCACTTTACTAGGGACTTCATGGTGATACAAATATGCCAATCATGCATATCCAATCATAATACAATGTACATAGGGAGCACTTACACTCTGTCACTGATCAGCAGTAGCAGAGTGTCCAAAGCATCTAAACCAGCAAAAATGAAATCCAGCACAGCATCAAAAATACAGGAGGTAGAGGCAAAAAGATAGGGGGAAACCACACCAAAGGTGCCAGGTCTAACACGTGGGTACCTCCATCCACCGTCCGCCCCTCATTTTCACAAACCAGAACAGGCTTTTTTCTGATAAACAGATGGGTTGCTAGAGAGTGACAATATGGTCAGCACAATAAACCTAGTTATTTTGGCATCTGTTTTCACTAGACTTGAGAGGAGAGGTCCTAGACCTGGAACTAGATGCTTATTATAATTATACATTCTGACCACATCAATGCCCATCAACCCTTGATAGACAAAAGCAGAGGAGCTTGTAAGTTCGGCAACGTAACTAAGGAAATGATTCCTTTATGCGCATGCTTTGTATTGTAATTGCATTTATATAGCGCTTACTACCCATGATGAGGCGTTGAAGCCCTTTTTCGGCGAGTAGCATGCTACTCGTGAACCCATAAAGGATTAGTGTTGAATTAGTATAGTGCAATATGAAAGTAATTTGAGTGGTGGATAGGTTAGTCAGTTATTTGGAATCAGAAGGATAGCAAAGGGATAGATGAAGGAAAAAGGTTTTCATTTATATAGTGCTTGTTACCCCTGATGGGGTGTTGTAGAGCTTTTTTGGTGAGTAGCAAGTCACTACCCAGTACCACAGAAGACTTAACATGTCATTGCAGACATCTGTCACTTTTCATGCCATCCCAAGGCAGCACACACTAAGCCAGATATTGGTGGATCAGATCAGCAAAAAGTGAAATCAAACATTAAAGGAAGAAATGTATCTCATGAATAGAGCTCAAATAAATATTATGATCCAACTACCTCCTCTTTGGGGTTCATATGGTCTACAGCATCAGCCTTTCACCAACAGAAGCAACATCATCTACCAACCTCCATTGTTCACTGGTGACATATAGAGTAATTCTTGTGTCATCAAAGCTCAGCAGATATACTATTAGAATATCATCCAAGGGTTTGCTTCAATTAAAAAGAATCTTATTAACCACCTTTAAAACAAGGTTTCTGGCAAAGAGACTATGTTCAGGGTGTGAACACAAAATAGTCAAACACACAGCACCTCAGAATGAGGATTTTTCGTATCAACACACCTACTCTATGAATGTATTGTGCTAAGCTCCTGGCTAACTAGCAGTGATTAATTTGTAAAAGAATAAGTGGCAGGCACAACGTTTTGCTCAGAACCTTGCGACTGGTGCTACTGAATGGCGGGTCCCACCTACAACCACTGGCTTAAATTAAGCACTAATAACAAGTAAGTGAATGAGGTCTGTCAATATTTACCATAATGTGTGCAAACTAGTATGTCATCTCAAGCTATAAGGCATGCCTAAAAGTGAGTAGCAAGGCCCTTCTGTACAGCCCTGCTGGCATTGGGCTTGCGTTTACCTCACACTAGGAAGATGAAGCCTTTAGTTTTGATTCTTTGAAATGTACATTGTAGTTAAGTTGAGAGAAACAGTGAACCCCAAGTCAAGATGATGTTTAGCGAAGAGAAGAAATCAGTGAACGGTGAATAATTTAAAATGATAGCAACCAAAGGTCTAGTCATAGAAAAAGGACTTGCAGATTTATTTGTATTACTAAAATCTAGAGCTCAGACATTCAGCTCAGTGATCTAAGAAGAGCACAGTGGAAAACTGAAAAGATAGCTTGATGGCATCATCAGTAGTGGTTTTGCTGCAGTCCTCAACAGGTTGTAAATTAATGAACTGTTGAAGACGGCAGCAAAACCACTACACGTTAATAAATTGGTGGGATTCACTTAGGATAAAGGCAATTCTCCCCCCAACTTAAATTTATGCTCATACATTTGCTGTAGTTAAATGACACTAAATACATTTTTCACAGTGATGCAGTTACCAAGTGTGTTGAATTCAGAAAGGTGCATTAAGTCCTTTTTTACGTGCTAGAATGTGTCTTATATTTACAGAAAAAAACATCATCTAAAGTGAAATCGCAGGAAACTAAAGTCACCACTACTAAACAATGAAATGTTCCTATCTTCTAACTACACCCCTCAATCTAGACCCCACAGGATAAGGAAATAATCCTCACAAACCAGCCACAAGACTAATCAAGTTCCTGAAAACCTGCCCCATCATCACAAGCTGATGATTTATGACGGGCTTCTGTCTTTGCTCATCTAGGAGCAAGGTACTCACTGCATAAGTGTAATTATCCTTCAGATGCTTAGGCCTTTTAATAAATGACGCACAATTATTTACTGAATACTGACAGTTTTACTTTTACGATACATTTCCATATTCCCCATCCATGAGTAGCCCATGACCAGTTATTACCCAAATTAGCACAATGTGACATTTTCCAATTATCAGACTTCAAGAAATAACTTTCAAAGAACTGATGATTCACACACTGCCTGCCGAGCAACAAAACCTGGCGTGATATAATTTGCTGGTCCCTTTGGATATTATAAATATGGACCTGGTAAGGACACATTTCTAGGCCCGCTTTTTCCTTCGGTTCTTAGAGCCTAAATCATACAGCCCATTAAAACCCTCTCTAAGCCCCCACCCGCACTTGCCTGGGATACTAACTGCCAGCCTCTCTGGTCCGAGCAACTTTGCTGCTTGCTTTTAAGAAGAGCACGAGTGTTGCAGATCAGGTCGCCTCAGACAGCCTCGTGTCGTGACTCAAGCATGGGCGTAAAATCCGCTCCGCTCGCGGATTTTTCGGATTTTCGGCAAATTCGCAATCCGCGAACGCTCGCGAATTTGTCGAAAATCCGTGAATCCGCTCGCGGCGGATTTTTTGCTTGGTTGCGGCGCGCGGCGTGGTGCACGGTGTTCACTTTCCGTCATTTAGCGTTTGCCGAGTTGTTTTTCTTTGCAAGTGACGCGCCATTTTAGATCTTGCTGCGTGTTCCCGCGGGAGTTTGGCGCCCGCGAATACGTAATCGCGGCTTGCCACCTTGCACAGCACAACTCGCGAGAGTTCGCAATTCCGAACACGTAGTTGCGGCGGAAAGGAACAATCTCGCACTTGCGAAATAGAGATTTTGCAATTTCGCACAAGAAAATCACCAGCAAACAGGATAAACCTTCAGAAAATTATGATTTTTATCAGAATCACTCCTCAGGTTGACATTTGCATGGCCTTTTTTTTGCAAGGAGTCCGTTTTGGGGGGGGGGGGAGGAAGGAAGTGCCCCACAGTCTCCAACTTCCTGTTCCTGTCCAGCAGGCTCCTCCCAGTGCTTTGTCCATCTCCTGGTCACTTTCATTTGGATCTGGAGCTGGAAGGATTACTTTTTGTGGGTGCTGCTGGATATTTGGATTTGAGGCCTTTTTGACTGTCTTTGGATCACTTTTGGATTAGAAATCAACTTTCCCAAGTAAGTTTGTTTGGGGCATTACAGTTGCTGCAAGTAAAATTTTGGAACTTTTTCAGAACATTAAATAAATTATATTGTGGGTAGCCACAGTATCCAGTAGGACCAGGGTTGGTTAGGGGTGCATGATACAACTGTTTTGTTGAATTTAAACACCATTGAGGCCATGGATGGGCTGGGATTGTGCTGTTTTTTGTCCTTTTTTTGGGCCTGCTGGTGTGGCCCTTTGCCCAGGGGTGGTGAGTGTTGCATGGGCCTAGTCTTTCTGTGGGGTGTCTTCTTGAATTTAAGGCAACATGTGCTTGGGGTGTAAGGGGCCATTTTGAGGAGAGGCAGTGTCTGAGGCTTGCACTTATTTTGCCTACTTTTCATCCATTATGCCCAGGGGTAGTGAGTGTTGCATGGGCCTAGTGTTTCTGAGGGGTGTCTTCTTGAATTTAAACACCATTGAGGCTATGGATGGGCTGGGATTGTGCTGATTTTATTGTTTTTTGTCGTTTTTTTGGGCCTGCTGGTGGGGCCCTTTGCCCAGGGGTGGTGAGTGTTGCATGGGCCTAGTCTTTCTGTGGGGTGTCTTCTTGAATTTAAACATAATTGAGGCCATGGATGGGCTGGGATTGTGCTTATTTTATTGTTTTTTGTCGTTTTTGGGGGGCTGCTGGTGTGGCCTTTTGCCCAGGGGTGGTGGTGCATGGACTGAGTGTGCCTGTGGTGTAGTCTCACTCTCTTTAATGTAAACATCATGGATGGCATTGGATTGTGGTGATTTCTGGCTGTTTTTCTGTTTTTTGGGGGTGTACTGTTGATGTGGACTGGCCATGTGGGTGGTGGTGGTGGCCATCTTGAGTGCTGGCTGGTACAGGCAACATGTGCTTGGGGTGTAAGGGGCCATTTTGAGGAGAGGCCGTGTCTGAGGCCTGCACTTATTTTGCCTACTTTTCATCCATTATGCCCAGGGGTAGTGAGTGTTGCATGGGCCTAGTGTTTCTGAGGGGTGTCTTCTTGAATTTAAACACCATTGAGGCCATGGATGGGCTGGGATTGTGCTGATTTTATTGTTTTTTGTCATTTTTTTGGGCCTGCTGGTGGGGCCCTTTGCCCAGGGGTGGTGAGTGTTGCATGGGCCTAGTCTTTCTGTGGGGTGTCTTCTTGAATTTAAACATAATTGAGGCCATGGATGGGCTGGGATTGTGCTTATTTTATTGTTTTTTGTCGTTTTTGGGGGGCTGCTGGTGTGGCCTTTTGCCCAGGGGTGGTGGTGCATGGACTGAGTGTGCCTGTGGTGTGGTCTCACTCTCTTTAATGTAAACATCATGGATGGCATTGGATTGTGGTGATTTCTGGCTGTTTTTCTGTTTTTTGGGGGTGTACTGTTGATGTGGACTGGCCATGTGGGTGGTGGTGGTGGCCATCTTGAGTGCTGGCTGGTACAGGCAACATGTGCTTGGGGTGTAAGGGGCCATTTTGAGGAGAGGCAGTGTCTGAGGCCTGCACTTATTTTGCCTACTTTTCATCCATTATGCCCAGGGGTAGTGAGTGTTGCATGGGCCTAGTGTTTCTGAGGGGTGTCTTCTTGAATTTAAACACCATTGAGGCCATGGATGGGCTGGGATTGTGCTGATTTTATTGTTTTTTGTCATTTTTTTGGGCCTGCTGGTGGGGCCCTTTGCCCAGGGGTGGTGAGTGTTGCATGGGCCTAGTCTTTTTGTGGGGTGTCTTCTTGAATTTAAACATAATTGAGGCCATGGATGGGCTGGGATTGTGCTTATTTTATTGTTTTTTGTCGTTTTTGGGGGGCTGCTGGTGTGGCCTTTTGCCCAGGGGTGGTGGTGCATGGACTGAGTGTGCCTGTGGTGTGGTCTCACTCTCTTTAATGTAAACATCATGGATGGCATTGGATTGTGGTGATTTCTGGCTGTTTTTCTGTTTTTTGGGGGTGTACTGTTGATGTGGACTGGCCATGTGGGTGGTGGTGGTGGCCATCTTGAGTGCTGGTTGGTACAGGCAACATGTGCTTGGGGTGTAAGGGGCCATTTTGAGGAGAGGCAGTGTCTGAGGCCTGCACTTATTTTGCCTACTTTTCATCCATTATGCCCAGGGGTAGTGAGTGTTGCATGGGCCTAGTGTTTCTGAGGGGTGTCTTCTTGAATTTAAACACCATTGAGGCCATGGATGGGCTGGGATTGTGCTGATTTTATTGTTTTTTGTCGTTTTTTTGGGCCTGCTGGTGGGGCTCTTTGCCCAGGGGTGGTGAGTGTTGCATGGGCCTAGTCTTTCTGTGGGGTGTCTTCTTGAATTTAAACATAATTGAGGCCATGGATGGGCTGGGATTGTGCTTATTTTATTGTTTTTTGTCGTTTTTGGGGGGCTGCTGGTGTGGCCTTTTGCCCAGGGGTGGTGGTGCATGGACTTAGTGTGCCTGTGGTGTGGTCTCACTCTCTTTAATGTAAACATCATGGATGGCATTGGATTGTGGTGATTTCTGGCTGTTTTTCTGTTTTTTGGGGGTGTACTGTTGATGTGGACTGGCCATGTGGGTGGTGGTGGTGGCCATCTTGAGTGCTGGCTGGTACAGGCAACATGTGCGTGGGGTGTAAGGGGCCATTTTGAGGAGAGGCAGTGTCTGAGGCCTGCACTTATTTTGCCTACTTTTCATCCATTATGCCCAGGGGTAGTGAGTGTTGCATACTTGCATGTCCCTAGTCTTTCTGTGGGGTGTCTTCAATGTAAACATCATGGATGGCATGGGATTGTGCTCATTTTTCTGTGTTTTTTCGATTTTTTGGGGTGTATAACTGAACTGATGTTCCTCTGTCTTCCATTGCTTTTAGGTGCACAAGACTCAAGAGAACCACCAGTGCCAGGAAGAAGTCCTGCAGCGGTGTGTGTGTGCAGCATAACGTCACGCGACGTCACGTCTGGACACAGAACCCTCTGCAACTCGTGCAACTGCTGCCTGCTGACCTGCTCTGAAGAAGATGGCCCCAAAAAAAGTAACCCGTAGCTCCTCTAGCAAGAAAGGTGCCAGTAAGGAGCAGAAGAAGCAAGTTACCAAGGACACTGGTGTGCTGCCCGCCCCTTTTTTTGGGAGTAAAAAAAAAAGTATGCCTGCAGCAGCAGCAGCGGGATCTGCTGGGGACCAAGCTGGCAGCAGCACCCCCGCTCCATTGGGCTCAGTGCCACCACCACCACCACGCCAACTTAAGTCCAAGCCCTTGAGTGCTGCAGAGGCAGCCAGTATAGTTGTTCAATCACCATCGACCAGTGATGTTGGCTCATCGCAAGAAAGCAGCAGCAATGTCCCTCAATCAACACAGGTTGTTGTAGCTCATCTGACGAGTGTTGAACAACCACAGCCGCAACAACAATCACATGTGCAAGTACAATCCCAAGTACATGTGGAAGGAGAGGCAGCGCAAGGAGATGCGCAAGCAGAGGTGCATGGAGGGTCACAAGTGCCCACAATAGTTGTTCCTCCCGAAGTAGGGGCACATCAGGAAATCGACAATCAAGGCGAGGTATCATTTGAGGAAGCCACTCCTCCTGATGATCCTTCATTGTCTTCCACACCCCTAGCAAGGAAGAGATCAAGGGTGGTGTCTACATCTTCTTCAAGCACACCTCCTTCTGATGATACGGATCAAACTTGGGAACCAGCACCACAGCCGTCTGAGAGTGAGGCACACCATGATCCGACAAAGGTAGTTAAGCGTAAAAGGAAGCTCGTCCAAAGTCTCAGAGTTATGGAGTGTGATGAGTCTCAACAAGAAGTGGCGGATACTGCTGCTGATGAAGACTCTGCCAACGACGACCCAGTCATCATAAAGGTCACTGCAGCCCCAGCGGGCATGCAGCAAACAGACATTTTGACCCTAGCCCAAAGAGCTGCTGAGCGTGATGATGATGATGATGTTGTCGATGAGGAGGCAGTGGAAACACCACAATCATTGGAGTTAAGTAGTACACCAACTCGTCCCGCTTCCATATTTCTTTCTGGCAAGAAGAGACCTCCGTCAACCTCGACCTTAATTAGTGGCGGTGAAAGTGCAAAACGTACAAAAGTTGGGCAATCCAGATCCTCCACTTCATCTGGCATTAGCTTCATGACCACCACCACCAGTATCGCCGCCTCCTCCATGTCCCACAGACACTTCAAGTCCCCAGTTTGGGACTTCTTTACTGTTTGTCCAAAAAATCCAAAGTTTGCCATTTGTACCATTTGTAAGCAAGCAGTTAGTCGTGGTAAGCCAGGTACCAACTATGGTACCGGAGGCCAGAGAGGTCATCTTAGGAGACAGCACACTGTCAAATGGTTTGCGCACCTAGATGCGATCAAGAAAGGCCAAATTCAAGGAAACGTTGATGTTTCATCTGATGATGACGAGCAGGAAGAAGACGTGTCAAACACTTCCCTTACACCCAGTACCCCTGTCAGCAGCACACCCAATGTGAGGCACACTAAGAGTGTTGGAGCGAGTGAGACACCAACGCACAAAAGTTCACCAGCGAGCAAAATTGGGTCAACGAAGTCATTATCAGCCCGTAAATGCTTGGTCCAGGGCAACATTAGAACAATGCTTACTTCAGACGTGCCATATGAACGCAACCACCCACTGGCGCGTCTGTATAACACTAAGCTGGCTAAAATGCTAGCTGTGGACCTTCTACCTTTTTCTTTTGTAGAAGCGGTAGGTTTTCTTGAATTAGTGGCAACGCTCTGCCCTAAATGGAAGGTTCCGAGCCGGTTCTATTTTGCCAGAGTTGCGGTTCCAGCACTACATGAAGATGTGCTGGAGGCGATTGGGGCAGCTTTGCAGAAGAGCGCTGTTCACACAATACATCTGACAACAGACATGTGGACCAGTGGCGCAGGCGCTGATTACATGTGCATCACTGCACACTGGGTCTCTTTTTCAGGTGTTAAAGCAAAGCTAAACGCAGGTGTTGACCCGGACAAAGTTTTCAAAGCTGCTCGGAAACATGCAACACTAGCCATGTTTGGCTTGGAGAAAAGTCACACAGCAGAAAACCTTTTGGAAGAGTTTAACAAAAAGGTCTTGAAAATGCTATCCCCCCTAAAACGCAAGATTGGTTATGTTTCCACGGATAATGGCGCCAATGTAGTTAAGGCCATGTTGAAGGGTGACCATGTTAGAGTGCCGTGTTTGGCGCACTGTATCAACCTGGTAGTTCAAAAATTCTTGATTGATAAACAGAGTCCAGCGTTCGAGGTAATGGCCACCTGCCGCAAAATGTGCAACCATTTCAGCCATTCTTTTAAGGCCCGGAAGCATCTGCGGAGACTGCTACTTCAACGTGGAATGCCAGTGAAAGCACTCATCCAGGAGGTGGCAACACGTTGGAACTCAACCTTCTACATGCTTGAGCGTCTGTATGAGCAGTATACGGTACTCGATCACTATTTCTTCACAGAGGGTACATCTCAGAAGGAGGACCTGCGGATGAGTGCGGCGCAATGGGACATAGTTAAAAGCCTGACAGACATGCTTCGTCCTTTTGAGTTCTTCACGCGTGCAGTCAGCCAGGAGGACTGTAATTTGGGAAAAGCTATCCCATTGTTGTGCATGCTGGAGCACCAACTGATGGCGGTGTCTTCTGAGTTTGAAAAAGATGTACAAAAAAAAGACCATTTTATTTTGTCTGAGAAATTATTAGAGCGCCTACGTGGTGATGAACGTCTTCAAAAGATCAAGTCAGATCAGCATTACATTTGTGCTACTATTCTGGATCCACGCTACAAAAAGGCGCTGGCAGGCGAAGCATTCTTTCCTTTTGCTGATGCAGATGTTCAAAAGTACAAACATTGGTTAGCCTGGTCAGCCAAGAGGTTTGAAAAAGAACGGCAGGTTATTGAAGGAGAAGCCAGTACATCAGCATCAGCATCAGCAGGCCATCCCCAGTCACAAGAATCCACTTCTGCACCTGTGGCTGGGGCACAAGTGACCTCTCAGCCGTTAAAGACACCGGCAACTGGATCATCTGCACCACACACAATGACAACACTAACAGTGGCTGCGGAGGAGGATTGGCTAAGTTTGATGGGGTATGATTCTCGAAAAAATGTCACAGGCACAGCAAAAAGTAAGCAAAGTGGAGGAACAGTTGATGACCTTGTGTCGATGGTGCAGGACTATCTGAATGACTCAACAGAGGTCTTTCTTAATGATGAGCCATTGCAGTATTGGCATGGCAAAAAACAATTGTGGCCACAGCTCTTCAACCTGGCTATAAACTATTTGTCTTGCCCACTCGCAAGTGTGTCTTCTGAACGTGTTTTCAGTGCTGCTGGTGGCATTGTAACTCCCAAACGGAGCCGCCTCTCGCCCAAAAATGTGGAGCGGCTGACAATGATCAAGATGAATCAGCACCTCATACCACCAGATTACAAAGTACGAGAAAGCACGCCGCATGAAGACGAGGAGGACGGCAACGTAGATGAGGGGATTTTTTCTCTGTTCAATGGCACTGACCTCATCCAGCCTGAATTCGCAGAGTATGATGACGAAATCTTGTTCTTATTCCCTGACACCGAGCCCTGAAAATGAGACAATCAATCAAGAACTTTCTTTTTCGTCCTTATTCACTTTTATTCCTGTGTGCTTTGTGTCTCTCTTTCTTTGTTTTGCACAGTTAATTTAATTCAAACTTTAATCACCTAATCCCAAAAACAAGACCATCATCAGAACTGTCTTCACTTGTTTGCTTATTGATTTGAAGGTGCCGCAGTCTACATTCCTCAGGTTCACAAGTTCTGAAGAACATGCTCCTCTATCCTCCTCCTCCAGACTGCGATTTCCCTCAAAGCAGAGTGCTGGATTACGCCCAATGAAGAAAGACTCAGCACTTGTGGGGGTGTTGTACTTCTTTTCGGGTGAGTTGACGGATTTGGGCCCATTGCTGTGAAGCTCTAATAATGGACAAAAGTGTTTTGAACCAAATATGAGGTGGAAATTTCTTGCCGTTTTTGCTGACTTGCTTGCCTTTGAGGTGCTCTTTGGCGGGGTTCCGGGTGTTTGTGGGTAATTTTTGGTGTCTGGGAGCACTGCTGCGACAGTCTAATCTTGATTGCATTTGCTTTTCAGGAAATCCGTGGTGGAAAACAGGAGTTATGATGATTGATGATGATGAGTGACCTAGCTGCACAGCGCCGCGTTTGGACCGAAGGCCGAGAGATATTGTAAGTATGAGATTTAGCTTTTTCGCTGTTTGGGGGTGTTGTCGGGTGGTTTTTTCCGGGTGGGTTGGCGGGTCTTGCCTGGGGCATTCGTGGGAAGGTCTAATACCGGATAGAAGTGTTTTGGACAAAATCCTGAAGGAACAGCCTTTTTTTTGCTATTTCTTCTGTCATCTTGCTCAATGTAGCGTTTTGGGGGGCTTCCTGCTGTTCGTGGGTGGGTTGCGGCCGGGGTCTCTGTCGAAGCACTGCTGCGACAATCTAATCTTGATTGCATTTGCTTTTCAGGAAATCCGTGGTGGAAAACAGGAGTTATGATGATTGATGATGATGAGTGACCTAGCTGCACAGCGCCGCGTTTGGACCGAAGGCCGAGAGATATTGTAAGTATGAGATTTAGCTTTTTCGCTGTTTGGGGGTGTTGTCGTTTTTTCCGGGTGGGTTGGCGGGTCTTGCCTGGGGCATTCCTGGGAAGGTCTAATACCGGATAGAAGTGTTTTGGACAAAATCCTGAAGGAACAGCCTTTTTTTTGCTATTTCTTCTGTCATCTTGCTCAATGTAGCGTTTTGGGGGGCTTCCTGCTGTTCGTGGGTGGGTTGCGGCCGGGGTCTCTGTCGAAGCACTGCTGCGACAATCTAATCTTGATTGCATTTGCTTTTCAGGAAATCCGTGGTGGAAAACAGGAGTTATGATGATTGATGATGATGAGTGACCTAGCTGCACAGCGCCGCGTTTGGACCGAAGGCCGAGAGATATTGTAAGTATGAGATTTAGCTTTTTCGCTGTTTGGGGGTGTTGTCGGGTGGTTTTTTCCGGGTGGGTTGGCGGGTCTTGCCTGGGGCATTCCTGGGAAGGTCTAATACCGGATAGAAGTGTTTTGGACAAAATCCTGAAGGAAACACCAGTTTTGGCACTTTTTGTAAGTTAGGGTTCGTTAGGGTTAGCCCTAGCAGCAGGATTGCATGTGTTTCGGGGGGTTCTATTGCAACGCAGTTCTGGTGTTGTAGAGCACTGTTGGAGCGATGCTGGCTATGGATACTTTTGCTTGCTTGCAAGTGGTTTGAATACAATCCACGGTCTGTATTTGGGCCTACTGTTACTTTCAAAGTACGTTTTGTAACCATTTTTCTGCTAGGCATCGTTTTTGGAGATCTGATTGGGGTTCTTCTACATTTTTGCGACTGGCTTTAGTAAGGGTCTTGGTGGGAGCATTGCTGGGAAGGTCACATTTTGTTCTAAAACACAGTTTACAGTACACCTACCTTGAGGGGAAAGATCCGCTATAATATTTTGGCCATACTTATTTATCCTTAAAAAGGTGACTCAGACAGAGCACGCAATTTCAAAAATATTGTACTGTCTATTAGGGAAATCAAAGTGTCACATTTTGAACCACACAGCGTACATACCTTTTATTTATTTATCAGTGGTATTGTAATAGCACTTCCTGTTTTCCGTTCAATAATTACAGGCCGGGTTTCAGTCAACATCCGCCAGGCAGGCAGTGGACAGGGTGTCTTCTGTCAGTGGTCACCAACATTGATGGACGAAGCGTCAGCTGGAATGGAGGAGTGCCGCCAATAAGAGGAATTGTTTGCTGCATGCAACTTACTTACCAAATTCAAGGACAACTCCAACAACATACGCAATACAGATACAGTATCCATTGTTTTAATCTATGAGTGTGACTGCATGTGCTTAGCTTTACTTTGTAACCAAAGATTGTCTTTATCTTCAATTATTGTTTGTCCAGGCTCTGCTTTTTTTTTCTTCTCTCAACAAAACCTACCCAAAAAGAAACCCCCATTCCCATCCATTTTACAAACCCTAACCCTCTTCCCCCGGGCTGTGTTGTTTTGCTTGATGTCTGACTAAAATGACATCAATAATTCCACACACTTGCTGGGGAGGATAAGGTCATAGCAACAGGCTGGTGAAGGAATACGAGGATATCTTCTAGACTTACTCAGCTTCAGTACTATATCTTCTAGTAGTAGTAGCCAATGTCAAATAAATTCAACGCAAGTACTAGTTATACTTGCAAGCAAATACTTTACCATTTGTTAGGCTACATTATGGCACTGTTCTGTCTGTCACCTGCTATATTCTCGATCGTACCGTAACCGTTGTAATGCTACAGTAAGGACAAACAAGGTTTTGTTTTCTTTTTTTCCATAGGCATGCAACTGCCACTGTGTCACACCACTAGTACCACCGCAATGAGGAAATGTCACCCGCCCAGGATTGACAACGTTAATCCCCATTTCACGTGGAGCCAGCCCTGGGCCTAGCCCTAATTTCTAACACAAATTACAGGTAAGATAAGCGTTTGGTGGGAGGTAGTATAATGGAGTATTATTTCGGAGTAGACAAGAGATTGACGGTTGTACTACTAAAGTCCTACGACTGTTCAGGAAAACAAAGTTACTGTTACACCCCCGCCCCCCACCCACCAGACTGAAAAGCAGTAAAAAACAGGTATGGTCAGATAAAGTTTAAAAATATATTTATGTAGCCCTAACAAAATAATCTCCCTCACCCACCCTAACCCCAACGATTGTCTTTGAAACGTCCCAAAACGATCCCAACTCCCAAATCCCACCCCCCAAAAGTCTATAAAAAAAGGGCAAGGGACACTCCACTACTGGAGGGTGCTGGTGCTGGTGCATTTTGCGGCATGGGCATCATACTCCTTGCGGAGGGTGGCAAGCTCGGAGCGGAGGCCCTTAACCAAGTTCTTATACTTCAGGACCTCCTGCTCCAGGTTGGACATTCAGACTCGTAGGCGGCGTTGGCGTTCCTTGCAGCTCCTGTGGGGGGCAGCTGGTATTTCTGTTGCTTGGCGGTGGCGGTTGTCTTTGTTAGCCCGGCTCGGTCCCGCTGGCTTAGTCACGGAGGACGATGCAGTGGTCACAGTCGAGGATGTTGTTGTTGCCCCGCTCGACTGCGTGTCCTCCTCCTCCTCCAGGGCCACCAGCCGCCGATATTCGGCGACAGTGGCCTCCAGCCTCCGTTGCCGGGCCATTCTAGCCTGCTCCCTCCGTGTTGTTGATTTGGAAGGAGCAACTATATGAAGAAAGAAAGACATAGTCTGTAACCAATGCTCCTTAGCATTAATAACACATAGTGATTGAGCCGAAAGTTGGGTCACAGTACAAGTAGCAAATTGAAAGCACAGTACATAACTATTGAGGACAGTATCTATGTAACCTCCCACTTCTGCATCCTTGCTCTAACATTAGTGGTAGTTTAATGAACAAATTCTACGACCAGTATGGACTTCCATTACAGTCGACTATGACAGTACACCAGTCTTATTCTTCTTCTTCTCTCTTGTTTAGGGAAATTGGTACGTTATCTTATGCAAGCCGGCAGAATGACATGGACAGCACAGTGAACTTGCACCCGAGAAAAAAAGTTGCACACCATGATGAGTGAGACAGACTTGCGTTACTGTACCGGTCCAGTACATGCAGGTGGTGAAGCTATTACTTTTCTATTACGGGTGGCACTGAGAATACTCTGTTACAAGGGCTACTGCTTAATTAATTTACCTTTCACCCTACAGTGTAAATGAGTACTAGAAAAGGAAAATGAAGAAGCTAACTAATTTGATTATCTATCACTTCACATGGGACGTATTTGATGACATATGGGATGACTTTAGGTGCTTTGCTTAATATTGAGTGAACAGTGATACACCCACACATGAATGACGTACTACAAGTAAACTAAAGTTATTAAGAGAGGTACGGAGTGTCCACCGTAATAACCAGATATATGCTGTGATTGCAGACGCAATACAAAGTACTGCTACTATTCATGGTAGTATTGGACACATTTACAATTTCTTTTCCTTGCCTTCCCTGCACTGGAACGGACGTGCGGGTGCGGTGGTACATGCTCTTCAAGGTAACATTTACTTCATCTGGCGACCATCTACTCTCTCTAGATACACATGTGCTATCTAAGAGTCAGAGAATACCATGCTCCAGGCATCCATTCAGTCAAAGTATACGCACACATACAGTTTCTGTTTCACCCACCCAGGCTGCTGTCCTTCCACCCATCCTTGCTTCATCATTGACCCAGCCATGCACCATACCATATTCTTTCCTTCCCAGCCACCTCGGGGGCCAAGCAAACACATATCGTTCTTCTTTGCCAGCCATCATACAAGTTCGCGTCCCACTTACTTACACCCTTCTTTCGCTTTTCGTTCATCCCATCCATCACGTTCGTCTAAGAACTTATTGGGATTCTTCTCACCAAAAACTTCACAGCTAAGTCGAAGTACATTTCGAGGAGGCTACTACCTGGTTGATTTGTAATACACCCGTGCAGAAAGCACACTATGCAGTCTTCAATCTCAATAAGTAAGGAATATATAGCTTACCTGTTTCCGCCACCACCGTTTGAACCCCCACAGGACCGTCCGCCGGCTCTTGCACCGCCTCCTCCCCAGAGTCCGCCGAGTCCTCGCCCAACACAGCCACCTCCGCGCTGGCCCCGTCACCAGATGTTACACCTACAAAGTACATTTAAGAATGTTAGAATACACCACTCACTACTATATAATATTTGGTCTAGGAGAAATGTTAAAAAAACTGAATACAATGTAATAATTTGTGACTGTCTACTCCAAAGTAAAAATGTCCCATTTTCCAGGGAAGGCTGTTGTCTTGCTGCACTTTTATGCACAACTGATGAATGCTTGCTTTTGATTTTTAACACGCACCACTTTTTCTCCTAACAGACAGAAGCTTGACTCCTAAGAACACGACCAGGATCAAGTTCAAACCAGGTGAGAGCTCGGCTCGACCACAAGAAATGTGTCCAATTAATCGTCAGCACTAACCACTTTTCCGTTTTCAGTTAAATAGTTTTATGACAAAGTAGATTTTAATAAATGTGTTTACTTTTAATAAAGCTTTTAAACTTAAATAGACTCTGTGGTTTTTGTTCCTCCAGACTAGAGTGGATGAGCTAAAGGTTTTGGAATTTTTGCAAGCATGAGTGCCTCTGACACTTCTTGACTGTGCTGTGACTCCGTACTCTCTTGTCCTGCGTACGATAATCTAGAGATCATTGGGGATCAATAATCGGTGACTTCGGGAGCTGAATGACTCTGCCACACTATCTAGTCAGTAAGGAGACAGTGCATAGAGCTATTGCTGAATAGAATGGGAGTCCAATGGAATTGCCAAATGTCCAATCTTAGTTAGCTACACAGACAGACTAATAAGAATAGTCTAGTAATATCACAGGGAGTCATATTCGAGGCAGGATAAGAATTTATATCCAGTCTACAAGAAGATCAAAGACGATTTAGAAAAAATCGAATGAGGAACGCTAGGAAAAAATAGGTACTCTTTATTAAAATGTAAACTTACTGGGGCCAGCAAAGGAGCCCTCGCCTGCCCGATCCTGGCCTGCATCCTCAGCACCCTCCTCCTGTGTCCTCTTGCCCTTGGGGGGAGCTGATGTACAACATGAAAGAAAGAAAAACCAGAAAACATGGATGAGATTTTTCAACCAAATCAAACATTTCAAAAGAACAATAACAAAATATTTTGGAGAAATAGCAAATAGATAGACAACTATTCCACGGGATCTATCTCATGTGGTATACTACGTTATTCGTATTGCCTGATTTGCGGAACGTTGACTTAGAAAGTTCCTATGTAACTCAATAAACAGACTACTAAAGAGGTTTGCCTAGGCCTGGCACTGCAGGCAGCAGTCCGCAGCACGCGAAGTGACAGACAAAGTCCATCCTGCTTGCAGATCAGTGAATACTCAAACTATCAATCCACCCACCACCGCCACTATTTCTTCTTATAGCCATGTGTCTAAAGGAAGGACTGGACTTCAGTCTGTTGGGGCTGATTTAGAAGTCCCTTGCGGCTCATTTTCCTCCATTGTTGCGTGCCTTTTGTGACGCAGCGGCAGAACAAAAGACTCGCCATGGTGTTGGTGCGGCGTATATATTAAAAAAAAACACATATGGGCATATGGGCGATGCATCACGTTGTAAAGCCCTGCGCCATCAGAGGGCGTTCCGGCGCAAGGGAGGGCGTACCTGCGCAGGAACGAATCCTAAAAGTGGCTGAGGGAAATCTACAAGATGTCAATCAGTCACTTTTAGGACAATGATGCATGACTCAAACCCTGCGCGCTTGAAGCCGACGTACGGCTTGATGCAGCATTGGGGAGATAGGGTACCCCAGAGCATTGCTGGAGCTGCGCCATCGTTGGCGCGCAACTCCAGCAATGCGCTGCCTTTACGGCACAGATGCGTAAGGCTTCTGTGACGTTTTGGGCCAATGGGTGGTGGTGGCATGGCACACAATTACTGCCGCATCCCTGCTACTTTGCAGGGATGCGCCGGTAATTGAAAATATGACCCTTAGTGTCTAGCATTACGCAGTTCTTATCTTTACACTATACTCATACATAATTTCTCAGGCCAATGAAATGCTTCTGAACACAACATACAAAACAAAGAAGCATAGTAGCAAGCAAGGCTACTGAGAAGGAGAGCAGTGCACCTGAAATGCATAGAAGATTTTGAAATATAATTTACCTCAATGTAATCGGCAGCATTATTGCTCTTGGTAAAGAACAAAGATTTGCAAATAACAGAGCCGGATAAAACAGAGTAGTAAATGAATAGCTACTACTACTCACCAAGCCCGGGGACCTCTACGCCGAGCGCGTCCAGCAAGTCCCGCTCCCGGTCCATGACATCGGTCCAGCGGTGGGTGGCCTGGTTATATGTGCGCCGGACCCCAGAGAGCTTATACATGGCCCGGCACACCTTCTCCCACCGCTTGCGGCGCTCCCGGATGCCATAGCCAGTCGCGATCTTGCCGCCTCCCAGGATCGTCTTGGGGAGGCGGCGCTGGACGTGGAAGATGAGTGCCGCCACTTCCTCCGCGCTGAAGATCTCCCGCGGGACCACTTGCTCCCCCCTCAAACGCCCGCACGGGAGCCGGGACCCTTCCCCTTCTCAGGGTGCTTCCCGGCTCCCTTTACCATGGTCTGGGCAGAAATACAGTTAAATGATAAACAAGAAATAGAATAGTGAAGAAGAAAAGAAAAGAGTTTAAAAAAGTAGTTTAAAAGTAACTAAAAGCAGCAGAAAACACAAAAATATAGAGCTAGAAAAATAGAGGGATAGATAATAAGTAAAATTAGATCAAATAAACTTCAAACAAGCAAAGGATGGCAGAGATTGAGAGAGGATAGAGAAAGCATGCCCAGAACCATAGCAATGAATGAGAAACAAGATGGCCGCGCCCGTTCACGACCGCGTGGGTAAGTTCGCGCGAGATTTTCCTCGCGAGCACGCGCGAAATTGTACTAGCGAGCAGCACACTTTGCGAGATTACACATAGCGGCCGGAAACGGAATTACGTCACGCAAACAAGATGGCCGCGCCCGTGTACGACCGCTAGGGTAACTTGGCAAACGTATAGCTACAAGCGCCTCGCGAACACGCGCAAAAGCACGCGAACATACACGTCGCAAAAAAAACAATTTTGTATTCGCACGTATTCGCGGCTTCCGAAATCGATCTCGCACGGATTCGCGCCCCAAAAAACGCGCGAAATTGCAGAAAAAACGATTTTAGCTAAACTGAAAGCAATGAGCAGGTGCAAAAGTTCAAACTTAACATTAGTAACATTCAAGGTAGTGCTTCCTGAGGGGCCCCTCCAGAGTTTGCAACTATTCTATGACCCTGCTATGACCCAAACAGCAGGCTCATAGAATAGCTACAAGTAGACCATAAAGGTCCTGTGAAAAAAAATGTCACTGCAACAACAAGCAAATTACAGATAAGGAAGGAAGCAGGTGCCAGCCAGACTGGAACTTTCAAAATTACTGACACATTAATGACCCACAAATTAATTGATGGCAGTTGAAGAAGGGCAGGTGTGCTTGCTTTTTTCAACCACCATAATCTACAGTGATAAATAAACCTAATGGGTGGCAGTGAGGATGTACCAGAGGGTGGCATGGGTGGACCAGAGGGTGGCAGTGGTGAAACAGAGGGTGCTGTGAACCTGTGATGATAAACCAGACGTAGAAACAACATAGTCGCGGCCGTTGCGAGCCGAAAAGTAAGTTCGCAATTGCGAACTTGTCCCAAAATCGTCGCGAACGTGCGCCAACACAAAAAACGGGAAAATCCGCAAATCCGCTAGAGTTCGCGTATCTTCGCGGATTGCGAATCCGTAAATCCGCAATTTCGCGTACGCGAGATCCGCTAGATCCGCCCATGCCCACAGGCCTTTCCCAGCTCTTCCCAGGGGGTGGGGCCATGGAGTAGGGTGCAGTGACGTACGTAGTGCACCCTCCCTGATTGACAAGCAGACTTGGAAACCCAGGGCTTCTGCTTAAAGCGCCCAGGCTGCTTGCAATCAGCGAGGCTGCAGTGCGTCATCAGAGGGCAGAGACTTCAATTGTTGGAAGCCACCGGGGGACGGGGCTGAAATAAGGCCAGCTCTTAAAATCCTGCGACGCCCCGCACATGCGCTCTAACACCACATGTGCCTGGTTTTGCCTGATCCTTGCGCAGAGCGAGGGTCGCAGGTGTAATGGATTTGGAATTCTTCTAAATAAAACGGAGACCCTAATTGAAGCAGAAATGTAAGCGGGGCGGAGCCCTGCCGCCCTAATGAGAAAACCGCCCCATACTGCCGGTATCGGTGCCGGTACTACAACACTGCATTACCAGCGCCTGTTCGCCAGAAAAGAGGAGAAGGAGAAGGAGACTATCGGTTCAGTACATCCGGAGAGCACCTGACCATTTGCCATCTGTCATCCCCCCTGCACCCCTTCACCTACACCCCTTGACCTCGCCAGGCTGCGGGTCTTGTGATTTCTCTGTTCTTCGTGCCAGGGAGAAAGAAGAATCTTTACACCCGGACTCAGCTCTCGGTCACTGGAGGTGAGGCGTGGGAGTTGCGTGACCGTGACTGTGCATGGCGCCAAGAGCAGGAGGGGGGAGAGCGTGACCGCGGCTGCCGATAGAGGCAGCTGCTAAGTAAGAGCCCGGGGAGTGACAGAAAGACAGCTCGACTAGGTCCAGCTGATCCGCAGTCCTCCCCGTGAGCACCGCTTGCCTCCACTGTACCCTCTCTGTGCCCGCCCCCAAATCAAAATTTAAAATCGCCCACTAGCCACTAGCCAGCAACCAGAGGCAACTACTCCCCAGCAGATACTAATCCGCCACCAGCCTGCTATTGTCAAAACCAGAGTATCAACTGGGGAAAAAAAACAACGGAAAGCGCAAGCAGGAACCCTGCAGCTGACCCCATTTGACTCGTTTGTCCAATTCAAAAATAATAAAAAACTACCAGTGACCAGACACAACAAGCCAAAAAGAAGGGAAGAGGAAAGGGAGAAAGCAGGCATAAGCAGAACGATGAGATCAGGAAGAATTAGGCAGTTACCAAATCCAAAATCCAACTCTAAATCTAAATCTAAATCACAGAAAAGGAAACTGGGGAAACTGGAGCCAGCATCTCCACTACATCCAAACAACTCGCAGGAAGACAGCCAAACCGCCTGCAGTAAAATAAAAGAGGACACAACTCTCACAGTAGTGGAAATGCCAATACTAATAGCGAACCAAAATTCAATCTCAATTTAATTAACAAACAAAAACGCTCAAGCCAAGTCCTCTGCAGCATACCGTTGTCTAGTTACAGCCCTTCAGCAACCGCAGAGATCCACACAAACTACATTACCTTCAGCATCAAAATCAACACCAACAGTTTCTGATAACCTAGTAATGATTGATGGAATGCCAGCAAAGAAAAAGGATATGTTCCCACCAACCACAGATTTATACTAAGTTCTCGTTCACAAAAGATCCTGGGACAGCTATTTATTCCAAGACAGGAAACATTAGAGGTCTTCACACACCGCTTTTACAAAGCGAATTAGACTGTAGTCGGACTAACAGTAATCAAATAGTTCAACCCCGACTAGCCGAAGTCCTCTACTCACCCAGAATTGAGGCTGCCGCTGTCGCACCAACACCAGCATCACCTGCTTCTAGAAGAGTGGCAGCAGACACTCACCTAGCAGACCTAGATCCTACTAATTACAATACTTTGGAAATGGCATCTACTAGAAAAATTTCCATCAAAGAATGGAGTTTACCAAAGAAAGCTGAGCCCCTAGAGACAGTAACTGATGCACATTCAATGGATCAGGGTGAGACTCATCCATGGAAGTTCAGATCACCCTCCATAGGAAATCAAGATGCGTTAGTGGAAGTCAAGGTACTGATCCACAATGAGGAGCGAAGAGAAGACATATCACCTTCTCAACTACTTAGCAGTTCATTCAACTCAACGAAGGAAACTGGAGACCCACGACCAAAACCATTTACAGTAATTGAAGAGCAAGGAAGTGGAACTCAATCACTTCAATTTTCAAACACATCCTTGACCCAAATCAAGACACTTCAACTAAACCTGTGTAACACTCCTGAACAAATAGCTCTAAATAACAAGTTAGTAACGCCAAATCCATCTCAATGGCGTACCTTACTACCATACAACGATTTCCAATCAATAAACAACTCCATAAACAATGACATGAGCTTTAGGTGTTGAGAGGAGGCCTTAGCCAGGAGCTACATTATTTTCACTTAGCACTCGTGACAGTGTTATTTTATTGCTTACTGTGTTTTTAAAATATTGAATTGCTTTTTAATCTGTGGCACCATCACGGGTACTCGAACCCTGCTCACCCCCACATTGTTTGGTCTCGCAGCCGAATAGCTGCTGTTGAGACCGATACTCTAGCTGGCCGCCATCTTGGGGGTAGAACTCGGGTTGCGCTCTAGCAGCCTGGTCCCTTCCAACCTCCTCCACTATAAATGACATCATCCATTCGCCCGCCCAGCGGGCGCGCCAGCGGCGCGCCAAAGGCAAGCCCGTCTGCGCCCGTCCGTGCCAGTACGGGGCAAGGGGCACCTCACTCTGTGCAATTTTTTACATACTCCTCTGAGGACCTCTGCAGTCTACACAAGACACCTCTAACGTTAGACGCGGATATACAGGACTGCCTTGCAAATCTGGGATTACTGCAATCACGTGGCAGATTTCCAGAGTTATTGCGTGTCCAGGGGAAAAACTCCACAACTATCCCCTCAAAACAGGTGACTCTTCGGATCTCCTACTTAAACACAAGCTCCTTAGTGAAACATAAATTGGAGATTTTTACACTACTCTCGAATGAATCACCGGACATTCTGTTTCTTACCGAAACATGGCTGACTCCTGATTCCATTCCAGATATACTGACCGCTCTCCCTACAGATTACTATATACTCCACACTGATCGCTCTCCAGGAAAAGTGGGTGGTGGAGTGGCTGCTATTATTCAGCGTAAACATACTTTTACGACTATTACGCCCCTTAATTTGGTTGTTGCAGACAATGTAGTGATCAAGTTAGATTCTGATCACACTTCTCTGATCTGCATCATTGTCTACAGGCCCCCTCAGCCTATGTCCCTCTTCCCCCTCACCTTGAGCGAGCAGATAGCAAACTTAGCAACTAAATACTCAAATATTTTGCTCATTGGTGATTTTAACTACTGGTTCGGCGATCCGTAAGGCGGCCCTCATTCTCTCAAATTCACTAACCTCTTAACAAATTTTAATCTTACACAACATCTCTTAACCCCAACGCATCAGAAAGGCCATATACTGGACCAGATCTGGATGACAAACCTGGTTATTTCTGCCCTGAGGGTACTCCCATGCATATGGTCTGACCATTTTTTGGTCACATTCCAACTAACTCTGCCCATAAGAGTCAAGCCCCCCCCTAGTTGAGGGTGGCTCAGTGAGATGCTGGAATACTATTGACAAGCCAGAATTTATGAACATTCTAACTAGCTCTATGCCAAGTCCTGTCCAGAATGTGGACATTTATGATTCTCAGATCTCACTGTGGCTAACAACAGCGAGCGACCACTCTGCACCACTAAAAAAGATCAGGATTAATCGAAAGGCAGAAGCTCATAAGTGGTTTACCAAGGAATTAAAAGAAATGAAACTGTTACTCCGCCAGAGGGAGAGAAAATGGAGAGCTCGTTATGACTTAGGGACAGGATCCTTTATAAACAAGAGCAGGTAAAATATAATAGAGCCATTAAAGCAGCTACGGTAGAACACTTTTCCTCGAGGATCCTTACCTCTTCCAACAAGTCGAGAGAGATCTTCTCGATTGTGGATGAGCTATCTAACCCGGATAGACTGTCACTTAAACCAACTCCTTCATTGGAGCTATGCGACCAGCTAAACACTTTCTTTCTGGAAAAGATTGTAGCTATCAAAGCTAGCATTGTATGCTCTCCATTAACTGAGCCTCCGCCTGATACTATCATGAATACTTCTACAATGGACATCTTCCCTATAATTAATGCTGAATCACTCTCTCATCTACTGTCTAAAGTAAAATCAGGTTCCCCCCGGGATTGTTGTCCACCGCACATACTGAGGGAGGTTTTTTCCATCACTCCTCAGCCTGCCTTGTCCTTGCTCAACTCCTCATTAACTCAAGGCTGTGTCCCTAAATCGTTTAAAGATGCCATAGTGGTTCCTTTGTTAAAAAAGGTCGGTGCCGATCTTTCGGAACCTTCCAATTATCGCCCCATCTCCTTGCTCCCTTACCTGGCTATGGTGCTGGAGGCACACGTGGCAAAATGTATGTCCGACTTTATGGAACATACTGGATATCTGGACTCCCACCAAGCCGGCTTCCGGCCAGGTCACTCCACGGAGGTGGTTATCTTGGCAGTCCTGGACGAGCTCCGAAGGAAGGCTGATGCTGGAATCCCCCAAGCACTGGTCCTTTTAGATCTGTCTGCCGCGTTCGACACGGTGGACCACAAGATCTTGGTGGACCGTGTCGGACGGGCAGGCTTTCAGGGCAAGGCCTTAAAATGGATAGCCTCCTTTTTGGAAGATCGTACGCAGGCAGTTCGCTTAGCGAATTTCACTGCTTCTAGGTCAAACACCACATGTGGGGTCCCACAGGGATCTTCTTTGTCCCCACATTTGTTCAATCTCTACCTTCTTCCCCTGATTAAAGCTTTAAAACAGAGGAAAGTATCCACATTTAATTATGCGGACGACTTGCAGCTCTCTTTCACCATAGATAATTCAACTGAGTCTATCACTAATTTTCAGGAAACTATGGTGTTTATCCGCCATTGGATGGATCATAATCAATTAAAGCTCAACCCCGGGAAGACGGAGGTGCTATTGATAGGAGACAGCTTGGGGCCCCCACTATTGGCCTACAGAATTAGGGCCTTTTCCCAAACCCTCCTCCTCTGTAAAAAGTCTAGGGGTAACTATTGATAGAGATCTCTCTCTGAATACTCAGGTGGGTACAGTAATATCTAAATGCTTCTTTCAATTGCGAAAGATCCAGAAGATACACCACCTGCTCACCCAGGCAGCACTGATACAAGTTGTGATAGGATTGGTCCTGTCTCACCTAGACTATGCAAATTCAATCTATCTAGGACTCCCTTTGTATCAGATCAAGAGGCTCCAGCTGGTACAGAACCAGGCTGCGAGATTGATCTATCAGCAGCCGAAATGGCAATCGGTAAGACCCCTAATAAAGAAGCTACATTGGCTTCCACTGCTCCAACGGTCCATTTTTAAAACAGCTTGCCTAACATTCAAGTCCTTAAATTGCTATAGCCCCATCTTTATTAATAACCTGATATTAAGGCACACTCCCACTCGCGATCTCCGTTCCAAATACCAAAATCTGTTAGTGAGTGCCAGGTTCAAACGGAAGCGACATGGCGGTCGTCGCTTCGGGTTCCTGGCACCACAACTCTGGAACACACTTCCATTAGAGATCCGCTCCTGCTCTGAGTTACTCCGATTCAGAAAGCAACTTAAGACCTGGCTGTTCACACAGGCATATGAGTAAATTAGTCCTGCCCGCATCCTACTCTGAACAGCGCCATGAAACCTTGGTCTACGTGCACTTTACAAATGGGTTATAACATAACATATAACATGTCCTCCATAGCAGCACTGGAGTGGGAAGAACTAGTTGCCACTTACAGCCTCAAATCATCGGAAGCGAAACCATCCATCGATGCATCTCCGACACTAGAGAGGAGTTATAACCCAGGAAAGCCAGCTCCCGAGACTATATGGTTAACTATCTTGAACACCCTACAACACTCGGCTACAGCCTTGGAATTTCGGTCTCATAAAATGGACCTGCAGCTTTCTGTTCTGCAGACAATGGCCGATTCCATCTCAGGAATCGACTGGAAAATTTCGGAACTAAATGGTCTCATAAGGAGGGGTCAAGATGCCGTTTCTGCTGCTCAAATAGTTCCACCACAGTCACTATCCTGTGATCTAATCTTAGATAAACTATCATTCTTGCTATCTATGTTAGGGGACTTGATATCCGACCTAAAATCAACAGTTTAACAAACCAGGATCCGGCAAACCTCGGATCTACTTCTAGAGCTCTCAGTGGCACCAACAGGCCTAACGACGAAGCAGCGGGCTGAGCAGAGCTCAGTAACCACTCTGCCCTCAGTTCAAACACCATTGTCCAGACTAACGGAAACAGAGTTAATAATTACTACTGCGACTATATCCGAACCATCGTCAGCAAACAATCAGGCCTCTAGTAGGACCCGCAAAAAGAAAAAAAGGAAAGGAAGAAATCGACTACTAACGGATGCAAGACTAAACACAATTGAAATACAATCGAACTCTCCTCCTCAACCAGCCACCTACGGCAGGACACCAAATGATAACGAACAATCATCTCCCACGTGCAAGGTCTCTGAAAACATTCCATCAGAGTCCCCACCACATTGCGCAAAACTGACAGCCAGCGTTACTAAGAAACACGTACCAAAAAAAACAAAAACCCTCCAACAGAAACTTTTACAATTCAAACCAACCCAAACAGTACGTAACACTTATAACGCTGAACCAACATCATCTGAAAGTGTTCCAATAACAGGAAGAGATGAAAACGCCATGGCTATCAATGCGGAGCCAACTCAGCAATCTGTACGTAAGTTGAACAGCAAAACCCGGGAACCAAGGACAGACCGCGATCAAAATGAGCAACCAAATTACTTGGATATGGTACGCCCACGTCATTAGATCTACCGGATGAGCCTTACCACTTATGCCGATGACACGCAGCTGGTGATAGCCATTAATAATGACGGAGATGAGGTGGCAGCTCGGTTTCAGGAAGGCATGTTGGCAATCAAGGAGTGGATGGCCTGCAACTGCTTAAGGCTGAACTCCGAGAAAACGGAGGTGATCATTTTTGGTAAACTTTTTCCCATCTGGTCATCAATCTGGTGGCCTCCGTTGCTTGGGGAACTACCCTCTCCGGTGCAGAAGGTGCGAAATCTTGGAGTTGTCTTCGACGACAAGTTAAACTTCGCCAACCATGCCAATCAAATAGCATCCACTGCATTTTTCAAACTCAAACTACTACGAAAAATAATTCCATTCCTTTCGGACAATGGAGGGAAAACGGTGGTGAGTTCGTTGGTACTATCCGCCTTGGACTACTGTAATGGTTTATTTTTGAATGCTCAAGCTCGGGTGGTTGCTAAGTTGCAGCTGATCCAGAATGCGGCAGCAAGGCTGCTGTCTGGGACCCCCAAATATAAACCGATTAAACAGGTTATCAGGGGCTATCACTGGCTGACGGTGAAAAATAGAATTAAGTTTAAGACACTGTGCCTCACCTTTAAAGCCATCCATCAGCTAGGACCGGCGTTTCTTAGACAGAAGCTCATGTTCTACCGCCCTGCTCGACAATTAAGATCAGCAAATGCGCTCCATCTCATTGTGCCAAGAACAAAGACAGTCACTTGGGGAGACAGATGCTTCACCAATGCGGCAGCTAAACTTTGGAACACCCTTCCACCGGAAATTATAGCCACTCCCACATTGTTGCAATTTAGAAAATTGGTGAAGACTTGGCTGTTTGATCAATGAGCCTCTCTTCCACCGTTACCATTTCCACGATTAAATCGGCAAATTGAGTATTTGGCGGTTCCCCTGAGTCTTAGCGCCAAGACGCCCAAGGGCATATGATGTGCTTTATAAATTTTAAAAATAAATAAATAAAAATAAATAAATTCCCCTCAACCTATTCAACAGGGTTATGAGAGACCTCCAACTAATCCAACACCACCAGAGTATTTGAATAGCCCAACATCAATCTTATTCATCCCTGAATATACCTCTCGAGGGAGGGATGATACTCTGAACAGGAGTAATATACTAAGACTCCTATGCTCAGTAACCAACCTAGCAACCATTAGCTCCACTGACCTTATGCAATGGGGGATTGAACTGAGACTTGGAAAAGCGACCACGCTGTCCGACACCTCTTTTACCATCGACAAGACCCTCGGTACAAAAAATCACTAATTCTATACTTAAGGGAGCCAGGAGCAGTTCGCCCAAGATGTTCCCGCTAGAAATAAAAAGTCCTCGACCTGGTCAAAACCAAACTCAAGGTAGTTGTTTTTCGCCAAAAAACATCCATAACTGGAAGTCAATACAATGTACAATCACAACAACGACTGCCGATAACTGACAAAAAAGGGAAGAACTTACCACCCATTCAGGCAAGCCCAGGGAAACCAGAATCTGCTCCTGGAACATCAACGGCTTAGCCAGTAAAGGCAACGATCCCGAATTTCTTCAATACCTGAGTGCATTTGACCTTCTATTGCTCCAAGAAACTTGGGAAGAGAAAGCATTCGAGCTCCAAGGGTTTACTTCGTGCTGCATTCCGGCAAACAAAACCGCCATCTTTGGGCAAAGGTCAGGAGGCTTAATGTTCTTCACCTCAATACCGACAATAGGCGAATTTGAGATAATGGATTTTTACATACCTCTCCCAAGCGCTATACAGGTGGTAAAGATCTTGCTCCGGTCAAAAAAGCAGGTCCAGGTAGTAATTATAATTAATACATACATTCACCCTAAGCAGAAACAAAAAGCGGTGGAAGACCTGGCAAAAGTGCTGGAAAAAATAATGGAAGCAAGGGAGTCCGACTCATTCATCTTGACCGGTGACTTTAACATGCACCTCATCAACAAAGATCAAGACAATGACCTTATCCAAGATCTGAATGCAGCATGGGGCGTACCAACACAAGGCCCAACAAAAAATCAGAAATCAACAAAGCACTCAAAAAACTTACTACGACTTTTGGGGCAACTTAATTTAAGGGCCTTAAATGGTTGCTACGCCGAGGATGATCCACCAGTAGCCACCTTCCATTCCAATAAACAATATTCTCATCTCGATTACATGTTTATATCTTTAAACATGTTTTTCTGGGTAACAACTTTCAGAATAGGGACGAGCGACCTCAGTGACCACTTGCCTTTATAGACCAAATTAAGATCAAACTGCCAACTGGAAACAGCACCATTTATAAGCCCCGACACAGAAGTCAGTTCAAACTTAAAGCGGCTAAGTTGTATTGTCGGCAATATTGACTCCATAAGCTGCAAAGCGAAAACCCTTTTTAACGAAATTGCCAGCTCTTCAACCAAGGTGTCGGATGTTTGGCAAAACTTTATTCATGCCATCAGAGAGAAAATGGAAAAAATTATACCTAAAAACTCACGTCAAGGGAAGGGAAATTCAAACGAACCAACCATAGAAATGAAAACACAAAAACGACTAATAAATCAAAAATTGAGACAATTGCGAAAGGATCAAACAAATCAGAGCCTACAAAGAGATCTACGGGTAGCAAAAAAACAGCTCAAACGGTTGAAATGGGAAAAACAGAAACTAAGAAATGAAGACCTGTGGGTAAAACTTCTTTATGAAGGGAAACAGAAAAACAGCTTCAAGTTTTGGCAAATGGTCAAAAGATTACAGAACCCTGATCACCTAGGTCAAAACTCATACATTTCAGAGGAGGTATGGACAAAATACCTATTAACGCATTTCAATAACGATGATACTATGGAGGGCGCCGTCACAAACAATCCTGGTACAAAAGCCACAAGGTCGGAAACAAAAGGAAATTCGAACCACCACACGGGTATAGAAACCCAAGGAAAGTGTGTGCACGGGGCCACTAGCTCATCACAACGTGATAAATCCAACACGGATGAAGACCCTGCAAAGGCTATCGAGCTAGGCCCATCAAACGAAATCTTGCCAGTAGACATCAAACGAAAAATATCCAGGGGGCGACCCACTGGGGCACCGGGGCCGGATGGCATACCACCGATACTGTATAAATCAGACTTGGAGTTTTGGAGTGAATCGTTGGCACCAATATTTAATAATATAAGACACACCCAGACTCCTTCAGAGTCTTGGCATGGGTCAGTCATCAGCCCGATTTACAAACGCGATAGCAAGAAGCATCCCAGCAGCTATCGGCTCATTGCCCTACTAGATGTGGAGGCAAAATACTTCGCTGGAGTCATCCTGGAGGAACTAACATCATGGGCATCCGAAAACTCAATTATCCCAATTAACCAAACGGGTTTCTCCAAAGGCCAAGGGACCACAACTAACATCATGGCATTGTCCTTGCTGATGGGAGCAGCAAAAGAGATCAAGTCATCTTTATACCTCTCGTTCATTGATTATACCGCGGCATTCAAACATGTGGACCGCAATAAACTTTGGCAGAAACTGGACAATTGGGGAATACCGAAACGCCTCCTAGATGTGCTAATAAAGCTCCACTCAAAAACCTGGATCAAAATTAAACTTGGGGCAGGTACGCACCTTTCGAATGCCATCAGGACAACAAAAGGGCTAAAACAGGGGTGCGTATTAGCACCACTACTATTCAACCTCTTTCTAGCCGACCTACCTGGGGACCTCGACAAAAGCCCTAACCACGCACCCAAATTGGGGAAAATCACCCTCTCCAATCTCCTATTTGCGGACGACCTGGTGCTGATAAGTCGGACACCAACGGGCCTTCAGCACCTTTTAAACGTAACTTACACTTTTTCAGTAAAAAACTCCCTTCAAATAAATTTCAGCAAATCAAAGGTCATGGCCGTGAATTACAGGAAAAGAAGGAATCTCTGTTGGCATCTGAATGGAGAACAGCTTGATCGGGTGACCTCTTATAAGTACCTGGGAGTAATCCTGGACTCCAAAAACACGTCTAGGGTACAACTTGACTCCTTACGAGGTAAGGCAACGACTATCTCCCTGGCATTAAAACCACTAAAGGCCAAACTCCCCGATCTCACCTTTAAACCTCTCCTTGAAATTTTGCGTGCAAAACTACAGCCTACCCTTACAAACGGCAGCGAATCGCTCCATGGGAAGGATGCCGCATTATTGGATAAAGTCATAGCCAACACTTATAGGGCTATTTTCAACCTCCCAAAATACGTCTCTCCAGCCCAAATTTGACTAGAATTCGGCATCCTCAAACAAACCCTAGAAAGGCAGAGCGTGTGCGTAGCCAGCTGGCACAAGATCCGCACAGCAGAGACGGGCTCCCTAAGCTCCAACGTATGTGAAGAGCTACTTCGGCAACACAAATCCCTGCCCAGAGACTACCTATTTGAATCACTCCAAGTTCTAGGCCTGACTGACATCTGGGAAACATCAATAGACCTTTTGTCCCTTAAAAAAAAAATCGGCAAAAAATCGGCACGCATTGTCTCAGTGATCGAAGACAAGCAGAATCTAGCAAACAGGGCGCACGGCTGGATAACGCTGGGTGACTATGGATAAACACAACCGTAAGCATACCTTAACATCAGTATCAAAAGGAAACTTAAAGAAAAGCTGCTAAAACTACGCCTAGGCGTAATTCCCATACTCCCCCATCTCCCACCCTGGGAAAGAAACAACTCATCACAGCAGTGTCGCCTGTGTCAAACCACCAAGGAGGACATCGTCCCTGTGATCTGCATCCGTCCTAGACTAAAGGACCTGAGGCATAACTTTTTACAACCATCCTTTAAACTACATGCCGTTCGGACCTCCAGGCAGGCAGTCAAACTGTTTTTTAACACCAATAACACTAAATTGAACTGCCAGGTCGTGGGGTTCTTTGATTTGACAAAGAAAAGACTAAACAGCGTTTGACGAAAATTATACGGCTCTGAGGATAACCACGAACTGATCTCAATTAACTTCTTATTTTTAATCTAATTTAACTTGATACGCTTAAGTACAAAGGCCTTTTAAATGTACATACTGGTGTTTTTATAATTTTTGTAAAGGTTTTAATTAACTATGTACAAATAAACGTTACCTTACCTCACCCAACATGGAACAGACTCCCCCTCACCTTAACAGGATGCTTGGCGATAGCCAAGATTGTAGTACTGCCCAAATTCCTATATCCCTTTAATAATGTGCCGGTCCCCCTCACTGCCTCCATTTACAAGCGTCTGCACTCCAATCTCATATTCCGCACGTGGGCTGGTAAGCAACCTCGCAAAGCATGGGAGATTCTGACCCTCCCATTTCACCAGGGAGGTCTGGGGGCGGCTGACTTACACCTCTATGCTCTTTGCACCCAAGCCCAGTACTTCCACTATGGGCTATACCCAGTACAGGTTCAACCTCACATAGCAGCAAAGGTGAATACTACCTCCCCCTGGCCATTACCACAGCTGCCTACCAGCGCTATAAGCATCCGGTGGGGATCGTTGACATGGTGGAGTGTATGCGCCGGGTGTGGGAAGGCATGCGCAGACACGACAAACACAATACACTCTATGCCCCATCAGTGTTCTTAGCACTGAACCTGTTGCTCGCCACAACACAAGACACATGCACTAGAGTGCGAGTACGACAGAGACACCGGTTTACTTTCTACAACCTATACCCGGGGGGGACATTTCATCCCCCCTTTTGTCCCCATGGCTGAACTCAACTCTACAGCGGCAGAAAGAAGCTGTGCCCTCTTATGCTGTGCATGGAGCTGTTTGTGCTGATTTTACATCGCTGGACAAACACCCGGTGCTAAAAATCATTGCAATGTAAAGCCCTCCGCCGATTGCGAAACTCCACCTAGCGCAGCAGAGTTTTTGGGTCACTTCGCAGAGTTCCACGTAGCGTGACTCCGCAAACTTCACCCAAGCCTAAATGCCACCTTTATCTCCTAGCTCCTTTATTCCCCCGTTTCCTATCAAACAATTTTCTTCCAATAAACCCTAACCAAAATGATCTGCAATCAAAATTTTAAGTAACAAAAAAAGGCCTAGTGCCTAATCAACAAGAACAAAACAGACTCATATTTCAAAATTGAACTGAATGAGGCTATCTCACCTGACTTTCAAGCCGAGCACTGGGCCATCCTCTAACCAAGTCCACCTCACGGAAAACCCTCTGCCTTACCTTTGCGCCTAGTGTTGTCGTGGAGAGGCCTGGTCCCCACTGCCAGTCATTGTTGCTGGTCACCGCTCCTGGTCAAGTGGCAGTGATTCCCATTCTTTGCACCAAGATCAAGCAAAGAAAATACTGCCTTACATTTCAGCTGAGTCTGTTGATTGCAAACAATAATGATTTGTGAATCACATAAATCACCGAGACGAGGATCCCCAGAAACTGGCAATGGAGGTAAACTGCCCGAGGAAGGACAGGAACCATATACACTCCTACGCATATGGTATCTAGCATTGCTCACATTACTAAACTCTCCTCAAGAATATATGCAAGTGCCTGGCGAAGCCCCAAAGAATGAATAAAATGCCTTCAAGAGTCAGAAAAATGTAGAGTGTCAGCTCAGCAAGCTGGCTTGAAAAGTTCACATCTTGGGTGCCAAGGTGCAATGTGTCTAGTTTTGGATTTAGGCACATCCAATAAAATAAAGCATTGCGTTTTAAATGCCAGCGCTTCTCTACGAGCCTATGTGTCTACTTCAGGGTGTCCATGGATCCATGGGGAGGCTTGGAGGTGGAAGATGGGATTGTCTCTCATCTTCTCCCGTACTTTGGCCTCTCTGCACCTAGAGGGCAGCTGATGGTCCCTCATGGAAGAAGCGGTTTCTCCTGAGGGGCCTTCAAGTCTCACCCGTTGACCCCTTTGAAAATGGTGAATTGGAAAAACTTCACCTCTAAGGTTGCATTCCTGGTGGCCATCTCCTCCTTCTCCAGTTGTTTGGGTGAGTTGGGAGCTGTCCTTGGACGGATCCTGTCAAGGGCTGGACACTAACCTTGTGGGTTCTTCTTCTTCCAGTGGAACTGCCAGAGAGGAGAACCAGCCTCTAGCACGCAACCGGAGCCACGCAGTGCCTATGCAACGCGGGCAATACAACAAACACATCATTTTCAGACATTCCTTTACCACTCAAGTCATTAGAATGACTTGCTTTAGGGAACACATTTTTGGACCCAGGTTGGATTTTAATCCCAACACATTTCCTACTGTTGCTAAGACTGGAGTTGAATAGTAAATTATACTATTCCAAAGTCCAGCGCTTCCCCAAATTAAGTTTGTTGCATTGCACGTGCTGTAGAGGCATGCGTGATAAATGCATGCGTGGTTCTGTCTTACAACCACCAGAGATGTGTGTGACACCTTCCAGTAGCCACGGTACTGTCCAGTGCTTAAACTAACCATGCAGAGGGTGTCGCCCCAGCATGAACCCTGGAACAGAAAGAAAACGCCAAGTGGCAGAAAAACCTCTCAGAATGAAGATGATCAGGGCCGAGAAGATCCAGGAAGACCCTGACTGAAGGACCGGCTGGAGACCAAGGAGGCAGAAAGTTCTGGAAACTGCTGGGGAAAAAAGGGGAACGAAATAAGCAGGTGATGAAAGCAAGGGAAAATACTCAGAAAGTGTTACAGCACTCTGCCTTCCACAGGTTTCAGCTTAATATACCTGTCCGGAAGGAAGCTCTCCTCAACACTTCCTTTCAGCCATCTTGGATTGGTTAGATGAAAGGAAAACGTGCTTCTCACATTTCCTTCTCATGGTGCAGACCCAGCTGGGCTAGGCTTCAGTTCTTGAACCTGGGAGGGGCGGTTCAGATTTCCAGAGCTCAATCGTTCAGTTAAACGAATTATTTGCTCGATGCTTGTGAACTGGACCTTCAGGGCAGTGAATCCTCCATTTCCACCTTAGTGGGTGGTAACATTTGTAATTTGCTTGACCTACAAGTCCTTTCGATTTCTCCTTCTTTTTTCCGGGTCAGGGTCATGTGGGAAGGCTGTCTCGTGGTCTGAATATCAAGGAGTTTCGCTTCTGGAGATATGCGGGGCAGCTATCAGGGTCTCTCTCGGCCCTTTTATCACTCATTGTAGGCTTCAGGTCGCCTCTACTTCTATTGTTTCTGCCTACCTCGGTGCAGTCCATATGCTTCTTTGTATATTGGGAGAGAGAGAGGGAGGGAAGGAGAGAAAGAAGAAAGGGAGAGGAAGGGAAGGAGAGAGGGGAGAGGGGAGAGAGTGAGAAAGAAGACGGAGGAGAAACGGAGAGAGAGAGAAAGAAGTGGGAGAGAGAGGGAGTGGGAGACAGGGAAGAGAGCGAGAGAGAGAGGGAAGAAGAAAGAGAGGGAAGAGGGAGAGCGAGAGAGGGGAAGAGAGCGAGAGAGAGAGGGAAGAAGAAAGAGAGGGAGGAGGGAGAGCGAGAGAGGGGAAGAGAGCGAGAGAGAGAGGGAAGAAGAAAGAGAGGGAAGAGGGAGAGAGAGAGAGGGAAGAGGGAGAGAGAGAGTGAAGAAGAAAGAGAGGGAAGAGGGAGAGAGAGGGGAGTACAAGATAGAGGGGGAGAGGGAGAGGGGGAAGAGGGAGAGAAAGGGAGTGGGAGAGAGGGAAGAGGGTAGAGAGAGAGGAGAGAGGGAAAGAGAGAGGGAAAAGGGAAAGAGAGAGGGAAGAGGGAAAGAGAGGGAAGAGGGGGGGAGAGAGAAGATGAAGAGAGAGCACAGGAAGAGGGAGAGAAAGATAAAGAGGGAGGGTGAAGAGGGGGGAGAGAGAGGAGGGGGAGAGAGAGGAGGGGGAGAGAGAGGAGGGGGAGAGAGAGGAGGGGGAGAGAGCGGGAAGAGGGGGAGAGTGAGGAGAGAGGTAGGGAACGAGAGAGGGGGAGTTGGAGAGAAGGAGAAGAGAGACAGAGAGGGGGAAGAGGGCGAGAGAGAGGGAAGAAGAAGAGAGGGAAGAGGGAAAGAGAGGAGGTAGGGTGAAACAGAGAAAGAGGGAAGAAGAGAAAGAGAAAGAATGCGGGTGTGAGAGGGAGAGGGAAAATGGAGGGAGAGAGGGAGAAGAGAGAGAGAGAGAGAGAGAGAGAGAGAGGAGAGAGTGATTGAGTGAGAGTGTGTTTGTTTTTAATTAAGCTATGCTGAGTGTTTGCCCAGCACTTTATGCACTCTGTAAGATTAACTCGAAGCCTTCAGGAGGAACAGGAGAAATGAAACAGAGGAACAGAGACAAGGGAAAATAACCGATATGGGACTGAGGAAGAAAGTGCAACCTTTAGGGATGGAGTGATTTTCTCCAAAACAGGTATGACCTTTTCTGAAGCCTGGGTGTTGCTGAGAGTTTTGTTCTGCGCCTGTGTTTGCCTAGATCTCACATAAAGTGTTTTATATCTGTTAAGTAGTTCTTCTCATTAATACACTTAAAATGTTTTAGTGAAAAATAAATTATCATTTTATGAATCAGTTGTTTCCTAATAGGCAGATACCCCAATAACACGTGAAATAAAATATATACAATATTGCACGTGAGGTGATTGCATATGGAGGAAGGAACTGCACGTACCCACAGATGTCAGTGAGAAAAGTTCACTCGTGTGTGCATTAAATGCGGGCAAATCTATATTACAGGGGCAGAAATCGGACCACTGTGCTCTGTTTTTTACTCCGAAATATTTTTCGAGAGGGTAGTGTGGCAACAGTGAATTGTTGCATGTAGGGGGGCACACTTGATTAAGGACAGCTGGTACCCGTGCCACAATGTACGGTTTCCTCTGGTTTCATGTTGCACCTGAGAATGTAAGAGAGAACCCAGCCGCAGAGCCAAGCTAAGCCCCCCCGTCCCCCCCCCCCCCCCCCCCCGGCTGTGCCCACTGGGTGGATATACCTGGACAACGACATCGGTGTTTGAAACAGAGACCTGTCATACACCGGCTGCCATTAACCCACCTTGACCAACACTGATCAGCACAGCACGTGCTTCATTTTTTACTTAACACAAAATATAGCGCTTCCGCGTCTCGTCAGGGGTGCCAAGCGCTACATAAATGTAATTTCAAAGCAGTTCAATACAGCGCCTAGGCGGATACCATCTTATTTAAGGAAGATTTGGAAATATATGGTATTTCCAGGAAACCTGTTGTAAGCAAATGGATGACAACTATATCATGATGAGGCAAAGAGATGGTCACGAGACGTCCTCGGGTTCCGGGAGGCGCGTGCTGCCTCCTGCCTGGCGATGCGCCCGTGGGGAAGATACTGCATAGACGCACGATTTAAAATGTTGGAAGAGAGAGGCTTAGATGGAGAGCAACGGAGGCCTGGGTGGGTTAAACAGAGAAGGCCAGAGAGAGAAACAAAGAGGTAGAAAGTAGAGGTGACGAGAGAGAGAAAACTAGCGCGACATGCAAAAAGAATTGGTGAAAAAGAACAAGGGATATATAGAGCTCGATGTTAAAGGCGAGAGAGTGTGAAATAGAGAGCGAAGAAAGAGTAAAATGGAGAAAGTGAAATACAAGCAAAGAGAAAAAAACGAATGCGAGCGAAGAAAAATATAGAGGACAAAATGAAGAGAAAGTGTGAAACAGAGAAAAGGAAGGAATAGAGCAAGTGTAATATAAAGGGAAGAGGATGGAGTAAGATACAAAAAGAGAAGGGGGAGAAAGATGCAAAGATATAGAAGAAGAAAGAAAAAGAGGGTAGGAGCGAGCGAGGAAGAAAATAAGACGACGATTTAAAGTTAAAGAGAGAGAAGAAAGAGAGCGAGAGAATGAGAGGAAAGTGAGTGTGTGTGTTGCGTGGGAGACAATCAAAGTCAGTGATTTGGTCATAGCGCCTAAAACACACCGATAGGGGAAAATACGCAGCTTCCCACGTGCGGCCATCTTCTGCGCACATTGGATGTTTTCGAGAGCCCTCACCGGTTGCCCCCACGGTCTGCCCTGCCCCCGCCACCATGGACCCCAGGGCCTGCCCTGCCCCCGGGCCACCCGCGGTCAGAGTCGTTGTCACCCGATGGGCCTCTTCTGGCCGCTGAAGCCGCTTCCACTGCCCCATTATCAGCTCTTCCCGCCGCACCCTCTGGCTGTGCGGGGACAAAAGGGGCTGGAAGAGCCCCCGCCCGCCCCCAGGGGGCAGCCACTTACCCTGATAGCGGGGCACTTACTGGGCAATAGTATCTGCGTCCCCGCGAATCGGAGGGGGGCTCACCCGGATTTACAGAAACCAGGATTTAATGGCAGATAAGCGCGTGCAGCCTACCCATTTCCGGTCCAATGGGACATAGTGGCCCAAATAGGACCCAAACTTTGGCGCATTTTTATATAACGCGAATTCGACCCGAAGGTACTGACAGCTTTCCATGAGCACCGGGTTCGTTAAACATGGACACATTAATGTTTGGTATACAGGAGGAGATTAAGTGATTTGCCCAGAATCACAAGATGTTGAGCCAACGAGACTTGAACCTGGTTTCCCAGCTCCAATGGCTGCTGCTCTGGCCCCTACGCCACACCCACATGTCACTAGGACCTACCGCACAGGCCAACTCGATATGGGGATGAGACACATTTTTACGGTCGCATCCTGCACTAGTTGCTACTAAAACGTAGCCTTCCGGCCCATGAGAATGTGGAAACATGGTGAGGTTCTCTTGTAAAGTGCCCTGCCCTCGAGCGAAGTTGGCGCTGCATAACACAATATATACATTTAAAAAGCTAAACCCCAATAACCAGTTTGTAAAGAGGCACATAAGCTGGAAAGCCAGAATTGGAGCACCTCACATCTACAATCGGGACAGTCGCAGAATTCCACTATATGGCTGACTAGTGATGCGTGACAACCTCGGCCTGGCTTTTAGCCAGCAGCAAGTTGAGTTCTGTGACTTGTTTATTTATTTATTTATTACTTGTAGTTTCACTTTTAACATATAGTTCGCTAAAATATTAAATGTCCGACTGAAAGTGCCATAAACAGCTTTTCGGCTATCAACCGGCCAAACACGTTCCTGAATTAAAGCGCCTGGATATCCTCACGGGTAATTAACCGCTATACAAGTCCCGAGTGATTGATTGTAAATAGCTTCTCTTGAATCCCTCCCCTGAAGCTATGCTTATGACTTGATGTCTAGAGTAAACATTAACTTTTCACTAAATTCGGTCCGTTCTTTTCTTTCTTCTTTAACTGGTTCTATTGTACAGTGCTCTGACACCTTCGGGTAAAGTCCGCGCTTTATAAAAATGCATTAAATAAATAAAAAAAAATACCAACCCCTGACGAGGCGGTACATTTAGGCGTGAATGCTGCATCCCATGGACGTAAATTTCGTTTCCATATTTCCGCAACATATGGCCTTGGCAGACCAAGCCTAACAGCTGAGGGAAGCATGCTTTGCTTAAAACTGCATGAAAAATGCTCATACTCCCAAACCAGAAAGATAGCTCAGTGGGAGAATGTGCCACCAGGCGAGGCATTCAGCAGATCAAGAACTGATCGACCAGCTAGGTTGCAGAAGCTCTCCACCCTTACCGACTGGACGACTTCCTGCCCCGGGCTCTCACGTGACCGAGCAGATCACTACTATATTTAAGCCTTAAAAAATACCATATTCGGGTGACCAGAAGGCTACATCGCAGGAGACACTTTTCCATTCCTGCTCTTTGTTAGGTCTCGCCTGTCGATGCGCATGCGCATCGAGCAAGCGAGACTATAGGGGCTCATCTACTCTTTATCTAACTTGCAAGGAATCGTGGCGATTCCTTGCAGTGCCCGTGACTTTTAAGCTCAATGCGCATGTGCATTGAGCTTAAAAGCGCGTGCACAGCCGCCCGCATTCCTCCGACACCTTTGAAGTGAAGCTTAGCTTCACTTCAAAGACCCGGCTTCTTCACACCCACATGCCGCTCTGCCCCGCTCCGCCCCCTCCCCTGAGTCATCCTGCCTGCCCCTTCCCGCCGTGTCGCATTTCTCCTCCCCCCTCCCCTCTCCCCTCTCTTCCCTCCGTCTTGTTTTCTTTGATGCTGGTATTTCCATATCTGGCAGCTTCCTGCCCTCACCCCACGCACGCTGTTTATTTATTTATATTTAATATGCAGGAGATCTCAGTTTATTTAATTTATAATTAATGATGCCGCCCACGCTGAGGCTCGAACCCTGTTCTCCTTCTCCAAAGTCGGCATCGTTATATGTTGAGCCACCTCTTCGCACCGTTTGTTTGTGCTGACTTTCTTGCTCTGCCGCTGCTGGCAGCGGCATTGCGCTTGGAGGGAACATGTAATTGACCCGTCTCGCTTCTTTTCATTTGAATTTTTTTTACATTGTCTCCTTCCTTCTGCCCCTCGCAGTTTGTTTTCCTTGCACCGTCCCTTCTTACAGTCCCTTTAACCATTTTGGTGTTGCTCAGCCCCAACTAGCATGTTATTGTCAAGCCTCCAAATATGCAGCACAAACACGACGTACAAAGAGATTAACGTGTTGCCTGGAGCACATTTCGGGAATAACATTAAATGAAAGCCCAAACACGCTTTACCGCAACTTGCTTTCACTTGTTGTCTTTGTTTCCAGTGCTATTTTAGAGCTTTGTGCAAACTACACTCTCGTTATTTTGCTGGTAATAACTTTGAGGGAATAGCGTATTTTTGTTTTTTAAATAGCTGGCAGCTTCCTGCCCTCACCCCACGCACGCTGTTTATTTATTTATATTTAATATGCAGGAGATCTCAGTTTATTTAATTTATAATTAATGATGCCGCCCACGCTGAGGCTCGAACCCTGTTCTCCTTCTCCAAAGTCGGCATCGTTATATGTTGAGCCACCTCTTCGCACCGTTTGTTTGTGCTGACTTTCTTGCTCTGCCGCTGCTGGCAGCGGCATTGCGCTTGGAGGGAACATGTAATTGACCCGTCTCGCTTCTTTTCATTTGAATTTTTTTTACATTGTCTCCTTCCTTCCGCCCCTCGCAGTTTGTTTTCCTTGCACCGTCCCTTCTTACAGTCCCTTTAACCATTTTGGTGTTGCTCAGCCCCAACTAGCATGTTATTGTCAAGCCTCCAAATATGCAGCACAAACACGACGTACAAAGAGATTAACGTGTTGCCTGGAGCACATTTCGGGAATAACATTAAATGAAAGCCCAAACCCGCTTTACCGCAACTTGCTTTCACTTGTTGTCTTTGTTTCCAGTGCTATTTTAGAGCTTTGTGCAAACTACACTCTCGTTATTTTGCTGGTAATAACTTTGAGGGAATAGCGTATTTTTGTTTTTTAAATAGCATGCACGAAAACAGTATAATTTCAATTTGCACCACTTATTTCCCATGTTTGTGTCAATGTAAAAATCGACCCTGCACACCCAGCACCAGGGCCGTGTGCCTCAATGATGCAGTACACGCACCAGTAACTGAAATATGACGAAAGACTGAAAGGAGTAGCTACAAGCTGTGCTCTAGTTCTGCTCTCCAAAAAATCAGCAAAGAAACAAGCAATTAAGAACATTTCATTGAAGAAACCATTGAGCAGGAAACAGAAGGAAATCCTACAGAAAGAATCCTAGAGAAAGAAGCTTGAGGTATGTAAACACTTTTATTATGCAAAGGACGTCAATTTCAGGATGCTCAGATGCTCTCATTGGAGTGAAGCGATGGCTTACGTTGAATGAAGAAGCAGCTCTGAGCACTTCAAGAACAGCTGTAGTTTACCACAAGGCACAGAGGCTCTGGCAAGCTTGCATAATGTGGCGGTAGTCCACATCTCGTCATCTAGTGCCCCTCCCTCTGACCACATTATAACACGTTTGTGCCGAGTTGGCTCTATGGTTTATGCAGGAATGAAAAGAAACAAGTAAAATGCATCAGAGATGAGAAAATAAAAAACAGCGAATCTTTCGTACTAAAAAGATGTATGTGAAATAGTTACGAATCTGTTAAAATATGAGCGACAATCCTCAAGTCATCCACAACTTACACTGGTGCTGTTCACTGAAGGGTTCACACTCTGCTTATTCAATTGTTGGCCTCTTGCTGAGATGGTGAATAAAAAGCTATTTAGTGTTCATTTGTATTAGAGCATGAATTACAAGATCAGCGAGTAGTAGTGAGACCACCCAACAATTCTCCATCAGTTGGCAAGTAAGGGGCCATTCTAAAATGGCAACACCCAGATCCTGGACTGCCTAACTCTCGGCCCACCCATAGTATAGTCTGGTAAAGATGATGCTCACGAGTGCCTGTGCAGCAACAAAAAATATCAAAAATGCATAATCTCGCCGGCGCTGAACTATGGATCGATAATTATTTGTCAAATACATTTTTAAAACATAAATGTTCCTCTAAGGCACATGGCAGATGCTATCTGTAGCCTTGAAAGTCCATAGGCCCTGAGAAGTGAAAGGTGATTGGTGAGGGCAAGTTGTGCTAAGACATACTCCTAAGCTTGTGTGCTCACCCTCACCCTCAAACCTTCACCCTCAACCCCTCACTCACCCTCACTCAGCCTCAACTACTCTCACTCACCCTCAACCCCTCACCCTAACTCACCCTCACCCTCACTCACCCTCAACACCTCACTCACCCTCACCCTCACTCACCCTCACCCTCACTCACCCTCAACACCTCACCCTCAACCTCAACCCCTCACCCTCACTCACCCTCAACCCCTCACCCTCACTCACCCTCACTCACCCTCACTCACCCTCACTCTCACTCACCCTCAACCCCTCACCCTCACTCACCCTCAACCCCTCACCCTCACTCACCCTCACCCACTCTCACCCTCACTCATCCTCAACCCCTCACCCTCACACAGTGCACTAGGTCTCAGACCATTTCAGTTAGAGCTTTAAGAAATGTTTATGGCTTTTTTTATTTGTAATTCTTTAGCATTGGCTACAGGAAACAAAAATGCTAAACATTTACAAAAAAAAACCATAAACAATTCTAAAAGCACTAACTCTAATGGTGCGAGACCTATTGCATTTCCAATGCTTGTTTTTCCATGTAATCATGACCATGTTGGTCCAATTGGCTCAATGAAAATTATCAAAGACTACAACTCCCAGGATGCACTGATATGCTAAATCGAAATGCAAAGATGTGTCACGCTCGCAGGGAGTCATCTGGTCGCCCTACCCAGGCGTATTGTGCATTAGGGGGTGAAACACGTGTGCGCGGATGTTACCCGAATATGCCAGAAGATGATCTTTAAAACAATGGTGCAGATTTATGAAGGCCTTGCGCCGCCGGTGCGTCATTTTTAACATGGGAAAAAGTGACGCACCGGCGGCGCAAGGCCTTCATAAATCTGCCCCAATAAATATATATATTCATAGCAACAAACCCTCTGACCAGAATAATTTCAACAATAGTTTTCCCTTAATAGTAATTTGTTTTGCTATTCATGCTATTGTTCTAACAATGCTGAAAATGTTGCTGGACATGAACATCTCAGTTGAACTTAAAAGGTCAAAGGTCAGCCCTTGGATCGCAGCACCTGCTCAAAGCCAGTCTGGCATGTGCTACGCTCTCAAAATAATGTTTTGAGGAACGATGGTAGGACATGGGGCCCTCGCAGCGCGCACTGCATCGCAAAATGCGATGCAGTGCGCCCTACGAAATTCGTTTTATTAATCAAATTGTTTACTTACCTGTAATTATCCAGGTGCCGGTTTTTAGCCCTTTCCACCCTGCCCCGCCCCCTCCCCGCCTCCCTGCCCCACCGTAACTCCCTCCACGGCCCGCGGCTCCCTCGGGATCTTAATCACATCTGTCACAACATGAGGCACTCAGCGGTCTGCTGTAACACCACCCGACATTATTGGCTATTAGCAAACAGCATTCTGGGACTCGTAGTTTTCTCTTCACAACTAGAAGTATGACATAAGAATCACAGCATGCTGCTGGGTAAAAAACGGGGCTTGTATAAGGTGCGACACCAGGCTTTGGGGCTCCTCAATTGACCAACCAAGACGACCTACGGTAATTTAAACATATACATGTCACCGCTATGTCACGACCTGGTGCCAGTTAGTAAGATATTACACACAGCAGTTACTTGAAGAAAGGTAACCACAAACAATATAAACATGTGGTTTATACACCGATTTGGACCTGAATTTGTTTTTTTCTAAGCGCTTTATTTAATGGTTGTTACGGTATTGAATTACTTAGTGCCAGTGTATCGACTTTTGAAGGATGAAGAGCTCAATTGGATCAGCCATCCATTTTAAATGCTGACATAAGGTTTATTGTAAATGAGCATTGTAAAGTGTGGTTCTCGAAAATTGTAATTTTAGGAAGGACAGTAAACTGCAGGAGGGGGTATAATTAATTCCCGCCTCTTCTCTTCCCTTCACTCCATCAGTCATCCCCGTCAGCACCCCCCTCTCGCCGGCCACCCTCCACGCTGCAGTGTGACATTTCTCGAGAGCTGTCGCCTTTTCCAGATAACGCAGCGCCCATTTGTTCAGGATTTAGGGGTGACAGCTGCTGGCTCTGGGGGCCGAATCGCTGCATTTTCCTCCTGCGACTTGCCCGGCCTTTACTGTATTTTACAAGCCACGAATTAAATAATAAACACAGCTTTTTTTTTTTTTTTTACTTCTGCCTGTTTTTTGTAGGGCGTTTGCAGGGTTATTTGGTCCTCTGTGCCGCATAATTCGAGAAGCACAGGTAACGGAAACCCCCTGTAAAGTGGTTTGAGGCCTGTCATTACGAAGTTGGAAGCAGTGTTGCGCAGTGAACCATGAAATATTGCCATGTTTCACGGTTCGCTGTGCTATACGGGATTTTATACACTGCATTTTGAAAATGTAACATGCAATGTATGACATTTTGTGTGTGGTGTGCAGGGGGCATTATTTCAATATTAGATCACTGCTGATAAGTATGTCCGGCAGCATACTTACTCATTTTGTTTAGGATAGTGCCTACGTTTTTGCAAGGGTTTCAGGGCACTGTAGGCTAATTCCACGTCACGAGGTCGCTGTTGCCCGGTCCCTGACCTTCCTTTCACATCTCATTACACGCATGTGTGAAGCTCTAATGACTTTGAATAAAATACAAGTCCCAGAATGCACCGATGTGGCAAATAAAAGTAGGTCAGAAAACAAAAGTTTCCCTGCATTGGAACGACTAATTAGCCGGATTATTGCAGATCGATTCAGAGGTTTCTTGACCCCCCTCTCCATTTGGGCCAGGTTTCTATGCCTCCTCGCCGCCCCCACCCAGGGGTTCTTTCTTCCAGGGAGGGTTTCCAGGCGCCCCCACGCCGAGACTGACTCCTGATAAGAGGCAGAGTCTTTTCTACTCAGAGAAGGTCGAGCTAATGCCAGCACAAACAAGATGGCGACCCCCTGCAGGGCACCCCTTCATGTCTTTGCACCCCCTTCCCAAATCCCTGGGTAAATCCCCCCCCCCAGATCCCGGATTTGTGGTGTAATCTGCCGCCTGCACCCTTTGTTTGCCTTTATTTTCGTGTTGTTCTACCTCGACACAAACAGTGTGTGTTGTTTCCCTTGGTGTTTGCCCTGTCCACAGACAGGTCTAGAGAGCATCTGTCTCCATCCCTGGCTGGGCTGCCCCACCCCCTGCCTCGACGCCCCCTCCTCCAATCAAGGCGCTTGATGCCCAGCGCTTAACCTGGCCATCACGGGGCGCTTTCCAGAGCCAAAGGCCTTGTTTATCCAACAAGCCCCCACCCCTGCGTGCCACCAATCTATGATTCCAGTTGTGGGGTCATCAGCATAACAAAGCCCTGGGGGTGCAGAAGCATGAGGGGGGGCTTCCTTCAACATATCCCATCATCCTTAGCAAGCGCGACCCAACTTTCGGAGAGGCCGGACCTGGAACAGGTCTGGAGCAGCCGGGACGACCGAGAGGCCAAGCATAGTAGGGGCCAGGCAACCCGGACTAGCAGCAGCTGAAGCCTAGCTTAACGCCAGCAGCAAGGGCTCAGCAGCAGCGCTATCAAGCGCCCCAGCAACATGGAGCAGCAGAGGCCTGGCTCCAGCAGCAAGGGCTCAGGCCTGGACTAAGCAGCAGCGTTTACTAGCATCCCTTCGACCCAGCAGGGAATTCGGGCCGCACACCACGTTGTGGCCACTCACCTTGGAGCAAACGGCTAGCGCCATGAAGCCAGCAGCCCCGGGACCTGCAGAGGCACCGCACCCTGGATAAAGCCGTAGCGGAAGGTAGCGCCATGAAGCCAGCAGCATGGGGTCAAGCAAAGACAAAACACCCTGGACCAATCAGTAACCCAGCACCAAAGCGTAGCAGATGGATAGCGCCTTGAAGCCATGAGAGGCGCAACACCTTGGGACTAACCTAGCACCCTGGAACAAGCTGCGGCACCGGCCCCTGGCACCCTGGACGAATCGGGACTTTAGTTTCCTGGGCCCAGAAGTACGCCCGGGCCCCAGCAGCCCCCGGGCATCATGGGGCCAGTGGCAGCCCAGGGCAGGGACTCGGGCGCGCCCAAGGGGCCCTACCCTGGACACCCCTTGCCCCCAGAGGTCGGGGGCTCCCCCCACCCCATGTGCAATGGAGTGGACCAGGCCCCAGTAGAGGTCATGGACTCCGAGAAGGAGACCCCGGGGAGAGGGGGCTCCGGGGCGGAAGGGGACCCCGCCCGGGGGGAGCAGGCCCAGAAGGAGAAGGTCAAACGGAAGAAGAACTACCGGCGCCACGCCAAGCCCCCCTACTCCTACCTGGCCATGATCGCGCTGGTGATCCGGAACTCCCCGGAGAAGAGGCTGACGCTGTCCCAGGTAAGGTGCCCCCTCCACCGGGCTCACTGCATGCTAACACCGCCAACCCCCGCTTCCGGGGTCACACAGGCTGCCATGACCCGCTCTCACCCCTTCCAGGGCACTGTCATCAGGACTCCGCTTTTCTTTAGGAAACGCTTCTTTTCAGGCCAGTCTACATAAACTATAACTCCCAGAATCCTGTTGTGACGCGAAAGCCAAGTACTGTTAACAGTGCCCTTGTGATTGTAGCGATGCACCCCTCTCATCCCAAGACACAGAGGGGCCGATTTACAAGCTCCTTGCGCCACTTTTGCGTCACTTTCCCCGCGTTAAAAGTGACACAAGGGGCTTGCAAATCGGCCCAAAGTTAATTGTGCAAAAGGATTCCGTGTCCATACACTACACCCTTCCCCCCCACCCCCCTTGGGCCTCACAGATCACAATGCAGAGCCTGAACCCATTCGCAGCGCTTCTGCTACCCAACACATCCCACTTTTTAACACAACCTTATCTTTTCCAAGACACCCTTTAATGGCACCTATTTGGAAGCAAGTCCGTGCCCCTATGTACGGGGGAGTTGGTTCACACAGCTCCTCTGCCCCGGGCCCGCCAGGCCTCGGGGTTACTGTCTATCCCTTGAACGTGAACCCTTTCTGACGAAGAATGCGCTCCTCATTTCAGCGCCGCTCTTCATGTTAAGATGTGGAGCTGGCAACGAACATTGTAACTGTGGCGAATGAGTCTCTGGTTTAGGCACAACACAGATTGAAATATGGAATGAGGCATTACATGTATTAACACAAACGGAAGCCTTACAGAGCATGCTGGGACCTGTAGTTTTCCTTTCCTTGCGCCGAGTATGGATCCATAGTGGCTCGCATGCGTGGTGCCTGTGACCTAACGTCACTCTCGTGACGTAGGACTAGCTCACGGCTGTGCTGCCCGGCAACTGCTTGATAAAGCGGGTCCTTGCAACCCCTACAGACTTCTAGAATCGATAACAAGCAAACCTAGAATTGGGGGCTACATAACTGCCACCTACGATGTGACACATTAAAACTGCCGACTTTGGTCCTGGAGACAGGGTTGGAGCCTCGGGGTCGCGGCCTGAATGTGTAATGTAAATACGGTGCTCATGTAAACCGCTCCAATACCTTTGGGTCGAGTTCGCGCTATGTAAATATGCAAAAAAAACAACAGTCGGGCTTTCAGTCAACTTTGCATTCTGGGACTTGTAGTTTCACTGTCACTCATAAGCTAAGTTTACAGCCCTTTTGTATTTCATGGTCGACATGGGCTTTCAAGTCCGAGAATGCTGTTGGGTAAAAGCCAAAAGGGGCAGGGGGTGTCGCGTGACATCATGCCATGGCATCACTTGGCAGCTCTGGCGAACGGCGATCCGCCTGCACGTGTGGTCCTCTGCTCATTTGCTCGCTTTAATCTCAGGGACCCCAGCTTTCCCCTTCCTCTTCAGTCTTAATTGAATATTTTCGCCTCCTCCCAACCCCCCCCCCCCCCGTCTTTTCACTAGGAAGCCGTGTCTCTGTCCCAACTACTTGTGCATGAGAGGAGGTTTAATGGATTGTAGCTCAAAATATGAAAGCATGTTTGAAGCACATCCTGGGGTTCTTGACCCACCCTCGATTGTCACAAACCTGTCTTCAGTGCCCATAGGACGGTCTGTGCCCCCTCCATCACACGCCTCAGACATGTTTTCAGTGCCCATAGGGCGGTGTCTGGAGCCCGCCCCAGCCCCTCCATCACATGCCACAGACATGTCTTCAGTGCCCATAGGGCGGTGTCTGGAGCCAGCCCCCCATCACATGCCACAGACATGTCTTCAGTGCCCATAGGACTGTGTCTGAACCCAGCCCCTCCATCACATGCCACAGACATGTCCTCAGTGCCCAAAGGACGGTGTCTGACCCCAGCCCTTCCATCACACGCCACAGACATGTCTTCAGTGCCCATAGGACGGTGTCTGGAGCCCGCCCCAGCCCCTCCATCACACGCCACAGACATGTCCTCAGTGCCCATAGGACGGTGTCTGGAGCCCGCCCCAGCCCCTCCATCACACGCCACAGACATGTCCTCAGTGCCCATAGGGCGGTGTCTGGAGCCAGCCCCAGCCCCTCCATCACACGCCACAGACATGTCCTCAGTGCCCATAGGGCGGTGTCTGAACCCAGCCCCTCCATCACACGCCACAGACATGTCTTCAGTGCCCATAGGACGGTGTCTGGAGCCGGCCCCAGCCCGCCCATCACACGCCACAGACATGTCCTCAGTGCCAATAGGGCGGTGTCTGGAGCCCGCCCCAGCCCCTCCATCACATGCCACAGACATGTCCTCAGTGCCCATAGGACGGTGTCTGACCCCAGCCCCAGCCCGCCCGTCACATGCCACAGACATGTCCTCAGTGCCCATAGGACGGTGTCTGGAGCCGACCCCAGCCCGCCCATCACATGCCACTGACATGTCTTCAGTGCCCATAGGACGGTCCCTGGAGCTGGCCCCAGCCCCTCCATCACACGCCACAGACATGTCCTCAGTGCCCATAGGACGGTGTCTGGAGCCGGCCCCAGCCCGCCCATCACACGCCACAGACATGTCCTCCGTGCCAATAGGGCGGTGTCTGGAGCCGGCCCCTCCATCACACGCCACAGACATGTCCTCAGTGCCCATAGGAAGGTGTCTGGAGCCGGCCCCAGCCCGCCCATCTCATCGCCTGGCTCTGTCTTTGTCTCTGAAGTACAAGGTGAGCGGCGCCCATTGTGGTGCAGAATACCCCCCTCCCCCCCCCCCTTCAACTCTAATAGATCAGGTTTGGTAATTGCTGTGTGGAATTGGGGTTGGAGGGGTAGTCAGGAAGGGTAAATGGCCTCGGGGTGGCCATTACTTATTTTTGATTTTAAGGCCCCTCCCTGACCCCACCTCGAGGTTTGGCCCACAGTAATATTCTGCTTTTTGAAAGAGCGCGATGTTTCAATTGCAGACCCTGGGCGAATGAAATGCGGAGCTGGCGGCACGTTAAAATCAGCCGCAGGCGCATTAACCCATTGCCTAATCTACACCACCCACCAGGGCCAGCTCTAGGGCGGTGCGATGCGTGCCACCGCACCAGGCGCTAACTTGGGGCGAGGGTCGCCAAAAGACACTGTTGCACAGGGCGACACCAAAGTTAAAGCCAGCACTGCCACCCACTTACCTCATGTTCTTCCTACGGTAATTGTATGTATATATAGCGCTTACTACCTTCAATGAGGCATTGTAACAATATCCATTACACATTCACACCGCCTTGCAGTAGATGGCGCTCTAACATAAGGAATAGTATAGTTTACTATTCCAACACCTTCTCTGCTGTTGCGTAGGCTGGGAATGGAATAGTAAATTATACATTCCTAATGTTACGTCGCCATCTACTGCAAGTCGATGTAATGACGCGTAGTAATGGCATTGCGTGGCAACCATACGGTCGTTGTAACAACCTCGTTGTGAAGACACCCGATGTAATGACTCTCCTATTAAAGAGTCATATCCCACATACACGCCCACATTGGCAACTGAGTCCTTCGTGTGTTGCTTTATCACATGAATAAATAAATAAAAGAGGTGGGATGTTTGTAGGCACGAGGAATCTCGTGCAAACTTTAGCACACCATAACAAGCATTGGAAATGCAATAGGTCTCGCAGCATTAGAGTTAGTGCTTTTAGAATTGTTTATGGTTTTTTTTGTAAATCTTTAGCATTTTTGTTTCCTGTAGCCAATGCTAAAGAATTAAAAAAAAAAAGCCATAAACATTTCTAAAAGCTCTAACTCAAATGCTCCGAGACCTATTGCACCGTGTGAGAGTGAGGGTGGGTGAGTGAGGGTGAGTGAGGGTGAGTGAGGGTGAGGGTGGGTGAGGGTGGGTGAGGGTGAGTGAGGGTGAGGGTGGGTGAGGGTGAGTGAGGGTGAGTGAGAGTGAGGGTGAGTGAGGGTGAGTGAGGGTGAGTGAGGGTGAGTGTGAGGGTGAGTGAGGGTGAGGGTGCTAGTAATTACAGGAAATTAGAACAGGAAATAGCGTAGATGGAAAGCGTTTAACAAAGTGAAAATTAGCACATGAGGTTCTGCAAACATCCTCATCGGGGTAGCACAGATCGGCAACTCTAAAAACACATTACTTGAACAGCGAATGAGACGTGAAATGTATTAGGTCACCTGCCTTATAAAGGATTTAAAGGTTAATAACTAATTAGAAATAATGGTCTCACTCCGAAGATCTATTAATAAACCTCTCAGCTCATTAAATACATTCTATACGCCGTCACAGCAGGCGTTTTTAAATATCCGATAAAGGGAAACCCTACTGAAAGGATTCGTGCTGTTGCAGGGAAAATTGGTTCCATTTGAAACCCCACACGTCACGGGGTTCAACTCACAGTGACAGAACTCCAATGCACCGCTCAGAGTGAGATGACATGCCCTGAATGTTAACTCCTCTTTACTTACACGCACCGCCGGCGGTGTAGATGTTAAAAAGTGGGCTGGGTGACGTACAGTAGGCCAATGCCACTGAAAATAAAGTCTGATCAGCTAGCGGCCAAGAAAGTCGCAAAGTCACATACATAATAAAGCATCTAGGTTTCATAAAAGGTTAATGCTCCCTAAAAGCACGTTTCTTCTTCGTGCTGAGGAAAACGAAAAAACCGAAAGAAGCGCTTAACTCTAGTATGCTTGCAACGTATCCTTTTGAATGAGCACCACTAGACATGCGCAGTATTTAACGCTTTCAGTGAGGTTCGCGGCACCATGCCAACAGCTGCACGGTGCCTCCCTTGCGGGTGGCGACATTACGCTGCCAGTGCAGGAGGCCCAGGACCAGTGACGTCAGCTGCGCGCACACACACACCGCACGTCGATGCAACCAAGACCGACGCGGCATTACAACACTGGCAGGTCCAGGCGGATCTCGGGAGCCCATCATGGGAACACAGAACAAGAATGAGCCCTCAGGAAAAGTTAAAAGGCTGCATGCGCTTGCTAAAGCCGACTGCCTAATTTAACCAGCATGCAAAGCAGAAAACACACGCTCATGAAAGTGTCTTGTTGTGACCCACACAGGACACGTTTGGAGCGACTTTGACGGTGTTCAGTAGCAAACGGCAATCGTTATAACACGTCAGCCCGCCTATGCCATAAGTAAAAGTAGCAGTGCCTCCGTGTAGAAGCATGAAACAAATCGTACTCACCTCACGGTAGAAGTAGGAGAAATGCGACACGGCGGGAAGGGGAGGGGGCGGAGCGGGTAAAATAACAAACAAGACGGAGGGAAGAGAGGGGAGGGGGGAGGAGAAATGCGACACGGCGGGAAGGGGAGGGGGCGGAGCGGGTAAAATAACAAACAAGACGGAGGGAAGAGAGGGGAGGGGGGAGGAGAAATGCGACACGGCGGGAAGGGGAGGGGGCGGAGCGGGTAAACCAAGACGGACGTGCACGCGCTTTTAAGCTCAATGCGCATGCGCATTGAGCTTAAAAGTCACGGGCACTGCAAGGAATCGCCACGATTCCTTGCAGTGGATAAAGAGTGGATAAGTCCCAATACTCTCGCTTGCTCGATGCGCATGCGCATCGACAGGCGAGACCTAAAAAGCAGACATTTGTTGGGAAAAACAATTAGAATCAGTTTAATGTAACTTAGTTAAAAAATGCTTTAGCTCAGAAATTAAAGCAACTGTCAGATGATTTCTTGCCTATCTTGTACCAACGGTCAGGAAAAAACTTTTTGGCATAAATAGCTCCTTCCTGAGGATCAGTATGGCTTTTTAGACAAAGTATAAGAAGTAAAACCCAGACTTTGTTTTACTTTTTAGGTCTCGGCTAGTGTGGGCTGTGCTTGCGCAGTCTCGCTGGTGAGATTTTATTAGGTCTCGGCTAGCGTAGGCTGCGCCTGCGAGTTCTTATGTTTCTAGTAGTGGGGCTTAAACCCGCCCCTCTTCTCCATTGGCTGGCTGCCTAAACGGTGGCCAGCCATTGAAGAAGAGGTTTGTTTGTAAATTTACGCCCTGTCCTTTTCGGATTGAGGGGCGTGTTTTTTCCGTTTCTTTCTCTCCTCTCCTCCAGCCAATGGAGAAGTGGGGAGAAAGAAAAACACACCCCCAAAGGACGGGGCTTAGAGCAAATGGCCAGCGCTTGTTCCTTATCGCTTCTGAGACAGCTTGAGACTGTGTGACCATTGAGCGCGCTGTATTTATTTTGATAAGCCTGCTTTAAGGTATTCTTTATGATAATTATTCATACTTCTGGCGGCAGACGAATATGACTCGAAGCACATACAAGGCCACGCAATTGCAGCCTTGACACGCATTCAGCCGGTTTCACAGAGCGCCGAACGTCTTTGTGTGTTTTAGGATTCTAAAAAACGTCGCGTTAAACTCTGGAGTTTTTTATTTCAAAGTACTTTAAAAAGTAAGCCGGTTTTGCCCGGTTGCAAAGCTTCCACATTTCAAAATGGAGGCGGCCTTGAAGCCCCGCCTGACAATGGCGTAATGAATTTAAATTGGACGTCCCACTCATTAGGACGAGGTCTCGAGCCTCGGTGACCTCAGGCTGCAGTGGGAGCCCAGTCATGGCAGTTTTTATTGCCAACGTGTCCTTTCTTTCCTACACTCCAATCTAAATAATGCGGTCACTGGACCTTACCAGCTTCGTCTCGGATTCTCTTCCTTTGTGGATACACTGAAGGTTGTTGTAGTAGAGTGCAGAGTGCCATTTTTTTTGACAAGGAGTCATAAAATTCAATGTCTAAAATGTGAGAAATCGTTTTTCAGGCTAAACGCATCCTGGCATACAAACGTAGGAGCAAATGGTCTCTAAGACAAAATAACGCCAGTCATTGGTGAGGTAAGGTGCCAATGTCAATTCTTCTGCCTCAGGCTTTTCAGTTCTGTGAGCAAAATGGAAGACCGAGCAATTGACCGAATTGGTAGCCTCAGCCTAAGGAGTAAAAGGATGCTTGGGTGCAGACATAATCGAGAATGAATGCTTGATTTCAACATACGAGAACACTTGATAGGCTCCTAGCCTCTGTTCCCTGGTTGTGCTCGTTTTTCTTGCCTCTGTTCCCTGATTGTGCCCGTTTTCTTGCCTTCTGCCTCCTGACTGTGATTGTTTTTCTCGCCTCTGTTCCCTGGTTGTGCTCGCTTTTCTTGCCTCTGTTCCCTGGCTGTGCTGGTTTTTCTTGCCTCTGTTCCCTGGTTGTGCTCGCTTTTCTTGCCTCTGTTCCCCTGTTGCACTCGCTTTTATTGTCTCTGCCCCCTGGTTGTGCTTGTTTTTCTTGCCTCTGTTCCCTGGTTGTGCTCGGTTTTCTTGCCTCTGCCTCCCTGATTGTGCTCGGTTTTTCTTGCCTCTGCCCCCCTGATTGTGCTAATTTTTCTTGCCTTCTGCCCCCTGATTGTGCTCGTTTTTCTTGCCTCTGTTCCCTGATTGTGCTCGGTTTTCTTGCCTCTGCCTCCCTGATTGTGCTCGGTTTTTCTTGCCTCTGCCCCCCTGATTGTGCATGTGAAAGAATATAATCATGTAAAACAGTTGATTGGTCTTAGCTGGAGACAGTTCTGACAATACAAAGTGCATTTACGTCAATTCGAGATATAAAACAAATAACAAAACTAGGTATAGAAGATCAGCACTTCACTTCAATTACTTTAGGGCTAGTGTGTGTGGGGCTCTGTGTGTGTGTGTGGGGCTCTGTGTGTGTCTGTGGGTGCAAATGCAATAGGTCTCGCATTTGCGAGAGATTAAGCTATTACTCTCCACTACTCTCTAATGCTTACCTATTCCATTGTAAATGACAATACCATATATTTATCAGTTTGAAAAAAAAAATACATGGAAAAAAATGACATTTGCAATGCCAATAGCTCTATGGTGGAGCAGGTCAGATATAATATGGGGTGCTTGGTGGATGAAAATTTTGTGGGCAAAATGCATAGGGTCTTGAAATGAATTCTCTTGGCAACCGGTGTAATTTGGAGATGAGTTTTGAAACTAGCAAGACTTGGGGAGCGCAAAGAGAGTGCGTGCTGCTGCATTTTGTACCCTCTGCAAACGCTGACATCCAATCCGCTATAGCCAGCATATCATCCTGAAATTTAATTAATTTGTGAAATTTAATTAATTTGTGATCGGATTTGTTAATAAAGGAAATAACCAGCTGAGTGTCATCAGCATAAGATACTAATGACAGTCCTCCGCTTTTCGCCACCACCGCAAGAGTTTTGATGTAAATATTAAAGAGCGCGGGACTCTGTGCTTATCGCTGTGGAACACCATGCTGAACCGCGAACTTCCGTGAGAAGTAAGGGGGTGCAGTAACCTGAAATGATCTGCCATCCAAAAATGATGCAATCCAGGCAAATACAGCACCACTAACCCATATCTCCTGCAAGCAACGTAGCAGGATCTCATGACATACCGTGTCAACCGGGGTGCGAAGATCGAGAAGAATTAAGGCTACAGTCTTTTACTCATTGAACAAGTTCTGTAGATTTTCTGTAACTGTCAATAAGGCGGATTCAGTGCTATGAGTGATCTAAAACCATTCTGAGAGGTGTCCAATATCTCATCTGACTCTATAAATTTCGGCTTGGTGGAATTGACATAAAATTCAGTTGCTTTAGCCAAAAACAGGAGACGAGAAATGGGGGTGGTAATTTTCTGGGTTGGATACACCCCAAGAAGGTTTCTTCAGCAGTGGCACAACTTTGGCATGCTTCCATGTGCCCGGTACTGTTGCCATAGCCAAGGATAGATTAATCAGTTCACCATATGTCGGAAGGAAATGTTTCTGAAATTTACAGATTTGATCAGGTTTCATAGGGTCTGCTGGAGAACCAGTTTTAAGTTTATTGCATAAGATCTCCATCTCTGACTGGGATAGTAAAGGAAAAGAGAGCAATGAAGGAGCCAGGGGGGTAATCCCTTCCTTACAGTTCACAATGTCCTTCGACCTGTCATTGTCCTTTGCTTTACCACTCATTGTTGTTTTTTTTTTTTTTTTATATTCTCTACCTTGTTAATGAAATAGATAGCCAACTCATCGCACTGGATATTTGAAGTGACTGGTGGTTTATCTCCTGAGTTGGACATCTTCAAGTCTTTAAGAAGAGAGAAGATTGTCTTTGAGGGGTTATTACTATCCATGATTTTAAAGGCAAAATAATCAGCCCTAGACTTACATAATAGCCTGTAATATGCTTTAATGGATGCACTGTACTGTCTTTTTGCCTCTGGGTCATTCTAGAGGCATGTATTCAATATGGCTTTATGGTGATTGCTCAGATATATAATCGAAAGGGTTGAGAGATTATGATGGCTAGCCGGTCTGAGTTACTACGACCCCACAAGTACCCTGGACCCCAAAGCTTTCACTTAACAAGAAGCTAATCCCCAGGTATGCTCTGATATGTTGGTTTATGTCAAAGACGTAATGCAGACCTCCATTCAATTCAAATCCTGTGAAAGGAGGGAACAAGCACAGATGTTTGAGAATTGTCACTTCTATCCTACCCCAGGTGTGAGCGACAATTGTTTCTATTATGGGTATGGAACTTCCAACATAATGGGGGTTCCTGATTTCAGGGGCTGTTGCTTGGCAAGTTCCACCAGAAAGATATCTAGGTACATGCCGTATTTCAAAAATGGGAAACAGTCCCATGCACATCTAGAATCAGAGGCTTGGGAGAATTTAAGTTGTTTTACGTTCTGCTGATTCAGTGCCATAATGACCACAGGCATGTTTACTGTGAGAATCCTCTCTTCCCATTAGGGCATGAGGGGATGGAGCGGTTCACTGGAACACCCATGATGGATCCAGAGTACAAAAGAAGGGGTCCGACGGACAGCAGAGACATTGATTTAAAGATGGGGTCTGGCGACGGTAGAGAAGAGGACTTCTACATGGGGTCCGACAGACATTCAGTTCAGTTTTTAGGTGGATAGGTGTTATCTGTACCCAAGAAGAGGACTGCCTAGCTGCTCCACTGTGTTCGTGTCTCCCAAAGTGGAATACCGACATACTGATCTGTTCCCACGGACATGGAAGCCTCTTTTGTAGAAATGTAGTGAGTGATGTTGGCACTAACCTGACATGCCCATCCACGACACCTCAATAGACCGCCCTATCAATCGTGCAAAAGAGTTCTTCTTCCAAGGTGGTGGTCAGGCAACATCTCTAAGCAAAACCCATGGCACCACAGCACGTCAGGACCCCATAGCTGGTTTTATGGTTATCAGCCAGGGAACTGTGCCTGAGCTGGCCATCCCTACTTCAGAGGGAGGGGATGAGGAAACTGAGCTTGTTCCACAATATTGCGCTGCATATGACCACTTTACTGTTGTCCTTGGTTGAGTCTTACCAGTGTGTGGACTGTGGTAAAGGGTTCATGCTACAGCGTTCCAATGCTCAATACAGTAACTTACCAACACTACACCACTCAATGCCTAAATACAGCAATAAAAAGGCATTGCTTGCAACAGTCTCAAGCGTCTGACCATAGCTTAATCCAAAAAATCCAAGGCAAGCCTCGAAGGAATCCAAGCTGGCCTCCCAGCCCCGATTCTATCATCTTGGGCAGGGCGTAAATATGGATTTGTTGCTATAGAAACCTGCAGCTCTCCACCATCTAGTACGTGTTACGAAAATTAGCAAAGACCTCATGCATATAGATCAGATGACTAATCAGTAACTGAAAATATATTGGTATCGATCTACTGCTAAGTCTACTGACTTGGAGAGAGATTGATGATCTGGAAGATCCCAATAGGAGAGACAACCGTAGAATGTTTGGCCTGCCTTTGGGGTGGAAGATGGTAAGAACAACTGAAAGCTTGGATCCCTGCACCCCACACATCAAAAGAATGTTCAGGATACCATCAGACAAACAAATTCAGGAACGTTTCCCAGATATGCGATCTTTAAGCCATTGCGATGTCAGTGTGGAACACATTTTATCTGGTATGAGGAAAACATAGAAAAATGTTGTCTGGTAAAGTGCAAAAAAAGACATTTCGTAGACTCATGTACAGGGACCAGTTCAAGGTGAAAGGGTTCTCTGTCCCTTCGGAATAAGTTGAAGGGTTTCAATTTCCTGGTTTATTTAGTGGATCCCTCCAGATTTAGGGTTGTGCACAATGGTGGGGGGGGAGTTTGCGGGGAAATCTAGTGTTTCATGAGCTCCCAGTATTTTAGACTTTTTTTACCAGCATTCCAGAATCTGATAAGGCCACTTGACTAAGGACTGTTTGTGCCTTGAGTTGATGAGCTGTTGATGATGTCTCTGATTTCATATTCTTTGTAACCCACAAGTAAGAATTCATCCTTTTGGTAATGCTGGATTGCTTCCACATTAGTTATTGACGAAGCAGTTTTTCCTGATGTGCCAGTTGGCATGTATGCCTTCTTGAGATATACATAGAGGGAGTTTGTGTTGATCTAATTAATTTGTTATCTGCTTATAATTGTGGGTTTTCTGAGCCGATTCGTCTTGTTTACATGGTATAACTGATTTTACCAAATTTACGGATTTATTTATGTGGTAATTCTGTTTTCCAGTCATGATATGGCTGTTTCGTATTGGAGCAATTTATTGTATTGAACTTATGATGGGTGAGGAAACTGATTTTTAGCGGGACCTTTAGAAGTATGGTGTAGGAGAGGGAAGAGGGCAGATTTTAAAAACGTAGGGATTATGGCTTTTCTATCCTTTTGGATTTTCTTCAAGCGGTAGTTCGCTACACTTATCAGCTTCAGGTTTGTACTTGTACGTGTGCATTAGCAACTTTGCATTTACTTTACCACGAAAATTGAGCCATTCCTCTGTGATGAAGGGTTCCCCTGTTTAAAAAAAAAAAAAAAGAGAAAACACTCTTAATAGATCTTAGCCATATCTGTCACACTAGGAAGTCACTTGTTGCATTTTATTATTTAATGAGTGAGTACTTCAAATGTTCTCTCCATCAACACCAAAGGTTTCAATTCAATATGCTTTATTTTTTTATTTACAAAAAATCATAAAAGCAGTAGCAATAAAATCAAGTATCTGTCCTGTATATTTCATATCTAATAAAACATGTTTACAAATACAATTATCTAATCAGACTGCTAATCTTATACAGTTGTCCTAAAAACATTTATAATTAAAATGTATATCCTAGTTTTTCTGCCTCCAATTACATTCCTTAAAAAATCCTGCTATAAGCCTGGTAAAACCCTCATTGTTTAAAAATTGCAAAAACAACGATGCTTGACGACATTGTCTAAAACCAAATATATTTAAAATTGGTAAAATTCACCTCTTTCTTTTTACTGAGTAGAATTAAAAAAAAAAAAAGTACCACGTGTATTGTGGACTGCACTGACACGTCATCACGTGGATATTTACTTTTCGTTTTTGACCAGTCATCCATTGCAGGAAAAGATGTTAATCGGGTCAGGACAAATCTATCCTGTATAGTGTATACCTTCCCAAAAATGTTTTCTTACTTTTCTTTTCTTATTTTTTTAGGTATGGCTGCATATGGTATGTAGTCAGTATCTATTGATTAGACTGGACTGTTGGCCTACCTATTTCTGCAGAAAATGCGATTGCCTTTAAAAGAGTCATACGCTCTTTTAAAATCCTTTTCTAGTAAGAGTGTAGAGCTTGGGTCCTCATAGTGTTCTGGATTTCCTAAATTGTGCATAAAATATATTATATATTTGAGCCATGGTATCAAGCTTAATACAGTCTCCTATGAAGTCCCTGTTAAAGATGGTTTTCATGTTGGTCCATATTCTGTGCCATAGAAGAACTGGTTGTATTTTATTAAATCAGTTACATAGGGTAACCCCAACTCTTCGTGGCATATATATGTGGGAGAACTACCTGGGACGACTAGAACAAATCTTAGAAAGGCATTCTCCACCATCTGTGGGGGCTGGACATCAGTATATCCGCATAAAGCCACCGCGTATATGGTGGTGGTAATGCATTTTGCCCTATATATGCTTAGAAATTCCTCAGGAGGTCTTTTTCCCAGTTTTCTTGCAACTTTTGCTAGGGCAGCTGTAGAATTCAGGAATAAAAGCTTCCTGGATTTACCTGTCTGGTACCATGGTCCCTGTGATCGAAAAGGATGCCTAAATATGGAAATGTCTTTGTGGGTTCTATCTTTTTATTGTCTATGTATATGTCTCTGCACTTAGTGCTCCCTCTACCACACTTCATAATAAATGTCTTTGAAATGTTTACTCAGAGACCCAACTTCTGCATATATACGGTGAAATACGTTAACAACCATTGGAGCCCCAATTGTGTGAGTGACATCGAGACTGCGTCATAAGCTTGGAGGAGGGCCAGTATAGGGCGGCTGGCAATTTGTGGCAAGTCCTGGTACTGATCCACCAATGCTTTTTCCAATCCATTGGTGTAAAGCGCAAATAAGAAAGGTGCCAGGATACAACCCTGTCTTACCCCCTTCTCTACTGTGAATGAAGCCGTACATTCGCCTTTTACTTCATAGCGTGCCCTAGCTCTCATGTTTGAATATAGTTGTCTCAGAATATGTAGGAGTGGGACTTCCACGCCACATTGGCCAGTATGGTCCATCATTTATCATGTTCTACGCAATCGAAAGCTGCATTTAGGTCAACGAAGGTCAGATATAGTCTGCCCTGTTTGGCCACTACAAACTTTCTGATTAACAAATTTAGGTTGAATCCCTGCTTGGCCATACCCAGGCCAGCCCGTAAACAAAACTGCAACTCTGATAAAGTTATTGTCCTCGTACCAATCCTGAAGTCTGTTAAGTACTATGCACCCCACCACCTTGATCAGAGAATCAAGGAGTGATATTGGCCGATAACAGGGTTCTGTCGATCCCCTTTCTCGAAGATCGGTACCAGGAGTGATTCTGAACATCATGTAGTGAACCCTGAAGAGCAACAAGGGTCAGGAATGGTGCCCATAGCAAATTGGCTTTAAATAGATCCAAGGCACACCGTCCGGGCCAGGTGCTTTACCACCCTTGCTAGACTTAATTGCAGTGTTTACCTCATCTAAAGTGACGTGGCGATCTATTGGGTACACACTTAGAGCAGTTGATCCCTGGGCTGGCTGATTTTCAACAAAATCTAGCTGGTCTTGTGTGGATTTGTACATGTGTGAGTAGTGTTACACCTATTTGTCTTCTCCAATGGCGATTTCCATAGTGGGGGTATCCTCAGGTACCAGGAAGGGAGCATTGACCGCTTGCCAAAAGGCAGTGTTATCTCTGGCCAATGTAGCTTCATGTAGGGCTGCCCATGCTCCGCCCCCCCCCCGCTTCCACCATGCGCTCTTTCAAGGCCTGCCTGTATTCCCATTTTCACTCTTTTATCTCGCCACTATTTCTTGTTGTTTTTTGTAGAGCATGCTTCAGCTTCGTGCATGCTTTCGTGCATCTAGAATTAAACCATCCTTGGGGCCTCTTATGTTCCTTTTTTATTTTCCATTGTTATGTCCTCCTTAATTCCTCTAGTGATCAGTGCATAGGCTTCTAAAACTTCCGGATGAGCGGTGGCCTCATCTAGACCGGCTATAAAGGCTGATTGAGGCTTACACACTATGGGCCATGTGTATCAACACATTTCCCCATAGACACAGAATGGGCAAAACCCTTTGATACATCCGGCCCTATATTCTTAGTGAATTCTACTGGGTCCCCCATCGACCACCGAAGGGCATACCCACTCATTTTATTCAACGAGCGTGTGGACTTGCCCATGGTCTTTATCGCCTTTCTTGGCAGTTGAATGGCTACACTCAGGGGAAGTGGTCACTTAAAGCATTCTTGTGTTTTAAAGCCTTTAAGTTAAGTTAGATGTCTATTTGAGATTCTTATATAATCAATAATTGATTTCACACCTCTCTCATTAAACGTAAAATCAAAAGGCACCGAGGGAGTACATAAATCGTTAGCCAAGCATAAATCAAACCTAAACAGGATCTCATTTAAACAATCCCCATAGTTTGACTGTGGGAGGTGGGTGTAGTTCTTGTTGTCATCGGATAGTATACCACAATTCCCCCCCCCCCCTTTAAATGCACACAACCCACTATTAAAGTCTCCACCCCAAAGAACTATTGTGTCTTTTACGGATCGATTTAATACATTAAGATCTATACTCATTTTCTTCAAGATATCCAAAATGTGGTCCGGCAGGGCATTATTATAAAAATACATCATGACTGTACAGTGATGTTTGTTTCAATGATAGTACGTTGGTAGTGGGTATCAGAGATTGCCAGGGTTATCCTATTCATGTTCATATAGTTTGATACATACATGGTTAGCCCTCCTTTGGATCTCCCATGTACCGATGCAGTATAATAATTCTTATACCCACTAATGTGCCCAGGTTCCTCTGCCAGGTCTCCTGGAAACAAAGAATATTACTCTCGTAGATTGGTGTGTACAGCACCCAGCTCCTCTCTGTAGACTCGTGTGTGTGTGTGTAGAGCACCCAGCTCCTCTCTACAGACTCAATCAATCAAAGACATTTATAGAGCGCGCTACTCACCCGTAGGGTCTCAAGGCGCTTGGGGGGGGGGGGGTGCCGTTACTGCTCGAACAGCCAGGTCTTGAGCTTCTTCCTGAAGGAGAGGTGGTCTTGGGTCAGGCGCAGGTCGGTCGGGAGGGAGTTCCAGGTCTTGGCGGCCAGGTAGGAGAAGGACCTTCCTCCTGTTGTCGCTCTTCGGATGCGGGGGACGGCGGCGAGGGCGTGGCTGGTTGATCGGAGGTGGCGTTTGGGAGCGTAGAAGTTGATTCGGTTGTTGAGGTAGCTCGGGCCTTGATCGTGTAGGGCTTTGTGTGCGTGGGTGAGGAGACGGAAGGTGATTCTTTTGTTGACGGGGAGCCAATGCAGGTCTCTCAGATGTCCGGAGATGTGGCTGTTTCGTGGGATGTCGAGGATGAGTCTGGCTGAGGCGTTCTGGATCCGCTGGAGTCTCTTCTGGAGCTTGGCGGTGGTTCCGGCGTAGAGGGCGTTGCCGTAGTCCAGTCGGCTGGTGACGAGGGCCTGGGTGACAGTCTTCCTGGTCTTGGTGGGGATCCACCAGAAGATCTTCCGTAGCATGCGCAGGATGTTGAAGCATGACGAGGAGACGGCGTTGACTTGTCTGGTCATGGAGAGGGAGGAGTCCAGGATGAAGCCCAGGTTGCGTGCGTGGTCCGTCGGTTTGGGTGCGGTGCCCAGGGCGGGGGGCCACCAGGAGTCGTCCCAGGCGGAGGGCGAGGAGCCCAGGATGAGGACCTCCGTCTTGTCTGAGTTCAGTTTCAGGCGGCTGGTCGTCATCCACTCGGCTACATCTTTCATCCCTTCGTGCAGGTTGGCTCTGGCGGCGGCGGGGTCGTTGGTCAGGGAGAGGATCAGCTGGGTGTCGTCGGCGTAGGAGATTATGTTGAGGTTGTGTTGGCGTGCGATGGCCGCGAGGGGGCTCATGTAGACGTTGAAGAGGGTGGGACTCAGCGAGGATCCTTGAGGGACGCCGCAGATGACTTCGGTGGCCTCTGACTTGTACGGTGGTAGGCGGACTCTCTGTGTTCTTCCGTCGAGGAAGGAGGTGATCCATTCCAGTGCCTTCTCCTGGATTCCGACCATGCTGAGGCGCTGCACTAGGGTGCGGTGGCAGACAGTGTCGAATGCCGCGGAGAGGTCTAGGAGGATGAGTGCCGCTGTTTCTCCGTTGTCCATCAGGGCTCGGATGTCATCGGTGGCAGCGACGAGGGCGGTCTCGGTGCTGTGGTTGGCTCGGAAGCCAGACTGTGAGGGGTCGAGGGATCCATTTGACTCGAGGAAGGCGGCCAGCTGTTTGTTGACTGTCTCCTCGATGACTTTGGCCGGGAACGGGAGGAGCGAGATGGGGCGGTAATTCTTGAGTTCGGTGGGGTCCGCTGTAGGTTTCTTGAGTAGGGCGCTGAGCTCGGCGTGCTTCCAGCTCTTAGGGAAGGTGGCGGTGTCGAAGGAGGTGTTGATAATGTCCCGCAGGTGGGGTGCGATGACAGCGTCGGCCTTGTTGAAGACGTGGTGAGGGTAGGGGTCGGTCGGAGATCCGGAGTGGACGGAGTTCATTGTGCGGACGGTGTCTTCGGTGCTGATCGGAGTCCAGGCGCGGAGGGTGGTGGTGGGTGGCGTTGCTGCGGTCGTGGCGTGCGTCGGTTGGATGCTTAAGCTGTTGTGTATGTCCGCGATCTACTTCCACAACAAGGAGGCGAGGGAGTTGCAGAGGTCTTGCGATGGGGTGATGTCGTTGTTTCCGGCGTTGGGGTTGGAGAGCTCTTTCACGATGTTGAAGAGTTCCTTGCAGTTGTGTGCGTTGTTGTCCAGCCGGTCCTTGTATGCAGTTTTCTTGGTGGCTCGGATCAGTTGGTGGTGCTACCGGGTGGCAAGCTCGGGTGTGTATAGCACCCAGCTCCTCTCTGTAGACTTGTGTGTGTGTACAGCACCCAGCTCCTCTCTACAGACTCGGGTGTGTATAGCACCCAGTTCATCTCTGTAGACTCGGGTGTTTACAGCACCCAGCTCCTCTCTGTAGACTCGTGTGTGTGTGTGTGTGTGTGTGTGTGTGTACAGCACCCAGCTCCTCTCTACAGACTCGGGTGTGTATAGCACCCAGCTCCTCTCTGTAGACTCGGGTGTTTACAGCACCCAGCTCCTCTCTGTAGACTCGTGTGTGTGTGTGTACAGCACCCAGCTCCTCTCTGTAGACTCGGGTGTGTATAGCACCCAGCTCCTCTCTGTAGACTCGGGTGTTTACAGCACCCAGCTCCTCTGTAGACTCAGGTGTGTACAGCACCCAGCTCCTCTCTACAGACTCGTGTGTGTATAGCACCCAGCTCCTCTCTGTAGACTCGGGTGTTTACAGCACCCAGCTCCTCTCTGTAGACTCGTGTGTGTGTGTACAGCAACCATCTCCTCTCTGCAGACTCGGGTGTGTACAGCGCCCAGCTCATCCCTTGTAGACTCGGGTGTGTACAGCACCCAGCTCCTCTGTAGACTCGGGTGTGTACAGCACCCAGCTCCTCTCTGTAAACTCGGATGTTTACAGCACCCAGCTCCTCCCTGTAGACTTGGATGTTTACAGCACCCAGCTCCTCTCTGTAGACTCGGGTGTGTACAGCACCCAGCTCCCCTCTGTAGACTCTGGTGTGTACAGCACCCAGCTCCTCTCTGTAAACTCGGATGTTTACAGCACCCAGCTCCTCCCTGTAGACTTGGATGTTTACAGCACCCAGCTCCTCTCTGTAGACTCGGGTGTGTACAGCACCCAGCTCCCCTCTGTAGACTCTGGTGTGTACAGCACCCAGCTCCCCTCTGTAGACTCGGGTGTGTACGGGTGTGTACAGCACCCAGCTCCCCTCTGTAGACTCGGGTGTGTACAGCACCCAGCTCCTCTCTGTAGACTCAGCTGTACAGCAACCAGCTCCTCTCTGTAGACTCAGCTGTACAGCACCCAGCTCCCCTCTGTACACTCAGGTGTGTACAGCACCCAGCTCCTCTCTGCAGACTCAGGTGTGTACAGCACCCAGCTCCTCTCTGCAGACTCAGGTGTGTACAGCACCCAGTTCATCCCTTGTAGACTCGGGTGTGTACAGCACCCAGATCCTCTCTGTAGACTCGGGTGTTTTCAGCACCCAGCTCCTCTCTGTAAACTCGGGTGTGTACAGCACCCAGCTCCCCTCTGTACACTCAGGTGTGTACAACACCCAGCTCCTCTCTGCAGACTCAGGTGTGTACAGCACCCAGCTCCTCACTGCAGACTCAGGTGTGTACAGCACCCAGTTCATCCCTTGTAGTCTCGGGTGTGTACAGCACCCAGCTCCTCTCTGTAGACTCGGGTGTTTTCAGCACCCAGCTCCTCTCTGTAAACTCGGGTGTGTACAGCACCCAGCTCCTCTCTGTCGACTCGGGTGTGTACAGCACCCAGCTCCTCTCTTTAGACTCGGGTGTGTACAGCACCCAGCTCCCCTCTGTAGACTCGGGTGTGTACAGCACCCAGCTCCCCTCTGTAGACTCTGGTGTGTACAGCACCCAGCTCCCCTCTGTAGACTCTGGTGTAAACAGCACCCAGATCCTCTCTGTAGACTCGGGTGTTTTCAGCACCCAGCTCCTCTCTGTAAACTCGGGTGTGTACAGCACCCAGCTCCCCTCTGTACACTCAGGTGTGTACAACACCCAGCTCCTCTCTGCAGACTCAGGTGTGTACAGCACCCAGCTCCTCACTGCAGACTCAGGTGTGTACAGCACCCAGCTCCTCTCTACAGACTCGTGTGTGTATAGCACCCAGCTCCTCTCTGTAGACTCGGGTGTTTTCAGCACCCAGCTCCTCTCTGTAAACTCGGATGTTTACAGCACCCAGCTCCTCCCTGTAGACTTGGATGTTTACAGCACCCAGCTCCTCTCTGTAGACTCGGGTGTGTACAGCACCCAGCTCCCCTCTGTAGACTCTGGTGTGTACAGCACCCAGCTCCTCTCTGTAAACTCGGATGTTTACAGCACCCAGCTCCTCCCTGTAGACTTGGATGTTTACAGCACCCAGCTCCTCTCTGTAGACTCGGGTGTGTACAGCACCCAGCTCCCCTCTGTAGACTCTGGTGTGTACAGCACCCAGCTCCCCTCTGTAGACTCGGGTGTGTACGGGTGTGTACAGCACCCAGCTCCCCTCTGTAGACTCGGGTGTGTACAGCACCCAGCTCCTCTCTGTAGACTCAGCTGTACAGCAACCAGCTCCTCTCTGTAGACTCAGCTGTACAGCACCCAGCTCCCCTCTGTACACTCAGGTGTGTACAGCACCCAGCTCCTCTCTGCAGACTCAGGTGTGTACAGCACCCAGCTCCTCTCTGCAGACTCAGGTGTGTACAGCACCCAGTTCATCCCTTGTAGACTCGGGTGTGTACAGCACCCAGATCCTCTCTGTAGACTCGGGTGTTTTCAGCACCCAGCTCCTCTCTGTAAACTCGGGTGTGTACAGCACCCAGCTCCCCTCTGTACACTCAGGTGTGTACAACACCCAGCTCCTCTCTGCAGACTCAGGTGTGTACAGCACCCAGCTCCTCACTGCAGACTCAGGTGTGTACAGCACCCAGTTCATCCCTTGTAGTCTCGGGTGTGTACAGCACCCAGCTCCTCTCTGTAGACTCGGGTGTTTTCAGCACCCAGCTCCTCTCTGTAAACTCGGGTGTGTACAGCACCCAGCTCCTCTCTGTCGACTCGGGTGTGTACAGCACCCAGCTCCTCTCTTTAGACTCGGGTGTGTACAGCACCCAGCTCCCCTCTGTAGACTCGGGTGTGTACAGCACCCAGCTCCCCTCTGTAGACTCTGGTGTGTACAGCACCCAGCTCCCCTCTGTAGACTCTGGTGTAAACAGCACCCAGCTCATCCCTTGTAGACTCTGGTGTGTACAGCACCCAGCTCCCCTCTGTAGACTCGGGTGTGTACAGCACCCAGCTCCCCTCTGTAGACTCGGGTGTGTACAGCACCCAGCTCCCCTCTGTAGACTCGGGTGTGTACAGCACCCAGCTCCCCTCTGTAGACTCGGGTGTGTACGGGTGTGTACAGCACCCAGCTCCTCTCTGTAGACTCGGGTGTGTACAGCACCCAGCTCCCCTCTGTAGACTCGGGTGTGTACGGGTGTGTACAGCACCCAGCTCCTCTCTGTAGACTCGGGTGTGTACAGCACCCAGCTCCTCTCTGTAGACTCGGGTGTGTACAACACCCAGCTCCTCTCTGTAGACTCGGGTGTGTACAACACCCAGGTCCTCTCTGCAGACTCGGGTGTGTACAACACCCAGCTCATGCGTAGACTCGGGTGTGTACTACACCCAGCTCCTTTCTATAGACTCTGCTGTACAACACCCTTCACCCTTCTCCCCTCTGTACCTCGCTCCCCTCTGTAGACTCGGGTGCTTCTGCCCCGGGTGACGCTGTGGGGTTTTCCATCCCGCCCCGAGGTAGCAGAGGGGGTTGCGCCTTTGCTGCGGAGTCCAGAGGATGGAAGTTGCCGCCTCGCTTCACCTCCTCGCCGCGCTTGAAGCGTCCCTTTTAATCCCCTCTTGCGGGGCGCAGCGGGGGGCGGCGGCGGCTCAGGCCCGAGGTGCATCTTCTAAGAGTCTTAGCGGGATTGGATCCTGGGCCGGCCATTGTGTCAAGGATCACACGGCTCGACTTAATTCCGCCGTTCAAAGGTGGTGATAAGGGGGTGAGCTCGGATCTGACAGGCGAGATTACAGGCTCTGGAGACGGCGGTATCAGCAGCAGAAGCTCCCCGCGGGGTCCCGGTCACAGAGAGGGGCTGACGAGACAGCCAGGAGTCAAGAAAGTGAGGCCCGTGGAATGGAATGTGAGAGCTGCGCAGAGCGGTGTGTGCTGAAGGGCACAAGCAGAGCAGAGTGAGCCGCCGAGCTCGACGAGACCGTGACCGGCACTGAGGCCTGGAAAGTAACTTCAGTAACCGAGGGAGAAGCGGGGGCAGCGTGACGGAGGCTCATAGAAGAGAGGGCAGGAGACCCTCTAACACTAACGTGACAGCAAAGAGAGGGGGGCTGCCGCGTGTTAATGGAGGGGGGGGGGGGGGAGTAGACTTAACCTACGCACACTGGGCATGAGCGCTGGGGGGGGGGGGGCAGCACCCCAAAAATAAAGTTCGGGGTTCAGAAAATGCAAGAACAACAAAAATCACTTTACATTTTTGCTTTTATCTTGCCACATTTGCTGGGCTTCGAGGGCACAGGTCATGCCCTCTGACAAATTGCTGCTTATGTTTTTGACACGGGGATTGGTGTTTACTTTCCTTTCTCTCACTTGCAAAGGGGGTTGCGCAATAGGACATATATATTCATCCATCCACTGGGTCCTGCATCTCTGCTCTCATCATGTGACATGAAGAACAGCCAGGCTCCCCAGACCAATCATAACGCTGCAATGCAGCATTGTAATTGGTTTTGAGCGTTTTTGTGCAATGCTCAACCAGGGAATGGGGGCCTGGACATGTTGTCCACACCGGCTGTAATGCAGCCTGCATGGAAAACAGGGAAGTGCGCATGACTGGTTTGGGCGGCCTGAGAAGGCCAACCAAACAGTCACTGTGCACTTAGGAGAGGGCTAACCACTCATCCCCTGCTCTGAGCCCCGCCAACCCACCCGCAAAGGAAACCTAAAATGATAACTCAAAGTTATTATCATTTTATATTTACTTCACTTTACACTGCTCAAAAGCAGTGGGGCGATGCTCCTTCTCCATAGCAGAGGAGCCGCCGCTGTCGCTACCGTCAAATGAGGTATCTGCTCTGTGGAGCTCTCTTTGTGTCTCTACATTGCACTGTTTCTCTGAGGGAGCACCCATGTCTCTGTGGAGCAGTAGCAGTCTGTACATCAGGGTGTCTCCATCATCGTTGCCTTGGAGCATTCTGATCCTAAGATGGGCCCTTCATGATATCTGTTCAGTTCGCTGATGTCTTTGCCCTCTGAGCCAGGCGAAGGAAGCCTAGCTGCTGGCTTTATTGGGGTGAGAGTTTTTCTGAAGGACATTCTATAGGCCTAACGACTCAGGTTTCACTGGAAAAATAGCCGTCAATGAAGGTGCCTTCAACTATGGCCGTTGACTGAGTTGAGCAAAACCAAAGGGGGTGATGGACGGAGTGTTGAACAATGCAAGCACTCATCCCCAGTCAACTGATTTGGGTTTAATCCATTATCATTCTTTAGCTCACTCCGCCACCCCAGTTCAGACATGGCCATATGCAAATCAGTCTGACCCTGTGCCTCATGGGAACAGTCCAGCCCGAACTGCAAAGCCATGTCTTCCCTGGACCGAAAACCAGCATCCTGGGACTGTTTCTGGCTAATTAGCCGTCATCAGCCAGGATAGTTTGAATCCAGTGACAAAGTGAGCAAGGGACGCACGTCTGGGCATACCCTGCCAACTTAGGGCGAACAAAGCGATACCAAAGGGGATGATGGACGGAGCGTTGGAGCAAATCAAACACTCACCCCCAGTCAACTGATCTGGGTTTAGTCCATCATCTTTCTTTAGCTCACTCCGCCACCCCAGTTCAGACATGGCCTTATGCAAATCAGTCTGACCCTGTGCCTCATGGGAACAGTCCAGCCCGAACTGCCAAGCTATGTCTTCCCTGGACTGGAAATAAGCATCCTGGGACCGGTTTCTGGCTAATCAGCAAAGTTGACCGAGTTTAGGCAGTTGTCACCATCAAAGACGCAGTGATAGTCAATGAGGCTATAGTCTATGCTCAAGGTATGACTTCGGTGCCCAGGATGGTGATCTTGTTATCACCAAGCATGCTTGCTGGCAGGCATAGACAGTGTAGTTATTGATGAGTCTCAGTGGACTTGGACTGCTTCTTAGAGGACTGGTGCAAGGGCTTGCCTGCAGTTTTTGATGAGTTTAATCATTGATTTAGATGGCATCTTATAAGTGGCAGGCCAAGGAGATGCTGTGAAGTGCCTATGCTGGTCTTCGAATTTTTTTTTATTTATTTTTTTAAATTTCCTTCTTTAAAGATTATCTATCTACACGGGGAGAGACACAGAGGGTTTCAGAGTAAGAGTCAAGCACAGACAAAATAATGGCTGCTACACAAAGCCTACTGGACGCCAGCCAGACTTGCAGAGGTAGGGGTTAGAGAGAGCGACACCTGCTGGAACTGCAAAAAAGAGAGAGGAGACCGTGCGCACCTAATCTTCCACTGTACTTGAGTCAGGGCCTTTTGGGCCAAAATCACAGATTTCATCACAAAGGCAGTGGGGAGGGACATACAGCCACGCTTTGTAGGACTAGTGATGGCCTTCATGGCCCCAGACCTCCACTCAAAAGAGGACAGACACCTGATAGACCTCCTCCTCACGGCAGCAGTCAAAACAATTCTAGCAAACTGGAAAAACACAGGGAAGGCCACTTTCAAGGGATGGGTCAACTGGATCACCTTTCTAAGAGGGGCCGACAACATAGCGGCAACACATGCGCCCAACCACACAGCGAGAGGCGAAATGTGGTCATCCCTAGACATACATATGGGTACGTACAAACCTCCATGAGATGGTCCTATAGGAGTCTCCACTTCACCACTGACCACCTGTGCATGGCACAGCACAACCATGCGATAACTCATCTCTATCTCCACTTCTTTCTCCTTTTCACCCTCTTCTCTTCATCTCTCACTCACCTTCTTTTTCAACAAGGGTGCAACAAGATTTTACAATGTGCCTACACTACCGATCTTGTGATATATGCTCCAACTTGAAGCCCGCCAAGCCCGTTGTAACTCTTACGGAGTCCGCGAGGCAATGCTATCACTGTACTGTGTGTATATATATGTGTGTGTATATATATATATATATATATATATATATATATATAACTTGCTAATAAAAGATTGTTGAAATAAAAAATAAAAGAATCAAAAGATGAGGCTTAGACCTGCTCCAGCCTTAATTTACCGTCTTTAGGAAGAGCCACACCGTCCGATGAATTTACACCTGGCAACAACCCACTGGAGATACATGAGGTCTCTGCTGCTCTGCTGTTAAGAGTCTCGCTATTGTCATTTTGGGAAATTGAGCACCTCTTTGCCTTCATGGGGTTGATCATGGTACATCTTCCTTGCCTCGCAGCTTTGGCATGGGTTGAGGAAGTCTCTGGCGAGTGTCTGAAAAGTTTCAGTGCTCCATCCATCATCTCCTTGTGTTTGATTTGTTCACCCTAAGTTGGCAGGGTATGCCCAGAAGTGGGTCCGTTGCTCACGTTGCCACTGGATTCAAGCTAGCCTGGCTGATGAGGGTTGCTAGCCTGAAACTGGTCCCAGGATGCTTGCTTCTGGCCCAGGAAAGACATGGCTTGGCAGTTCCATGAGGCACAGGGTCAGACTGATTTGCATATAACTGTGTCTGAACTTGTGTTGCACATGAGCTAAGAAACAGGCACAGCCAACCAGATGGAAAGAGGTTAGGAAGCTGGTTACCTTGTTAGACGGTGCTAGGGGGAGCCCAAGTGTCAAAGAAGAACACAAAAAATTTAGTCAAGTGCTGGAACGAGGAAAAAAGCACAGCTCTGAGGATTCCCTTTCTGTCAGCATGACTTGGGGAGAAAATCAGCACAGCTCTGACTCGGTGGGAAGCTTGGGCTCGGAGCCCCTTCACCACATGGTTGTTTCGGTGTTGCTTGAGCATATGGGACACTGCCCAAGTACAACTGACTTCCAAATATCCCCACCCTGATGATGGGGAGTATTCGACCATGTGAATCTATGAAAGATCTAAGGTTGGAGAGTTGGGATGTTTCTATTGTTTATAGTCACTCAGGGACGGTTTAAAATGTGTTGTGTTTTTAAAAATAATTTTGTAACTATATCCCACTGTTAATGTGGGACATTGCACATCACTTGAGGTATTGTAGCCCATTTAAAACCTGTTTCTTTGGTCATTCCACTCTCAAAGTTCCGACTCCTACCCTGGTGTCGGTGTCAAAAGGCCGTTTTGATATGAGTACAATGTTTCCATGAAACCCCACAGTGTAACACAGACGGGCCCATTGTGCAAGTCACCTTGCCAGTTCTGTCGCCTACTGTCCACATTTCGCTGGTGTGGTGGACGTAGTCTCCAGCACCATTTTACAACCAGCATCTTGGTCTTGTTAATATGTCTTTTAGACCCCGCAGAGAGGCTGTGACCATCCTTTCATTGGTGGGGTACTGTCCACTGTATTTCGAGTTCCCTGTGAGGTAGACGGGAATCTGTGCGCCTCCACTGAACCTGCCCTTATGTTGGCGCTGCTGAAGAGACTGCAGCTTTGAGCGTCCACCATGTTTTAGGCTGCCAAACAAGAACATGCTTTGTTTTTTAAGAACAAATTTCCAAAGCATGAGTTTGTACTTGAATACCAAAAAAAAGAATGGGCCAACACCAGTTTTGTCCATGCATGTGGTGGTTATTGAGTGATTCTTTTACTTTGGGCTGCCATGTAAAACATATAAGTCAGGGGCACAGAAATCTAAGATCTAATCTGAGGGTGGCCATCTATGTGACCCGGTGGCTCTGGAGCCAGCAGAGGGTGTACGTCTGTAAATGGTAAGTGACTCTAAACGGAGCGGGAGAACCATGAGTTTGGCTGGACCAGAGCATTGCTGACTTAGGACAGGGCTGCAGTTTCAACAATCTAAAGGGCACCATGAGTCTGTTTAATGCCACTGCATCGAAGTACTGCCTGCTCATCGGGTGTTGGGTCGCCTTCTGGCTGGTACGGTTACAGAATGGCCGCTATGTTTCTTCTAAACCCCTGCCTTCTCCACACTGTATTCTTTCCCTCCCTGCTTGTATAACCAGGTTACATTGTTGCAGAAATGATGGAAGAAGTGAACTCTTGACTCTGAATGTGAGGCTAACACACAAACACCATCACCTGTCAGCCTTGCAAACCGAATAGAAAGCAAAATTCCTAGGGGTTTAGACTATTTCAATAAATCATCAACATGAACAACATGATTCCAAGAACTCAGTGTGGAAGTAATATAACTACTTTAAAACATATCGGAACATTATTTTATTCATTTTTTTAAAATAAAAATTGACATGAAAAAGACGAAGCAACATTTTGATGCATCATGATTTAGGTGCAATATAATTGTTATTTGATATTACAAAACCAGAATTGGTCTAAAATCGAAGAAACACATTAATACATATACATACACCTAATCCATAACAATCTTTATAATCGACAAGTAATGTGAGGTGGCTGGAAGATGAATGTTCTCTACGCGCGTTTTGCCACTGTGAGTGCCTTCATCAGGAGGGCCACAAAATCTTTCTGTATTTGTTGGTGTGTGAGCTTCAAATAATGGACTGTGGGTGTGCCAATAACACCAGACCGGATTCTGCTAGCTCAAAAGTGTCGCTTATGAGGGCGATGGGTGTAGAAGCTATCACACTGATAGATTATCATACGCGGCGCTGCTCATACAGATAAGCAGTTAAAACAAGAGAGATTCACACAGGAAAAATAGCTCCACTCTAGTTGTGAGCTTATAGTTAACGAATACTGTAAGATGAGACTATTAGGTGGTATTCCAGCTTTTTACATAACCACAAAAAGCTCTGCTCACCCAGGTTTGTAGTCACCGGTCAGCCTTTTAAAGTGTGTTTTTTAATATATTTTTGTTTTCCAGATACTGAAAGAGATCAGCACCCTCTTCCCTTTATTTAAAGGAGACTACCAGGGTTGGAAAGACTCAATCAGGCACAACTTATCCTCCAACGACTGCTTCCGAAAGGTAAGACTGGTGGACTTGACGTTGGCATGGAAAATCTGAGTTGAAGACTGAATGCCATGTGCAGCCAGTACCTACTGTCTTGACTGGTAGAGATGGGGGGGTTGTGTTTGTGGAGTTTGGTAATAAAAATCTATGGACTTCTCATAGCGCCACGGCTTTTCACCTTCAAAGTGTAGTAAATACCAGTAGTATCAGGATCCCAAATGAGTTTTATGAACCTGAGATCGGCTGATCGGAATGGATCAGTTGGGATATAAGTCTGTGATTGCTTCTTGCATGTCTGACGTGGGGTGGTGTGGAGAGCAACAAAACGATGGATTTAGGCCAGATCTCTGTACTGTGGTGAATGTATGAAATTGTTCAGCATTCTGTCCATCAATTGTTGTTTTTGATTGCTTCTTGCAACCAGATCTGAGATACGGTCCCACAGGGTACGATGCTAGTTTATCGGTGCAATGCAAATTAGAAGATGAGCATCTTGGTGCGATGGCGCCTGCTTGGTGTAAGTGAGCTTGTAATGGGCATCTTGCATTCCAGGCGTGTTAAATTTGTGGTGGGACCAGAATATATTGTAGGAGCGAGGTATGCCAATGTGCAGTTGTAGGCAGTACAGATTACTATGCAACAGGCCTCTTCTAGGGAGGACGTGCCTTCAGATTATGTTCACTGTCCTGTAAATTATGTGATGGTGGGACATGATCTGTAGATAGTAGGCGATGTGTACAGGGTGGCTGGTTTTTGTATGATTTTAAAGGATTGTGTGTGTGTGTGTGTGATATGATATTATATATATATATATATATCACGTTTTGGTCATTTTTAGTGCACAAAAGGCAGCCCCTGTTTCAGGGTGCAAGGTAATTCAGCAGTTATGGCGTAATGTCTGTGAATAACAGATCTCATTCAATTGGGTGGAGGGGGGTATTTCTTTTGCTCGATTTAACTGGTATCCAAGCGTAACCTTGCTTACATTTAGAAAATTGTAAAGACCAATGAGGCATAGCAGGTAAGATTAATAGTCTTTATTCAGTAAATGCCCTGACACTGGGATGCGTGTCCTCTCGGTACAAGAAATACACCTCAACTGTCCTCCCAACCGCCGTCCAGCTCTAGAACCTTGGGCATGTGCTCGCGGCCAGGGAGACAGCGCAAGGCATGTGCAACATAACACGAGACATGTACAACATAACACATCTCCTTTTTATCAACAGAAAAAAGTGCAATGCAATAGAGTGGGTGGATGAGAAGTAAGTAAGGAAGGAATAGTGGGGAAGAGGATTGGAGAGAGAATGAGGAAAAAAACAGGGGAGAATATGAGCTGGTGGACCATACAATAACCATGTGTAATACACACACACACACACACACAGCCACACACACACACACAGAGACACACACACACACAGCCACACACACACGCACACACACACGCACACACACACACAGAGCCACACACACACACACACACAGAGAGCCACACACACAGAGCCACACACAGCCACAGAGACAGAACATAACTCACTGTTGGAGCATTCTTGCCGGAAGGACAGAGGTTTAATAACATCCCGAGGTCCGGTTATACACAAACACATTTTGGAAATACAAACAGCCGCAGTGCTGGGGCTAAAGTGTCGCCGCTCAGCCTCGGTCTAAGGGGAACATAGCCCTCTTTCCAAAAATAGTGGGCGCGTGGGTCCGTCAACCTCCCGACTAGTGTGCCCTGTTTGCTATGTTCAATTGACCTTAAAATAAAATATATCGCCACATACCAGAGATTAGGTGAAACGGAGATCTCACGAAATAAGGCTCATCCTTGAGCCCCTCGTCTGTCAGAAACACAGCAGCCTTAATTATAACCACTTATACCAAGTTATCACTAGCGGGACGTTTCCGGTTAGATCGCCTCTCAGTTCCTATCCAGACCCACAACTACCTCAACCAAACCGTACCAGGAAAACACGCCCAACAATAAAACAAGAACCAACTCCAAATACGAACCCCCAGCTTGACTGAGCCCCAACCCACCCACCCAGCCAGAGGATCCCTTTAACAACAGCAAGAGGCTACTTACTGGATTATACAAATAATTACTGGAGAAGCTTCTACCGGGACACTGGCTCGAGAAGGCGCCCCGGGTACTGCTTACTTGCGCCCTGAACTCTGCGGCTGCAGCAGGGGAGCCTCTCCGGCGGGCAGCCCCGGCGTCGTGTCCGCACCGGCGCTCGCACAATCCTCGGAGCTGCTGAATCCTGCTCGTCGCAGTCTCTGAAACTTCTGCGTGCGCAGCGGCGGTGGCAAACGCCCTTCCCAGGCCACGGGAGAGCAGCTGCAGGTGATGAGGCTCATTCTTTTTTCTTTGTACAGAATTAAGGCCGATTCCAGCACTGCATATAAAAGCGACAATGGCACCGCCACCATTCAATAACCGGTGTATTTCCAATGCTTCCCACACTTTCCGAATCCCCTACATTTCTTTTATAAATTCAGCTCCCTTGCCCCCAAAGCCAGCACTGTGAGCTCCGGCAGGAAAGCGGACCACGCCATGAACACCACCATGTTTCTCTGACGTGAAGCAGAAATGCCTCGAAGAAACGCCCCGTCATTTTCGGATTCGGGGCGTGTTTTTCTTTCTCTCCTCTTCCCATTGGCTGGAATGTAAAATTCCAGCCAATGGGAAGAGGAGAGGAAGAAATTAAAAACACAGCCCCGAATCCCAAAAAGACTGGGCTTAAATGGACAGGTGCCCCTCTCCTCCAATGGCTGGCTTCCGTTTAGGAAGCCAGCCAATGGAGAAGAGGGGCATGTTCCAGCCCCACTCTGAAAAACATAAGATCTCGCTGGCGAGACTGCGCAAGCGCAGCCTACGCAGGCCAAGACCTAAAAAGGGGAGGTTATTCACACACAAAATCTCACAACCTTGCGGGTAATCTGTCTTTTGTACGGTGTCTGCGCACAACTGGTTCCCTTGGTGCTACTCCCCTCCCGTGTGGATCATTGTGAAAGGAACATCCTTGTTCAGCATTAACATCTTCTTTGTTTTGTATATTATTTTCTCTACTGGTGACGGGGTCACTTAGTGTCTCATCTTCAGTCTCTCCTTACTGAGAGAATTACCACTTTTCTCATTCTGAACAACATCACCACTCTGAACAACCATTCTACTTGAAGATCGGCCTATAGTTTCATCAAGGTTACAATCCCCACTGGTGTCACAATCCAAAAGCCAATCGTATTTAAGGGAGGTAGTGGGCCTGTGATACTCGGAACCGGTTTGCTGTTGAACCACCATCTTTTCTTCTCTGCACAAGGATAAGAACGAAAAATGCCAAATCTTTCCGTCACTTAAGAGAGCCAAATTGCAGAAATTTTTCTTAACTACAAATGGTTGTGAAAAGTGACTCTGTCTCTTTTTGACAAAACCACTTTTTTCTACTCTAACTTTGTCATCTATGCGAATTCTAACAGGTTTACAACCATGTCTGGAATCGTAATACTTCTTGCTAGTAAATTGAGAGTGTAACAATTTTTCCTTAACCCCTTCTGTGGACCCCTTCTGTGGACGAGCCTGTAGACTCAGATGGTTTAACTCAGAAAGCCCATAGTTGTGCATCAATTCTTTCCTCCAAGAAAGGTCATTGTGTTTGGCAAGTTGGATAATGCCTTTTAAGACTCAGGTAAATCTCTTAACTTCACCTTTACCAGCCGGGTGGTACAGAGAGGTGGTTTTCTGAGTGATACCATTATCCATCATGAATCTCTTGAAATCATCAGAGGCAAATTGGGGACCATTGTCAGTCACAATGCACTTGGGTAAACTTTCTCTTAAAAATAATGATGGTCTTGGTATCAGTTTTATGTACAACCTCTACTTCAGGCCTTTGAATAAGTGATCAACTACTAGAACGATGAAAAACAACTATTCACCGTTCTCCCAAATGGGGCCACAAATGTTCATACCTAATCTAGTCCAAGGCATGCTGGGGCTGGAAAGATGTTGTAAAGGTGGTCTAAAAGTGCATTGGCATTCGTCAGAATTCTCACAAGCTGAGCAATTTCTTACTTTTCTTCTATTTCAAGATCTAATCCTGGCCACCAGTAGGAATTTTTGACTCTAGTTTTAGTTTTTCAAATGCCCTCTGTGGCAAATTTCGAGGAGTTTAGACCAAAGGCAAGCAGGGGGTATGACATTTCCATTTCTTAGGATGAGGCCTCCTTCACATGACAGTTCATGTCTTAACTCTCAGAAAGTATGTAAGTGAGTGGGAATGTTTTTTTTAATGGGCCAGCCATCTTTTAAATGCCCTCTCACTTCACATAAAATGGTATCAGCCACCTGGGCTAACAACCAATCTGACTGGGAAATGCAGGGTATTTCTTCTAATATGTTTGCTACACAGTGTTACTCAATATCTGAGGTAGATTCGTCCACATCAGGCAGAGGCAAATGACTTACGGTCAGCATCAGTGTTTTTGACACCTGGAACGTATTGTAACTCATAATTGAAATCCATCATTTTGACAGATATTCGTGCAAGGCGAGGTGAAGCACTTTGTAGTCCCTTGGTGGTGAGGACCTTGACAAGAGTCTTAGGATTACTTCTAAGCGTGACACGGTACCCCCATATGTATTGCCAGAAAGTTCCAAGTCCCATGCGCATGCAAGAGCCTCATGCTCTATCCCATTTCTTCGGTGGGTTTAATAGAGCGAGAGGCAAATGCAATGCTTCTATTGTTTCCCATCTCATTGGTTGACTAAGAACCGCTCCAAGACCTCTACCACTGGCATCTGTGGTAACAATGCTATGTAAGGAAGGATTAAACCCCTGAAAAGGTGGTGCATCGCAAATGTCGTTCTTAATCCTAGTAAAGGCTTCTTCACAAGCAATAGACCATTCAGACTTATTCTTTTGTTTTATAAGTTGTCTTAAAATGAAAGTTTTTTAGTGGAGAAATCTTGCACAAATTAGCAAAAAACTCCAGGAGACCTAAGAAGGCTCTAACGTCATTTTTATTTTTGGGGGAGGGAACTTCTCTTATGGCAGACAGCAGTTCTCTTATTGTTTTGATGCCCTTCCCACAAATCTTGTCTCCTAAATATGTGACGCTGGTGTCAGAAAATTTTCATTCACGAATATCAGCAGCGAGACCATTGTTTTCGAGGATACCTAGAACTCTGGCTGGTTTGGCATCATGTTCAACTCTGTTAGCGCCCATGACCATAATGTCAACCTGAAAAATTAAAAGATTGGGTTCATCTTTAAAAAGTATCTGCATTAATCTTTGCAACATAGCCGCCGTGGAGACCAACTGAAAAAGTACTCTTTTAAATCTAAAGCGACCAAATAGTGTCACAAATGTAGTGAGGCACCTACTGTCGGGGTGTAGTGCGACCGGATGATATGCTGTAGTGAGATCGATAGTGGAAAAACACTTGATGCCATTAGTGTGTGACATCTAAATGATTTTGGTATTTTTATTGTGATTGTGGAGGTCCACACATAAGCGAAGTTTGCTATTAGGTTTTTTTAACAACGACTAAGGGTGCGACCCATTCTGCTGATTCAACAGGTTCAATTATGCCATATGTCCTTTAATTTGCAAAGCTCAGCTTCAACTTCACTTTTAATGGACAAAGCAATATTCCTGGACTTACGAATACATAGAACCTCATTTTTTGTTGTTGTTGAATTTTGTGATGGAAAACTTTTAATTTTCTAATGTTATCTGAAAAAAATCTGGGATACTTTTTAACAATGATGTTCTTATATTCATCCTCGGATTGTAAGGATAGCACAGGATCTGGGCTATTAGGATCCAAAATGATGCCCAATTTTCCTTGGTCCATCCAACCAAGTACTGAAGGACCAACAGCAGAAACATACAATTAACTCAACATTTGGCTGTCTTTGAATTGAAAGCACAGTTCCCTGTATCCTGAAACATCCATGGGTTTAACTGTGAACATCTTGAGAGAGATGTCAGGATTGACTAAATGTTTTCCTATGACGGGTAAAAATGTTCCTACCCATTTTTGTTAATAATGGTCTACGGTGAACCAGAGTCTGCTACTATGGAGATTTCAATACCCCGGAGATTTAAATCACACATTGGTTTCTTACTTTTACCATTCACATTTAGCATGTGTTCATCAACTTGTAAAACAAATAGGTTCACGTCATCCTCATCAGAAGAATATATATCATCATAGTCTTCTGGTACAACAAATGTCATGTTTGCATTTCTTTTTGGTTTACTTTGACACATTTTTTTAAAAAATGTCCTGTAATACCACATTTAGAACACTTTTGTTTAAGTGCAGGGCATTTCTTATCATTTGCTAGGTGAAACTTGCTACCACACCTAAAACATTTCCCGTCTTTTGCTAATTTAGTTTTGGGACAAAAATCCTTCTTCTGAGAATTCGTATCCTAATTAGATTTTTGTGTCACGAGTTCCTGACTCTAGTGACCGTCGGCTGTTCCTCAACACAGGTTTTGTTTTTTTCTTCCAACAAGACTGCTTTGGCACATCTTCCTGTCAACTCTGCACCTTTGACAATGTCAATGACTTCTTGAAGAGATGATTCACCTTTCACCCACAATTTCACTTGAATGTTGCGATTTGCAGCCCGCATCACGGATAAATTCATCATGTAGTGTGCCAAAACGACACGATAATGCAAATTTTTAGTGCAACAACAAAATCCTCAACAGATTCTTCAGTTCCTTGTTAGCGATGAAAACTTTTAATCTATCAACAGATGCTCACACTGTAGGTTTAAAGTATTTAGACAAATCTTCAAGTGCTTTGGTGTGTACATCACTTTAATATGCCGGTCTGGGTTTCTTGTTGATATGATTGTAAATTTTCATTACTTGTGCTCCTAAACACTAAAGTAATATTTTCGTCTTCCTTTCTGGAGTAAGATCGTCATTGTCAAAGGTAGAAATGTAGTTCTCAAAATATTCACGCCATTCTTCCCACTTGAGAGAGGGATCACCCTACGTGGGAATAAAAGGTTGTGCAACATAACATGAGGCATGTACAACATAACAATAATGAAAAATAACACTGAAGTGCTTCACCCTTACCCTTTGCTTAGAAAACCTCTTCTAACAGCTCAGCGAAGCCTGGGCATTCTATTTGAAAGCAGGGTCCCTTGTTTGCTGTACCTTGCAGGTAAAAGCTTCAACATCTCGCAGTTCTAGAGGCAGAATATATTTTTGATGGACCAGAATGTATTTTACTATATCCCAACCTTCCTAAATATATAAATATATTAAATGTTAGTCCAGAATTTCGCGTACTGATTCTTAAATGTAACATTTCCCTGTTTTAAAAAGGCAACCAGATTGCATCATGTGTGATATCACAGTGTACATCTGTTAATAAAACACATGGACGTCACATATATAATAGCATTCCTAACACACAGACAAATTTGTGATATTGTACATTATGTAATTGTATTTAGGAATTGTCTTGAAGGCCAGGCCCTGGTGACTGGATGGGGGAGACATCCGTGCTGCGTAACCCAGCAGCCATCTCTGCTCTGTATTCGGATGGTGGACTTCGCAACACTACACCGCGCTCCTTTCTAGGGTCATTCCCTGTCCCTTCCTGAAACTTTCTCTTAAGTGCTCCTGTGTTGAATGATGTAGGTTTGGAAAGGTTGGGGGGAAATCAATGTAAGACGTTCATTTGTTTGCTCTGCGCCCTGTCACTTAGATTCTCATCTTTCCTATTTACAGGGCCCACAGTCCATAAAACTTACACTGTCTTCAAGTAGCTTGAATCTTCTCCCCCCAGCCCCCTCCCTCCCTCCCTCCAAAGGGGGAGGATGTCCCTTTCTAAAGGTACCTCCCGAAGGATGGCTCAGATCACCCTGCCACCGATGTCCGGCCTGGCTCAGCCAGAGCACTGTACAGTTGGCCCATGGACAGTACCTACAAGCGCCTACTAACACTTCTGAGGTCTGGTCGGATCGCTGCTAATGCTGAACAATTCACTCCTTTCTTATCTTTGATGTCATGGAAAGTTCACCAATCGTAGCTGTGAATCTCCACTAAAGTGGCCAACCAGTGCAGAAGAAACCCAGTTCTCTCCTCCCAGTCCTGCGCGGCCAACAGTAGGCGTTCTAGAATGCTTCCTTTTTTGACGTCAGCTGGGGTTTTGGTACCAATTTTGACATCATTCACCAGGTGGCTCCGTTGCGCCCAATGCTTCTCTCACCTTTCCTTCAGTGGGATATATATGTCGCGTCTTCAAAGGCCTACAGCTCGCATTAACTGTGTAAAACATTACACCCCCGGCATTCATCTCCTATTCACACTGTAGGAAAGGTGATCCTACAACTAAATATTCACACATACTCTCCTACTGTTTGCAAGAATGTTCTATGAAGCAAACCAGACTTCCATTAAGACACAAAGGTCTCTACATTGGGTTGCAGCATCAACCTTTCTATAGGAGAACTGATTCATGATTTGTGTACTTTTCCTCCCTCTTTAATTGCCTGTCTTTGGTCTCCTCCAGGTGCTGAAGGATCCAGGGAAACCCCAGTTGAAGGGGAACTTCTGGGCGGTGGATGTCTCCCGTATCCCGCTGGAAGCCCTCAAGCTGCAGAACACCGCCATTGCTCGCCAGGGCTGCACCATCCTAGTCGATGACCTTGCACCCTACATCCTCCATGGGGAGAGGTACAACTTGGAAGGACTGACTCAACAACATGAAGCTCTGCCTGGCCTACCCCCTTGTTCGGTTGAAAATGACCACCCGCCTGTCACTGTTGGGAAGACCAATAACTCCTTCATGATCGATTCCCTGCTGCAGGGCTTGGAAGGCATGAGTATTCCAGGGAAATCTCCTGCACCTGAGAGCAGCCCCCAGTCGACGGATTCACAGCAGTATACGCCCACCGGAAATGGCTTCAGCACCAATGACCGTGTCTGGATCCCTACCCAGTACCTTTACTCGCCGTCTCTTTCCTGGCGGCCATCTTGCAGCCTTAGCTATACCTACAGCACACCGGTGGACCCTAGAACTTTCTCATCCTCATCCAGCCTGTCCACCATCTCCTCCATTAGCTCCGTCTCCGATGACGAGAAGGAGTCCAGGAACATTAGGCAGCAAATGCAGCCTCGCAAGAGGCCCACAAAGCGCCCCCGGGTGGAGAACGGGGTCAGCAGCAGCTCCAGATCCGACTCTGAGGACACAGATGACCAAGCTCCATCACAGTCTCCCAAAAGTGCCCCCCTTATGCCATGGGAGCTGCCGACTTCCTACACCAAGTGTGTGCCACCCAACGCTGTTGCCCCACCAAGCGCTCACCCTTTCTTTCAGTTCTCCAGCCTGCCTGGTTTACCTCATTACTCCTACAAGCCAGCTGCCTACTGGGGGGTAATGCCTGCACATCGAAGCGCTGGGCAGCAGAGCCATCGACCTCCTGCGCCAATGGATTTGGACAGCATGCTGCAGGCAGTACCACCCAACAAGAGTGTCTTCGATGTCTGGACAAGCCACCCAGGAGACGTACTCCTCTTGCCACCATTTTTCGGCCTTCCCCCATTCCCCAACGGCACAGATCTTGCAGGGCCGCGGCCATTTTGATAAACTGTGAGAGCATCGCAGAATTTGTAGGGTCTTAGCCATATGATCCTCTCCAATCAAATGGCTCACATTTTGGTCAATGGCCCCTATCGGCATGCATCTGATCACGTCCATCAATTTCATCGGCTCTGTGGGTCAGCAAAATGGTGTGAAATGGAACTCGTCGTAATGGGGGCATCACTGCAATGTGCATGGGCTTGAATGACCACTGTAGCCAAATGTGTCAATTGGCATTTTTAAAGAGTCAGGCTGACCAAACTCTTCCAGGTTGGCTAGGGTTCCAAATGCAACCACCAGGATGATACAGCACAATGGTGTCCATAGCAACAGCCTCACCATCCCTAGTTGTACAAGTCCTTAGTGGGCAGGTTTTGAGATACTTCATGAAAACTGTGTGCTGTCCCCAACCAGGGTTGTTTGCAATGCGTTTTCTTCACGCGATGAATTTGCACATCTGTATATACATATCATGATTTGCTGCTATTGGACGTTCCATGACTTTGAAAAGTTTATTGGATCGCTTTTTGGATCAAGAATTGCTCGCAGGGTCCTTTAGATACATATGGCTCTTACAGAGAGGTTTTAAATAAATGTATTGCTGCTTCCCTTGGACTGTCTGCAGTGAGAGCATGCATAATTTTAAGAGACCACTTGGAGAACATGTTGTGCAGATTAGTTTACAGACCATTTTGGATTTTTGTGATGAAAGAAGCAGAGACTGGACAATGTGCTCTTGTCCCCTTCTTGAGCGACCTTGGCAATGGTTTGTGTTTTTCCAAACCCTTATACGTATTTGAGCGTTGTATGTTTGGCGGCAAGCTTGTATTTCTGGTGTTAGGTTTATTAACTGGCGCAGGAAAGTGCATTTTTCAACTCCGGATTAAAATATGTCATTTTTTATTGTTTTCATTCATCCTAAAAATACTTAAAATAACAGATGATGTTTTTACAGCAGCCACTAGCAAACTGTTTATGAAGAATGTCTGTTTTCATGAAACCCGCCAGAAATGTTAACGTATGTTAAAACTCTAGCCAACACATTCCTATGGCTGTTAACGCATATCTGGGCTTCTAGGAGCTGTCCTGTTGGAAAACGAGAGCCGACGAGCGCTGGCGCCCAGAGGATCGCATCAATTGTTCCTTTTCTAGACGTATTTTTATACTCTTAAACCATTGCATTTTATAAACCGAATGTTTTAATATGTTGTGATCTTTTCAGAGAGCCCTAAGCATTGTATATAATTTGTATCTGCACAGGTACATGGTTTGATGGACCTAACTTTTTTTTCATGGACATAATATATCTCTGTTCCTTCATTCGCCCCCGCCTTCTTTCCTCCCCCTCTGCCTTCACATATCCCCTTCCCCCGCCTTCACCCCTTACTGCCTGCCAGTGGCTGTCTGGGTAGTTGTAGTTGGGACTATATTTCTATTGGAAATTACTTTTGGTTTGCTAATAAGTTTGGCATCGTTTGACGAGTCTTCTTAAAAAGTTTCCAAAAAAGTGTTTTCTACCCCGGGTGATTAATTGGGGGCTAAGAAAAGGGGGGACGGTGTCCCAAAATGCAGTTTCCGCATGCAACTTCCATATTTGTAAAAGCGCTACAACCAAAACAGCTAAACAGAATTACAGCAAGTGCAGAAAGAATGATTTATGTAATTTGGTGAAAATCTGTCAGTTTTCAAAAATTTATGTTGACAAACTTTGAATATCTATCTATATATTTGGACATCTGTTGATGTAGCAACACTTCCTTTAGCCATCTAGTGTTGGGATTGGGTGTGTGCAACTTGTTTTGTTCAAAGCAGTTGTTACAAGGAAGAAGGTTGCGTAGACCAGGTGATGTAGATAAGTTCTCAGCTTTATTCACAGGATCACTTCTTAGTTACAGTTATAAGATATTACAAGTAAGATCCTTTAAAGTGCCCCACCAGGAGCAGGCTCTTCACTGCTCAGCCCATTCACACCAACTGATTCACTCTTACAATCCAAACACAATCCACATTCTATCTGACCTCATCCTAGGCTGAGCAGCAAAGGAGAGATCTTCTGTAGGGAGAGTGCATTGAGTAAAAGGTACATTACAACACATCTCCCCTCTTTATAGTGATGGAAAACAATCAACATGTGTGAAGATGAGAAAACACACGTTCCAGCAAAGGAGGATGCAATAATAACAAAATTATACATCACCCCTTGCTATAATGATCATAACAACAAATGCATGAAAGTTGCCAAACATACAAATGAGGGCAAAGGAAGATGCATGAGATAACTAAGATACTACACCCATCTCCCCTTTATAATGATCATAACAACAAATGCAAATTAAATAAAAACATCCTTCAAAACCAGTGGATACTATCCACATAACTCACGCCCCAAACTGTGGGTACAATAATGAGTAGCCAATGCACCACAAACTAAGGCACAAAACTGTGGCAGAACAGGGATCTACAACCCTCAACTGCACAAACCAATGACAGAACAGGTCTACCCCAAATAAATGGAATAAGACACAACCCAAACCAAGACCGGGTAATAAAACCCCAAAATACTTTATATAGGTATCCCTTAACCCAAAGCAAACGTATCATAGCTCTGCTTAAACCCAAAGCATACCTATTATGAGAATCACCAAACCCAACGTGCACAACCAAAATTGCACAGTCCAAAGACATAAAATCAAACCAGGGTATCCCTTAACCCAGAACACACTCGAAATGTCCTTTGGGTAACTATAAACCCAAAACAAACATTATAGGTAATTCTAACCCATGACAATCTAGGGTAACCTTAAACCTCAAAACACTCTCGCACATACTATGGGTATCCTTAAACCCACGTCAATCTAGGGTATCTTTGAACCCAAAACAAACTGATAAACACATGAAAAAATAGAAAATCTAGCGTACAGTCATAACTCACATAACAAAGAACACATCATCTAATGTGCACTCACCACCCCATACCCTACGCCCAGAAAAGACACAAGTGAGAGATACTGCAAACACTCAAATACAAACCAGAAAGAAACATCACATTAATAAAATAAAGAAAAGAAAGTCTATTACTCTGGTGAGCGATCACTCACCCGAAATTCCTAGTCATGTAGTCCTTCTTAATGGCACACCATATGCCAGCAAAGTCCAGGGTTTGCAGCAACCGAGGCACAAACTCCCCGTAAAATGCCCAATGAATCTCGAATGTGCCCAGGATCACACAATTTGTGGTTGAAAATACCATAGATGAGGCAATAGAACATACAGACTTACGAGTGCAACTTTTGAACCTCTCTGCACTGTATGTGCAATAAAAGAATAGAAGTCTTTTCCTTTACGCCAACAGTCTGTCACGCTTCACCAAAAGACCTTGCGTTGTTCAAATAACGGAGATAGCTTACTCCTTGTGTAGTCCCGGAATCCGCCATGCCAAAACCTTTCTTTCTCCAAAACATTTCTCCTTATTTATTTTTTTATTGCGGCAAGAATGAAAACACACCGTGGTTGGCGGTAAACATACAGGAGAAAGAGAAAGGAAGGCTGCCCACCACAAGATGGCGGCACGCAGCGCACGTCGTGCCGGGTGGCTCTCGGCATGTCAGGGCAGCAAAGCGCCTTCAGGCAGTCACAAACTGGATACAATCACGTCAGAAGAAAGAATCCAATGAAGGCATCACAGCGGCGCTCGAGGCACAGCAGGTAGGATCGCGTGCTGTGTATTTTCAAATTCTAATAACGAATAGGGCTGGCTCTAATCAGTAAGGCTGAGCCTTGAAAGCAAAACAACGTAGGGAAAATGCCAGTACTGATGTTTTCATTTAGCAGAAACTTTTTTCCAAAGTACAAACAGTTCAATACCCGGAGGGGCTATTCAATAGCTCTTTATTCAAAAATAAGCACAATTTATACTTTACTGTGCCATTTCGGGTTATATTCTTATCAAACAGTGAAAATTAGGACACAAAAGACAATAAAAAGACTTCAACTATATCATCACTCTTCAGGCATATCACGTTCAATCCACTTTCATTCACACATCCATAAAAAACACACAAACTGGAAATAAGTGAGCCAGTTGGAAATTGTCGGGTCTACTATCAGATTATTGGACAATTCCTAAAAGTTGCAAACAATACACTGCTATTATTTCACTTCTTGATAATTGATTGTCAAACAAACTTTTAGCACTAGATGAGTGTATAGGTGCAAGTCCTAGAGCCAATTGGTTAGGCACCAGGATCACAAAGGTAGACCCAACACGGCCTGTTTTCACTGTTTGATAAGGATATAACCCGAAATGGCGCAGTAAAGTATAAATTGTGCTCATTTTTGAATAATTTTTGAATAAAGAGCTATTGAATAGCCCCTCCGGGTATTGAACTGTTGTTTGTACTTTGGAAAAAAAAAGTTTCTGCTAAATAAAAACATCAGTATTGGCATTTTCCCTCTGTTGTTTTGTGTATTTTCAAATAGCAGGAATCTCTGTCAAACTGTCAATTGCTCAAACTTGTCCAAATTTGTGCTAACAAAAAAAAACAATGCCCAAACAGTTCCACTAATAACTTAAACTTACAGCAACTTAGTGGTGCAGTCCAAATGCCAATGGTCAGCCAGTACGAATTGGATAGTGTACAAGATCAAACAGCTCACAGAATGAAATATTCTGGTGTGAGTTCTCCACCACAGTAACTTCAGAGTTAAGCTTGGCACAATTCAACACAGGTGGCACATGATATCATGACACTCCTCTTGTGCATAAAGATCCATCCAACAACGTGACGCAGTAAGCAAATCCACACAAATTGTTTGGAGAAAAAGACCAGCACAATAACCTCCAACAGAATTAACAGCAGGAACTGGCAGGCTCAGGTAAGGGCTGACCAGTCCAAGGTGATGAATATGTAGACATCACTTTTCTGACATAGGAAAACCTCCTCAAGGCTGTTATCTGATAAACTAGTAGAGGTTTGGGGAACTCCAATGATGGAGACACTCACCCAAGTCCAGCAGGCACTGGCAGTTCCACGACGGGGCCGACCGGTCTACAGGTCACTGGTGGGGCTTCTGGACTGACAGCTTGCTTCTTTTATATGCGCTTCTTCAGTTTCTTAAGTACAAGTCCATCCAAGGTAGCTCACGCAGGTTCTTTCTATCGTCGCCAGTGTTACAAGGAAGAAGGTTGCGTAGACCAGGCGATGTAGATAAGTTATAGAAGACCCCTCACTCACCAACCTGGTTGGTGACATGCTTCATCATCGGGGTCCCACCCCATAGGCCGAGTGCCTACAGGGTGTGCTGCGACACCTGATTACAGTGGAGCTGGTTTCGTTTTTTATGTGTTCAAGACTATCAAAATTGTGTTTAAAAAGGGCCAACACTACTCACTTCAAGTATTTTATTCTTGAGTGCTTGAACCCTTAGTAAAATTAAAGTGTGGCACCTTTGCCTAATTAGGAAGGCTTTGGTGTCAAAAGTCGTATTAAAATATATAAAAATAGCGAGAGTGTGCTATGTGAATGTGAATATACAAAACTATTGTTTAAAAAGGTCTACATGTTTCAACCCATACATGGATTCAAGGGTTTTCGTCAGGACCGTGGTGATTTGAACTGGGTGGTCCACCCACGCTAAGGAGCGTCCTGCCCTAGTTCAATTTAGAGACCATAAATAGTGATCTCGTGAAAAAAGGTGCGTTTTTCTCTTTTGAAAAAAACCTGTGAAAAGACAGTGAAACAAAGAACAGGAAGGGGTCACACACTGGGGTAGACAAATTGGATTATACCACATATAACACATATGTTCATGGTCAGTAGCACAATCGTAACATCCACATGTGGAATCATGCCAGCATATCAATATCGTGAGTAGAACATATCTATTGCGTGGGTGGCAACAGAACTACAGTGATAAGTTGCCGGGTAGTGCCTTTCAATCGAAGGGCAGGCGCCAAAATGAGAGGTGTCGATATGGTTTTGGCGTCTGGAATATGTGAAAATCAGGGGTCGGTAAATGGGAGAGTGACCTATTAGCGTGCTGCGATGTGAACGGCTGCCAAACATTTGTGAGCAGTCGTGCAAGAAACCGTCTCGATTGCATGGAGGCGGCTAGTTTTTTAGTGCTTACGCTTAGAAGCGGAACTATCGCTTCATGGGCACCAGCGTTACCAAGTTGACAGGATTCCGTCTCCTGTAGGTAGAAAAACATGTATCTAGTGTCGGCTCTGTGGTCATTGAGCGCTGACAATCGAGTATTGCCTCAAGAGAAAAATGCGGTAAATCATTACCGCATTACGATCCATCAAGTGTACTTACTTGTCGCTTCTGTTCATCAGACCGAAAAACCTACTTGGTTCTTGCTCGGCGTGCCCCGTGGAGTGTCTCCGGTACCTGAATCTTGCCGGTAATGTGAGCACTTCCTAGTTGGGCGTGGCCGGGTCACGTGTGTTGAGCACGTGATCTAGTGATAGCCACTCATGATGTTTTGGTAAACACTGTAAAAGGACTTGCCCAAATGAGTCATTGTGTACATCGCTATGGTAACGATGTATTGAGATCTCGGGCGAACAGCGCTCGTTTTGCTGAGGCTTAATTCTAGGGTTTCTGTTAAAAAACGAAACCAGCTCCACTGTAATCAGGTGTCGCAGCACACCCTGTAGGCACTCGGCCTATGGGGTGGGACCCCGATGATGAAGCATGTCACCAACCAGGTTGGTGAGTGAGGGGTTTTCTATAAGGATATGCATTATCCAGCAACAGGTTGGGGCAAAATGTGCTGACCAGAGCTTTTGTGCTCATTGTTAGAGAGTTATTTCTCTCTACCTACGAGGGGTTACTCCTCTATTGTTTTTTCATATTAATTGGGGGACCAGGAGTTCCCACCTCACATAGTGCCTGTCATTATTATTATCCCTCTCTCTCTCCATTGTTGCGAAGATGTAGATAAGTTCTCAGCTTTATTCACAGGATCACTTCTTAGTTACAGGTATAAGATATTACAAGTAAGGGGCAGGCTCTTCACTGCTCAGCCCATTCACACCAACTGATTCACTCTTCCAATCCAAACACAATCAACATTCTATCTGACCTCATCATAGGCTGAGCAGAAAAGGAGAGAACTTATGTCGGGAGAGTGCATTGAGTAAAAGGTACATTACAACAGCAGTCTTTCGCGTCACAAGGTATAGGACCTGCTCCTATGACTGGTAATGGGCATCGGCTCCATTGTTAGATTGTTTTTCTCAATCAGACGTTTTACTGATCAAGCTCTATATTGACACCTCATGGTGTTTGGACTCCTTTGGCCGTTCCTCCTCAGTTGGCTAGAAAAAGCCTTCCGCTCCAAGAAGATTCCCAAATACAGGCGTAATCAGAGACTTGCACACTAAAAAAATGCAGTGCCAGGAGAATTGATGATACTCCGACTTCTTCATGGAGCAGGAGATCGAGGTGGAATCAGTGGTGGTCCATCCGCAGCCCAGATTCAATGGTTAAGCTCTGAACCCAGCTCAGAGTCTGATTCAAAGATGAAGGAGCAGATGAATAGAGGCTCAGCAGGTCTTGAAGTATTTGACGGTGAATACTGCCTCCCACCTTCTATTTGCACTGTCACCCTGCAAAGGGTGAGTACCTCCCCAAGCAGGGGGAAGGGGCAGGCTCTGAGCCCAGAGACCCATCAACATGTCCCAGTTCCCTCACTGCCTGCAGATCACTCTTTACACCGACAAAGGGACTCGAAGACGATAATGCTCGCTCCACTGAAGATGTCTTAAAAGCCTTGACCACCCTTGGCCCTGACAACTCCATCGATGCCTGCACTGATTCAGCAATGAAACTCCATTCAGATCCTATATGGAACCTCAATTGGCCCTGAAGCCCAGCTTGGTGCCAGAAGAGTCCTTCGACGTGGAGTCCTTCTCGGACAAGCACTCCCCATCACTTAAGAGTTCCAAGGATTTGGTGCATCTGATACTCCAGGTGCCCCAGAAGGAGCTGGAGTCACACCAAAAGAGGCACTGTATATCCATTCATTCAATAACTTTTATTCGATTATCAATTGTATAATCATAAAAAGTACATAGTAAAACAGTTTACAACACAAGCGTAAATTTAAAAAAGAGAACAGGGTAAAAAATTTACAGTTTAGATATTTCTAGTTAGTTTAAAAGTTTTTGGCGTATTGTGATGGTTGCTTTGAGGAAGGTCGCTATGAGTTTGGCTTCGTGTGGGGTATTCAAGGACTGCAAAAAAAGAAATGCAGAATGACACTGTCTATGGCCGCTGGATCGGAGAAGTGGAATAATCCAGGATTTGCGTGGAGATTTATAATATTTACAGAACAGGGTGACATGGATCGTTGTCTGTGGAGAAATTCCATCGCATGGACAGTTCAACAGGTTGCGGGACCAGTTATGGGTTTCCGGAAAAGAGACTAAACGAAAGAAAGTATTAAAACTGAATCTTTTTAATAAGAATTTCTCATGGTTTGACAAAAAGTAGGACAGATATGGTTGCATGCCTTAGAAAGTTGTATTGCACAACCACAGCTGTGGGAAGATCACACTGTATATCCACCCACAGCCTGGGAAGATCTCTGTCAGGCAATCACCTTCGAAGAAACCGGAAACTCCCTTTCAAGGTGCAGTTTGCCTTGGAGACAGACCTCCTCCCAAGCGTAAAACATCAGGACAGCAGCACAAGTCAACTCGTCCCACTGTCCCTCCTCATCAACCTTCTCCTCCTCCATCCCCCGTTACCACCACCATGTGTGCCACCTGCACCCCCTTCCCAAGAGGGTTCTCCGCATTCGTCTTATGGAGGGCACAGCCCACTATGAGGCCCCTTAAGTCCTTGACAGTAGGGGAGACTGTAGGATGATGATGATGATAATGTCAAGGACGCATATCCTGGTCTCTATCCTACCAATCCCTCCCCTCCTGACAATGCTACCTGTATTGCACGGTAATGCATAGAGCTTCCATCTTCCACAAAGTTGATCTACAAACTGTCCAGAAAGATTTCCTGGTTGAGACACTGCCCACCATGAGGTGCACCCTGTCGTTTCATGCCCATGCTCAGCTGCATCAGACACTCTTAAGGCGCCCGTCAGAGCTAGGATCATCACACAAAGGGCTGGTAATAAATATAAAGCTACTCCTCCCCAACTTGTGTGGACAGCTTCCATCAAATTCCTTGGGGAACTGGTGGCACTCCACCCCACTAGGGAAAACAAGAATATTGATGCAGCAGGCAAGAGGGTCGCGGCGCAATTTGCAACACAATGGAGGATTACAAATGTAATCGGCTTGCTCTCTCACTAAGACCAAGCCTTCGGGATCGACATGGAGGAACGTCTCCACCCTCCTGACCAATACAGGCAGCATGGCCATGATCTGGTCCCAGAGGGGAAGATTATTTCAAACCCCACCATCCACTGCACCCTTGACGCAGCTGGTACTGCGACTTGAGGGATCAACTTGAGCATCCTTATTAGGTACCACGCTTGGCTTTGGATGTCTGCCACAGTTGGATCAGGTTTTAAAAAAGATACTAAGACAGTCATTGTAATGGGGGCTCTCCAGAAACCCTCTCCCTGAGGCTCCTTTCCCATCTCTTAATAGAGGAAGGGGGTGGGGGGTACTAAAACCACCTCACCAGGTCTAGTTACTAGCAGTAACTAATATGGGGTTACTCTCGGAGGGACTACAGGGGTAACCACACTAGGGCCGGAGGCAAAGAGGTTGCATCTGGCGGGGCTGCCCCAGTAAAGCAGTGACTGTTTTTCTTTCCCCTGTTGCATTACACCTGTCGGGGGACATACCTGGGGATTCTCCTGCAGTTTGAAAGACTCGCCTCTGACCAGTGAGTCCTCTCCATCCTACAACAGGGCTACTGTCTAGAGCTCCCCTGTATCCCCACCAAACATCTGACCCCGCAAACACACCCTCTCTGCAGAACATCAGTGCCTCCAAGAAGACATGCAGGTGCTCATTCTCAAAGGAACAACAGAAACTGTGTCAACCCACCAGCACGGCAAGGCAATGTACTCCCTCTACTTCCTCATACCCAAAATAGGAAGAACTCTGAGGCCCATACTCTACCTGAGGCCACTCAACAAATACATCCTGTCTGAACATTTCCATATGGTCGCTATACATGATGTCATCGCTCTGCTGCAATAAGGCAACTTCCTGACCGCTGTCGATCTGAAGGACATGGAAATGCTTCCTCATAACCATCTAACCTGCTCACCGCCGCGCTTTGTGGTTTATGGTAAGTGGCCAGCATTATTAACTCAAGGTGCTGACCTTTAGGGTTATTATGGCCCCAGGGTATTTACACAATGCCTTGTCCTGGTAGTCACACATCTCAGGTGGAACAACATCCACATTGTCCCTTAATTGGATGACTGGCAAATCAAGAGTGCAATCAGACAACATTGTCTTTCACACACTCCGACCACCGCAGACCCTCAAAACAATCTAGGCTTCACTATCAACACAGTCAAGTTTCCCCCTCAGCCCCTCCAGGTCCAGCCTTTCCTGGGCGCTGTTCTCAACAGTCATCAGGAACGCTGAACCTAGCCAAGCACGGGCACGATCTGTCCAACTGTTACTGCCTCTTTGTCAGCCCGATTACCATTTATTGGTCAGAACAGACAGGCGCCTTCTTGGCATGGAGCCCTTTCGTATTGCAGTAGCCCCCTTGCAGGATGTTACCATGCGTCCTCTTCAAGAGTGCCTAGCAGCACAATGGCCAGAAATTGAGGGTCGTTGGGAGGACCCAGTGTTGACACGGGCAGGCACCATCATTCGCTGCAGTGGGGGGGAAACAGCAAAAAACAACCTGTTGCAGCACAAGCCCTTTCTAGAGCCAGTTCTGCAGGTGACCATCACTGCAGATGTTCTACAGCAGGGGTCTTCAATCTGTGGGGCCCGACCCCCAGGGGGGTCGTGGAGTCCTGGGAAGGGGGTCGCAAATTGTCAGTTTGCCTTAGTGGCGTCGGGCTGATTGAGGGTGCTCAAGGCGGAGGCCTAATTCACACCGAGGGGTGAAAAACAACAAAGTCTCATTAACAAGTAAAAGGTCTTTTAAAGACCTGTGAAGTACTCTGGTGGGGCTTTGTGTGTGTGTGTCCCTGAAGGTGTTCAAGCCCGGCTCACATACACGAGGAGGGGAAGGGATGGGGGGCAGGGGAGGGTGGCTGGGGGAGGAGGGTGTAGCACTTTGAGTTCAATTAACGTTGCATGCCTGGAGCTGTGGGTCCTGCCTGTAAAGCACAAAGCACGAACCCTCATACTTGGCGCCTGTGCAGGAGAAATGTGCCCGAGAGTCTGTTCTTCAGGTGAGATGTTGTTACAGCCTGTCAGCCCCCAGCAGTGAGGCATAGAGATGCCCTCCCATGAGAGAGGAAGAAGACGAAGAGAGATACTGACCCCCTCCCGCCTCCGCTCCCCCAGAGGCACAGAAAAGGTGGGTGGATGAATGGATGGAAAGGTGGATGGATGAAGGATGGATGGATAAAAGGTTGCATGGATCATGATGGATGGATGTATGAAAAGGTGGGTGGATGAATGATGGGTGAATGGATGGATGAAAGGGTGGAAGGATGAAGGATGAATGTATGGATGTAAGGATGAAAGGGTGGATGGATGAAGGATGGATGGATATGTGAAAAGGTGGGTGGATGAATGATGAGTGGATGGATGGATGGATGGATGGGTGGATGGATGAAGGATGAATGGATGGCTGGAAGGAAGGATGAAACGGTAGATGGGTGAAGGATGGATGGATGAAAGGGTGGATGGATGAAGGATGGATGAAAGGATGAAAGGGTGGATGGATGAAGGATGTATGGATGGATAAAAGGTTGCATGAATGATGGATGGATGTGTGAAAAGGTGGGTGGATGAATGATGGATGGATGGATGGAAGGGTGGATGGGTAAAGGATGGATGTAAGGATGAAAGGGAGGATGGATGGATGGATGGAAGGATGAAAGGGTGGATGGATGATGGATGGATGGATGATGGATGGATGGAAGGATGAAAGGGTGGATGGATGAAGGATGGATGTATGGATGGAAGGATGAAAGGGTGGATGGATGAAGGATGGATGTATGGATGAATGAAGGATGGATGTATAGATGGAAGAATGAAAGGATGGATGGATGAAGGATGGATGTATGGATGGAAGGATGAAAGGGTGGATGGATGAAGGATGGTTGTATGGATGAAAGGGTGGATGTATGGATGAAAGGGTGGATGGATGAAGGATGGATGTATAGATGGAAGAATGAAAGGGTGGATGGATGAAGGATGGATGTATGGATGGAAGGATGAAAGGGTGGATGGATGAAGGATCAATGTATGGATGGATAAAAGGTTGCATGGATGAATGATGGATGGATATGTGAAAAGGTGGGTGGAAGAATGATGGATGGATGGATGGATGGAAGGGTGGATGGGTAAAGGATGGATGTAAGGATGAAAGGGTGGATGGGTGAAGGATGGATGTATGGATGGATGGAAGGATGAAAGGGTGGATGGATGAAGGATGGATGGATGTATGGATGGAAGGATGAAAGGGTGGATGGATGAAGGATGGATGTACGGATGAAAGGGTGGATGGATGATGGATGTATGGATGGAAGGATGAAAGGGTGGATGGATGTATGGATGGATAAAAGGTTGCATGGATGAATGATGGATGTGTGAAAAGGTGGGTGGATGAATGATGGATGTGATGAGGTCTAACAGGCACATTTATGGTTGTCGATAGTTGTTGATGATGAGGAGTACCAGTTTCTAGAAACATTTGTTGGAAGGGGGTCCTTAAGCCTAAAAAGGTTTTACAAGGGGGTCTCGGAATCAAAAGTTTGAAGACCTCTGTTCTACAGGGTGGGGGGTGGATCTGCAGACTATGACCGTCCTCTGCATGTGAGCACCCAACCAGCAGGGCTTCCACATCAATTACTTAGAGCAGCTGCCCACCCAGCTACAACTCAAGACCTTCTGGACTGACAACATAAAACCCACATGTTACCTTCAATAAAAGGTAGGCACACACTCCCAGCAGCAATGGGGCACTTGGCGTTGGGCACTTCACCACCAGATACATCCCCTAGCAAATTGCCTTCCAGTCCTACTCCTGTACTTCTTTCACTGGGTGTTTCCTGATGTTATTTACAACTGCTCAAAATGCTCAAGCTTCGCCTCCAGGTTTCCACACACACAGTCCATTGGCAATGCTCTGTGGATGAACTGGTCAGGGATATTTGCCTACACTTTTGCGCCTCTCACACTTCTTCCACACCTGGTACAAAAGCTTTGTCAAACATCACTCACCCTCATCCTGGTGGCTCCCATGTAAGCCAGACAACCCTGGTTCTCGACCCTTCTAGACTTGTCAGTAGTTCACCATGAAACTGGCCAATAGACCAGATGTATTCACACAGAACCAAGGCGCCATCAGGCATCCGAACCCCAGGCAGTTCAATCTCGAGATCTGGCTCCTGAGGTTCTAGAACTCTGTTACCTTAATCTGCCAGCAGAATGTATATCCTTAAAGGGCACTGAAGACCCACCACTAGGGCCTGCTATGGGGGAAAGTGGAAAAGGTTTGCCAACTGCTTCCTTTTAAATCAAATAGATCCACTCAAACCGGCGGTCCAAGGCATAGTTTGCTACTTTGTTCAACTTCAGACATTGGGCCTTGCCTACACTTCCATACGAAGCCCTTATCTGTCTGCAGTCACTGCTTACTTGCAAAATAGAGAGCGTTTTCCTTGTTCAGAGTCCCCATCATCAAAACTTTCATAGAAGGTCTTAAATGTGTTATCCCACCCAAGGTACCGCCGACCCCGGCCTGGAACCTCAATATAGTACATACTCGACTCATGGACCCTCCTTTTAACCCCTTCGACGCTCATGACGAGCTCAGCTCGTCATGAGGTACACCTCTCGTACGCTCATGACAAGCTGAGCTCGTCATGAACCGCGGGTTTTTAAAAACTTCAGCGCACCGCGGGAAAATGCGTCGCACGCATGTGGTTAAACCAGTCCCCTCTGCAGTTATTGTCTTGGAATGTTGCCTTTTTGGTTGCTACCACATCTTTAAGGTGTGCGAGCGAACTCCAAGCTCTTACCCTGGAGGAACCCTTCTTCCATGTTCATATGACAGTTGTCCTTATGATCACCCCAAAGTGTCTACCTAAGCGGGTATGGGGTATCCCCCTTCCATCTTAATCAAACCATTGAACTACTGGTTTTCTTCCCACAGCCAGACTCTGCGGCAGAGAGGGCCATCCAGACTGTAGATGTCGAGTGTGTTCTCATGTAAAACCAAGCCCTTTCATAAAACTGAGTAACTTTTAGTCGCTTACTTCAGACCAAAGGGGGCATAGCCAGATGGCTTGTCAAGCATATTCATACTTGCTACACCAAGGACAAAAAGCAAATTCCTGCCCAGATTGCACTCTACTTACAAGGAGGCTTCTATGGCCTTCCTTGCCAATATCCCCATAAGTGGCATATGTAAAGCAGCTACATGGTCTACTTCACAAATATTTACTAGACACTACTGTGTGGACGTGTTAGTAAGCAAACAAGCAAAGGTTGGCTATGCTGTGCTACAAACATTTTCAGTCCTCTGCAACATCCTCTGGCTAACCACCACATAGGCGAGTATTGCTTTGCAGTCTATGCAGAGCATGCGTATCAACAACTATACATGTCACAAACAGAAAGTTACTTTTCCTCAAAGCATTTGTTCATGGCAGGAAGGGCTGTAGATTCACATGCTCTCATCTTCCTCCCTGGAAGCCTCTGGTTGTTGAATATGTTCTTTTCTTTTTCACCTTTTCCATGGTCATTCACTGATCCTTTTCTATGCTCTTTTTTATCTTCCTCACCCACCATGCAGAAAACAATCTAACAATGGAGCCGATGCCCATATGCAGCACCAGTCATGACAGGATGGGTAAATCCTCCAGAGAGTCTACTTCCCCTTCCACGGACTCCTGGTCCACCACCGCAGGTGGCCGATCTGTCACATGGGGCGTGGAAGCCGGAGCAGGCTCTTCCTGTCTCCGGGTCTGTCCCTTTTTAGCAGCGGGTTGGGCCATTGTTCCAGGCTCCAACCCAGGCGAACTCCCTCTCCGGGCAGTCGCAGACCGTGTGCTTACACAGGCCCAGTCAGGTGTACCCAGCATCGCAGAATGCGTCCGGTATTCCACCTCTCTCCAAGTGTTGTGCTCAATGTCATTCCCCAACAGACAATCGACTGGCACGGCAGGGCTTACGGCAACTCGAAGTGAACCTGCAACCCCCTCCCACTCAAAGGGAACCTCAGCCACTGGATAGTGGCCCATTCTGCCGTCAGCCATCGCGGCGGGGTGGAGTACATTGGGAATCACCTGCTCTGGAGACACCAGTTGACTTCTCACCTTAGTCATACTGGCTCCTGTATCTCTCAGAGCCTCCCCTCTTTGGCCATTGATGGTAACCCATTGCCCATACTTTGTAGTATTTGGGGGCACCTGGATCTTTGGAACCATCTCACGTTCTCCCAGGGACACTAAGGTGACACCCGCCCACTCACCCCCCTTATCTAAGGGCAACTCCTCCCCGAGCGCTACACTAGCTACTCCCGGTGACTTTCCTCCGGTGGGAGGGGGTGGTCTCTTTGGGCATCTGACATCTCCCTTATAATGTCCAACACCCCCGCATTCAAAACAGTGGAGAACCCTTGGCTGCTGGCTTTGGCCAGGATTAGGGTTTCGGGGCGGGTTTGCCCTAGGGGTGAAACCTGCTCCCTTACCTTGGAAATTATTTTGGGGACCTTTGGAGAACTCCTTCTTTTTATCTCCCCCCTCCTTCTTCTGGGGGGCGCCCTGTCCGGCTTTTTGAGAATCCCCTCCTGTCCCCTTTGAGGACACCCGGGTACTTACCCAAGTATCCGCCTCCTCTGCAAGCTTCCGGGGATTGGTCAGCTTGCTATCCACCAGGTGTTGGCGCAACTCGGGAAAACATTTCTCGAGGAGGTGTTCTTTCAAAAATAGATTGTACAGCCCCTCATAATCTTTCACCTCGCTGCCCTTGACCCAACCCTCCAAAGCTTTCTTGGCGTAGTCTAAAAAGTCTACCCAATTCTGGGTACTCAGTTTGTGACTTCCCCTGAATTTCTGTCTGTACCTTTCAGGGGTAAGTCCAAACTTTTTCACCAGTGCCACCTTCATTGTAGGGTAGTGGGTTTGCTCATCCTGCTCCAGAGCCAACAAGGTGTCTCTGCCAGCAGGTGGCATGTATTTATACAGCCCACCTCCCCAGTGAGTTTCTAAGATCCCGTGAGCCCTTAGAGAAACTTCGTAGGCGGCCAGCCATTTGGCAATGTCATCGCCTGGGGTGTAACTAGCGATGACATCTTTGGGTAAATAGGGTCTGGGTTCCCTGGTGTTCACTTTATTTTCGCTGCCACCATTATCTGGATTGGGAGGCCTTTGTATTAAGGCTTGTAGGTCCATCTCTTTGATGGTTCGCTCATGGGCTAACCTCCTTTCCTCCCTTTCCATCTCCATCCTAGCTAATTCCAACTTCATTCTCCTCTCCTCCCTCCTATCTTCTAGCTCGGCGTCAGTTAAACCCCTGTCTGAGACGCTGCTGCCCTCCCTCGAAGGTGTCCTGGGACCTGTCAGCAGATTCCCCCTTCCAGCTTGGTTCAACATTGCAATCTCAAGGACAGTGTCCCCGTCACTCTCTTCGGTATCTGGTTCTTCCCTTAAATGAGCTTCCACCCATGCCCTTATGCTTGTCAGCAACTCGCCTCTCTTGGCACCTTTGTTAAAGAATACCCCTTGTTGCTGACACCATTCTCTGAGTTGGGCCACAGTATTGGATTCTAGCTCTTTAAAATTCAACTCCATCTTTCACTTATGGAATAAAATTAACACACAGGAGAAAACCAAGAAGTGACCTGAGGTTAACCTCCACCCACCACCAGAAATAAATTTGGAAAAACAAAATTCAAATTAGGAGGGCCGCAAGGAGAAAACTCCTGGTGTAGGTCAGTGTATTGCGTTGAATTACTAATGAGTAGCTGCAACCAAGTCAGAATCCCACCGCTAGGCACCAAATGTTAGAACCTGGGATGTCAGGTCACCTAGGGTAGCCTGGCCTAGGGGTAAGGCATGCAATTCTAGAGGCACAGTGTGAAGGTTGCAAACCACCCAATAATAAATCCACGCAATAGCACACAAAAACAACACTACACCAAAGTATAGGAAAATAAGTACTGCTTTATAAAAATAATATATATTCTGTTCTCTGGTTCAGAAATGCAGTTTAGTATTTTACAGCTTATTTTGAGAATAGATGTTGTTACTTTCCAGATTACCAAATCAATACATTACTGGCATCAACAGTTCAATTCAATACATATTCAATTTCAGTAGAAGTCACAATTTCAATACATGTTCAGCTTCATTAGGAATCACAATAGACCTTCTATGTTCTACAATTTCATGACATTACAGTTCAATAAAGAGGGGGAAGCAGAACAACTGCACACTGAAGACTTCCTCCACGTATACCCTGCTGCTCCATACACTTTACAGTAAAGAGGGTACAACTCCTGAGCAATTAACTAGAGTGGGGAAGATCTATAACTTCAGTTACGCTAGGGGCACCCTGGCAAGATCAAACACAAGGTAGGTTTCTTCCAAGCAGTCAATCCCAAAGATGGCACCCAGTAGATTGGCTAGGATCACTCCTCTGACACCTTATTACAAAGCTCCTTAGATTCCTGTAGCCTGTAATCCCTAATGGCAATCTGTGAGGCTTCTTGAAATCCCCTCCTGTGTCAGAGACTCTATGCTGACAGTAGAGACTCCCTGCTCTCTGGTTTCCCACACCCCCACTCTCCTTACTTCGTTGAGGGTCCCCTCTCAGCTGAACAGTACTGCTGGGGAAAGAGAGGAACAAAAGGATCGAAGGAGGAGCTCCTGGAGGGCGGCTTGCTTTCTCCGCCGATCCCCTCAGTGCAGCCACGCTACCTCGTCACAGCGCTAGGCGAGGGCTCCCTTAGCGGCAAAGAAGGAGGGCAGAAGAGCAGCTCTCCGCTCCCCTCCGAGACGCTACACAGGGGTCCGCCTCCTCTCACTGGGCCTGCGCGTCTCCCTGACGCTTCCAACACGCGTCTCAGGCCGCTTGTACACCGAGGCGACTCGCCTCTGAGACACACTCCTCTGTCGGCCCCGCCTCCCGCAGGCCTCGCGTCACCGGCTCTGCTTCCTCAGTCACGGAGCGGGGCAGCGCGGGCGCGAGGGACTAGTGTTCCCGCCTGGCGCCGCCTGTCACCGCTCCTATGCCCGCAGTCTCTCCTCTCACCTGGCTTCACAGAAGGCCCTGTCAGAGCGGAACGCTCACTTCTCAGGGCCACAAAGGCTTCGCAGACACTCGCCTCCCCCTCACAGCTGCGGGGAAATACAGCACCCGGCTTGGATTCACTTCCTCCACAACGCTGGTAGGCAAAGCTCCGCCAATGGGGGAATAGGGTGAAGTCTCTCAGCAGGAGCGTCCCGACAGGGATCAATGGGGCCAGGGATTAGAGGGGGGGGGGGCCTTCCACCGCAGATAGATCGATCTTGGCAGTAGAAGAAGGCGGTTGGGAGGGATTGGTCAGGGGTTGAAGGGGGAACGTCTCCCTGTAGTGGTTGTCTGTCACAAGGACAAACTAACTGCTCCCAGTGCGTCCTCCTCCTCTCACCACTGCCTCACTCCTCCACTCTCTGGTCAACACAAAATGGCTTCCTGACCCCCTGCCCTTTTATAGACAATCCACCCAGGGTCCAGTAGGGTCCAGAACGTTCTGGAAGGCCTAAGGTTATCCTATGGGGCTGTCTAAGATGTGGCAGTTGGAAACAGTTAAGGCCCACCATTTTGTGAATTACAGCAGTTTCCTGACAGAACAGGCCTCTGGGCCTAAGGTGAAAAACTATGAGGGACAAAAGAACACCTATCCCCTTGGCCAACACCTTTAAAAAGTCAGTGGACAAAAATTATTAAGGGTATGAGGGCAAAAAGGGGACAAAATAAATAATAAATTGGAGGGACTACGCAAAAAAACCAGACAGGTCTAACACTTACCATTACAAACACACCTGCCTTTCAAAGAACACAAATAAACAAACTCCAATGCCGAGCTTTCTTTCTTCTACCACAACTAACACATATATGGCAACACAGCAACTCTTAACCACCTCTTATCCATTGGACAATTTAGAACCTTATTACATGGCCCATATGCTGCACCTATGTTTTTTTTTTATTTAAACCTTTATTAGTTGCGGTCAACAGAGATACATGACAGTTACAGCAATAACACTTCAAGAAAGCATGATAGTTATGTTACATTCATCAGAACAGCAGTATTTGTATACGGATCGGTACACTACATTTAGGTTTGCCGTTAATACATTCCCCAGCGATCTGCAGTGGGAGGAGACCCGATTCAGAACACACCTCTTACATAGTCACGGACATAATGAATATGGAGCCTTCAGTATCCTCACATACAGGCGTAGGATCAATCAAGGAGGGAAGGTGCCACTGATCCCCCCCGCCTCATGGCTATCTCTTCCCTCACCAGTAAGCCAGTGACGTCACTGTGAAGAGCCATAAGTATGCTGCACCTATACCCCTAACTCATACACCTTCCGCCTAAACAGATGCAAACAAAATAGGCAACGTGCCACACCTCATAACTCCATGTCTACTGCACTACAAGGTTACACCACAAAACAACACAACAACTCACTCTCAAACACCGTCTCCACCACCTACACGCGCATACCCATCAAAATGCCTTCTTAGCCTGCTGGACGAGGAACACGATCCAGAATAGATTCACGATTGCTATCCTCCTATACCTAATACCAATTCTAGGGACACACCTGCTACAAGCCCAAAAAATACTGCTCACTCTTCTACAAAACAAAGTCACACTATTGCTAAAGCACATTCTCTAAACTGTGTACTAATAAATGCTAAATCGCTCTCTAAAAACAAACATCTCATCCACAACCGTCTACCTGATGCAAAATCAGACATACTATTCATAATTGAATCATGGTTGGGAGATGATATTGCTCCAGTTCTGCATGAAGCCGTTCCTTTAGGCTATTAAACGATCACCGAAAATCGTTTAGGCAAAACTGAGGTGGCCTAGCTGTTGTCTTCAGTCACACACTACATATCACTAAAGTTGACGACTTCTCCATAAAAGATTGTAAACCATTTTCACCAGATTCAAACCTACACCGTCTTCCTCCTGTAACTTCCTGCTCCTTTAAACACCTCCACCTAGCAATGCAACATTCCCAGACATACTTCCAGACACAGTTTCAAACCTAATGACTACACTCCAACCTATGCATTCTGGGTGACCTTAACATTTGTTTTGATAAACCCAATATGCCCCATCCAAAAACAGTCATCGCTGGCCTAGACACACTGAACCTGCATCAGATTCTCCACAAACCCACACATCGCTGAACATATCCTAAATGTCAATTTTGCTAATACTGAACTAGTTACCTTTCAAACAATAACTCCGGTCACATGGTCAGTCTACCATTTGCTTGCTTCCCAACATAAACCAACACTAAGCGACGCAGCTAAACCACCTTAAATACATCCACCTGGCGACTGTAGAACAAACTCAATTTGGAACACTTAGAAACACAACTAACATCCAGGTCAGATCTAGAAACAATACATTCTGTTAAAAACTATGAGGGGCTACAGGAAGCTTTTAATATCGTGATACCACTAAAAAAACAACAAAAGAACAAAAGATAACAAGCAACTTGGAGAAATAAAGAGATAAAACAACAGCTGCAACGTGCCTGGCCCAGAACAAACGCCTATTAAGACAAACTTCGCTTACAGAAAATTAACAGATTATACAAGTCAGCTATCATAAAAGTGAAGAATAGATACTATTCAGACAGAATTCAAAATGATAAATGTGGTAATAAAGAAATCTATAAAATTCTCAATGATTTTCGTAAACCAAATAGCCTAGAAGGAGTCATCCCGTTGCTAAAGATTTCACTGACAAACTGGCAAATCAATGCAAGGGCTAAGCAAACACATTGGATCCATACTTAAGACAAGCTCCAGCACTGACCCTTTTTACCAAACAACAATCCAAGAATACTCCTAACGTACGAGTTACTTACCTTCGGTAACGATGTATCTGGTAGAGACGATTCTAGCCGCAAATTCCTTAACGTAGAATTATCCCCAGGCGTAAGACTAGATCCAGAAAATGCTTTTTGCCACAGCATCTCTGCGCGCTGGGGGGTGGTACCACGTGACTCTGCCCTGACGTCGTCCGCAGGTGTAACATAAGCGAGGTCACATAAGCCCCACCCCGGCGCGCTGACGTCAGTTTTTTTCGGAAAACTTTTCTGCGTTACAACCTGGAGCCATCACAAACAAAACTGTGGAGAGTATAGGACCAGTGTACGAAAAATACAGATAAACAGAAAGAAAAAAGCAAATGGTGAGGAACAGCACCATTCGGGAGAGTGCCAGGCACTGTGGCACCTAATAGTCATAGAAGGGAAGAGTAGAGCTCAGCTACTGCGAAGCAACCCTGATAGCAAATACAACATCCTCCCTGAGGGCAATCAATCAATCAGAGTACTTGTAGAGCGCGCTACTTACCCGTGAGGGTCTCAAGGTGCTGAGGGGAGGGGGTGCTGCTACTGCTCGAAGAGCCAGGTCTTGAGGAGTCTTCTGAAGGTGAGTAGGTCTTGGGTCTGCCGTATGTGGGTAGGGAGGGTGTTCCAGGTCTTGGCGGTGAGGTAGGAGAAGGATCTGCCACCGGAGGTCGTTCGTTGGATGCGGGGGACAGCGGCGAGGGTGAGGCTGGCGGAGCGGAGCTGGCGCGTGGGGTTGTAGAGCGGAGTCTGCTGTTAAGGTAGGCTGGTCCGGCATTGTGGAGTGCTTTATGTGCGTGGGTGAGGAGCTTGAAGGTGATCCTCTTGTCGACGGGGAGCCAGTGTAGGTCTCTCAGGTGGGGGCCTGATGTGGCTGTGGCGGGGGACGTTGACGATTAATCGGGCAGAGGTGTTTTGGATGTGTTGTAGTCGCTGTAGGTGTTTGACTGGGATTCCTGCGTAGAGTGCATTGCCGTAGTCCAGTCTGCTGCTGATAAGGGCTTCTGTCACCGTTCTTCTTGTTTCTGTCGGAATCCACTTGTAGATCCTGTGGAGCATGCGGAGGGTGTTGTAGCAGGAGTAGGAGACGGCGTTGACCTGCTTAGCCATGGAGAGGGAGGAGTCGAGGATGAATCCTAGGTTGCGTGCATGGTAGGTGGGTGTTGGTGCTGTTCCCAGTGTAGTCGGCCACCAAGAGTCATCCCAGGATGAGGGGGTGGGTCCGAGGATGATTACCTCCGTCTTGTCTGAGCTCAGCTTCAGACGGTTGCTCCTCATCCAGTCGGCGACAGCCTTCATTCTCTCGTGGAAGTTGGGTTTGGTGGTGTGTGGGTCCTTGGTGAGGGAGAGGATGAGCTGGGTGTCGTCAGCGTAGGAGATGATGTTGAGGTCGTGTTGGTGGGCCACTTGTGCGAGGGGGGTCATGTAGATGTTGAACAGTGTCGGGCTGAGGGATGAGCCCTGGGGGACACCGCAGATGATGTCGGTGGCTTCGGATCGGAAGGGTGAGAGGCGGACACTCTGGGTTCTGCCGGAGAGGAAGTACGTGGTCCAGTCAAGGGCCTTCTCTTGGATTCCAGCTTTTAGGAGGCGTGTCCTTAGAGTGTGATGGCAGACCGTGTCGAAGGCGGCCGACAGGTCCTGGAGAATGAGGGCTGATGTTTCGCCGTTGTCTAGTTGGTGCCTGATGTCGTCTATGGTGGCGATGAGGGCTGTCTCAGTGCTGTGGTTCCGTCTGAATCCGGACTGGGAAAGGTCCAAGATGATGTTGTATTCCAGGTGCCGGGCCAATTGCCTGTTGACGATTTTCTCCATTACCTTTGCCGGAAACGGGAGCAGGGAGATCGGCCGGAAGTTCTTGAGGTCCTTGGGGTCCGCCTTGGGCTTCTTGAGGAGGGTGTTGATTTCGGCGTGCTTCCAGCTCTCCGGGAATGTCGCGGTTTCGAAGGAGATGTTGATGACCTTCCGTAGTTGGGGTGCGGTGGCTGCGTCTGCTTTGTTTAATATGTGGTGTGGGAACGGTCTGACAGAGATCCTGAGTGGATGGAGTTCATGACCTTGCGTGTCTCGTCGTCGTTGACGTTGGACCAGGAGGTCAGGCGGAAGGCGCTGGTGGTGTTCGCAGGGGAGGTGGAGTCTGGCGTAGTTGTGGTGCTGAAGCTGTCGTGGATGTCTGTGATCTTGCGGTGGAAGAACATGGCTAGTGAGTCGCACAATTCTTGTGAGGAGGGCGGGATGTCGTTGGGGTTGGCGCTGGGGTTGGAGAGTTCCTTTACGATGCTGAAGTGCTCTTTGCTGTCGTGTGCGTTGTTGTCCAAGCGGTCTTTGAAGGAGGATCTCTTGGCTAATCTGATGAGGTGGTGATGTCTGCGGGTGGCATCCTTGTGGGCTGCGAGGTTGTCTGGTGTGCGTTCGTGGAGCCATATTTTCTCCAGTTTCCGGCATGTGCGTTTGGAGGTCTGGAGCTCGTCGGTGAACCAGGTGGCTCTCTTGCTGGCGTGGCTGTTGGAGGGTTTCTTGAGCGGGCGAGGGTGTTGGCGCAGTCATCGATCCACTGTCTGAGGTTGCGGGCTGCGGCGTCTGGGTTGGTGGGGTCGGTGGGTGGGTTCTGGTCGAGGGTGGTGATCAGCCGGTCTTCGGTGACTTTGCTCCAGCAGCCGCGAGGCAGCTGTTGGGTTCGGTAGTGCGTGGTTGGTTTCTTGAAGGTGAAATGAATGCAGCGGTGGTCAGTCCAATGGAGTTCGGTGGTGTGGTCGATGGCGACGTGGGTGCCTGTGGAGAAGACGGAGTCCAGCTTGTGGCCGGCGGCGTGGATGGGTGCAGTGACGAGTTGTTTGAGGCTGAGGTTCGCGAGGTTGTCAATCAGGGTGGAGGGCAGAAAAGTATGTAAAAATGTCACAGCAGACGAAGAGACCTGCGATCACAGTCCATAAACAGTGAAGGACAACAAGGCCAGAAGAGTAACAACAAGCATCCCCAGACAACCCCAGCAAGGGGAGGCGCATCCCCTTTAAGAGATATGGGCAGAGGCGCAGCCAAGAGACCACAACTCAGAGGACTACATAGGAGTAGAATTTTAAGCAATGAAAAGGGGAAGAGCGTGAGTAGGCCCCACAGTGGAAGACCAGTGTGTGGGGACGCAGAAGTACCCAGGAACGCACCAAAAAATCACCAGAAAGGAAGGAGTTGATCAAACAAACAGAACGAAGTGTCCCATTAGGGAGGAAGTGAAGGAGGGCACTCGCAGAAGGCAAAACCACCCAGAGGCAGGCAAGTACAGAAGACTAAGCTGGAGGTCCTCGCAGACCGGGAAGGAAGGGCGGGTTGTGAAGGAATTTGCGGCTAACATTGTCTCTACCAGATACATCGTTACCGAAGGTAAGTAACTCATACATCTGATAGAGACTACTAGCCGCAGATTCCTTAACATAGAATAGATACCCCAGCCATACCCAGAAGGAGGAGGGCCTGCGAGAGAGCATCCCAGTAGGGAGAAACACAGCACCCCAGCAGGGGATGTGTAATGGGGACAAGAAGGGCGGCCCAGCCCCCACCAAGCAGAAGGAAGCAAGGACGAGGTGAAGGGAGGCCAGGACACCCTAAGCCCAGCCAAGGTACCAGGGGCATCCGCCAGAAACCCCCGGAGGGACAGACAACGGCAGGGGAGTAGCAGGGAAGAAAGATCACCCCAAGGTTCCAAGGAGAAGAGGTAGAAATGGAGGCAAAGCCCCCCACAGGAAAACACACACACAGTGAAGGGGAAAGCTGAACTGGCCACAGCCTCGGGCCAGCAGACCAAGCAGAAACGGCTCCACAGTGAAGAAAGGCAGGCATGAGAAGAAGGACGTTGCTTCACAAGGCTCCAGCAGAACAAGAGGCAGGAGCACAAGGGCCTACGCCAAGGCCCCCGGCCGTGGACCAGAAAGAGCAGGTGGGCGCAGCCGGCAGCTGGCAAGTACCATGAAACCGAGTGCCCAGAGCAAGCCGAGCACAAGAAGAAGGCAAAGGCCAGGGATATCCAGAACAACCCGTAAAAGGAGACCATCCTGTACATAAACCAACCCACAAAAAGAAGTGGGACCAACCAGAAGAGAAGAGGAGAAATACGTAGGACGGACACGCCATCAGCCAGAACATAGGAAAATACCAGGAATCCCATCCCCCCTGGAACACCAGACTGAGGACCAGGCCGAAACGGCGGGCAAAAAAGGGGTCGGAAACACCACAGCACGGCATGCCAATGCTGGTCCAGCGATGCAGCAGATACTGAGAATGACAGAACCTGGTGCAACGCAAGCTGCGCCCAGACAAGGTCAAAGAAACTGCACCAGCGGTATACAGCCATGCCAGAATCGGCACCCTCCCAGGACAGACTATACAACAGCTATAAGTACCCCACTTAGGGTATGACACGTCCCAAAGAAAACATGGGAACCACTCTTAGGGAAAAAAATCCAGCATCAGAGAACAAGAACATAAGACCTGTGGTAGGAACCACAGACGGCTTAGCAATCGGCCAAAAAATACACACTTGACAAAAGGGCTCAACCAGCAGCCAACAGAAGAGAGGGGCCCACCAAGGGACCCCTAAGGCACGACAAGCCACACAGAACATACAAACGGCCACTCCAAACACCAGATTCCAGGAAGCAGGTGGGATAACACCTCCCATCAAGCACTGAGGATCAACAAGCCAGCCTACGGAGGGGGAGGAGGGTGGAACCCCGCAAGGAGATGCTGAATGGCAGAGTCCGCATGAGTGTTAAACAAAAGGACCCCATCAAAGGGCAGGTCAACCAGACGCTCCCTAATATTCTCAGGAAAAACAGCATCACGCAGCCAAGCATGGCAATGGAGAGCCACAGAACTGGCCATAGCCCGGCCGAGAGCATCAGCAACATCCAAGGCCACACAGAGAATAAACGTGGCCAGCTCTCGACCATTCAACACATGGTGTCGTAGATCAGCGAGGGCACCCTCATTTTTTTTTTTTTTAAAGATCTTTTTATTGATTTCAAACCCAAACAACAGACATAAAGATGGCTGATCATATCTACAGAAAGCATGGCATTCCAAGATAGTTGAACAATTATGTGACACTTGATTTTACAGTCAAGATAGGCTAACTGACAAAAAACTGACCCAATTTTCACGGATTCACCTGTCGTCATTGGTGATCATAACAGTATCAGGATAACTATGTAAAATCGTACATCTATGCCATAATGCTTCATGCATCGGATCCATTCACATTCCCACCCTCAACTCACCCTCCCCGTACCCACCCTCCCGCTGGCACGTCATCTCTAAAGCTGAGTGTAACAGAATGGCAAGTCTTATCTATTGTGTCCATACATGTTATCATATTTACAGCATTATCAAATATTTTGACTATTACAGAAGTGGGGAAACACCTCCCGCGCTTTTCTCATTGTCGTCTGGGCAATTATTCTACAGGTCCTCATCCCCAGTTAGAGCACTCATCTCTCAATCAGAATCTATATCCGCCGCCTTCAGCTCTTTGACTAGGGCCTCCCATGCTCGCGCCGCCTCTAACACCTTGTCGTTGTGGGATCTGTGGGCCTGTTGTAGGTGAACTGTGCTCTCGCTGTCTGCCCACATAAGTAGTGCAGCCTTCCATCTGAGGTAGCTGGGCCCCGCCGCGGCTTTCCAGTGGGACGTGATTTCTCTCTTGGTGAGCAACAATCCTAAGTCCAAGAACTTACTCGTCAAATTAGTTTTTTTAGTATGTGGAAACCAATGTAACAAAGAGGTTCCCTTATCCGGAGTAAGCTGTCGCTCCGTTATACTACAGAGTAAAGTATTTATATCCTCCCAGTTGTGGACAATCCCACAGCATGTTCAGTAGGTCTGCGTCCCTCAACCTACATCGGGGGCATTGTGCTGTATCTACATGGAAATATTGGTTGCTTTTTGCCGGTGTAAGATCTGCCCTGTGCAGAATAAAAATTTGGATCAATTGGAATCTGGCATTTCTAGTGCCCTTCCATGCCCTTTTAAGTATGTGCGACCAGGTCGAGTCGGGTATCTCTCTATCCATATCTGCCGCCCACTGATCGCGTAGCCTCTGCAGCGGTGTCAGCCCCTCTCCAAGCATGCGTTTATATAAGCAGGTGTCCGCTTTATAAGTGCCCGCTGCCATCACTACGTATTAACACGCCTCACTTACCGGTGGCTCTAAAAGACCGGTGCCCCAGTGTTTTTGATGGCAGCAACTAGAGCCGCATGTAATAAGAAATGGCCTCGCAGAAGCCCAAAACTCTCCTGCAGAGCGTTATGGGGCAATATCACGCCATCTTCAAACAAGTCCCCTACCACCTGTAACCCCAATGTCTCCCACTCCGCAAGGGCAGATCAATCTCCACCATGTGGTAGGGCCGTAAACATGCCCAGTGGTATCTCTGGGTATCGTTTCCAACAATGTCTCAGAGCGCATTCCTCAACCGATAGCCCATCAGCCTGTAGTTTTTGTTGTAGAACCACAAATGACAGTACATGTCGCGGCACATCTGGTTCGAAGTCTCGCTACAGCCCTCTAAATTCCTGCACCACTGCCTGGGTAAGGCCCTGGAACTGTGCAGTCAGATAATATAACTCAAAATCGGGGACTGCGAGTCCCCCCTCAGCTCGTGGGTGCATCAAAGTAACCAATGCCACCCGACGCCTCCCCGTCCCCCAGATAAAGCTACCCACCACAGAGCGGAGCTGCCGAAATAATGCGACGGGTATTCGTATAGGCAAGGTTCGGAAAAAATATAGCAGCCGAGGAAGCGCCACCATTTTCAACAGTGCCACTCGGCCCGCCACCGACAATGGCAAAGTTCCCCAGAACTGCATGCTGCCCTTAAGTCCCCTTATTGCTCTGCCTATATTACCTTCAAGCAAATCGTCCTGGGTATGGTAGACATGCGTCCCTAAATAGGGGAGGCACCTGGGCTCCCACGCCACGTCAGGCAGAGGTGCAGGCGGGTCGCACGCTTGGATTACTGGAAAGACGCAAGTCTTTGCCCAGTTGACTCATAGACCAGATATATCCCCGAATCGGAGGAGTAGGGCACGCGTCCGCTCCAAAGCCCCTCCAGCATCCCTCAAGAACAGCAAGAGGTCGTCCGCATACAGCGAGATATAATGTGTCCAGCCACAAAGCCCCAGGCCTTGGAACACCCGCCCCAGTCTAGCCCGTGTGGCCAGTGACTCTATGGCAAGGGCAAATAGCAACAGGGAAAGTGGGCAGCCCTACCTAGTGTCATGCCCCACTGGGTATGAGGAGGAGATGACCCTACCAACCCTCACCCTAGCGCTTGCCGAGGAGTATAACATTTCAGTCCAATGGACATACCCTTCTCCAAGCCCGAAGGCTCTCATGACTGAAAACAAATAAGGCCACTCCAAACTACCGAATGCTTTTGCAATGTCCACCGAGAGGACTGTTGCCTGACTATTCTCGCCATGGTCCCCGCCCAATATGCGTATCAGCCTGCGTATACTGCCAGCAGTGTTGGGAGTAGGGATGAAGCCAGCCTGATCAGGATGAACCAAACGCGTCATAAGGGGAAGGAGTCGAGTACTGAAAAACAAACTGTGAGGAGGGTCAAAGGGGAAATGATTTAAAGACCTGTCAACTCATGCCCCTATAGTCAGAATTAATACACAGAAAGAGAAGACCAGGTCTAAGGTGGTGTGCTGCCCTGACCAGTGAACGAGGGTCACAGGTACATGTGTTTCATTGAGTCACACTGGGCCAGACAATTCCCATCAGACCACCCCTGTGGCGGCATTTCATCATATGGGGATAAGTGGTCGCTCCATGCACCGCCCATATCTTAGCGTGGCGGTGCGACAGTGGAGAGCGGCACACTGAGCCACAGTCATGCTCCAAGAAAAAGAAATAGTGAGATAAGTGCAGTGTTCTAGAAAAAAATGTGCTAACTAAAATTGACTACCTAAACTAGGGAAAGTACCTATAGAGGTTGGCGTAGGTGTCAAGATTAAAAACACGCCTAGTAGTGGATGAGTGAAACTACATATTGGCGCTGTGTAGAGTGGTCAACTAGTTTCAGCTTAGCGGAGTATTACTCCAGCTTTCATCAGGACCTTATGGTAATAAGCTACTGCGACAAGGTGTGTTAAGTGTACAGAAGAAATGGTAGGGTACATGCATTTACGCTGAAGGCAGTAATATATCTCCCCACAGCTTGGAACTTCAATGTCCACAGGAGACAGAAAGGGAATCTTCTTCCTGTCTGGAAAATACAAAACATACCATGTGACCCATTGCACACATGAAACCAACTCACCCCACAAACACCATCAAAACAAAGCACACCTGCAGGAACAATTTGCGTTCCGCACAATACATAAGCATACTAGCTTCATCACATGGAGGCATTTCCTCCTAGTGATACTCACCCAGCTTTGTGTGGGTGAAAGCCCCACCTCGCCCGGCAACCGCTCGGGAGAATGAGGCCCCGCTCTGATGTGTAGAAAAAGGACACAATTAGCATGCGATACTTATGTGTCCAACCTAATAGTTACACGTACAACCCAATAGACGTATGATAGACTGCCCTCTGAACTGCCATAAAACACCCCCATCCCTAAACTGACACTGATTACTCAAGTTAGGAACCTTGGCCTAGGGGAGAGGATAATATCCATGCCACAGACGACCATATGTGTCACCATATATAATACTAGGACTGCGTGTCACATGGTATATAGCAGCAAACAGTTTGCAGGAAACACATTGCTATAGCTAGCCAAAAAAGACCCAAGTCTGAGCGAATTGGTTAACTACTTCATATAGGGCAGTATTGCTATCACATCCTCACTGGACTTACCTATCCGTCGGTACCCGTTACTCTGTGTCGAGCGGAAGGGAAGGCACCGAGGGAAACGCCTACTCCGTTTAAGTGTCGGGGCTTGTTGACTGTGCAGCCAATAGTGGCCATCCCCTTCAGAGTAAGCAAAAATTGTTTGAAATAAAATGCAAGTGTGATCACCTGTGTGAGCTGAAGTCGCGCAGCGGACCTCACATAGGCGCCGGACTCAGTGAGCCTGGTGCTAATCTTACCGCGCATGCGCAGAAGACATCAGGCGAAGTCAGATGATACTACACACTCGCGCGTGCGCCTAGATATTACGGAGCGCTTCACATAATAGAATTTATAAATGTATAAATCAGCCCGTGTCAGTGCACCTTTAATAAGTTTTTAGAAAAAATGGAAAGGAGGGGGAAGGGAAGATGGTAGCAGGCAGGCAGAGGGAGTCGCACACAAATGAATTGGGTGAGCTGATGATGTAAACAAAGAGTTTACAACTTGAATATACAGACCCGCAACTGAAAAGTTGCTCTAAATACTGAAAAACAAACTGTGAGGAGGGTCAAAGGGGAAATGATTTAAAGACCTGTCAACTCATGCCCCTATAGTCAGAATTAATACACAGAAAGAGAAGACCAGGTCTAAGGTGGTGTGCTGCCCTGACCAGTGAACGAGGGTCACAGGTACATGTGTTTCATTGAGTCACACTGGGCCAGACAATTCCCATCAGACCACCCCTGTGGCGGCATTTCATCATATGGGGATAAGTGGTCGCTCCATGCACCGCCCATATCTTAGCGTGGCGGTGCGACAGTGGAGAGCAGCACACTGAGCCACAGTCATGCTCCAAGAAAAAGAAATAGTGAGATAAGTGCAGTGCTCTAGAAAAAATTTGCTAACTAAAATTGACTACCCAAACTAGGGAAAGTACCTATAGAGGTTGGCGTAGGTGTCAAGATTAAAAACACGCCTAGTAGTGGATGAGTGAAACTACATATTGGCGCTGTGTAGAGTGGTCAACTAGTTTCAGCTTAGCGGAGTATTACTCCAGCTTTCATCAGGACCTTATGGTAATAAGCTACTGCGACAAGGTGTGTTAAGTGTACAGAAGAAATGGTAGGGTACATGCATTTACGCTGAAGGCAGTAATATATCTCCCCACAGCTTGGAACTTCAATGTCCACAGGAGACAGAAAGGGAATCTTCTTCCTGTCTGGAAAATACAAAACATACCATTTGACCCATTGCACACATGAAACCAACTCACCCCACAAACACCATCAAAACAAAGCACACCTGCAGGAACAATTTGCGTTCCGCACAATACATAAGCATACTAGCTTCATCACATGGAGGCATTTCCTCCTAGTGATACTCACCCAGCTTTGTGTGGGTGAAAGCCCCACCTCGCCCGGCAACCGCTCGGGAGAATGAGGCCCCGCTCTGATGTGTAGAAAAAGGACACAATTAGCATGCGATACTTATGTGTCCAACCTAATAGTTACACGTACAACCCAATAGACGTATGATAGACTGCCCTCTGAACTGCCATAAAACACCCCCATCCCTAAACTGACACTGATTACTCAAGTTAGGAACCTTGGCCTAGGGGAGAGGATAATATCCATGCCACAGACGACCATATGTGTCACCATATATAATACTAGGACTGCGTGTCACATGGTATATAGCAGCAAACAGTTTGCAGGAAACACATTGCTATAGCTAGCCAAAAAAGACCCAAGTCTGAGCGAATTGGTTAACTACTTCATATAGGGCAGTATTGCTATCACATCCTCACTGGACTTACCTATCCGTCGGTACCCGTTACTCTGTGTCGAGCGGAAGGGAAGGCACCGAGGGAAACGCCTACTCCGTTTAAGTGTCGGGGCTTGTTGACTGTGCAGCCAATAGTGGCCATCCCCTTCAGAGTAAGCAAAAATTGTTTGAAATAAAATGCAAGTGTGATCACCTGTGTGAGCTGAAGTCGCGCAGCGGACCTCACATAGGCGCCGGACTCAGTGAGCCTGGTGCTAATCTTACCGCGCATGCGCAGAAGACATCAGGCGAAGTCAGATGATACTACACACTCGCGCGTGCGCCTAGATATTACGGAGCGCTTCACATAATAGAATTTATAAATGTATAAATCAGCCCGTGTCAGTGCACCTTTAATAAGTTTTTAGAAAAAATGGAAAGGAGGGGGAAGGGAAGATGGTAGCAGGCAGGCAGAGGGAGTCGCACACAAATGAATTGGGTGAGCTGATGATGTAAACAAAGAGTTTACAACTTGAATATACAGACCCGCAACTGAAAAGTTGCTCTAAATACTGAAAAACAAACTGTGAGGAGGGTCAAAGGGGAAATGATTTAAAGACCTGTCAACTCATGCCCCTATAGTCAGAATTAATACACAGAAAGAGAAGACCAGGTCTAAGGTGGTGTGCTGCCCTGACCAGTGAACGAGGGTCACAGGTACATGTGTTTCATTGAGTCACACTGGGCCAGACAATTCCCATCAGACCACCCCTGTGGCGGCATTTCATCATATGGGGATAAGTGGTCGCTCCATGCACCGCCCATATCTTAGCGTGGCGGTGCGACAGTGGAGAGCAGCACACTGAGCCACAGTCATGCTCCAAGAAAAAGAAATAGTGAGATAAGTGCAGTGCTCTAGAAAAAATGTGCTAACTAAAATTGACTACCCAAACTAGGGAAAGTACCTATAGAGGTTGGCGTAGGTGTCAAGATTAAAAACACGCCTAGTAGTGGATGAGTGAAACTACATATTGGCGCTGTGTAGAGTGGTCAACTAGTTTCAGCTTAGCGGAGTATTACTCCAGCTTTCATCAGGACCTTATGGTAATAAGCTACTGCGACAAGGTGTGTTAAGTGTACAGAAGAAATGGTAGGGTACATGCATTTACGCTGAAGGCAGTAATATATCTCCCCACAGCTTGGAACTTCAATGTCCACAGGAGACAGAAAGGGAATCTTCTTCCTGTCTGGAAAATACAAAACATACCATTTGACCCATTGCACACATGAAACCAACTCACCCCACAAACACCATCAAAACAAAGCACACCTGCAGGAACAATTTGCGTTCCGCACAATACATAAGCATACTAGCTTCATCACATGGAGGCATTTCCTCCTAGTGATACTCACCCAGCTTTGTGTGGGTGAAAGCCCCACCTCGCCCGGCAACCGCTCGGGAGAATGAGGCCCCGCTCTGATGTGTAGAAAAAGGACACAATTAGCATGCGATACTTATGTGTCCAACCTAATAGTTACACGTACAACCCAATAGACGTATGATAGACTGCCCTCTGAACTGCCATAAAACACCCCCATCCCTAAACTGACACTGATTACTCAAGTTAGGAACCTTGGCCTAGGGGAGAGGATAATATCCATGCCACAGACGACCATATGTGTCACCATATATAATACTAGGACTGCGTGTCACATGGTATATAGCAGCAAACAGTTTGCAGGAAACACATTGCTATAGCTAGCCAAAAAAGACCCAAGTCTGAGCGAATTGGTTAACTACTTCATATAGGGCAGTATTGCTATCACATCCTCACTGGACTTACCTATCCGTCGGTACCCGTTACTCTGTGTCGAGCGGAAGGGAAGGCACCGAGGGAAACGCCTACTCCGTTTAAGTGTCGGGGCTTGTTGACTGTGCAGCCAATAGTGGCCATCCCCTTCAGAGTAAGCAAAACTTGTTTGAAATAAAATGCAAGTGTGATCACCTGTGTGAGCTGAAGTCGCGCAGCGGACCTCACATAGGCGCCGGACTCAGTGAGCCTGGTGCTAATCTTACCGCGCATGCGCAGAAGACATCAGGCGAAGTCAGAATGATACTACACACTCGTGCGTGCGCCTAGCTATTACGGAGCGCTTCACATAATAGAATTTATAAATGTATAAATCAGCCCGTGTCAGTGCACCTTTAATAAGTTTTTAGAAAAAATGGAAAGGAGGGGGAAGATAAGATGGTAGCAGGCAGGCAGAGGGAGTCGCACACAAATGAATTGGGTGAGCTGATGATGTAAACAAAGAGTTTACAACTTGAATATACAGACCCGCAACTGAAAAGTTGCTCTAAATACTGAAAAACAAACTGTGAGGAGGGTCAAAGGGGAAATGATTTAAAGACCTGTCAACTCATGCCCCTATAGTCAGAATTAATACACAGAAAGAGAAGACCAGGTCTAAGGTGGTGTGCTGCCCTGACCAGTGAACGAGGGTCACAGGTACATGTGTTTCATTGAGTCACACTGGGCCAGACAATTCCCATCAGACCACCCCTGTGGCGGCATTTCATCATATGGGGATAAGTGGTCGCTCCATGCACCGCCCATATCTTAGCGTGGCGGTGCGACAGTGGAGAGCGGCACACTGAGCCACAGTCATGCACCAAGAAAAAGAAATAGTGAGATAAGTGCCGAGCTCTAGAAAAAATGTGCTAACTAAAATTGACTACCTAAACTAGGGAAAGTACCTATAGAGGTTGGCGTAGGTGTCAAGATTAAAAACACGCCTAGTAGTGGATGAGTGAAATTACATATTGGCGCTGTGTAGAGTGGTCAACTAGTTTCAGCTTAGCGGAGTATTACTCCAGCTTTCATCAGGACCTGATGGTAATAAGCTACTGCGACAAGGTGTGTTAAGTGTACAGAAGAAATGGTAGGGTACATGCATTTACGCTGAAGGCAGTAATATATCTCCCCACAGCTTGGAACTTCAATGTCCACAGGAGACAGAAAGGGAATCTTCTTCCTGTCTGGAAAATACAAAACATACCATGTGACCCATTGCACACATGAAACCAACTCACCCCACAAACACCATCAAAACAAAGCACACCTGCAGGAACAATTTGCGTTCCGCACAATACATAAGCATACTAGCTTCATCACATGGAGGCATTTCCTCCTAGTGATACTCACCCAGCTTTGTGTGGGTGAAAGCCCCACCTCGCCCGGCAACCGCTCGGGAGAATGAGGCCCCGCTCTGATGTGTAGAAAAAGGACACAATTAGCATGCGATACTTATGTGTCCAACCTAATAGTTACACGTACAACCCAATAGACGTATGATAGACTGCCCTCTGAACTGCCATAAAACACCCCCATCCCTAAACTGACACTGATTACTCAAGTTAGGAACCTTGGCCTAGGGGAGAGGATAATATCCATGCCACAGACGACCATATGTGTCACCATATATAATACTAGGACTGCGTGTCACATGGTATATAGCAGCAAACAGTTTGCAGGAAACACATTGCTATAGCTAGCCAAAAAAGACCCAAGTCTGAGCGAATTGGTTAACTACTTCATATAGGGCAGTATTGCTATCACATCCTCACTGGACTTACCTATCCGTCGGTACCCGTTACTCTGTGTCGAGCGGAAGGGAAGGCACCGAGGGAAACGCCTACTCCGTTTAAGTGTCGGGGCTTGTTGACTGTGCAGCCAATAGTGGCCATCCCCTTCAGAGTAAGCAAAACTTGTTTGAAATAAAATGCAAGTGTGATCACCTGTGTGAGCTGAAGTCGCGCAGCGGACCTCACATAGGCGCCGGATTCAGTGAGCCTGGTGCTAATCTTACCGCGCATGCGCAGAAGACATCAGGCGAAGTCAGAATGATATTACACACTCGCGCGTGCGCCTAGCTATTACGGAGCGCTTCACATAATAGAATTTATAAATGTATAAATCAGCCCGTGTCAGTGCACCTTTAATAAGTTTTTAGAAAAAATGGAAAGGAGGGGGAAGGGAAGATGGTAGCAGGCAGGCAGAGGGAGTTGCACACAAATGAATTGGGTGAGCTGATGATGTAAACAAAGAGTTTACAACTTGAATATACAGACCCGCAACTGAAAAGTTGCTCTAAATACTGAAAAACAAACTGTGAGGAGGGTCAAAGGGGAAATGATTTAAAGACCTGTCAACTCATGCCCCTATAGTCAGAATTAATACACAGAAAGAGAAGACCAGGTCTAAGGTGGTGTGCTGCCCTGACCAGTGAACGAGGGTCACAGGTACATGTGTTTCATTGAGTCACACTGGGCCAGACAATTCCCATCAGACCACCCCTGTGGCGGCATTTCATCATATGGGGATAAGTGGTCGCTCCATGCACCGCCCATATCTTAGCGTGGCGGTGCGACAGTGGAGAGCGGCACACTGAGCCACAGTCATGCACCAAGAAAAAGAAATAGTGAGATAAGTGCCGAGCTCTAGAAAAAATGTGCTAACTAAAATTGACTACCTAAACTAGGGAAAGTACCTATAGAGGTTGGCGTAGGTGTCAAGATTAAAAACACGCCTAGTAGTGGATGAGTGAAACTACATATTGGCGCTGTGTAGAGTGGTCAACTAGTTTCAGCTTAGCGGAGTATTACTCCAGCTTTCATCAGGACCTTATGGTAATAAGCTACTGCGACAAGGTGTGTTAAGTGTACAGAAGAAATGGTAGAGTACATGCATTTACGCTGAAGGCAGTAATATATCTCCCCACAGCTTGGAACTTCAATGTCCACAGGAGACAGAAAGGGAATCTTCTTCCTGTCTGGAAAATACAACACATACCATGTGACCCATTGCACACATGAAACCAACTCACCCCACAAACACCATCAAAACAAAGCACACCTGCAGGAACAATTTGCGTTCCGCACAATACATAAGCATACTAGCTTCATCACATGGAGGCATTTCCTCCTAGTGATACTCACCCAGCTTTGTGTGGGTGAAAGCCCCACCTCGCCCGGCAACCGCTCGGGAGAATGAGGCCCCGCTCTGATGTGTAGAAAAAGGACACAATTAGCATGCGATACTTATGTGTCCAACCTAATAGTTACACGTACAACCCAATAGACGTATGATAGACTGCCCTCTGAACTGCCATAAAACACCCCCATCCCTAAACTGACACTGATTACTCAAGTTAGGAACCTTGGCCTAGGGGAGAGGATAATATCCATGCCACAGACGACCATATGTGTCACCATATATAATACTAGGACTGCGTGTCACATGGTATATAGCAGCAAACAGTTTGCAGGAAACACATTGCTATAGCTAGCCAAAAAAGACCCAAGTCTGAGCGAATTGGTTAACTACTTCATATAGGGCAGTATTGCTATCACATCCTCACTGGACTTACCTATCCGTCGGTACCCGTTACTCTGTGTCGAGCGGAAGGGAAGGCACCGAGGGAAACGCCTACTCCGTTTAAGTGTCGGGGCTTGTTGACTGTGCAGCCAATAGTGGCCATCCCCTTCAGAGTAAGCAAAACTTGTTTGAAATAAAATGCAAGTGTGATCACCTGTGTGAGCTGAAGTCGCGCAGCGGACCTCACATAGGCGCCGGACTCAGTGAGCCTGGTGCTAATCTTACCGCGCATGCGCAGAAGACATCAGGCGAAGTCAGAATGATACTACACACTCGCGCGTGCGCCTAGCTATTACGGAGCGCTTCACATAATAGAATTTATAAATGTATAAATCAGCCCGTGTCAGTGCACCTTTAATAAGTTTTTAGAAAAAATGGAAAGGAGGGGGAAGGGAAGATGGTAGCAGGCAGGCAGAGGGAGTCGCACACAAATGAATTGGGTGAGCTGATGATGTAAACAAAGAGTTTACAACTTGAATATACAGACCCGCAACTGAAAAGTTGCTCTAAATACTGAAAAACAAACTGTGAGGAGGGTCAAAGGGGAAATGATTTAAAGACCTGTCAACTCATGCCCCTATAGTCAGAATTAATACACAGAAAGAGAAGACCAGGTCTAAGGTGGTGTGCTGCCCTGACCAGTGAACGAGGGTCACAGGTACATGTGTTTCATTGAGTCTCACTGGGCCAGACAATTCCCATCAGACCACCCCTGTGGCGGCATTTCATCATATGGGGATAAGTGGTCGCTCCATGCACCGCTTATATCTTAGCGTGGCGGTGCGACAGTGGAGAGCGGCACACTGAGCCACAGTCATGCTCCAAGAAAAAGAAATAGTGAGATAAGTGCAGTGCTCTAGAAAAAATGTGCTAACTAAAATTGACTACCTAAACTAGGGAAAGTACCTATAGAGGTTGGCGTAGGTGTCAAGATTAAAAACACGCCTAGTAGTGGATGAGTGAAACTACATATTGGCGCTGTGTAGAGTGGTCAACTAGTTTCAGCTTAGCGGAGTATTACTCCAGCTTTCATCAGGACCTTATGGTAATAAGCTACTGCGACAAGGTGTGTTAAGTGTACAGAAGAAATGGTAGGGTACATGCATTTACGCTGAAGGCAGTAATATATCTCCCCACAGCTTGGAACTTCAATGTCCACAGGAGACAGAAAGGGAATCTTCTTCCTGTCTGGAAAATACAAAACATACCATGTGACCCATTGCACACATGAAACCAACTCACCCCACAAACACCATCAAAACAAAGCACACCTGCAGGAACAATTTGCGTTCCGCACAATACATAAGCATACTAGCTTCATCACATGGAGGCATTTCCTCCTAGTGATACTCACCCAGCTTTGTGTGGGTGAAAGCCCCACCTCGCCCGGCAACCGCTCGGGAGAATGAGGCCCCGCTCTGATGTGTAGAAAAAGGACACAATTAGCATGCGATACTTATGTGTCCAACCTAATAGTTACACGTACAACCCAATAGACGTAGGATAGACTGCCCTCTGAACTGCCATAAAACACCCCCATCCCTAAACTGACACTGATTACTCAAGTTAGGAACCTTGGCCTAGGGGAGTGGATAATATCCATGCCACAGACGACCATATGTGTCACCATATATAATACTAGGACTGCGTGTCACATGGTATATAGCAGCAAACAGTTTGCAGGAAACACATTGCTATAGCTAGCCAAAAAAGACCCTACCATTTCTTCTGTACACTTAACACACCTTGTCGCAGTAGCTTATTACCATAAGGTCCTGATGAAAGCTGGAGTAATACTCCGCTAAGCTGAAACTAGTTGACCACTCTACACAGCGCCAATATGTAGTTTCACTCATCCACTACTAGGCGTGTTTTTAATCTTGACACCTACGCCAACCTCTATAGGTACTTTCCCTAGTTTAGGTAGTCAATTTTAGTTAGCAAATTTTTTCTAGAGCACTGCACTTATCTCACTATTTCTTTTTCTTGGAGCATGACTGTGGCTCAGTGTGCCGCTCTCCACTGTCGCACCGCCACGCTAAGATATGGGCGGTGCATGGAGCGACCACTTATCCCCATATGATGAAATGCTGCCACAGGGGTGGTCTGATGGGAATTGTCTGGCCCAGTGTGACTCAATGAAACACATGTACCTGTGACCCTCGTTCACTGGTCAGGGCAGCACACCACCTTAGACCTGGTCTTCTCTTTCTGTGTATTAATTCTGACTATAGGGGCATGAGTTGACAGGTCTTTAAATCATTTCCCCTTTGACCCTCCTCACAGTTTGTTTTTCGGTATTTAGAGCAACTTTTCAGTTGCGGGTCTGTATATTCAAGTTGTAAACTCTTTGTTTACATCATCAGCTCACCCAATTCATTTGTGTGCGACTCCCTCTGCCTGCCTGCTACCATCTTCCCTTCCCCCTCCTTTCCATTTTTTCTAAAAACTTATTAAAGGTGCACTGACACGGGCTGATTTATACATTTATAAATTCTATTATGTGAAGCGCTCCGTAATAGCTAGGCGCACGCGCGAGTGTGTAGTATCATTCTGACTTCGCCTGATGTCTTCTGCGCATGCGCGGTAAGATTAGCACCAGGCTCACTGAGTCCGGCGCCTATGTGAGGTCCGCTGCGCGACTTCAGCTCACACAGGTGATCACACTTGCATTTTATTTCAAACAAGTTTTGCTTACTCTGAAGGGGATGGCCACTATTGGCTGCACAGTCAACAAGCCCCGACACTTAAACGGAGTAGGCGTTTCCCTCGGTGCCTTCCCTTCCGCTCGACACAGAGTAACGGGTACCGACGGATAGGTAAGTCCAGTGAGGATGTGATAGCAATACTGCCCTATATGAAGTAGTTAACCAATTCGCTCAGACTTGGGTCTTTTTTGGCTAGCTATAGCAATGTGTTTCCTGCAAACTGTTTGCTGCTATATACCATGTGACACGCAGTCCTAGTATTATATATGGTGACACATATGGTCGTCTGTGGCATGGATATTATCCTCTCCCCTAGGCCAAGGTTCCTAACTTGAGTAATCAGTGTCAGTTTAGGGATGGGGGTGTTTTATGGCAGTTCAGAGGGCAGTCTATCATACGTCTATTGGGTTGTACGTGTAACTATTAGGTTGGACACATAAGTATCGCATGCTAATTGTGTCCTTTTTCTACACATCAGAGCGGGGCCTCATTCTCCCGAGCGGTTGCCGGGCGAGGTGGGGCTTTCACCCACACAAAGCTGGGTGAGTATCACTAGGAGGAAATGCCTCCATGTGATGAAGCTAGTATGCTTATGTATTGTGCGGAACGCAAATTGTTCCTGCAGGTGTGCTTTGTTTTGATGGTGTTTGTGGGGTGAGTTGGTTTCATGTGTGCAATGGGTCACATGGTATGTTTTGTATTTTCCAGACAGGAAGAAGATTCCCTTTCTGTCTCCTGTGGACATTGAAGTTCCAAGCTGTGGGGAGATATATTACTGCCTTCAGCGTAAATGCATGTACCCTACCATTTCTTCTGTACACTTAACACACCTTGTCGCAGTAGCTTATTACCATAAGGTCCTGATGAAAGCTGGAGTAATACTCCGCTAAGCTGAAACTAGTTGACCACTCTACACAGCGCCAATATGTAGTTTCACTCATCCACTACTAGGCGTGTTTTTAATCTTGACACCTACGCCAACCTCTATAGGTACTTTCCCTAGTTTAGGTAGTCATTTTTAGTTAGCACATTTTTTCTAGAGCACTGCACTTATCTCACTATTTCTTTTTCTTGGAGCATGACTGTGGCTCAGTGTGCCGCTCTCCACTGTCGCACCGCCACGCTAAGATATGGGCGGTGCATGGAGCGACCACTTATCCCCATATGATGAAATGCCGCCACAGGGGTGGTCTGATGGGAATTGTCTGGCCCAGTGTGACTCAATGAAACACATGTACCTGTGACCCTCGTTCACTGGTCAGGGCAGCACACCACCTTAGACCTGGTCTTCTCCTTCTGTGTATTAATTCTGACTATAGGGGCATGAGTTGACAGGTCTTTAAATCATTTCCCCTTTGACCCTCCTCACAGTTTGTTTTTCAGTATTTAGAGCAACTTTTCAGTTGCGGGTCTGTATATTCAAGTTGTAAACTCTTTGTTTACATCATCAGCTCACCCAATTCATTTGTGTGCGACTCCCTCTGCCTGCCTGCTACCATCTTCCCTTCCCCCTCCTTTCCATTTTTTCTAAAAACTTATTAAAGGTGCACTGACACGGGCTGATTTATACATTTATAAATTCTATTATGTGAAGCGCTCCGTAATATCTAGGCGCACGCGCGAGTGTGTAGTATCATTCTGACTTCGCCTGATGTCTTCTGCGCATGCGCGGTAAGATTAGCACCAGGCTCACTGAGTCCGGCGCCTATGTGAGGTCCGCTGCGCGACTTCAGCTCACACAGGTGATCACACTTGCATTTTATTTCAAACAAGTTTTGCTTACTCTGAAGGGGATGGCCACTATTGGCTGCACAGTCAACAAGCCCCGACACTTAAACGGAGTAGGCGTTTCCCTCGGTGCCTTCCCTTCCGCTCGACACAGAGTAACGGGTACCGACGGATAGGTAAGTCCAGTGAGGATGTGATAGCAATACTGCCCTATATGAAGTAGTTAACCAATTCGCTCAGACTTGGGTCTTTTTTGGCTAGCTATAGCAATGTGTTTCCTGCAAACTGTTTGCTGCTATATACCATGTGACACGCAGTCCTAGTATTATATATGGTGACACATATGGTCGTCTGTGGCATGGATATTATCCTCTCCCCTAGGCCAAGGTTCCTAACTTGAGTAATCAGTGTCAGTTTAGGGATGGGGGTGTTTTATGGCAGTTCAGAGGGCAGTCTATCATACGTCTATTGGGTTGTACGTGTAACTATTAGGTTGGACACATAAGTATCGCATGCTAATTGTGTCCTTTTTCTACACATCAGAGCGGGGCCTCATTCTCCCGAGCGGTTGCCGGGCGAGGTGGGGCTTTCACCCACACAAAGCTGGGTGAGTATCACTAGGAGGAAATGCCTCCATGTGATGAAGCTAGTATGCTTATGTATTGTGCGGAACGCAAATTGTTCCTGCAGGTGTGCTTTGTTTTGATGGTGTTTGTGGGGTGAGTTGGTTTTTATGTGTGCAATGGGTCACATGGTATGTTTTGTATTTTCCAGACAGGAAGAAGATTCCCTTTCTGTCTCCTGTGGACATTGAAGTTCCAAGCTGTGGGGAGATATATTACTGCCTTCAGCGTAAATGCATGTACCCTACCATTTCTTCTGTACACTTAACACACCTTGTCGCAGTAGCTTATTACCATAAGGTCCTGATGAAAGCTGGAGTAATACTCCGCTAAGCTGAAACTAGTTGACCACTCTACACAGCGCCAATATGTAGTTTCACTCATCCACTACTAGGCGTGTTTTTAATCTTGACACCTACGCCAACCTCTATAGGTACTTTCCCTAGTTTAGGTAGTCAATTTTAGTTAGCACATTTTTTCTAGAGCACTGCACTTATCTCACTATTTCTTTTTCTTGGAGCATGACTGTGGCTCAGTGTGCCGCTCTCCACTGTCGCACCGCCACGCTAAGATATGGGCGGTGCATGGAGCGACCACTTATCCCCATATGATGAAATGCCGCCACAGGGGTGGTCTGATGGGAATTGTCTGGCCCAGTGTGACTCAATGAAACACATGTACCTGTGACCCTCGTTCACTGGTCAGGGCAGCACACCACCTTAGACCTGGTCTTCTCTTTCTGTGTATTAATGAAGGAGTCGAGTAGCCAGCACACGACTCAGAATCTTATAGTCAGTGGTGAGCATAGATAATGGGCGATACGCGTACGGGTCCGTAAGGGTTTTTCCCGGTTGAAGGAGAGGGATGAAGATGGCCTCTCTAGTTGAGGTCGGCAGTACTCCCAGCTGTTTGGCCTCTCTGTTCACCAACAGTAACCTAGGAGCCAGGACATCAAAAGCCGAGTAAAACTCAATGGGTAGCCCATCAATACCCAGAGTTTTGTTGCGCGCCAACTGTTTAATGGCGCATCGGATTTCAGCAATCGTGATATCTTGGCCGAGGGAATCCGCCTGTTCCGCATCCAAGGTAATATAAAAGGGGATGATGGAAGGAGCGTTTGAACAAATCAAATACTCACCCCCAGTCAACTGATCTGGGTTTAATCCATCACCATTCTTTAGCTCACTCAGCCACCCCAGTTCAGACATGGCTATATGCAAATCAGTCTGACCCTGTGCCTCATGGGAACAGTCCTGCCCGAACTGCCAAGCCATGTCTTCCCTGGACCGGAAACCAGCATCCTGGGACCGCTTTCGGATTCATAATCCTCATCAGCCAGGCTATCTTGAATCCAGTGGCCAAGTGATCAAACCCAGATCTTTTGACTGGGTGTGAGTGTTTGATTGGTTCAGATGCTCTGTCCATCGCCACCCCCTTTTGTACCGCTTTGGCCGCCATAAGTGTGGCAGAGTATGCTCAGACGTGAGTCCCTTGCTCACTTTGCCACTGGATTCAAGCAAGCCGGGCTGAAGACGGCTGTAATGCCAGAAACCGGTTCTTGGAAGCTTGTTTCCGGTCCAGGGAAGGCATGGCTTGGCAGTTCGAGCTGGACTGTTCCCATGAGGCACAGGGTCAGACTGATTTGCATATAGCCATGTCTGAACTGGGGTGGCAGAGTGGGCTAAAGAACGGTGATGGATCAAACCCAGATCTTTTGACTGGGTGTGAGTGTTTGATTGGTTCAGATGCTCTGTCCATCGCCACCCCCTTTTGGATTTCAAAATCTTTTATTGGAAATTTCAGGGATTCGTAGCATACAAATCAGAAGTAGCCATGTACATATGATCAGTACGTGTCATTATACAGTATTCAAAGAGGATATAGCGTGAATATCCGCATAGAGAGGCTATGGGTCCCTCGTTGGTGTTCATGGCGATGGGAGACGGTCTCTATGGAATTGTGGCAATCAGCCGTGAAGCCTTTCTATGCCAGGCACCTGAGATGATAGAATTCAATAGGAAATGAAAGGAAATGAAGTAGATAGGAGGAAAAAGAGCAGAATAGAGAGAGAGAGCAAAGGATAGGTGTAAGAGGTAAAGGGGAAAATACACGATATAAGATGTGAGAAGTAAGGTGAGACACCACGATACGGCAAAGCAGTACAGGGTATGGGTAATCATGGAGGTTTATGGGTTTTGAAGTATATATCCAGTGAGTTCCAAAGTTTCCTCCCCCTTTTGTACCGCATCCAAGGTAGGCAGCTCCAAGTCCTCCAAGAACGCCTGTATGTCCGTTTCCCCAGCTTAGCTAGTATATAGGTCAGCATAAAAGGAACAAAATCGGGCATTTATCTTGTGTTGTGTGTGTTCAATCGCCTCGATGAGGAGGTCAGCGCCAAAATGGGAACGCATATAGGGATGGGGTTGGCCAACCATGCCAGCAAGGTGCCCGCCTTCTCCATTTCAGCATGCGCACGGGCCAGATAAGCTCTGTGGTCAAAGCACCTCAAGCGCTCCACAACCGCTGCCACTGCTTCCTTCAAGGTCCGAACCGTGTCCCTCGCCTCAGAGTTAGCGGAGTGGGCACGCTCGGCCTCCCTAAGGGCTTTCCCTGCAGCTTCAATTTCTTGCATTAGCAGCTTCCACACTCCCACCCATTTAGCAATACAAAGCCCACGAATCACCACATTGAAGGCGTCCCATTCCAAGGCAGCTGTCGTAGCCGTGCCTTCATTCTCAACAAAGTGTTGCTCAATTCCCATTCCCAGTTCGGCGCGGAAGGCCGGATCTTCCAGCAACTCAGGGCGTAATCTCCAGGTCGGGATAGTAAGGCGCTCCATAGCCCAACAGAAGCTCCCCAGCAGTGGATTGTGATCCGAGATGGTACGCGATAAATATTCGCTACCAGCTACCATAGTGGCCAGACCAGGACTACACAAAACCGCGTCGAGCTGCACATGTAAATCGTGTAAAGCCGAGAAATAAGAGTAATCCCGTTCAACAGGGTGTTGCGCTCGCCAAGCATCCACAAAACCCCAGTGATCTTGCCATTGGGCTCTGATCTTTGCTAATTTATGAATTGGGGCTGTAGGTGACGGAGGGTGGGATCTATCCATGGCCACATCCGCGATGGAGTTAAAATCCCCACCTATCAATACTGGGTTTGTGAAATAAACCGCCAGGGCGTCAGACAAGTGCGCAAAGAAGGGTACCTGCTCTACACTAGGGCATAAACACTGCAGCGGGTTACCTCCTGCCCAGCAAGAGTTTATCAGTTGATCAGTCATCTGAAAGGGGACCCCGGCTCGAACGCAAATCAACACCCCTCACGCGAAAGCTGAATAAGTGGTGTAACAAAGCTGCCCTCGCCATCTACGCTGCAGCGCCAACCCCTCTGCACTAGTCAAGTGTGTCTCCTGCAGAAGTGCTATCTGCACGCCCCTGTAAACCAAGTAGAAATGGAATTTATTTTGCGCTGCATGGAGTGCAATCCCCTCACATTCCAAGTCACACATTTTACATCAGGTAATGGACCCATAGTACAGATGCAAAAAACACAGGAACTCTCTGTTCCCCCCTAGATGCGCCGGCGAGTGCCATCCCCCATTCAAGACATCCCCCTCGCCCAACAATCCCGTCCCACCCCCAAGAACAGCACTAACGTAGTGAATCCCATCCAAACCAGCCCAACAATTGCCTCAAAAAGTGCTAAGGCTGACTAACTGGGGAACATCCGGTGGGGGTTGGAAAGAGCCTAGCAAGTAAACTGCAATTATTCAGTACAGCACCCAGTTACCGCCCCGGGAGCCCCCCAGAGACACATCCTTCCCAGTTCCCCCATGCATAATTCCATGCTCCTCAACTACCAGGGCAGTGTTCTGCTATGCCATTAAAAAGCCCGGCCCTGGGTCCCGTCGTTCTGTATATCTAGGTAGTATCCTAGGGAGCCCACAACAATATTCACCTTTCCACATCCAGTCGCAACCGACCCCCCCACACCCACATGTAATACAGATTCTACTCATCCACGCCCCCATCCACCATTCCCGGTGTGACCAGCGGCAAATGCACACTATCTGACGCAGAAGAGTCCGCCTCCGATCGGTCCTTGTCATTCTCCAGATCTGAGCCTCTTGGCGAAGTCATCAGCAAATCTCCAGATATCGCCGACACCGCTTCTAATGCTCCGCTGTGCTCCAACTCTGTTTGTGAAGTCGACGGTTTCTGCAATCCCCGGCGACGGCGCCTTATTCGCTGTGACCTACAGAGCTGAGATTCTCCAGCAAGTTCTCGTGCTTCCCATTCTAGACCATCCTTGCCAGCTCCATAAGATTACAGCCATGTCCATGCATCCTCCGGTGTATCCTGGAAGTAGGTTTTCGCATCCAGAATTATGTGCAGTTTGGCCGGGAATAACAGGGAGTATAGGATCCCCTCTGCTCGCAGTTCTTTCTTGACTGACTGGAAGGACGCACGGCGCCGCTGAGTTTAGAAGGAATAATCTGGGAACAGAGTGACCGTACTATTTCCGACCTGGAACGGGCCCTCCGTGCGAGCCTTTTGAAGAAGCAAGTCTCTATCCCTAAAGTGCAACAGGCATGCCACCACGGGCCGGGGGGCCCTGCTGTGGAGGCCACGCAGAGACTCAGTGCGCCCGTTCAAGAGTGTAGAAGGCAGACAAGCCCTCAGGAGCCACCACCGTTCTCAACCAGTCTTCCAAGTAGCGTACCATGTCTGATCCCTCTGTTTCTTCAGGCAAACCCACCACTCAAATGTTGTTCCGCCTGTTTCTCACTTCTGCATCCTCAGCACGCTTCTCCAGAGCTGCAATCTGGTCCAGGGCGCTTCTCACCGTTGCAGCCAGTGCAGTCTGTGAAGGCGCAAGCTCTTGGACTACTTCCTCCACGCGCTTTACCCTGTCCGACATCTTCGAGTGATCCGCCCGCAGAAGGCCAAGACCCGTCGCCACCTGGGCAATGTCCTGCTGCAGGGCAGTGCGAGAGTCTGCAATGGCAGATAGGATCTTATTAAGTTGTCGTTCCAGCCCAGGTGCTTCTGACAGTTCGCGTGTGTCCTGTTTAGCTTGGAGTGGGGACTTGGTGTCAGAGGGTTGGTGATCTTCCTCCTTCTTCCCGCGGGGCTTACCATATTGACGGTTACCAGAACTCACTCGAAGGGCCTACAGCGCTGGATCACACGGTAATTATCAGGTGGTTATGAAGACCAGTCCCCAGGGAAGAAGTCTCAACTAGAGTATCTATCAGCTGCTCTTCTCTTCCTCTGCTGATACTGCCTCTATCAAATTCATAAATGAACACACTTGAAATTTTTCTTTGCAGTTATGTCTAAATCATAAAGACAAATTTCAAATACGCCAAAGGCAACAGTAGTAATCAAAATTTGTAAGTTCTTGTCGCTATAATACTTGGAGTTTTTTTTATTGGTTCCACAACCTGCTGACACGTGTTTCGTCGCGTTAGGAATAGTGTGTTCGCGACTCCTCAGGGCTGGGAAGGATACAAAAAGTATACAGTGGAACATTTGATATGATGTTATACAGATGGTGTGTTTACAAAACATCCATTCGTGTCCTTGGTCAAAAACATAAGTGTCACCCGGTTTGGACGGACATCGGGTGTAGTATTGAGATTGTTGTCTAATCGAAAACTTTGTGTTTCCCTCATTTATTCCCGTATGCACAGATGAAATTTGGTGGAACAGATAAAGAAGGGGACCTATACTATCTGCTGATGCATCTGAGTAGAGATGCACCACCAGGTGTACAGCGAAGTGCATAAACGTGACGGAACATCATACGTTTCTAAGGTGCCTATCAGTGCTCATGCTTGGTAAGAAAAATGTAGTTTTAAAAAGCCATACCTGCGGTATGTGAACCGAAAAGGGAAAGGTCTGTTCGTAAGAGAAAGAAAAACAAGAAAGAAAAGGAGACAGGGGTCAAGAATAAAAAAGGGGTCGAAGAGTGGACAAAGACAAAATGAGTGCCAGAAAAGTTTGTCAAAAGGACGGTGTAGAGGTTAAAAATGGGCTCACCGCTCCCACGGTGATAATTCCGCCCTGGCGGGGCCCGTGACCAATTGAGAGGAAACTCTTGTAAAGAGGTTGCTATGGAGCAAGAATAAAGAGTAAACAACAGGGAGTGAGAGGAGTGGTTTGAATAAAGAGTTGTTCAAACGTTTCAAAACAGAGGTGGCCGAGTAAGAGCCAGATAGTTTAGTTGGATGACGTACCCTTGTGTTAATGTAGGTTCTGCGTTTAGTATTCATGCTGTGATGATACCGCGAGGATAAGCGGTATCGGAGGCGATTCACAGTAGAGTTCGTACTGACAAAAAGGGGAATGTGACCATGTAAGTGTACACTCCCTTGGTGTGTGGTAGTACATCAGTCTGAAAGTAGACTGTCTTAAAAGGTGGAGATCTTTTGTTGCCACAAAAAAGTTGAATGCGGGTCGTAATTACCTCTTATGGTGGGGTCTCTACGTGGTATGCCCGGGATATGTTGCTGACCATCCGACTGGTGGCGGATAACCTCCAGTGGGGGCGTTTGTTCTGTAGTAGAGATACCCATGAGTATTATAGTTCGTTCTCGCTATTCAGGGAAAGAGTTCCTGCATGATCGGTATGCGATTTGTTAAAATACACCGTGTGGGGACTTACTTGGTATGTTAGGAGTGAGCTTAGAGTAATCCTTCAGGGTCGCCGTGTTCCAAATGGTGGACACGTGACCGGAAATAGGAGAAGCTTAAGTATTAGTGGGTACGCCCATAGTTGAAAGACTAGAGCGCTGCCCTCGGGATCGAAAGACAGAAACCTCTTCTGTTTCAAGGGAAGAAAGAAAGACCATACCAAGAGCGTTTGAGTGGAAATGGTACGGATCCATGGTATAAAAGGAAAAATGAGTATCAATAGGCAGAAGTAAAGGTTAAGGGTGCATATGTAACCTGCCATAATCTGTGCAGACGATTGCAAAGAAATTTTCAAAAAACGGCACCCAGATTGTGCGCTTACCGTGACAGTGAGTGTCGGTTTCGGGGTACCATAAAAAGAATGCATCGCGCAAACACGTGTATATTAAATCACAACTCGTGCTTGAAACGTAATCCATCATATGCATGTTTTTGTAATACATTTACAGATTGCAATCGAATATCACTAAGTTCGGAAAGCAAAATGAGCCAATGTTTGACACTTCATAAGCACATAAAATCTGTTGCATATGACACGTTGCATGGTGAGGAACAAAGGTTGGTCACATATCCTGTGACAGTGTGTGTCTGTTCCGGGGTAAAGTAAGGAAAGCGCGTTGCTCAAACTCATGGACATATAAAATCAGTTATAAATAACAAATTACATAGTTAGGCACAAAGGTCAATCATATACCCTAATTGGCCAGGAGTTAATGGAACTCATTTTTGTATGAAAAATTTGGCGTGTTTTACATTCATTATGTCCCAGCAGCAAATTATATTGAAACTCAAAATGACAAAACATGGTGTGTGGTGCAGTACAAAGGAGCACATGTACAGTTATCAATTACAGAAAAGTGATGAAGCATAATGGTGGTCACACTGGATTCATAATCTTATTTGTAGTCATGCTTCAATCCCCCAAGAAATATTGAAGTTTGTGATCGTAATTGAGACCCTGTTCAACAGACCGCAAGCGCATTATCCACATTGCTTCCTTGCGTCGTAGGTTTAGTTCCCGTTTACCTCCCCTGACGCTGTTTGCGTCTGTTTCGATCCCAAAGAACCGTACCCTAATGTCATCTTCCTGTGCATGGCATGCTGCCACATGTAGTGCCACGGGATATTTGGGGTCCTGTTTTTGTATGGCCCTCATATGTTCAGCAATTCTTTCTTTTAATGCTCTTATGGTGCTGCCCACGTAGTATTTGCCACAGGAGCATTCGATTACATAGACTACAAATTTGGATGTGCAGTTCACATTCTGTTTAATGGTGAACTAGTCTCCATTCGTGCCACTGACATTTCTGGTTCCATGTTTTGCCCACCTGCATATTGAGAAGAACTCACATTTAAAGAAACCCACACTATGTTGGGTCATCCAGGTGCTCGTGCTGGTGTTATGTGGAATTGTGGGGCTCAACCTGTTTCTCAATGTTTTACCTTTTCTGAATGTGATCTGTGGTGACTCTGGAATATATTCACTGATTGTTTTGTCTGATTTCAAGATATTCCAGTGTTTAGTGAGGCTTTTTCGAATTGCGTGATGCATGGAATTATAGTCAGTGATCGGGCGTATACAGTTGTCAGCGGGTTTTTTTGCCTCCACTGTTCTTAAGGTGTCCGCTCGTTTGACCTTTGTCAGTTTGTTCTGTGCCGTCTGTATTGTAGCCTCAGAATACCCTCTCTTTGAAAATCTGCCCTTCATGTTACCTAGACATCTTTAGAATTCTACCTCTTCACTACAATTCCGTCTAGTCCTAATGAATTCCCCATATGGTATGGAGCGTATCTGGTGCGGTGGGTGCGAGCTGGATGTATGAAGAACTGCATTACAGGCAGTTGTTTTCTGAAGAGTTTGCTGTGCAGCGTGTCATGTGCAACATATAATTCTACATCCAAGAACTCTATGTGTGTTGTGCTATGTTCCATGGTGAAACTCATTTCCCAAGTATTGGTATTCAAGTGTTTGAAAAAGTCCTGTAGGAGTTCTTGGGTGCCCGACCAGAGTAGAATGCAGTCATCTATATATCGACCCCAAAAAATATGGAGTCGATATATTGTGCCTCCTTGGGTCCCCAAATGAGGTCTGCCTCTAATGCGCCCAAGAAGAGATTGGCAAATAAAGGCGAAAATTTCGACCCCATTGCCACTCCCCTCTTTTGCCGATACCAGATGCGTTCAAAGATGAAAAAAGTATTGTTAAGGATAAGTTCCATCATGGTCATAAGCATATTGGTATGTTACCACATGGAGGCCGGTCTATTGTAGAGCAATTTGTTTACCGCTTGAATGCCCAGTGTAGAGTTAATGCTAGTGTAGAGTGAAACTACATCCATGGTTGCTAGAATGGTACCTGGTTGCCACTGTATGTCTGCTAGTGTACTAAGAATATGCTTTGTGTCCTGTATGTGCGATGGTAAATTGGGTACGAGAGGGCCCAGAAAGAGGTCTACATATTCAGCCAACCTCTCTGTGAGTACCCCATGCCAGACACAATAGGCCTCCCCGGTGGATATGGGAGGTGTTTGTGGACTTTAGGCAAGGTATATAGCCAAGGGCAAGATGGCCTGAAGACTTTCAAATAGAGGTATTCGTCGTTGTTGAGTAAACCTGACTGTTTCCAGATAAGTATTTTGCCATTGATTTCTAAGGTAAGTGGTCCTATAGGGTTATGTGACAGTTTTTCATAACAGGTATGATCACTGAGTTGGTTGGAGATTTCTTCGTGGCAATCTAGCACATCCATAACCACGACATTCCCCCCCCTTGTCCGCTTCTCTTATGATTATATCTTGGTTGTTAGCCAGCGTTGCGAGTGCCGAGCTTTCCCCCTGTGTGAGGTTGTCTCTATATTTAAACGCACGTTTGCAATGTTTGGTGTTCAGTTTGTTCAGGTCCACCAGAATGTGTTTGTGAAAATTGTCTATAGCATTGCCGCCGGGGAGGTTAAGGATCCATTTGGATTTAGATTTTAGCCCGCTGGCAATGCTAAAGTGTGATTCGATGTTCAGTTCGTCAAGAAGCCTGTCCATGTCATAAGGTGTTTCTTCTAGATCAGTCATAGACAAAAGCAAATGTGTTGCTTGTATATCTTTTATTGATAAAGCATCAGGTTCAACAGATACAGGAATATTACTGGTTACTTTGCTCGTCTTGTCAATACAGGAAAAGTGTTTTTTTAGTTTCAAGTTCGTGACAAATTTAAAGAGATACATTTTAGTCTTACAAATATCTTCTGTAGCAAAGGGGTTGAAATTAAGGCCCTTGCTCAGTAGAGAGGTCATATCAGGGGTAAGGACTAGAGAGGAAAGGTTAATTACTTGAACTTCTGAGTCTACCGAGATCAGTTCTTTGTCGTTCCCGATCTCAATTTCCTCCGATAGTCCTCTGTGTTTTGCCCTCCTGCCCCTGCGGGTTTTGGCTCTGATTTGTCTCTTGGGGGTTGCCCCCCTGTTGCCCTTCCTTATTCGTTGTACCTCAAGTAAAAAAGCAGAACTACCCTGTGCTGCGCTGTCTGCATTCTCATTTTCTGATTCGCTAGCACTTGTAACGCTCAGCGAGGTAGTGCTGGAGGAGATGGAACTGGCTTCGGTAACCGTCTTACGGTTCCTATCTGTACGTGAGAGATTAGGTATCATGGCGTAGTATTTTTGAGCATAAGTGAAGATTCTACGCTCTTTATAATCTGTTTCGTCTCTCTTGAGCTGTCTTGCCTTCCTATTTTTGATCTCAGACTGGTGTTTGAGAAGGATCTCGTCAAGGATAGTATAATTCTTGACGGTGGCCTCAGGGAGATTGAGATCTTTAATTTCTTGCTCTAGCACAGCGATTTCTGTTTGAAGTTTAATGGTCTTGCGTTCGGCACTCTTGATAAGTATATCCATGAGGGTCATGGAGTTAATGGTCAGAGCCTCTTCTCATTTGCCCATCAAGTCTGTGTCCAGGTCGTCATATGTGGGGAAGATTTGGGTTCTGGGCCTCCTAGGAATACGTTTTAACCTCATGTATTGTTTGAGGGTGGTGCCGTCCCACCACCTGGAGTTCTCTTGTTTTTTGAGTCTCTCAAGCTTAAGGAATTTCTCTTTAAGCCCTTCCTTACGTGGTTGACCACCACTAGTGGATGCTGTGTGTGTTGACATTCCTTTCGCAAAATTATCAAAAAGTTCCTCTGCTGCCTTGGTTCTATCCATTGTAGGAGAGAGGATAGATACTATAGATCCTAATACGATCTAATTAGAAATAAAGTTGCGCGGCAGCTGCCCCCTCTGCCCCCCTCTATCAACGCCACTAGTTAGTACCTTCAGGCCACTGCACCTTCTGCGTGGGCTTCGTCAGGGCAAAAGCAGCAGGAATGCTCAATCCAATGTTCTCCTGAGCATAAGATTCGTGCCTCTCTCACCAACTCAAACGCGGCGACACGTGGCTTCTCATCAAATCCCCATTGTTGCAGTGGCTCCAGGTCCAGGTCGCCGCAGACCCGTCCAGGTACGCCGTCACAGCCCCCAGCGAATGTTTCTCCTCCTCAAACGCGATCCGAGCATAGGTCCTCACAGTAGGTGTGTGCTCAGTCCCTCCTGGAAAACAGGCCTCCCCTCCGTCGACACTTAAGGCCACCCAGTATGTCCCCACCTTCGCTGGGCAGGCTCCCAAGTTTCTCCTGGCCAGGCTACGCCAGTGCCAGCCGCGTTCACCTTTCTCTGGAGGTCGGCAAGAGGCCCAGGTCGCCAGCCTCGGTCCCCGCCCCGGTTCGCGGCCTACGGTGCCCTAGGGCCACCCTGCCGCCTCCGCGGCCCGCAGCCCCAGCAGCCACCGCCCTCCACTCACCTGCACAGGGCCAACCAGCTCACGTCCCTCAGGTGGCTCTCGGGCCTCAACCGCCGCCTCAATGTCCTCCGATGCATTGGACTGCTCCCAAGGAGGGGCTAGGACTTCCGCACCCTCAGTTTGAGCTCTCGAGCCCTCCGCGGTGCTGATCCCAGCCGCGGCCGGCCCGAAGCGCCAGCCGACGCAAGCCGCTTCCGCGCCACAATCGCCGATCTCGTTCCGCCACCAATACCGCTCCACGTCCAGGGGCGATCCACTCCTCGGCACAGATCAAGGCAGCAGGTCGCAGCTCAAGTTGGACAGCCCGGGGGCCCCCCGCTATCCTGGCCCTGGGTCTCCAGCCGATGCGGGTCATCCCCTGCGCTGCAGCTGTCCTTTTCTTCTTGCCGCCTGTGTCGCTCCGCTCCTAGAGGGGATCCACCCTGCAGCACATCCCAAGACGGCCGTCCGCGGCTCCAGTAGTGCAGCCCAGGAGCCTCCCGTTAGTTTGGCGCTGCCATTTTAAGGGCTCCGTCAGTGATCAACGCGGACCAGGAAGCCTCTCAGAAATCCCGGGTTTCGCCGTCTTGTGAGGCGGAAACACTCTGGGTCAGCTCCCCGCCACTTTCCCGTCCCTAGTTGCTGCCTGGGGGGGTCGAGGGACCAATATTTCAGGATAAGTGCGGGGTTCCCTAGCGGAGCTCAGCCCTCACGCTGCCGTCTGCATCGGCATCCAAGCCACGCCCCCCATCACGGGCACCCTCATGGGAGACATGAAAAAGAAGGGACTCCACAGAATCCCACAGGCTAGAGGTAGCCCTGCCAACACACAAAGAGTGTTGAGCGCCCGCAAAGCAGCATTGGATGAATCGAAGATGTTACGCCCCCATGAATCCAACCACCGGGCCTCACGAGATGGAGGAAACAACACCACAGGTAAGGATGGAAAAGCAGTCCGCAGAAGAGAGCCCTGAGTAGAAGGATGGAAGGAAAGGCAGACTGGGTCATGCAGACCAGGACGGTGGCGATGCAGGAGCGGCTGAGGCACCGGATCACCCGTGGCAGGACGCCCCCAAAAGAGAGTTATGGAGCGACGCTTCGAAAGGTAGGAACAGCTCCCGTCCACCAGAGCCCTGGTGGAGAACTTCCAAGTGGTTATCGGTAGGGAAAGGGGTGACAGGGTCCCCCATTCACAAAATGCCAGAGGTCGTGGAAATAGCCCGAACAAAGGCAACACTGGCGTCCGTAGGGTGCAGCGGACGAGAAAGCAACTCCTCCGTAGGCGACGGCTACAAACTGAGCCGATCATCCCCAAGGCCAGCTAGAGGGGGAAGCGGCCAGTCCCTGAATGGTGGGGGATCCACGGACGAGTGGGGAACCTGAGGGACCCCCGGGGAAGGCAGAGAAGCCGGTGGAGGAGCCAACCGTGAACTGCGGAAAAGAGGGTCAGAGGATTGAGGCTGCGGGGACGGCGAGGAGCCCTCCCCGGAAGACGCCGGTGAAAAGGCAACGGTGCAGCGTCCTGTCTCTGGAGAGGAAGAGACTAGGAGATGACAACCTTCCAGAGAGGAAGGAACCTCCGGAGAGGAGTCAAGTACCCGACACCATCATAGCGCCGTGGAGTCCACCACAGGTGCTGGCTTGACATCGATCGGCGCCGGAGTGGACATTGGCGGCACCGAGTCGACCTCCACCACCACGTGCTCCCTAGGAGAATGGGGCGGGTTTGGAACCGGCTCGGCTAAGGAACTGTGTCAAAAAGGTGCCCGCTCGACCTTGCACGGGGCAGCTGCCTGCCTGGAGGGCCGGGAGGGACTCTGGAAAGCACCCCAGACCCCGGCCTCCACCCGCGCCACCGCCAGGGCGGAAAGCCTTTGGTGCCGAAATGGCACCGGCTCGGCCCATGGCGAAGCAGCCGTCCGCTCAGAGGGCTGAAATGAACTCGGGGACAAGCCCTTAGTCCAGGCGATCGCCTGCTATGCCACAGGGAGCCCCAACGGGATTTAGGGCAAGGCAGGGACTCCGTAGGTTGAAGAGGGGAGCCCCGCAGGACCGCGCCCTGACGACCCCATTCTCCTACAACCTGAAGCCTTACCTGTCGGCGCCGTGCGAGGCAAGGGATTCGCAGGCATCTCAGGAGGTAGAGGAGGGGCCAAAGAAGCCTGCAGAGCTGCAGTGTAGGCTTTCATCTGGGCCCTAGTCACCCCGACGCCAGGAAATGGTGGGTAGGGTGGCGACTGGCGGGGGGGGCAATTCCCGAGGGGAACCCGCGTCCTTCGCCGAATGAGGACAAGGCCTCAGAGACAAGCTGCAGGGCCTACCAGTTGGTGAGCGACGCACTTGGGGCCATGGCGCAGGGCGATGCAGTAACTTGGTACCGCCCTCCGAGGTAGGGGACGGATGTTGGGACGACACCGACCTGGACAAGCGGGCCAACAGCAATTTCATCCAGCGCTCGCAGTCCGTAAAGTCATCATGCTTGCCCAAACACCACGTGCAGATAGGGTAGGGGTCCGTCGCCGACATCTGGTGTGCACAATCGTACACGTCTTGAAGCCTGAAGGCATTCGTACCCAGTTCCTAAACCCAAGGCGTGATAAGGAAGCCTGAAGACAGGACATGATCCGGATCCGTATTGCATGCGAAAAAAAGGAAAACTGACATCAGCACGCCGGGGTGGGGATTATGTTATCTCACTGATGTCATGCCCGCGGACGAATTCAGGGGGGAGTCACTTGGTTCCGCCCTCCGGCGCGCAGAGATGCTATGGCGAAGAACATTTACCGGATCTAGTCTTATGCCTGGGGATAATTCTACGTTAAGGAATCTGCGGCTAGTAGTCCCTATCAGATGCAGCCTCTCCATTCTGTCCAACACATTTCACACAATGGATTTATGGACCTGGTCAATGGTCAAAGCAAGCAGGCCTGTCTGCAGCCCTTCTGACCTGTGTCCATCGCAAGACTTCAAGACAATTCTTCTAACAACCACTGCTGCCATTCCAGTAAGGAGAATCATCAACAACTTCTTAACTACTGGAATATTTCCAGAAGAACTCAAAAAGTCATACATACGCCCACTACTGAAGTAAATAAACTTGGACTTGCAGAACCCTGACCACTACAGATCGATTACAAATGGACCTTTCCTGGGCAAACTGATAGAAAGATCAGTTTCGCCCAGATGTCACAATTCATTGAAGATAATGCCATACTTTCACAGGTTTCGATCCAGGAAGAGGCACAGAATATGCCCTCCTTGCCATCTGGGATGACCTGAAGAACACAGTTGACTGCAATGGGGTTGCTGCGTTCCTTCTCTTGGACCTCTCGACTGCCTTTGTATCAGAGTGTCATGGTCAACCGTGTGAAAGACTCTACGTAGCTGGCATAGAGGGGACTGCTCTAGACTGAATTGCAGCCTACCTTCGCAACAGAACTAATGTCATCCATACCCCATCTTTCTCATCCAAACTGTACTTCACAAAAGCAGGTGTCCCTTGTTACAGGGATTCTGCTCATGCACAGAACTATGCGCAGGAAACCAGGACCTTGGTGTTTTGTGGTTCCAAAAAAGCCACCTCAGTGCCTAGAACCCCAATCTGATTACCAATAGTGTCTCATTCATTCTCCATTCTACAGCAAAGCTACCAATGATTAGACAACCTAGTACATGCGACTTAGTAAACTCTCAGGAATAGTGGGCAACAAGAACACTTTTGCTCGAACACTCATACTAGTCCACAACAAGAGTGATCAGAGACACAATATAGTTTTAAATGTTTATTTTAATTACTGTGCTTTAAGATGCAGTACACGTGCCAATATTAGCAGAATTATGCATAAGATTAATACCATCAGCATTGTTACAAGTCCATAAAGCACAAAAGGGAAATCATATTATAATGACAGTGGAAATAGGTCTATAGCGCATTTTACCTCCCTCCCCGTGCTGTGAGCTAGTCTATTATATTATAGAAGACCTCTAAGCTATCAGGAGGACCCCATACCTCCATCCTCAGATGCAGTGAATCACATCCCAGGATAAGCACAGCTCTTCTTAGTTGGAAAGGTTTTCTCCAAGTGCATTCTCACTGAGTTTCAGTTGGGCAGCTGTGTCTCCTGTTATGTCTATGGGAGTGACCAACGTGAATCAACAGCATAAATTGTTATTCAACCTTGAACACGCTGTGCAGACAGAGAGCACAGTGTACAGCTAGATATGTGAAATGCAGACAGTTCTCATGTGAAGAAGCACAAGCAGAATATTTACAAGAACAAAGCCATATAGTGCTGCGTGCAAAAGTGGCAAAATAGTGTCTAAGCACATATTTCATTTATGCTAACTTAGAGCATCCAAATAGATGGGAATGTAATTGGTGAAAAAAGGAACATTTAAAAAGATTAAAAAGTGGTGACAGATAGCCAGCAAAAAAATGTTTATTAAAAGTATCCAGCAGATGATGGAAGTCAGCCAACTCAATCCATCAGTGTGTATGCACAATATGTTGCAACAGCCCACAAGAGGAAGTCATTGTTATTGTCAGAAAAGAGAGTTGCCATTCAATCCAGCAAAGAGAATGCACATGCATGTTCCTCAACAATGAGAGCTTCTAGCGCCATCAGTGGACAACTTGCGTGTTCTTCAAAAAAACTTTGTTTTAGGAAATCATGTGCAGCTGCACAGACATCTCATTCAGCCAAGACACCAAGGGCATCTGCGCAGGCCATAATTCCAACACCGAAACATTCCAGCTCATGCGCCACTAGAGGACTCATTAGCATATCGTAATCCGGGGCAGGAGACACCGTGTTGGAGAGGCAAAGATCCAGTGCCCATTCAAATGAGCATTCTAGGCAGTGGAAGACCGGTTGCACGCAAGAGAAGTATGCGTAATGAAAAGACAATCCATAAGCCACATTTAGAGTGGCCAGGGGCAGAGTACCGTAGAATTCAAGCATTCGACTACGAAGCTGCCGCAGCTGTTCTCGGCTGTTTTGGACCACAGGGAGAGCAGCCATTGTGAAGCACGCAAATCAACAGCAGTACCCCAGCAGCCAAGGCAAGTACAAGTGGAAAGCTGCCGAAGATGCTGGGAAAAATAGAAAGAACAAGCATTTACAATGCAATGGTTTTGCCTTTGTTAAAGTTAGAGCTATTGGCATTGATCTTGACATTATTTTTATTTATGGTTTTTTTAACATAAATAAATGGCATTGTCATTTACAATGCCACTAGCTTTATCTCTCGCAAATGACACACACAAACACCCACAGAGAGCCCCCCCAAACACACAGAGCCCCCCCCCACACACACACACAGAGCCCCCCACACACACAGCCACACAGAGCCCCCCACACACACAGCCACACAGAGCCCCCCACACACACAGCCACACAAAGCCCCCCACACACACCCACACAGAGCCCCCCCACACACCTTCTGGCCCATTATCTTTTCTCCTCATCAAAATAACTGCCACGCCCCTTTCTTTGTTCTGAAAATGGTAGGTAGCAAGCCATTTCAAATCTAGGGGCCTGTGGCCTAAAGAGAACTTTCTGCGGGCATGGAAAGAACAGCAGCCTCCTTTTTCATGGATGAGCATCCCCTAGCTCGGTTATTATGCTCCACCTGTCTTTCTTTGATACTTCCTCCATTCTTTCCATAGTGTCAACAGTGGGTCAATATGCTTTGTCCTTTCTTTCCATAGCATCATGGCCGCTGTTGGATTCGATACCAAGTCCCCTCTTTCCATTGCTATCATAAACAGTCTGTCTCGATTCCTCCTCTTTTCGTTCAATAGCTTTCAAAGACTGTCTGGGAAAACGCGTGCTCTAAATGTAAGACTGGAGGCAAATAATATCTAGAGGCAAATAATATCTGGAGGCACTCGCATCATGCACACTCCCAGACTTGCTTGTGCATGTTTTTTTGTAAAACAGATAAACAAATGGCTTTGTCGTTGACTAGTAAATAGCTTTATAGTTACGAAATGTGAGACCTATTGCATTTGCACTTATACACACATATAGGTATATGTACACAGAGCTATACACACACACACAGAGCTCCTCCTCTACACACATTGACAGGCTTTGTATACACAGCTACATACACACACAGCTACAGACATGCACAGTTATACAGACAGACACAGTTCCACACACACACACACACACACACATAGTATTGTACATACATAGCATCACACACACATAGCATTACAGACAGACAGCATCACTCTGCTCCTGGACACATATCTGCACACATACACAGCTACAGACACACACAGCCACACATTGCTACACACATACACATAGCATAATACACACATAGCATCACACACACATACACAGCATCACTTAGCTCTTGTACACATAGCTGCACACATGCACAGGTACAGAGGTGCACAGTTTGAACTTGTTATAGACACATACAGCATCACACACATAGTATCACACACACATAGCTCTACACATACACAGCCACTCACTGGCACTCTGGACTCGCACTCTGGACTCGCACTCTCAAGCAGGCAACAGGGTCACAAGCAGGCAACAGAGTCACGAAAACGGAGGCACAAGTAGGCAACAGGGTCACGAAAACGGAGGCACAAGCAGGCAACAGGGTCAAGAAAACGGAGGCACAAGCAGGCAACAGGGTCACGAAAACGGAGGCACAAGCAGGCAACAGGGTCACGAAAACGGAGGCACAAGCAGGCAACAGGGTCACGAAAACGGAGGCACAAGCAGGCAACAGGGTCACGAAAACGGAGGCACAAGCAGGCAACAGGGTCACGAAAACGAAGGCACAAGCAGGCGACAGGGTCACGAAAACGGAGGCACAAGCAGGCAACAGGGGCACGAAAATGGAGGCACAAGCATGCGACAACAAGTTATTGTGGGCACAAACAGTGGACCAGTCCCACCTGTTGGAGGGTGAATTTTTACCTGCATAAGCTATCCTAGGACACATCTATCACCTGCACAACATGACCCCAGTGTAGGCCCTGCTGCTTAGCAGTTACAGGCCTCAGCTACATTGCCCTGAGCACTGCCATTTTCCCTTAGCTTAAGCAGAAGCAGAAAGCAGGTCTGACCCAAACTTCACCCAGCTGCTCTTGTCTGCAAGGACCCGCACCCCTACCAGGCCCCACCTCATTGTATATTTCCCACAAGCTGTAGAAGTCAAGTTCCTCAATAAATCTTGCAACATACCCCACGTCCCCCACCTAAGCCATGAATAGAATAAGGGAAGCTCGCACCACAACTACGTCAAGCAAGATATCCGATAAACTGAGGATAATTGTGGCGAAATATTATCGCAAACTGCTTGATTGACACATGAATAGAACCCCTAGAAGCAATACTTACACGATTCTGTCGTCCATTGATAGTTTAATAATAAACTTCCAGTCAAGTGGCAGGTCTCAGTCTAGACTGGAGTATGTACCACAATTACAGGAAAGAGGCCATACCAAACCTTACGGGTGGGAAAGGTACAAGGCAGGCCAGTAAATGACAATGGAGGGGTATGTGCTACGTGGTGGCGTGAGATTACGTAATTATAGTCTCATGAGTTTTGGACAGTATAAGAAGGAGCCCCGCAAAAACATCAGCGGGCAACTTCTCGTCTGTTTGTAGGTATTCAGACCGAGAGTTGTCTCCAAGGGCCCTTGATCAAATGTTCATATTTTATGTATGTAAATATTTTTGTATTATGTTTTAACTATTTTTTAGACAAATCATTTTATATCTGCAAATGTGCTTTTTAACTTGTTCTCTACATTTAAGCATTTATATTGTGGTCTTAGGAAATCTCACTGATATAGCATTGTGAGCGTACCTAATGATAATAACATGTACTCTGCATTCTAATGTATCTTACAGGATTACACTTATAAGCAAATGTGAGTATTCATCTATGTAACAAGCACAACCGTTTTTTATTCAATCTGCCTCAAAAACTCACAAGTGTACCTTAAGGCAACTTTTCTCTCTCTTAGCAAATGTAAACCTTTACTCAGTATATTCAAATATTCAAACTGTTATTGTTCCTAGAAGCTGTGTCTTCAAATAAATTGTACAACTCTCAAGCTTCAGTCTCCAACAGCTCATATATACGTTTTTTTCCTGTTTTTAGAGCAAGCGTTCCAGGAGCACCGGTTACAAATTAAGGTGTGCCATTTCCCTTAGTTCTCTCTTACGATCTCCCCAGCGCGGCTTCTGAGCTGCTGCTGCAGAGTCCCCTGGCCCCTCCTGCCCCTAATTAATCATCCCCTCCGTCATTTGGTGACCCCGACGCGATAATAAGGAGTTAAACTGACAGGATGCAGCTGGTTCCTAAGGAGGAAGTACTAAACTGCTAGACGATTCTGCGCAACCGTCCTGCTGGGCCATTGTGAGGGGACCTCAGCGCTGAGGGGTAAGCATACATATTATTGTGTCTGCCCGCCGCTGCGGTGTCTCTCTCTTGGGTGCGGCCGAATGGTGTGCAGTGTTGTAGTGCAGCAGTGCTTCTGCCAATGGTCCAGGCTTCCTGTCTGTTAACCTTGTTATATGATTCCGCGCAGAGGAAGGGTTTGTGTGCCATGTGGAGACTGAACCTGACAGTTAGGTGATTACTGAGATTCATGTGTTCCTCTTTGCTTTGTGAATAGTCACATGTTATTGCTAAGCCTCGTGTAAATACAAAGTAGGATTGTGTTTGTCATCCTTATTTTTAGCTTTTTATTCAGCATTTATTTAGCGGTTAAAGGGAGCCCCTGTTGCATATAGAATACAGGGAAGGAGAGCCGCACGTGGCAGGTTTCTCAGCTTATGGTGGAGCCTCCTCTCACAGGGGGAGGGCCTTTGATACACCTACAATAGGGTGTCAAGGAAGAGAAGGTGAATTATACATCTTTCTGCTTAAAGGGCTTATGGTGGAGCCTCCTCTCACAGGGGGAGGGCCTTTGATACACCTACAATAGGGTGTCAAGGAAGAGAAGGTGAATTATACATCTTTCTGCTTAAAGGGAACCTCTGAAGTTACAGGGAAGGAAGAGTTGCGTCTGGCATCTTTTCGATATATTCGTGCAAGCGATCCTCTGTTAGGAGTGACAGAGACGAGGAAATCTCTCATGTCAGTAGTCCATGAGAAAGAAGGAATTTCAGCAGGTCCGATTAGCTACCGTGACCTTTGATCTTCCCTTAATCTAGCGGTGATATCCCCTGCTGTATGTCCAGGGAAGAGTTCTGTGCGGGACTAGGAAGTTTATTTACTCATATTGTAGGCATTATATTTTCGCCAAGCTAAACGTGGTTTGTTAATTATTGTTGGTGCACCCCATATGTATAAGGAATACTCTAGCACACTCTAGTGGCCATAGAGCGTGATTTTTGTAATATAATTGTTGAAATGTTTACATTTTACTTATGCTCTTATTGGATATCTGTTCAAACACAGACCTGCATGTTAGCACCTAGGGTTTAATGGTGAATGTATTTAGGTTCATAGAACAAGAACTCTTGTGTGATCCTTACTGTTTTCATGGTCTCTTTTGTTAGGAGTCACTGGCTGGCACAGAGGCTGACCATAGCAAAAGTATACTATTGATATATAAGTGCATTATGATCGTTTATCTTTCTTTGACTGATTATAAACTGTGAACATCGAATTGCTGTGCACAACTGTGATGTCTGGCCCCATACCAGTATTATTAATTAGGGAAGGGGCCCGTTAAGTAGAAACTGCTGCTAATATATTTTGTGGCCATCATTTGAAAACTGGGATATGTTTTAGCGAGATCCAATAACTAGGGAGATTGTAAATGTATTTTGGTGTATCCCGTGTACGTTGATCTGCCACTGACTAACTGAAGAAAGTTTATAAGCTACAGCATTTCGAGCGCCACGGCTGTCACACAGACATATTGTTTTCTTTTCTTCTTGCTGCTGCTCCCCTGTGTGTACATCTGGCATTCAGGATTTCCCCTTCCCTCCACAAAGCACTGCAGGCTTTACGAGGGAAGTCTCAGGGAAGTGCTCTGCGTTATTTTATTTTTACTACAGATCGTTTGGACTAAATAAAAATGTTTCTTTTTTAACTGCATTCCACGCTAATGAATAGGTTACATGAGTATAGGAGGTAATCAGTCATCACAGAAGCATCGTGCTTGTGGTAAACTGCCCCAACCCCGAAAACAACTGACAGGAGGTCAGCCAATTTCTAGTACATATATGCACATATAAACAAAAAGAAAAACTACAGATGAGCCAAAATAGGCAGAATCAGATTGAGGTGGTCCTGCACATAGTGGACAATAAGATAGTGGCAATACAAGACACTAACGCCCGAACTATTACTAAACTTGACAAACGCCAGATCCCCTTGGTAGCTAAAGCGTGGACACTGCTGGGACTCCCACTCACGCAAGGCACAGAGATAAAAATATCTACACTACATCTGACGCAACTGTGCCTCCCAGTGCAGACTCACACACCCCTCATTGACAATAGTCAACTCATACGTGAAGTATCACAGAGTTCCACTTCATTGGCAGAGACACCACGCATGCCCTTGCAACCGTCACGAGTGTCCCTACCAGCGCCACATACTATTGAAGAATCCTCAATAGAAGTAAGTCATTCAGTGGAGAGTTTAGTGAGTTGCAGAACTATTGACCTCACCGTCCCGCCCTTAGTGACCTCATCGTCCCTGAGCGCAATTTGCCAGGGAAGACAGGGAGACCCACACGTTTCTCGTACCTCATCAGACTGCGAATTCCACACATTGCTCCTACAGGGACTGTCCATTCCCGACTTGCCCCTGGCCTGTGAGCAACACGCCCAAGAGCTGCACGTGGAGCAGGGGCAACAGCCTTCACCCAGCATTACTGAGCACCTGCAGAGATACCCCTTCACAACACATTGCCCCCTACTGTGGGCATATTTACAAAACCGCATGGTAAGCAGTGAGCACAGTTGTCAGGCTTCGCCGCCACCACTAGCCCGCCCCCCAAGATAACTCCTGGATATGAACAGACAGCCCGTGCAAAACAATACATTTGAAGTCACAATCCATTTAGAGAGCGGGAGCGTTACCACCATTACTGAGGATCCTTCAGTGTCCTCAGCCCAAGTTCCACCACTGGTGGGTACAGTTATATTAGCACTAATATCTACTCTAGGAATAGACACAACAGATTTACAGAAGGTGACTCTGACTTTAGCCCCCAGTGGAGGTACACCCTTTAACCCTTTACACACCCTACGCAAAGTAACAATGGCAACGCCCCTGGAACACGTGATAAATAACTTTACAGAGCAAGGAAAGCGCATCAGGAAACATTGTAATGAATTGCATGAACTCACACGAAATGCGCCACATTCCTGGCCCAGAGAAGGGACTTTTGATAAAATAGCGCTAGACCATGCGAGAACTTTCTTGGAAGGTAAATACTCTGGTAATAAACTCAAAAAGCGTAAGGACACCCTCGCCATGTGGGCTGTGTTTAAGGAAAATGACACAAGTGCCCAAACGCCTGAAGCACCCACAGCCCAAGCACCCACAGCTCAAACACCCGAAACGCCTACAGCCCCCCCACCAGCCTACTCTGAATCTCGAATTTATCCCGAACTGGTTCTTAAAACAGACCTAGAACAAACAACAAATAATAGGGCAGCCGTAGGCCATGAAGATATCTCCGTCCCAGACCGTGATATCTTCTTCCCAGACATTGCAAACAGTACACAAGACAATAGACCAGACAGTGCACAAACTCACCAACTCCTGAGAGCCCAAAGCCCAGTGATCCAGGGTTCCACATCTGGAATACCAGGTCAAATTGACGCGCTATTTACAATAAAGATGACTCCTACGCCTAGTGCCCCAGGCCCCCAGTCAGAAGAGGATCGTGAGAATGACAGGGTCTCAGGCGGTTCACAGCACAGCTCTCACGTGCCTCTCCCCAGGCCTCACGGCCCAGCACCAATACCTATCGCTAGGGAACACAACACCTCCGGGGCTGGGACCAGACAATATGGCCCGTTTCTGTCCCCCATCCGGCAACAATTTGATACACAACAACACTATGAGGAGTGGCGACCCCTTAACTCTGGTCCCAACAGAGAGGAGGAACTCCAGACACAGTTCTACGAAGAAAACAGGGAGGGCGAACAACGCCTCTCTGAAGCAATCACTAATAGAGACATCATTAGGTGGAGGACAGAACAAGACTTATACCACAGAACAGGCAGAGCAGTTGAGGGCGTGCCACTTGCACACTGCTCAAGAAACGCCACTACTGACAATACAGTAACTGATCAGCGGCGGCCATTGCAGAAAGGTAGAGGAGAGGACAGAATGACTGAACTAATGGGTGGGGTAGGCCAGTTTAGGGAAAAGCAACAACAACAACTGACACTCAATGAATTGGCAGGTGGTGCAAACGAGGTAAGGTCACACAAGGGTGGAATCTTAACAATAAGGCCACAGCAGAGGCCATGGATATAATTAGATTGTGAAGCCCAACCACAGAGCGACACAGCAGCTAATCAAACACAAGCACCTCCACCATTCCCTAACTGCAACCCCCAGAGATCGCTGCCACAGACACCGGTACGCCAGGCATCACCACCAGTAGCCACACCACGTAGAATAGTAGCACCAGGGATAGAAAGAGACAATTTAGAACTGGCTGATGTGCTTGAGCGAGCAGAAAGGAGGTACAGGCAGAGAAGGACAGAAATAGAAAATCTCGCAGTTCTAGGTAACCATGGGAGACCTGACGACAACCCAGAGGAATATGACGTAATAGGTAAAGCACGCCTGCGCACCACCAGATCTGGAGCACTGTACAACATGGCCATTAGTAGGCCAGGACAGCTGTCATCCAAAGATCTGACACCATATGAGATAGTGGTGCTAGGAGAAGGGAGTAACTATTATGCTGACAAATTCTCAGACGACTTGGCAGAATGGACAGAAAATAACGCCCCCCAAATGATGGTGTGGCCTCGAGAAGGGTCTTTCCACCCTGAGGACATGGCAACAGCTGAAGACTGTATCTTGAGGGGGGAGGGGGATGAAGACTGGGATTACAACTACATGCGCAGAGGCTTGAGAATATGGCAGAAATATGCACGCAGGTATGACAGCACAAGGCCCACAGGGGTGCTGCGCCAGCTGCCACTGCTATATAAAAATATCAAGGACCGTCCCATCTACACCCCTTGGTCCCTTATGGACAAGGACAATTTAAAGAAGCAACTTCCGCCCCTCACAGAGGGTGCTGGGAAGTGGATACAAGCCTTTGAGAAAAACACTGCAGGGGTGCCATTGGCTGCTGGAGATGTGAAAAGTCTGCTCGTTTCCCTGATAGGAGAAGATGCAGAGGAAATGTTCACACGTATTGACCACATACTTTCCATCACAAACTTAGAATTGGATGGTAACCCTTTTAATACAATAAGGTCTGCCCTGTGGAGTGAGCTGCGTAGAAAATTTCCTGATGTCCCAGACATCGGGTCCCTAATGTCCCAGACAATGCAAAGCAATGAAGATCCTGCACAGTACATTACTAGAATGAAGGAAAAATGGCAACAGGAATTAGGAGAGAAATGGGATGTGACAGGAGGTAACTGTAGGTTCTTCTACCATACAATTAAAAAGGGACTGCCAACTGCTGTGCAAGATAAGTTAGATGGAATAGTAGCAATGGAATGCAAACCATGGGCAGAAATACAACACCATATCATCCACTACTGTAAGAAGGAGCAAGAGCAGGAGAAGAAGAGGCAGGTGGCCATTGAAAATGCTGCAGCTAAATTAGTGCAACAGAAATTAAAGAAAAAGGAGGCTGTGGACACAATAATGGTAGCCACACCAGTGGGTCAAATGACTACTGTCACCCAAATTCCACAGACTACCCAGAGTGCATTACAAGGAAACACGCAGGCAGCAGCACAGCAGACACAGGCACAACACCCCAAAAGCAATGAGAGGCAACAGCAGTATTATGATAACAGACAAACAAGGTCATCAAATACTGGAATGCGAGGAAGAGGTAGAGGGATGGGCAACTATAGACCCACACAGCAGCCAGGACCTCCACTGTGTTACTACTGTCAGCGACCAGGACACATGATAAGGGAATGCCGCACTAAAATGTATGCTGAAGAAATAGCAAGCAGAGGGCAACCACAGCAAGTTCAGGTACCAGTGCAATACGTTCAGCAGCAGACACAGCCACTGCAGCCCAATGTAGTGTACACCTACCCGTCAGCAGGACAGCAACAGCCAATGTTGCAGCAAGTACAATTACAGACACCAGTCCAACAGACACAGCCACAACTGGTTCAACAACAGGTGCCTATGTACCAAATGGTGCCACAGACACAGGTTCTTGTACCTCAGGGAACCACAGTACTGCAGCCCCCCAATCCGGTTCTGCAGGGTACCATTCAGCAACATCAGGCTGGAAGATATACCAGCTAGGAAAGCCCACAGAAGACCCTAGTGTGTCCATTGTTATCGTGCCTGACAAACATTAGAAAGGACCCAGTTGTGTATGTCACGATCAACAACAAAACGTATAGTTTTCTGACACAGGTGCAACATTTTCCTGTATAACAGAGGGAGCACTGCCTATCTCCAATCAAAGCATAGACACACAGGGTTTCTCTGGGGCAATTACAAGGGTCCCTTTCACCAAGCCAGTACCAATGAAAATAGGAGGCAAAAGCATTCAGCAGCGACTGCTTTATTCGACACAATCCCCCGTAAATTTATTGGGCCGCGATCTTATGGCCAAATTAAACATGACAATTCAATTTGATGAAAAAGGCACAATGACTTGCTCCATTCCTGGCACATCACTGACAAGAATGATGGCTGTCACCGTGGACTCTTGTACGAGAGACCAAATAAGAGCTCGCCCAGTGGATGAACTAGCATTCTCCACAGTTGTGCAAATGGTCATTGCCAATTCACCAGAAATGGCAGGGCGCACTGTACAGCTACCCAAAGAATTTCTTTTCCGTCCTCAGTCACAGAATATGCCAACACCAGACAAAAATATGATCCTAGGAATACAATGTTTTAACATAACACCGACATATGGAGTCTTTATAGCAGGAGATGACTTTGGCCACTCATGGGCCTGTGTGATTTTTATTGAGCCTGGACATCAGGTGAGAAACATTACGGATCAAGAACTATTCGGTGATAGTGAAGACATTGTATATCAGAATCCAGTCCCCGTGTCAGTGACAGTTGAAATCAGAACACCAACACAACCCACAGTAATCGATACTGCACGTGACTCAGACCTAGCTCAGGTGCCCGACATCCTTTGGACTACAGGTCCCAATGATGTGGGGCTCATTCGATCGGCAGAACCATTCAAAGTGACACTGAAACCTGGCGCCATTCTTCCCAGAATGCGCCAATACCCTTTGTCCAAAGAAGCTGAAGAAGGAATAGCCCCTACGATTCAAGCATTACTGGATCAAGGTGTGATATATCCTTGTATCTCACCTTGCAACACCTGTCTGTTTCCTGTGAGAAAACAACAAACAAATCAATGGAGGCTGGTTCATGATCTTCGCTCGATTAACAGCATAGTGATACCAGAGTTTCCCATCGTCCCTGACCCTTCAGTGATCCTTACAAACATCCCACAAAATGCAAAATACTTTTCCGTCATTGACCTGAAAAATGCTTTTTTCAGTGTCCCACTGCATCCTGAAAGCCAGTTTCTGTTCGCATTTGTATTCAGGAATAGGCAATTTTGCTACAAAAGGCTCCCTCAGGGCTATTGTGAGTCCCCCAGTGTGTTTAACAGAGTTGTAAAGGATGACTTATCAAATTTCCAATGTGACAGCACTTTGCTGCAATATGTCGATGACATACTCCTCTGCAGTGCAACAGAGCAAGAGTGCAGAAAAGATACAATTGCTCTACTTGCAACATTAGCACATAGAGGATACAAAGTAGACAAGAAAAAACTACAATACTGTCAGGAAGAAGTACAGTATTTAGGTCAACTGATCTCAGCCTCAGGAAGAAGAGTTACGCCAGGAAGAGTAGAAGCAATAAGGAATACTCCGGAACCACAGACAGTTAAAGACATGCAAAAGTTCCTAGGACTAGTGAACTATGTCAGGCAGTGGGTCTTTGATTATTCTACTATAACAGCACCACTCCTGAAAGCTGTCAAAACAGCTAAGGACAGGCATAACAAGATTGACTGGACACCTGAAATGACATCAGCCTTTGTAAAATTAAAAGATGAGATTACAAATGCACCAGTGTTGGGATCTCCTGATTATACAAAGGAATTCTATCTGTTCACACACTGTAATGGACAGGTCATGACAGCAGTCCTCACCCAGAAATACCCCTTGGGTCCCAAACCATTGCATACTTCAGTGGCATGTTGGACTCAGTGATGAAAGGCCACTATCCTTGTGAACAGGCTCTTTCAACAGCAGCATTTGCCGTTGAGAAAAGCACCCCCATAGTCATGGGCACCCCTCTGACGTTGTACACTGAGCATGCTGTTTTTGCAATAATACAGAAAGCTAAAACAACTCTTACCACACAAAGAGTGTCAGGATATGAAGTCATACTGTCATTACCATCGTTGAAGGTTGTAAAGTGCCACACTGTAAATCCAGCCACGTTCTTTGCCCATCCAATAGCGACAGCTGATGATGACACCCATGATTGTGCCACATACTGCCCAGATGAGTCAGGTACAGCAAAGGAGGACCCATTGCCAGACAGTATAATTTACTTTGTTGATGGTTCTTCCACTATTGATCAAGAGACAGGGATAAGACACACTGGAGCAGCTGTAGTCAGAGCGCAACAGAATACCTCCTCAGATTCTCTGGACATTGTCCAGCAGATTACATTGCCACCCCATTACTCAGCCCAGGCAGCAGAGCTGGTTGCATTAATAGCAGCGCTGAAGCATGGAGCTGATGAGAGGATTACTGTGTATTCTGATTCAGCATATGTCACCACAACAACACATTCCAGCATATTGAGATGGAAAAGGCGCGGGTTTCTTAAAACGGATGGCACGCCTGTAATGCACAAACAGTTACTTGAAGAACTAATTGATTCTCTGACACTGCCAGCAGAGGTAGCAGTAGTGAAATGTGCAGCGCACACGAACGGCCAAGATTTTGTTTCCAGAGGAAATGCAATGGCTGATTGGGCTGCTAAAGCAGCAGCTAAAGGCCAGAGTTGTACACAGTCACTATCCCCGACACAGACTGACTGCACCCCCATTTTGCTTGCCAAAGATGCACACCCAATAGCGCAGGAAGATATACAAGAAGCAGCTGAGGACACAAGTGAGTCACCACTCCCAGATACACCTGATTCAACACTTCCATATACAATTGATGACACACAGCAATTTGACATCATTGCACAGTTGCACCTCAGAGAGATACAAGAGAGTGCCCAAGCTGAAGAAAAAGAGTTGTGGAAGAAGAGGGGAGTACAACAGGATGCCTCAGATTTCATTTACAGACAGACAATGACAGGGAAGCCTGTCATGCCACAGGCTCTTTTGCAAGTAGCACTTACCCAGCTGCACCTTCCTACACATGTCCCTCGTGATATCATGTCCTCTAACCTGCAGGCAGAATGGTTCATCCCCAATGCACATGAACAGATACAGCTCTTTGTTCATCAGTGCCTTATCTGTCAGCAGTATTCACCCAACCCAGCTATGAAAACAGTTGCTTCAACAATACCAAGGCCTAAGGGTCCCTTTAGGGAACTCCACATTGACTATGTGGACATGCTTGACAGATGTCACAACTACCGATACCTCATCGTGGTAGTATGTCCCTTCTCACGATGGATTGAGGCTGGACCATGTGTCCATTGTGACGCTAAGGCCGCAGCCACCTTCTTACTTCGTGAGGTCATATGTCGCTGGGGATTACCAGAATCCATCCGCAGTGACAATGGCGGGCATTTTTCAAACTCCATCTTTGAGATAATAGCCACCATGTTAGGAATAAAACATAAACGTACTTCAGCCTATCACCCACAAAGCAATGGTATCTGTGAACAAGTTGAACGTGGGGATGATAGCAGGAACTGGCGTGCCTTGCAACACGCAAGCCATATTTGGTCGGTGTTTGTTGCATGAACCGTGTAACTGTATGTGCCTACACATTAGTGAATGATCTGGCGTCTCAGTGCATTCCTCTCCATTCAGATAAACTTCTTGATCATCTTTGAAACATCTGTATGTGTATGGAAGCGACCAGACCTCATGAAGAAAAGCACTACCTAAAGGTTCATAACGACCTATTGGTATATATTTCATACAATTTGAAAACTTATATAAAGCAAAAGGCAGCGTTAATAAACGCGATACGTCACAAGACGCATTTCGCGGCAACGCGATTCCGTCACTATGTTGATTTCTTATCGGTTCGCGGACCGGGTCGCGGCATCTATTTGAGCTAACGGAAAGCTTCCCGGTTCGCGGACCGGGAGCGAAACAAAAAAATATTAAAAAAAAATTATTAATAAACATATAAAATATATTTTTGTATTTAAAGAAGAATACATTTTACAGCTATAGATATTAGCTTTTAAAAAACCAATGAAATTCATTGAAAAAACCATAGGTTATAGACCATATATAGTTAGGAATTAGCATTTACAAAACCTTGAAAATTCACTGAAAAAACCATAGGTTATAGACCATATATAGTTAGGAATTAGCATTTACAAAACCTTGAAAATTCACTGAAAAAACCATAGGTTATAGACCATATATAGTTAGGAATTAGCATTTAAAAAACCTTATTTTACTCACACAAAACCATTGAAATTCCATATATAGTTAGTTGCACTAACTATATATCGCGCACCCGCAATCCACTGCTGATGATGTCACATATTACATCATTCATGACATGGTCAGTGACATCACTGATGACATCACTGATGACATCTCAAATGACATCACTGATGACATCACTGATGACAACATCCAGTGACTGTATGTTTCTGTAAAGTTAAAATATGTCTTACATATTGAAGAATGAGTGGATGTATAAGTGTCTTGATGAAGGATTTAGTAGGTGCATGACTGACTGTATGAGTGAGTGATTAAATGTGTGTCACTGAGTGCATGGGTTAGTGACTAAACTGTCTTAAAACTGATGACATCTCAAATGACATCACTGATGACATCACTGATGACATCTCAAATGACATCACTGATGACATCATGACACACCAATACCAGTTACTACATACGCACTCACTGATTCCTACGTCTACACACACATTCACTCATTCACCCATACAATGACTCATACATACAGTCACTTATTATTACAACACTATCATATGCACTCATACACCTATGCAGACAGTCACACACTGCCACTCATCCATGGAGTTACTCACACACCAAGTCAGTCCTGTAAAGAATCAATCACACTTCCATTTCTTCATCTATACAGTTAAACACAGAACACCATACTTCAGTGACATCACTGATGACATCACTAATGACATCTGAAATTACATCACTGATGACATCTCAAATGACATCACTGATGACATCATGACACACCAATACCAGTTACTACATACGCACTCACTGATTCGTACGTCTACACACACATTCATTCATTCACCCATACAATTACTCATACATACAGTCACTTATTATTAGAACACTATCATATGCACTCATACACCTAGTCAGTCCTGTGAAGAATCAATCACACTTCGATTTCCTCATCTATAGTTAAACACAGAACACCATACTTTTCACACATATACTAACACATACTTACTCTCTTATACAATCACTGATACAAGTACACATTGATATGCACAGAGTCACACACCTCCCAGCCAGCCACACACACACTCAGTCTTCCATACATCCAGTCATTCTTCAATATGTAAAACGTATTTAAACTTTACAAAAACACACAGACACTAGATGATGTCATCAGTGATGTCATTTGAGATGTCATCAGTGATGTCATCAGTGATGTCACTGACCATGTCATGAATGATGTAATATGTGACATCATCAGCAGTGGATTGCGGGTGCGCGATATATAGTTAGTGCAACTAACTATATATGGAATTTCAATGGTTTTGTGTGAGTAAAATAAGGTTTTTTAAATGCTAATTCCTAACTATATATGGTCTATAACCTATGGTTTTTTCAGTGAATATATACATATATATATATATATATATATATATATATATATATATATATATATATATATATATATATATATATATATATATATATATAGGCTTCAGGTAAATATCAATATTTCTTGTTTGCATTATGGCACAGGCCATCCGTGATCTTTGGCTGCTAGTGTTCTGGTTCAAGGAAGGCTTGACAGTTCGGGTTGGACTGTTCTCACTGGAGCAGAATCAAGACTGGTTTGCATGTGGCTGGGTCCAAACTGAAGTAGGAAGGTATGCAAAATAACGTTGGATTGTGATGCCTTCCCGAGTAATTACTAGTGACTAAGATTATTTCACGCATTGCATCCTTCACTTTTTGTATACTACAGGGCACCCTTGATACATCACTATTTTCGGGTTGTGTGAGGGGATGCTTTAAGTGATCTGTAGGAGTTGACAGAAGCAGCCTCTGTGGGAGGATACGAGAGATAGATACTTTTGTAATATCCACCGATTTTCTAGTGATCGTTTGAAAGTGGTTAATGAAGTCTGTGTTGGACGCCAAGAGAGACCCGAATGTCCTTCTGTGCATTATTTTGAGTGATCTGTACGGAAAGCTGGGCAGCCAGTCACAATATGCGAGGAATGCGTGGGTTGCTCTTTAACTAGCGATTTATTCATTTGACTTCTCTGTATATTCGAGGTGGTATGTAAAGTAGATTGGTGATGAATTCCTGTATTGGCTGGTCTCTATTGAGTGTCCAGTGATTGGCAGGTGGGGTCGGGGTCTTTGGGAGTAGGTGTGTTGGGTACTAAATGGTCTCAAGAGACCGGTGTTTGCTGTTTAGGGAGAGCCCCACTGGTTGTAAAGGTGGTGTAGACTGTAGAGGGATGCGCGGGTTGCCTTACGTGTGGGGCTGTTGGGAGTCACTGATCTCCGAGAAAACGATGTGATGGTTTGTAAGAACGTATGGATAGGTGTCCTTACCTCCTCCATGGTCACAGCTGCTCTGCCAAATGCTTCTACACTCTGCACGTCCACTGTGGAGTGGTCCAAACCGCCGAAAGCAGCGATTGGATGCCTCAAACACAAAACACTATACCGAGTCCAGGGCGAGGTACGCTCCCATTGGACCCTGAGACCACGTCAGATAGGCGCGTGAAATATGTCGGATCGCCCCAACTGATTGCACAATGGAGTCCCAAAAAAGGGCTCCCATCAGAAGGCGTCCCCAACTGAAGATGGCCGCTGCGTGACCCGGAAATCATCACGTTCCTGAACGTAAGCTACGCCACATCGTTGAACATTGGTAACACTGTTGCCGGTAGTCGGTAGAGCTAGAATAATACGTAAAACAGACTGTGAATAGCCAGCCCAGACGGAGTAGAACTTCTGAAGCGCGGTATCATGTTAGCCTGTGCCAGCACTTCCAGACAACGCCACGGGAACACTCGCACTGCATGCGTGCACCAAAGAGCGTTGTTCCAGTTATATGTGCCGCTCAGACTGAACTCAACAAGAAACTGATTCAGTATACCATTAAAGGATTCATGCACGCAGACAGGGCATTCAGTACATGTTTAGAAACGCTTACATTCGCTGCTGCCCACATGACTAAAACTTGATTCCCACCTACAGCATCACTATCGCCACCTTCCTCCTCAGTCTGGCAGACATGCCAACCCTCCCGACGGGAAAGACACGAAAGCGGGAGGGGGGGCGGGAAAGACACGGAAGCGGGAGGGGGGGGCGGGAAAGGAACGGCCAGCGGGAGGGGGGGTTGGGAAAGGAACGGCCAGCAGGAGGGGGGGGGGCGGGGAAGGAACCGACAGCGGGAGGGGGGACAGGAAAGGAACAACTCACCTGGACTTCCTCGGCCGGCGGTCGGCCGCCAAATGGACCAAGCAAACCTCGACGAGCCCAAAAAAAAGCCCCGCCCACCGCTGCATGACGTGGCCAAAAGGGAAAAATTGTCGGGAACGCCCCCGAATCTGGTCCGGCCTTGACGGACAGATCCGGCTCCCAATGGCTAGCCTCCATTTATGGAGCTAGCCAATGGGAGGAGGGCGCGAGGAGGGGGCGGATACCCGACTCCACAGAGGAAAACATTAGATTTTGCTGGCGCATGCGTACTTAGTACGCATTGCCGAGGCAAAACCTAAAAAATGCTGGTATCACACCAAATTTAGGGGCCGATTATGATAGCGGTTTTCCCGCATCCTCCGGGCCGGCAGAAGCCACCGCCGGCCCGGAGGATGCGGGAAAACTGCTGCGGAGCCTCGAAAGACCCACCGCCAAATTAGGATGGCGGTGGGTCTTGAAATCCGTCCGCAGCTTTTCCGCCGCCGTCGCCTTCCGACAGCGGCGGAAAAGCTCTAACATGGCTGGCGGTGTCTATCAGACACCGCCAGCCATATTAAGATGGCGTTAAAGCATACGGACATTCACTTCGGGGGCCCGTTGCGGGCCCCCTTGGTGAAGGGGGTGGGGGGTGCACATGGGGGTACCTAAGGTACCCCCCTGCATTTGCGTGCACAAAGCAGCAGGCACCACGCAGTGCCTGCCGCTTTGTGCACGCAAATGCTATGCATGCATTTTTAACATTGCGGCGGGTGCAGCTTGAAACTGCACCCGCCGCAATGTTAAAGATAGAGGATGTGACCGCCACCCTGGCGGTCACATCCTAATCTGCACGGAGGGAACGCCGCAGCCCATGCGGACATTCCCTCCTCCTCTGGGGTCGCGGACGGACTCAAGTCCGTCCGCGATCCTAATGACCCCCATAGTTTGGAATGAGGTCACAGGGCCAGAGCCCACAAGTTTAAAAAAATGGGCCAAGCCTGTAGTAGTAGAGGCATTGAAAATGGTATGGCTCAAGGCACCGAAATGAAGTGGGAGGTCAGTATTAAGAAACTATTGCACCTCTGTGCGGGTGTTAGCCACATGAAGGACGAATGTTTCATGGGCAGATGTGAGCGCAACTTCTTTTTGGGACAATAATGCTCTTATTCTGCTCAATTTATTGAACTCTGCCTTCAAGGTTGGAATGGTAGGCCAAATCGAGATGTTGATGCTTCCGTGTGGGGGAGGAAAAACATTTTTACAGCAAACCACACAATGTGAGACTGTTAAAATGTAAGGGATGCCAGCAAGCATGCCACAGCAATCTTCATTATTTAAAAGCAAATAGCTACCATTTGCAAGCAGTGTAAACGTAGGTGTGATAGCTGGTACTGGATTATCCTTTAAAACGCATGCCAAATTTGTGCCGTTAAGTTAAAAGCGCCATGCAGCTGTATATTTTTACACAGAAGAGAATGATCAGGTGAGGAATCACATGATTTCCCAGTTAAGTACACCTCCTTGTCATCCCGTAGGCATCTGTATGTGAATGGTAATGACCACACCTCATGTAGGAATGCGCTACCCAGGGATTCATATCAGCCCAAGGGATAATGTTTCATGCATGAACTAAATTTAAACAAGGAAAATAGCAGAGTTATCGCCCCATGGATGAGTCATACTGCTCAATTAGTTTCAGCTACTGAAAATGGCAAAGGATCTTATTTTTCAATGTGTAACAGAGTGTATGTTGCATCCTTTATGGACATAAACTGTTGCCTATCTGTCAAGTTAAAAGGAAAAAAATAACGATGATGTGTTCATATAATGCCAAGAACCTTACCCATCTTTAAAGTTTGCAAAGTCCAAGCAAACTGCATGATTGAACGCAATTGATTTTCACGATGGTACAAAACAGACACTTCATCATGAACAATATCCACAACAGATGAATATATTGTCTAATGTGTAAATGTGGGAGGACAGGGTGGTAATGCTATTAATTATCAACGACAGCAAGCACTTTTTCTAAATTAGCTTGGTCTATTGCCCTTAGACGTGAAGCAGCTTCAATTTGGGACAGCTTCCAGATTTCATTGTAGGTTGCATAAAGAAACCTTTTTGATCTAGGACCTGCAGGCTCTTTTATAAAATCTGTCAAATCAATGTCATCTGTTAACAAAGACAAATGGTGTTTCACTGAAGTTAGGGTGGAGTGTTTTAACCAATTTTGACATAATTACCCTACCGTATAAGTAGTAACCGAATAGGAGCTAGCAAAACACGGATCAGGTCGGTCCTGTGTATGTCCAGGGGCCTTACCTAGAAAAGGTTGTTGGCAAGAATCAGAACTTGTTTGCCAAACCAGCCAACCTAGGGGATCCAGAATAGAAATATTAAAAGAATCATTCAAAAATAATAATCTTAAATCTTCAATTGCCAAATTAGTATGATGGTCCCAGCTCTCATAAGCAGACAGTGCAGGAATTTTAGGCACATTCATTTGTTTTGAAGTGGCTAAACCGAAACAGGTTGTCTGGTAAAACAAACTGTTTAAATACAGGATTTGAGTTTGGATAAGGCACCCCGATATATGGCCTCAGTGCCTTGTACCTGCCAGGATCTAGAACCCCAAACAGATTTAAGATCTACTGTATCTTTCCATAGCGCATAGCCACCCACTGCTAATTGATCAATGAAGGATTTGGAATACACTAATTTAGTGTGGGTGAGCATGACCTTAGAAATGGACGTAGTCTTTAATTTAAAATAAAATGAGTCCGGATTGGATTTATTAAAATCAGTGAAATATACACGTTATTTCAAGAGTTTGTGAACTGCCTTCAATGGGAGCTAGGCAATGTTCCCATTTTGTGTAATTAACAACATTTCTGGATGTATTATTTTATGCAGGTAATGATGGCCACAATGCTAGTAGCAAAATAAATCAGCATAATTTGCAGAATTTAAATACAAATCCTCCGCATCAAAAGCAGCATAATACTTTAAATCAGAAAATAAAGACTGAACGGCTTGTACATCTCAATCGTCAGAGCGTATGTTATGTTTCACTACATCCCCCATAGAAACACGAAGTACATTTGGGACATTAACCACCTCGGTGGGGCCATGAATTTGGAACTTTACTGCATCCCAACCTATTCCATCCACAACTGGCCAGGCAGTGATGTTGACAAAAGTATGGTCTCTTTTCATGATGTGAGAAGAATAGTGCGGTGCCAAAGCTCCATCAATCACTTATACAACAGAGCGTTCAGTAAGGTAGTGATCATTAATTAGAAGGAAGAATTATGTCACAAATTCAATTGACATGAACAAAAAAATGGCGATGAGCACCAACCAGATGTATGTCCAAGGCAGAACCAAATAATTCCGTTTAAACCAGGTGACACAAACAGAACATTTTGAAGGGGGACACAATGATGTGGAGTTAAAGAAGTAGGTGACTGGTTAAGGGTATTAGCTTGTAAACCAAGCAATGACTCTGTAGTGGGATGCGCATATTCAGTGACTTCATGTAGACTGTAAGCCAGCCGATTCAGCAAAGGATTAGTAACAGAGGTCATCTCTATGGCAGGGTCAGGCCGGATGTTGTTTGTCGTGGCCAAAACTGGATTCCTCTATATTGCTGGACAGGAAGCAGCTGGTGTCATATTATGAAGCATCAGCCAGTCGTTGTAGTTTGACATTGTCCACCGAAAAATATCTGTTGTCTTTGAGACCAGGAAGTGGTGGTAAAATGACTGTACGAGTACCCTTCATACCAAGCACTGGTACAGGTGCACAATAAGAGGGGCCAAACTCTTTCTTGTTCTCCACCTTCTCACGGACCAGGTCTCCGACTTTTGGTAGCCAGCCTGCTACCAGAATCTGTAGTGCAGCTTCAGTGGCGGAGGGTAAATGTTCCTTTGCAAGACTGTCACGGTAGTTTCTGTAATACATCAGAATGATTATCTACGTCAAAGGATGCGGCCGTCGCCGCCATGTCTAGAGCATCAAGGTCTGGAACAAACATTTTCATGCCAAAGAGCCTTTTGTATGGGGTCCGCCCACCCAGAGATCTTCTAGGAAGATTATTTAGTGCACGTTGTATGCTATACAAATGGGTGAACCAGTTCCTGCCAGTACCTAAAACTCTAGCTGTCAAGGATTGCTTTAAGTCACGGTTCATTCGTTCCACAACTGAGTTGCCCTCAGGCCTGTATGGAGACGAAAATTTTACTTGCACCCCCAAAGACCTCATGGCATCCTTGTACGCCTGAGAGGCGAACGTGGGACCCTGGTCAGAATGGAAAGTGCCACATGCAAAAATTCCCACAGAGACACGCAAATCCCTGATGACAATTGGTGCGTCAGCCCTGCGTTGTGGCCAGACCCAAAGAAAACGTGTGCATGAATCAACGGCAACTAAGATAAACGTATATGCAGTATCTGAAGAAAATGGACCGCAGTGATCTAAATAAACACAACTGAATGGTTTATTAGCAATGTACAGCTGTGTTTGTGGCGGGCGTGCGGCAGTGGAAGGTTTAATCTGCTGACAAATGTCACATGAAAGCACATAATTATGCATTTGTTTATACAACCCACGCCACCAGTAACGCTGCTTTAAGATAGAAACAGTCGCCGAAATGCCAGCATGTGCCAAGGCGATGCCTTTGTGTGTGGCTGCATTGGGAATCAACCTGTCACCAACGTCATTAATTCTCACATTGGGAACTTTATCAGGACTTAAATGATAAGAGTATTTAGAAGGGAAGCCCTGTGGGTAATTGCCTCCCTTCTCTGTAGCACTTATAGCTGCCAAGATGTCGTCATCAATTTTACTCCTAGACCTTGTAACTGCTGCAACTGAATATGTGGCTACTGCTGTTTTAGGTGCTTCGTCAGCCAAACTATTGCCAACCGCGTGTACTCCTACGCGCTGGTGGCCAAAAGTAGGAATCACTTGTGTGAGAGGCAGACTCGAACCCAAAGCATTTTATGCTTAATTGCTTTGCCTTTAGAATCACAATAGTCATTCTGAGACCAAAAGTGTTAGCACCGGAGCATGCAGCTCTGCTAACTGGGCGGTACAGTCACCTAGTGCCTGCGTGTGCACAACACTGGACTTGAGTTCACCATTCACAATGGTACCAGCCACTTTGGTGCATGCTGCTGAATAAGAGTGTTTTGATGCCGTCGCCGGTTATGCTGAACCGCCGGTGTATATGATACAATGGTACTCGTCAAGAGGGCGCATTGACAGAGAAGCAGGATGAACAATTTCGTACTGTAAGAACTCCTGAGTTTGCTAAATGTGACATCAGGAGATGTCAACGAAGTTGCCCATTGTATCCAACGAGGGTGCAAGGCGTTTGAGTTAGGTACTCTGGCTTTCGTTACTGTTTCAAGAGCTGGATATGGTGTTACAACCAACATGCATTTACCCTGCGCCCGTGCACATTCTTTCAGGATCGCCATCTGGACCACTGTCAAGACTTTTTCAACAGTTAAAAAATGCATTTCAGCCGAAGTGTACAAATGTGACTTGTAAGCAATAGGTACTGTGTCTCCTTCATTAAATGTCAAGTAAGTGAAACCCGCTGCGCCTGGCACAATTCATATCACCAGGTTTGTGTGGTTATCATGTGTCAACATGTATTTAGATTCAAGAAGATCAGACTGCAAAGACTGCAGTATAGCTGAATGTTCCGGAAGCCAGCAGGTTTTTGTAAAGTTGGGTTGTATCTAGGCCTGGGCAGAATTTGCGGAATTTAGGTAATTTCGCGTTCCGCGGAGAACGCGGAATTGCCAAAAATTCTGTGGCTTTGTGGAATTCTTTGCTTGTTCGCACTTTCAAAACACGTGTTTGCAAGATATTTCTCGCCGAGCACGCAAACAGCGTTAGCGAACAGGTAAAAAGTATCGCGAACACGCAGAACAAGCAATTCCGCGTGTTCGCGGAACTTTCGCGTGCTTGCGGAGATTTTTACCGTTTCGCAGAGCTTTGTGTAGGGCGATCCACGCGGCAAAGAGGCGGCCATAATTTGTCGTCCGTGATATAAATATCATCAACGTACGAGTACGTATTAGGGTCTATGTTGTCTAACAAAGAGACTCCACGTGCGGCGAAAACGACCAGGCTGTTTTTGTAGCCCATGGCTAATCTTTTAAATAGTTTTTGTTTTCCGCCGGAGGTAAATGCTGCCCATTGACTACTTATGGAGGACAGATTATCACTAAGGCTCCCAGTTTTCCGTTTAAACAGATTTTTACACATAAATACAGACGGAAAAATATTTTATTCTGACTGTATTTATAAATAGAAATGGAAAAATACGACCAAATCGGTGCTCCAGCCAAGTGGGTGCCTCGCCACGCCGCCCTTCCTGATTTCAGTGTGTGCCAACCCACATTAATACCTGCTGGGCCATTAATCTTTGGATATGCGCGGGAAATTCCTTCCTATGAGGGTCTTGTATTGACTTCTGACCTGCCCTCCATAGCCCTTTTGTTTTACTGTTTGCTCTTTAAGGAGGCTGGGGATCCGCTAAGTGGCTAATATAAGGCCAGTAGAAACGAGTTGATTGCAGGATAGATTGTGAGGATCGGCAGGGTGACAAAGCATTCAAAAACTCCTTCAATCCTTTCTCTTACCTGTGGCTTCAGTTATTTTCTTTTTTTTTTTAAATTGCTTATTAGATGCGTGTGGCAATAATAAGTAATTAACCTAATTGTCAATGAGTCACTTTGAGAAACAAAAATACATCTTTTGAATGTGACCCAAAAAGGGCTAAACGACCGGCAGCATAAACACAGTAGGGAAATCCAGACAGATTAACATTCGGATCCTACAGGCAATAAAACGAAACTTTTCACCCTGACTTTGGTTGGCATGAAGAAACACAACAAGAAAACAAAAGCAGAATGTAAACATTCATGCGAGGGGCAGCTTGCCAGAGACAGCCAAGGCATATCTGTAAACTCTTTTCAAAGTTAAATCGGGTTTTTTCAATCGTGGCAGTAACACTGTGTGATATGGCGCACTAATGCACCGAAAACGTCTTCAACAAACAGAACTTTGTCTTCTAAATTCAGTAAAAGGTTAAATGCTACTAGGCAGTAAAAAGTAAATAAGGCAACTGATACATGTCTTACATGTCTTACATGTCTTACTGATACATGGCGCTGGGGAGGAGCGGTGACGTGAGGAGCAGCAGATAGGCCAGCGGCGGTGCTAGCAGAGGACAGGCTGGAGGAGCGGCGGCTGAGGTAAGGAGCGGCGGACATGGCGCGGGGGAGGAGCGGTGACATGAGGAGCAGCGGACCGGCCAGCGGTGGTGCGAGCAGCGGACAGGCGGGAGGAGCGGCGGCTGAGGTAAGGGGACCCATGTCGGGGCAGACGGGGGTCGGGGCTGGCGGGGGTCAGGGCAGGCAGGGGATGGGACTGGCGGGGGGCTGGGCTGCTGGACAATGTCGGGGCGGGCGGGGGTCGGGGAAGCCTGTTGCTCCCGGACAAGGTCGGGACGGGCTGCTCGTATATATATATATATATATATATATATATAGCTAAACCTATAACAACCATGTGCACTATCTATTTAAATAAACGTAGAAAAATACTAGCTCCAGAGTCTTATCTTGCTTGCACCAAAAATAAATGCGGATATATACAGATAAAACGACAAAAAAAGAAATATGGATAAATACAGACGGAAATGTTAAAAAATAAATACCATAAAATCGGGAGCCCTGATTATGACTAAAAAAGCCATTTGAAATATCAAGTGTGGTTTTAAATCTTTTTCGTAGAAGACTTTCCACAAGGGCAGAACTATGGAAATTCTAAACCGCACAGGTTCGACAATTAGAGTTCAAATGTCGATAATCCAAAACTAGGCGGTACGACCCATCGGGTTTGGTTACCGTCAAAAGAGGGTTATTCATTGGTGACACACATGTCTCAATCACTCCTTGATACTCTAATTGATCTAGAATTTCAGAAACGGGAGCTTTTGCCTCCCGCCGGAGGGGATATTGGGGTTGTGGCTGTGGCATAGACCGCAGTGGTATCTCATGCAGGGGATAGTTTATCCCAGCCCACCTGAGTATGGTACAGAGCCGGTGCTAGCACCAAAGCCCACTCTTTCGCAAAAGCCATTGCTTGCTCCTTGGAAACTGGGTGCGAAAAACTAGGGAGGATAACATCCTCTCCCCTTGGAGCGGCTAAAACAAAGGGCAGGGGCCAATCTGCCTCAGCTATGAAGATGTCATAAGAAGAATTTCCCACAAAATCCCTTTAACAACACGTTGTATATCACCTTCAATCAGAAATACTGTCATATAATCTGTCAGGGGGAGCCACTCAGGTGTCTGCAGTTTCAACCGTGATGAAAGTGTTAGTTGCTGTCGCCTTCAGAAATGGACGCAGTGCTTGCCGCAATATTGTAACCTCTGTCTAGCAGTGTTACTGCCCATGTTAGGTTCCAAAGTTGCGTTCTCACCGTCTGTGGCATATCTCGCTGTTAAAGCAGCAACTTTCTTTTTCTGAAACGGAGGCCCCTGATGAGGTAAATTGTCCTGCTTTCCTTTACTGTCAGCTTGACGAAGTTGCTCTCGTCCTTGCGGGGCACCTCGACCTCTGCCGCGATCCTGGTGATCACCTCCACCGGCTTGTGAGCCTGATGTTTCCTGTGAAGAACGAGTAGAGCGCCTATCAGGGACCTGAAACCTGTCAGGAGACCTAATTCTCACGCGGTCGCGCAAATCATAAGTCCGCTCAGAAGACTCGGGTACCGGTGACGCAGCATGTGGCCCTTGTTTCTATTGTTGCTTCCCCTGTTTTTTTTTTTTCCAATTCTTTTTGAGGAAAAATAGGACAGTTGTCTTTATAAGACTGCGCCGTCTGAGTTTGCTGTTGTGCCGGTGTTTTAGCAAAAGGCTTAAAACCGAGACGATTACGTCCAATGGTCTTATAAGCATCCATAAGAGGGTACAGTCTTTTGTTTATTGCTGTAAAGAAAGCATTGATGAAATCGGTACTAAAAGGGTGGACGCAGTGATGTTATCTTGACACTTGCAAAGTATTTTGGGCATTGGAGTCGTGAAAGAACTGAAGGTTACTATGCCTTTAGAACGGTTGCACATAAGTCCTTACTTACTGTTTAAAGCCACATGATATTTAAAAGCCTGAAGCAACTGCTCGTCTCATTACTGCATATGATTATGACCTGATGGGGTTGAAACGTGTCATGCTATGATAATGGACTGTCTGCTGAATTAAAATCTTATTTCCCCCATTCTCGACTGGATTGGCTTGCTTCTCGCACAATGGAAGCCTGCGAATTCCATTTGCTATATAGGTACATATCTATAGTAGAAATAAAATGCTTATATACAGGGAGATATGTTGTATATTTCTGTTTATGTATGGTGGTTATGTGGGGAAGAGCCAACCCTTGAGTAGTTTTCTGAAGATAAGGTGGTTATCTGTGGATATTATGTTTTGAATTCCATTTGTTATGTATGAGTGGTGATGTCGCTGACGAAGGCCCCGACTCACCTGGCTGAGACGTCCTTCACGTCAATATTCGTTTGAAATATATACCTATATATATATTGCTTTGTATAAATCTGTAGAATAATAATATTTAAAAGAAATATATAGATATTCATTAGTTCTACTTAACATATGTACATTCTACTGTTTGTTACATTCTTCTATGTTTTTCCATGTATATGTGACTGCATAAATAAGTAAATCCTTTATCATAACTATTTATCTACAATTGATTCACTACTGAATTACAATATATATATGCAACAAATATATACTGAGGAGGAAACCGAGGATGAAAGGCCAGGGTCCAGTAATGCAGGCGACAAGACTCCTTTTCAGCGGGAATTCGACCTCATCCGCCGTACGTGGCTAAGAGGGGGCAAACTCAAGCCACCAGAAAACGACAGAGAACAAGACGAGGCGGCTGGCAGAGGACGAGGAAGGGGCAAAGCCATATCCCAACCATCCCAAGGGGCCCGCAAAAAGAGGGGGAAGAGGTGGTAGACATCAGCCCTACCATTATCAACTTAACGGACAAGGTGTTATCAAAAGAAGAAGAACAAACCTTACAATTGGGACTCAGTTTCTGTCCTAACAAAGGACTGGAGTATACCCAAACCCGTATCGACCTTTTCAAACTGACCCGCAAGTTAAAACTCCATAAATTTCATAAGATGAAACCCCAACTAGGAGAGACAAAGAAATCAAAAAAGAAAACGACAATCACTTCCACGGATGTTCTATCGATAAGGGACTTACACACGGCACGAACCTTGGAGGATCTTAGGGAGGAGCAACTGGTTGACGATGCAAATGGCAGCCCAGAGACACAAGGGGCACACCATATTGAACAACAATCACCCATCACGCCGTTCAAAGCACCATCCCAGTTTAATCCTCAAATGGCATATGATGCCATAGACACCTTCACAGATGCAGTGACCAAAGATCTGATGCAACACAGGTTATCCAATTCCAAGAGATCGAAATTTAGGAGTAACCTTACAGTAGGGCAAAATACAGCTCTGGAGACTCTAAGTACCAACAAAGAGATCATTGTAAAGCCCTCCGACAAGGGAGGCAATGTCGTCCTGCTATCACGTAACCAATACTGTCAGGAATCCTTAAGACAATTACAAGATCGACTCAGCTATGAGCTAATTGATAGAGAAATCTACACCACAAGTATCAAACTCTATCATGATCTCCTGACAAGGTGGCGAAACAAACAGATGATAGACATGAATGAATTTCTATTTCTGAGAAACCCGGAACCAATAACGCCCACCTTTTACCAATTACCTAAGATACACAAAGATCTAGTGTGCCCACCTGGACGTCCGATTGTGTCCTCCAAGGGAAGTCTCACAGAGAATCTTTCTATATACATTGATTCTTTTCTTTCAGAATTTGTGGTTGATTTGAAATCATATGTCAAGGACACCAAGGATTTCATCGGACAGATCGAACAGATCACATGGGACCCTGAGTACATATTAATAACCATGGACATTACCAGCTTGTACACCAGTATACAGCACGACCATGGGGTGGAGGCTGTTAGATATTTCCTTGATAAGAGACCAGCAAAATATCTGGAGCATAGCAAAATGTTATTAGAATGCCTGAACTTTTGCTTAAGAAATAACATTTTTCTTTTTCAGGATGATCTATACCGGCAAACCAGTGGTACCGCGATGGGAACCTGCTTCGCCCCCAGCTACGCGAATCTCTTCGTTGGCTGGTGGGAGGAGCAGGTGGCCCTATCGGGGCAAAATGGAAAATGGGCCAAATACATAGTGGTCTGGCGTCGATACATCGACGACCTCTTCCTAGTGTGGAGGGGCTCCTCCACACAGGCAGAGGAATTCATTGAGGACATTAATTTGAACCAGTTACATCTTAAGTTCACCTCTGAAATAAGTATGACTGAGGTACACTATCTTGATCTGAGGGTTTTTGTCAATCAAGGGAGGTTAGAAACGGCCCTATACAGGAAACCCACTGCCGGGAATAGTATTTTACATGCCGGCAGTAGTCATCCCCCCAGTCTCATTCGCAGTATCCCCTACGGCGAACTGTTAAGATTACGACGGAATTGCTCTCTTGAGAGAGATTTCGCCATCGCAGCAAGGGGATGTATTGCTAGATTTCTTAACAGAGGCTATGATGAAACGTTGCTAAATGACACCTATAATAAGGTACTGAGAATCCCCAGAAAACAACTCCTTGTCCCAACCATGGAAACTAAAAAAGATTCGGAGACTACAGGTAAATTTCGAATGGTCACAACCTACTCTGCTGAGGCCAATCAGTTGAGGAGAATACTCACCAAAACCTGGCACATATTACGCACTGATCCGGTAATAGGGAATGATGTCCCTGATAAACCTCTCCTCACATTTAGGAAAACCAAATCCCTTAGGGACAATCTGGTGCAAAGTCATCTGAAACCGATTGAACAAAAATCGAGTGGGAAATTGAGAGACATGAAGGGCTTCTACCCATGCGGGAAGTGTCGTGCCTGCGACAATAGCAGAAGGACACTGAAATACAATGTCCCTGGTTTGAGTCAACCGAGGCCAATTAACAAATTTATTACCTGTACTACTCCTTACGTTGTATATTGTCTGGTCTGCCCATGCGGACTCCAGTATATGGCAGCACAATAAACAACGTTAAACTCCGAATACTTGAACATCAGAGAGCAATAACCAATAAGGATGCTGCCTATCCTGTTGCGCGGCACTTTGCTAAAGTCCATGGGAGTGACAGAGAATTGCTAAGGTATTTTGGTATTGATCATGTACCCTTGCATCCTTGAGGAGGAGACAGACTCTTGAGTCTTCGCAGATTAGAGTCCAGATTTATTATAGATCTGCAGACCAAGAGTCCACTCGGGCTTAACATCGGGGAGGAATTCACAGTACATTTAGGTCGTTAACAAAAGTAGGACGGAGAGAGGGTAACATAACATCCAAATAAAAGTAACAATGAAAAGTAGGATAATGAATAATTTCAACTCGTGTTATTACAAACTGCATGAGTTATTCTATTACCCCCGCCCTAATTAGTTACTACCAAATGATAGCAATGTTGTACATAATGTGTATCATACCTAGGAACTTATCACTGAAACTGAACATTTAGTTCCATATTCTGGTTCAATGTATGATCGATCATGATCTGTTTGTATATTGTGATTCGGATTTTTGATTTAGACTTAGTCCTTGGTTCCTTATTTTGTTTTTCGATCTATGATGGGTCTCTCGTATGAGTTCTAACATCTTGTAAATATGTCTATTGTAAATAATCCTTGATGTACATATCGCACAAAAGTTGGATGGATTTTTGAACTTTTGAACTTTTGATGCAATCTTTGCAAATCATGTGTCCATATATATATAGATTTCTCCCATGCACTTATTCTTTCTAAAATTACAGTAAGGCATGCAACAGCCTGATATTATTAATTTGTCTCCGGTAAACTAATATGTATTATAATACCGGAGAAGTGCCGATACACGGCGAGATTAAATTTTTATCTCTGGTGAAAGGCATGCCATTGTTGGTTTAAAATTTACGAAAAAAAAAAAAAATTTTGGTTATTCTTTGGTATCTATTGGGGTGCAGAATGTAATTTGGAGTCAAAACCAGGTACAAGCTGATCCACGGCTCAATTAGGCGTTTATTCTTATGCCTTAATTCTGTATTAATAATTATTTTGGCAAAGGCGGGTTATGAACTCTATTGCTCAATAATGGTTGATTTATAAAATGTATCAGGACGTTTTTCCTATTGCACAATGGCCGCCACGTTATTCCTGGTAACACTCATGAATTGACACATACACAGATACCATGAGTCCGCCTTCACTTTTTGTGAAGGTGTGTATGAATACAAGCCGCGCGCAGCTTTGCATTGACACTGAGGAAGGACTTTGTGTTTGAAACGCGTCTGTCATCTCTCGCTTGCTGTAAGCCGTAATAAAATCCTCGTTTTGCTGTACCTGGAGTGCTTTGAGTTTTCCTTTGGACTGAGGGGGACCACGGAGCTTCTATATATATATATATATATATATATATATATGTAAATAAATAATATTTTTAAGTACAGCAACGCTTGAAAGCTGGAGTTTATTTTATGCATCTTTAATCTACATATACTACCTTCCTTTATGCATCTATATACCTTCCATGTGCTTATGGATCTATATATGTATTAATTTTCTTCTAATTCAGCATATCCAATGCACTATCCTATTTCCCACCATATACCACTCTCAATATATCCTCTACCTCAACTCTCTTGACTCATCTCAAACCTCATTCTACTACTCTTTTCAATGCACTACCCTATTTTTAGGTTTCGCCTATTATCATTCGCTTGCGAATGTAATAGGCGAAAATTCAAGGGCTTGATCCGACTCGTGAAACCACTGGCGTTTCTTCACAGTGCATGTGAGTCAGTCACGTGACCACGTGACCACACAAGCACGCGCATTTCCCTCCCCACATCAAAGGCATCAGCTGTCCTCCCACAGGCTTCCCCCGCGTGCGCTCGGCCGGCCTCTGCAAAGTTCTCGTCCCCTAATTAATCACATCACTTTTTCACGGCCGCAGGCCATGACTCGACAGTCCTGCCGTGCTTTAACTCCCTCCCCCTCCCTCACCAAAGAGCACGTATTTGTATTCTTTATTTTTTATCCGAGCTACCTCCATTGGCGTAGTTTGGGTAAAGGCTGCTCCAAGCCCTCTCTCCGGGGGCTGAGAGGTAATTGTTGGCATTCAGTTTTCACTGAGCTCGGCGCTCTGGTTCACAAGCTTTCCGGGTCAGATGACCATGTTAACGGAAGCCGGGGTGATTTGTTTCCAGCGTGAGAGCAAATGTGCAACGATTTTACATTTCGTTGCTTGAAACATCGCGCCTCGCATCCAATTACAAGATAACACAGATGTTTTAATCTGATACAGTAACTGTCTTGCCTGTCAGGCAGATCATAAAGCGTTTTTTTTTTGTTGCAAAGTAATCGTGACAATTTAAACAGCTATGCTGTGAAAAGGCTGACTAGCTAGTAAGCGGATGTAGGTCTTAACACACAAACTAAAATGCCTACCACTAATAATACTATTATTGCTGCTTGACTACAGTGATGCACCGAAATGTTTATAAAAATAAAACGAACCCACATTTAATGAACCAGTGCATAACGCTTACCCGGTCTACCTTGGGCTGAAGCCTAACCCTATCCCTGAGACAAATGTGCATTAACCTTAAGACCATCAGTAACCTTAAGGCCTAGGCCTAATATCAGCAATGGCTGTAAAAATAAATCTAGTTGTGCTTTACTCCTTCCAATCAAGTTGCGGACAAAATGTCGCCAGTGAGTCTTAACAAAGGATTTGTGCAAACTAAAAACGGCAATGGATTAATTGAATGTTGTGCACGATCTTCAGTGGATGAAGGCGAAAGGAGAGCCGCACGTCTACTGTGTGTATGCTAGGTGAAGGAACATGGAACGCACGTGCACCCCAACTTCATGATCAATGAGTGATTGCAGCAGAACACATGAACAGCTCTCTCTGAAAGACTAAATGAAGTCTTGAATCAAAATAATGCTATTCGTACACCTTGACCTGAACTAGCACTGTCGATATACAGTCATGAGGTCAGATTGGCCCTCAAAGGGTGCTGGAAAGCGAGCAGTTGGGAGGCAGACGCCATCTAATCGTGCAAGATATGAATCCAATCTATCCATACTTTTGTTGGTAAAGTAAAATATTTGACCACGCATTTGGGGTAGTTCAATCTCTCCTTTCACCTAGCACCTTCTCCTCACACCCAAAGACCCTTGAAAAGCAGTTTTGTTTTTCACCAGCCAAACTGATATTTTTGCCCCAGAAAGTAAAAAATGCATAAAAAATCTTTGCCTTTACTTTATACCCTGCTATTGTAATATTTAAATCCTATATGTTTACGACTCTTGTAAAAAATATTTCACAGAAAGCTTAAAGGTGACAACTTTTGAGTCTGTGTTTGTGATTGACGCTTCAATTTGCATGCGGCGTGCCGATATCTTAGAGTTGTTGTCGGATGGTAACATTTCTCGACCTTCTCTGTTTGGCAGTTATTTATTTCCTCCATCCCATAAACCGGCAAATAAATGGGAGAAAATATAGTGTTACTCTAAGACCACTGATCATGATGAATTATTTTTCAGGGCCATGTTATAATTTTAAATTACGATAACACTGGCTGAACTTTGTCTCTGAAAGCACCATTTTTTTGCAAGCTTTGTTGGTTGGGAAACTGTCCTCCTCTGGTAAGAGTGGCTTAAAGATACGAACTTGACACATGAGAGAATGGTACAGCGTTGTTTTAGTCAACTTTGGAGATGGCCTGGTAGATCAGGCACAGCAGTGGTTTAACACACCTTTAAAATATATGATTTTATCCCTAGGAATTTAGACTGCGTAGCTTTCTGTGCTGCGTTGCCCCTGCTATCAGTAAGTCACTCTCACATGCAGGCCAGGACGGCGAAAGAGCTAAACAAGCACTGGCGTTGCCAATAGGTTTCGCATTTAGAAAGTTGGAGCTATTGGTTTTGTAAATTACATTTTATATTTATATATCGTTATTGGCATTGGCATAGCCCTATATTTATATATTGTTATTGACAATGCCAATAACTATATATAAATATAAAATGTCATTTACAAAACCAATAGCTCCAACTTTCTAAATGCGAAACCTATTGGCAACGCCAGTGCTTGTTTACCCTATACCTCTATCAATATATCCTCTTCCTCCACTCTCTCATTCATCTCAAACACAATACCACTGCTATGATCCCCAAACTAACTCTTTCTAGACTCTTCCCTCCTCTACTCCTCCTTGCATTATCTCATACCTCTTTAACTATTCTGATTCCCCTAAAACAAGCATTTCTAGACTCTTCCCTCTGACACTTACCTCTTCTCCTCCCTTTTACTCATCCTAAGCCTCCTCCTACTGCTATGAGCTCTAAAACAAACAAAAACATTTCTAAATCATTCCCTCTTCTATCCCTCCACTATCCCTCTCAATCCAAATAACAGACTAACATGTCCACCACTCAAATTAATTTCATATTGTACTATATTAATTCACCACTACTCCTTTATGGGTTCCAGAGTAGCGTGCTACTCACCAAAAAAGCACTTTGACACTTCATATGAGATAGAAAGCGCAATATAAATGCAAATACAATACAATATATGATTAGTACAACCGAAAGGTTGAGGCCCTCTTTGCACTTTACTTAGTAGGGAGTTGGATGTTGCCGGGCGGATTCACAGAGGCATGTAAGAGTATGTGAAAGAGTCCTACTCCCCTTACTCATAAGTGTGTTTTTTTTCCAAGTATTTTATTATATTTGGGAGAAAAAGAAATACAATCAAGGTAAATTGCGATACACAGATGCCAAAATGGATGCATACATGTGAAAAGTTAAACATAGTCACATGACAGAGAATAATCCTACTAGATTGATGGTGGGACAACATTATTATATGAATATGACCAGATACATAGTGACAAAAAGCAAATAATTCAAAGCCATTAGATAATAACTATCATCCCATAGTAGAGAGTTCAGAATAAAGACCACAATATAGAACAGTAATGTCATGTGTGGCAAAGTGTTCATCGCCTGATAAATAAGGTATACACAAAGGGGTATGAAACAAGGGAGGAGGGGAAGAATAGGAGTGATGGTTGGGGGGGCTGGTATAATGGAGCATCGGCTTCACTTATATTAATGAATTTAATAAAAAGGACCTAAAAGGATGCTGAGCCACTAGACCCGAGCAGACAAATCCATGTAGTTATTCAAGGAACGCCAGACAGTGCTAGCAATTTGAAGTGTAGACTGTTTGCCCCCTATGAGTGGAGGAGCACTAGGGAGATAAGACACCCATTCCCACCAAGTGTGATACGACAGGAGATAAAAAGATTTCGATTCTGTGAGTATGATTTTGACTGCAATGGATAAGAACCATTCTAATAAATCCAGATGTATCTTATCAAGCTGTAAGGGAGCAACTGCAGCCCATGGACCCATCATAATCATAGGAAAGGAGAGAATGATGGGTGAATTAAATATTTTAGATGAATGCTTCTGTATAGGAACCCAAAAAGAGACTAATAGCGTACATTTAAAAAACATGGGTTGATGAGTGCCCGGTTCTAGATTGCAATTCCACCACAAATCGCCATCTCGAAATTTTCAATTTATATAGGCGCGCAGGAGTCCATTGTAGGAGATTCATTTTGAAAAATTTTGATTGAATATCATGGGAAATGTGTTTGAAGACATCCTCCTTAAAGTGGTGAGACCATTTAACACAAATAATTGTGGGTTGTGAAGAAGACTGTGGGACAGAAAGAAACGTATAGATTTTGGAGCCTTTTTGGCCTGGGCATAGCTACAGGGTAAGAAGTGAGACAGCTACCGAGACTGTATAAAGGACTAATTTAGAGAGTTTAACTTTGAGTTTAAAAAAAGAATAGAAAATCATTTTGCTAAGGTTATGCTTTTTAGCCATGGAGGGAAAAGAAAGAGGATTATGATTAAGATCATGGAGGTCCCTAACCAATCTGATACCTTTAGAAGTCCACTGAGAGGCTGTACTAGATTCAATGTCAGTAACAAGCTTAGAATTGAGCCATAATGATGCCCATCTGGACGGGTTTTGAACGTCGTCTATCAAGGTATTTTAAAGCACTAACCATATCAGAACGAATACGTTGATAATGTACCATTGCAAATCTTGACGCTGTGAGAAGAGAGAATGTACTAAAAGGAAAGCACAAATCTTGTTCTATATGTACCCACGGTGGGATGTTATGAGAGTTTGATAGAAACAAATTGCTCCTTGGGCTGCTAGGAAGGATAATTGGAATAAATTCCAATCCGGGAGAGTGAAATTTCCCAATGCGAGTGATTTCCTAAGACATTTGTAGGAAATTCTAGCTCTTATCGCTCCATAGAAACCTAGAGGTGATTATGTCAATTTCATTGAAGAAAGATGATGAACATTTTAGGGCAGCATAGAAGACAGAAAATTAATCAATGGAGTTATCGTCATTTTAACAAGAGATCTTTCACCTCATTCATTGTATAAGATTCATTGTAGGGTACAATGTCTGTAAGGTCCCTACAATACCAGATACCAATATATTTAATGTATATATATTGACATTGAAGGCCTGACTCTCCTAATTGTGAGGGAAGACACAATAGATTCAGGGGGCACACTTCAGTGTTCTCCTTATTACTGGTATAGCCAGAGACTACTGAAAAATCACATATAATATTAAATGGATGAATGAAAGAATGATGTCATTTATAAAGCACTGGCTATCACTCCAATGGAGCACTTTGGCGCTGAGAGTGGGTGTCAAGGGAGTGTGGTCTCTAATGTCGCTGTAGTCAGATGAAAGATAGGGCCAGACTGTCTGGAACTGTGAAGATCCAAGTTTTCAATTTTTTCTTAAAGAGGGACTCCGTCTGAATAAGTCTCAATTGAGTAGGTAAATAATTCCAGGCTTTTGTCCCTAGTACAGTCATAGATTTTCCTACTCTGGACTTCAAACTAAAATGGGGGGAGGGGGGGTGTTAGTAGATTTCCCTTAGAGGATCTCAAGTTACGAGCAGGTACATAGGCTTTTCTGGTTCTAAGGTATTTAGGACCACTTTGTTTTGCAACTCTGAAGGTAATCACAAAGATTTTAAAGAGAACCCCTTTGGTAAATTCAGTACCATTTGGGCAGCTGCCTTTTGTACAGTCTGCAGCTTTTTTTAGAGTACTCTATTTTATACCTGCATAAAGACTGTTACAATAATTTAATCGTGATAAGATCATTGTCACTGCCACGGACTTGCGAGCTATGGCTGGAATGAAGTCAAAGAATTTGTTCAGAGTTTTTATCCAATGGAAACAAGCTCCTGCTACCGACAGGGCCTGCTGATGAAAAGAGAGAGAGGAATAAAATTGTACTCCTAGATTTTTTGCAGTGTCCACAGTATTGGAGGGTGGGGCTGCGTCGGTTGGCCACCAAATTTTGGGTGAAAAGATATTACATTTTCCCAGCAGCAGAATCGCCGTCTTTTGGCTGTTACTTTTAAGTTGCTTGGTATTCATCCATTCGAAGACAGCCGAGAGACATTGTTGGAAATTTTCTTCAGCTGCTGTGGTTTCTTTATCTAGGGTAAGGATGAGCTGTGTGTCATCAGCGTAAGACACAGTCTCAATATCAAAAGATAATATTAGATCTATCATATATGTTGAAAAGTGTGGTACTCAGAATTGAGCCCTGAGGCACACCTGAGCGCAGCTGCTTCTCAGTTGAAGTAAAGTTGCCGAGTGTTACTGATTGTCTTCTGTTTCCCAGAAATTATGTCAACCAAGCCAGTGCCTTCTGTGAAATCCCTGCACTTCTTAACCGCTTATCCAGAGCAACATGGGAAACAGTATCAAATGCGGCTGATAGGTCCAACAGAATCAGCACTGCCATCTTTCCTTTGTCCAAAGCGAATGTTAGCGTCGCCACAGTGTGTAGTAGCGTTGATTCTATTGAATACTTAGCCCTGAAACCTGATTGCGTGGGGGTGTAACACATTGTTTAATAGGAGAAAGTCATTTAGTTGCTTATTTACAAGTATAGAAGGGATTGCTGATCCAATATCTTCTGAAAAAATAAGAACATCGTCTGCATAAGCAGCCGTTTTAAGATTGTTTGTTGCAAATTGGAACCCTTTGATCTCAGGATTCAAGTTAAGCACGTGGAGACGTTGGTTGATAGATAAAAGGAAGAGTGGGGTGAAAGCGGGCAATCTTGTCTCATTCCTTGATGAAGTTCAAAATAAGGGGATGTCATACCATTAATTCTAATATTAGCCTTGGGTCGTGCATATAGAGCTATGACAATATTAATAAAGGAGTTGCCAAAGTTATGTGACTATAAAACCTTAGGTAAAAAAGGCCAAGACACCTTGTCAAATGCCTCTTCAGAATCAAGAGTGATCGCCATAGAAGGCAATGAAGAAAGTTTTGCTTTTTCTAAAATGTGACAGAACGTGCAAATATTATCCCATGCTAGCCTACCCTTAATAAAACCTGTTTGTGAACCATGGATGAGGTTGGGAATGTGACTTTCATATCTATTTGCTAGAATTTTGGTGAACATTTTTCCTTCCATATTCAATAAAGAGATGGGATGGAAGCTCTTTGGTTCGTAGTGATCTTTGCCATCCCTAGGTATAACTACTATAGTGGCTTTGGCGGCGGTACCCGAAACTTTGCGCAACAAACTATAGTGGTCAGAAACTCCCTTAAAATATTTGATGATTGAGGAAGTAAACTTCTTATAGAAGGCAATGGGATAGCCGTCCAGGCTAGGATTTTTCCTAGAACAAGTAGCCGTAGTAGCATTAATAATCTCCTCCATTTTATTTATTTATTTATAGAGTTTTATATAGCGCTGGCTAGACCCGAAGGTATCAGAGCGCTTTACATGAGAATCCACAATGTAACAGAAAAAGATCAACAATTACACAATACATCAAAAAAATAGGCAATACATTAGGAGAGGAGAGAAATTAGAGAGAAAAGTAGTGGAGGGGGCAGGGGAGGTGAGAAAGGGAGGTTAAGGGAAGAGACAACAAGGAGAGACAAAAGGAAGTCTGTCTAAAGACCGATTGGGTAGATGGGTAGATGACGACCTAGGAGGGAATCCACGGCCCGTCTCCCCTATAGCTAAACCAGGTAGCTCCATAGGGCATCAGACAAAATAGTTCTGTCTCAATACATTGAGAGAGGAGAGACGGAGAGACATAAATAGAGGGAGGATGGGGAAAGAGACGACAGGAGAGACGAAAGGAAGTCTGTCTAAAGACCGACTGGGTAGGTGACGTCCGAGGAGGGAATCCCCGACCTGTCTCCCCTATAGCTAAACCAAGTAGCTCCATCGGGCATCAGACAAAATAGCTAGATCTCAATAGATGAGGGAAAGTTCACAGATAAACAGGGTGGGGACTAAGGGTCAAAGGTCAGTAGCAGGAAAGTGGAGAAGAGTAGAGCAGGGAGGGGTAGGGGGCAGGAGGAGGAGGGAGATAAGGTCAGGAGAGCCACAGGAGGGTTTGTTGCGGACGTCATTTTAGGCAGGTACAGTCAGTATATACGAAAACACGTTTAAGGAGTATGGAGGAAGGATAAATAGGCAGGATAAGGGTAAGGGGGAAGGAGGGAGATAACGGCAGGAGAGACGAAGGAAGGTCTGCCCAATGTCCGGCTGGGTAGGTGACGGCCGAGGAGGGGATTCACAGCCCATCTCCCCTATAGCGATCGGGGTAGCTCCACCGGTCATCGGTCAGGCAGCAAGGTTTCCGCAGTCGAGGGAAAGTTCACAGGGTAAATGTCCTGAAGGGTGTGCAGGTTCCAGGTCGGATAGGGTTAAGAGGGGAGGGTGTAGGGGGAAGGAGGGAGATGACGGCAGGAGAGACGAAGGATGGTCTGCCCAATGTCCGGCTGGGTAGGTGAAGGCTGAGGAGGGCATTCACAGCCCATCTCCCCTATAGCTATCGGGGTAGCTCCACCAGGCATCGGTCAGGTCAATTGGTATACCTAAATTATCTTTGTCTACATCAGATACAGTAGAGTTAGGAAGAGAGATGAAACATTTCTGGCAAGATGGTTTAGGTCAATGCTTATGTGGGGTAAACAACTTTTCATATAAATCTCTAAAGACTTCAAGAATCTCTTGGATATCAAACTTTTTTCAAGCCATTTTATCAGTAACATGGATAATTTGTGTGGTGTTAGTATTGCGATTTTTAAGAAAAGAGGCTAACAATTTACAGGTTCTATTTCGCAACAATAATTAATGTGCTTTCTGTGCGTGCACCCCAAGATAAACTCTTTTGCTAACTATGGAGTTAAAATAACATTTTAATTGTTTAATATCTTAAAGAAGAGATGTATTGCTAGAAGGTCTATAGACTTTCTCTTTCTGTTTAATTTCATTACCTAAAGATTGGGGAGCTCTCCTAATGTCGCCATTTTGTTTAAAAGTTTTCTTAATGATGTGACGCCTTATAGCACACCTCAGCGCATCTAAAAGTATTATAAGGGAATCAAATGATAATTTTCTTCTAAGAAACTATCAATCTCTTTATTGAGTTCTTTGACCTCAGCATCATCCTCTAAAATGTCTGTTTTAGATGACAAGTACGGTTCCCTTTTGTATCTGTAAGGCTAAGCATTGATAACAAAATTGCTGCCTGGTCGTAGACAACTATTGGGTGGATCATAGAATTAGTTGTATTTTTTTAAAGGGAAGCATCAACAAGAATGTAATTGATATGAGAAAAGCTTGAATGGGGTGAAGAGAAGAACGTGAACTCACTATCCGTAGGATTATGAAGTCTCCAGGCATCTAAAAAATGATATGAAGAACACATACTAAGTAGTTGTTTATGTGCCCTGGAAGGTCAATATTTAAATTCAGACTGCCTATCTAAAATAGGATCCAAAGGAAGATTAAAATCAGCAACTTTTTTGTTTATTGCACACCAGGTGTTAGGCTGTATTTGGAGCATATAAAGTCATGAGATATAAATCGTCAGACCCATCAGTCAGTCGAGTAAGTAGCCATCTACTGTTAGTGTCATGTTCAGCTGAAATTATGGATAAGCCAGATTTTTTAAAGATAAGAGTAATAGCCCCGTTTTTCTTCCCAGTAGCTTCAGAGCATGTTACATCCAACACCCATTCTCTTCTCATAAGAAGAGCTTCTTTAAAGCCTATATTGGTTTCTTGGAGTAAAATGAAATCACCAAACAGACTCTTACAATAATATAAAATCTTGGTCCTTTTCTACTGGGGGATTCAGACCCTTAACATTAAGAGAATAGTTTAACCTCAATGCATGTAATACATAACAATATATTAAATGTCTAAATCAGACATGTGTAGGTTACAAAATGTATCAAAGAATTAACAACAGGCAAGAAAAAGTGTTGTACAAAGCACAATGGATACAACCTAGAATATTTAGAGAAAGTTACATAAGAACCTGTAATTAGTAGGATATGCAAAGACCGGACCAGATGCTATTGATCGACAAAGGATATGGTTTATCGTGGAATCTTAGAGAGCAGGTCAGCTCCATCTGAGCTCTAGGACCGTGAAGTATCAGGTAGAGAGGCCGAGTCCATCAGAGAGTCAGAGTGATTATCCCAAAATGTTGAGAGGTCTGCAGGTTCATAAAAGATTTGTGAGAGGCCTTTGAAGGTTATCCGGAGTCTTGAGGGACCTGAGAAAGAGTATGGGATTCCCATGTCATTAAGTCTTCTGCGCAGATTAAGGAAACCCTATCAACGGATTACGGTATCTCTGGCATAGTCCTGCAAAATAAAAATGTTGTGACCTTCCCATTAAATCGGCTGGATCTTCCGCATTTGTGCTTGAATTTGATTTGTGTGTTGGTGTCGCGGTGGTTTGAAAATGAGTGGTCTTGGGGACGTCATATTTTGTGGTTTAAAAGTTGGAACACTGTGAGCTTGTTTTATTTTTTGAAAGATAGTTGCAGTACACTTGGGATCCAGGATATCAGGAAGTTGATCAATGAGGAAGCAGATTTCGTAATCCCCTCCGGAATCCCAAAAATACAGAGTTTACTTCTCCTATTACGATCTTCCTGCTCCGCTAGATCTCTTCTTAGAGATAAGATAGCGCTTTCCTGGTTCTGGATGTGTTTTGCTTGTTATTTTGTGTAATCTTCCACATTACTTATTTTTTTCTGCATTAGACACATGTATTGATAATTCTTTAAAGTCATTACGAATCTCTGCCACCTCAACTTGAAGTAGATCAGGGAGACGCGAGACCACGTTTTTCAAGATGGCCCCCGATTTGTGAGCACTGCCGCATTTTCGCCCGTTTTGGCGAATAAACAACGAATTTTAGTCAGTAGTCGTGCTAATTTGGGGTCGCTGCATTAGTGTTATGCCTACCTGCAAATTCTCAGCAATTTTGACGAGCTTTTGTACACCGGAAGCTGTATTTTCATCTCCTTGGTTCCTGCTTCCTCCTCTGCCTCGAAGTGCTGCCTGATATGCTAGTCAGAGGGGTGGAGTAATCTCCAGGAAAGTGCCTGGCTTGGGCCTAGCCACTCCGCCAGTCTGGTTTAGCTGCTGCACCAGCCTATTCTTGAGTGTTTCTCACAGCTTTTGCTTCTGTTTCACTGTGGGGCTTTTCTAATCTGCTATTCTGCCTCATTTACCTTTAACATGGAAAATAAGAACTTTGTTAATAGTAAAAGAAGGCAGCAAGTTTCTCCGCCCCCTGCAAAATCTAAAGTTGTGGAGTCTTCTGAACCCTCACTATCTTTAATATTGGAGGAAATTCAAGCATCTCATGTCAATACTGATACCATTGCTTCTGAAATTAAAAATGTAAGCAAAGAAATGGCTAGTCTATCAATGAAAACTTCTGATAATTCCATCAAAATACAGGATAATAAAGCTACAGCATTTTTTATCCACAGCATCTCCACAGCATTATTGGACTTGGAAAATCGTAACAGACAATATAATTTACGCATCTTCAATTTGCCTGAAGATGTTGAGGGAAATAACTGTAGATTATATTTGGAGAATTTATTGCCTAACATGTTACAAATTAAATTTCCAGAAAAATTCGAAATCGATAAGGCTCATAGGATTCTCTCACATAGGAACCCTCTTCAAACAAAGCCACGACAATTGATTTTTAAAGTCCTTCGACACCATCATTTGGTATTAATTCGAAAAGCAGTAAGGAAAATTCCTTCACTGATGGTAAATGGAAATAAAATTTGTATTCATCAAGACTTTGCCAGAGAAACTGTCTCAATTCGGAAAGAATTCACTGCTTTTCGTCCTCAACTGCGAAGTCTAGGCTACAAATATGGTCTCTTTGATCCTTCGACGATGCGCATTTGGAAGGATAATTTTTCAAAATCTTTTCAGCACCCTGAAGATTCGAAATATTTTTGGGATCACCAGTGACAGCACTCAATGGAAACCAATGGCTCTGCTGCGTGATTTTTATATGATATGTCTCTTCAGACTTAATATTGAAATTTCTTACTTAAAGGGCTCCGGCGGTTATGGGCATGCTTGTTCAGCGGGTCCGCGTTTCATATTTCGCATTTTTGTCTCTTGTTTGTTGTTTTTTCCATGTTTTTTTCTTTTTGCCTCTCCTTTATCTTTAACTGGAGCTACCTTTTTCTCATTCTCTTGATCTACTTTTATTTTCCTCTTCTTTCTCTTTTTTCTTCATTCTTTTCTTATGGCTAATACACACCATATTAATGTTGTCTCATTAAATGTTAAAGGTTTACGCCATTCAGTTAAACGTAATTTTTTTTTAGATTATCTCAATAGTTACAAAGCAGATGTTTGCTTTATACAAGAAACTCACATAGATGATAACATCTTAGATTATATGAAAAAAATGGGTAGATGCTATTGTCTCTTCTCCTGCAAATGGTAAAAAAAAACGGTGTAGCTATTTTATTTGCAAAGAAACTGCACTGTCAAATTTTGAGTAAAACGTCTGATAAGGATGGTAGATTTATACTTGTTAAAATTAAAGTTCATGACTCATTTTTATTTTTATTAAATGTTTATGGTCCTACAGCGGATGATCCAGTGTTTTGGACTAATCTTACAACGGAGGTTTTAAGGATTGGTAATGTCCCTTTGATTGTCGGAGGAGATTTTAATGTTATTTCTGATCCCTTACTAGATAGATTATCTCTTGCTAAGTTTTATCCTTCTAAAGTTTATTTTAAGTTCAAATCATTTGTTCAAGCTACTAAGTTGGTAGATATTTGGAGATTACATTTTCCTACAGAAAAAGGTTTTACTTTCTTTTCCAACCCTCATAATTCTCATTCTAGAATTTATTGTTTACTGGTTTCCAGATGTTTAATTAGTTCAATATCCAACCCTATTATTGGTAACATTGACATTTCTGACCATGCTATGATTTCTTTGGTTCTGAATTTAGATTCAATTTTTACAACAAAATCTAGGTGGAGAATGAATACTGATATAATTTTAAATGAGTATAACAAGCATAAACTTTTAACTGCCATTCAAGAATATTTTGTACTCAATCCTGAAGGTTCTACTTCTATGATTACTAGGTGGGATACTTTCAAAGCTTATATTAGAGGTGTAGCTATATCTATTATGGCCCATGAAAATAAAACCTATCATGCAAATGCCAAAAACCTTCAAAACCAGATTGCAAAATTTGAACGACTTTTCATTACATCCAACCAGCTCCAATATAAACTTAAACTACAAAAATTGTGTTATGAATTCAATTCGTTCCTTAGTAAGACAGCAGGTATCCAACTTTCTAATGCTAAAGCTAGATTTAGTTTTAATGCCAATCGATCAGGAAGACTATTAGCTAATTATCTACGTATTAAAAGAGATAAAACACAAATTAATTCAGTTCATGGCCCCCAGGCTAAAATTGCTATTTCTCATAATGCTATTGTTGAAAAATGTCTACGTTTCTATTCTACATCAAGATGTTTCCTTGATAGATTCCTTCTTGAATTCCTGTGATTTACCAAGATTTCACAAACCGATAAGGCTGGTCTTGAAGCACCTATCAATACAAGTGAAATTTTAGCAGCTATAAAGTCCCTTAAAAAGAAAAATCTCCTGGTCCTCATGGGATCCCAGCAGAATTTTATAAAGAATTTCAGTCACAATTATTACCTTTTTTACATCAATTATTTACATTTTTTGGTTTTACTGGAACTACATCTGGCTCTTTTACGGAAGCATTAATTAAAGTACTCGCAAAACCAGATAAAGATCCCACTTTAGTTTCTAATTATCGTCCAATTTCCTTAATTAATCAAGATTGTAAGTTATATGCTTAAATTCTTGCTACTAGGTTGGGACCCATATTAGATTCTATTATCCATCCAGACCAGTCTGGTTTTATGAAACATAGGTATTCTGCTAATAATTCTAGAACTTTGCTAGACATTATTGAGCAAAGTCATACTTTAACATTAACGTCTGCAATTTTAGCCTTGGACACAGAGAAGGCATTTGATAAAATTAATTTGCAATTTTTATTTCATACATTATCCTCATTTGATTTTGGACCTATTTTTATACGCATGAGCTCAGCTTCCTATTTTGCTCCTACAGCTCGTATCTTTATTAATGGTCAAATTTCAAAACCATTTTCACTTTTTAGAGGTACAAGACAAGGCTGCCCTCTTTCTCCTCTCTTATTTTTAATTGGCATTGAACCTTTTCTTATCTCTATAAGAAAATGTGAGAATCTTAAAGGTATTAATATTAAGGATGTTATTGTTAAATCCTTTGCTTATGCTGATGATGTGTTATTATTTATTAGTGATCCTTATTCTTCGTTTCCCTCACTGATGGATATTATTACAAAATATTCTAGAGTTTCAGGATATACTTTAAACACCAATAAAACAGAATTTTTCCCTTTAAATGTTTATTGCACACCTGATATGCTTCCTATGCGGTAAATTATTTGGCAAAAGAATAAGCTCAAATATCTTGGAATTTTATTTTCCGCCTCCATAAAATCTACAATCAATCTAAATTGTGAATCTGTTCTAAACTATATTAAAACCAAAACGGCTAAATGGGCATCATTGCATCTTTCTTGGTGGGGCAGAATGGACACTCTCAAAATGAATATTGCTTCCAAAATCTTTTACACCCTAGCCATGCTACCTACACAATTTCCACTAAAGTTTTATAAAGATGTTGATAAACTTTTGTCAAAATTCTTATGGAACAACAAATCTCCTCGGATTTGTTATAAAAAGTTGAAAGTACCTAAACGTAATGCTGGTTTTGGTATCCCTGACTTTTTTCTTTACCATAAAGCTTTTATTTTACAACAAAGGGGCATATTATCAAGGGATTTATCTCCCTATCAGCAACAGGGTGCTAACACACAAATTCGCATGTTAGCACCCTTTTTCTCTACGCTTCCCCTTGCATCTCTAATGAGATGCAAAGGGGGCGTTCCAGATAAAAATAATAGGAGAAATGTTGTTAAGCAACATTTCTCCTATTATCAAGGATTTCGCTAACCCTGTTAGTGATAAAAAAATCAGTGCTAACCGCGGTATTTTCCTGACTTAGCCATGATATCCTGTGGAAGGTGGATATCATGGCTTTTTTTGTGAGCCCCTATCATCAAGCTAACGCCAAACTTCGAGAGATCATCGTTGGTTTTCCAGCGATAATCTCTCATTTGGCAGTTAGCGTGAGGATTTTTATCACTTCTGAGATAAACCTTGCTAATAGCAAGTTATCTCTGCGGTAATTTCCGTCGATGCTTAGCGTTAAAAAATTCATTGCTAAGCCTCATTAGCGATAAATATCGCTAATCGTTGGTAATATGCCCAAAAGTTCGTTATGGTTTAATCAATCAGTTTTAAATAATCCTCCTGCATGGTTACGTATTGAGAAATCAATAGTTAGTCCATTTCCACTACCTTCCTTGATGACTATGTGTAATACTGCAAAATGTTTCCGAAAATCAGTTATTATAAAATCTACTAAAATGTTATTTAATGATCTTGATTTAATTTTTCTCTTTCCCATGATTAATACTGATGAAGTATCGCTATGGTATAGTAGTGTTATTAAACTAAACAGACATATTAGTTTCTGGTCTTCATGGATTAAAGCTGGTATTTTTTACCTCAAAGATCTTTACTCCGATAATACTTTTATTGCTTTTGATCAACTCCAAACAAGATTTGGTATACTCAATTCTGACATCATTAAGTATCACTCTTTATGTAATTCAATCTTAGATTCTTTTCCCAATACTATTCCATCTAATGTTAAGACCGATTTGTCAATTTATATTCAAACAGTCTCTAAAGCATCTCATGGGGTTTCCATTCTATTAAAAAAATTATCAGATACTTTAGGTAATAATTTAGAGATGATTTCCACTTTTTGGAACAGTTAACTTTCGCTTGCTCTGACTATTGACACGTGGAAGGATATTTGGCTTGGTAGCGGGTATATCTGAATGGCTACCTGTTTTAATTTACCAAACCAATTCTTATATCCTATATAATCGTTTATGGACTCCATCATGTTTACATAATGCTAAACTTCTTTCCTCTGCAGATTGTTGGTACTGTAAATTACATCCAGGTACACTGCAACATATGCTTTTCGATTGTCCTTTGGTTTTTAAATTTTGGTCTGAAATTTGGGCTGTAATTAAAAAAAAATCTTTAATATTCATATAGATATCTCTTATCAATTAATAATATGTAAATCTGCTATTTTATCAAGTAATCTAAGTGATTTGTAAAGTAAACTTTTTAATTTCCTTATCTCAGCAGCTCTTAAGTCGATCACGTATTGCTGGAAAGATATTTCTTTATTGTCTGTTCATGCTTGGTGGTCATGGGTTATTTTCACCAGAAGAGGAGCACAATTATCTATGAATGGGATTAATCACCACTCTTACTTATCAATCTTTTTGGATACCCGTTGATGTATATTTATCTTCTTAATGTTGTAGTTATGACTTTAATTCTCAGTTTAATCCATATTGTCTACTTCTATTATAACATGTCGTAGCTCTGTATATGTATTGCGCTATTCATGTTCTCTATGTCCCCTCCCTTCCCTCCATTCCCCACCTATCTTATATTTCTCTTGCATATGTAATGTGTAATACCTATGGTAGTTTTAGGATGACTATTGTTATTTTATGCATTGTTGCCTTGGTATTATTTGACTGATAATAATATGTTATGTATTGTCTTTATTATTTACCTTTAAACAAAATTCAATAAAATATTTTGAACACTAACTTGAAGTAGATCAGTTTTGGTGTTGGTGCTTTGAGCTACATCATGTACCATGTTGAGCTTAAGTAGAATAGCCTCTAGAGTCGAAGCAGAATTCGGACTGCCTTTAACCGGTGATTCCGTGATAGGTGGAGAATGTTTGGAACATTTCAGGTTTCCCTTGGAATATCTGTCCTTATCACACGTACCTTCCGCCATTGGATACGCTCGTATCTGGTAGATATTAATCGCCAATTCTGCACTTCATTGATAGACCTTTAAAACTGTCAGCAGGAGCCGCTCACCGTGACGGAGTTTTCTTCATCGACCGCCATTTTCGAGCCTCTGGTGAGGAAATCGCACAAAATGCTTTGCGGTCTTCCAAAGCGAATCCCGAGCACAAACAGTGCCTACAAAATGCTCCTCCGTGTTGCGCCGCCCAAGGGTGATTGAAAATCACCGGTCAAACATTACAACTCGAGCGTTCGCACCAAATATGCTGCAGAGCTTAAAGAAAGGCAACCTCGTTTGCAAAAGTGCCATGATTTTCATGTAATACAGCTTTCTTTAACTTACCCACCTCTGCACTGGAATACTCTGATTCCTTATGGGCAACTCATTATAGAGGGGCAATAGGGTCTGGTGGCTCAGTGGACTAATGAGTTCACTGCAAGGGCCTGTGTTCAACCTCATGGTCCCTGGTTCAAATCCCGGTGGGCCCACTCAGCCTTTCATCCTTCAAAGGTCAATAAAATGACTACCATTGAGTTGGGTAACAATAAACATCTGTTGTTCAGCACCAAGATACCCTTGAGTAAACATGCACTTTACAAATACACGTTATGCTGGGCAGCTGGTGTGGTATTTAATCTCAGCCTCCCGGGTCCTACAAGAAAGGATATAGTATTACTAAAGTAGGTCATCATATAAGTTGTTAATTATTATCTATTTAAAATGAATGCACTGTAGTACCTGGCAGTTTGTTATCTCTTTCTCAGCTAGTTTCCCTACCTTAATACTTTTTTGGTGTCCTACAAAGAGTAAATACAAGGTCCTAAACCTCCCTTTGCATTGAGAATACTGTCTGCAGTGATATGACACTACCCATTTCAGAGCTAGATGCCTTGCTACTCAAGCTATGAGTTACCTCACTCCAGAAATGCACAACCTCAACTCACATGCCAGGATGAAGTTCATTGAGGTGACGTGCGAAATGAGTAAAACTTTAAATTTTCCAGAGAAAAACTGAGGGTCATATTTACAAGCCCCTATCGCCACCCCAATGTCACTTACAGTGACTTTGGGTGGTGAAACGGACCTTGTCTCACGTAACGTGGCTTAACGCTGCCTTGTAAATAAGGCACCCTATCACGCTGTATTTAGCGTAAAAGGGTAGGGCAATGGGTGTTGTGGTGGGTGTTCCACCGCAAACCCAATTGATTTTGACGCTGCCCCCTATAGCGTAAATAGGAGGCCGCGCCAAAATTAAGACCAGGGAACACCTGATCTTAAACTGGCGAAATGAGGAGAAATGCTTTATTTCTCCTCGTTTTTGCTGTTTCCATTTGTACTGCCTTTAGGCGCACACATAGAAACAGCAAATTGCCTATTATTGTTTATATGCAGAAAGGTCCCCCTTCCTGCACAGTCCCCCTTCCTGCACATAAACAATAATTTTTTAGGTCGAGCCTAGGCTGCGTGCATGCGCTGTCTGAAAGACCTGGTGTAATCAGTATACGGAGATTAGGCCCACCTGCTGCTTGCCATTGGTTAACGCTTATGTTGCTCTTGTTTCCTAACTTGTTATGCGTTGGTTCTCCCTAGGCATCACTTCCATTTAATAGAAAGCAGCACAGACCAACTACATTTTACTTTCGCTACTAGATGTTTAGGGGTTTGGTTTAGGGACTACTTCCTTTATTTCAGGTTAGGGACATTATATCAGTACAATGCCTAGCACGTACCCGCTTTCATGTTTGTGCTTGTTTCATCAAGGCAGCCGCTTCACGCTTCATGGGTTGCTCCTTTTGTGTATTTATTTGTATTATCATGGCGCCTGGTGTGCGTAAATTTAACCTGGACAGGTGCTGCACTTAATGTTGTAGCATGGCACCCACTTAATTTAATATAAAGGGTGCCGCACTTTAAATTCTACCATGGCGCCACTTACTTCTATGTGCAGGGGTACCACGCATGATGATGTAGCCCGGCGCCCACTTTAACCTTTAAACACGGCGCCCACTTAATTTAATATGTGTAGGCGCCACACTTCCTTTGGTATTGCCGCGCCAGTAGCACGCCGCCCAACTAAGGAACCTCAGCCAGATGCCCTGAGAGCAGGACGAATGCGGAAGGCTCATTTGCCAGGGCATCCCGGATAATTGTAGCTCAAGAGCACTGGCAAAGATAGCAGTGCAGTTCTGGGCACAAGGGTAGCACAGGCGGAGGAGCAACCACTGCCTCATAATGCTGGAGGATGCCCCGAGGAACCATGCACAGGAAACGGCTTCCTGCAGGTAAAGTTCCACTGGTACCCGCTTCACGTGTAGATTTGTATCACCATGACAGCTGCTTCATGGGCTGCCGCTTTCATGTTTATATGTTTCATTATGGCAGCTGCTTCACGGGCTGCCACTTTCATGTTTATGTTTGTTTCATCATGGCGGCTGTTGGATTTGAAATGTACCATGCATGGTGCCATCTTTATCGGCGCCATGTTGTTTCATAACCAAGATCGAGTGTCTGTTCCTGTAATGCTTGACTCTACAAGAAGGCTACCCCACCCCTCTGGCTCGTATTCCTCAAGGTTGGAGCTTCGCTGCCCTAATGAATGTACTGTTCATTGTTACATATTTCTGCCATTAGATGTACTCTTTCTCACAGCTTTACATGGTAGAGAGCTGCTACATGGCCTTGAGACTGAGAAAACATGTTCTTCGCACGGTGGCACAGCCCATCTTATGTGCCTTCCATTGTTCACCGTAGTCTGAGCTGGAAAATTCCAGTTTGGGCGGGTCTATAGAGGTGTGAAAAAAAATTGTATAACTGATGTAACCATGTGGAGGTAGGCCAGACCCCTCAGCATTCCTCTTCGGAGACTTATCAGATTGGGCTCCGCTGCAGCGTATAGACAATAAACAAATTGGTTTGTATTCTCTACTGTGTGACCGACTCTTCATTTTTCGGAAGGCATATAGGTGGTCGTGAGTGACCCGTGTGACCCATTTCTGGCCACTTCCTTCATTTGGTGCCCCAACAGGGACACCATAGGGTGTCCCTTCCTCACCCATAATCGGGTGCAAGGAGGACGTGGCTACGTCTGGTCGTATAAGGGTACCCTGCATGATAGAGCCTTGCACTCACAGCCGCCTGCCTGTCTCTTCGGATGGCGCCTCGTCCAGTGATCATGCCGGCTGAGGTCCTAAAAGGCGAGGCCTTGGAGCAGGCCGTTTAGTCCGGAAGAGGCAGCAGTGGAGAATAACTTTGGGGCATATTATCAAGGTATTTATCTTTTTTTGCTTTAAAAGCCAAAGATGCAGAGATAAAAATATCTCCCTATCAACAACAGGGTGCTAACATGCAAAATCGCTAGTTAGCACCCTTTTTCACTACGCTTCCCTCTAATGAGATGCTAAGTGGGCGTTCCAGAGCAAAATAATAGGAGAAATGTTGCTTATCAAGCTTCACGCTAACCCTGTTAGAGACAAAAAGAGCAGCGCTAACCACGGTTAACGCTGCTTTTTTACGTCTGCCAATTTTCAGACTTAGCCATGTAATCCAATGGGAGGTGGATTACATGGCTAAGATCTCCCTGTCCTATCAGCAAGGTTTTGCTGGTTGCAGTGTGATTATCGCTGCATTTCCAGCGATAATCACACTGTTTACCAGCTAACGCATGGATTCCTATCCCTTGGGAGATAAGCGTTGCTGATAGCATGCTATCTCCACGATGGAATCCAGCGTTAGCCTGCGATAAATATCCTCGCCCTACAAGTGCTGAGCGATAATTATCGCAGGACCTTGCTAATATGCCCCTTTGTTTTACCTGTGTGCACCAGGTGAGTTTGTCTTGATTTCTTTTCTTGTTACGTATGGCACCGTATTGAATAAGTTTGGATGTGGTCTAGAGACTCTTTTCTTTGTTTCGTTTGCATCTATTTGACAGGTCTGTGGACTAATTTGGAGACACATGGTGTCTGTGTGTGGATTCTTAGCCAGGTGACTTGTTAATTTGGTTATTCTTGGAAAGCAGAAAAAAGGCTTGGGTTTGGGTGGTGTTTGGGACTCATGAGGTGGAGTCCAATTTGTGGAATTGGTATGGTCTGGTGACCGACTACTGGGTTTCCAGCGTGTTTAGCAATTGTAAGAAGTGAATAGCTCTTTTGCGCTTTTGAGAGATGCCCTGTTTCAGCAGGTTTTTGTTGTTTTGGGTGCTGTTGTTGTTCTGCTGATGCTCGATTGGAAGAGAAGCAACCTGCGCCTCCAGAGAGCACTCCAAATTTTGATATCGCCCTATTATGTTTAGTACACTGTGGCACAAGCATACAAGGCACAACGCCGAGTTACAGTGTCCTTTGACAGGTACTTTTGATGAACAAAAATTGAATTTCCTGCAGGACAAATTGTTTGCAAAAAGAAGTGGGCAGTCTATGTTCGATAACCTCCAGGTATGGCAGAAAGAAGCTAAACAGAGAAGAATGAGGGCAGAAAAGGAAGCTAGGAGAAGAACGACCTAGACAGTTACGCAGAAGGCTGTAGCGTATGAGAGAGGAAAGATAGAGAGGGTATAGAATGTGCTGATCAAAAGTTCAGAATGCAATGTGATAAGTCTTATGTTACACATGAAGCAGGAGATCCTTTTGTGGAGGATTTATTGGGTGCTCGCCCCCCCCCCCATATGCTCTGCAAAGGATATGTATGCCGGTTGTACCCGTATCATCGGCTGCCCCTGGTACTCCTGCCCCTAATTTGACCGTCTCGGATGGAGCCTCTCACCCTTCCTCTTCGGCTTTAGTGACTGGGACAGCAGGAGTTCTGGTCTAATCTGCTGTGTCTGTCGCCCCGGAGTCTGTCCTATCTCCCTTGCATACACTCCCCCACCAACATTGGTATCCCCAGCTTCTGCTGCAACGGCAAGTGCACCCCTCCCTTTTTCATCCTCCCAGTATTTGGGAACGCCACTGAAAGGTGATAGTGCTGAGACTCGCGAGGCTGCCATGGAACAGATGGGGCAAGTGTTGATGCGGTCCGATGTGGGAGATACAGGGAAAAAGATGGTGGCTGATCAGGCCTCTCAGTAGGCCCTGAATCCACTTTACACTGTGGAAGACGTGTGGAGTGTGCTGAAAGATTATGAGTCGTTTGTGCAGCAGCATGCCCTCAAGCATATGCCGGCTACTTTGATTGGGTTATGGGAACAGTATTTTAATGGTGTTGCTCCTCAAATTATCTATGACATTCGGGATAGTTTATATGCAACTGGAATGGCTCCTAATGAAGTTTTTAGCAATTTTACAGTGTTAATTGGCTACCGAGGCAGGTTGATCCAAAGGCGTGAGATTGCGGTGTCCCAGTTCCCTATGAGGGAGGTACATCCAATTTATCACCCTGAGATACCGTATTTATGAAACTCACAAAATGAGGTAATTAGGCAGCAGGTGGAAGGCTGTTTTCAGGAGTAAAGGGTTTATACTGAGACAGATGGCGATCCCTCGCTTCCGCAGAATGCGGCTGGGGGGCCAGTTTTTGTCTGTTAAGGCAGTTACCCTCCGAAATTCTCTTCCTTTGTCATTGCGGCATACCCAAAGCCTCATACTTTTTAAAAAGCAACTGAAGACCTTCCTCTTTAAGCAGTTATGTTAACCGGCTCTATTCCATCAGGTCACTGTTATACGTCGCACCAGGACACTCTGGAGTATTAGTGCGCGTAAAAAATTCATTATAACATAACATACTCCTTGGAAAAGGAGTGAGGTCTTATCTCTTAAGACCCAGTTACCAGATACTCAAAAGAATCCGACTGCTTATTACAAAGAATTGACGAAGGCTTTGTCCTTGTCAGTGATGACGCTGGACGACATTGAAATGTTTTTCTGTTTACTGGTGCCAGTAGATATCTTGCGACAGGTGTACACACAGGATCATGTAGTAGAGTTGGGTGGCACCTGGAAAGAGATTGGAACATGAGATCAGGAGAGAAAGCCTGGTGACAAACCTAGAACTGAGATACTAGCATTGCTGGACCAGACTATTATGTACATACACTCCTTGACCCCACTGAGGAGAGTGGATTGGGATAAATTGACTGCCTGCCGCTAGAAGAAGGATGAAAGTATGTCTGATTTTTTTCACCAGGTTCGAATGGGTATTCTTGGACTTTATTATTATTATTATTATTATTATTGTACTCATTTGTATGGCGTGACAAATCATCCCCAGGGGGATCTCTCAGCGTCTGAGGAGCAGACATCCAATGAGCAGTATAATCTTAAAACAGCCAGGTCTTAAGCATTTTCCTGAATCAAGACAGGTTGGCGCAGGCACAAATCTCCTCAGGGAGACTGTTCCAGTAGTTGGGGGCTAAGTGAGAAAAGGCCCGACCGCCCATTTTGGCCTTTAGTGGACAGGACAAGTGGATAGGATTAGTCGATGGAAGGAGGTATTCGACTGTTTGTTAAAAGATTTGTTACGAACCTGCTTCCTGAGATAGCGACTCAGTTGCAGGCTTCGGAAAGCACTTGGACTACCTCGTGTCCATCAGTTAGTTTGGGTATGGCTCAGTATTATGAGCACACGGAGAACGAAGAGAAGGAGAGGGTGAAGAAGAAAAATAAAGATTTGAAAATGAAGGTGTTGATGCAGCAGGTGTCCTGGAGCGGTGGTAGAGGTAAAGGTATTGGTCCGTCTCAGCAGTTGCCCCGCACCAGCCGGAACACTAAGGCCATGGGACCAAACCATTGTGCGTACTGTAAAGAGGAGTGGCATTGGCGTAAAAAGTGTCCGATGCTCTTACAGAGAGTTGAGGTTCAGAGAGGGCCAGGCTCGCGGGGAAGAGTAAGAGTTCCTCAAGTGGGTACGGCAGAAACAGGGAGGGTGAGGAGCAGCCAGGGCGATCCAAGCAAATCCATTTCGATGATCCGAGGGGGCATCTATATTACCATGATGATTTTGATTTGGTTGATGTGACGGGACATAACCACAGCTAGGACAGCCAGGGACAGGGTGGGGGACCAGTCCAGATACCTGTTGACCAGCATGGACTCTATGTCACCTCTGATCTACAGGGTTCAACAAAACAATTCTTGGTGGATACACTTGCAATGAATAGCTCTGTTTCCCGTTCACTGGTCTCCGGGGCAGCTCTGTCTGGCCAAAATAATGTTTCAGTAGGTTTTTCAGGCATACCAGTTGTGAGCCCCATCTCTGAGCCTCTGGCTCTGACTATTTGTCCCTTTACCATAGACTCACCTTTCTTGTTGACATCTAATTGTGGAGAAAATCTGATACGTCTAGACCTGTTGAAGAAGTTACATGCAACCATTTCGTGCTCTCCTGATGGTGATACATGACGATTGGACCAAGTGTAGTGACTTCTAAGCAGTGCTTGTTTATAGACGAGCCCCTTCCTGTAGAACTTAGGAAGGTGCCGACGGCATTATGGGCTGCGGGTGACATTGATCTAGGACTGTTAAAAATGCCTCCAGTTTCCATCAGGATTATGGACAATGCTGTCCTCCCTTACCATCCCCAGTATAAAATAACACAGGCAGGGGAACGGACGCTCCTCAAGTTAATACAGGATCTGATTGTGTCTGGTGTGGTCAAGGAAACTAGGGCTAATGTGTGCAATAGCCCTATTATTCCGATGCTAAAAAGGACACCCACTGATCCCCAGATGACCACCCTGATGTCTATCTTTTAGTGATTGATTTGCGTGCTGTGAACAAGATAGTGGTTCTCCAGTTCCCTGTTCTTCCTGACATTACTGCCCTCCTGGCAATGATTCCCCCCACTGCTACCTATTTCTCTGTTATTGACCTGAAGAATGCCTTCTTTAGTATCCCCATATACCCAGACAGCCTGCACCTTTTTGGTTTTTCCTTGGCTGGTGAAGGTTTTAGATACTGTCGAGCTCCTCAAGGCTATACTGAGAGTCTCAGTATATATAGCCAAGCCCTGAAAGCCCAGTTGAACTCCATTACTCTTCCCTTGGGTAATATATTGCTTCAGTATGTGGATGACCTTCTCAGTGCCTCCGACATGGAGGGAGGATGCAAACAGAGTACAGTTAAGTTGCTACACCATTTGGCACAGTATGGGCACAAAGTGTCCCTTTCTTAATGTCAGTATTGTCAACAGGAGGTCACCTACTTAGGTCACCTACTGTTGAAGGAGGGAAGGAGACTAACACCTGAGCTTGTGGCTGCTATAACTAAAATGCCTGTCCCTAGACGCAACAAGCTGTACGTGCTTCTATAGGTATTACCTCGTATTGTCACCACTGGATCCCTAATTTTGCTTTACTAACAAAACCCTTGTAGCAACTAACCACTAAAGAGGAGCATGAACCCTTGCCCTGCACGCATGATTGTCAGCATCCTTTTGAGCAGTTAAGGATAGCGCTTTGCTCTGCACCTGTGCTTGGCACTCCGGACTACCGGAAGCTGTTCATGTTGTATGTATACAAAACGGCTGGCTGAGCACTCTTTGTCTTAACACAGACCTTTGGAGGTAGGTAAAGGCTGTGTGCTTATTTCTCTGCCATGCTTTACAATGTCGCCATAGTTCTCCTGAGCTGTCTGAGAGCGGCCGTGGCGATGGCCATTTCTATCCGACAATCAGCAGGACTGATCCTTGATACTTATCTCACAGTTATGGTTACACATGCTGTGGACATACTTTTGAACAGAACAAAGAAACAGCACCTTACCAGTGCACGTCTTACTGGCTATGAGCTGACCCTGTTTGCACCACACGTCACCATAAAATGGTGTGCCACTCTGAACATGGCCACGTTACTACCCCTCCCTTCTGAGAGTGAGGAGACGGATGTGCATGATTGCATATTCCGCATGGAGGATGAGACGAAGGGACGGGTAGACCTGACTTATGTTCCCCTATCTGGACCCCAAGGGGAGATATATGTCGATGGCTCTTGTTTCAAGTTACCAGATGGCACAACAACTGCAGCTTATGCTATCACCACCCTACGCACTGTAGTTGAGACATCACAGGTTCCCTACCGTTCAGCACAAGCTGCAAAGCTTGATGGCTCTTTTTTGTGCCTGTGAGTTAAGTGAGGGACTGGCTGTCAATATATATTCTGACAGCCAGTACGCATTTGGCGTGGCCCATAATTTTGGGTGACTTTGGGCAGAGAGAGGGTTCTTGACATCACATGGCATGAAGATCCAGCATGGCCCCTTGATACACAGGCTCTTGTTAGCTTTGACACTCCCCAAGAAACTAGCAATAGTGAAGTGCAGTGCTCATAAGACAATCACAAATGATGTTGGGAGGGGGAATGTGTTTGCAGATCAGACAGCAAAGGAGACAGCTTGAACTAAAATGAAGAGGAAGTTTGAAGCAGGTCCAGCTAAGTGGGTGCCTGAGAAAGGGATGTTTGAGAATGTGAAGGAATTTCAAAGTCATACGACAATTGAGGAGTTAGTAATATGGCAGGAGAGCACAGCTAATTTAGATGAGGATGGGTGTTGGATGGACAAACCTGGTAACCACAGATGGATGCTCCCAGATGCATACGTCCTCCCTGTGGTCACTATGGCACATGGGCCGGAACACATTAGTGTGAAAGGAATGTGCACGTTGCTAGACCCCATATGGCAAAATGACAACATTCCCAAGGTTGCAGCACACCTGGTCAAAGATTGCATGGTTTGCTTAATGCATAATCCTGGAAAGAGTTCTCCCACTCCTGTTGGTAGATTTGCACCTCCTTCCTTCCCTTTTGAGGTTATCCAGATGGTCTACATCAAGATGGAAAGGGTGAACAATTTGAAGTATGTATTAGTGGTTGTTTGTGCATTCAGTAAATCAGTCGAGGCTTACCCCACTAAAGAGAACACCATCATGGAGACGGAGCAGGTGCTCTTGAAAGAGTTCTTCCCGCTCTTTGGAATGCCCTGTTTGATCTGGAGTGATAACGGCAGCCATTTTAATTTTATGGTTATCCAGCTGGTGTGCGATGGGTTGCACATCAGACAGAAGTTTCATGCAGCAAAGTACCCCCAGTCAGTAGGCTTGGTTGAGAAATATAATGGCATTCTCAAGTTGAACATGGCTAAGATCAAAGAGAGTACAGAAATAAAGTGGCCTGATGCATTGCCCCTAGCATTAATGTCTGCGAGAGTCACAGCACACTCTAGAACAGGATTGTCCCCTTACAAGGTCATGTTTGGCACCCATCAAATGTTTGGGCCATCCCACAAGCTCGTAAGTTTTCAGAAATTAATACCCCATGTTGATCGATTACCTTTACAAGTTGACCAAAAATCCCTGTTCTGTTCACCAACAGGTTGCCGAGGCCTTACAGCAGCATCCAGAGGCTCATGGTCATGATATTCAGCCTGGGCACTGGATCCTGATTAGCAACTGTCAAAGAAGCAGCTTGGAGCCACGCTGGAAGAGACCCTTGCAGGTCCTTGTGACTACTAGGACTGCGGTCAAGGTCGACGGTCGGAAACACTGGATACATACCATCCATTGCAGGCGGGTAGCTCCCGCTGCCCTATGATCAGTGGGTTGCAGATGGCATAGGGGACTGTGAAGGAGAACAGGTGCCACATTTTATTCCCTTTTCGGATACTCGACTCACATGGGCACCATCAGAGGATGAAAGTAATGCAGTGCTGACTGAAGCGGTGCCACCTGAGATTAAGGCCATCCAGGAGCCCCAGCCTGGTGGTCCATCTTTGCTTGAGTCACGTACAGCGGAGACCCCATCTGCAATTTTGCTTGAGTCTGTTCCTGTGCCTTCTAGTCCACTTGAATCTGATCCCTTGTTTTCCGACCCCACTGTGCCTGGAGTGTTGAGATATAATTTGCGTCCCCACAAACGGAACAATGCACCAGAGTGTCAGTCTGGTTGGTAGGGGTTGCTGAAGAATACAATGTGTGTGATGTACTTGTAGTACACATGTTAGTTTAGGGATAGAGTGGTTGGTGCTGTACTTGAACCTTTTTTTGCCGAACAGGGCTGAGGGGACTGAGGTGCATATTATCAAGGGTGGCAATAGGGAATTTTCACCGTTTTAGCGGCTGTTTTCGGCCGCTAAGCGGCGATAATTCTATCACCCTATTAGCAAGCTGTCGCTAACAGCAGTTAGCGACAGCTTTTAGGTGATCATACAAATTTCAACCGAGCACTCAATGTCCATAAATGACAGTCTTTCAAATAGTCTGAATTTTCAATTTATTTCCTTCATTGAAAAGTTCTTCTCATTAAATCCAAAACGTTTTGACGCAGCCAACACGTGTTTCGTCTGGTCTGTATTGACCTTGACTTCTTCAGGGCTGCAACCCAAAATGATAAAAGACATATATGTTCAAAAAAGAGGGGGAAACCCCACATCTGGATTTAAAATATATCTCATACAAATTAACAGGTAAGATACAAGTCAAAAGATATTACATTTCCCTACTATAAATTTTTTACCATAGTATGGAAGAAAGAAGAGCAAATTCACATTTAAGACACTCTAAAGTTCTCATAATATCTGTGCATAAATCGTAAATCATTACTAAGTATATTTCACTCAATATTTCTGTCCCATTAATAAACATATCAGTTTTGATTATATAAGTTAATTTCAAGATGTAACCATTTCAAGCTGTAATACACCCATATAATATCGTATAAATCTGAAGCTTTCTCAGACTCTATGTAGCTCCTAGTAATAATATTAAATTTGTTATAAATAGGCTTACCCGTCCTGGAAAACTCCTATTTATTATGCGATATTCCTAGTAGTTAATCTTTTCTTTCTGAAGAGAGAAGGATATTAACCTATATCAGTTTAGTCTACTAAAGTCCTTCTGTCAAGGTCTAGGGGTATTATGTTTAATAAATCCTCACCTTATTTTCTCAAAAGTAATTCATTTCCATGTATTTCCGTTTTAAATTCATCACGTATGTGTTTCTCAATTGTTACGTTCGGTATAGTTAATTCTCCATGTATAGTCCTCCGTAGTCATGGTTAAGCCATTGGTGAACGTGTACGTCACCTATAATATATTCATAAAGTACTGTCAGTCTTCCGTTACTTGTTAAATTAGAAAATAATTAAAACACGACCCAAGCTTCTGCTTACCTTCCTGCTTACTTCTTCCCCGCGTATACGAAAAAGCCGTAGCGTTCTACGTCGCCGCCATTTTAGTATTCTTATTTGTAGTGAAACTACATGAGCGCCATTTTGGTTAAGTCGTTCTTCGAACAATAGTTACTCACAAAGTTCTATCAAATGTAGTTAAACTAAAAGTTATGACATTATTAATCACAGCGTTTATATAATTTAAGTAATTTTTAATATAGCAATATTTTTAATTATATCATTTGCATGATGTTATCCAATTTCTATATAAGTTATCGTTTGTTTGTACGCTCGTACACTCACTTGGACTATTAGTATCAGTATTAGTCTACTTCCGATATTTTTAATCGAAGGTAAAGAGAGAGGTCGCCATCTTAAGTTGGGTCACTCTTTCATTTATTACTAATCTATAGTTGTCATCAGATAGACTGAGGTCGTGTTACAAAGATTATGTTAGTAGGTTGATGTATAGTTACTATATATTAATATGTAATCGCACCTATTATTTACAATACTCACAATAGTTTTAGTCAAAAATAAAGAGCGCGCCATATAAATTTGGGTCACTCTTTCATGCTCTTCTAAGCTATAGTTACCATCCGATAAACAAAGGTCATTTTACAAAAATTAGTTGATCACTACATATGAAGCATATCGCTCCTGCTCACTTCGGTACAGATTGTGTACTTTTATTTATAGCCTAATTCCTTGTCAGAAATTCTTGGTTTTTACTTCTAGTTATATATGGTGTATTACGCTCTCGAGAGTCACATCTTTAATAAGTCATATATTAAAATCGTAAAAATACCAGGTTAACGGTGAAAGGGGGGCTAGATCACAGTCTTAATCAACGTATTCTCATTTTTTCAATAAATTCAACATAGTAATTATGAAACATATCTCATGATATACAAACATGATTGCAGTTTTTGAATCTTATAATGACATATCAGATTCATCATTTTCGGATATATTCATATTCATTTTTCTAATTCCATTCTGATATTAATCTTTGCATTCTATTCTTGACCCAAAAAGAATTCATACTCATGATCAATATTTAGTCCTTTATCGACAGCTTTCAGTTTGATCAGCCACATTACTTCTCTTCTTCTAAGTGTCAGTAATCTATTACCCCCTCTGGGATCAGATTTAATGTGGTTCATGCCGTGATAACTAAAAATATGGTGTTCCCTTTCTTCATAGTTTTGAACCATATGGGATGCTATCGGATTGCGTGTGTCTCCCTGTTTTAATGCTCTAAAATGTTCAGACATCCTGTCTCTTAGTCTTCTGATCATACTTCCCACGTATATTTTACCGCAGGTGCAGACAATGACATACACCACATAGGTGGTATCACAATTAATGAACATTTGTATGGTGTTAATTCCTGTTTCATTGTAGTTAAAAGTCACTACTTTCTTTTTTGCCCACCTACTTCAATTACATCTACCACATTTGTGGAACCCTTTATGTTTCATTAGCCAGTCTGGAGTTACTAATTTCTTAGGATAACTAGGGCTTAACATATTCGTTAAAGTAAGTCCTTTCTTGAAGGTAATGCATGGATTGTCTGTGAGATAAGGTTGTAAATCCTGATCTAGTTTCAACAGATACAAAAGGTTTCTTCATGATAGAGAAGAGTTTAGAACTCTCTGTGCTAAAATTCGTTATCATTCTAACTTTTTCTTCTTTATCTTTCTTGTTTTTAACTTTTAAGGTTACACTGCGTTTAAGTTTGTTAACTCTTTCAATAGCAGAATTAATTACTCTATCTTCGTAACCTCGATCTCTAAATCTTTTAGACATATCTTTAACATTGCAGTCCCTGTCCAAATTAAAAGGAAGTCATCTATAAAGCGACCCCAATACTGTATGTATTGTATCCACTCTCTATTTTCAGGACCCCAGATTTGCCCCGCCTCAAACCACCCCATGAAGAGGTTCGCAAAAGACGGAGCAAATCTGGATCCCATCGCTGTCCCAAGTCGTTGTTTATATCATTGCCCATTGAATAAAAATACATTGTTTTTCAGAACTAATTCTGTCATGTGTAGGATCATCTGAGTATGGTCGTAAAGTTCAGCTGATCTGCGACTTAGAAAGTAGTCTAGTGCTTGAATGCCAAGTTGGTGATCTATGTTAGAGTATAATGATACTACATCTAAAGTAGCTAGTATCATCCCTTCTTCCCATACAAGATCGTTTAACAAATTCAAAATATGTTTAGTATCCTCAATAAAGGATGGTAAATTATAAACATATTCTCTTAAAAAAGTATCAATATAGTGTGACAGATGTTCTGTTGGACCACCTATTCCGGATATTATAGGTCTTCCGGGTGGTTTGTCACGACTCTTGTGAATTTTTGGTAGAGTGTACATGCAGGGTGCCTTAAGGTAGGTTACCTGCAAGTACAAGTACTCCTCATGATTTAAAAGTGTTTGGTCATACCACTCTTTTACTTTCATATTAATCTCATCTACAAGTCCTTTCATCAGGTTCGATGATAATTTCTCATAATATAGATTATTGTCAAGTTGAGATTGTACCTCATTGTTATAATCAGTAGTATTCTGTATAACTAAATTACCACCTTTATCTGCCCTGCGTATTGTTATGGCTTTATTATTCATGAGTTCCTTCAAAGCAGTTCTCTCTTTAGTAGATAAATTGTCTTCTCTAATGTATAGTTGTTTCTTCTGTTTCTTCTGTTTCTTATCTATTTCTTTATCTATCTTAGTATTAACTGCTTTAAAGAAGACATCAATTGTGTTACCAAGGGTCAACTGTGGTGTCCATTTAGATTTCACTTTTAAACCACTTCCTACCGTTTGAAAACGATCTACTTCCAAGTCTTCAATTAATTTTGATAAAGTTATAGGATCATCTTCTATTTCTGTAAGTGACAATAGTAATTGTGTGTCCTTAAATTCTTGAATGGTAAGATTACTTTTGAGTTCATTAGCAGTTTGTTTCTTTTTTTCGGGTATGTTAGAAAAGTATTTTTTCAATTTCAATCTCCTCGTAAATTTAAAAAGGTAAATTTTGGTCATGTACCAATCTTGTCTCATGGCCGGGCAGAAACCTAGGCCTCTCTTAAGTAATGTTACCATATCTTCAGATAGATCAAACTTAGACAGATTAATAATCTCTATATCACTCAAATTTTTTTCTCCATTCACGGTTGTGGTTTTCATGATCTCAAGCGCCTCTTTATCCTTGATTCTGGATCTCCTACCTCCTCTTCTCCCTCTCCTGGTCTTTTTGCATTAGTATTCTGATTCCGTATTTCTGTGTCTCGATTCCCTCTCCTGAGCCGATGAACCTCTTCTATAAAATTAGTCTCAGGTGTTGCGGTTGCTGTCAAAATAGGTGCATCCTCATTCTCATCACTTGAGATATTACTTGACGATGCATCCTTATCGCTTACTGATGGAGTACTGCCAAACTGTTTACCTACTTGTTTTTTGTTAACAAGATAGTCTCTTAGCAAAGTGTATATGCGTCCTGATAGGTAATCATTCTCATCCCTTTTTAGTTTTCTTGCCTTTCTCTTTTTAATGTCCAATTGTACTTCATTAAGGATATCATCCAGTATTGTATAGTTTCTCACCGTCGCCTCTGGAAGATTTAATTCTTTAATTTCATCTTCTATCATTTGAATTTCAATTAACAATTTAGCTATCTTTCTCTCAGCATTTTCAATAAGGATCTTAATCAAGTTACGAGAGCTATCGTTCAATTCCTTCTCCCAAGTTATATACAGGTCTGGTTCCAGATCCTCATATGCTGGTATTATTTGAGATCTCAAACCACGAGGTATTCTATTTAGTGAAAGATACTGCTTCAATGTAGCAGCATCCCACCACTTATTTAACTCCGTCTTTTTAAGTGAGTCAAGTTTTGTGAATTTGGATCTAAAGTCCTTCCTTTTTGTTTGTTTTAGGAGGTCCTACTGCTGAGCCTATCGTGCCTCCTGCTTGTAGACTACTGAACAGTTGCTCTGCTTCTTTGTCTCGATTCATTTTGTATCCCTTAGCGGCTGCTCAATAACTAATAATATCAACACCAGAGAAAGGTAACAGTTATATACGAGCGCACTGCATGTAAAGGTAAAGTAAAGTCTAAATGTATACAGTCGGTGCTCAGGTTAAAGGAAGCCGGTTACCTCGACCTCTCAAATAATCAAAATGATTTCTAACCATACAAATTTCAACCGAGAACTCAATGTCCATAAATGACAGTCTTTCAAATAGTCTGAATTTTCAATTTATTTCCTTCATTGAAAAGTTCTTCTCATTAAATCCCAAACGTTTTGACGCAGCCAACACGTGTTTCGTCTGGTCTGTATTGACCTTGACTTCTTCAGGGCTGCAACCCAAAATGATAAAAGACATATATGTTCAAAAAAGAGGGGAAACCCCACATCTGGAGTTAAAATATATCTCATACAAATTAACAGGTAAGATAGTAACTAAGTATATTTCACTCATTATTTCTGTCCCATTAATAAACATATCAGTTTTGATTATATAAATTAATTTCAAGATGTAACCATTTCAAGCTGTAATACACCCATATAATATCGTATAAATCTGAAGCTTTCTCAGACTCTATGTAGCTCCTAGTAATAATATTAAATTTGTTATAAATAGGCTTACCCGTCCTGGAAAACTCCTATTTATTATGCGATATTCCTAGTAGTTAATCTTTTCTTTCTGAAGAGAGGATATTAACCTATATCAGTTTAGTCTACTAAAGCCCTTCTGTCAAGGTCTAGCGGTATTATATTTAATAAATCCTCACCTTATTTTCTCAAACGTAATTCATTTCCGACCCAAGCTTCTGCTTACCTTCCTGCTTACTTTTTTTCATATACGCGGGAAAGAAGTAAGCAGGAAGGTAAGCAGAAGCTTGGGTCGTGTTTTAATTATTTTCTAATTTAACAAGTAACGGAAGACTGACAGTACTTTACGAATATATTATAGGTGACGTACACGTTCACCAATGGCTTAACCGTGACTACGGAGGACTATACATGGAGAATTAACTATACCGAACGTAACAATTGAGAAACGCATACGTGATGAATTTAAAACGGAAATACATGGAAATGAATTACTTTTGAGAAAATAAGGTGAGGATTTATTAAATATAATACCGCTAGACCTTGACAGAAGGGCTTTAGTAGACTAAACTGATATAGGTTAATATCCTTCTCTCTTCAGAAAGAAAAGATTAACTACTAGGAATATCGCATAATAAATAGGAGTTTTCCAGGACGGGTAAGCCTATTTATAACGAATTTAATATTATTACTAGGAGCTACATAGAGTCTGAGAAAGCTTCAGATTTATACGATATTATATGGGTGTATTACAGCTTGAAATGGTTACATCTTGAAATTAACTTATATAATCAAAACTGATATGTTTATTAATGGGACAGAAATATTGAGTGAAATATACTTAGTAATGATTTACGATTTATGCACAGATATTATGAGAACTTAAGAGTGTCTTAAATGTGAATTTGCTCTTCTTTCTTCCATATTATGGTAAAAACTTTATAGTAGGGAAATGTAATATCTTTTGACTTGTATCTGACCTGTTAATTTGTATGAGATATATTTTAACTCCAGATGTGGGGTTTCCCCCTCTTTTTTGAACATATATGTCTTTTCTCATTTTGGGTTGCAGCCCTGAAGAAGTCAAGGTCAATACAGACCAGACGAAACACGTGTTGGCTGCGTTTTTCTGAACTTTTCAATGAAGGAAATAAATTGAAAATTCAGACTATTTGAAAGACTGTCATTTATGGACATTGAGTGCTCGATTGAAATTTGTATGGTTAGAAATCATTTTGATTATTTGAGAGGTCGAGGTAACCGGCTTCCTTTAACCTGAGCACCGACTGTATACATTTGGACTTTACTTTACCTTTACATGCAGTGCGCTCGTATATAACTGTTACCTTTCTCTGGTGTTGAGCTTTTAGGTGATAGCGAGTGGTTTGGGGCCTGCTTTGCATGTTAGCGATATTTATCGCTAATGACATGCAAAGTGGGAGTACCCAAACTGTTACCGACTGAAAACAGTCGCTAACACCGCTATCACCTATTAGCAAGGCAGGCATAGCAATGGAAATATATGCGCTAAGCGCGAATATCTCCAAATACTAACACCTGCCCGGACCAGTTCTTAGCCATGTTATCCAATGGGAGGTGGATAACATGGATAAGAGCATTTCGTTGCTAATGCGTGAATATCGCTGTATTCTCAGCGATATTCACACATTTCGCCGCTATCACCGGAAAATGTATCGCTTTGGAGATAAACGTTGCTAATAGCACGTTATCTCAGCGATAAATCCCGGCGATAAAAAAATCGTCGCTAAGCCTATTTAGCAATAAATATCGCTACTTGTTGGTAATTTGCCCCTGAGTTTCTGAGGAGAAGGTGTTGTGCCCTTCTACGTGGGATCCCGATATGAGCTGGACGAACAGCTTCAACGCTGGAGCTCAAAAGTGGCAACGAAAAATTGACAATATATTGCTTTTGTGGGTTTTTTTCTTTTTCTTTCTACCTTTTATTCCAGCTTGGCTCCTAGTGTAAGACTTTTCTGCTTTGTTTGTGTAGGCCTCCAAGATACATGTATCCTTTTGGGCGTCCCATTCAGGACAAGGAGCAGCCTTTTGCGGCTCCGAGCCCTGAGTAAAATGGGCCTGCTTGATCCACCTGGTCTGTTAGAGGTAAGGGTGTATTTGTGCTTATTATCCTGATCTCACTGATATTGGTACTTGGGGTGACCTACTACCTTGAAGAGAAATATCCTGCACGTGTCTTGAGGGGCACTACGCCTATTCTCCTTGAGCATATCTTTGTCACCTTGGCTCCTCAAAAAAAGGAGCATAGAAAGTCTTATAAAGATAATGTCTTCATTCAAACATTGCATCAGGCGTATGCAGTTTACAATACGACAAAATGTTGGGTATGTGGTTTTTTTCCCCTTATGATGATCTCAAGGAACCTCTCAGGTATTCTAGGGAGGACTTGCTTGTCTTGCGCCCCCATGTGGAGGATGGCTGCCGGCATACGGTGGCTATGGACTCCCCACTGCCACATTGTACGGAATGTAACTATTCCACGAGGGTAGGGAGGAAAGATCAGGCAACTCCTACAAAATTGAACATGACACTGCTAAATTGCCGCTCCCTCAAAAAGCATAAATTAGAGATATATGATTTGATTCTGGAGGGTGATCTTGATGTGCTTCTACTCACAGAGACTTGGCTAGATGATACCTCCACTCCCGATTCCCTGGAAGCAGTCCCTGTTGGCTACTGCCTACTTAGAATTGATAGAGTAGGGCAAATAGGAGGGGGATTGGCTATAATCTATAAAAGCAATCTTCACTGCACCCTAGAAAAGATCCCGTTGCTTAATTGCGAAAGTGGCTTCTTTACGATTAAAGTAAATCCCAAAAATATTATCAACGGTATCCTTCTATACCGGCCCCCCTGGTAAAACCGCTTAGTTCTGCAACCAACTCACAGAGCTGATAACCCAATACTCTCTCCGTTACAAAAAATTCCTAGTTTTGGGGGATTTCAATTTACATTTTGATAATCCCAATTGTAAGCAGGCACAGGAGGTGATGGAAGCTCTGGAGTCTAGGTCACTCAAACTTCAATCGACCGCCCCGTCACATCAACGTGGCCATCTTCTCGACCCCGTTTTTGCTAATTGGGATGGATTAAAAATTGCCACACCATTGCAAATTATCTGGTCAGATCATTTTGTCATTCCCTTCAATGTGGAGATTGGCCTGCAGGAAGATAATGGGAACAAAACCGTACCCACGAAATTTAGAAACTGGAAGAAGTTCACACAGGAAAACTTCAAAACTGCCCTTCTTAATGACCCACCCCCTCCCACTGACAACCTGCTTAAAGCATGGGATAACTATGAGGAATGGGTGTCAAGGGACAGTTGCACCCTGGTCCCTTAAAGCCCCAGTCAGGAAAGCGAAAACTGCCCCTTGGTTCTCTAATGAACTTAAGGTAGCTAAAGCCAAATGTAAAAAGGCTGAGCGAAGCTGGCGGAAAAATTATAATCTAGCTGAGATGCTGAATTATAAAAAAGAATTAAACATCTATCATAAACTTGTCAGATCAGCAAAAGGCGCTCACGTCAAAGGTCGCATTGAATCTGCTAAAAATCCCACTAAAGAACTCTTTATGATCTACAAAGAGCTTACGACCCCAACGAGGCTTGAGGCACAAGACACTTACACCAATAAATTATACGAAGATATCACTGATTTCTTCACAAATAAAGTAGATCTTATACATGCTACCTTTACTAACATCATACCCATCAATGAGGTAGAAGTGCGAAGCGCCTCAGCCACCAAAACCCATCTGACTCAATTTTTTGTTCCTGAGAGAGCTGACCTGCTCATGATCATTAACAGCATTAAGTCTGGCTCCCCTCTGGATGTGATTGCCCCCAATCACTGCAAGGAAGTCATTGATTGTTTTATTGACCAGATTGAACACCTGATCACCTTGTCCTTCCAGGAATGTCATGTGCCTGACGCTTGGAAGACGGCACAAGTAATACCCCTGAAAAAAAAACAAATATGCACATTTCCCAGCTACAAAATCTCCGCCCTATCTCCCTTCTCCCCTTCTGCGGAAAGATTGTGGAGAAGATAGTAAATAGCCAACTGATTAAATTTGTTGAGGAAAACTCTCTACTCCACTCCACTCAGTCAGGGTTTAGAACAGGCCACTCCACCGAATCAGCTGTCCTCTTTACCACTGAACGTTTGAAACAACTTGCTGATGGGGGACAAACAGCAGCGTTGGTTCTGTTAGATCTTAGTGCAGCATTTGATACCGTGCTGCACTCAACACTGCTGTCTCGCCTCTCCGATCTGGGTGTGGTAGGACCAGCCCTAGAGTGGATGAGATCTTTTCTGGAAAACAGAAGTTTGCAGGTGCACTGTCCTCCTTATAAATCGTCTCTTCGCAAACTGAGACATGGGGTTCCACAGGGCTCAAGTCTGAGCCCGACGCTATTTAATCTATATATGGAACCCCTAGCCCAATTGGTGGAAAATTATGGTGTGGATATCGTCACATATGCTGACGATACCCAGCTGATAATTAACCTCTCCAACAATTTGGCGGAGGACGCCACCAATTTCTCCAACTGTATGCGATCAGTAGCAGATTGGATGAACAATAACTGCCTTCGCCTCAATGGCGACAAAACTGAGCTATTGATGGTAGGCAAGCCCTCCACTGCATGGTCGCAAGCTTGGTGGCCTGCCAATCTAGGAGCTGTCCCCCGCCCAGCACTTTCGATTAAGAACCTAGGAATATGGCTGGATGCGGAACTCTCCTTCAAGCAACAGATCAACAAAATTACGAGTAAATGCTTTGGAATATTAAAAACACTTAAAGTTCTTGATCTGCTCCCTATCAGTGCTAGGAAGACTCTTGTTCATGCCCTGGTGACTCCGCATCTGGACTACGGCAATGCCCTCCTTTTAGGATTGAGCAGGAAAGGCCTGTACCAACTACAATGTGTCCAAAATGCTGCTGCCCGTATGGTACTTAATCTCCCGCGAAGAGCATCCGGCAAAACAGCACTACAAAAACTCCACTGGCTGCCCATCGAGGAGCGTATCAAGTTTAAAGCCCTCTGCTTCGCCCATCGCATTGCACAGGGCAAAGGACCAAGGTACCTGCGCAACCTTCTCACCATACACCGCCCCTCCCGGGACCTGAGATCGGCTGGAACAATGCTGTTTCAAATCCCGCGTGTGCGCAGGAGCAGGATGGGAGGCAGCTCCTTCCGCTTTCTTGCGAGCAAACACTGGAATAATCTCCCCCTCAACCTGCGCATGGAACGCTCAGAAACACTTTTCAGATCTAAACTTAAAACTTACCTGTTTCCAAGGGAATAATTGAGTCTGTAGCCAGGGACGTAGTCTATCCCCGGCTCTCGCCCTCTTCAGGGAGCGACAGCATTTCTCAGCGCGGGGACACACTGTTTTTAGTGTAACCATGCGCTCTATAAGTGGCTTTATTATTATTATTATTATTGCCTTCTGTAAAACATAAAAGTGAAAATGTATTGTCCATGCCATTGTCATATGTTAATAGATTTGAGGGGTGGTTTGCTTTATTGATCATGATGAAAAAGTTTCCCCAGGTTGATAGATTGGAACGAAAAAGTACTAGTTCCCATATCTCGACACAGAATGTGCGTTTCCAGCATAGAGTTTCTCCTGACGCCCCCATTCGAGAGCCGTTTGGCAGGTTATTTTTAAGCTCTTGCATGCAGGCATATGAGTTAGTAAAAGGAGGGAACTGGTCTCAGGTAGAGAGAGTTAATATCATACAGTTTAATTTGTTAGAATATTACCAGTCTTTCCAGGACCGCAATGTCACAGAGGACAAACCAATACCCCTGTCAGTGGTCAATGTTAAAGCTCCTTTCTGTGTCCACGGGACAGGAAACATAGAAGTGGGGGAGAGCAGGTGTAATACTACTTATGGCTTGAGGGTTACAAGACGTCCACCCCTGATCCCGCAACATAATGTTAATTTTGTTTGTGACACCATGGTTATGTTTGGCTTCCTGAAGGGTGGTCGGGGAGGTGTTACTTTTCCTATCTTTTGCCACTGGTATATGTATCTCCTCCCAATTACTAAAAGGATCATTGTATAACACTGAGAAAGGGACGTGTTCCCCAGACTAAGAGAATGATCAACACTGATGACATTGATCAGACCAATACCATGTTACAGCAATTCACTGGTGCTATGAAAGGCATCATACCCATTTGGGGCCGCATTGCTAACAGTCTCAACATTAGACGACTCACATGGGTGGTGGAAGAAGTCATTAATACAACTGCAGGAATATTGACTAATATCACTGTAGAGGTTCAGGCTACGAGACTCATTGTTCTTCAGAACTAAACGGTTTTAGACGTTATCTTAGCTGATCAGGATGGGGCCTGTCGGATCATAGGTAGTAGTTGCTGTGTGTACATCTCACACCACGCCCCCATTGTATACACCGCCATACAGAAGCTGCATAAAATAGCATCCGAGATACACCAAGATAATGGTTCCTGGTCACTAAAGGGATGGTTCCAAGTTTTATTTGCCACTTGAGGATGGAAGATCCTTACTTTTCTCATTGCTATAGTTGGAGTAATACTGACCTGCTGCCTGTGTATCCACTGTCTTCCTGTGTGCTGCACCTACTGTGTATTAATGTTCAAAAGGCGTTCCAAGCCACCGTGGCGAGATTCTAATGCAAGAGTAATGATGCTGCAAGGTATCCAGGATTTATTAAATGTGGATGAAGGAATTTTTTTATATTAACTGCACAATGTGCTTTTCTCTGTCTCTCTCCTCTCTACCTTAGAATTGTTAAAGACCCTAACCTGATGGCGCTAATAAATCTCCTTCGCATGCATGCTAAAAGCAGGGTCTGTTGGATTTGAAATGTTCCATTTCTACGTTTGAACCCTTATTCTTTTTAAGTTAGCATGCATGGTGCAATCTTTATTGGCACCATGTTGTTTCATAACCAAGATTGAGTGTCTGTCCCTGTAATGATTGCCTCTACAAGAAGGCTACCCCACCGCTCTGGCTCGTATTCATAATGAATGTACTGTTCATTGTTACTTATTTCTGCCATTAGATGTACTTGTTCTCACAGCTTTACATGGCAGAAAGCTGCTGCATGGCCTTGCGACTGAGAAAACATGTTCTTCGCACAGTGGCACAGGCCATCTTATGTGCCTTCCATTGTTCACCGTGGCCTGAGCTGGAAAATTCCAGTTTGGGCGGGTATCTAGAGGTGTGCAAATTGTATAACTGATGTGACCATGTGGAGGGAGAACAGACCCCTCGGCAGTCCTCTTCGGAGACTGATCAGATTGGGCTCTGCTGCAGCGTATAGGCAATAAACTAATTGGTTTGTATTCTCTAATGTCTGACTGACTCTTCATTTTTTGGGAAGGCATATAGGTGGTCGTGAGTGACCCGAGTGACACGTTTCGGGACTCCCTTCACAGGCCACCATGTGCATAAATGTAACCTACACCAGCGCTGCACTTATTATAGTAGCACAATGACCGGTTAATTTAATATGCTGTTGTCCGCGCTTGATGATGTAGCTCGGAACCCACTTTTATCATTATTATTATTTTTTATAAATCATAAAACCTGACCCTCCTAGTGCCTCATTTAAACATGACACCTGCTTAATTTAATATGTATAGAAGCCGCATTTCCTGTTGTAACATGGCGCCCGTGGAATGCAGCCCAGCTTCGGAGCAGCAGCCAGCTGACCAGAGAGCAGGGTGCAAGCGGAAGGCTCATCTGCCAAGGCCGCCCGGATAATCGCAGCTCAAGAGCACCGCTTAAAGGAGTGCAGGCACCAGCTGATGGATGAGGTTCACACTGCGGTCTCCACTGTTAGCAGGGCCCGGTACCGCCCCCCCCCCCCTGCTCACTATACAGCCGTATGAGAACACTGCCTCAGGATGCTGGAGGATGTCCCAAGGAACAACGAATAGGTGCCGGGTTTTTAAGAACCCGGTGGTGTCAGGGAATAACACCCGAAGACCTCTGAGTTCCCCCTTGTTTCGGACCACAGAAACACGGAGTCTTCTAGTCGCAGTCAGAGATCAAGTTTTATTGATAGCTACCAAGTAACAGGTGTCCTAGAAGCACGACAAGCACGGGTCATGTGTTCTCAGGAGACTGTTCGTTTTTACAGAACCAGCCTTCTCCTTATATACAAAAATAATAGCTGCAAGCAAGAATTCTTGAGTTTATGATATGGCTATATACATATTTCTACAATAATACAAAAGAGCGAAGTCATGTAGGCAAGCCCGTATTTTAGATGTCCAATTCGTGATAGATTACCTAGCCAGGCCCGGAACTCCCATCAGATATCGGTGAAGCCCCAATAAAAGAAGGCACCTCCTAGTCATAAAACTGGCCATAAACAGGGAGCGTGGACAGGTGTGTATGTGTGTAGAAGACATGATCTGTATGCGGTGAATGGTTTGTGGTATGTTGTGCATTGATGCTATCGTGTTTGGCCACTGGGCGAGGAGCTGCCTAAACAGGTTTGGCTGGAGGCAAGGGAGTCAGTTGGGACAGGTCAGGGGGAAGTCAGGGAAGGTGGACGTGTCCTTTTAGATCAAGCTCGACCTTTAATTGACTTATCATGAGGGCAAGACACAAGATGGATACCGTTTACAAAATGGAGTCTGGGGGGTCGGGACGGAAACTACGATTCAGGGGTGTTAGCATGCCTCGATCATGACGCAAATGCATAGGAATGATGTCCTAATCATTATCGGTTCGTCGACACCAAATTCGTCATGGTACGTTGATGTTTCGGGACACGGGTATTGGACCTCGATACCGGGACAACGGTAGGGTCCAGAATTTCAGAACCACAGACCCTCCTTTTGCCCTCATATAAGGCAATAATTCATGTTAATCCGAGTCTAAGTCTGTATGAAGGAATTCGTGGAGATGCTGTTGTAGCATCATTCTGTTGCTCAGTTCGTCCCTTGACACAGGCTTCCGTACACATGAGGTAGCACAGAGGCCACATAGTGCAGGAGCGCACTGTACACACAGGCAGAACATAAACAGAAGTGCTAAGATCATCCCAATGAAGATCAGTGTTTTCCATCCCCATGTAGCGATCAGTCCCCAGAACCACCCTAGTAAGGACCAGTCCCCTTTTTCTACGTGAAGGGAACCAGATATCCCGTGTAACTTAGAGATGGCCTGGTACACCGTCGGTGCGTTATCAGGGATGAAAATGCAACAACTGGATTGGATCACTCTACACACACCACCACGATCGGCGAGTATGATATCTAGGGCAACTCGGTTCTGAAGAGTCATAAGTCGATCCGACTGAAGTTCGGTCGTCAAATTGCCCAGAGCTCCGGCCGTTGTAATCACGGCGGATTCAACTATCCTCGATAACTGGTGAATATTCCTGCTGTTCACCATAGGCCCCCAAAATGGAAGAAAACCCTTTGCGAAGTCAGCGAATTCCTGACCCGCGGTGTCGTCTTTACTCACGACACCTCTAGCTGTCCTTGTCCGATGGTAATCTGCTCTGGCCGTGTAGGTGGGAGGCAGCAGAAATGCGATAAAGCATGTACCTGAGAAGTCAGGGGGCAACCAGGTGTAAGCTTGGTCATGGCAGACGAAATACGTGCCTTTGGCTGCTAATAGTATAGGGGAAGTTCGGGAAGCGAACACATAGGTTTCCGTGCATATACTCTTTCCTAATTGTGCTTTGGGATCCCTGCCGATACCTTGTAAACATAAGTGACCTCGGTTGGGTACTATCCAAACTGGGCGGGATTTCTTTGCTGTCTGGCTCTTACTCAGGTAAACCCCATATTTAGTCACGTTCCAACGAGTGTACATAGTGAGTTCATCTTTGGGAATCGTTAGATATGTGTCGAACTCTCTACTCATATTTCTTATCCCTGCTACTAGTGCCTTGTTACTGGAATCACTCTCAGTAGAACGCGTTGGGTATGGTTCTAGGGCGAATAGGAACATGGTCTGGAAAGCCCACAGAGAACCATAATAACTGAAAGGCAGGATGAAGTATGGGATACCCTTATCCGTTGTGTGTGGCATGAGTCCACATATCCAACAGTTCGATGTGTTCATTATGGACTGGTGTTGGTGTAGAAGTTGAATGAATGAGTTATTTACAAATTCGAGTCTTCTGGCAGACTCGTGTTCAGGTAGAGGGTGAAAGTAGTGTGGAGAGATAGTAGGAGGAGGCTGTGGCCGGGTGTCATTTGAAAAAGTAACTTGGAATACGAATAGAGTATAACCAGTCAAAAACATTGTTATGCTACACAACATTAAAATACATGTTATCAAAAACCTTCTTTTGGCCAGTACAGTGCATAGTTGTCTTTCAATGTTCGTGAGTCTGGTAGGTCTCTTTACCCTAGGAAACTCCATCCTCTAGTTGCTGCCCGCGGTGGTAGGTTGGTTCTGCCAGGGAGTGCGCTCTGTTCAGTCCGGGGTAACTCCCTTGGACCAACCAGAACCGTTGACCTAAACATCCCCAGTTGCACTCCCCAGCCTTCAACCGCGACCCTAGCAGCAGAACCGGATGGCGGTTCGAAAATCAAAAATGAGCAAGTTTCCTGAGAGTGAGAGAGCTGAAAAATCAAAAATAGTTCTTGGGGGAAGGGAAATCACATTAGTTTGTTTTTATTAGTCTCTTCGTTTAGACCTTAAATTGTACCGTCGTTTTCCTGGTACGGTGTGGTCTTCAAACAATGTCTCAGGTTCGGTAGTGTCCAACTGCATAGACTGTGGCACAAATCCTTGTAAAATATGATCACTCTCCTTTTCGGTACCAGTTTCTTTTAAACGTGCATCGCTGAAAGGGATGAAGCGAGGTATGGATTCTGTCTCGGAGTCGGCAATTCCTTCGTTGACCCACCGGTCGTATGGAAGGGGCAGAGGGACCCGTTTACAATGGGTCCCGTGCACCCAGTTCTTTTTGCCTTCCACCCGAACCGCTGATCTCGTGGAAAGAAGTACCAGGTAAGGTCCGGTCCACCTCGGCTGTCCGTTGTTTGTGCGCTGGAAATTCCGCACCAAGACCCACGTGCCGGGTGCGATGGAGTGACCTGGATCGTCAGAGGCTGGTGGAGAGGAACTGTGAACCTGTTGGTGTTAAACACGCAATTTAGTTGTCAATTCGCACAAATAGTCAAGCAGTACGGGGTGCTCTATTTCGCTGAGTTTGTTTGGTCTTGGCACGCCCCAGACGTTGGCTGGGCGGCCAAACACTATCTCATGGGGGCTAAGTCCTAACCTGGAATTGACTGTCATTCTGGTTGACAAGAGTGCCAGGGGCAAGGCGTCAGGCCACTTAAGACCTGTACAGGCTTGGATCTTGGCTAATTTAAGCTTTAAAGTGCCATTGTAGCACTCTACTAAGCCAGCTGATTGGGGGTGATTCGCAGAGTGAAATTTTTGTTGTATGCCTAAACACTCACACACTCTCTTCATCACGCGTCCTACGAATTCACTTCCATTATCACTCCAGACGATTCTAGGCATGCCAAATCTCGGGAAGAACTCTTTGACAAGGGCTTTGGCAGTTGACAAGGCAGTATTGTCTTTAAGGGGGTACGCTTCCAACCACCTGGAGAAAGCGCAAACAACAACGAGCACATACTTCAGATTGTTGCATCTCTCCATGTGAATGAAATCGAGCTGCAAAACCTCGAACGGATACGTTGGAGGCGCAAAATGACAAGCTGGAGTTGGGGTTCCCCTACCGGGATTGTACTTCAAACACACCATACAGTTTCTGACCACATTCTCTGCATATTTCGGGATATTGCTGTTTTTGCCATACTGGGGCCAATACTTTACAGATTCCTTTCGAACTGATGTGCGCAAATCCATGAGCCATTGTTACTACTGCAAGTACATATGCGTTAGGTAATAGCCACCGCTGGTGTTCTGACAATTCGACCCAACAACCATTCGCATCTAACCTACCCTTACTTTCTCTCCATTCATTCACCTCTTTCTCAGTTGCCTCGGCTTGTATAGATTTCACGCTTTCGATGGTGTCCTCACACATTCCTACATCAGTAATCCATCTAGCCGGACCTACAACATACATTCGACTCATTGTGTTCCTTGCAGTCTCTTTTGCAACCTCGTCTGCAAATGCATTCCCGCGGCCAACATCATCCTGAATCTTTTTGTGTGCACTGCATTTTACAATGGCAACTTGTAGTGGCAAGGTCAGTGACTGGAGGAGCTCATTAACTAGCTGACCATGTTGTATCTTTGCACCATGTGACGTAAGAAACCCACGTTCACGCCACAGTCTCCCAAAACTGTGAGCCACACCAAAGGCGTATTGGCTGTCAGTGTACACATTCACTCACTTTCCTTTCGCTAACACACATGCTCTGGTAAGCGCAATTAGCTCTGCAGCTTGTGCAGAATTATGGGAAATGCGCGCGGTCTCTATAATGGTGTGTAATGTCGTTACGGCATATGCTGCAGTCGTATCACCATTCGGCAGCTTGAAACATGAACCATCAACCCATAAAGTATTGTTGCATTCAGGAAGGGGAGTGTCCTGTAAGTCTACTCTCCCTTTTGTCTCTTCTTCTGTCCTAAAACAGCAGTCATGGTTATCAATCTTGTCTGTTTCTGTCGGAATGGGTAATAACGTTGCGGGATTCAGTGTATCGCACCTCTTTATGTGGATGTGACTTGCTAGCAGCGTAAGTTCGTAACTGGATAGTCGAGCGCTGGTAAGGTGTTGTGTCTTCGTCCTGTTTAGTAAAATGTCTACTGCATGCGGAACCATAACGATCAGAGTATTATTCATGACTAATCCAGCGGATTGTCGGATGCAGACAGCTGCTGCGGCGGTAGCCCTCAGACAACTTGGTAGGGCTTTAGCCACAGGGTCTAGAGTTGCCGAAAAATACGCGAATGGGCGCTGTCTGTCCCCAAAATGTTGTGTTAAAACTGATAATGCACAACCTTCCTTCTCATGGACATATAATGTAAAAGGCTTACTGTAGTTGGGGTTTCCCAACACAGGAGCCGAACACAATGCATCACGCAACTCGTGGAAACTCGTCTGGCAATCTTCAGACCAAGGCATAGGATTTGGCGTGTCTTTACAGAGTAGTGCCAGCAAGGGTTTAGCTAGTAGTGAGAAATTCGGTATCCATTGTCTACAGTACGATGTAATGCCCAAGAAGGCTCGAACCTCTCTCTGTGTTCTTGGGGCACTCAGTTCTGCAATTGCCTGTATTCTTTCTGGTGTCAGTCTCCTTCCCTCTTCGACAAGATGTGACCTAGGTAGGTTACTTCTTGTCGGCAAAATTGTAGTTTGGAGAGAGAGACTTTGTGCTTCATGTCACATAAGTTACGTAATAATGATAACGTAGCTTTCTTGCAAATCTCTTCAGTGTCCGCAGCGATCAGCAGATCGTCTACGTACTGAATCAGAGTTGAACCATTCGGTAGAACAATCGTGTCTAGTTGTGTTTTCAGGGCCTGACTGAATATTGATGGGCTTTCGCAGTAGCCTTGAGGAGCGCACTTGAAGCGGAAACTTCGTCCTCCTAAATTAAATCCGAAAATATCTCTACTCTCCTCAGCAATCGGGATGCTGAAGAAAGCGTTCTTCAGGTCAATCACCGAGAACCAATTTGCTGAAGCTGGAACCATCGTCAATAAAGCAGTAATGTCGGGGACAACTGGAAACTGTGGGATAACTATCTTGTTCACTTCTCTGAGGTCGATCACGAACCTATACACAGGGGGCTGTGAAGGATCCGTACGCTTTAAAACCGGTAAGACTGGACTGTTACAAACATTTCCTGTCGTTTATTCAATGACGTCCTTATCAATCAGGTCATAAACAATCGTCAATAACACCTTTTCACATTCGCTAGATATTTTGTATTGGGGAATGCGTGGCAACCTAACGTTGGCTTTCAATGTTATGACATACGAAGCTATCTCCAAACGACCTACATCATTAGAACCGTTTGCCCAGAGTACATCAGGAAGACACGACAATTCAGTTGCAATATTTTCTTTTGACACATACATTGGAGAAATGACTTTCTTACCTAAAGTAAGTTGTACTCCCAATGGTGAACAGTACAAAGTCGCATATAACCTTTTTAGCAAATCCAAGCCTAACAAATTTTCACCGCAACCTGTTGTCAAAATGAGGGGTGCTTCTAATTCGCATGGGCCAATAGAAAGAGATACAGGACTGGAGATCGGGTTTCTAACAGGGGCGCCAGAGAAACCTACTGAAACATTCATTTCGCCAGACAAAGGTGCGCCAGGAAGTTTCGAGTGCATGATAGAACTTTTTGTAGCACCAGTATCCAGCAGAAATGGCTCTGACACTCCTGACGTAATTACCTCAACGTAAGGTCCATTCTGATCTACTGGAACTGAAACAACTCCCTCTCTTTGTCCATGGCTGTCCTAGCAATCGTTACCCTCATTTCCGTGTTCGGTGTAATAGTCGTCAGTATAGTACTGAGCTGACCTGGACGACGCATTATTCTGTTGGTCAAAGCTGTTCATCGAATTCTGAGGCGAAAAAGAAGTGGTATTCTGGGTGAAATTTCCACGGCCCCTACCTCTAGTGGCATGTTGAACACCTCTTCCCCTTACACCTGAAGCACCGCTCAAACGTCGCGCAAGAGCCGGACAATTACCTTTAAAGTGACCCTCTTCCTTGCAATACGCACATTGATTCGGGCCATAAGCAATACGCTGATGGGAAAACTCGTTTCCTTGCGCGTTTCTCGAATACTGCTGTTGTGGTTGATAATTGGGCTGACTAGCCGTACGAGGCGGATAGGCTTGCTGGAGAAGAACTTTAGTTTTTAAATCTTTTGTCTTTTTGTCGACTTTATCTAGCTCGTCTTTGCGCCTATTTTCATAGTACTGGGCTGTAGCTAAAATTTGAGCTGACGTAGAGACAGCCCAAGCACTCTCTGAATCTTTCAGTTTATTACACAGTTCAGGGATTAAATTATGTACGAATTTGTCTACAAACAATCTTTGACCACCCTCGGTAGCCATATCCTGACCACTATGATCGGTGAAAGTCTCCTCAAATCTTGTGAAAAAGTCAGACACATTCTCATCTTTCTTCTGCTTGCACGCAGATAGCTTGTCCCAGTTTACGCGTACTTCAGGCTTTATCGTTTTCATGTACGCGATAATTCTACCGGGAAGTTCAGCTATTAACGGCTCAGGTTTAGAACCACCAATTTGTCTAGCATCTATAGCGGCAATGTTCGCCCATGAGTCACCTAGTTCTTGGTCATGGTTCGTATGACGTATTTTGCTCCATAGAGGATGTGGAACAACGTTCCCAAACAGCATGTCTATATCCGCTAAATTCATTATACATGAGCTTGCAGTTTGCGATAACTCCTTATAATACCCAGTCGGGTTTTTACGAGGATCAGGCAGTGTCTGCTTGAGTGCTAAGACATCGGATCTTTTCCAGGGGACATGTACCCATACACGCTGGAAATGAGGCAGAATTGGCGGATTCGCATTCGCATCACCTTCCCTCCAAACCGGAGGAACCTCTATCATGGGGTACTGTTTCGCTCTTTTCCCGCCTGGTGCATCGTCTTCGTGACATGATCTAGAGACGTTTCCCTTACTCCTATAAGAGAGCAATAACTCTATCGCTTTCTCAACATCTGCACCTATAATCATACCTTCATAGAACTTAAAGCGTGTACGCCATAGTTCGTTCATTGTGTATGTGGGATCATTTGTCTTCACATCTTCGCCCAGATATACACACATTTCTTCGAATACGTATCTCTGAGTGGGTGCATTCCATTGACGGAAAACTTCCATAACAGACTGAACATCATATCTAACAGTATCCGTAATCCATTTACGGGCTAGTTCATTCAGCACTTTTCTTTCCTCGTAATCAGGCAGTTGACTACGTAACTGTCTATGTTCTGTTTTAGGGGTTGTTTTAGGCGACCCGAAGAAAGGTGAAAGCAGACCAGTGACGGTACCTGTCACTCTTTGTCTAATAGAAGGAGAAGCTTGCGGAGGGGCAAACGCATCAGAAAAAACAGGCTGAGGCAAAGAAGAAGTAGAGGCAATAGTAGAGGAAGTTGAAGTAGTCGCAGATGTAGTATCATAGACAATAGCTGGAGCTGTAGGCAAAGTCGTAGAAGTAGATGGAGTATGTAGCAAAGATGGCGGCCTTTGAGAAGGCTGCGCCGGAGAAGTAGGAACCAGCTGAAGAGTAGCTGGCGTGTGTGCAAGAGCTGTGTTTCGTGCGCCGGGCGCGGTATAGTAAAAATCTTTGGCGTTGTAGTAGCGTCTAACGCATACGGTGGAGGTGAGCTTAATAAGTGGGACATTAATGGATCTTTCTCGGATCTCTCCTCGTGACCTTGTCCCTTATTTGGTAACATCGGGTAGCATTTATCTACTGCTAGTTTCTTGCTCCGAAGTATTTGTTCGCTTTCTTGCTCTTCCTCGTTATCCTTGTATGCAACGGCAGCTTGCACCATTGACATACCTCTTTTATTCTTTTTTGCTAATTTTATTTCTTTCTGTTTGGCTTCTTTGCGCCATAAGCGGAAAGAGTCAAACATCGCCGGCCGGGCTTTTCTCTTGAATAATTTGACCTCTAAGTTATCTAATATTTCTGAGTCAAAACTACCATATTGGGGCCATTTTAAAACACCATCCTTGCGGGTGTATTTTATCCACACTTCATTATATGTGATAGGACCTACGCCGTGCTTTACATAGAGCTCATATGTTGGAGTTCCAATCGGAGGAACCAGACAGGAATCCTCTAATCGGGAGTCCTTACTATAACCAAGACAAAACAAGTTTCCAAGTCTGCTAAAACCAGGCATCTTTGCTCACTAGTCTAGCTTCAAACTTCAAAGGATTATCTGTTACAATATTTCTCGTGAATACACAAGTCCTTCGGCTTTGGGGCTTGCAAGTACCAAATCAAAGCGTATCTCAAGGATACCAAAAACTAAGGACAAACTAAGGACTGGGAGACGCTCCACTTATACTTAACTGAAGTATTTGAAGATCGGTGACGTCGCTAGAAGACTCGTCTATCGTTTCGCTCTACCAAGGATCACTGGGTCCAAAACAAGGCGATAGTCAGGGCAGCAGTCCTTCGTAGCCGTCGGGACGCGGGGAACCTCGCAGCAAAGACCTTCGGAACCACGTCAACATACAGGGGTCGCTGAAGTGGCTGGCCGTCCTCCGGAATTTTCACACGAAGCTCCTCACGAACATCTGGCTTGAACCGTCGCCGCTTGATACCGCCCTGAGTTGGGCAGCAACTGAGGTGCCGGGTTTTTAAGAACCCGGTGGTGTCAGGGAATAACACCCGAAGACCTCTGAGTTCCCCCTTGTTTCGGACCACAGAAACACGGAGTCTTCTAGTCGCAGTCAGTGATCAAGTTTTATTGATAGCTACCAAGTAACAGGTGTCCTAGAAGCACGACAAGCACGGGTCATGTGTTCTCAGGAGACTGTTCATTTTTACAGAACCAGCCTTCTCCTTATATACAAAAATAATAGCTGCAAGCAAGAATTCTTGAGTTTATGATATGGCTATATACATATTTCTACAATAATACAAAAGAGCGAAGTCATGTAGGCAAGCCCGTATTTTAGATGTTCAATTCGTGATAGATTACCTAGCCAGGCCCGGAACTCCCATCAGATATCGGTGAAGCCCCAATAACAGAAGGCACCTCCTAGTCATAAAACTGGCCATAAACAGGGAGCGTGGACAGGTGTGTATGTGTGTAGAAGACATGATCTGTATGCGGTGAATGGTTTGTGGTATGTTGTGCATTGATGCTATCATGTTTGGCCACTGGGCGAGGAGCTGCCTAAACAGGTTTGGCTGGAGGCAAGGGAGTCAGTTGGGACAGGTCAGGGGGAAGTCAGGGAAGGTGGACGTGTCCTTTTAGATCAAGCTCGACCTTTAATTGACTTATCATGAGGGCAAGACACAAGATGGATACCGTTTACAAAATGGAGTCTGGGGGGTCGGGACGGAAACTACGATTCAGGGGTGTTAGCATGCCTCGATCATGACGCAAATGCATAGGAATGATGTCCTAATCATTATCGGTTCGTCGACACCAAATTCGTCATGGTACGTTGATGTTTCGGGACACGGGTATTGGACCTCGATACCGGGACAACGGTAGGGTCCAGAATTTCAGAACCACAGGAAGCCGCTTTCTGCAGCTTAAGTTTCATTGATTGACAAAAAATGAGAGTTGGCCACAGTCCTAAGTAAGCAAACTTTGCACTTGTCCACAGCAACAAGTGTCAAAGAGCAGTGATTGCTGGTTTCCGTCAGGACACTGTGTGGAAACAGTGGGCCTCATTTATGAGAAATGACGCATCGCTGCGTGAAAGCAGCGATGCGTCACTTCTCAGTGCGCACTCCTTGCGACATTGCTGATGCGTCATATTTAATGTATGACGCATCATGTCGCAAGGAGTTACAGATACGTCAGTATTTCTGACGTATCTGTAAGCGCAAAACTGACGCAAGGCCTCATAAATGAGGCCCAGTGTCTTTAATATGATGCATTGCTATCTTTACTCATTAACTGTTGTATTTTGGCAATAGCAGCTATTAGTTTATTTTCCCAACGTTTGCACGCACATACTGCAATGCATCAGATTCGTATTTTGACATTTTTAGATATGGGCTTTTCAGGAGAATATGTGGAATAAAAGGTAAAACTAGCCATGAGGTAATTACAGCCCCAACATAACTACCCATTAATAGTGCATGCCTTTATTGCAGTCTGTGTTGGCATCCCTATGGAACTAGCTCAAGTGGCTGGTGCCAGTATTTCTAAGATGGCCACTGCACCTTGTGAGCGATTAGCCAACTCATGCCCCTGACAAAAGGAACGTTTAGTGAAGCGGAGAGAAAAGGGTGTCTGTTGTGGCCCCATTGGACACCTGGTTGGTTAGTAAGGGTCACTCCCATGGGCCGCATCCACAATATCACTTGTGAGGCCATTGGCGACTCGTACTGTCAGAGCTACCGGGCTGTTAGCGGTTGAGCCAGACTGGCTTAATGTGTATATTTAGGGTCAGTCCTCTCTAAACAATCTATTCCAGGTGATGTCTAAACAACTGAGCTATGGGAGCAAAGACAAGCTAAGCAAATCGACACACATCTGAATATGAGCCTATAAAGAAAGCCTATATTTTTCTTGCCACCGTAAGAACTTTAATACCAGTAGCTTTTTTACTTTTACAAATTGCATTGCAAATGCTTGTTTAAAAATGCTGTTTTGCAACTTCTATGTGATGCAGCACACAAAGAAGTTACAAAACGGAATTTAAAGATGGTTTATGTGCAGGATGGGGGGACCTTCCTGCACATAAACAATCTTCCCCTCAACGCAGACACCCTTGCACTATGGTGAAAGGGTGCCTGCATTGGTGCTAGGCAGCTGAACTCTGCGGCAGCGTGGGGGGAAAAGCAGGGGTGTGCAGCATTCTTGTGAATACAGCACACCCCTGCACTTTCAGAATGGAGAAGCGTGGCATTAGCAATGTTTTCTTAACGCCGCGCTTTTCCATTCTGCTGTAAATATGCCCTACAGTTGCGAAAACTATGCTTCGTTATTAAGTCCCAAAAATATCCATACAAGAGTTTCTCAGTAAGTAAGATGCTAAAAGCTAATTTCCAGGTTTCCACACTCCATTCAGACCCCCCTCCTCCCAGAATATATAAGCAAATTTTGCAGCACCAATTGGACGTTTTCCTGCGGTTGGCCAGATTTAAATTCCCATTTTTGGGCTGCTACATTTGTTCCCAAAGCAGCGGACTGGATCTGCGTTCATTTTTGGCACCATGATTTGAACTATTTTGGTCCCCATGTCTCTCTGCATACCCTGTTGGCAGTGGCCGGATACATACTACCCTGTGTGCAGCAATAGAAGGGGGTGCCGGCAGCCTGGCAGAGACACATTTATACTGCAGGAGGAAATGGGGAATAACTTAACTGTTCTTCTGTTCAGTTATCCCTGCAGTCTTCTCACTCCCCTCTGTTCCGTTCTCCAGGCTATCGCTAAATCCAATTCCACAGTCCCAGAAACCTCCCACCATACTCAAGAAGGCAGAACAGAGGGGCAAAGTAGCAAGGGCAATATCGCCGCTTTAGCGTCACTTTTTGCCGCTAAAGCGGCAATATTTTTATCGCTCGATCAGCAAGCTGTCGCTAACAGCAGTTAGCGACAGCTTTTAGGCGATAGCGACCGGTTTGGGGCCCGCTTTGCATGTCAGCGATATTTATCGCTAATAACATGCAAAGTGGGCGTACCCAAACTGTTAGCGACTAAAAGCAGTCGCTAACACAGCTATCGTCTATTAGTAAAGCCGGCTTAGTGATAAAAAAAGTCACGCCAAGCGCGAATATCGCTAGAATCTAATGCCTGCTAATAGGATGACTTACCTGTGTATTTAATGGGGGGTGGATTGTCAGGTTAAGCCCCCATTGGCGTTAATGCATGAATATCGCTGGATTTCCAGTGATATTCAATCATTTTGCCGCTATATTTTAGCAGAATGGAGAAAAACGTTACTAATAGCATGTTTTCTCCGCTAACATATCCATCGTTAGGCAGCGATAAATAGAAACGCGCTAAGCACGTTTTGCGATAAATATCACAATTCATTGCTAATATGCCCCAGAATTCCAAGAAGAAAGGCACACTTGCATTGCGGTGCAAAGGGCGCCTGTGTTGGCGCTATGCAGCAAATTGTGCCCCAGCGCAGGGGGAAAGGACAGGACTGCACCTTATTTCATAAATGTGGTTCATTCCTGCCCTTTCACATTCGCGAAGGCAACACATCAATTAACGCCAATTTGAAGCTTTTATTTCTTCTAACCTATAGCACACTTCCAGAAGTGGGAAATGCTTTAAAGTTAGTCTACGCATAATAATTTGCATTAGACGCCTTTGCATTATAGTGCAAATGTTTATGCATGGAGCTCGGCAGTGCCCTATCTCTGGAGATCTGGGGGCATATTATCAAGAAACGGCGTTAATATTATCGGCGCTTTAGCGGCAGAAAACTGCCGCTAAAACGGCGATAATGGGCTTGATAATATGCTCTTGTGAATTCCCATAGAAGCCCAGGTTCTGGTGTTAACCTGGGCTTCTATGGGAATTCTCTACGGCGTATTATCAAGGCCATTATAGCCGTTTTAACTGCAGTTTTCTGCCGCTCAAGCGGCGATAATGTTCACATCGTGCTTGATAATATGCCCCTTGGAGCGTTCCTCCTCTCTCCCTGTCATGTAGCGCAGCAACTGAAGCTGCGGCGCTGTATTGTGTGGCAGATTGGTTAATCTTGGCTAAAGTGCAGCAAAACAAGGTAACGGTACCCCTATTAAGACCAAATTGCTAAAATTACCAAAAAGCTTACAAGTTAAATAAAGGCACCTGTTGTATTAGGGGACCACACATACACCGTACTAAAACTAAACTAAGGTTGCAAAAGCGGAAAACTTTAGTCTTGCGCTGCGTACTCTTATGCAATGTATTTCTTTCCCTGAAGAAAATCGAAGTTTTAAGGTTTTCGCAAAGGAGACTGGATATGCAGGTTTGAAAACAATCCTGCTCATAACGCAGGAACCATTGTATCACTGTACCACGGTGCAAGAGTGCCTGCATAAGCGCTAGGCTGCCTTTAGTGCAGCAGCGCTATAAGAAAGCAGAAGTGTGCATATTTTAGTGGATATGGCCCGTTTCTGCTCGCTGCAGTTCACACGGCACAGCGGGCATTATGTGAATCACTTGTAAACCTGCCCCAGCAGCTCCTTTGAAGGTTTCTCAGCAGCTCTCGAGCGCCAGAGGAAGCGGAGCTGAGAGGCTCTTTTCTGATCGCTTTGGTCATTAATGCTGGCCGACGTTTACGAACATTTTGGCGCAGATTTACAAGCCCCTTGCGCCACTTTTGTGTCAATTTTCCCATGTTAAAAGTGACGCAAAACTGGTGCAAGGGGCTTGTAAATCTGCCCCTTTGTGTCTGGGTTGCGTCACTTTTTTGATGCAGCCTTAAAGCAAAAATGTAGATTGGAATTTACTAACCCACAAAACGTTTTATTTGTGTGGTTTAGTAAGATAATAATGAATGCAATTTTTTGCTGCTTTGCATTGTGGAGGTGTTCCATGGGTGGGCGTTCCCATGCATCCCCTCCCCCCATGGGCCTTATTTATGAAGGCCTTGCGCCACCGGTGCGTCACTTTTAAAATGGGAAAAAGTGACGCACCGACGGCGCAAGGCCTTCATAAATAAGGCCCCATGCATTTTGACGCAAAACCATATTTATTAAATTTGGAAACATTGGTTTGCACCACAATGGTGCACTTACCAGAGACAGGCGTAACAAAGAGAAATATCTACGGGTCATATAAACAAGGGCTGGCGATAAACTTATCGCAGCTTTAGCGTCCGTATTTGGGAGAAAAGCGGCAATAACTTTATCGCTTCATCAGCAAGGACACGCTAGCGCGTGTTTTGCATACTTAGCGCCCGTTCCCAGCACGCCTAACTTTGCATCGCTAATGAGATGCAAATTAGGCGTGTCTCACAAAAGCTCCATGGATAAATATCGCGAAGGCAGCTTTGCGATATTTACAACAATGGCCCGGCTGGCGTAACGATGTAAAAAATCACGCTAGCTGGCCATTATCGCTGAATTTGAACGTCTGGTAATATCCAGACTTATGTATCCATAACGTTGGGGGTGGATTATGGTGATACGACCACAAGGTCGTATCACCAAGACTATCACCGTTTTGAGTGCAACATCGCTGGTTTTCCAGCGATGTTGGCCCCTTTCCCTGGATATCGCTGGAATATTATTTTCCGGGAGTAACGCATTGTTAATAACGCACTAACCGGGCAATACATTTCAGCGATAGACGGCGATAAATATAAAAGCGCTAAGCGTGCTTTGCGATATTTATCGCTGTCTGTTGCTGATATGCCTCTACTACATTTTTCCTTCCCATTTCCTTTTGAAGGCATACTTCCTGCACAAAAACTATTCTGACCTCAATGCAGATCTCCTTGCATAATGGCACAAGGGTGCCAGCATTCACGCTTGGCATCCTACAGTTCACTGGCACTAGAAGTGTACAGAACTGAGCCTTATCTTTGTAAATATGGCACACGTCTGCTCTCTCCAGTTCACACTACACGGTGCAGCCACCTGACTTGCTGCGCTGTGTGAACGTCGTAAATTTGTGCCAGATCCAGATTTACTAAGGTCTTGCATGGTCATTGCGTCAACGCAGCGCACATCCTGAAGTGATATTTACAAAGCCACACAAGGTGCAATTTGCAGTACCTTGCGCGACTTTGTGAAGAAATGAAATGTAACGATGTGGATTGCTCTGCATTGCATTATATTTCAAAGCGATAGGCGTTCGGAGGGGGGTGGGCATGGGTGTTCCTGTGCCTCCTCCCATGGAGTTTGATGCAAACCCAGAATGACTGAAATCAGTAGACCCCGAATTGCACCATAACGGTGTGCCTACTGAGGATGGCGCAGCGAGGAGAAATATTTGTATTTCTTCTTGTTACTTCCCCTTTTTGTGTGTGATTCATTCCACATTACACAAAGAAAGAGGAAATTGCCTCTTAGGAATGTTTTTGTGCAGGATGGTATTTCTTTATGCACAAAAACAATCCTGCCTTACACGCTGGCACCCTTGCACCATGGCCCAAGGGTGTCTTTGAGTTGGCGCTATGCAGCACACAGCACACCAGCCCAAGGAGGGAGAAGGGTGCCATATCATAGTAGATACAGGGCATTTCTGCTCGCTCTGTTTCGCGCAACGCAGTGCAGCACATTCTCTTGCTGCGTTGAGTTGTTTTGATTTAAACGTTCATAAATTTGTCCCAGAATATTTTATTTTCTGACACAATTAAAACAAGTAATAAATAAGAAAAACCAAACACTAGCATCCATCTCTTCTCGTCTCATTGAGATGAAATTGATGTGGTGATGCTATCGTTCCAGATACAGCGTCAGCCTCTTCATTATTACTTCTGTCCATGCGTGACGCATTCTGCAGCACACAGAAGAGCGGAAAATGCCTCTAAGGATTGTGTTTGTGCAGGAAGCTGTCCTTTCCTGCACAAAACAACCCTGCCTGTAATGTGGGCACCCTTGCAAGGCTGTTTTACTTTGGCGTTAGGCTGCATACTTTGTACCAGCACAAGGCGAGAGCAGAAAAGCTCCATCGGGCATATTATCAACAACTAGCGATATTTATCGCTAAATGCGCTTAGCGATATTTTTTTATCGCTGCGCATCGCCAGATTTTATCGCAGAGATAACGTGCTATTAGCAAGGTTTATCTCAAATGCGATAAAATATCCGGCGATAGCGGCTCAATGCGTGAATATTGCTGGAAATCCAGTGATATTCAGGCATCATCGCCACTAGGGTCTTAGCCTAAATATCCACCTCCCATTGGATATACAGGCTAAGAAGTGGTCTGAGCAGGCCTTAGGTTTTGGCGATATTCGCGCTTAGTGCAAATTTTTTTATCGCTTCGCCTCCATTGATAATAGGCGATAGCAATGTTATCGACTTCTTTCAGTTGGTAACAGGTTGGGTACGCTCACTTTGCATGTAATTACTAATATATATTGCTGACATGCAAAGCGGGCCCCAAACCGCTCGCTATCGCCTCAAAGCTGTCGCTAACTGCTGTTAGCGACAGTTTGCTAATAGGGCGATAAAATTATCGCCGCTTACGCGGGAAAAAGTCCTGCTAAAGCGGCGATAATGCCCTTGATAATATGCACCCATATCTTTGAAAATAAGGAGCATTTCTGTTCTCCCTTTTAGGCAACGCAGCACAGCAACATTGCTTGCAGCCCTGCATTGCGTTAAGGCGTTGTGTGAAGGTTTAGTAAATGTACCTCTTTGTTCAAAGTTAACATGTATGTAGAGTGCTGCAAAGGTTCTCCTACTGCTGACTAGGGATGGGCGGAACTTGTGGAATTTGACTCCGTGGAATTCCATGGAGTTACATAAAAGCTCAGCGAGATTTGGATATTTTGGATATTTGGAGGGGTATTTATAAAGCGCTGCGTTCGCTCCGAAAGGAGCATCATGGCACTGAGTAATCCTTGAGGCCAGGTCGCAGAGGGTAAGGGGGGAGGCTAAATGGAAGCTTTGGACCATTCGTCGGGGAGATTGAAAATCCATGTTTTGAGAAGTTTTCTAAACGGTTTCTCGAGAGTCTGATGTCTTAGGTGTCTGGGCATGCTGTTCCAGGCTTTTATAGCCAGGGAGCTTAGGGTTTTACCTCCTTTAGACTTCAGGTTAAACCTGGTAGAGACCATGAGATTTTCTTGGGCAGAGCGGAGGGAACGACTCGGGTTGTAGTGTGGGAAGCGTCTAGTGAGGTAAACAGGGCCTGTTTTGTTGTAGGCCCGAAAGGCAATGATGAGAATTTTGAAAAGTATTCTCTTGTGCAGGGGGAGCCAGTGCAAGGTCTTAAGGGCTGCAGAGATTGAAGATTTGCGAGGTAATTTTAAGACCAGCCGGGCAGCAGTATGTAGAACACTTTGGAGTTTGGAGAGGGTGGACTTCTTGGTCCCTGCCAGGAGGCCGTTGCAGTAGTCCACGCGCGAAAGAATGAGGGCTACTGTTACCGTTTTTCTAGAATCTAAGGGGAGAAAGTCAAAAAACTTTCTGAGGGATTTGATTATGCCGAAGCATCTGCCGGCCACGGTCGTGGCATGATGGTCAAATGAAAGATCAGAGTCGAAGAATACCCCGAAGTTTCTAGCAGTAGAGACGGTCTGGGGGGGGCGGCAGAATTTTCAGGCCACCAGAGAGCAGGACAGAAAGAGGCGTTCTTTCCGATGGGGAGGATCTCTGTTTTATTTGAGTTACAGCGGAAGTGGTTGGAGTCCATCCATTGGAATACAGCAGTTAGGCAATGTTTAAGATTGAGCTCTGCAATGTTGGAGTTGTCGTCTAGGGGGATGATCAACTGAGTATCATCGGCGTATGAGGTGACAGTTATGCCGAATGATTCAATCAGGGTGAGGAGAGGGATGAGATAAACATTGAAAAGAAGGGGACTAAGGATGGACCCTTGGGGCACTCCGGAGGAGACTGTTTTCTCTTTAGATTGAAAGGGGCCCAGGGCAACAATTTGGGACCTGTCACAGAGAAACGATCTGAACCATGATAGGGCTGAGTCCGAGATTCCAATATCCCTTAATCTGTCGATCAGAATGGAATGGGATATGGTGTCGAATGCTGCCGTGAGGTCAAGAAGGATCAGAATGGCCTTCTTCCTTTGATCTTGCAGCGTTTTGATGGTGTCGGTCAGTTCAATTAAAGCAGTTTTGGTTGAATGTTTAGGCCGAAACCCGGATTGTTGAGGGTGAAGTAAGTTGTGGGTTTCCAGAAAGGATTTGAGTTCTTTATGGACTAACTGTTCTGTTATTTTTCCCAGAGCGGGGAGAAGGGTGATAGGACGGAGATTGGTCAAGTCCACTGGGGATTTATTAGCTTTTTTCATAAGCGGTTTGACAACCCCCCTTTTCCATAAGCGAGGAACAGATCCAGAACTGAGAGACAGGTTGATAATGTCATTGATGATGGGGTTTATCTCATCAATGATTTGATGGAGGATCTTGGGAGGGCATGGGTCGGAAGGGGAGCCGGATTTGCACGAGAGAATGGCATCTCTGGTTTGGGCCAGGGTGACCGGGGTGAAGTTTTTGAGACTGTGAGCTGTCGAGCAAGGTTGATCTGGATTGGGAAGTCCATAGAGCGTTTGAGGAGGGGGGAAGCTCTTTTGGATAGCGGTAATTTTTTCATCAAAGTATTCCGAGATCTTGTCGCATAGCTCTTGGGAAGGGGGAATTTCAGGTTGGAGGGTTTTGGGATGGGTGAAGGTCTTTACTATTGTGAATAGTGTTTTTTGTTTTTGGCTGGCTTCATTGATGGCTTTTACGTAGAACGCCCTCTTGGCCGATTTGATGGCAGAGAGATAGTTTTTCCTCTGGAGGATATAGTCACGGCGGTCGTCGTTGCCATAGGTTTGACACCATTTACGCTCGGCTTTCCTGCAGATTAGATGTGCGGAGGCTAAGTCAGGTGTGAACCAGGGAGCGTTGTTTTTAGTTTTTTTCTGTATTCTGTCATGGCGGTTGGTGGGGCTCCGTTTGATAATTTCTTGTGAGAGCCAGTTATGGAAGAGGTCGGCATCACCTTCGATGTTACCAGATAGAGGGGGGGAGTGGGCTTGGGAAATGGGATTGATATTGAGGTTTTGTTGGACGGTTTTCCAATTGGTAGAGTGACCACGATGAGAATTGAATTTATTGACAAATGGAGGGCAGCTGCTGGAGATGTGGAATGGGATCAGGCTGTGATCAGTCCATATATGGGGCAAGGGGGGCAAGATGGTGAGAGAAGGGAAATTAGTGCAGACACCATCTAAGGTATGACCTAGTGAGTGGGTAGGCAACGTGACAATTTGTTGTAGTTGGAAAATTTCAAGTGTTTGAAGAAAATTTCTCGTTTGAGGATCGAGGGGGGACTCAAGAGGCAGATTAAAGTCTCCTAGAAGGGTGAAATGTGGGTAACGAAGTAAGAAGTGGCCCAGAGCATCGTTAAGGGAGTCGAGAAATTTAGAGGCGTTGCCGGGAGGGCGGTAAATCAGACCTCCTGATAGGGAAAGGGATTGGCTGAGTTTGATGGAAAAACCCATTCCCTCTGAGTTGGTAAGTGGGTCAAGGCAGAAGGTGTGACAGTTAAAAGTGTTCTTCAAAATAATTGCGACACCTCCTCCTCTTCCTTTCAATCTGTCCTGTCTGTAGAAGGAGTAACCCTGGGGGAGAGCTACGGCTATGTCAGGGTTGCTGTCTTCTGTGAGCCAAGTTTCAGTGATCATGAGACAATCAAAGTCATGTTCTATGATGAGGTCATGAATATCTTGGCTATGTTTGCACATAGACCGGGCATTTATCAGGCCACATTTGAAGAATGGTAGCTGGTTCTTGGGGGGAATTGGCTGGTCGGGATCGATGGTAGGTGTCCAGCAGCATTTGGGGCAGCTGGGAGAACCGACTACCTTAGAAAGGTCAAGTTTGTAGGAACAGCAGGAAGAACCTCGGAGTCGGAGGAGGTCGATAGGGGTGTACCTAATAAGTGGAGGGATTAGGGCAGGGTTTCCTGCGCCTGGCGTGGTCTTGGCGCGGACGGGCGCAGACGGGCTTGCCTTAGGCGCGGCTTCGGCGCGCAAACGGCGCTCCCGCTGCGCTCGTCCGCTGCGCTTCCTATGCATGCACATATTTAAAGAGAGGGGGGCGTGGCCTAAAAGGGGCGTGGCCAGCGCGCACGCCTGGGCTGATGGCGGCCGCTGGAAGAAGAAGAAAGCGCGAACAGCGTTAAGATCGGCTGTGCGCTAACAAAGTTTAAACAGAGGCGCTTAGAACACAAGCAATGGGTAAGTGACACCACACAAGATAAAAGCAGTTTTTAAAATCAACTTTTCAGATATTAGCGAGAATAGTACCTCCAGCTCCCGGCTACTTTGCCTCAGGACTGGGAAAAGGAAACTGTCAGGCGCTTGTTCTGCAGCGTATTAGTAGTCAGGGCAGGGGGCGTGGCCTAAAAGGGGCGTGGCCAGCGCGCACGCCTGGGCTGATGGCGGCCGCTGGAAGAAGAAGAAAGCGCGAACAGCGTTAAGATCGGCTGTGCGCTAACAAAGTTTAAACAGAGGCGCTTAGAACACAAGCAATGGGTAAGTGACACCACACAAGATAAAAGCAGTTTTTAAAATCAACTTTTCAGATATTAGCGAGAATAGTACCTCCAGCTCCCGGCTACTTTGCCTCAGGACTGGGAAAAGGAAACTGTCAGGCGCTTGTTCTGCAGCGTATTAGTAGTCAGGGCAGGGGGCGTGGCCTAAAAGGGGCGTGGCCAGCGCGCACGCCTGGGCTGATGGCGGCCGCTGGAAGAAGAAGAAAGCGCGAACAGCGTTAAGATCGGCTGTGCGCTAACAAAGTTTAAACAGAGGCGCTTAGAACACAAGCAATGGGTAAGTGACACCACACAAGATAAAAGCAGTTTTTAAAATCAACTTTTCAGATATTAGCGAGAATAGTACCTCCAGCTCCCGGCTACTTTGCCTCAGGACTGGGAAAAGGAAACTGTCAGGCGCTTGTTCTGCAGCGTATTAGTAGTCAGGGCAGGGGGCGTGGCCTAAAAGGGGCGTGGCCAGCGCGCACGCCTGGGCTGATGGCGGCCGCTGGAAGAAGAAGAAAGCGCGAACAGCGTTAAGATCGGCTGTGCGCTAACAAAGTTTAAACAGAGGCGCTTAGAACACAAGCAATGGGTAAGTGACACCACACAAGATAAAAGCAGTTTTTAAAATCAACTTTTCAGATATTAGCGAGAATAGTACCTCCAGCTCCCGGCTACTTTGCCTCAGGACTGGGAAAAGGAAACTGTCAGGCGCTTGTTCTGCAGCGTATTAGTAGTCAGGGCAGGGGGCGTGGCCTAAAAGGGGCGTGGCCAGCGCGCACGCCTGGGCTGATGGCGGCCGCTGGAAGAAGAAGAAAGCGCGAACAGCGTTAAGATCGGCTGTGCGCTAACAAAGTTTAAACAGAGGCGCTTAGAACACAAGCAATGGGTAAGTGACACCACACAAGATAAAAGCAGTTTTTAAAATCAACTTTTCAGATATTAGCGAGAATAGTACCTCCAGCTCCCGGCTACTTTGCCTCAGGACTGGGAAAAGGAAACTGTCAGGCGCTTGTTCTGCAGCGTATTAGTAGTCAGGGCAGGGGGCGTGGCCTAAAAGGGGCGTGGCCAGCGCGCACGCCTGGGCTGATGGCGGCCGCTGGAAGAAGAAGAAAGCGCGAACAGCGTTAAGATCGGCTGTGCGCTAACAAAGTTTAAACAGAGGCGCTTAGAACACAAGCAATGGGTAAGTGACACCACACAAGATAAAAGCAGTTTTTAAAATCAACTTTTCAGATATTAGCGAGAATAGTACCTCCAGCTCCCGGCTACTTTGCCTCAGGACTGGGAAAAGGAAACTGTCAGGCGCTTGTTCTGCAGCGTATTAGTAGTCAGGGCAGGGGGCGTGGCCTAAAAGGGGCGTGGCCAGCGCGCACGCCTGGGCTGATGGCGGCCGCTGGAAGAAGAAGAAAGCGCGAACAGCGTTAAGATCGGCTGTGCGCTAACAAAGTTTAAACAGAGGCGCTTAGAACACAAGCAATGGGTAAGTGACACCACACAAGATAAAAGCAGTTTTTAAAATCAACTTTTCAGATATTAGCGAGAATAGTACCTCCAGCTCCCGGCTACTTTGCCTCAGGACTGGGAAAAGGAAACTGTCAGGCGCTTGTTCTGCAGCGTATTAGTAGTCAGGGCAGGGGGCGTGGCCTAAAAGGGGCGTGGCCAGCGCGCACGCCTGGGCTGATGGCGGCCGCTGGAAGAAGAAGAAAGCGCGAACAGCGTTAAGATCGGCTGTGTGCTAACAAAGTTTAAACAGAGGCGCTTAGAACACAAGCAATGGGTAAGTGACACCACACAAGATAAAAGCAGTTTTCAAAAACAACTTTTCAGATATTAGCGAAAATAGTACCTCCAGCTCCCGGCTACTTTGCCTCAGGACTGGGAAAAGGAAACTGTCAGGCGCTTGTTCTGCAGCGTATTAGTAGTCAGGGCAGGGGGCGTGGCCTAAAAGGGGCGTGGCCAGCGCGCACGCCTGGGCTGATGGCGGCCGCTGGAAGAAGAAGAAAGCGCGAACAGCGTTAAGATCGGCTGTGCGCTAACAAAGTTTAAACAGAGGCGCTTAGAACACAAGCAATGGGTAAGTGACACCACACAAGATCCAGCCCTGATCTGGCTGTCCTCCTTCCTGAGGGACCGCACCCAGGCGGTTCGGCTAGGAGACCTCACGACCACTTCACTCCCTGTCACCTGTGGTGTTCCCCAGGGTTCCTCTCTTTCCCCTCTACTCTTCAATCTGTACATCTCTTCTCTTAGTTTTGCTCTTCAGCAGCTGGAGGTCACAGTGTACAATTACGCCGATGACCTCCAGCTCATCTTTGATCTGTCCTCTTCTTCCCTCTCTGTTTCTAACTTCCAGTCTTCTATGACATTTATCAGGGATTGGATGAACCACAACCATCTCAAATTGAACCCGGATAAAACCGAGTTGGTTCTCACCGGTGGTTCTTCCAGTCCCTGGAATTCTCTCTTTTGGCCCCCCACTCTTGGTCCCCCCCCCCCACCCCCTCAACTTCGGTCAAAACACTGGGTGTTAAAGTGAACAACCAGCTCACCCTTCATTCACAAATCAGCTCTGTAGTTTCCTCCTGTTTCCTCACTCTCCGCACTATCCGCACTGTCTCCCGTTTTTTTTCCCCTCAGGCACTCAAGCAGATCATGGCCGCACTGGTGATATCGCGGCTGGATTATGCCAATGCCCTTTACAACGGCATTCCGGCATACAGCATGCGGAGGCTCCAGATGGTCCAGAACCAGGCGGCCCGGCTGGTTTTTGGTCTCCCGCGATATCATCACTCTACACCGCTCCTTAGGGAGCTTCATTGGCTTCCCGTCAAGGAACGCTCCCTCTTTAAGACCGGCTGCATGGTCTTCCAGGCCCGCCAGGGCACTGCCCCTGCCTTTATTTCCTCGCTAATAAAAGAATATGTTCCCACCAGAGAGCTCCGCTCTTCCTCCAAATCTCTCCTCCAAATCCCACGTTTCAAACGGAAAAAATGGGGCGGAACCAACTTTTCTACCTTAGCCCCTACATTTTGGAACTCCCTTCCTGATCACCTTCGCTTTGCCACCCACTATCTCTCTTTTCGGAAAGATCTTAAAACGTTTTTTTTTAAGCAGGCCTTCCCCGTGTAATCTTCTTTTTTTTTCTTGACAGGTTGACTTTGCCTCTGTTGCCGACTCCCATACTAGCGCCAAGAAACCGTACGGTGCACGCTGCGCTTTATAAATGTTTTAAATTAGAAATTAAATTAGAAATTAGAAGATAAAAGCAGTTTTTAAAATCAACTTTTCAGATATTAGCGAGAATAGTACCTCCAGCTCCCGGCTACTTTGCCTCAGGACTGGCAAAAGGAAACTGTCAGGCGCTTGTTCTGCAGCGTATTAGTAGTCAGGGCCGGGGGGCGTGGCCTAAAAGGGGCGTGGCCAGCGCGCACGCCTGGGCTGATGGCGGCCGCTGGAAGAAGAAGAAAGCGCGAACAGCGTTAAGATCGGCTGTGCGCTAACAAAGTTTAAACAGAGGCGCTTAGAACACAAGCAATGGGTAAGTGACACCACACAAGATAAAAGCAGTTTTTAAAATCAACTTTTCAGATATTAGCGAGAATAGTACCTCCAGCTCCCGGCTACTTTGCCTCAGGACTGGGAAAAGGAAACTGTCAGGCGCTTGTTCTGCAGCGTATTAGTAGTCAGGGCAGGGGGCGTGGCCTAAAAGGGGCGTGGCCAGCGCGCACGCCTGGGCTGATGGCGGCCGCTGGAAGAAGAAGAAAGCGCGAACAGCGTTAAGATCGGCTGTGCGCTAACAAAGTTTAAACAGAGGCGCTTAGAACACAAGCAATGGGTAAGTGACACCACACAAGATAAAAGCAGTTTTTAAAATCAACTTTTCAGATATTAGCGAGAATAGTACCTCCAGCTCCCGGCTACTTTGCCTCAGGACTGGGAAAAGGAAACTGTCAGGCGCTTGTTCTGCAGCGTATTAGTAGTCAGGGCAGGGGGCGTGGCCTAAAAGGGGCGTGGCCAGCGCGCACGCCTGGGCTGATGGCGGCCGCTGGAAGAAGAAGAAAGCGCGAACAGCGTTAAGATCGGCTGTGTGCTAACAAAGTTTAAACAGAGGCGCTTAGAACACAAGCAATGGGTAAGTGACACCACACAAGATAAAAGCAGTTTTTAAAAACAACTTTTCAGATATTAGCGAAAATAGTACCTCCAGCTCCCGGCTACTTTGCCTCAGGACTGGGAAAAGGAAACTGTCAGGCGCTTGTTCTGCAGCGTATTAGTAGTCAGGGCAGGGGGCGTGGCCTAAAAGGGGCGTGGCCAGCGCGCACGCCTGGGCTGATGGCGGTCTCTGGAAGAAGAAGAAAGCGCGAACAGCGTTAAGATCGGCTGTGCGCTAACAAAGTTTAAACAGAGGCGCTTAGAACACAAGCAATGGGTAAGTGACACCACACAAGATAAAAGCAGTTTTTAAAATCAACTTTTCAGATATTAGCGAGAATAGTACCTCCAGCTCCCGGCTACTTTGCCTCAGGACTGGGAAAAGGAAACTGTCAGGCGCTTGTTCTGCAGCGTATTAGTAGTCAGGGCAGGGGGCGTGGCCTAAAAGGGGCGTGGCCAGCGCGCACGCCTGGGCTGATGGCGGCCGCTGGAAGAAGAAGAAAGCGCGAACAGCGTTAAGATCGGCTGTGCGCTAACAAAGTTTAAACAGAGGCGCTTAGAACACAAGCAATGGGTAAGTGACATCACACAAGATAAAAGCAGTTTTTAAAATCAACTTTTCAGATATTAGCGAGAATAGTACCTCCAGCTCCCGGCTACTTTGCCTCAGGACTGGGAAAAGGAAACTGTCAGGCGCTTGTTCTGCAGCGTATTAGTAGTCAGGGCAGGGGGCGTGGCCTAAAAGGGGCGTGGCCAGCGCGCACGCCTGGGCTGATGGCGGCCGCTGGAAGAAGAAGAAAGCGCGAACAGCGTTAAGATCGGCTGTGCGCTAACAAAGTTTAAACAGAGGCGCTTAGAACACAAGCAATGGGTAAGTGACACCACACAAGATAAAAGCAGTTTTTAAAATCAACTTTTCAGATATTAGCGAGAATAGTACCTCCAGCTCCCGGCTACTTTGCCTCAGGACTGGGAAAAGGAAACTGTCAGGCGCTTGTTCTGCAGCGTATTAGTAGTCAGGACAGGGGGCGTGGCCTAAAAGGGGCGTGGCCAGCGCGCACGCCTGGGCTGATGGCGGCCGCTGGAAGAAGAAGAAAGCGCGAACAGCGTTAAGATCGGCTGTGCGCTAACAAAGTTTAAACAGAGGCGCTTAGAACACAAGCAATGGGTAAGTGACACCACACAAGATAAAAGCAGTTTTTAAAATCAACTTTTCAGATATTAGCGAGAATAGTACCTCCAGCTCCCGGCTACTTTGCCTCAGGACTGGGAAAAGGAAACTGTCAGGCGCTTGTTCTGCAGCGTATTAGTAGTCAGGGCAGGGGGCGTGGCCTAAAAGGGGCGTGGCCAGCGCGCACGCCTGGGCTGATGGCGGCCGCTGGAAGAAGAAGAAAGCGCGAACAGCGTTAAGATCGGCTGTGCGCTAACAAAGTTTAAACAGAGGCGCTTAGAACACAAGCAATGGGTAAGTGACACCACACAAGATAAAAGCAGTTTTTAAAATCAACTTTTCAGATATTAGCGAGAATAGTACCTCCAGCTCCCGGCTACTTTGCCTCAGGACTGGGAAAAGGAAACTGTCAGGCGCTTGTTCTGCAGCGTATTAGTAGTCAGGGCAGGGGGCGTGGCCTAAAAGGGGCGTGGCCAGCGCGCACGCCTGGGCTGATGGCGGCCGCTGGAAGAAGAAGAAAGCGCGAACAGCGTTAAGATCGGCTGTGCGCTAACAAAGTTTAAACAGAGGCGCTTAGAACACAAGCAATGGGTAAGTGACACCACACAAGATAAAAGCAGTTTTTAAAATCAACTTTTCAGATATTAGCGAGAATAGTACCTCCAGCTCCCGGCTACTTTGCCTCAGGACTGGGAAAAGGAAACTGAGATTCCGATGAGTTCCGCCAATTGGAAGAAATGAGCAGGACGGGCTGCTTCCCATGTAATTTAGTGCTGGAGGTGCGAGTAGTGCTGAAAAATCAGCTGGATGTCACCACGTGCAGCACAAGAATGTGTGGCTAATGAAGATGATTTTACTGCTGCTCTAGTAGAAAATCAATTCAAGATTCAGTAAATCTACTCGAGAAGCAGCGCTCTGAACACAGCAGCCTCTGTTAAAAAATCGCGCTTGCAGACGCCAGACTCTCGCATTTCTGGAGCCTCAAAGGAAAGAAATTCCACCATGCAGCGATTGGGGAAATTTTGCTGGATTCTTCAGGGACTTCTAGTAACGACCTGTGGTACTGCACTTTGCGTTGCTGACCCCACAGGGACATTTACAGCCTGCGGTACTGCACCTTGTGCTGCTGACTCTACAGGTACATCTAGTAACAACCTGGGGTACTGCACCTTGTGCTGCTGCCTCTACAGCAGCGTTCTTCAATCTGTGGGGCGCGCCCCCCTGGGGGGGGCGCAACACCATCCCAGGGGAGGCGCGCTCTGCACAGTAAAATCCTACCTTTGTCTATCCTGTACTGTACTACAATCGAAAGTTACAGCACTCCGGAGCAGCAGCAGCAAATCAGCAGATCGGAACGTCACCACTGACGTTCCACCAATGATGGGACAGCAGCAGAGATTGCAGGAAGTTCCGCGAAATTCGCGTGCATAAAGTTCCTGCATTCCACTGCTAGCTGCCTTTTCTTCTTTGTTTCCTGGGTTTTACCATCGCCTGGCTATGAAGGACTTGGCTGAAATTAAATCTACATCCGGTAAGAGGGCTTTTTGGAAGGGAGGTAGGGGGCGGGTTGGAGAGGAATTGGCCGAGGCTTTGACAGTAACGGAGGATTGGAGGTAGGAGGAGGGAGGGGAAATCGATGGCGCACGACATACTCATTCTTTTTGTAATTCCACGAGCGTCCCAGAGCAGTCTAATCATCTTCCAGATCGTATTATTTAGACTAGCAAAGCTTGATTCCAATAAAACTACCAAAGTCACAGAAGGAGAAATAACTTTTCAGAACCAGAACCCAGCCCTTGCTCAAACTGCTCCAACAATCTCTTTTCAAATGAACTTGTTCATTCCTAATGCTTTAGCTGCAGTGGGAGGCAAGGAGTCTCCTTTGCTAAAACCGAAAGCGAAGGAACAGAGAGTCCACTGTGGACTGTCTTTTCCTTTGTGTTTAGTTTCACAGCAGAGGAGACTCCTTGCCTTCCAATGCAGCAGAATCATTTCAGCCTTAGGAATGTAACCCCCTCCTCTTCCCAGAAAAGAGACCACGGGCCTCATTTATGAAAGCCTTGCGCCACCGATGCGTCAGTTTTTCCCATGTTAAAAGTGACGCACCGGCGGCGCAAGGCCTTCATAAATAAGGCCCCACATTTCTTTTAAAATGACACAGGCAGGCGCACGTCCACAGCAGGCTAAAATGGGTTCAAGTTGCCAAAAGAAAATGCCATGTATAGTTTAAAGAGCCTGCAAATTGCTTGTGCTTGTCTTGACACTAAATACAGGTTATAAATAAAGATGTTTGTATTAATTTGTAATATGACTTTTCTGTCTTTGTTCCCTTTAATTATCAGTCAAGGATCATTCAGACAGCCCTATAACAAAATTAAAAGTTTTTTCTATTTATATTTGCTGTTCAAAGTACGCAATGATGAGTACTGAAAATACAGCTTTAGGTGGCTGCTTATTTGTGTACCCTACGCCGCTATCCATAACATGCTGAGTTACCGCAAGTGTCTGGGAATGCACCCTGCGTTCAGACAACTCTCTCCTCATTCTCGCCCTTCACTTTCAAGCTCACCCTGCCCTCACAGCGATCACAATGCACTCACTTTGATCATCATGCACTCACAGCATTCACCAGCTTGACCTGCACTCACAGCATCCACCAGCTCACAGTGCACTTGCGCAGTTCGCCCTGTACCTCACCCTGCAGTCACACGCGCACACTACTCAACCTGCACTCATGTGACACTTCACTCACCTGTCTCCCTCACTGCTCAATCTGCAGTGTCACTCAAGCAAGCCCATCACTAACCATACATTCATTCTTCGCACTCTGCACTTACATCCGCACCTCAATTCATCTGGTCACCTCACTCACTCTGCAGTCACTCCTCTTACTTCACTCTCACACTGATGCATCGCTCACTGTGCACTTTGATGCACACTCCTGCCACCCAATCAGCGCAGAGGGATAATGTGCCTGCTACAAAGAACGTGTACCATGAAGCTCAAAGAACTGAGGGGCATATTACCAACAACTAGCGATAATTATCGCTATGTTGGCTTAGCGGCAATATTTTTATCGCCGTGCTGCGGCGATTTTTATCGCTTAGGAACCTTGCTATTATCAAGGTTTATCTCCTAAGCGATAAAAATCGGCCGAAATGCATGAATATCGCTGAAAAGTCAGTGATATTCATGCATTACCGAGCTAATGCTCTTAGCCATGTTATCCACCTACCATTGGATAACATGGCTAAGAACTGCTATGGGGCAGGTGTTAGCTTTTGGAGATATTCGCGCTTAGCGCGAATATCTCCAAAAGTTGGTAATAGGAGATAGCGGTGTTAGACTGTTTCCAGTCGCTAACATCTTGGCACGCCCACTTTGCATGTCATTAGTGATAAATTTCACAGACATGCAAAGCGGGGGCCAAGATGGTCGCTATCTCCTACTAGCTGTCGCTAACTGGTGTTAGCGACAGCTAGGTAATAGGGAGATAATTTTATCTCCGCTTTCTTGGCTTTTAAAGCCAAAAAAGCAGAGATAAACCCCCTTGATAATACGCCCCTGAGTCTGAATAAGCTATTAGTAGGGCTTAAAAATGTAAGCGGCATATTACCAACAACTAGCGATTATTATCGCTATGTTGGTTTAGTGGCGATATTTTGATCGCCGAGCTGCGGCGATTTTATCGCTTAGGAACCTTGCTATTATCAAGGTATATCTCCTAAGCGATAAAAATCGGCCGAAATGCATGAATATCGCTGAAAAGTCAGCCATATTCATGCATTACCGAGCTAATGCTCTTAGCCATGTTATCCACCTACCATTGGATAACATGGCTAAGAACTGCTCAGGGGCAGGTGTTAGCTTTTGGAGATATTCGCGCTTAGCGCGAATATCTCCAAAAGTTGGTAATACGAGATAGCGATGTTAGCAACTGTTTCCAGTCGTTAACATCTTGGCACGCCCACTTTGCATGTCATTAGTGATAAAGATCACTGACATGCAAAGCGGGGCCCAAGATGGTCGCTATCCCCTACTAGCTGTCGCTAACTGGTGTTAGCGACAGCTAGGTAATAGGGAGATAATTTTATCTCCGCTTTCTTGACTTTTAAAGACAAAAAAGCGGAGATAAACCCCCTTGATAATATGCCCCTAAATGTGTATCAGAAAGGTGCTATAGAGAATGAGGTGCACTGTTGGTGAGTGGTAGTGATGGAATTCATAGAGAAGGAGGAAATGGGGGAGTGGGTGCCAAAAATACTATTGCACTGTGTGCGACCAGTGCTATGGCCATACCTGGCTGAGAGTGTTAGCCCCCCGCATATTTCAAGGGGCCCCTTGATAGAGACAGCTCTGTTGTTTTTGCCCTGATGGCCTGGAATAATTTCCAAACAGATTCTTGTAAATACCGTTTTTTTCCCATTTCTTTTGAATGTGATTGATATGGGAGAGCCTTACTATTTACAGAGAAATGTGTTTGTTTCATGCAACCATAAAAAAGTTTTTTTACATCAAAACGGGCCCTCACAAATGAGAAATTGGAGTATTTCACATATATTATTCGCTGTAAAATTAGTGGATGTGGAGCACAGCTTGAGAATGGCAATAGAGAAAATCCATCCACGGATTGACCGTCTCTGTGGCGAAAAATAGGCACACCTGTCACATTAATGTTGGTGGTGTTATTATCAATCTAGGGGGCATATTACCAAGCAATAGCGATAATTATCGCTATTGCTTGGTTAGAGACAAAATTTTACCGCTGAGCTGCGGCCATTTTTATTGCAGATAAACCTTGGTATTACCAAGGTTTATCGCAAATGCGATAAAAAACGGCACAATGCATGAATATCGCTGAAAAGTCAGCGATATTCATGCATTACCGAGCTAATGCTCTTAGCCATGTTATCCACCTCCCATTGGATAACATGGCTAAGAACTGCTCAGGGCAGGTGTTAGGTTTTGTAGATATTCGCGCTTAACGCGAATATCTCCAACATTTGGTAATAGGGGATAGCGATGTTAGCGACTGTTTCCAGTCGCTAACATCTTGGCACGCCCACTTTGCATATTATTAGTGATAAATATCACTGACATGCAAAGTGGGGCCCAAGATGGTCGCTATCTCCTACTAGCTGTCGCTAACTGGTGTTAGCGACAGCTAGGTAATAGGGAGATAATTTTATCTCCGCTTTCTTGGCTTTTAAAGCCAAAAAAAGCGGCGATAAACCCCCTTGATAATATGCCCCTCGGTCTTGTGTAAAATAAAGCATCCTTGTAAAAACAATTTGCACACATTTTATCTTGGAAAATAGGGGCATATTATCAAGGGGGTTTATCTCCGTTTTTTGGCTTTAAAAGCCAAGAAAGCGGAGATAAAATTATCTCCCTATTACCAAGCTGTCGCTAACACCAGTTAGCGACAGCTAGTAGGACATAGCGACCATCTTGGGCCCCACTTTGCATGTCAGTGATATTTATCACTAATGACATGCAAAGTGGGCGTGCCAAGATGTTAGCGACTGGAAACAGTCGCTAACATCGCTATCTCCTATTATCAACTTTTGGAGATATTCACGCTAAGCGCGAATATCTCCAAAAGCTAACACCTGCCCCTGAGCAGTTCTTAGCCATGTTATCCAATGGGAGGTGGATAACATGGCTAAGAGCATTAGCTCGATAATGCATGAATATCGCTGACTTTTCAGCGATATTCATGCATTTCGGCCGATTTTTATCGCTTAGGAGATAAACCTTGATAATAGCAAGAGGGCATATTATCAAGGGGGTTTATCTCCGATTTTTTGGCTTTAAAGGCCAAGAAAGCAGAGATAAAAGTATCTCCCTATTACCTAGCTGTTGCTAACACCAGTTAGCGACAGCTAGTAGGAGATAGCGACCATCTTGGGCCCCGCTTTGCATGTCAGTGAAATTTATCACTAATGACATGCAAAGTGGGCGTGCCAAGATGTTAGCGACTGGAAACAGTCGCTAACATCGCTATCTCCTATTATCAACTTTTAGAGATATTCACGCTAAGCGCGAATATCTCCAAAAGCTAACACCTGCCCCTTAGCAGTTCTTAGCCATGTTATCCAATGGTAGGTGGATAACATGGCTAAGAGCATTAGCTCGGTAATGCATGAATATCGCTGACTTTTCAGCGATATTCATGCATTTTGGCTGATTTTTATCGCTTAGGAGATAAACCTTGATAATAGCAAGGTTCCTAAGCGATAAAAATCGCCGCAGCACGCCGATAAAAATATTGCCGCTAAGCCAACATAGCGATAATTATCGCTAGTTGTTGGTAATATGCCCCAAGGTTCCTAAGCGATAAAAATAGGCGATGCTTTGCGATACTTAGCGATTAAAAAAATTTCTCTAACCCTACTTAGCGATAAATATCGCTATTTGTTGATAATATGCCCCATAGTCATTTAACCAATCCCACTCAAAAACCTGTAGTTTACTAGACACTCTTATTGTGTTGAACATTGGTTGTCAGATATGGCCCGGGATATGCGTGTAGCGGTCGAATATGTAGTGTGCCAGATTCCAGAAATTTCTGTCAGGTGGTGGGGGGGCCCGACATCTAAAAAAATTCAGATGGGGGGGCTCAACCTACTAAAGTTTGAAGACCTCTGCTCTACATGGACATCTAGTAACAACCTGCGCTACTGCACCTCGTGCTGCTGACTCTACAGGGACATCTAGTAACAACCTGCGCTACTGCACCGTGTGCTGCTGACTCTACAGGGACATCTAGTAACAACCTGCGCTACTGCACCTTACGCTGCTGACTCCACAGGGACATCTAGAAACAACCTGGGGTACTGCACCGTGTGCTACTAATTATACAGGGACATTTAGTAACAACCTGCGGTACTGCACCTTGTGCTGCTGGCTCTATGGGGACATCTAGTAACAACCTGGGGTACTGCACCGTGTGCTGCTGACTGTACAGGGACATCTAGGAACAACCTGCCGTACTGTTCCTTGTGCTGCCGACTCTACAGGATTAAGGATAATGGGGCTACCCGGTGTCTCTCATAACCTGGGTATTGGTAATATAGAAAACAATTGGTTTTGTCCGGCGATGCAATTGCTGTGTTAGCTGTATTAAATAAAAGTGATATTTTTATTTACTACAGCTAACACACTCTACAGGGACATCTTGTAAGAATCTACAGTACTGCACCGTGTGCTGCTGACTCTACATGGACATCTAGTAACAACCTGCGGTACAGCACCTTGTGCTGCTGACTACAAGGACATCTGGCAGCGCCCCTGCTTTTGCATCCCACTTCTGCTGACTCCCTTTGCCTCCTTTCCATTGGTTCCCTTGTCGCTTCGTACTTTCCTTTTACACCTTGCCTTCTACGAGGGTGAGTAACCTCTGCAGAATCTCCAGGAGAAAGATGTGCCCTTGCAGGTACCTGCGGTTAAATGCCATCCGTCCCCAGGACAAAATTCCTCTAAATTTACATCTGGGATGCACCCAGTGTCCCACTCCACTGTCCAGTAACTTCCCTGCATTCCTCTATACTTGTCATCACCCCTGCCCAGTCCGGGCTCTGCTCCATGGGGGGTGGCGGTGGCCTCAACTAAGGCCCTTGGTCTAGTCATGTCCCCACCCCTTTGGGAAGGAGGGCTAATCCAAGGGTCATAGCAGTGGCACCTACCACCTATCCACCCTACCGGATACCACAAAATCAGCTCACACCAATTTTGCATTTATAGAAGAATTGAGGCCACAGTTTATTAGGCAATTTTCAATTTACAAGTGATCATTTATCCACCATTTTCTTTATTCAATAAATACTGTGCCCTCCTTACCATACCTACAAGCACTGTGCCCTATATTCAGTGCCGGCCAGTCTGCCCAGGTGACCTGTCACCTTGGTTGTAACCATTCCCTGGTGATGTCTGATTCCAACCCAACCAGATGACGCCTCACTCCCGCATAACCATAACTTTCTCTTTGTGCAAGCGTCTGCTGCCAGCCCAACTGGTGAGTGAGCCCATAGTAGTGACTTTATTACACATATCTAGCATGTCATTAAATCATATATCATTGCATTAAAGTCAGCATAAAGTCCATCCCCCAACCTGCCTCTTAGTTGCCCATTCCTTCATGGTTGTTTGGGAGTATGTACACACCCGAATTGATCAAATCTCCATCTTCCAAATTTTTGAATGCCATTCCTCGAAGGCTGTTGTGGCTGCCTCAATGCAAAATGAATGTGTGGTAAAGTAGCGCCCCTGGAGCCCGGCTATCTCTACTGCTGCCACCAACAGCTTTTCAAACTGATGTATTGTCAAAGGTGTCCCATCTTTGTGGGTGAGGAGGTATATGCCACATTCAAACCCTGCCCGTTCATTCATGTACCCTACCAAGAGGCAAAATGTGCAATATGGGTAGTACCCCCCATCCTATGTGATGTAATACTCTGTCATCTGCCCATCTGATCTGTCTTAGATTGCCTTTCTCCTAAGGTCATGTTGTGGAGGCCCCAGCGCATATCCTTAACCAAAAGGGCCCTGCTGCTTTTGTTACACTTGGCTTTGGCTACCAGCTTGCCAACCCTGAAATCCCCAAAAAGGCAAGTGAAAAAGCTGTACTAAATAGTGAAGTCTCAAAGTGTGAGTGGTCCACTAAGGGAACGTAGTCAATCAGCATGTTTAAAGTTTGGAAAATCCATTTTTGACCTGGTTTTCTCTTTCTTCTTTTCAGACTTGGCCCAGCCTTTCAAGGCTTCCCTGAGAAAAAAATCCTTTTGTGGGGTCCTCTAAACCCTCCAGCTTTGCATTGTATGTCATCACCACCAGATGCTCTGAGACCCAAGACTTGGATTTCCGTGTGTCCCTGGCCCACAAAACAAATTGCTTGACCCGCACCACCAATGAATTAAAATCCTCCTCTGCACTAAAAAACCCAGGATGAAATGTGAGCAAAAGTCTCCATGTAATGCTGGTACAATTGTCTTGTTTCACTGACCACAGCCTTCCCCGCCATGCACTGTGGCTGCAGTTCTAACTCATTTGTTCCTGGAACTCTGCCTTGAAGGGCATCATCTCCTCTTCTGCCTCCGGCCACTCTGCCCAGACCCTTTAACACTGCAGGCGAGAAGGAGCATCAGCTGCCTGATTCTGAATCCCCTGCACATGCTTTTCCCTAACTTCGATATTGTACTGGAGACAAGTGTGCACCAGATTAGTTAACAACCCCAATACAGTGGGGCATGAGGCCGCTTGTATATTAATGGCGTGGACAGCTGCCATTTTGTTTGAGCTCATGACCAGTTTTTTGTTGGGCAGGCGAACCGATCCGAGCAGCAATGACGCCAGAATGGGAAAGAGTTCTAACACTGTAATATTCCCTGTCAGGCCAGACTTGTGCCAAGCAGATGACCATGCCCTTCCAATACCAAGTTGAACCCAATATTGATCCAAAGCCCCCAAGCCTGGCAGCATCTGTGTACAGTTGCACCTGCTCATTAGTTGTCCACTGTGATTGCCGTATTCTAACTCCTTTGAAACCTTTTAGAAAAGACAGCCACATCCGCTGTTGTTTAATTCCTTTAAAACCTATATAGGATCTGCGCATTCAGACAATATACACTGCGGTACTGGTGTCCAGACTGCTTCCAGACACCCTCACCGGGTATGTTAGCCTGTATACCAGCTAGCTCACAGTGCCACTAGAAACCACTCTTACCAAGGAGAGAATAATTCTTGACAACTATCAATCATGACAACCCTGATCCCTCAGGACCGTGGAAACAGTGTGTCACTTTTCACTCAGTCAGTCGTGCTCACTTCGTCTCAGAGAGATAGACAGAATAAACTGTAGGGACGTTTTTCAATAAGTATTTATTGAACAGTCGTCATTCTAGTATAAAATAGGTGTGCTGAAACAACCACTAGACAGAAACAGATAAATGATTAGAAGCACTAAAAAGGTGAAAGGATGGTAGATTTCTACTATCTTGCCAAAACAAAGAATACAGGCGAGCATATAAATTACATGATAGTAAAATGCATACTACGATGATGCAACCCTAACTAGATGTACCTAAGCGTACCTAGCATGTGTGTAGGTGTTAAGCCAAGAATCCCCCTAGGATAAATTCAACCCCATTACCTGAAGTGAGAGACTGTGGATTACATAAGAAACACTAGAGGGTCTCTGAATGTCAGAATATAAGGAGAAGAAGGCAGGGAAAAACAGGGATATAAGAACAAACACTTCTCCCAAGTCAGTAATTCAATGTTAGGTAATACATCCAAGATAAAAATACAATTGTCGCACAAACCAATAATTTTCAAATTTTATTATCAAAAGTATAAATCATTTTTGTAAATTAATTATTTTAGATATCACACATATACATAAAAAGAATATAGACCAATATATTTTAGCACATCAATTGTAAAGGAGCCCCACTAACATGATGAGAAACAGTTAACATAATATAGCAATAAATTAGGAAAACAAAACAAGAGACATAACAAATTTGTCAAAACAAATGGACAATAAAAAAAGAACAACAACAAACAAATACATACACACACCAAATTACAATACAGTGTTTGCTCAAAAAGTAAAATGCAAAAATCAACGAAGAGAGAAAGCGATGATGCGCGTTTCTGAAGAGGAATGTACACAGGCAATTCCTTCAAGTTAGTCGAGGCAAGATGGCGGCGGCTCCCTAGACCGCTGTGAGACACCCTCTGCCCAGTGCCTTGAAAAATCAAAGGGCTATCTCTTTTTTTTTGGAGAATGACATTTATCCGTGTGGGCGGTAGAAAGCTATAATCAAGAACTCCTACACGCGGGTGGAATGAAGTAATATGAAGTAATATGCGTGGTGCTTACCTGGCAGCTGGTCCTCCATCAATAACAGAACGGCCCCATCCATCTTTGCACCTGGTGGCCTCGGTGCTCGGCTATGCACTGCTGAGACTTCTTTCCTGGCGCCGCCTTCCAAATGCTCCGAGCGCTCTGAGCGAAGGCAGCGGGGTACAGAAGAACTTTCCAATCGGACTGGGGACGGACGGCGCCTGTCTTCCTGCAAAGATGGCACCAAAAAATGCTGCATCGGTTACTGCCGCTTCCAAAGCCCGAGCGGCCAAACAGGCTATTCGAGAACAGAAGCTTGCGGCAAGGCGCGCTGGCGGATCTGTGTCGGAGGAAGGAGCCTGCCCTGACCAGCAACCACGCAAGAGAGAGCGAGGTCACTCTAAGCTGGTAAAGACTCCTGTTACACCGGGGCCCGGTCCGGGGCCATCTGTGGTAGATCTACTGCGGAAATTACCCGTCGGAGCGGCTGTCTCTTCCTCCCCCGTTCACCACGCAACAAGCGGAGCGGTGATTGCTGCCGCTCCCGCAGCCCCCGCCGGCCCTGATTCGCTGCTTTCTCCTCTGGCAGAGTTAGCTTTGGAGCCCGGTGCAGTGGTTCCCATTGAAGTCCTGAGGCTCTACAATGCGCAAAAACGGCTGAGGCAACAGAAGCTAGAAAATCGGCTGATCCGACCTCTACTGAAGCAATTGAAGCTAGAGAGGCAGCTGTTACCACCACACAGCAACAATGTGCTACACAGGCCCAAATGGATGGGGGGCCACCTGGGGCACCTGGCACAGAGGTAATAGCCTCAAAATCTACAATGCAATTAGCACCTACATCGGCGGGGCTGGGATCACCACAGCAAGGTTTGGCACCGTTCCAAAAGGAGGTAAGGCCTGCGTCTGCACCCACACCAGTATCTCAACCAGCACAGGCTACGCACACCCTCCATAGTGATGTTTCTTCTGTCAAACCCAACACTCTTGAATCAGCTCCAGTGCATCCCCAGGCATACATAACCCCCCTCGAGACTGTTACTTCCAGCTTGGTTAAGGAGATTACCATCGCTCGGCAGCATCTAAACGATGAGCAGTGCTCAACAGATTTCAAATTGGGGACGGGCTTAGCGTCAGATACAGACAAGGAACCATCAGAGTTTTTTACCATCTCTGAAGGTGCTGAGGAGTCTATATTGCTTCAGGACCAAGACATTGATTCAGACTCCTACTCTCTTTCTGATCCCCAATCTGACTCAGATATTCGTACAAACACTGATGCGAGCTCACAAGATAGTGATCCTGACGCAGTTATGGGCAGACACAGGAGGCACACAGTGCTAAAAAAGAAAAAAGGCCACCATGGTTCTAGTGGTCACTCTAGGGTCCAATCTCCTCATACTAGTGCGCAGGACCCTCCCTCCAGACCTCATAGCAATAGTTCCCCTTTTTTTGAACAGCAAAATGCCACCTTGACATCTGTCATGGACACAGTGCTTCAGGCAATAGCCTCCCATAGGGAACAGACTTCAAAAGATGGGCGCAGGGCTCAACAAGCACTTCACAAAGTCCAGGGCGTAGTACGCAAACTTTCTAAATCAGTAGCTGCATCAAATGCAAGAATGACCGATATGGAGGACCGCATAGTGGTAAATGAAGCTGAAGCCACTGCTGTAAAAGAACAAGTAGATGCTCATGATGCTGAACTAAAAGACGTCAGGTGGAAACTGGAGGAAATGGAAAACCGCATGCGACGCAACAACCTCCGAGTACTTGGTGTTCCGGAAAAAATTGAGGGTGAAAATGTGCGTATGTTTGTAATCCAGCTCCTCAAGGATACGCTCCCCGAACTTTCCACCTGGAACTGGGAGCTAGAGGTGCAACGCGCCCACAGAACCCCATTTACTTTAAGGGCCACAAAGGAGCAGACTAAATATCCAAGGGCTATCTTAGTATACTTTGGAAATTTCCTCCTCCGTCAAGCTATTGCCGAGAAAGCAAGACCAGATGCTCATCGGACAAGAGGTGAAATTTCCTATTTTGTAAGACCTGACTTTTGCCACACCACGGTGGAGCGGAGGTGGCGTCTCCGACAACTGATTAAGCCTTTCCTGGAGAAAAAGGCCCAGGTGTACCTGAATAACCCGGCAACCCTGAAAGTCATCTATAAGGGCCACGCTAAGTTTTTCACATCAGAAATTAAAGCAAAAGACTTCCTTGACAGCATGAACTAGAGATGTATTTTTTCACTATGACGTTAGGCCCTATTGCTTTAAAAGAGGGGGAACTAGAGGGAACTAGAGGGAAACAGCACACCTAGTTAAGGTTCTGGATTAGATAACGATTTTGGGAGATAGCCACTAAATAGCTACTAAATATTCTTAAAAAACTCTAACAATTTGATATTCCTAGGGTGCCAGCTTTAGGGCTATATAGCTCTCCTAACCCAAAAGATAACCAATATATATATATAGAATTGATGTATATTGCTCTCCCCAGACAGGGTCTCTTAGTTCTCTTTATAAAGTTCTATAATGGGTCACACTGTTAGCTCTCTTAGTTCTTTTGGCTCTATTTTTCTCACTGTTGTTTTTTTTCTTCTCTTCTATTCTCACCCTGTATTTTCTCCTATCTTAAGCCCTTCAAAAGGACATCATAAGATATAAGGTTATATGTGTGGCACTGGGTAGGGATGTCCCTCCATCACAACAGACTCTAGCTAGAGTCTAAATGCCTCATTGGGTGGGTGGCGGGGGGGATGGGGGAGGGCAGCAAAGGGGTGGGAGGGGGGGGGGGGAAGGGGGTTGGGAAAAATGCAAAAAAATGTACAAATTCATTCATAAAGTAAAGTATATGCAAATATTATTTGTGGATTACAACAAATATGGCAGAGAAACAAGAGACATTATAATTCATGATGCTAGTTACTACTCATTTGATCGATATATTAAAACCAGGTTGAACGTATTCTTTGTGAAATGGGGGGAGTGAGTCTATGTACATGGAATGTGGCAGGCTTAAACGATAAAAGTAAAAGGGCCCAACTATTCCAACTAACACGTCAGAATCCAGTAGACATACTTTGCCTGCAAGAAACTCATATTGTAACTGCTGATAGAGAACTACTTAAATTACCGGGATATAACCTGTTGGTAGCCACAACCCAATCTTCTAAAACTAGAGGGGTAGCTATTTTAGCTAAACCTATTATAGGTCCCCCGACTCGTAGATCAGCGGATAAAAATGGCAGATGGGCGATAGTTCAACTAAAATGCGGTCTTACAATATGTGCAATCTATGGCTCAAACATGGATGATCCTACTATTTTCCAAGAGTTAGAGATAGAACTGGCCTCCTGGACAGGCTCATTAATTTTTTGTGGAGATTTCAACATTGATATAGGAGTACTTATCAACAACAGTTTTACTCTGAATTATAAAGGACGCAAACCAAAAGTATTTAGCGCACTTAGGCAATTAATGGAAAGCCATAACTTACTGGATATGTGGGTTCTGTCAGGCAAAAAGACAGACGGTTATACATTCTTTTCTCACCCTCACAATAAATATTCTCGAATCGACTATATCATGTCATCCTTAGAGGGCTTGGTAATGATTGATATGATTAAGTCCCCTAAAACAATTTCGGACCACAATGCGCTTACCTTTGTCTTCGATTTCCCCGAATTGGTTAAACCAAAGTGTAACTGGACCTTTGACAGAAGACTCTTGATCAATCAGGAATTCATAACACATATGAAAAATTGGGCACAGGGCTTTTTCGATTGTAACCGTTTTAGTGCGTCACGAGTAACGGTTTGGGACTGTTTTAAAGCTGCAATAAGGGGAGAAACTATCTCATTTGTAGCCAATAAAAAGAAGAGGGAGGACAATATAAATACACAGCTCATGCAAGAACTTTCTGATCTTGAGACACTCCATGCCACTCAGATAGGCCAGGGTGTTGCAACATCTGAAACCCCTAAAAAAATACTGATATTAAAAAATGAAATTAATAACATCTTGACCCAAAAAGCAGCCGAGACCTATCAAGCTAACAAAAATAAGCTATACGAATCAGGGGAGAATGTTGGTAAGCACCTAGCATTACGAACACGCCAAAAACAATCACAAGGTAGTATAAAGATGATTGAATATGAAGCCAAGGAATATACATCCAAGCAGGATATCCTAAACATATTTCAAAAATATTATAAGAAACTGTATCACAGCGATTTGACAAATTCTGATGTGGACATCACATCATTTTTGAACAACTGGTTCCCAGATCAAGACATAAATACTAGGATAGATGACAGGATTAAAATAATTCTGGATAGAGAAATCACCTATACTGAGGTAGAGATTGCCTTATCCGAACTCTCCAACGGTAAGGCGGCAGGCCCCGACAAAATCCCCCTAGATCTGTATAAAATCCTAGGTAAACAAATAATCCCGCTATTGTTAGATTTGTTTCTCGGAGTGCAGTATCACTCGGCCCCACCGGACTCCTGGAAACAAACTAATATTATAATTTTCCACAAAAAAGGTAAACCATCTCAGCTTCCCTCATCTTACAGACCGATATCCCTGATAAACTCTGACTCAAAGCTCTACTCAAAAATACTAGCCAACCGATTGAGTGGGGTTATCAAACATCTCGTATCCCCCTGGCAATATGGCTTTATACCCGGAAAGGGCACTACAGATCATACCCGGAGAGCCACTACCCTTTTTGATATCATGGGCACCACGGGGGGCGAGATGGCGATGATTCTCCTTGATGCCGAAAAGGCTTTTGATCGAGTAGCATGGCAGTTTCTCTGGAATATTTTAGAACGAAAGAATTTTGGAAACAAATTCATCAGAGCCATTAAAGCCCTATATATCGATCCTAGTGCAAAAATCTCTATATGTGGCAATGAGTCAGAGCCTATCGAGGTGCACAGAGGTACAAGACAGGGATGCCCATGCTCCCCGATCCTGTTCGCATTATACATAGATCCCCTTATTCAGAAACTACTTTTGACCCCTCTAATACAGCCTATTAAAATAGGGCCATATTTCACCAAAGTCATGGCATATGCGGATGACATTGCCGTTGTAACTAACAATCCTACGGTGGCAATCCTGGAAATCGAATCAATTACCCAGGCCTTTGGTACATATTCAGGATACTCGTTAAATAGGGAGAAAACCATGGTGTTAGCTACTGATAATATCCATTATGAAAGTGCTCTCAAAGTAAAAGAAGCTACATACTTAGGCATACGCCTGACTACCAAAGTGGAGAAAATTATCCATTTGAACTACACTCCCCTCATTGATAAAATCAAAATAGACCTCAAAAGAATAGATAACTTACATCTATCTATAATTGGGAGGGCTAACTATATTAAAATGAATATTTTTCCGAGGGTTCTCTACCTTTTTAGAGCGATCCCGTTGTTAGCGGGAGATAACTTCATTAAGACTATTGAGTCTGCTATATCTAAATTTATATGGAGCTACGGAAAGATAAGAAGATCCTTCCGCTTAATGTCGCTTCCACAGGATAGAGGGGGACTAGCTATCCCTAATCTAAAATTATATCTCTGGGCAACACTGATGCAATCTATGGATCCCCTGCTTACGGATAAAAAAACTAATACCTATACGCCCCCAGATCTATATATTCCCTCGATCTACGAACTTAGTCTTGGTGATAAGTGTAAAGGGCTTTTTTTAAGACAGGTAGAGCCTTCGTATTATAAAAAAATCAAATTGAAGACAGTCTTAGACGCATGGGTGGGTTGGAAAGCAATCTCTAAATACCTATCTATTCCCACTTTTACAAGATATACTCCTCTTTGGCATAGTAAGATCATCCCCTCATCCCTTAATGATTCTACCTCGCAGAGGTGGGAACATCTAGGTATCAATACAGTTGGTGACATACTAGGACATAATATCCCTATATCTTTTGAATATTTTCAAGAAAAATATCGTGTCCCCACGCAGGATTTTCTTAAATATTTTCAAATACTGTCGTGTATTCGCAATGCATTACCAATAATAATACGAGACAAACTCCCACTTCTGGAAGCTATTGGTAAGAAAACGACAAGAATAGGGGCTTTGTATCAGATTTTAATGGGTAATCTTCCTGATGATATCGAACAAACAGAACAATCTTGGGCTGTAAAATTGGCAAATCCTAATGTCGATATTGATCTTTCACTAGCGCTATCTGCAAAATACTTTATAGCCTCCAATTTACGAGCACAATATTATAAAATAGTATACAATCTATACTATACACCCGCAAAATTATTTGCTTGGGGTCTTCGGGCCGACGACAACTGCCCAAGATGCAAACAACCACTGGCCAATCTACTACATATGTTCTCAGAATGCTCGGAACTGATGAGGTTAAAGACCATGATTTTGGAGTTTTGGGCCCAGGTCTTTGGACGTCAGATAAGAGACTCACTAACTCTCTGTATACTAGGCCATGATGACTCACTGGGTCATAATAAAGAGGAACAAGCGGTAGTCTTTCTGGGGTATGCCGTACTTCGTATCATTTTGGCAGCTCGCTGGAAAGACCCAGACCCCCCTACTTTTCATATGTGGCTTAGTCGTTTTCTTGCAATCTATAAACAAGAAATTGCAATATATGCTACTAGGGGGAGAAAAATGAAAGTAATAGGAGCACAGATTTGGGATCCGATTACAAGATGGTACACAAATGAGGTGCGCCAATTAGGTTCTGCCAATGATTAATGTACACTACTTTTGTTTCTCAGATTCTTGATCGCTTAATCTGCCTATATTTATTTATTATATTTCTTTGTTTTTTTTTTGTTTTTTTTTTCTCTTTGGTGTTATTATCCCACCTGATACTGTATAAATTGCTTTGTTAACTAAGCTATGCGATCAACTGCTATACTTACTCCTGCTTCTTTTTGAATTTTATGTATTAACTATGAATTTGTCAATAAAAAAATAAAAAAAAAATAAATAAAAAAAAAAATTAGGAAAACAAAACAAGAGACATAACAAATTTGTCAAAACAAATGGACAATAAAAAAAGAACAACAAACAAATACATACACACACCAAATTACAATACAGTGTTTGCTCAAAAAGTAAAATGCAAAAATCAACGAAGAGAGAAAGCGCTGATGCGCGTTTCTGAAGTGGAATGTACACAGGCAATTCCTTCATCAGGGCGCTGAGAAAACAACTGATTCAGTGGCAGAAAGCCATCCGTATACTATGCACTGTCATCGGATATGTGGTGCAGTGGACTCTGTATCAATATAAGTTTTCAAATGGTCTGTGGGAACAAAACATCATATAAACATAAAAAGGATCACAAATATCGGAGCATTGTAAAGTATAGTTAGCCCAAGGGCTGTTCAATGATGAAGTGAAGAACAATCCCATCAGTGAAAAAGCTATTGTCAGAATAAAGTCAAAGTACATTGCGACACCAATCTAGAATCACCAAAAGAGAGAATTACCTGATTCAAAAAATTAAAAAAATATTTAAAGATGAAGATAAAAGGTGAGGGACCAAAGATATAAAGGTCTACATGCGTTCTAGCTAGAATTAAGAGCTTGCTCTGTTGGAGGAAACAACCCAAATGTAACTTCTTTGAGAGATCCATTAAAGACTGTATATGAGTGGTTAGTCCCAAAAGAGGAATAAAGAGGACACGAATAAGACAGGACCTGATAATTACCTATAAGAATTCGAGGGCTGCTCTGTCGGAGGAAACATCCCAATGTAACTTCTTAGAAAGATCCAATAAAAACTATGGGCCTCATTTATGAAAAGTGAAGCATCGCTGCGTGAAAACAGTGATGCGTCACTTTTCACCTCGCCCTCCTTGCGACACCAATGATGCGTCATATTTACAGTATGACGCATCATGGCGCAAGGAGTTACAGATACATCAGTATTTCTGACGTATCTGTATGACGCGAAAGTGACGTATTGCTGGAGTGTGTCACAAAAGTGACGCAACTCCAGCAATGTGTCCTTTCACATGGGGAAAGCCCCATGTGAAAGGGCCTGCGTCAGTCTTACGCCTGCTGTGAGGCAGGCGTAAGAAATTGACGCATTTGTGTCCTAGAAGTGGCGCAGTGAAATCTTATAGATTTCACTGCGTCTCTTAGGACCCTTTTTTTGCGTCAGAACGCCCCCTGCATACATTATACCTGGCGTAGGTATAATGTAGCGCAGGGGTTTACAAAGTGACGCATCTACCTAGATGCGTCACTTTGTAAATATGGTGCAACAAGGCACATTTTTTACGCTGTTGTGCGTCACCAAAAGTGACGCACCGGCGGCGTAAAAGTGACGCAAGGTCTCATAAATGAGGCCCTATGTTTGAATGGTTAGTACCAAAAGCGTCTACAATTCTGGGGAGTAGAGAATACATGAATAAGACATCGTCCAACAAGGTATAATACTAATTCTGGCACCTACAGTTATTGAACCTGAAAATTTCCAATAAGGTGATGCAATAGGGTACCCCTTATAAAAAAGAAACAGCAATCCTAAACAGGATTAAGGTATGGAATAGCTACTCATTGAAAGGATATAGCGTGATGAATGGACAACGAGAATGACCCCCAGATAGTCAAAAGCCAAAAAGTATAAGACAGCCAAACCTCAATAAGTCTGGTAAAGGGAAGCAAAGTCATAACTCCGGTAGGTGGGGTGAATACCAACTAATAACAAACGCCATAAACTAATAGAATAATGTAAATAAACCACTATGCCTTGGGGGGAGATAATAAAAACAAGCATTGGAAATGCAATAGGTCTCGCAATAGATAAGTTTGAGTTTTGGATATGTAAAATGTCAAAGTTATTTTGTTGTGTGTGAGTGGCGTTGCGCGGGTGAGTGGCGTTGCGCAGGTGAGTGGTGTTGCGTGGGTGAATGGCCTTGCGTATGTGAGTTGATTTTGTTTTGTGTGAGTGACGTTGCGTGGATGAGTGGCGTTGCGTGGATGAGTGGCGTTGCGTGTGTGAGTGGGGTTGCGTGGGTGAGTTTTGTTGTGTGTGTGAGTGGTGTTGCTTGGGTGAGTTGGGTTGCGTGGGTGAGTGTGGCATTGCGTGGGTGATAGTGGGCTTGCGTGGGTGTGAGTGGCGTTGCGTGTCTGAAAGTGGTGCTCTGTGGGTGAAAGTGGCACTGTGTGGGTGTGAGTGGCTTTGCGTGAGTGAGTGAGTGGCATTGCATGGGTGAGTGGCGTTGCATGTGTGAGTGGTGTTGCGTGGGTGAGTGGCGTTGCATGTGTGAGTGGCGTTGCGTGGATGAGTGGCGTTGCGTGTGTGAGTGGTGTTGCGTGAGTGAGTTGCGTTGCGTGTGTGAGTGGTGTTGCTTGGGTGAGTGGCGTTGCGTGGGTGAGTGTGGTGTTGCGTGGGTGATAGTGGGCTTGCGTGGGTGTGAGTGGCGTTGCGTGTCTGAAAGTGGTGCTGTGTGGGTGAAAGTGGTACTGCGTGGATGTGAGTGGCTTTGTGTGAGTGAGTGGTGTTGCTTGGGTGAGTGGCGTTGCGTGGGTGAGTGGTGTTGCGTGTGTGTGGTGTTGCGTGTGTGAGGGGTTGCGTGTGTGGGGGGGGTTGGGTGTGTGAGGGGGTTGTGTTTGTCGGGGTGTTTTGTGTGTGGGGGGGTGTGTGTGTGGGGAGTTGAATTATTATTTACCTTGCAACTGAGCAGCTTCTGTTCACAAGCTTGAAAGCAGCAGTTACATAAATCGAGAGCTGCAGCATGCCCATGGCTCGCCAGTGCATGTTGCAAATGAAACAAAGCATAATGTATTCGGATCGCATTACAAAGAAAGCCGCATGTAAAATCCAGACCCTCTCTTGCCACAGTGTATTAAGGCAGCACACAGAGAGGGAAAGGGGAATATTTTAACCTCCTCTGGGCTCATGGAAGAAAAAAAATGGGAATCAAAAGGCGCGTGTCCCATGACATACAAGCCATTTCGTGTGAAAATGCATCAGCTAAAAGGCAGGGCACTGACAGAAACACAAACTTGCCAACAAACACGAGCCTGCCAACCAAATATAAATATTCTGCGTGCAGTGGAGCGCGAAGAGCAGCACGAAGAGCAGCACGAGTCTCTAATGTAAAATAAATACGCTGTGAGTAGTGAAGCGTGAAGGAGACCTCGAGCCTTCAAACTGAAAGGGAAAAGGCGCGAGGATCAAAAAGCGACGAATATCTCAGGCTGGAAACACATTATATATTAGTGACAGCAGGGGAGCTCGAGCCTACTAATTAAATATAACAAAGTGTTTAGGGAGTCACGGCCTGCGGCCGTGAATAAGTGACGGCGGGGGGGGGGGGGGGGGGATCAGAGCCTTTGATGTGGCCTGGCGCAGGAGAAATGCTGCTGCTGCTAATTAAATATAAAAAGTGTTTAGGGAGTCACGGCTGCCGAGAGTAACAAGGCAGTGCTGGGAGGGGGGCTGCGCACCAACTGAAGTGCTCTGGTTGCACGGCCTGTGGCCGTGTGAAGTGATAAGCCTTTGAAGTATGTCACGGCGCCTGAGGAAAGAGCAGAGAGAAGAGAAGGATCGTGCGGGCAGAAAGGACGGCCGTGGGAGGTGGGAGGAGAATTCGGCATGGCTGGGGAGGGGGAGGAGAAATTAAAGTAAAGGCTGTGTTTGCGGGGAGAAAGAGGGAAGGTGCTGGAGCTGGGGAACAGAGTTTATGGCCCAAAAGCGCGTGCCTGTGGCCACGTGAACTTCAAGAAAACCGCAGGAACGAAGCCCTTGGTTTGACGAGGATTTCGAGCACTTGAATTCTCGCTCCCTCAATGCGCTTGCGCGCATTGTAAGTCACGAGACCTAAAAACGGTTAGAGGCTACCCTGAAAATGAGTTAGAGGCTACCCTGAAATAGGAGAAGCCAAATGGACCCACTGTAGAATATCCAAATTAAATATCCAGGTCTAAGATAGTAGTGCACAAATTCTAAAATAAAGAAACATGGAAGAATAGGGTCAGACAATAGCTACCACTTTCAGAGTGAAAATAGCAACATCGATACCATCACTTACACGGGCGTCCCAACTGGGACTCCGGCTACGTGGGCAGATCGCCCTGAAAAGAGGTAGCATCCAGCAATAAAAAAAGCAAACTGCTGTAGGGAATTCTATTGCAGGACAGGAGGCTCCGATTATGCTTGGTCTCATTTCTTTATTGAAATGCCCAGCAGCCAAGTAAAACTACATTACCCAGAAACACTTGGGTAAGAACCATAGAGTACATATGTATAAATAACCGTGAGGACTGTCTCTCTTCCTCTTTCTTTGCTGCTCCGCAGCCGAGTTAAGTGTGTTTACTTTACTATTGGCAGTATTTGCAGTGTTTTGACTTTACTGTATGTTTGCACGCTTCTCCGCTTGTGTCGCGCTTCCTCTGCGGTACTTCGTTTCACGCGTTCGGCGAACTTGCGGTAGGGAGCGTGTGTCACCTCCCTGGAACGGGGCGCCTGCTGCCCCGGGTCCCTTGCATGTGGAGGGAGTTTAGGGGTTAAGTTTGTCGCGCGCGTCTAGCGCGCCCTGCTTTCCTTCTTCTGGGAGCTTGCCGGTGCCCGCGCATACGCGGTGCCTTTGTGTGACGTCTAGTGACATTCCACACATACCGGCTTTGAAAATTGTTCGTCTTTGTGACGCTGAGGCCCACAGGCTCCACAGAATTCCCCTACTGACGCCGGAGGTTGAGACAACGACCCCGGTTGTAAAATAATCATAGGCACTGCCTAGAGTGAGGTATTTTTTTGTTGTTGTGGCAAGCCCTCCCTCCACCCTTTAATTAATTATTTGTTTTGGAGCAGCTAGTCTGCTGTGTGTTGCTTGCTGCAGGGGTTTTTTCACTCCCCCAGAATTTTGCCTCTGGCAAACTAATATTTTGGTCACCCAGTGGGCGTAATTATACACTTTAAGTGTCATGTCTGACTATATTTCTATGAAGACGAGGGTGACTATGTGGAGGAGGAGCAGAGTACCTGGCCCAGGACTTGGTTAAAGCCCTAGATAAAGGTGTGCAACAGTCCATTATCAAGGCTCTTGTGTGCGCAATAACGCCGCTTAAGCGCCGTTTAACAAAATATGCACAACAGCAAGGCTGGGTGCCTGCCTCCAAAAAGTCCATATCTTCTCCTGGCAATCCTCATTCTTCGGATTTTCGCAGGCTTGCGCAGACTTTATCCTCCTCTACATCTAAGGGCCTTGCGGCTGACGCCGATACTGTTGATAATGACTCATCTTCATCCTCTGAGAATGCACCACCTCCCCCTAAGAAGAGGCAGTGCAAAGAACATTTTGTTGATGTCCCTTCACATCCACCTGTCTTGACTTTCGAGCCAGCCGACATTTTTCATCCCCACTCCTCTGCGTGGCTCCCTTCTCCTGCTGTGCCGAATATGTACAACAGCACATTCGACAGCCCTTCGAAAAGGAAGTTCGAGCGCGACTGCGCTCTGAGTGCCCGAGGCCAGACTTAGCAGATATCCTGGCTGATACACCTGAGGTGGATCCCACCATGATGACGTATTTACGTAAATTTACTAAAGACCCCAAGAAGGGCTTGGATCGGTCATGGCGTGATTGCCAGGACAAGGCCTTGGATCTCCTGGGACCACTAACCAAGATTCTAGCTCTTGGCTTCATTGCCAAAGAGTCCTCAACCATGGTAGATCCTGACTATTTCATTGCATGGGCACAGCGGGCGATTTGCCAATTAGGTAACGCAAATTGCGCTCTCTCCAGTGAGAGGCGAAGATCTATCCTCCTTAGGCTCGATCCTAAGCTGGATGAACTTTCTGCTTCTGAGGCGGGGTGGCTGCGCAGGGCCTACTCTTCGGTCAGACTTTTTTGAAAGAACTGACACAATTTCTAAATACTTTTAGTAGTATTGATAAAGCCCAAGCCTCACTGACACGCGCCATGCGCCCGGTTTTCAACAGGGCCGGTCGACCGGCCGTGGTCAATAACCTCCCGCCCAGAGGGGTTATCAGTCCCATAGAGGAGGACACCAGGATTCTGGCTGCACCCAGCGCTCCAATTTCTACCCATCAAGAAAAGGCCGTGGCCAGTATAAAAAAGGGACGCTCTGGTGGCAACTCCGGCAGATACCAGGATTCCGCCACTTCAGGTGAGATTAATTCCTCATGATACGCCATTTCCTAGGCAATTGGCGCTTAATCTCCAGCGATGCTTGGGTGCTGGAGACAGTTCAGGAATACAAAATCGAGTTTTATCAACCCCAAAGTTAAACCCATCCTCCTTTTTTCACTTTGTTTTTTCAAAACGAGAACAAGAGTTCATCACAGAGGAACTCAGGTCTCTTGTGTTGAAGGGGGCGATTGTGCCAACAGTGCGTCATCCACAGGGGTACGTCAGCACGATTTTCCTTGTAGAAAAGAAGGGAGGAGGATCGAGGTTAGTACTCAACCGGAAAGAGTTCAACGGGGGAGTGGTGTATCGCCACTTCAAAATGGAGGGAATCCATCTGTTGAGGGATCTTCTTCGGGAACGGGATTGGATGGTTCGTCTGGACTTCAAAGATGCTTATCTGTCTGTCCCGATATTCCGCCCGCATCGTCGCCTCCTACAGTTTCAATGGCAGGGGACTGGGTACCAGTATCAGGTTCTTCCCTTCGGCCTATCGTCAGCACCTTGGTGCTTCACGAAACTGTTGAGGCCAGTGGTGGAGTCGCTTCACAGTCGAGGGGTTTGTTTAATCGTTTACTTGGACGACATCCTCCTTCTGGCGGATTGTCCAGTCACACTGATGTCTCATCTGGAGTGGACCATCGATCTTCTTCAGTCCCTCGGTTTCCTTGTGAATTCTCCCAAGTTAGTGCTACAACCCACTCAGGTGATCGATTTCTTGGGGTTCAGAGTCAATGCCCTGACCTGTCAACTTCTTTTGCCCAATCAGAAGATTCGGTACATCAAAAGAGAATTGACTTCCGTTATCTCGAAACAGACTGTGTCGTTGAGATCATTAGCACGAGTTGTCGGTCTCTTAGCTTCCTCTCTGCAGGCGATCTTCCCAGCTCCTCTTCAATACAGAGCATTGCAACGCCTGAAGATTCGTCATCTTCAGAACGGTCTCCGGGTTTCGGACCAAATTCCTCTCTCAGAGGAAGCAAGATCGGAGGCCCAGTCTCGACGGGAGGACGATGGTCTCCCCAGGAACTCTCTCTCCACATCTACTGTTTGGAGTTGCTGGCGGGTTCCTTCGCGATTCGGTGCCTTTCACCTCTCCGGTCCAACTGCTGCTTACTTCTCCGGATGGGCAATGTATCAGCAGTCCGGTACATCAACAAGCTGGGGGGAACTCGGTCGAGATTGCTGGCGGAGATTGCCAGGGAGTTTTTGGCATTATTGTCTGCAACACAAGATCACGGTTATTGCCGAGTACCTTCCTGGATGCAACAATCTTGGGCAGATTGGAACTCGAGGTATCTAATGCACTTCAGCGACTGGAGGCTCCACCCTCGTGTGTTCCGCCAACTCCGTTGGGTTTGGGGCCCTTGTCGGATCGACCTCTTTGCGTCTCGCCTCAACACCCAACTCCCACAGTTTTTCAGTTGGAGACCGGATCCGGAGGCTCTTGCCACGGATGCTTTTCTCCAAGCCTGGCCAGAAGCCCTGTGTTATGCATTTTCCCCATTCATGATGATCCCCAGAGTTCTAGCTTACACGAAGCGCTACTAGACGGAGTTGATTCTGATTGCTCCTCTGTGGAGGGCTCAGCCGTGGTTCCCAGTTCTCCTGGAAATGGCTTGCGCAGTGCCGTTCCTTCTTCCTCAGAAGTGGAATCTCCTGCTAGATCCGCTTCAGAATCCGCATCCCCTGATTCGGTCAGGCTCTCTCCTTCTTCTAGCGTGGCGGATTTCGGGGAACGTTGGTCGGTCCCAGGCCTTTCTGCGGACGCTGCCAAATTCATCAGCAACGCCTGGGCCCCTGATACTCTCAAACGATACAGAGGATCGTGGAAGCATTGGAGTGACTGGTGTGTTCAGCGGCAAGTTGATCCAACATCGGCTGATGTCTCTGTAATAGTCAATGTTTTGGCATCCTTGTCTTCTTCTGGTTTGGCGTATCGCACAGTGAATAATTTCCGGTCCGCTATTTCTGCAGGTCGCCTTCCGGTGGATGGTAAACCGGCCGGAGAGCATCCTTTGGTTGCTAAAGTACTCAAAGGTATTTGTCTTGCAAACCCTCCACGTCCCAAATACGTTTCCTTATGGGACGTGTCTATTGTTTTACGTTTTTTTTGGAAGCTTGGCCGCACAATTCTTTATTGTCCAGAAAACAACTGTCGGCCAAGCTTACCATGTTGCTGTGTCTGGTTTCTTGCAAACGGATGTCAGATGTCCGGGCTTTACATCTAGCCGGGCGAAGTTTCACCCCTGAGGGCGTCACATTTCGTCTCTCCAGACGCACCAAGACTACTACCACGGTTATTTCCTATCCTTTTTTCCCTGCACGTCCTAATCTTTGTGTTGTTCAATGCCTCAAGGATTATGAGGTAAGTACTTCTTCTTTTCGTTCTGATATGCAAGGTCAACTTTTGATTGCGTTGCAGAAGCCCTTTCGTCCCGTTACCCCGGTTACATTAGCTAGATGGGTATGGTGGCTCATGGCGGAAGCTGGCATTGATGTGTCTGTATTTGGGGATCATTCTGCACGTGGTGCCATGGCCTCTAAGGCCTTCTCCTTAGGAGTTACATTGTGTGATATTATGAAGGCCGCTGACTGGTCCTCTGATTCTGTCTTCAAAACTTTTTATTTTAAGCCTATTGATAATGTTGCTTCTGTAGTGGTGGATCAGCTTTAAACAAGCATAATCGGAGCCTCCTGTCCTGCAATAGAATTCAAAATTTGCAAACATTCGTGACAAGAATTTTCAATTCTATTAAGGACAAGGAGGCGAGGATTATCCCACCCATTGTTTGTACTTTATTGTTACTGGACATGCTTATGAATTCATGCATTTTGAATTGTATTCATTGACTTGTTTTTTCTACCCACCCTTCTTTACCATGTTCATATGTACAATGAATGTGTATTACGGCTCTATGTTGTCTTTTCAGGATCTGATCCCAAGTGACAACTCTGTGGTGCGGCATGGACGTTCCTGCCTTCTCCTTTGAAGATTGAGCATCCGGTTTTCCGTCTGCCGTTACAGTGCGTTCAACAACCAACCAACGCACACCGTGACCGAACAACCACCCCCCACCACCATCCTTCACGCCTGGACCCCGATCAGCACCGAAGACACCATCCGCACAATGAACTCCATCCACTCCGGATCACCGACCGACCCCTGCCCTCACCACGTCTTCAACAAGGCCGACGCTGTCATCGCACCCCACCTGCGAGACATCATCAACACATCCTTCGACACCACCATCTTCCCGGAGAGCTGGAAGCACGCCAAACTCAGCGCTCTACTCAAGAAACCAACAGCGGACCCCACCGACCTCAAGAATTACCGCCCCATCTCGCTTCTCCCGTTTCCAGCCAAAGTCATCGAGAAGACCGTCAACAAGCAGATGGCCGCCTTCCTCGAGACGAACGGATCCCTCGACCCCTCACAGTCCGGCTTCCGAGCCAACCACAGCACCGAGACCGCCCTCATCGCCGCCACCGACGACATCCGAGCCCTGATGGACAATGGAGAAACAGCGGCCCTCATCCTCCTGGACCTCTCCGCGGCATTCGACACTGTCTGCCACCGCACCCTAGTACAGCGCCTCAGCAACGTCGGAATCCAGGACAAGGCGCTGGAATGGATCATCTCCTTCCTCGACGGAAGAACACAGAGAGTCCGCCTACCACCGTACAAGTCAGAGGCCTCCGAAGTCATCTGCGGCGTCCCCCAAGGTTCATCTCTGAGTCCCACCCTCTTCAACGTCTACATGAGCCCCCTCGCGGCCATCGTACGCAAACACAACCTCAGCATAATCTCCTACGCCGACGACACCCAGCTGATCCTCTCCCTGACCAACGACCCCGCCGCCGCCAGAGCCAACCTGCACGACGGGATGAAAGAGGTAGCCGAGTGGATGACGATCAGCCGCCTGAAACTGAACTCGGACAAGACGGAGATCCTCATCCTGGGCTCCTCACCCTCCGCCTGGGACGACTCCTGGTGGCCTCCCGCCCTGGGCACCGCACCCAAACCGACAGACCACGCACGCAACCTGGGCTTCATCCTGGACTCCTCCCTCTCCATGACCAGGCAAGTTAACAAAGTCTCCTCGACGTGCTTCAACATCCTACGCATGCTACGGAAGATCTTCTGGTGGATCCCCACCGAGACCAGGAAGACCGTCACCCAGGCCCTCGTCACCAGCCGTCTGGACTACGGCAACGCCCTCTACGCCGGTACCACCGCCAAGCTCCAGAAGAGACTCCAGCGGATCCAGAACGCCTCAGCCAGACTCATCCTCGACATCCCACGAACCAGCCACATCTCCGGACCTCTGAGAGACCTTCACTGGCTCCCCGTCAACAAAAGAATCACCTTCCGCCTCCTCACCCACGCACACAAAGCTCTACACGACCGAGGCCCGAGTTACCTCAACAGCCGAGTCAACTTCTACGCTCCCAAACGCCACCTCCGCTCGGCCAACCACGCCCTCGCCGCCGTCCCCCGCATCCGAAGAGCGACTACAGGAGGAAGGTCCTTCTCCTACCTGGCCGCCAAGACCTGGAACTCCCTCCCCCCCGACCTGCGCCTGACCCAAGACCACCTCTCCTTCAGGAAGAAGCTGAAGACCTGGCTGTTCGAGCAGTAGCGGCACCCCCCCCCCCCCCCCCCAGCGCCTTGAGACCCTACGGGTATGTAGCACGCTCTACAAGTGTCATTGATTGATTGATTGATTGCTGAGTTTTCCTGTGTTACCCTGGAGCGGGGTTTGGATATTTTCTTCATATTGACTTTCCATTGGAACTTTATGATACTCTTACATTGACTTTTCACCAAAGAAAGAGGAAGAGAGACAGTCCTCACGGTTATTTATACATATGTACTCTATGGTTCTTACCCAAGTGTTTCTGGGTAATGTAGTTTTACTTGGCTGCTGGGCATTTCAATAAAGAAATGAGACCAAGCATAATCCTCGCCTCCTTGTCCTTAATAGAATTGAAAATTCTTGTCACGAATGTTTGCAAATTTTGAATTCTTTAGTAATCTGAAAAAGCGAAAAAAGCAAAATTGGACTAATGAACACGAGCAAAATATAGGCGCAACAGACATGGGAGTCCTGGGTCCCTAAATGCATACGTACCAATGGCGTCCTCAATAACAAACCAAAGTGAAGCAAGCCTCGGCGTCCGTCCAAGGCAGGGAAGTAAGAACCAGCAACACAGTCCAGACACTAGCTTTCCTTAAAAAAACACTGAAAATTGCACTTTTGAGCGTTTTCAAGCATTTGTTATTACTTTTAAACAGGAATTTTCAGCGAATCACATCATCTTTTTCCATTATGACAGATCTAAATATCAACAACTCAATACCTCAATCCATACGTGGGGGGAAAGCTTCTTAAACACAATTAAAAGCACTGACAACAAGGGAGAAGCATTATTCAATTTAATTGAGATAAAGGTCCAACAAAGGTCCTTACTATATTAGGGGCGCATACATACCGTTGTCTTCCCTAAGAACAAGGCAGCAAAAGCTGAACATTTTATTTTTGCTTTGTGTACTCAAAAAAAGGTATTTATTCCCATGAAAAGGAAATCAAAGTGTTTAGCTAGCCCAGAGAATACTTGGTGAGCAGATTTGACAGAGGATTGTGGGTATTTTAACAGAGGATTGTGGGTATGACGCACCCACACGCACGGTCCTCTCGTGCCTCACCGTCCCTGCTGTGAGCTTTGTGTCCAGGGCTGACACTGCTGACGCACGACCGGGGACCAATCAAAGTACACTGTTGCCTACGGGGATCTCAAAATACAAGTTTCCAGACCAAATTTAATGTACGCATGCGCACAACCAAACGCATGTGCACAGGAGACAACAGGAGCATAGACAGACAGTGAGCTATGACCGACTAAGCCTCTCATGGTGAACAGTGCAGGCAAATACCTCTGACTACCCACAAACCTTTGCGAAAATCTACATACCCAGGATTCTCTGGGAAATCTTAAACACTTTGATTTTCTTTTCATAGGAAGAAATACCTTCGTTACGTGTATACAAGAGAATTAAGGAAGATTATAGCACGTATGCACCCCCTAATAAAGGAGGGCCACATTTTTTGTGATATGGAGCCGGCGATTCGAACATTTATTTTCAATATCATGAGTGTTGCATCCTCATGTTTACTGTACTTTGTGTGGCAGTGATCGAGGAACAAATTTAATTTTTGAAGGGTTTCTGTAATGGAAACCTACAATCCATGTTTAAAAGAAACGGCTCATACTAGATATGAGGGACATCTAACATGAGCTTTCATGGAGCTGACAAGGAGTGTACCGCTGCTGGAGCGCTGAGCGCGCATTTCTGCGCATAATAGCGACTTTTAAAAAAGCCTGTTTTGTATTTTGTTTAAAATTATTTCATTCTCCCCTGCTTTTATCCCTCACTTGCACTATAATCGTGTGCTCACCACCGCTTGTGTGGATCCGGTTCCTGGGGTGGGCCGGCTGGTTCTGGGCGCCATCTTTGAGTGGGGTGATTGTTTGCCGAGGTTGCATTCAGCTGCCTGCGCTCTAGTGCGCAGTAGCCAGCGAGGAACGCCTATTTAAGGCGAGTCCTTTAGCTGCTCGCCCTGACAAGGAGCGTACCGCTGCTGGAGCGCTGAGCGCGCATTTCTGCGCATAATAGCGACTTTTAAAAAAGCCTGTTTTGTATTTTGTTTAAAATTATTTCATTCTCCCCTGCTTTTATCCCTCACTTGCACTATAATCGTGTGCTCACCACCGCTTGTGTGGATCCGGTTCCTGGGGTGGGCCGGCTGGTTCTGGGCGCCATCTTTGAGTGGGGTGATTGTTTGCTGAGGTTGCATTCAGCTGCCTGCGCTCTAGTGCGCAGTAGCCAGCGAGGAACGCCTATTTAAAGCTCCTCCCTCTACGTAGCGGGATCGCGTAGCGGGCGCGCCTTCGCGTGGCCGGAGTCGTGCCCGTCTGCGCCCGTCCGCGCTGAGGACGTGCGGGACGCTGCGGGCGTTGGGCTGCGACCAGTATTCCATCTTACTGTGTCGCAATGCTGACATACTCCAGAGAGAGCCTATATTCCATCGGTCAGGTGAGCTATAGATGTGATCTTCCGCCTGTCCACCCGCTCTGCGGTCCATACCGCTGCCCATGCAATGGTTGGGTACTTGACCCCCCGGGGGCTATCCCGCGGAAAAACTGTTCAGATGTCCACCGCATTAGGGGTTCTCATTCCTCTTTGCGGATCTTAAATCTAAATGTTAGATCGGCATTGAAACATCATCAGAACATCTACGATCTCATCGAGGATGAAGCCCCAGACATCCTGGCCATTACTGAAACCTGGCTCCAGGAAGCGGACACTGCTATTTTCAATCTTGCATGCCCCCCTGGCTATTCTATGTTCACCCTGAACAGATCCTCTAGAGGCGGGGGTATAGCTCTGATAGTTAGATCCAGTTTTTCCTGTGCATGGAGTGCCCTCAAGATTGCTGAAGAATAAGATTTACCGCCCTTGGCTCTGAGCTGAGAGAGAGAAAGTGGACGGCTGTCTGAAACACTTTTACCTGAAGAGGGTCGTCACCTTGTTACCAAGATTGCTGGGTGTGAAAGTGCTCTCTTTAAGGTCTCTGTGAGCCCCGAGTTTACATTCTCCGGGATGGTTGTGTACCGCCCGCCGGGTAGCGAAGTGGCGTTCAGAAATGCTTTCCCCGAGATTGTTGGCACTCTGGTCACCGATTGTGCCAACTTCTCTATCATGGGTGACCTGAACCTTCACTTTGACACCCCTTCTAATCTGACGGTGCGTAGCATTTCCTCAGACCTAGAGGCCTTCCAACTTTCCCAGCTGGTTTCTCAGTCTACCCATAGTGGGGGACATATTCTTGACCCCTTCTTCACTAATCTGCCGGAGACTAAAATTATATCTATTGCTCCGGTAGAGTGGACTGACCATTTCCTGGTGTCTATTCTTTGCCCTATATCGGTTACTCCCTCTACCTCTTCAGTGAGACGAGTACTTAGGAGACCATGGAACAAACTTAGGCTAGAAGACTTCCACCGTCTTCTGCTAGAGGAGCCGCTGGGTCCATTGAATGGTGTAGAAGAGGGATATGACCTCCTCTGTTCTTGGCTTACCAGGGCTCTGGACACTCTGATACCTATCGTATCGACTAAAATCAATACTAGAGAGTCGAGTCCCTGGTACGACGGTGCCCTACGTGCCCTGAAGGGAGCCTGTAGGCGAGCGGAGAGGGCATGGCGGAAGACGTATGGGGCTGATCTAAAAGCTGCATACAATATGTCCGTCAAGCTCTACCATCGGGCCATTTGTCAAGCTCGAGCGGCATTTTATGCTGCAGAATTTCGAAACAGCACTAACCCGTCGAAGGCCATTTTCAAGGCCGTGAAAGATCTTATGATGAAGTGGACTACCTCTACGATCGTGAGCTCCATCTCCCATTGCGAATCCCTTGCTTCTTACTTCTCGGGAAAAGTCCAATCAATCTATCGGACATTCCCTAGCACGGGGATTGGTCTGGGAACCTCCTATTTCCAAATTCGCAATTTAAAAAAAAAATCATGCATTGCATTTCAGGAATCGCACAAATGCGATTCCTTAAATGCAATCGCATTTTTAGGAATGGCAAAAAATTGCGAATTTTGTGAAAATGTTTAATGCATCCCAAAATGTGATTTTGGAATCGCAAACGGCCGATTTTTCCGAATCGCACCGTTTGCGACTCCAAAATCACTTGATGCATGTGGGTGTAAGACAAATCAACAGCAGTGGGATGCAATAGCACAGGTCTAGGTGTCCTTGTAGAGTCAGCGGCACAAACTGCAGTACCTTCTATTTGCAATTGTATATAGCATGGACAAGGACCAAGGGCATCAGAGCGCTTTACAATAAGCAGCAGGCACCCCTGATAAGCAGGATATAAAGATCATGATGGGGCGGGGATTTGAAAAATAATCCGCTCTTGTTGAGTACCCCAGTAATATATACTAATGTTGAGTAGATAGAATACTAATGTGCACCTATACATTACATGAGGGTAAACTGCTTCGCAAATTGCATGAATTTAATCTTAACCAAATGTAAATGACCGAAGATGTAATATTATTGTGAGTAGAATGTGTTGTGAATGGCTTGCACTGCAATTTGTGCTCAAAGGGGCAGATTTATGAGGCCCTTGTGCCACGTTTACGCCGCTGTTGCGTCACGCAACGCGACGTAAACGTGGCGCAACCCTACGAACGAATTACAACGTGACGCATCTAGGCAGATGCGTCACGTTGTAGAGCCCTGCGCCGCTTGTGGGCGTTCCGGCGCAGGGGGGGGCGTTCCGGGGCAGGTGCGCCTCGCAAAAGTGGCTGAGTGAAATCTATGAGATTTCACTCAGTCACTTCTAGGCCAATGCTGCGTCAAAAGCCTGCGCCTGCTTGAAGCAGGCGTAAGGCTTGACGCAGCATTGTTAAGATGGGCACCCCCGAGCCTTGCTGGAGCTGCGTCGCGCTTGCGACGCAACTCCAGAAATGCGCCACCTTCACGGCACAGATGCGTCACGCATCTGTGCCGTTTTTGCCCCATGGTGCGCTGCATCATAAATGCGGCGCACCATGGGTGGCGGAGCAGTGGCGCACTGTGGCGCATGTTAACTGGCGCATCCCTGGGGATGCGCCAGTTAACATAAATCTGCCCCATAGTGTATTAAATGGCATGTCATGTGATACTTAAGAAATACTAATTAACGCTGCTTTTTACTTATGCTATTATAGAATAACTGCTAACTCGGATCTGATTAGAGGAGGGTGGTTAACAGTCAACATTTCATTACCACATTATTAATAAATGCCGGCTTTCAGTTCTTTTAGTAAATGGACAAGTCGCCATGTTCTTAAATTGACCAAACTGTAATGAGTGAAACTTGCAGTGCCCACAAACCATGAGACACTGTGGATAAACTTGCTGAGCCGGCTGAAAGAGTGTGATGCGGTGAAGGACATGACACTTGAGTGGCCAACTTCTGTGCTTCCGTGTGAAAGTCTGCTAATTTGTAAAATCTATAAACTTTGTCCATAATATGATACTTTTCCCTCATGAGAGAGTAGGGATGTATATTGATAGGTGAGAAACGAAAATGAACAACGGGGTAGTTAAAGAAAGCATGATCTAATGTCAAATGACCATCTTCCCCTTGTTTTAACAAATCACAATGCTAGAATGGGTGACATTAGCAACTTTAGTGGGATGGAAATGTACGAAAAGGGAATAAAGAATAGTGATTTAGGGGTGGGGTCGGGTTGCTGCTGCGAGATCTTGGAGGGAGATGGAGAGTGTGAGGGTGCTCTGCTGATTGTCGCGTTGCAGAGAGGCCTAGTCGATCCACTCCTATCCTTATCCTGATCTTAAGACTTTGATCCCTGAAACTCTGAATCGGGGATCCCTTGCTGCTTCCTAGGCCAGGGTGGTGGTTTTCCTCGTTCTTATTTCCTTGGGTTGGTATCTTTGATAACTCAAGAATTTATGTTTTGCTTTTGTCTCTTCATCTATCTTTCTGAAAATAGAATTGAATTTTGATGCAATTTGTCTGATGTCTCTTCATCTATCCCCTCCATGCGACAAATGTACTTGCTGAGATTGATTATTTGCTAGATGATTATTAGATTGTATTCTCTCTCATGATGTGGTTTCTCGAATTAATGCATTGAGTTAGATAAAATGTAACAATTTACAAAGAAAGTTGTGGTTATTTGCATCTGTCAATGGTTTTGAAATTACTATTGACCTTCAATTATTCAAGTTATTGATCCATCGATCAAGTAGATGAAGAATTGATCCGAGGTGATTATATGTGAGTTTGTATAAATACTTGATGATCTGGTAAGGAAATCGCAAACTTGACCGACCAGCGCACAGGGACATTGGGTGTATGTGTATGGGCCACAGTACATGGAATAATTGAATGTTCGTCCCTGTCCAAATTAGTGGGTCTGCGCAGGATCAGTTACTTGGTAGTTGAGGATGGTTAATTATTGATTCATTAGGTAATAGTTACTGAATAATCATTATATGTTTTTAACATAAAGAGTCAGTGTTTTTTTGTTTGTATCTTGTCTAAGAGTACAGGTACAGGAGGTGCCTGAGGAATCCCGGGAAGGAATTTGAAGAGTGTGGTAAAGAAATCACACTGCAGAAGTATCTTGTCTGTTGTGATAATACTGAAAAGCTAGGAAGGTCTATTATGTTTAGGGAAATTTTCGTGTGAAAAGGGAAAGATTGTGATTGTGAAGGGTCACTGTATTTGGAACTCTGTTAAGGGAAGCCGAGATCAGTAACAGGACAACCCTCTTTGTACGTCAAGAGACCCTCTTGTGATACCTCAGTGCGATTTTGAGAGGAGCCGATAGGCCATTCCGGAGCTTGATAGAAAAATGAGATAACGCTGGTCGTTAATATTGCTTGTAGTGTAAGAAAATCTCTTTGAAAAGTGAATACTATCACTTTACTTAGTGGAACGGACAAGGTAGCATTGTCACTTTATGTTGTTTCTAATTTTATTCAGAAAAAACTCAGAAAATATTGCCGTAAGATTTTGTGAAGGGAGGGCCAGTAGCAGGAGCGATATTGATGTCACAGGGTGCTGCGCTGGTATTGGAAGAAACAGCGGGTGTGTAGCGAGCAGCAGATTGTAAAGGGAGGGCCAAAACTGAAATTACCTAGTTTATCGACATTGGTTGATTAATGTAAGGCGCCCTGGGATATAATAAAGGTTGAAAATTGAATAAAGAGAAGTACGGAAAGGGTTTTTGGTGTTTTGTTTGAGTGAAAATTATTATTAAAAGACAGTTTAAAGATGGGTTTGTGGAAGAAACTAAAGAATCTTTTCAATAAAGATAAGCGAATTGTGAAAAGGGAAGGAATTCTTATTACGCCTCCGAAAACTCCTGCATCTTATATGATCATGGAGCGAGGGTATCAGATGTGTGTATGGTTGGAAAACTGGATGAAATATACAAAAAGGATGATGGAGTGTTAGCTTTCCCTGAGTTTGGTAGTTTAATGTGAGGATTCAGCAAAATATAGGAGAGAAAATGAACTCCTTAGAGCCAAATCCAAGACTTACCCAGTATGAAGCACTAGAAGAATGGGAAGTGGAAGCATTCAAGAGACAAAGGGATCGAGGAGGAAGGAGAGGCAGGAGGATGTTCGGAGGTTACCCATTTGAAAGGCGAGAGGATGAAATGAAATGATTGAGAAAGGATGTAGTGACTGAAGGATTATACCCAGGTTTGACATTAGAGGGTCAAACAGGAGTAAAATGTAAAGAAAAATCTAAGCATCTGGAAACATCCAGAGAGGGTTTCAATGAATCTGATGATGAGTTACTAGAAGATATAATGACAAAGAGATCCCCACCTTATGAGGAAAGTTCAGGGGAAGTAACTCTGAGTCCTCCGCGAGTGATAAATATGACACCATTAACTCCCCAAGTCACTGGTTCAGCTAAACAAATAAGAAAGGATGAAGTTAGACTGTTAAAAAAGGAAAGAATAGAACAAATACAGAAATTAAATGAATTAGATTTAAATGCTGAAGCCATAACAGTACCTGTAACTATAGGTCCTGTGATTCCCTTATTTGGAGAAAACGTAAAATTACCGAAAATACCTACTTTAACCGTTCCAAGAAGTAGTAACTACGGGGCATATTTACAAGGGCTTTGTATCCGCTTTTTTGGCTTAAAAAGCGAAAAAAGCAGACATAGAACTATGGGGCATATTATCAAGACAGGCGATAAAATTATCGCCGCTTTAGCGGCCGAAAACTGCCGCTAAAGCGGCGATAATGGGCTTGATAATATGCTCTATAGAATTCCAATTGAAGCTCATGTTAGATGTCCTTCACATCTAACATGGGCTTCAATTGAAATTGAAAGTGTTCTGCCGCTAAGTCGGCGATCATTTTATCGCCTGTCTTGATAATATGCCCCTATCACCCTATTTACAAGAGGGTGCTAACATGCGTAATCGCATGTTAGCACCCTTTTTCCCAACGCCTCCCTTTGCATCTCTAATGAAATGCAAAGTGGGCATACCCTGGATGGACAACCTTGCAAATATTGCTGATGTTTACATCGCAATATTTACAAGGCTGCCCCAGCATTTTAGCACACGTTAGTTTTTGGAGAAAGCTGCTGTTTTCTCCAAAAACTAATGTCTGCTAAAATGCAGACTTACCTATCCCTAACATTGGGGTGGATTATGCTGATACAACTCTATGGGTCGTATCAGCAAGGTTATCGCCGTTTTGCAGGGAACATCGCTGAAAAACCAGCGATGTTCCCTGCAAAACAGCGATAGACTCGCTAACTCTGGTATTTTTATCGCCCTGGAGAAATGCGTTGTTAATAACATTCTACCAGGACGATAAATTCCAGAAATAGCCTGCGATAATAAAATTATCTCGCTAAGCACGGCCAGTGATAGAAGGGTGGAATGCTACCCCCGCCGCCAGGACTGGCGGGGGGGGGGGTTATTATTCCAAAGTGTTTGACACATTGCATTACATGTTTCGATAAAGCCAAACCAAAGTTAGCATTAACTGCGAGGATTATAATGCACTTAAGAGTATATGGTATGGCTATATCATAGAACAGCTATAAGGAGATGGTTCCGAAAGCTGCAGAGGGGCTCAGCTCATGGTAGGGCACCCTCTCACATAAAACAAAGCACTCTGCCTCCAGTATTGTTAAGGTCTGCCATAGGAGTGGCTTATAGGTTACTCTGTGTCTATATATATGGTAGATATAGATATACTATATCTAAGTAAGGGGTGATTACACCACCTTACCCAGGCTGTGTGAACAGACCTGTGGTGGCAAACCAGGGGTGGCACAATACATACTGCGGCCCTGGTAGGCCTAGGGTGCACCTATGCCCTGGGTACCTGGGGTACACTATACAGGGGCTCACAAGGGTGACCCAGAAACCAATCTGGTATGTACCTAAAGTACATGGAGTCCATTTTATAGAGAAAGCAGATAGACTGGGACCCTGAATAGCAGGGTCCCACGCCAACTAAGTCGAAAACCAGCAAAACACCAGGCAAAAAGTGGGGGTAACCATATAGTTAGATATCCACCTTCCTACAATCGCTAGCCCTGCTAGCGATAAAAAAGGAGAGCTAACCGCGGTTAACGCTGCTTTTTTACGTCTGGTATTTTTCTGACTTAGCCATGATATCCTGTGTACGGTGGATATCATGGCTAAGTATGTCTATCCCCATCAGCAAGCCATCGCCAAACCTTGTGGGATTATTGCTGTATTTCCAGCGATAATCTCACAATTGGCAGCTTGTGCTCTGAATTTTATCGCTTTGGAGATAAGAGTTGCTGATAGCACGCTATCTCTGCGATAAAATTCAGAGTTGTCCGGCGATAATTATCCTGGCGCTAAGTGCGCTTAGCGATAATTATCTCCTGGCCTTGTTAATATGCCCCTTAGATGGGTTGTTTGTAATAGTGGTTCCTGCAGATTTGTGGACCGAATGCAAGATTAGGTTTGATTGGCCAAAAGATGAGTATCCTAAAGATGCAAAAAGAGGTGCCCCATCTGAAGAGGTGATGAAAAAGTATCATCAGGTTATTACTTTTTAAAAAAAGGGAAAATCAGTCCGAAAGAAACAGATTGGGTGAAAATTGATAGAACAAACCAGGAGCCTAAAGAATCTGTTCATGCATATTATGAGAGGCTGTTACAGGTGTTTTTGAACAGTATAGTGGATTTGAAAACATTGGCGATAAGGATATGGGACATTTTGAGTATTGGTTTGTTTATGGATTAAGACCTGAAATTAATGCAATGATACTGCAACATATGCTATGTTGGCAAAGCAAGTCTATCGATGACATTTTGAAATATGCAAAGTACTGTAGCGACAATATTGACTCTCGATTGAAAAAGCTAAAAGAGAAAATGATGTGGGCTCAAGTAAAATTGGCTAAACAGCAACAGGAGACAAATACTGTTTCAGAGAGCCAGGGTCAGGAGTGATTGGCAAACAGTGAGACTCGAGGAAATTTTTTAAATGAGTAGAGAAGAGACTAAAAAGAAATTATCTTGTCATGCTTGCGGGAACTTGGGACATTGGAAGAACAAGTGTAGATCTGCACAGAAGGGTAATGGCGCAAATCAAAATTTAAAGATAGATCACAGCGTCTGCTGAACAGAAAGCCAACGCTCTGCCTATTTAGAGTTTTCTGCTTAGTGATTGCTATTTTATTGATGTGTTTTTAGCGAAATATAGAAATTTCTGTGACCTCTTCGAAAATCTTACAGGAGTCACTGACACTTCCTGTTTTAAATTGCTAGCGTGTAACTCATTTACAATTGCATAGTATCGCTTATAACTTGAGTAACTTACTTCAGCCCATTCTATCGTCTTGGTGCTCTTTCCGGGTTTGCTGTCCTACCCACAGCGCTACACGCCCCCTGGTGTCCCGCCCACTCTCCACATAAAAGAGAGTGCGCCGAGTGGACAAGCGAAAGATAGATTACAGCGTCTGCTGAACAGAAAGCCAACGCTCTGCTTATTTAGAGTTATCTGCTTAGTGCTTGCTATTTTAATGATGTGTTTTTAGCGAAATATAGAAATTTCTGTGACCTCTTCGAAAATCTTACAGGAGTCACTGACACTTCCTGTTTTAAATTGCTAGCGTGTAACTCATTTACATTTGCATAGTATCGCTTATAACTTGAGTAACCTACTTCAGCCCATTCTATCGTCTTGGTGCTCTTTCCGGGTTTGCTGTCCTACCCACAGCGCTACACGCCCCTTGGTGTCCCGCCCACTCTCCACATAAAAGAGAGTGCGCCCAGCGGACACGTGCAGCGTCGCGCCGGCGACTCGCCCGCGCCAGACCAGCGCCACCCGCCATACCCCCTGCGTGTCCATCTCCAGAGGAATATGCCCATTATAAAATACTCGAGAAATGACCTACTTGCCTTAGATACATCGTCTAAGGTAAGTGGTAATAAAACTATCTCCACAGCAGCTCACCCAAAGCCCCCAAGTGTGTCATGCTTATACTCCAACGCCCGCTCGCTTCCAATGCACGCCCTAGAAATATGGGATATATTAGATCAGATCGCGCCGGATCTCTTTTTTATAACGGAGACCTGGCTGCAGGAAACTTCCGCACCCGATATAGCCGTGGCCTTACCTGCAGGGTATAACATCTTAAGATTGGACAGAGTTTCAAAACGGGGGGGGGGGGGACAGCCATTATATACAAACCCCACATACAAGTCAGATTAATTGATTCCAACCTGGCCAGTTGTGGAGAAATGTTATCTTCCTCCCTGGCTTTAAGTGATAAAGAAACTTGGAAAGGATCCCTCGTCTACAGACCACCAGAAAGCAAGACTAACTTCCCCGCACAACTGCTGGAAGTATTAGCTCCACACGTATTAGCAAGCAAAAACTTTCTTCTACTGGGTGATTTTAATTACCATGCAGAGCTTCGACAGGATCCCAACACAATTAAATTAATCAACTGTTTACAGACTCTGGACTTACAATTATTAGAAACAGAGGCTACCCATGTGGCGGGCCACACTCTCGACTTAGTGTGTACAAACTCTAGCGAAGTCCACATCACAGAACTTCTCCCAGTTCTATGGTCCGACCATTCAATTATCAAATTTAATATCAATCTAACCCTCCCTAAATTGGCCCAGCAGAAGGAGATAAAAATGACACGTGCTTGGAACAAAATAAATGTAGATTCCTTTATGCTTTCCTTTACACCCCCACCATCAATCCCGATTCAGACCTGAACCAAGTAGTAATCGGCCTCGACTCAGCCATAACGGCCTCCTTGGATACTATAGCACCCAAGCAAGCTAGGAAGTGCCCAAATAAAAGATCCCCCTGGTTCACCACAGAGCTCAAACCGGCCAAGCTGGCTTCAAGAGTCGCTGAACGTAAGTGGCGGAAAACAAAAAGAGTAGAAGATAGAACCTTATACAAGACCCTTCACAAAGAATACATGAGCCAGATAACTACAGCAAAAAAGACCTACCTAGGCCTAAAGATCACCCAAGCTGGTAATTCCCACAAGGAACTATATAATATAGTAAAAGAATTTACAAACCCCGCGGCATGCCAGCCCCCCGCAGTGGAGTCCCAAGAATGGGCAGATACTCTTTCATCATATTTCTGTGACAACATTAATATCATCCACGAATCTTTTCCAAAACCTAATATGGTTACAAACCCTGTAAATAACGATAGTCTGAAAAATTCTGAGTCTCCACCACTTAACTTTACTCTAAGTGAATTTAATAAAATATTGGAGGAAGAGATCGGAAACACAATGAAGAAAGCCAAATCTTGATCACCCAGTGATGCAGCTTCAGCCCAAATACTAACCAAAAATAATCTCGGCTTTAGTACCCCAATTGTGTACCATCTTCAATATCTCACTGTCCCAAGCAATATTTCCGGAACTCTGGAAGGAAGCTACCGTTAGACCCATACTGAAGAAAAGCAACGCAGACACAAAATTACCAATCAATTACCGCCCCATATCTCTCTTACCTTTGTTTGGCAAACTACTGTCAAGTCAAGTCAAGTCAAGAGATTTATATAGCACGCTACATACCCAGAGGGTCTCAAGGCGCTTGAAGAAGGGTGGGTAATTACTTGTCGAATATCCACGTTTTAAGTTGCTTTCTGAATGCTAGGTGGTTCTGAGTAAGGCGAAGGTGAGTGGGAAGTGAGTTCCAGGTTTTGGCTGCCAGGTAGGAGAAGGATCTACCTCCCATGGTGGTTTTGTTGATGCGAGGTACAGTGGCAAGGGCTTGGTTGGAGGATCGTAGCTGGCGGGAGGGGGTGTAGAAGGTCAGTTGTGTGTTGAGGCATTCGGGTCCAAGTTCGTAAAGTGCTTTGTGTGCGTGGGTTAGGAGGCGGAAAGTAATCCTCTTTTTGACGGGGAGCCAGTGGAGGTTTTTCAGGTGACCAGAGATGTGTTCTTTGCGCGGGATGTCTAATATGAGCCAGGCTGAGGCGTTCTGGATGCGTTGGAGTTTTTTCTGGAGTTTTGCGGTGGTGCCGGCGTATAGGGTGTTTCCGTAGTCCAGGCGGCTCGTGACCAGTGCGTGGGTGACCGTTTTTCTAGTTTCGGTGGGGATCCAGCGAAATGTTTTTTTGAGCATGCGAAGAATGTTGAAGCAAGATGAAGAAACGGCGTTGACTTGTCTGTTCATCGAGAGTGAGGAATCCAGGATGACGCACAGGTTCCGTGCGTGGTCCGTCGGGATGGGTGCTTTTCCAAGGGCCTCTGGCCACCAAGAGTCATCCCAAGCGGAGGGGGAGGTGCCTAGGATGAAGACTTCTGTTTTGTCTGAGTTCAGTTTCAGACGGCTGTGCTTCATCCACTCGGCTACTTCTTTCATTCCTTCATGCAGGTTGGTTTTGGCAGTGTTAGGGTCTCTGGTGAGTGATAGGATCAGTTGAGTGTCATCGGCGTGGGAGATGATGTTGAGGTTGTGTTGGCGAGCGATGACCGCGAGGGGGCTCATGTATACGTTGAAGAGGGTGGGACTGAGTGAGGAACCTTGGGGTACGCCGCAGATGACTTCAGTGGCCTCTGACTTGAATGGTGGAAGGCGGACTCTCTGGGTTCTTCCGGTGAGGAACGAGGTGATCCATTTCAGTGCTTTTCCTTGGATTCCGACGTTTCTGAGGCGCTGTAAAAGGGTGCTATGACAGACTGTGTCGAAGGCTGCGGAGAGGTCGAGGAGGATGAGGGCGACTGTGTCTCCATTGTCCAGTAGGGTTCGAATGTCGTCTGTTGCTGCGATGAGTGCGGTTTCAGTGCTGTGTTTGGCTCGGAAGCCGGACTGTGAGGAGTCGAGGGATTTGTTGGTTTCGAGGAAGGCGGCGAGCTGCTTGTTGACAGCTTTCTCGATGACTTTGGCCGGGAATGGAAGAAGCGAGATGGGGCGGTAGTTTTTGAGTTCGGTGGGGTCAGCTGTGGGTTTTTTCAGAAGGGCGCTGAGTTCTGCGTGTTTCCAGCTTTCCGGGAAGGTGGCAGAGTTGAGGGAGCAGTTGATGACATCTCGGAGGTGTGGTGCTATGATGGAGTCTGCTTTGTTGAAGATGTGGTGAGGGCATGGGTCAGTTGGGGATCCTGAGTGGATGGAGTTCATCAGGCGGATGGTGTCCTCAGTGGAGATTGGGTTCCAGTCAGTAAGGATGTTCAAGGGGGGTGAAGGTCCTGCAGAAGGTTGGGTAGGTTGGTCTCCGGGTCGGTTGTCGAAGCTGTTGTGGATGTCTGCGATTTTGTTGTGGAAGAATGAAGCTAGGGAGTCGCAGAGGGCTTGAGAGGGGGTGATGTCGTTGGAGTTGGCTGATGGGTTGGTAAATTCTTTGACGATGTTGAATAATTCCTTGCTGTTGTGGGCGTTGTTATCTAGTCGGTCTTTGAATGCGGCTTTCTTGGCAGACCGGATTAGTTGGTGGTGTATGCGGGTGGCGTTTTTGAAGGCGTCCCTGGTGCTGGTGTTTGGGTCTTTTTTCCAGGCCTTCTCGAGGGAGCGACAGAGTTTCTTGGATTTCTTAAGATCATCGTTGAACCAGGAGGCGTTTTTGCTGCCTAGTTTCATATGACGTTTTTTCAACGGTGCTAGGATGTCGGCGCTGTTGGATAGCCATTGGGTGAGGTTAATGGCCGCTTGGTCGGGGTTTGAGGAGTGGGCGGGGGGGGGGTTTAGAAGAAGCGATGAGGAGATCTGGTCGATGGTGATTTTGTTCCAGTTTCTTCGCATGGTGGGTTGAGGATGGTTGTGGATTGTGGTCTTATTGTAGGTGAAGTGAACGCAGCTGTGGTCCGTCCAGTGAAGAGCTGTGGTGTGACTGAAGGAGACATGTTTGCTGGAGGTGAAGATAGGGTCGAGTGTGTGACCTGCAATGTGGGTGGGGGTGGTGACAAGTTGTTTGAGTCCGAGGTTGGCGAAATTGTCCAGAAGGGTGGTGGCGTTGCTGTCATTGCTCTTTTCCAGGTGAAAGTTGAGGTCTCCCAATAGGATGTATTCCTCAGAGGGGAGGGCGTGTGGGGTGATAAAGTCAGTGATGTCGTCGCTGAATCGTGCACGGGGTCCTGGAGGCCGGTAGAGGAGGGTGCCTCTGAGTGTGGTCTTGGGGTCAGAGTGGATCTGGAAGTGAAGGTGTTCGGCGCTGGCAAGGTTGATGTCTGAGCTGGTTGAGATGCGGATGGAGTTCTTATGGACGATAGCGATGCCTCCTCCTGTTTGGTCGGTGCGGTCATTACGGATGATCTTGTATCCTTCCGGGATGGCAATGGTGATGTCTGGGGCTGATGAGGCGTTCATCCATGTTTCTGTTAGGAAGGCGACGTCCGGAGAGATGGTGTCTAGTAGATTCCAGAGGTCGATGGCGTGCCTGTGGACCGAGCGGGTGTTGAGCAGGATGCATTGTAGGTGGTTGGGGTCGGATATCTGTTGTGTGTTCGTAGATGGGGAGTTGTTCTTGGTGCCGTCAAACTTGCAGGAGTTGCAAGAGAAGGGTCCATGGGTGTGTCCAGGAGCTGCTTGGACGCAGTTGGGGAGACGGCCGGGGTTTAGGGCTAAGAGGGTGGAGGCGTCGTATGTAATGCGGGAGGGGTGGGTGGTACGGGGGACAGGGGGTCTGGCGCTGGGCGCGGTCCAGGCGCGGACGGGCGTAGACGGGCTTACCTTTGGCGCACCTTCGGCGCGGCCGTAGCGCGTGGACGCTGCGCGTTGGGACATCAGGCATTAATGGATAGTGGAGGGGGCGGAGCGTGGGAGGGTCAGCCGGGAGGCGGGAGCGAGGTGGGGGAAGGGCCAGGGGATGCTAAAGAAAATGGCAGAAACAACAACAGGGCAGCAATAACAACAAGGTATGCAGCAAACTAAACGGACGCACTTTAAATATTCTTATCTTTTATGCAAACACAGGCAGGATGTGCGTGCTAGCGATCTCAAGGGCAATGATAATGCAGCCAATTTCAATTGTTACCCCAGAGCACACAATCGCTCCTAGAAGAGAAATACTTTGCACACAAGCGCTACGATCAAAAATGCAGAGACAAGCGCTACAATAACAGCGTGGTGGTGAAAGGGCAGCAGAGTCAGGCGCTACAATACCACGTCTGCGCAGGAGGAGGCAAAGGGAGCGGCCGTTCGTGTCCAGGACAGGACGGTCACAGCTCCAAGGAGGGTGCGAGGACGGCTAGTGGTTTCCATGGGTGGGAGGGTCAGCCGGGAGGCGGGAGCGAGGTGGGGGAAGGGCCAGGGGATGCTAAAGAAAATGGCAGAAACAACAACAGGGCAGCAATAACAACAAGGTATGCAGCAAACTAAACGGACGCACTTTAAATATTCTTATCTTTTATGCAAACACAGGCAGGATGTGCGCGCTAGCGATCTCAAGGGCAATGATAATGCAGCCAATTTCAATTGTTGTCATGTATTCCTATAGGTTCTGAATCGATCCCCCTATTCCTGACCCTATTCTAGTTAAACTAACTATCAAGTTAACTAACAGTCAGCCCATGAGGCAAGAAAAGCCCCCATGATGCAGATACCGTTATCTGACGCAGTCACACTACGGCACAGGAACGTGTTATCTAATTAGGTCATAACGCTTGAGATCTAATTAGACAAGCGACATTCCTCCAGCCCCTGATAAGGCATACGACGTTCTCATAACAAATCAAACCTATGACAACCTGGAAAATCCGTGCGGCCATTGTTTTGATTTCACAGAGAACTTCAGTAAAAGAATGTGCTAACGAGCAAGTCGTATGACATCTTTATTGACGTATCTATGTCCATCCTTACGTCAATCTCGGCACCTTTAAGGTATAAATATTGCCGATCTTGCCCTATGCAAAGACACGCGTGGTGACGAGACGGAGCAGCCATACTTGCCGAAGCCCAGAAGCAGAGCAGACCCCGCTGGCAGCAGCCCCGCCTTCCTGACGCGCTGAGAGACGCGCTGCTATCTCTTGCCGAGAGACCCAGCACCGGCGCTTTCGGGCAGCCCTCGCAGGCAGCCTGGAATATCGAGAGCAGAGAAAGAGATACCATTCCTCATTCATCCTAACTTCCAGGTACAGAACTGAATAACCCCTCACAGAGAATTCTTTAGTTATTCACTTGGCAAAAACAAACTTAACTTAAACTGTAACTTTCTATTCCCGCCCACGCATTAGACTTAGGTCAGGTACACGGGGTAGGCGTATTTAGAAACACCAGTTGAGTACGTTTAGTCAAATGTATATGTGTATGTAAATATATTTTAATCATTTTAAACATCATATGGCTCAGAAACCAGATCAATGTTTTTACAGTATTATTTTATACTATTGCTTTTAATGTATGCACTTTACTTAACTATAAGTATTGCAATAATATCGATCCATTTCTCTTGTACGAGAAAAGAGACTGATCAATAAATAACACCTTTTTATTGAACACGCCCATCTCTTCATTTTCTCTACAATCTGATGAGACTAAGAATGCACGTACTGACTGAGTAAAATAATTGCCTTGTGCTCACACGACTCTCGAGATTGACTCTTGATTAGGGGAGAGCAAAGTTGTCATGTTCTATGGTTGTCAGAAACTAAATCCCTTCTTGTCTAATCAGGGGAGTTAATTCTTTCCTGAACATTCGAGAAAGTTTCTAGCGAACTCTGAGCTACGCTGGCAAACCCAAAACTTAAGTCTAGTATCGACAGTAGTAGACCTAGTTAACGTCTGGCCTAGGCCTTTACTGCTGTAGGTATTATTCCAATGCGCAGAGCCTATTGGGAAAATAGGAGCTACACTACATGGCGCCCAACGCGTTTGGAAAGGGCGATAAAACTAACGTAAGACATTTAGAGTAACTCAGTCATGCTTTCTCACTCAGACCCCTTTTCCCAAATACTCCAAAGACGTCTGGAGTGGGTGAAAGGTAATATCCTCCAAAACCTCACAGGAGGGAACTCCTATGTAAGGTTCTTGGTTTAGTCAACGTTGAAGGATACACTGTTCCAAAATATTGTGCATCTAATCTTTGTTCCATAAGAAACCTGATCTGCAAACAAACATAATACCATCCTGTCGGTAAAATGGGAGACAGTGATGAAGAAAGAGAGGCAGTTAGATTAGCAGCTGAAATAGTAGCAGCTGATACTGCAGCACTAGATGCGGACGGGGATATAATACTCATCCCGGTCGCCAAAAGGAAATCTATAACCTTAAAACTTATAGAAAATGGACTGACACCTAGAGGTGGCACAGTCATATTCGTAATTGAGGCACACGAATATCGGCAGACAGAGGTATACTATACATGGATACATTTTCCAGCAGCAAATGCTGTAACAAAGTACTTCCACTATTACAAAATAGAGGTTCCACCAGACATTTACACTCCTTTCGAGGAGATGGAAGTACCACTCAAATTCCAAGAGCATTTGCTCTTATTTGATGGCGCCCTAATACATAACAATCACATTACAAGGCTCGGTCCTTTAGGTAGACCAGGAGCAACGTGGCCGGTCTTAGCCGGATACACACCACACCCAGACATCGAAGGAATGTCTACAGGAGAGCTGTTAATACAGCTAAAACAGTTACTAAAAATTCATAGACAATTAGTCCAGTATGTAATGCGGACTTCAACAATTCAGCCAGCGATTAAACTTCCACAGCTGACCCCTCACCAGGGGAACACAAATAAAATCACACCACAGAACATCCAATCCTGCCTAGGTAAAGTTCCGGCTAAACGGCAACAGATACCATTCTGGTTGGCACAGAAAATCACCCAAATAGAGGCGGTGTTTCCTGACACCACCCCGCTAGAAAAACACAGGATTCTGACTATATGTCTCCCAATGGGAATCGCACCACACATAGAGGACTGTGACACTTGGGGTACAGTCTTTGCTTCAATCTACACAAAAACGCACGGTGTTCCATCCATTTCGGTGATACCAGATGTGCTAAAACAAATTCAAGACGAATATGGTCCAGAACCTGCTTTAACTCTTGGTATGAAATTACTAAAAGACTTCAAGCAGGTCTCGGCTATATTATTAGCCAATATAAAAGGTGAAGCAGCAAACGTGGCGATCCGCCAGAGATTAAAAGAGACAGATATAGCAGACCAACCAGCTGAAATTGCCAGAATCATAGAAAAATCTTATGAAGAACTAGGTAGAGATAGTTTAGGTGGAATACCAGTAAAACCGCAACTGACTGAAAGTCCAGAAAAAATATTTTTTAATAATAATTCACCAAAAAAGAACTGGGATGGAAACAAACAATCCAATCCAAAAGAAAAGAAATTCCAGTCCCGAGGAAGGTCTCCTAGGCTAAGGGAGAAATCTCCGAACCAGAGACACAGGTCACCCCAGAGTGACCCCTCTGGGAAAAGATATAACCTTAGAAATAGGGATAATATTAAAAAACCTGATAGATATCAAGACATTGATACACGTCCCTCTCAATCTTTTCAGACTTCCTCGCAGAAATCGGAAAGAAGAGGACGATCAGAACAAAGAGAAGAGCACGCCAAGTCCAAAGACAAGGAACCTGCTCAACAAAAAAAGAAATTACAATTTCCAAAAAAGAAGGTAGCCAGTATCAAGGTAGTTAACAATGCCGAGAATACTGAGGACACAACTGAAAAACGGAGAGTGGGCTCAGACAATGCTAGACAGTGCAGCAGAAGTGAGCATAGCTCGCAAAGTCCTTATGAATCATCTGGAGACAGTGGACACGAATGAATATCTTCAAGTGGAAACTGCAGACACCAGAGTTAGCAAACCCCACAAGATATACGAGATAACATTACGTATAGAGGGAGATAAGACTAGGAAAATAAGGGGACTATTTTGGGATAACCTCTCCAAGGGTTATGACATCCTTCTAGCTGAAAAAGACTGGCCACCAGAGTTTGTCAGGGAGTGCCCTCATGGCGAAGAAGTAATTATGCCTGCCTTCTCGAATCAAATCCCGATTCATAAAAAATACACACTTGCTAGAAAGTGGGCAGTGGCCTTAGCACCTGCTTTATATAAAAATCATGTAGGATGGGATGAGGATTCTCCTCCTCACAAAATCCAGTTAAAATCACAACCTACTGCACAAAGGCAGTACCCAATTAAGCAAGAAGCTAAAAAACAGGTAAATGAAATACTAGATCAGCTAGAATACCAGGGGGTGATTGAAACTTGCACCTCACAAATGAACAATCCTTTGTTTCCGGTCTCCAAACCAGACAATTCATATCGTCTAGTTTTGGATTACCGACACCTTAACACATGTTGCAAAACCTTTGCAGTGCAAAACTCACACAGTGCTGCACTAATGAATAACATAGTGCGCAAAAAATACAAAACTACCTTGGACATCTCCAATGGATTCTTTTGTCAAAACATAGCACCAGAGAGCAGATATTTAACTGCGTTCTCAGTAAATGGCACTCAAAAACAATTCTGTCGGTTAGCCCAGGGGTACAAGAACAGCCCGGGGGTATTCTCAGCGAGAGTAACAGAATTACTACAACTATATGATGATGAAGCATTATCTTATGTCGATGACATTTACTTAACAGACGATGACTTGGATACTCACTTGAAAAGGGTGAACACCATAATACTTGGGTTCGCTGCAGAGGGTTACAAATTCAACTTTAAAAAATCCAGAATTGCCCATTTAACGGTCTTATACGTAGGATATGAATTATCAAGTATAGCCTGGTTGACAATTTTCTAAAGAACTAGAAGAATTAAAAAATCTAAAACATGAAAAGACGTATCCTCTGCCAATCGACATTCTGCCTCTAAGACATTACGCCTGTGTAATTTATACAGACGGACATGCTCAAACCTCCGTTTGGGGAGAACATGCATACAACCCCACATGTGAGATTACAAAAGAAGTGTGGCGCGGAGGTAAACGAAGACCTCTATTAACAAAAACACACTCAGTTGAAACTAATTCAGAACTACAAACTGAAATAATAGCATTAAAAATGGCGCTGGATAATGCGGATCGCGAATTCCCGACACTTATAGTGTCAGATTCATATTACTGCGTCAAAGCATATAACAAGGATTTGCAGACATGGATTCAGAACGGTTACAAAGATGACACAGATGCACCAATAAAGCAGAAATTGCTCTGGGAACAAATAGCTCTTTTACAAAAAGAACTACCAAAGACTCACGTGACACACTCACTGAGTCATCAGCGTGATGGCGTTCACGTTGTAGGGAATTCATTGGCTGAAACAGCCGCAGCGGCAGCCACTAAATCGGCTCCCGTAGTTCGAAAAAAGTGTACATTAAAATACATTGACGGTGAAACAATGCTGGCGGTGAAAACGTCATCAAAAGGCGACTGCTCAGCGTTACCGATCAACTATCCACTCAATTATACATACATAATCGATGCAAACTCCTTCCCTTTTGCTCGAATCCCTGGAGTGGGGGATAGAGTGATTCCAAACATGGACAGGAGAAGCTTGTTAATCGCAGACGCACACATGGGCGAGGGTCTCAGACACCTTAAAATAAAAGATTCTCTGGAAGAATTACAATCACGGTACTGGTGGCCAGGCATGAGCCTGCATTACACCATGTTTGTAAAAAACTGCCCAAACTGCAACAGAGATCGCAGTGGGGAGAGAAACAGTTTAATACCTCGTCGTATCAAGGCAGAAAATATGACCAATAAAAAGCAGGGCTTGCGATTAACATATACAGGCTAGTTTCCACTTATAATGTAGATCACCAGCACTCGGCTGACGTCCGGACTGTTATACAAAGATTTGCGAGTCTAAATGGCATATACGCTAAGAGCATGCTACGTTCGACCATTGTTTTCACTCTAGCCCACCAGCCTGGGGGGAAACATGGCCGAATGAGCACAGTCCAGCGGGAATCTTCTCACTTCCTTCCTGAGGGTACGGGATGGTGTAAAGAAAAAACCAAGGCAGAAAGCAATCTATAATGGAAAGGATATTAGGTTCGGGAGCTGGGTGGGTCAAACATCTAATAAGTGTCCAACGTAGTCTAAATAACTTGCCAAGAAATTCTCTGAAGGGATTCAGTCCGTACGAACTATTATTTGGAACTAGAATGATTATCTCTGACCTCGACAGTCAGACTTCAGTGGTTAAAGAAAAAAGCTTTGATGTCAAAGACCGTTTGGCTATTTTGCAGGACTTAAACAAAACAAGAAAAGACCTGAGCAACATACAGTTGAAACAACAGCCAACAACCACTGAAGAATCACCACCTGTCCCAGCAAGACCTGTCTGGATTCCAAAAGTCGGGGATCTAGTCAGGGAGAAGATCGCGGTAAAGAAGGAATTTGGGCCTTCTTACAGAAAAGCAGTTCCTGTCTTGTCTGTCAACGGGACAAGATCAGTTGTACTACCGCCACTTGCTGGAAAAAAGGAGAACCGAGTTGTATCCATCGACCTGGTAAAACCACAACATGTGGCCGATAACAAACAGTAGGCCAAGTGGACTCCCAATAAGTAGCAGAACACCAAGGTTTGCTACCAGTACAGAGGTCCTAACAAAGAGGCTCATCACATTCGAAACGCCTACAGAAGAACAACAAGGACTATGCAACAATGCAATAGAACTCAGACCTCTGAAAACCCAAATAAAAACATTTAGCAGAGACACACCAATCTATAATGAAGTACCAAGTGAAAATGCAAGAAACAAAAATCCTGAAGCAATTGGAACAATTGACAGAACTGCATCCGGCTACTTCATCAACTTCGATGATTCCTCTGAAAGCCTCAGTGAATCAAAGACACAGCCATCATCAAAATCCTTTAAAGACAAAGCTAAGGAACTTTTGAACCAACTGAAAGAAACATATCTGATTTCTCCATGGATTGAATTTTGGGTGGGTTTTGGTGCATTTATCCTCATACTTTGGCTCATCATGGTATTAACTTTGGGACGCTTCATTGAGGGAAAATATGCTAAAATGGACACAGCAAGTCAGAACATCAACTTGGTCCTCAAACCACACACATCTTCACACGTCGAGAAAAGAGAACTTTCTTCAGCCAACTTCACAGCCAATCCTATACCTGGTGGGGTAGCCTGGGACAACACTGACTATGAAATTTATGGTCCGGTCGAGATCCTGAAATATCCACACCAAATCAAGATCTCCTTGAGTGACTTTGCAAAACCAAACTCATTTGCTGATGATTGGGACTTCGAAAGCATTAATAACATGATGTCTGACTTAGTAATGTCTGCTAAATTTACAAAACATGATTATTTGCAAGGTTCTACAAATTATGATAGTATGTATTGCTATAACCACTATGGTAACCATTTTTTACATAAATCTGCACAACCTAGAAATGTTTTAAATTATAATCAATGGGAACATTGTGCTACACCTCCAAAAGGAAGCTCAAGAACCGTTTATGACAAATATTCATATTTTTCAGGTTTTAACACAAGTAATGCTGAAACATTTTATTTTAAATTGTCAAACAAGACAGGGATGAAAACCATGATAACCAACACAAAATTGATATATTCAGACTCATTTTTTGAACAAATGAATACTTTTGGATTTGATTATTGGGACAAAAATGTTGATTTGAAAAGTGTTTGGGGTACAAAAGAATGGCAAGTACAGGGTTTAGAAGTTTTGTTTAGAGCCTGCATGATCCCAGAACAAATGATATTTTTAAATGACACTGTTCAACAAACCACCTGTCTTGGCCTAGCCAAAATCAAAGATTTAAATAAACCGTCTATTCCAAAGCCAACAATGTTTAGCAATAGCTCTGATACAGATGAAGAGATAGACGTAAACCATATATTAAACCAAAACAGAACACATCCTGATTGGAAACAATGGTTGATCTGGCCCACAGATACAAATAACTGTCAAGACAGATTCCTGAATAAAACACAGGGGTTCAAAATGACCAGGCCAGACCCTAGATATCCCCAAAGACATCACCCAGGGATAATAACAACCTACAGTGTGGGCAAATTATGCCTTCAGTGGCTACAAACTTCCACACTGCCTGAAATTAAGCAACACCTAACTTTACTTACTGATGGTGCTGACTTGCGTGATTTCATAATGGGACCACGCAAACAGCGTCAAAAGCGTTTCATAGCAGCCTCTGTATATGCAGCATACAATGAGGCCTGGAAGGTTAATCAAATTGAAACAGCAGAGAGAATACGGGAAATTGACCGTATTAATTTGGAAAAATCACTTTCTGTAGTGGACAATGGGTTAATGACTCTGTCCTCCAGAATTTTTTCATTGGACAGCATTGTGTCTTCAGCAATCGATATATTATCGCAAGACTTACTGTTATTACAACATGGTCAGTCACAATTGCGTTCTATTGTACAGCTTGGCTGGACGTTACAAAATCTGCGTTCAGGCTATGTGCCTTGGCGTTTAATCAACACAACGTCACTATTCCAAATCTTTAACCTTACTGATAGACAAATCGGTATGGCGCAAAAGGGTGCTGATTATACAATCTTGAGCATTGAAAAACTAGAAAGATTACCAATGACAATGTCAGAACGACCTGTCACTGAATGGATAATACACGGAATCATAAATATTCCAATCTCAACCTTCAGGTTTCAATACTGCCAAAAATATATACAGGCTGGCATGTACGAGAAATTGGGAAAGGGGTACCTTAAAACAACTTGGAACCCGCTCTATTCACATGCATGTGTCAGTAATAAAGGACAGAAAGTGTTTCTTAGTGGCAACAATTGTGCTATGTCACTAAGCGGCACGCTTCTGTGTAACGGAATTAGTTTGCATGGAGCCTGTGAAGGGAATTCATACAACCTTTCATGTCACCAGCAAGGCGCACCTGCAACTGAAATAGAACCATTCTTTCAAAGACTCTATAATGGGAGTTACATTCTTATTGTAGACCGCAGATGTTGTAGTCTTATGCCCGGGACTCCTTATCTAGTCACTACGACTGCGAAGGTCAAGTGCTGTGGACGTTCTTTGTTCCCAAGCTCCTTTCCAGACAGGGAGGCAAGGGCATGGCCCAATTTGAAAATTACTTCTATTCGAATAGATACTTTAAGCAGAATGAAAACAGTGCTTCTTCAGACGCCTGCAAGGCTCTCGTCATCAAAAGAAACGTATGATCTACAAGTCGCAAGGACGACTGCAGAGATACATACATTATTATCAACTAATTCCCCCGTACATTTCGCGGAAATCCTGAGCGAAATCTTAAATATTTCTGATACCACAGGGGTCTCAAAGGTATTTAAGACAGTATTTTCGATGGCATTAACACCATTCAAAGCCATACTGGGTATTTTTCCAGATTTCGTCCATTCGATTTTTGGCGGACTTCCCCTGATCCTGGGACTAATTGCAGGAATCCTATTCTTAGTCCTTATTTTTCGTTATGGCAACCCATGTCACAGACCAAACTCTCGCGACAATGGAAGATACAATCCTAGCCATTGGATACCGGGACCGGATATCAAAAATCCTGGGACTCTCCCGGCTTAGAGACCTGAACATGACTTGGTTTCTATCATTTCGACCAATGTGGCAAAGGTGTGTTTTACCTGTATTGAGGTGTCTGCTATGCGGAGAAGAATGCGTGTTAGACACCTGTCTGACGCTACAATCAGATGCGCCAGTGGATGCAGATACATTGTTGGTTCCTACCAAGGTTCACGCTTTGTGCTGCCCTCAAAGGCTGCCAATCCTGATGACGGCATTCGTGGAATCTTCACCACTACGATTGAAGAGTAGTGAAGTTCAAGATGAAAGCAGCATCGATCAGGTACGACCTTCTGTCAGCAATGCGAATCAGAATGTCAATGGAGACAATCATGCGCACGAATGCATGGTTACACCTATTTCCGACTTAGTGGAACTTTCCCATGAAGCTGTTGACAGTTTTTTCGAAAGCCTTAATGATATGATGTTCTCTCCAGAACAGAAATAGAGACTTTTGAGCAAGCTCGCACACGGCGTTCCCTGAATTCGGCCTTCAACTTTAAAAAAAAAAAAAGTCACATGAACAATTTTTCCCACCAGTTCACGGACAACAATTTTTTAGCAGCCCAAAATAATTTTTTACAAAATTTTCGGGACACTTATCTTCTGCTTAAAGTAAGAAACTATTCCTAGAGAACTAAGATTTCTATTTTTAGATACTTTATAAACTTTAGTTGCCCGCTGGTATGTTCACAAATATTTCATTATGTGATGAAATGGTCTCGAACTTTCTTTCTGTATAGCCATATTAAGAGCCATTTCATGTGTATTTCTCATATACCAAATAAGCAATAATGCATATAAATGCGTGTTTACTTTAGCGTTTATTTCATAGCTTAAGTGCATACAATATATATGACTGCAATTTTTCAGTATATTTGAAAATTTCAAAATGCATTTATGTATTTTGGGGTGGTAAGGTATACACTATACTCTATAGTATGTTGTACTATGTTATACTATGCATAGATTAGTAAATATGACCATAGTTAGCGTGGAGTGGGTGTCATGTATTCCTATAGGTTCTGAATCGATCCCCCTATTCCTGACCCTATTCTAGTTAAACTAACTATCAAGTTAACTAACAGTCAGCCCATGAGGCAAGAAAAGCCCCCATGATGCAGATACCGTTATCTGACGCAGTCACACTACGGCACAGGAACGTGTTATCTGATTAGGTCATAACGCTTGAGATCTAATTAGACAAGCGACATTCCTCCAGCCCCTGATAAGGCATACGACGTTCTCATAACAAATCAAACCTATGACAACCTGGAAAATCCGTGCGGCCATTGTTTTGATTTCACAGAGAACTTCAGTAAAAGAATGTGCTAACGAGCAAGTCGTATGACATCTTTATTGACGTATCTATGTCCATCCTTACGTCAATCTCGGCACCTTTAAGGTATAAATATTGCCGATCTTGCCCTATGCAAAGACACGCGTGGTGACGAGACGGAGCAGCCATACTTGCCGAAGCCCAGAAGCAGAGCAGACCCCGCTGGCAGCAGCCCCGCCATCCTGACGCGCTGAGAGACGCGCTGCTATCTCTTGCCGAGAGACCCAGCACCGGCGCTTTCGGGCAGCCCTCGCAGGCAGCCTGGAATATCGAGAGCAGAGAAAGAGATACCATTCCTCATTCATCCTAACTTCCAGGTACAGAACTGAATAACCCCTCACAGAGAATTCTTTAGTTATTCACTTGGCAAAAACAAACTTAACTTAAACTGTAACTTTCTATTCACGCCCACGCATTAGACTTAGGTCAGGTACACGGGGTAGGCGTATTTAGAAACACCAGTTGAGTACGTTTAGTCAAATGTATATGTGTATGTAAATATATTTTAATCATTTTAAACATCATATGGCTCAGAAACCATATCAATGTTTTTACAGTATTATTTTATACTATTGCTTTTAATGTATGCACTTTACTTAACTATAAGTATTGCAATAATATCGATCCATTTCTCTTGTACGAGAAAAGAGACTGATCAATAAATAACACCTTTTTATTGAACACGCCCGTCTCTTCCTTTTCTCTACTATCTGATGAGACTAAGAATGCACGTACTGACTGAGTAAAATAATTGCCTTGTGCTCACACGACTCTCGAGATTGACTCTTGATTAGGGGAGAGCAAAGTTGTCATGTTCAATGGTTGTCAGAAACTAAATCCCTTCTTGTCTAATCAGGGGAGTTAATTCTTTCCTGAACATTCGAGAAAGTTTCTAGCGAACTCTGAGCTACGCTGGCAAACCCAAAACTTAAGTCTAGTATCGACAGTAGTAGACCTAGTTAACGTCTGGCCTAGGCCTTTACTGCTGTAGGTATTATTCCAATGCGCAGAGCCTATTGGGAAAATAGGAGCTACACTACATTGTTACCCCAGAGCACACACTCGCTCCTAGAAGAGAAATACTTTGCACACAAGCGCTACGATCCAAAATGCAGAGACAAGCGCTACAATAACAGAGTGGTGGTGAAAGGGCAGCAGAGTCAGGCGCTACAATACCACGTCTGCGCAGGAGGAGGCAAGGGGAGCGGCCGTTCGTGTCCAGGACAGGACGGTCAAAGCTCCAAGGAGGGTGCGAGGACGGCTAGTGGTTTCCGTGGGTGGGAGGGTCAGCCGGGAGGCGGGAGCGAGGTGGGGGAAGGGCCAGGGGATGCTAAAGAAAATGGCAGAAACAACAACAGGGCAGCAATAACAACAAGGTATGCAGCAAACTAAACGGACGCACTTTAAATATTCTTATCTTTTATGCAAACACAGGCAGGATGTGCGCGCTAGCGATCTCAAGGGCAATGATAATGCAGCCAATTTCAATTGTTACCCCAGAGCACACAATCGCTCCTAGAAGAGAAATACTTTGCACACAAGCGCTACGATCCAAAATGCAGAGACAAGCGCTACAATAACAGCGTGGTGGTGAAAGGGCAGCAGAGTCAGGCGCTACAATACCACGTCTGTGCAGGAGGAGGCAAGGGGAGCGGCCGTTCGTGTCCAGGACAGGACGGTCAAAGCTCCAAGGAGGGTGCGAGGACGGCTAGTGGTTTCCGTGGGTGGGAGGGTCAGCCGGGAGGCGGGAGCGAGGTGGGGGAAGGGCCAGGGGATGCTAAAGAAAATGGCAGAAACAACAACAGGGCAGCAATAACAACAAGGTATGCAGCAAACTAAACGGACGCACTTTAAATATTCTTATCTTTTATGCAAACACAGGCAGGATGTGCGCGCTAGCGATCTCAAGGGCAATGATAATGCAGCCAATTTCAATTGTTACCTCAGAGCACACAATCGCTCCTAGAAGAGAAATACTTTGCACACAAGCGCTACGATCCAAAATGCAGAGACAAGCGCTACAATAACAGCGTGGTGGTGAAAGGGCAGCAGAGTCAGGCGCTACAATACCACGTCTGCGCAGGAGGAGGCAAGGGGAGCGGCCGTTCGTGTCCAGGACAGGACGGTCACAGCTCCAAGGAGGGTGCGAGGACGGCTAGTGGTTTCCGTGGGTGGGAGGGTCAGCCGGGAGGCGGGAGCGAGGTGGGGGAAGGGCCAGGGGATGCTAAAGAAAATGGCAGAAACAACAACAGGGCAGCAATAACAACAAGGTATGCAGCAAACTAAACGGACGCACTTTAAATATTCTTATCTTTTATGCAAACACAGGCAGGATGTGCGCTCTAGCGATCTCAAGGGCAATGATAATGCAGCCAATTTCAATTGTTACCCCAGAGCACACAATCGCTCCTAGAAGAGAAATACTTTGCACACAAGCGCTACGATCCAAAATGCAGAGACAAGCGCTACAATAACAGCGTGGTGGTGAAAGGGCAGCAGAGTCAGGCGCTACAATACCACGTCTGCGCAGGAGGAGGCAAGGAGCGGCCGTTCGTGTCCAGGACAGGACGGTCACAGCTCCAAGGAGGGTGCGAGGACGGCTAGTGGTTTCCGTGGGTGGGAGGGTCAGCCGGGAGGCGGGAGCGAGGTGGGGGAAGGGCCAGGGGATGCTAAAGAAAATGGCAGAAACAACAACAGGGCAGCAATAACAACAAGGTATGCAGCAAACTAAACGGACGCACTTTAAATATTCTTATCTTTTATGCAAACACAGGCAGGATGTGCGCGCTAGCGATCTCAAGGGCAATGATAATGCAGCCAATTTCAATTGTTACCCCAGAGCACACAATCGCTCCAAGAAGAGAAATACTTTGCAAACAAGCGCTACGATCCAAAATGCAGAGACAAGCGCTACAATAACAGCGTGGTGGTGAAAGGGCAGCAGAGTCAGGCGCTACAATACCACGTCTGCGCAGGAGGAGGCAAGGGGGAGTCTAGTATAAATAAACAGCTGACCAACCATCTGGAAAAGCACAAACTGCTGGACCCATCACAGTCGGGGTTCAGAGCCCGTCATAGTACGGAGACTGCCGTCTTGGAGGTAGTTGACAACATCCGCTCTGCACTTGACTCCAAGAAATCAGCAATTTTGATTTTACTGGACTTGTCGGCGGCCTTCGACACCATCTCACACAGTATCCTACTGGAACGACTGCGTGGGATTGGTGTTGAGGGCACGGCCCTAAGATGGATTCAAAGCTATCTTTCGGGGAGGAAATCTAGAGTTAAAATCGGACCCTTTTCATCGGGATCAACTAACAATGACAAAGGTGTTCCTCAGGGATCTATATTAAGTCCCACTCTATTTAATGTATATCTGTCGCCCCTTGCCAAAATAATTACGGACTATGGATTTGATACGGTATCTTATGCCGATGACACCCTAATCCTAGTCACCATGGGCCCGGATATCACGGATACAAGACACAGGTTCCAGCAGTGCATGATATTGGTGAAAGAATGGATGTCAAACAACTACCTCATGTTGAATGAGGGTAAGACTGAAATCATTTTATTCGGCTCAGCTAAGAAGACTTGGACAGAGGAATGGTGGCCAACTACTATAGGGCCTTGTCCAAAACCAAAGAGTGTAGTAAGAAACTTGGGTATAACTCTTGATGATAACCTTTCAATGATCCCCCATGTCAATAAAACCGTGCAAACCAGTATAGGTCTGATGCGCAGCCTGAAAAAGGTATTCAAATGGATACCCCTTGCAAACAAACACATAAAAACTCATGTTACAGCTCCAATAGAAGTTCACATTGGACATTTTAAAGATATGCATCGGTTTGTAGTGAGTGATGTTAGTCCAGTGAATCTCTTGAGCAGGGATTTGTTGTGCAAAATGAATTGCACTATTTATTATACACCAGATTGTGTTGCAATAACAACACTCGATGAGGATGTTGAATACAAATTATTGAAGGCCTACTGAGAGTCAGAAGTAAAATAATTATATTAATTACTGACTGAAGAAGATTTGCCAGAAGAATTGAAAGGCACCGTGAGATCAGATGTGTGGGACTTTACAGGAAAAGAAATTGGCTTAATGAGAAATGTGGACCCCATTCAAGTAATAGTGAAGGATGGAGCAGTATGCCCCAATACTGCCCAAGACAAAATTAGTCCAGAGGTAATTACTGGAATCACACCCGTGATTGATCAGATGATTGAACAAGGTATCCTAAAAGAGATAATGAACAATCCTTGTAACTCTCCCATTATTGGTATCAAAAAAGCCTAACAGAAAATATAGAATAGTTCAAGACCTATGAAAAGTGAATAAAATTGTTGTGCCATGTTGCCCAATAATACCAAACCCTGCTGTAATTCTGTATCAGATCCCATATGATGCTGAATGGTATACAGTCATTGATTTGTGTCAGGCCTTCTTTTCCATCCCTTTGCATCCGGATAGTCAATATTTGTTTGTCTTCCGGTTTGGAAATCGTATTTTGGCTTGGTGCCGAGTTCCTCAAGGGTATACTGGAGGTCCATCAATCTTTAATCAGATCTTGAAAAAATCTTTGGAAACTTTGAAATTGCCCGGGACTCAGTCCTGGTCCAATACATTGATGTCTTACTGTTGGCATCCAAAACTTGGGAAGCATGTGTAACAGACACCATTGCTTTGTTGAATCATTTAGCTGATGGTGGCACAAAGTCTCCCCATCAGTTACAGTACTGTAGACAGGAAGTTCAGTACTTAGGTCATAAGATTGAAAAAGGAAAGTGACCCCAGCGAGAATCAGTATAATCAAGAAGATGCATCCACCCCGGAATCAGAAAGAAGTGAGAATGTTTTTGGGAATGGTCAGATATTGTAGGCAGTGGATATGTAGATTTTCGTTGATTGCAAAGCCTTTACAAAAATTGATAAGAAAAGATGTGAAAGATTCAATTGTGTTGAATTAGGAGAGTATGGAGTCTTTCAATAGACTGCAAAACAGTCTTTGCCAGGCGCCGGCCATGGGAATAACGGGTAAGGGTACACCTGGGCAAGATGAATAACAAAAATTGCAGGCATAACAATTTCAGATCAGTCACCAAAATAATAACAATGAATCTTTCAAATATATTCAACAAGATATTTATTTTTTCTGTATATTATAAATTTTTATAAAACCATTATTACAATCATTCAGTGTCACACTGTATGAAAAATTAATGATACATGATGTAATACACAGATTCTGTGTGACTTAATTCTTAGCGACAAACAATTTATTGATGGAATCCATAGTCATGTGATAACAATATAACCGTGAATGAACACGATGTACAGCAACTGGTGGTATGTTGTTGCACTACGCGCGTTTCGGCAATGCCTTCATCAGGGGTCCATCACAAAAATCACTGAATGAAATATATAACATGATATAAAACACTGAAAAAGAAATACACTGGTTAAAAACAAAAGGGAAAAGGAAAAAAGATAGCAACAATAATGTCTATGTAGAGTCCTCCTGGCACACCAAACTTGACCAAGCAATAGGGACCCTAAACATCGAACCCAATAGCCTGTCTCTACCAGACATTCCACAAAAGGCCTGGTCAAATGTCATGAAACGGCAAGTCCACCCTATTTCATATGAAAGGGATTTAACCGCACTTCGCCATAATATCCTCACAAAGGCCTTGGACGAATCTTACACCATGGGGAAAGCTCATCAATACCTAAGGGAAGCATTAGGGGCCCAGGCCAGCAGGAAAATCTTTTTTTATGAGGATAACAGCCCTTAGAACTTTAATCCGGCATGGGCACGAGCAGACGGAGCCGTCTCTTGTCGCCTATGCAACTACCAAAGGGAATCCTGGATCCATCTAATATGTTGCTGCCCCAAATTGACCAGCGAACGACAAAGGCTGCCCGACCCATTTTTAGAGTCCTCGGCATTAGAACGTGCAAGGAGGCATCAGATTGGTGCCTATCGGAAACAAACACCCATTACCTTTCAAGAGCGGCACAATTTGTTCACCAGATCAGTCAGGCTTTAGATGGAAGTGCATAAATGATTTTCCATCAAGCTCTTGAACCTCAGAGACTGATTAATGGGCTAACAAGGTGCTGCCATAACATCTATGGGCAAAGAAGAGCTTGCCCGCCACTCCATGTGCTTGATTGGAACATTGACGTAACATGAATAAAGCCCCGGATGAATGGCAACAGGGACTTTGCAATACAAGATTGACTATCGGAAACAGGGTTTTTAAGTTCACCGGAGGGCCGGGGAGGGAAGTGGCATGGGTGGGGGGGGGCATGGGAGGATGGTTTCAATTTGAAATTTTTACTGCAATGATTTTAAATAATCGAACTGTTAACAATAAATCAATCAATATAGAGTCGTTGTGTTTCATTATTGACGCTTATGACATTATAGTTATAGTCCATACACCAAAGAGTGTGTCAGTTATTCATGCAAACCGTGTGACGATACCATAAGGAGTAAAGGGCTTGTGCTCAACATACAACAAAAAACATGAATTCCTATATACATATTCGATTCAAGAAACAAGCAAACCTCTCTCATTCAGGGTGTTCAGTCATACATAGAAGGTATCTAATTAAGATTGATAATACCCTTCATCCATACTAATATAATAAAGAGAGAGACCAAACTTTGAGGCGGGTAATCTCAGGAACCACAGCACCAATCACAACACCCAATACAGCGTTGGAAAGGGCAGTTGCAGCAGAAGGACATAGGCTATGCAGACGCCCACCATATACATGTAAAAGGTAAAAGAACCGTGCCAGCAAGGTAGTCCCTTGTGGGCGTGTCTGCCTTGTGCTGTGGGCGTGTGCTGGGGGCGTGACAAACGCTGGGGGCGTGTGGTACGTTCCACCCATCATGCCATGTCTTATATCGTGTGCTAATCCCACTCTGCTCCCTTTAAATACCCCTGCACCCCATAATCATAACCCACCCGTACTCCTTAAAATACCTTAACACCCTTAAACACTAACCCATCTTAACCCTATATACATATACCCTGTACCCCAAAACCCAAACCTATCCCTAAACCCTAAAAATACCCATGTACCCCAAAACCCAAACCTAGCCCTGAACCCTATAAATACCCCTGTACCTCAAAACCTGTGGTACTGAAAACCCGAAATCGTGTAAATACTTCCCAGTCTTAGGAATAAAAACCTTGTCGTAATACGACGAATTTAGTGTCAAAAGACCGATAATGGCGAGTACGGTATGTACAAGCATTTTTGTCGCATTCAGGTGATGATTTCACCTCGAAATCATCATTTATATCCTGAACCCTCGGCATCCATTTTGTATATAGCCGCCATTTTGTGTGTTGGGTGAGTAGAGCGCTATACAAATGCTCTGATTGATTGATTGATTGATTGATTGATTGCCCTGTACATAGGCCTTAATCCAGCTGAATTTGATTCCACAAGGACACGTACACCTTAATCGACTTCCCTGTGACCTATACAAGTAGAAACCATTGCCTCAGGCCGAACTCGTTAGGTCAGTTCCCCTCCCAGTGGCCGAACAAGATAACATCAAGGCTCAACAAGCCATAAAACCATTTCAGCGCGCACACCTGCCCTATCTCGCTCACATCTCCCTCCAACTCCTTTTCTTCACTTACTTTATGATGGGGAGGTGCCCGTTTTTATTAGAGGTCCAGCGATATCTGATGAAATGTTAGGCCTTACCGAAATGATTTATTGTGGGCAGCACGACGTGAAATATGTACATGTCATCATGACTCTGTTTTCTCTTGTACTCAATAACTGTAAATAACATACTACAAATTCGAAGAATGTATGCCTGCAGCTGTAAATGGTGTATTTGAAGAGACACCTGACTTTGTAAATTTGAGCAGTCTCCTGAGAATATACTCCCCGTGTGGTGTATTACTAGGACACTTGTTACCTTGGTTGCAGCCAATAAATCGATCTTTGACTTCACATAGAAGACTCTGAGTTTCTGTGTCCGGATCAGGAAAGAACCCGAGGTCTCTGGGTGTGCCCTGGCACCGCTGGGTTACCGGTTCTGTGCCGGTTCTGAAAAACCCAGTACCTCAGTTGGCGCCCAACGTGGGGCGATTCCAGTGGTACCAGTCAGCCAGAGGATCGTGAGGAGCTTCGTGTGGAAATTCCGGAGGACGGCCAACCACTTCAGCGACCCCTGCATGTCGACGTGGTCCGAAGGTCTTTGCTGCGAGGTTCCCCGCTTCCCGACGGCTACGAAGGACTGCTGCCTTGGCTATCGCCCTGATTTGGACCCTTGAAGTTTGGTAGAGCGAAACACTAAGACGAGTCTTCTAAGTGACGTCATCGATATTTCAGTTAAGTATAAGTGGAGCGTCTCCCAGTCTTTAGGTGGTTCTTGAGTTTGGGTATTTTGAGTTTTGTGTTGGTACTTGCAAGCATCAAAACCGAAGGACTTGTGTATTCACAAGAAATATCGTAATCGATAATCCTTCGAAGTTTGGAACTAGACTAGTGAGCAAACATGCCTGGTCTTAGACTTAGAAACTTGTTTTGTATTGGTAATAGTAATAGGGACTCCCGATTGGAGGACTCGTGTCCGGTTCCTCCGGTTGGAACTCCAACATATGAGTTGTATGTCAAACACGGAGTAGGTCCCATCACATATAATGAGGTGTGGATTAAATACACCAGAAACGACGGTGTTCTAAAATGGCCCCAATACAGTAGTTTTGACGCAGATATCCTAGATAATCTTGAGGTCAAACTGTTCAAAAAGAAAGCCCGGCCGGCGATGTTTGACTCGTTCCGCCTATGGCGTAAAGAGGCCAAACAAAAGGAAATCAAATTAGAGAAGAAAAATAAGAGAGAAAGGGGTATTTCTGTAATGCAAGCCGCTATGAAATTTAAAGACAACGAAGAAGAACAAATAAGTGAGCAGTTGCACAGGCAACGTAAAATGGCAATTGATAAATGCTATCCTGTCTTACCGTCTCTTCAGCAAGAGACAGCAAAAGAGCGTGAAAAAGACCCGTTAATGTCACATTTGTTAAGTTCGCCACCGCCCTATGCGCAAAATGCCACAGCACCTCCGCAACCTTTAGTTGCGCCTCTGGTAGCTGTTATGCCTGTTCCTTTACAGCACTCACCAGCTGCTCTTCAGCTGGCTTCTGTCTCTCTGGTGCAGTCTCCTCAAGACTCACCGATCACATCTACTTCTCCTAATGATCCTTCTACCAATTCGCCTAGCGCACTTTCTATTTCTCCTAATGCTGGTTCTACAAATACCTCTGCTTCTGCCTTAACTGATGCTGTTTTGCCACCAGTTCTTCCTTCACCTTCACCTTCACCTTCCGTTTGGCATAAAATGGCCAGTATTGTTACTAACATTCCTTCACCACTTTTTCGGTCGCCTAAAACGACCCCTAACATGGGACGAAGACAGTTACGAAGCCAAATGCCTGACTATCAGGAGAGGGATTCATTGAATAGATTAGCACGGAAATGGGCTATGGATACCGTAAGATACGATGTAGAATCTGTTATGGAAATGTTTCATCAATGGGATGCACCGACACAAAGATATGTTTTTGAGCAGATGTGTGTTTTTCTGTGTGAGGATTTGGAAGACAATGGTCAGGAATGCAACCCGCAAGAGTTGTGTCATGTACGGTTTAAGTTTGGGGAGGGCATGATTGTAGGTCCCGATGTGGAAAAAGCAGTTGAGGTTTTGTTGTCATACCGAAGTCAAGGAAGTAGTTCTGGGTCATCGTCTGGGTCTGGTTCATCTAGTAGGAAAAAGGCACGACAATACCCCATGAGAGAAGTTCCCCCACAATGGAGGGAGGGTGACTCAACCGCTGTACCGCCGATTCCGCCACACTTTCAGCGTGTGTGGGTCCATGTCCCATGGAAGCGAGCTGAAGTTTTAGCACTCAAACAGACGTTACCTCATCCGCGTAAAAATCCTGCAGGGTATTACAAAGAATTGTCACAGACTGCTGGGTCATGTATAATGAATTTAGCAGATATCGACATGTTGTTTGGGAACGTTGTTCCACAGCCTTTATGGAGTAAAATACGCCATACCGATCATGATCAGGAACTAGGTGATTCATTGGGCAAACATTACCATTGCAGACGCCCGACAAGTTGGTGGTGCCAAGCCTGAGCCTTTGATAGCGGAACTCCCTAGTAAAATAGTTGCTTACATGAAAACTATAATGCCCGCAATACGTGTAAATTGGGACAAGTTATCTGCATGCAAGCAAAAGAAAGACGAAAGTGTCTCGGATTTCTTCACCAGGTTTGAAGAAACTTTCGTCGATCACAGTGGTCAGGATTTGACCACTGAAGGTGGTCAGAGATTATTTGTCGATAAATTTGTGCACAACTTACTTCCCGAATTATGTAAAAAGATAAAAGATTCAGAAAGTTCTTGGGCTGTCTCGTCTTCGACACAGATATTGGCTACTGCCCAATATTACGAAAATAGAGACAAGGATGAGAAGGATAAGGCAGACAAGAAAACAAGAGAGTTAAAGACGAAGGTTTTGGTGCAGCAAGCTTATCCGCCACGTGGCGCTGGTAATGGCCAGAATAACGGTGGCCAGAACAACTATCAGAATAATTTTCAGCATCCTCAACAGTATCAGAGAAATTGGCAAAGAGCCGAGTATAATCAGCCACGTGTCACTGTAGGCCCCAACCAGTGTCTGTATTGCAAGGAAGAAGGTCATTTTAAGTATAATTGTTAAGCATGGGCGGATTTTGCGGATTGGCAATCCGCGAATTTGCGGATTTGCGTATTCGCGGATTGCGAAAATACGCAAAATACGCGAATCCTCGCGGATTTAGCGGATTTTGTTTTTTTGTGTGTTCGCACGGGTTTCTGCAAGTTCGCGAGGGTTTTGTACAATTTCGCAAATTGCGAACTTACTTGTCGGGTCGCCAGTTTTGCGAACTTGTTGTTTCTACGTGCCCAGCCTGTTTGCAAGGCTTTCTTCACCACTGCCACCCTCTGTCACCACTGGCACTCTCTTTGGTCACCCATGCCACCCTCTGGCTCACCCATGTCACCCTCTGTGTCATCACAGCACCCTCTGGTTCACCAGTGTACATTATTGGGGCAAAGCAAAGCACTGCCATCCTCTGTCAACACTGGCACTCTGGTTCACCCATGCCACCCTCTGGCTGGCACACCCATGCCACCCTCGGTGTGATCACAGCACCCTCTGATTGACCAGTGAGTGTACATTATTGTGGCAAAGCCAAGCACACCTGCTAAGTGTTAAGTTTCGCAAACAACAACACCTGCCCTGCCCCAACTGACATTAATGAAGGCTGGCACCTGCTTGTCTGCTCCCTTTCCTTTTTGTTGCAATGTAATTTTTTTTTAACAGGATGCAATGGCATACTTGTAACTATTCTGTGACTGTCAGAGCAGGTTCACACAATAGTTGCAAGTAGGCAACCGGATTCTGGAGGGCCCCTTCAGGAAGCACTACAAGTAAATGGTTACAAATGATGAGCTCGAACTTTTGCACCTGCTCGTTGGTTTTGCTTTTGCTAACTAAGCAATGGACTAAGCAATGGGAGGAGCTTGCTGGACAGGAACAGGAAGTTGGAGACTGGGGCACTTCCTTCACCCCACCCTTATGGGAGGAGCTTGCTGGACAGGAACAGGAAGTTGGAGACTGGGCCACTTCCTTCACCCCTCCCCTTGTAATTTTTGTACTTTCGCGAGTGCGAGATTGTTGCTGCCCACGTCGCGGACCGCGAGCAGTGCGAACACAAGCAAAAAATCCGCTTCGCGCGGATTTGCGTATTCTCGCCACATCCGCGAGAGTTTGCGGATTGCGGATTTACCGAAAATCCGAAAAATCCGCGAGCGTAACGGATTTTACGCCCATGCTTAATAATTGTCCTATCTTGTTACAACGTGCTAATGGTGTTTCACACGTAAGAGGTAGAGGCGTTCAGCAAGCACCTAGAGGTAGAGGACGTGGAAACGTCCCCCAAAATGCGCAGTCTCTTCCACCACAGAATTCTATGAATAAATTCGATCAGCAGAATAACGCATCAAGTTGGACGGCTCAGTACTATACTGATGATTACTATGCGGAAAGCGAACAATGGAGCAATAATGACTGCTAGGGCAGCCTTGGACGAAGAGAGGGAGTTGTTTCAGTTCCAGTAGATCAGAGTGGACCATACGTTGAGGTGATTACATCAGGTGTGTCAGAACCTTTTCTCTTGGATACTGGTGCTACAAAGAGTTCTATTATGCACTCTAAACTCCCTGGCGCACCTTTGTCTGGCGAAATGAATGTTTCTGTAGGTTTTTCTGGCGCCCCGGTTAGAAATCCGATTTCTGACCCTCTGTCTCTTTCTGTCGGTCCTCGTGAATTTGAAGCACCCCTTATTCTGACAACAGGGTGTGGTGAAAACTTGTTAGGATTAGACTTGTTAAAAAGATTGTATGCAACTTTGTATTGTACTCCTTCAGGAGTAGAACTCACGTTAGGTAAGAAAGTGGTTTCTCCCATGTACATGTCAAGAGACCAGCTTCCAGCGGAACTGTCATGTCTACCGGATATCAGTTGTCCCCGACATTACCACATTATTGACTATGGTCCCAGCTTCTGCCTCTTGGTTCTCTGTGATTGACCTGAAGAACGCCTTCTTCAGTATCCCGATTGCTGAGGAAAGCAGGGACCTTTTTTCCTTCACTCTAGGAGGTCGCAGTTTCCGCTTCAAACGCGCTCCTCAAGGCTACTGTGAAAGCCCATCAATATACAGCCAAGCTCTAAAAACACAGCTTGATACCATTGTTTTACCTAAAGGTGCCGCTCTTGTACAGTATGTGGACGATTTACTCATTGCTGCAGACAATGAGGAAATTTGTAAAAAGGCCACACTGTCACTACTACATCATTTGTGTATGTACATGTACATATCAAGAGACCAGCTTCCAGCGGAACTGTCATGTCTACCGGATATCATTTGGGCCACTGGTCCTAATGATGTGGGTCTTTTAGAGATTCCACCACATGTTGTAACATTAAAAGCCAATGTTAAAATGCCACGGATTCCCTATACCGAATTTCTAGAGAGGGTGAAAAAGCCTTGCTAGCAATCGTTTACGAGCTAATTGCAAAGGACGTGATTGAGGAAACAAAAGGAAACGTTTGCAACAGTCCAGTTCTGCCTGTTTTAAAACAAACTGACCCTTCCCAGCCTCCTGTATACAGATTTGTGATCGACCTTAGAGAAGTGAATAAAATAGTTGTGCCGCAATTTCCAGTTGTCCCCGACATTACCACATTATTGACTATGGTCCCAGCTTCTGCCTCTTGGTTCTCGGTGATTGACCTGAAGAACGCCTTCTTCAGTATCCCGATTGCTGAGGAAAGCAGGGACCATTTTTCCTTCACTCTAGGAGGTCGCAGTTTCCGCTTCAAACGCGCTCCTCAAGGCTACTGTGAAAGCCCATCAATATACAGCCAAGCTCTAAAAACACAGCTTGATACCATTGTTTTACCTAAAGGTGCCGCTCTTGTACAGTATGTGGACGATTTACTCATTGCTGCAGACAATGAGGAAATTTGTAAAAAGGCCACACTGTCACTACTACATCATTTGTGTGACTTACATCACAAGGTGTCACTTTCCAAGCTCCAATATTGCCGACAAGATGTAACCTACTTAGGTCACCTCTTATCGAAGGAGGGAAGGAAACTGACCCCAGAAAGAATTCAGGCAATAGCGAAATTGAACGTACCTACAACACAAAGAGAAGTGCGTGCTTTCTTGGGCATTACCTCGTACTGCAGACAGTGGATTCCAAATTTCTCGTTATTAGCCAAACCTTTGGTAGCATTGACATACAAAAATACGCCCAATCCTGTACCTTGGTCTGAAGAGTGCCACAAAAGTTTTCTCGAACTACGCGCAGCATTGTGTTCGGCTCCTGTGTTAGGTACCCCCGACTACAGTAAGCCTTTCACACTGTATGTCCATGAGAAGGACGGTTGCGCATTATCTGTGTTGACTCAGTTGTTTGGAGGTAGACAGCGCCCATGCGCTTACTTTTCATCGACTTTGGATCTGGTAGCCAAAGCATTGCCAAGTTGTCTAAGAGCCACAGCAGCAGCAGCTGTTTCTATTCGACAGTCTGCTGGTCTGGTAATGAATAACACACTAGTCATGATGGTTCCACATGCAGTAGAAACGTTACTAAATAGAACTAGGACACAGCACCTAACTAGTGCTCGGTTGTCTAGTTATGAATTGACCTTACTAGCAAATCATGTGCGCATAAAAAGGTGCAGTACCTTGAACCTAGCCACATTGTTACCAATCGCAGAAGGATCAGATGTGTCAGGACAGCACGATTGTTTCCTTAGAACAGAGGAAGAGACGAAAGGGAGAATAGACTTGTCCGACACTCCTCTTATCGAATGTGATGGTACATTATGGGTGGATGGTTCATGCTTCAGGCTCCCGAATGGTGACACGACTGCAGCATATGCTGTCACGACATTGCACACAGTTGTTGAAACTGCACGAGTACCACATGGTTCAGCGCAAGCAGCTGAACTCGTTGCACTCACGAGAGCATGTGTGTTGTCTAAAGGAATGAAAGTGACTATCTATACGGACAGTCAGTATGCATTCGGTGTGGTTCACAGTTTTGGACGATTGTGGAGAGAACGTGGGTTCCTGACTTCGCATGGGGCAAAGATTCAGCATGGTCAGTTGGTGAATGAGCTTCTCGAATCGCTGACCCTGCCCCTACAAATGGCGATTGTAAAATGTAGTGCACACAAGAGAGTGACTGATGATGTTGGTCGTGGAAATGCATTTGCTGACGAAACCGCGAGAGAAACGGCGAGAAATGTAATGAGCCGAATGTATGTCGCATGCCCTGCAAGAGGGACTGGTGATGTTGGAATATGTGAAGACACCATAGAGAGTGTGAAGTCCATTCAAGCTGAGGCCACAGAGAACGAATTGAACACGTGGAGAGAAAGTACGGGTAGAATGGATTCAGATGGGTGTTGGATTGAATTATCAGAACACCAGAGATGGTTGTTACCCGATGCATACGTTCTTGCAGTAGTTACAATGGCTCATGGAATGGCTCATATCGGCGTGAAAGGGATTTATGAGTTGTTGGCCCCAGTATGGAAGAATTCAGGGATTCCCAAGTGTGCAGAGAATGTAGTCAAAAATTGCATGGTTTGTTTGAAACACAACCCAGGTAGGGGAACCCCAACTCCAGCCGGTCACTTTGCGCCTCCTACGTATCCGTTCGAGGTTTTGCAGCTAGATTTCATCCACATGGAGAGATGCAACAATTTAAAATACGTACTCGTTGTTGTTTGTGCTTTCGCGAAATGGGTAGAAGCCTATCCCCTAAAAGACACTACTGCCCTGTCCACAGCAAAAACCCTGGTGAAAGAGTACTTCCCGAGGTTCGGAATGCCTAGAGTGGTCTGGTCTGATAACGGGAGTGAATTTGTGGGTCGTGTGATGAAGAGAGTGTGTGAGGGGTTAGGTATTAGACAGAAGTTCCACACTGCAAATCACCCCCAATCAGCTGGACTAGTATAATGCTACAATGGCACGTTAAAACTTAAACTGGCCAAAATCCAAGCGAGCACAGGCCTTAAATGGCCTGACGCTCTACCTTTAGCACTCCTGTCCACTAGAATGACTGTGCATTCACGAGTAAAACTCAGCCCGTACGAGATTGTTTTCGGCCGGCCAGCCAACATTTGGGGAGTGCCTAGACCCACGAAATTTAGTGAACTGGAACACCCTGTTTTGCTCGATTATCTGTATGAATTGACGGCTAAATTGCGTGTTTTGCATCAACAGGTCCACAACACTCTGCCTCCGGTCTCTGACGTTCCGGGCCACAACATTAACCCCGGCTCGTGGATACTGATTAAGAACTTTCAAAGGATGAAGAACGACCAGCCCAGGTGGACCGGGCCTCACCTCGTCCTACTCTCTACAAGATCTGCAGTTCGGGTGGAGGGGAAGGCCAACTGGGTCCACGGGATCCACTGCAGGAAGCTACCTTTTCCCCTGCCTACTGACCAATGGGTCAAAACAGGTGTCACTGATCCAGAACGTGATACTGATCCGAATACCGTATCTTTTGACGATTTGCATGAAAGTAGCCCTGACTCTGAACCAGAAAGTGAGAACATTTCGCACAAGACTGTGCCACCGCCTGAACTGTTGAACACTGCAGAATCTGACCTTTTGTTTCAGGACCAGACTATACCTGGAACGCAACGTTACAGTCTGAGACCGAGGAAAAATGAATAAATGAAGTAATTTCTTTTAAAGAAAAGTGAAACTAAAATAATCCATGGACTAATAAATAAAAAGGTTTTTTTCCCCCCCAGGTATTTTTTCTGAAAGTGCAGCTCTCCCATTTAGGAAACTTGCTTATTTTTGTTTTTCGAACCGCCATCCGGGTTCACGCTGCTAGGGCCGCGATTGGCTAAAGTCTTTGGAAAGTGCAGCCAACGACGTTAGGTCGGTGGTTCTGGTTGGTCCAAGGGAGTTGCCCTAGACTGACGGAAGCACTCCTTAGCAGAATCAACCTCCTCATCGCGGGCAGCACTTTTAGAGAGGATGGAGTTTCACGATGTGGAGAGACCTGCCAAACGAACGAACTTTAAGCACCGATTGTGCGAAACAATGTCAAAGAAAAGTTTTATAATATTATGCATTTGTATGTTATTCAGTATGATGATATTTTTAATAAGTTACGTCATATTCTCGTTTCATGTGACATTTACACCCACGGCATCGCCCATACCTCCCACTACTGTTTCCCCTCATTCTTTCCATTCTCTTCCCGACCACGAATCCAATAGAAGACTAGAATTCATTAATAACTCCTTCATTCAGCTCCTACACCAGCACCAGCTAGTAATAAACACGACAAACTGCTGGGTTTGCGGACTTATGCCACACACTACGGATAGGGGTATCCCTTATCTAGTTCTGCCCTTTAGTCACAATGGCTCTGTGTGGGCATACAGAACAATGTTCATATATGCACGCGAAAACCAACCTCTACGTTCTGTAAAAGACAACCTCAGGACTAGCGCCCTGATAAAAGGCATAATCGACATGAGTAGGGACATAACTTCTTATGTAAATCCCCCCAATGATGAGATCCTCGCATATGTAGGTTGGAACGTGACTGGGTATGGAATTACTGTGAATGAGAAACAACAAGTAACAAAGTCTTCCCCGATCTGGATTGTACCCCATCAAGGTAATCTGTGTCTGCAAGGTATTGACAGGAATCCCAGAGCTCAGTTAGGAAGCAGTGTCTGCACAGAAACGTATGTTTTTGGGTCTCAGACTTCCCCTGCGTTTTTAGCTGCTAAGGGTACTTATTTCATCTGTCATGATAGAGCCTATACATGGTTGCCCCCTGAATTTTCGGGCTCATGTTTTGTTTCATTTCTGTTGCCTCCCACCTACACAGCAGCGGCAGACTACCACCGGACAAGGATAGTTAGAGGTGTCTTGAGTAAAGAAGACACTGCAGGTCAAGAATTTGGAGACTTTGCTACGGGTTTTCTGCCGTTCTGGGGATCTATGGCTAACAGTAGGAATATAAGGCAATTGACAAGGGTAGTCGAGTCCACCGTGATTGAAACTGCCGGTGCCCTTAGTAACTTAACTGCTGAGCTCCAGTCGGATCGTCTTATGACCCTTCAGAACAGGGTCGCTCTAGATGTCATACTTGCAGACCGAGGTGGGGTATGCAGATTGATCCAATCCAGCTGTTGCATTTTTATCCCAGATAACGCTCCGACAGTGTATCAGGCCATCTCCAAACTACATAAAATTTCCGAATCTATTCATGTGGATAAAGGAGATTGGTCCTTAATGGGGTGGTTCTGGGATCTGATATCTGCCTGGGGTTGGAAAATTCTAATGGTCATTGGGATAGTCTTAGCCATCCTTTTCCTGTTCTGCCTGTGCATACAGTGCGCTCCTGCAATATGTGGCCTCTGTGTCACATCATGTATAAGGAAGCCTGTGTCAAGAGATGAACTAAGTACTAGGATGATGTTACAGCAACATCTTAATGACTTTAAGAATATAGATCTGGACTCAGATTAACATGAGGATAGATTAATTGCCTATGTAAGGGCAAAAGGAGGGTTTGTGGTACTGAAAACCCGAAATCGTGTAAATACTTCCCAGTCTTAGGAATAAAAACCTTGTCGTAATACGACGAATTTAGTGTCAAAAGACCGATAATGGCGAGTACGGTATGTACAAGCATTTTCGTCGCATTCAGGTGATGATTTCACCTCGAAATCATCATTTATATCCTGAACCCTCGGCATCCATTTTGTATATAGCCGCCATTTTGTGTGTTGCCCTGTACATAGGCCTTAATCCAGCTGAATTCGATTCCACAAGGACACGTACACCTTAATCGACTTCCCTGTGACCTATACAAGTAGAAACCATTGCCTCAGGCCGAACTCGTTAGGTCAGTTCCCCTCCCAGTGGCCGAACAAGATAACATCAAGGCTCAATAAGCCATAAAACCATTTCAGCGCGCACACCTGCCCTATCTCGCTCACATCTCCCTCCACTCCTTTTCTTCACTTACTTTATGATGGGGAGGTGCCCGTTTTTATTAGAGGTCCAGCGATATCTGATGAAATGTTAAGCCTTACCGAAATGATTTATTGTGGGCAGCACGACGTGAAATATGTACATGTCATCATGACTCTGTTTTCTCTTGTAACCAATAACTGTAAATAACATACTACAAATTCGGAGAATGTATGCCTGCAGCTGTAAATGGTGTATAAGAAGAGACGCCTGACTTTGTAAATTTGAGCAGTCTCCTGAGAATATACTCCCCGTGTGGTGTATTACCAGGACACTTGTTACCTTGGTTGCAGCCAATAAATCGATCTTTGACTTCACATAGAAGACTCTGAGTTTCTGTGTCCGGATCAGGAAAGAACCCGAGGTCTCTGGGTGTGCCCTGGCACCGCTGGGTTACCGGTTCTGTGCCGGTTCTGAAAAACCCAGTACCTCAAACCCAAACCTGCCCCTGACCCCTAAAAATACCCCTGTACCCCAAAACCCAAACCTAGCCCTGAACCCTAAAAATACCACTGTGCCCCAAAACCCAAACCTACCCCTGAACCCTAAAATACCCCTGTACCCCAAAACCCACACCTAGCCCTATACCCTTAAAATACCCCTGTACCCCAAAACCCAAACCTACCCCTGAACCCTAAAAATACCCCTGTACCCCAAAACCCAAAACTAGCCCTGAACGCTAAAAATAACCCTGTACCCCAAAACCCAAACCTACACCTGAACCCTAAAATACCCCTGTACCCCAAAACCCAAACCTAGCCCTGAACCCTTAAAATACCCCTGCACCCCAAAACCCAAACCTACCCCTGCACCCTAAAAATACCCCTATACCCCAAAACCCAAACCTAGCCCTGAACCCTAAAAATACCCCTGTACCCCAAAACCCATACCTATCCCTAAACCCTAAAACTACCCCTGTACCCCATAACCCAAAACTATATCTGAACCCTTAAAATACCCAAACACCCCAAAACATATACCTCAGTACCCCAAAACATATACCCCTATACCCATACTTACCTTATCCAAACATTTTAAAAAACATGCTTTTACCATTCATGCATTTACAACGAATTTCGTTGTAAATGTATGTGTGGTAAAAGCATATAAAATGTAATGCCATGCGTTATAATGGCATCGCAGAGTCATGGTACTTTCGTAATGAAAGTATGCGGAGTCATGGTATGCGGAAAGAAAGTTGCGTAATAGTGGGTGTTTACCCTCGCCCGGTAAGTACATTGGTGGCACGGTGGCCCACTTCTCCAGCAACATACTCATATTTTTTCACCACCCATTTGAAAAATACACAGGTCTCTCTCATTGATGGCCAGCACCGACATACACTTTTAGACACACCTCCCGCCACAATTTCTAGAATTGCAAACTTTAGAGCTGGGGAGCTACAGTCGAATCTCGGCATCAGCTCAACATCCAGTGATTCCAGGCAAATCGATTTGTCTCCCCATGCCTACCACAAATGAATTTGTTCTTAGTTAAAATGAAAATTGTGCTCATGCCATGTTGTCGAGTTCGCGCTATATAATATTGCAAGGAAAAATAAAGTAGGGAAACTCAAGTTCACACACTACTGAACGCACACTCTTAAGTGCATCAGCAGTGCACTGTGAATCGGAGCATTTCACAGGCCTGTCACATATAAGAAATGCTATCTAAACGAAATCCTACAAAACAATATACTACTGGCCGGCAGCAATTCATACCCGGACAACGTCGGGACGGGCTGCTAGTACCTGTATGAAGATGAAATGTACAGTATGTGAAAGATTCCTATTGGCAGGGAGCTTGAAGTCTTTGACTTGTAGAACCCATATTGCGAGAATACATAAAGGCACTTGTCCTAGATATGAAGAATTAGAAGAAATAAGGGGGCATATTACCAAGCAATAGCGATAATTATCGCTATTGCTTGGTTAGAGAGAAAATTTTACCGCTAAGCTGCGGCTATTTTTACCGCAGATAAACCTTGGTACTACCAAGGTTTATCGCAAATGCGATAAAAAACGGCCGCAATGCATGAATATCGCTGACTTTTCATGCATTACCGAGCTAATGCTCTTAGCCATGTTATCCACCTCCCATTGGATAACATGGCTAAGAACTGCTCAGGGGCAGGTGTTAGCTTTTGGAGATATTCGCGCTTAGCGCGAATATCTCCAAAAGTTGGTAATAGGAGATAGCGATGTTAGCGACTGTTTCCAGTCGCTAACATCTTGGCACGCCCACTTTGCATGTCATTAGTGATAAATATCACTGACATGCAAAGTGGGGCCCAAGATGGTCGCTATCTCCTACTAGCTGTTGCTAACTGGTGTTAGCGACAGCTAGGTAATAGGGAGATAATTTTATCTCCGCTTTCTTGGCTTTTAAAGCCAAAAAAGCAGAGATAAACCCCCTTGATAATATGCCCCAAGCTCACTACAGTTAGGTGAAGTAATTCAAGTTTTACGAAAAAAGGGGAGGGAAATCAAACGTTCAAATAAATCTAAGGGAAACTTGTAGCATAAAGGATGAATATACACTATTCCAAAGGGTCCATGTCCTTTCTCAAAAATGGAAGGTAACACTGACAAATAATTGTCATATAGGTTAGACTGACAGAGATAAGACATTCTATATGAGCATACTAGTCCCGCGTTGATACGCTCTAATTGAAAAAGACACGACAATGTAATATGCATCTGCAAAGAACTTGCCAGATTAATCTAAAGAATTTGCATTACACTGTTGTGAGAGAGATGATTCAGCACTTGCGGTCTTAACTCAGAAAAACGGACTGGCAAGGTGTACAATAGCATATTTTTCTGCTACTCTGGACTCAGTGGCCGCCGCATTGCCAGGTTTCGTTAAAGCAGTGGCTGCCACTTGTGTGAGTTTGGAGCAGAGTGAATCAATTGTGATGGGTTACCCAGTAAAAGTCTATTTGTCACACTCTATTGAGATACTTTTAACTGGTACTCGAACTCTAACATATGACAAATAGTCGGCTGACTAAGTACGAGAGAGTAATCCTAGGTGCTGATAATGTGATGGTGGCAAGATGCACTACTGTGAACCCTGCCACATTGTTACCACATTCAAGGTGTGAAAAGGTGAGGGAAGAAGCAGAACATGATTGTTTGGAAGTAACAGATCTTTGTACCAAACCCCGCCCAGATATTTCAGATGAACCACTGGAAGAATCTAATTGCGAACTGTTTGTAGATGGATCTTGTTTAAGGAATGAAAGAGGTGAATTGTGTGCTGGATATGCTGTCTGTACTCTGGCTGGAGCTCTGGAAACATCTTGTCTAAAAGGCCTTAAATCTGCCCAAGTTGTTGAGCTGTTTGCTCTTACTAGAGATTTTAAATTGGCAAAGGGTCTAAAAGTAACAATTTACACTGACAGCCAATACAGCTTTGGTACCGTGCATGGTTTTGGTCAGCAGTGGATGCAGAGGGGATTCATGACTTCCTCTGGATCACCAATTCGGAATGGGAAAACTGTAAAGGAATTGTTGGAAGCTTTACAGTTGCCAAAAAGAATTGCAGAAGTGAAATGTGCTGCACACCAATCTGGCGATGATGATGTAAAAAAGGGTAACAGATACGCGGATCAATTACCGCGTTACTGTACACAAAATACCCTAGCTATAAATCGATCTATTGAAAGAGGAAATACCGAATACCACCTTATGATTGCCACCACATTTGAGACATGGGATGAGGTGAGACACATACAGAAAGAAGTCAGTGACAGAGAAAACGAAGAATGGAAAAGAGCAGGTTGTAGAAAAAATGATGATGAGATATGGATCTGTTATGATGAGAGACCAGTATTGCCAAATTCATTACTTTCCCACATAGCTAGAATGTACCATGGACATGCGCACATTGGACGGGACGCCATGGTAAGAATGTTCGAGCAGTCCTTGTACAATCCCAAGTTTAGGTTAATAGCTGAAAGTTTTGTGCCAAAGGTGTGTTGTTTGTCAGAAACAAAACCCAGGAAGAAAGATGGTAGTTAGCTGGGGTGTAATTGGGAAAGCAGGAGGACCTTTTACTAGACCTCAGATCGATTTTATCGAATTACCTCCAAGTAATGGACTAAAGTATGTCCTAGTCATTGTTTGCTTGTTTTCTCGCTGGGTGGAAGCCTACCCAACGAGGAGAAATGACAGTCTGACTGTTGCCAAATTGTTGTTGAGAGAATTGATCCCAAGATTCGGTTTTCCAGTCACTTTGGAATCAGATAGAGGATTGCATTTTAATAATGAAATAATTCGAATGATCTGTGCTGTGTTCCAAATTGAACAGAAGTTACATTGTGAATACAGACTTGAAGCATCTGGTATTACCACCATAAAGTCCAGATTAGGAAAGGTGCGTGCATCCACAACACTTAAATGATCTGATGCATTGCCCCTTGTGCTCCTGAGTCTCCTGAGACAGAGTTAAGTCCCCACGAAGTGTTAATGGGAAGAGCCATGAGACAAGCATACATTCCTACAAATAAATTGATGAATCTCTCTGATGATCGTGTGCTGGACTACTGCAAAGGAATGGCTGACCTGGTACGTTCTGTGTAGTGTCTGGTTGGAGGAGATGCCACACCGACACAGCGTAACCAAGCACACGACCTGAATCCTGGAGAGTGGGTGCTAGTAAAAAAGCACGTGAGGAAATGGTGCCTAAACCCCTGTTGGAGCTGCCCTTACCAAATAGTATTGGTGACGACCACACCAGTGAAGTGTTTTGGTTTGCCAAATTCGATACATGCGAGCCATACTCGTCTAGTCATAAGTCCAATTGAAAGACCTAAAGAACAGCAACTAAGAAACGAAAATCTTCAACCAGTTGATGAAGTGTGTGAGGCTGAAGAATCTGGAGTGGCAGATTCAAGTGAACATTTTGACGATGAACAGCCAAGCACAAGTCGAGTAGAATGGGCACCAGATACTGGGACAGAAGAGACTGCTGTTGAGTCGGAAGATGGTGAGGCTGTTATTGAACCAGGAGAAGGTGAAAAGGCTGTTGAAGCAGAAAAAGAAAACATCAGAGATTCCAAATGCTGTCTCAGAAGAGAAAAAGATCGAAGAAGAATTAGAACAGGGAGAATTAGCTAGTAAGTCAGACTCGAATACTGAACCTGCAGAGACTGAAACACAAGAAAACCAAGAAAGACCGATAGAGAAAAGACTGAACAAAAGAAGCAGCAAAAAGAATACAGAAGGTGTTCAGATAGTACAGGCAAAGAAACCTAGAAAGGGAGATTTCCAAGTTGGGTGAAAAGACTGAAATACAGAATAATTAGAAGAAGATTAAGAAACAAACCAGAACAAAAAAAAATAACAAATCAGATAGAACAAGAAGATTTAGGAAAAGGCACAAAGAGAAGATCAAAAAGAACAAGAATTCCCTTTAGAAAATACAAGACTACTGAATGGACTTATGTCATTCTTGAGGAGTTTGAGACTTTAGATCTAAATGAGGAGTATGAGAATAGTGATACCGAGAATGAAGATGAGAGCAATTTGAGACCACCTTAACAAAGAATTGTTCGAGCCAGAGGTTGGCTTAAGTTTTTTCAAAGCAAGTCATTTGCGGACTCTAAAAGGGGTAATGTAGATTTCTATTGCTTTGGAGATAAGCGTTGCTGATAGCAAGCTATCTCCGCGATAGAAACCAGCGGTAGCCAGCGATAATTATCCTAGTGCTAAGTGCACTTAGTGATAATTATCACCAGTTGTTGATGACATGCCCCTTTTGGAGAACAGTTAGATGGAAGCATACGCCATCACCAGGAATCAGATAACAATTTTTCATTAAATGTATTTACTAAGTTGTTGTATGAATATACTAACACCATGAATGTGACTGAATGTTATGCTTGCATGAAATTACCCTCCTCTGTCTCTGAGGGAATAACCTGCCATCATCTTTCTCTAACATATGCTGTTTCATGTAGTGTCCTTAGTAGTCTATTTTACATTGAAGGTAAATTGGAGTATCAGTATACAGATGTAGATTTGGTATTTTTTAAGGTACCAATAATAAGTAGACTAAACAAAGTAGAACGCGCTAAACATGCACGTCATATGGGTGAATTTTTCCATATTACCTAAGCCATTATATTTAGACCATGCTTATAAAAATAACTTAACATGTGGGCTGCATTATGAGGAACAATTGTTTTTGGATATGGTAGAACATAGGAGAGAGAGTTTCCAGAAAAAAGCGGTTAAACAAAATACACAACAACCACCTTGGGCATTTAAGGAAGGAAATTATGAAAAGAGTGAAACGTATGCTGTAATGACTTTAGACTGGTCGAGGAGAGGGAAATTATGTTTATTGAGATCAAAGACTAACTACAATAATTATTTCATTGGCACTAGTGAATGTGAACATACCTTTCAATTTATAGGAGGTTGGATTAAAGGGTGGAACTGATCCTGTCTTCCAAGGGATATACTGGGTATGTGGTGAAAAGCCTATTATAGATTACCTGCCCACTGCTATGGGAGTTGCTACTTTGGGATTGTGCTTCCGAAAGTTTATCATTTAAACCTAAAAGATAATAGTGTCAATTAAATAAAACAAGGATTAACACGCAGAAGGAGAGCAAGTTTTACTGAAATAGTAGGTGGTTTATTCTCTGCACTAATACCATCAGTTGGGGTAGTGCTAAAGTTGCATAATATTCAAAGGCTGTCTACATTAGTTGGTCGATTATCTACAGATACTGCGGGTGGATTTTTGATGATTGATACTAAAATGGTGGCAATCATATCAATGGTTTTGCACAATGGACTTGCCCTTGATATTGTTTTGGCAAAAGAGGGTGGAGTCTGTGCAACATTAAAAATTCCACATTGCTGCACATATATCCCTGATAAAAGTAAAGGGATAGAAGGTTACATTAGAAACATTACAAAGTCACATAAGGATATATCCCAACTGGAGGTTTACAGTATCCGGGAAAGAGTTGGAAATGGTCTTATAGCTGTGAAAAATTGGTTTACAACATTTGGAGAGAGTCTTTTAGGGAAGCTAGTAATGCCAATGGTTGCAATAGCAATAATCATTTTAGTAATATTAACAACGTATAAGTGTCGTAGGTGCATGAAAACAAGGAAAATTACATTAGATAAAAAGTATAACAAGAAAGGAGTAAAGAGAAAAAGAGATGAGATAGAACTTGAGGAAATAAATGAAGAATATTATGATATGATGAAAAAGTTAGGTGTGAGTGCCATGAAAAGTGAGAAAGATACTAAGCTTTAAATAGCATATAGGGTGGTACTTGGTATGGTGAGTATTTGTAGTGGCTTCAAAAGCCACCAAAGGGGGGATTGATGGAGCGGGGATTCGAAAAATAAACCCGCTCTTGTTGAGTACCCCGTAATATATACTAATGTTGAGTAGATAGAATACTATTGTGCACCTATACATTACATGAGGGTAAACGGCTTTGCAAAAGGCATGAAATTAATCTTAACCAAACCGAAGATGTAATGATATGGGGATTAGAATGTGTTGTGAATGGCTTGCACTGCAAATTGTGCGCATAGTGTATTAAAAGGCATGTTGTGAGATTCTTTTTTTTAAGTTTAAAAAGCTTTATTGAATAAAAGTATACAACGTAAACCATCATTACATAAAAAATATGACTACTAAATGAGAGTAGAAAGGCATATAAGAGAAGAACAATAACAGATCCAACCCTAAGGGGGTAAATAAAACATACCAAGAAAACATAGCTTTTAAAGATTCTTTGTCAAAAGGGAGGGAGAAGAGAGAAAGAGAGAGAAGGAAAAGAAAAGTAAAATAGAAGGAGAGATAATTAAAACATCTATGGGGTATGTCTAGATAAGTAATCTGTCAAAGGTAGCCATAACAAATCTTCTTAATCAATAATGGTACAGTATTTGCAAAAGCGTGATCAAGTCTGTGGTGGTTGCATAATAAATTCCACCAAGCATTATATGAAAGCTTGGAAGTGTCTTTCCAATTGGTAGTAATAACCTGAAAAGAAATGGCAATGAAAAGATCAATAAATTTACGTACATTACAAGTAACATTCCAAACAGGAGATGACCCACCCAAGAACATGTGTGTAATCTCAAAGGGGACATTTGTAGATATAATCTTGTTAAGTGTAGACCAGATACAAGACCACAGTGATTTGACCAAAGGACATTGGAAAAACATATGGAGAAAATCACTATTATCGTGAGAGCAAGACCAGCATTTTTTGGAGTCGAGTAATTTGAATTTGTGTAAGTCAGAAGGGGTAAAAAAAGCCTATTGTAAAAAAAAAAAAAAGTTTGAGTGGTGCTGGCAGAACGGGAAACTGAATGTATTTTAGTCCAGATGGCGTCCCAGACTTGTAGGGGAAATTGAATTATAGGATTAATGCATAATGTATAATGTTAGCCTCCGTGTCTTTAACGAAATCCAGATACTCTGGTCATGTTATTAGGAGAATCGCAATTCCTGGAGTAGGTTAGCTTCCCATTGTAGTTCAAGTTTGGATTTAATCCTTTCAGCAGTGGTGCAGGAGAGTAGTTTATAAATGGCAGAGGCACTGAAGGGGATGGTAAAATCAGGTGGAATCATGTGGGGAGGGTCAGTGGTAGAAGTGGGATCGGTCGTAGAAAGTAGAGAAGAGAGAGACTGAGAGAGTAAAAGAAATTGATGTAGGTGTGTGTTAGAAAGATTGAAGGATTCGCACAAGTCCTGAAAAGTTCTTAAGGAGTGATCTTGAAGAAGGTGTTCGTAAGTAATGATACCTTTGTCAATCCATTCCTTCCAGAAAAGCGCCCTATTATTGATCTTGAGGAATTTGTTATACCAGATCGGAGTAGACAAATGAAATTGTGTGGATGAGAAGGAGAAGCGAAACAAAGAAAGCGCTAATATAGCCTTATATTAGCCCGCCGTAGAGGGCTATACTGGCTATTAAAGGCCCTCTCCAGCGTTAAAGGCCCCGAGCCGAAGGCTAGGTCCTTTAACAAGGGAGAGGGACTTTATTAGCGGTATAGCCCATCTACGAAGGGCTATAAGGCTATTAGAACATTCTGTCACTAGAGGACAGAATGTTCTAACAAAAAAAACAAAGCCTTTTGGAAGCGTGAGGGGATTGGAATCCCCTCAGGTTCCCTGAGCCTTTGTTCACAGCCAGAGCTGTAAACAAAGAAACATTGGAATGTTGGAGCTCCAGGCTTATACCAGCCATTATAAGCCCAGAGCACTCCATTGTTTTCAATGGAGCTACCAACATTCCAATGTTCTAATACCTTGGAATGTTTAAAGATGGGAGAAAGAAATCTCTTTGGAGGATGGGATAGGCGAGTAGCAGTAAGGAATGAAAAGGGAGTGAGTTGCGCAAGTTCAATAGAACTCCAAGCAGTCAAGGGAGGAGAAGATGAATCAGTAAGAAAAGGCTAAATTTGTTTAAGTGTAAATGCAGAATGAAAACGAGAAATATTGGGAAAGTTAACCCCACCCAAATCTTTGGGTTGTTGAAGGCGAGAGAGAGAACCCCTAGATTTGCGATTATTCCATAAAAACCTGATTAGAAAGGTATTAATGGATTACAAAAAATAATGTGGGAGAGAAATAGGAAGCATAGAAAGATAAAAATTGATAATGGGAAGTAACATCATTTTGACAGTAGAAAGTCTTCCCCACCAAGACAAGAAAAGAAGAGACCAACTGTCAGTAAGTGAAGACATTTTTTTGAGAATATCTTTATGATTGACTTTGATGGTTTCCCTAATGGTGTTGGCATACAAGATACCTAAGCATTTAACATACCCTGGAGTCCATGCAAAACCAGATCCCTCAAACATATGAGAAAGTCAAAACTTATTAAGAGGAAGGACTTCAGATTTACCAATGTTCCGTTTATAACCAGAAACCAAAGAATAATCTTGGGGTAGAGAAAAAAGAGCGGGTAAGGAAACAGCTGGATTGGATATATAAAGTAAAATATCATCCGCAGAAGTGGTGAATTTCCGTAGATCAGCAGGATCGGCAAAACTGAAGGTTCTGTCTTTATAAGTCACCTTGAAGAAACAGGGGTGAATTAAACCATAGCGGGCGTTCATAGCTCTCAACGCAGGTCTGAGATCAAGAAATTCCTTCCGACGAGAAGCAGTGACTTTAGAAACATCATGAGTGAAGAAGATTTTATGGCCAGACCAAAGTAATTGTTTGTGCTGTTTGGCTGCATGAAGAATTGTCATAAGGTCTGAGTACAAAAGAAAGTAAGCAATGATACCTCTGGGCCTTGATGTAGAAGATGATGTCGTCTTTGGTCCCAAGCGATGAGCTTGTTGAATATTAAAGTCCAAAGACTTTGGAAGGCCAACAATCTGAAGAACTTGAGTTTTCAAGAATTGGATCACGTCCGACCCCTCAGAACTTTCTGGAATACCATAAATACGAAGGTTATTGCGCCTGTTGCGATTTTCCAAATCCTCCGTGACCTTTTTATGCTGACAAACCTCTTTGGTAAGTGAGTCAACTTTGGTAACAACATCTTGAGCATCACTGATCTTATGTTCCACATCAGAAAGTCTTGTGTCAAGGTACGACCATTTATCAGCTAGCTTCTGAAGAGTAGTGGCAGTGTCTGACATAAAAGGACGGATGAGACGGAGCTCCTCCATAATGTCCTCCAGAGTAACAGGCAAAGGTGATTTGGACGGAGAAGGTGGGTCTTTTTTGAGGCATTTGCCTGTAGAAGCAGAAGAGTCTTTGTGACTGCCAGTAGAATTACCATGAGATTTGGTAGAGTGTGAGGGCTCCATTGTGAAACCAACAGTATGAGAAGATGAAGGTGAGGACCAAAGGAAAGTGGCCAGAGGTATCAGAGAAAAAAAAATGATGATGAAAAAACTAAGCAAGCATGGAAATCCAAACCACCAAGAAATTGCGGCAAGAAAAAAGCGTTGGAGCTGAAGTACTGGAGATAAGTATCACAGAACCAGTGGAGTGTCCAAGGAAACAGTAGAGCAACAGCGATATTAAGGCGGGCAGCCAATAAAAACAAAGTTAAAACAACTGCGCCACTGAGGACATCGTAGGGAAACAACCCCCATAAAAATGTCCCATCAAAATTGCATAAGCCTCAAGTAAAAAGAAGGGAAGAATCCTCAAGGAAGTACAGGCTGTGCACATATATGAGAAGAAAATAAATCCAGCGCGAAAACGAAAACAAAATGGCGGCCGCTAGCTGAGGCAAACACAAAAATCAGCATAACTTTGCTAAAAAGACCGAATTACGGTCGAAAAACTTGCCATTATGGGCCCCATATCTTCCAATGCACGAAACTGCAGTTTTTCCAGTTGCAGCGCTGCAGGAAAAGGTTCCCTTCGTCTTGAAGCCAACTCGAGCGAACGGAGCTCTTCACATCGCGGCCATCCTGCCGCGCTGCGCCGCGCACCTTATGTTGTGAGATTCTTAAGAAATACTAATTAACGCCGCTTTTTACTTATGCTATGCTAGAATAACTGCTAACTCGGATCTGAGTAGAGGAGCGTGGTTAGCAGTGGACGTTCCATTACCACATTAGTAATAAATGTCTGCTTTCAGTTCTTTTAGTAAATAGGCAAGTCGCCATGTTCTCAAATTGACCAAACTATGATGAGTGAAACGCGCAACGCACACAAACCATGTGATACTGTGGATAAAGTTGCTGAGCCAGCTGAAAGAGTGTGGTGATGTGGTGAAGGACACGACACTTGCTTCAGTGTGAAAGTCTGCGAATTTGTATCAACTTTAACCTTAACATGATACCTTTCCCTCATGAGAGAGTAGGGATGTATATTGAATAGGTGGGAAACGAAAATAAACAATGGGGTAGTTAAAGAAAGCATGATCTAATGTCGAATGACCATCCACCCCTCGTTTTAACCAGTCCCGTAGCTAGGATGGGTGACATTAGCAACTTTAGTGGGATGGACATTTACGAAAAGTGTATAAAGTATAGGTGATTTAGGGGTGGGGTCATGTTGCTGCTACGAGATCTTTGAGGGAGACGGAGAGAGTGAGGGTGCGCTGCTGATTGTCAGGTTGCAGAGAGGTCTAGTTGATCCAGTCCTATCCTTAACCTGATCTTAAGAATTTGATCTGTGAAACTCTGAATCAGGGGTCCCTTGCTGCTACCTAGGCCAGGTGGTGGTTTTCCTTGTTCCTATTTCCTTGGGTTGGTATCTTTGATAACTCGAGAATTTATTTTGTGCTTTTGTCTCTTCATCTATCTTTCTGAAATGAGAATTAAATTTTGAACGGATTTGTCTGATGTCTCTTCGTCTATCCCCTCCATTTGACAAATGTACTTGCAGAGATTGATTATTTGCTAGATGATTATTAGATTGTATTCTCTCTCATGAGATGGTTTCTCAAATTAATGCATTGAGTTAGATAAAATTTAACAACTTACAAAGAAAGTTGTGGTTATTTGTGCCTGTCAATGATTTTGAAATGACTATTGACCTGCAATTATTTAACTAATTGATCCATCGATCAAGTAGATGAAGAATTGATTCGAGGTGATTATATGTGAGTTTGTATGAATTCTTGATGATCTAGTAAGGAAATCGCAAACCTGACCGACCAGCGGAACAGGGACATTAGGTGTATGTGTATGGGCCACAGTATATGGAATAATTGAATGTTCGTCCCTGTCCACATTATTGGGTCTGCGCTGGATCGGTTATATTACTAGTAATTAAACTCAAACGATTACTTCAGTAGATGTATGCAGGAGTAACCACAAGAAACAGCTACAGCAATTGGGGACAGGAAAGGCACATTAATAGCATCCGTTTAGATGGTGGAGTTAAATAATGATGTAGGTCAGACGCCATGGAGCAAGTACATAAGTCTGGTCCCGGGTGAATTAACCAAGATGTCCGTCAAAAAGGAGGAGCTTCAGGTCCTCTAGACAGGTGGTTAGACAGAGGGAGAGAGGTACGGAGTTCCTGAGTCTATTGGCACATCCAGAGAAAGACTGGTTCATGTATAAGTCTCAACTGAAGTTGGGGGGTTCTAGTAGGAGGGATTGGGCATTTCTGGAATCCCTATTGGCTATGGAGATTTTCACTTTCTTGTTTAGATAGGAGGATGAGGAGGAGTGCAGCGCTCTGTGGGTAATGCAAGTGAATTTGAATTGGGCCCCCGATCAATGGGGAGCCAGTCAATTAAGTAGTACTTGTAAAGCGCAGTTAATCAACTCCTAGGGGGTATCCAGGCGCTCTGCTGCCGGTGTCAGTCAAAGAGCCAGGTCTTGAGTCCCTTTCTGAATTGGGTATATAAGGGTGCGGTGTGGAGGTGGAGGGTGTTCTATGCTTTGGAGGCAAGGTGGGAGAAGGAGCTTCATCCAGATTGGCAGAGGTGGATGCGTGGTATCTGTGCGAGGGCGAGGTGTGCAGAGCTGAGGTTTCTGGTTGGTTGGTGGAAGTTCAGGCCGTGATTCCTGTAGGCTAGTCCTTGGTTGTGGAGGGCTTTGTAGGCATGGGTCAGCAGCTTGGAGTGGCATCTCTTCTGGATGAAGAACTAGTGAAGGTTCTTCATGTGCTGGATGATATGGATCCTCTTTGGGAGGTTGGAGATTAGTCGGTCTGCTGATTTCTGGATCGTCTGGAGTCTTTGCATGAGTTCGGTGGTGGTGCCTTTATAGCGTGCGTTTCTTTAGTCAAGTCGGCTGGTGATGGGGGCCTGTGACACTGTTATCTTTGTGCTGATCAGAAGCCATCAGAAGACCTTGAGGAGCATGCAGAATATGTGGAAGCAGGCGGAGGAGATAGTGTTGACCTGGCGTTTCATGGAGAGTTCGCTGTCCGGAATGATAGTGAGGTTGCAGGTGTGGTCTTTTGGCGTGGGGTTGGTCCAAGCTTTTTTGGCCACCAGGAGTCATTCCACAGGGTGTTATGTCTGCTTAACATCAGGATTTCCGTTTTGGCTGTGTTGAGTTTCAGGCAGTTATCTTTCAGCCATGTCGTGACTTTCTTCATACAGTTTTGGAAGTTGATCTTCGTCTAGGTGGGGTCTGAACAGAGCAAGAGGACGAGCTTGGTGTCGTCTGCATAGGAGATGATGATGATGTTGTGCGAACTGGCGATGGCTGCGAGAGGAGTCACATAAATGGTAATGAGGGTTGGACTGAGGGAAGATCCTTGGGGTATGGCGCAGATGGTGTGCTTGGGTTGCGAGATGAAGGGAGGGAGGCGGACTTTCTGTGGAATCATGTGAGAAAGAATGCCATCCATCTGAGTTTGTTGTCTGTGATTCTGATCTGGCATAGTTGGTTTATGAGTGTGTGATGGAAGATACTGTCAAAGACGGCGAAGAGGTCTTAGAGGATAAGGGCGGCTGATTCTCCTCTATCGCGTAGGGGAAGAATGTCATCTGTTGTGGCAATCACGGTTATTTTGGTGCTCTGGTTAGATCTGAAGCGTGTTTGGAAAGGGCCCAGCAGGTTATTTTTTTTTCCAAATGATCAGTAGGTTGATAGTTGATGACCTTTTACCGGACTTTGGCTCGAAACGGAAGTAGTGAGATGGGACGGTAGTTCTGGAGATTGCTGGCATCTCCCGAAAGTTTCTTGAGGAGGGTCTGACCTTGGCCTGTTTCCATGCATCGGGAAAGGTAGCTGTGGAAATGTAGGTGTTGAGGATTGTGGTGAGCTGAGGGCTGATCTCGTCTTTACTGAGGTTGAAGATTTGATAGGGGCATGGGTTGGTGGGTGCTCCTGAGTGTATGGAGTTCATCAATGTGGTTGTAATCAGTGTGCTGAGTTGTTGCCATGGGGTGAGCAGATGGTTGGAGCTTATGGTCGATGAGTTGCTGAGCAAGTCGAAGGGTTGGGGGTCAAAGGTTTTGTAAATGGTTGCTATCTTGTTGTGGAAGTGATTGGCAAGGGTGTCACAAAGTTTCTGTGAAGGGGTAACAGAGTTTTCTATGGCAATAATGCATTTCTCCTCGTTTCACCAAGTTAAGACCAGGATTTACCTGGTCTTAATTTTGGCCCTGCCTTGTATGTATGCCAACCTTGCACATAGGGGGCAGCATCAAAATAAATGGGGGTTGCGGTGGAACGCCCACCGCAACACCCACTGCCCACCCCTTTCATGCTATTGTGAAAGGGGGGCCTTATTTACAAGGCACCGTTAAGCCACGTTAACTGGCTTAACGCTGCCATGTAAATAAGACGCAGCCCCTATCGCCACCACAACGTCAGTCATAGTGACATTGTGGTGGTGATAAGGGCTTGTACATATACCCCCTGTGTTTCATGTTTTTCATTACATGTTTGAAAAGATTGGGATGCAATTGCGGCGGGCGGAGCAGAAATCTCCGCCCGTTGCCATGTGTAAAGTGCACCTTTTGCAATTCAAAGTGCAACATGACAGGCACCGCGCGGTGCCTGCCATGTTGCACTTTGAAATGCGGGGGGGTACCATAGGTACCCCCCATGTGCAACCCCCCAAGCCACGGACTCCCAGGGGGCCCGCAACGGGCCCCCGCAGGGAGTCTCCACTTGCCTTTCCGTGGCGGCAATTGGTGAAAGCACATTGTAATATGGCGGGCGGTGTCTAACAGACACCGCCACCATGTTACAGGTTTTCCGCCCTGGCCGCTAGGCGACCGGGGCGGAAAACAGGCGGGCGGTGTTTCGCACCGCCACGGTCCCCTCCGCCATCCTAATATGGCGGAGGGGAATTGTGCTGATGATGTCGGGCGGATTTCCTCCGCCAGGCTGGCGGTAGCCACCGCCAGCCTGGCGGAGGAAATCCGCCCGACATCATAATGGACCCCTTAGTGATTGTATGAGTGACTGTATGGATATCTGTATACTTGTAATAGTGATTTTATAACACACTAAGTATGAGTTACTATCTATCTGAATAGATGCAGTGGTGTTTGTATAAGTGTGTAGCTAAGTAAATGTAAGTATGATCCATTGTTTGCATAAGTGAGTAGGATGACTTCATAAGTGAATAGGATGTGTGCTGGTGTGTAATGTCGATATAGTTGTATAAGTATATTTGATAGTGTTCTAGTGATCATTGACAGCATGTATAAGTGAATCTATAGGTAAGTGATTAGATGTGTGTGTAGATCTAGAAATCACTGATTGGGTTTTTAGAAACTAGGGGGCATATCAGCAAGTGGCAGTGATAATTATCGCTGGCCTCGTATAGCGTCCAAAATCCTAACGCCGCCTAATGCCGGATTCTATCGCCCGGTCAGCGCAATATTTACAACGCGCATCGCCGAGGCTATAGAAATCCCGGTAATAGCGGCGATAGGCATAAAATATCACTGAAATACCAGCGATATGACGAACAGTCAGAGTAAACATTGTACATAGGGAGAGGTGGATCTAGCATTATGATCCACCTCCCATGCAACATATTGCTAAGTCATAAATTTATCAGGCATGAGGAACCAGCGATAGACCCAGTTAGCTCTAGTTTAAATGATGCTAAAAGTGTTAGCGATTATCTAGTTAAATGTGAGTAGCCGTTTTAGCGATTATTCCTGTTGAGTTTCAGTCGGGAACACCTACCTCGCATCTCGTTAGCGCTGCGAAGCGCAAAAAAAATGGGCACAGAGTCATGGATTCACGCATTACAGTGTCCATGCTGTTAGTGCGTTAGAATTATGCCAGCTTTTCATCCCAAAATGGACGCTGAAGCGGCGATAATTCTACCGCCGTGCCTTGTAAATATGCCCCTCTTATTGGTGTCTCTGTATTGGTATACATCTATTACAACGCATTTTTTACCACGCAATACCATCACCACGCATCTTTTACCACGCAAATACTTTTACCACGCATGCTATTACCACGAGTACCATTACAACGCATGTATTATTACAACGCATGTATTTTACAACGCATTTTTAATGTAAATGAGGTGTTTATTTAAAATAATTTAATAATTGTATTTTGGATCACTGAATATTTTAATTAAATAAATAATAATATATTTAATGTGTAATATTATTTGTTATGTATTTTGGATCACTGAATATTTATAATTATTTAATGTATTTTAATAATTTGATATTAAATTATTAAATTATTAAATACTCGAGTATTAATTTAAATATTAATATTAATATTAATTTTAATACTCGAGTATTAATTTTGCAGAAAATGCAGTGTTTATTAAAAATAATTTTGATTGTAATTAAATCAAAAATAATTTATTTAATGTGTAATATTATTTGTTAAGTATTTTTAAAATTGTAATAATAAGTAATATTAATAATAATTTTAATACTCGAGTATTAATTTTGCTGAAAAATGCAGTGTTTTTTAAAAATAATTTTGATTGTAATTAAATCAATAATAATTTATTTAATGTGTAATATTCTTTGTTAAGTATTTTTAAAATTGTAAAAATAAGTAATATTTGAATTTTTATTGTATGTAGTAATATTTGTTATTTAGGTAAAATGTAAAAATATTTTATATTATATTTTAATTAATAGTAATGTAATTAATGTGTAAAATAAATTATTGAGCAATATTATGTTATTATTTTTTACATGTAAATTTTATTAATATAAACAAAATTTAATTATTTTAATTTATTTAATTAAAAATATTGAAATATTAATTATTTTGATTTTATTGGTATTATATTTATTTTAAAATAAATTTATAGTAATTTATATTAAAAATTGAACATTAAAATTTTAATTTAATTTTTTATAAATGTCTATAATATTATCAACTTATTAAAAAATGTAAGTAAATATTTATCAATATTTAATGTAAATGTAATGTAAATTTAACATTAATCAATTACTCAAAACTCTATTGAAAGTTTTGGTTCCCACGGTTTAACACTGTTTTCTATGGTAAGATTTGTCCTTCATTTATTTCTATGACATTGCATATGGGTCCCGCAATACAGATATAGGATGATTTAAAGAAGAGGATAGACTGTGAAAAAAAAAGTACAAGAAGCAAGAAAACAGGTAAGGAGACATAAAAGTTAATATATAGAAAGTGTGGACAATTAATTATATACAGCATAAATAAATTAATACAAACAACAGAGGCAGATATTTAATTGGAAATTTTATTATTCATAAATATATTTTTATATTAAAGTACTTTTTTATTATATTTATTACATATTTTTTAATTATTTTGCAGTACATGTACATTTATTGAAAAAATAAAACAAAGAAATAATATTCTTTAAAAAAAGTAGTCCTTTTTTTTTCGTTGTATGCATTCATGACGTCATGACGTTAACGTGTGCGTAAGCGGCCATTTTGAAGATCATCGTTGGAGGAAGCAGCAGGAAGCTGATCTGCGTTCAGGTAGGAAACTTTTAAAGCTTTATTATACAGTAAAATATTTAAAAAGGGACACATTTATTGTAAGGGAAGAATAAGTTGAGGTTGCTCTTAAAAAAAAGATGTTAACGAACTTATAAATGCATGTCGCTAATCATATATCGAGAATATGTCTAAGTCGGGTTCCATGTTGAAATATATCGATTTGTATATTTAATTACAAAATAGGTACATTACATTTTAAATATGTAAAAAGATGTTTACGTTTATGCTACATGTATATGCTTCACATTTATGCTGTATGTATTTTTGTTGAATTGTTTGTTTAAAAAAAGCATTTTTGAATGTTCCGAAATATTATGGAAAAAAAAAGAGAGAGTAATTTAAGGTTAATTTACTGTTTAAAAAAGCTTCCATGGAAAAGAATGATTGATTTATTTTTGTTTTAGGCAAATGGATTGGGCATTTTGTTCATATTTTTTGAAAACGGGAAAATACAATTAGCGAACTTTGTTGGTATTTGGAGGATTTTGGTGATTAAAGTTGGTAGATAGAAAGTTATGTTTCTTCTTCTTGGTTTTATTTTGGACAGCGATTCTGATTGATTCATTGGAGAATTGTAATTATCAGAATGAGATTGAAATTTGCGATTACGTGTCTGTGAACTTTGAATTGATTTCCAATAGTGATTCATTTAAGAAAAGATTTGTAAAATATTATGCATCTTAATAATTTTGCAATGCGATAATACTTTATAAGAATATGCAAGCCTTTATTTTATCTGAATAATATGGAGTGTTGTTTCATAATTATTTTGATAAATGTTGTTTCGAAAAATTAAAAAAAAAATTGCAATCGTTAGAAAACAAAAAGTTTTTGCCAAGTATGAAAAAAATGTCTTTTTAAATTTCGAAAATATTTGTATCGGATATTTAAAATTAATAATTCATAAAAAATATAAACAATTTTTAATTTTTTTTATCCATTTGCCAAAAATAAAAGGGTCGTTGTAGAAGCTTTAATAAAACAATATTTTGAGGTACAGTAAAGCAAAGAAGAGTTTAGAGAATTTATCAATAATGCTTTTTTTAAAAATCCAGAATGGAAAAAAAATAATAATAACCTTTTTACAAATTGGTTTCTTCACCAATTAGTAGAAAAACACTCAAATATATTGTATTATAGAGTGTAAAAAAAAAAAAAAAAAAAAAGGAACCACGACTTATTTTTGGAAAAAGTAATTTTTTTATAAAATAAAAGCCAATTTAAAATTTAATGAGGAATTAATTTTAGGGCAAAGCAGGAAAGTAATGTTAGGGAAAAAACTAAAAAGAGAGAATGTTAGCAAGATTTTCCAGGTAATCCAAAGCCACGCACAACGAAAACTGTTGCAATAATGCCAATAGTCGTTCAGACATTTCCTTTGTTTTTTGAGTAATTCGTGAGTTTAGTTTACCTGTAAGAGTTTGAGAAATTCTCATTTCTTGGAAACTTTGCTCCTTCTTCAAAGTTTCCAAAAAGGAGTAGAAGTTTGGGTGGCCAATTACATGGTTGAAGGAGTTATGCCATCCCTCTATGGCATTATTTGTTTTAGCCTCTCCCTGTAAGCAACTCGAATAACAGTTCCACCACTCCACATGGAAACGTGGCTTCCTCCTGCGACCCGATCTGCTTAGGTGTCCAATCCATGTGTCTTCCATATAATTTAGAATAGGTGCCAATATTTCTTCATTTCTTAAATAATACTCTGATTCTATAATGGCAGTGTAGTATTCGTCTACACTTTCAGGAGGGACAAAACAAAGAGCAGTTAATTTTTTTAATTCAACTTGTAGTTTGCTGTTTGATGAATATTCTGTAACAAGGGGTGTTTTTTGTAATTTACGCCAGAATGCCTGGGAAAAATGGAAAAAACACCCCTGAATTTGGGTATCCGTGTACATTTTGGAGATCACATTGATCATGCTCAATTCAAAATCAATAATTATTTTCCTAGGACTTTGGTGAGTTTTGGATTTAATAACAGACAAAAATTCTGTGTATGTTGCAGAAGTTTTATCAGGCAGCAAACTATATACTAGGGGGATTACACTATTGTTAATTTTAGCATGTATTGTATAAATTTGGGTAAATGGATGGGGTGTGCTTTTAAACGTCCCATCCATCATCCAAATTTCACTGCTTTCCAGTTTTACAAGGTTACGGGGAGTACTAAATATTAATATACGTTTCTGAGGGTTTTCATTGTCGTGTAAAAGGAAAGATTCATCAGAAAAAGATATTGTAAGTTCATGAGGTATAACTATGTCAGGAAAGGTATGTGGTGTATTAGTTTGGGTATTACTTGCCTGCTTTTGACGTTGAATTATTCTACGCAAATTATGGATGGTAGGCATATTACTTGCTATATGTGTAGGGACATGTTGAGCAACCTCTCTTAAAATTGTTCCTGTAGAATCATTGGAGGTGCTTGCCATTACTTTCATCTCATTTACTGTTTCTCTTACATACACCTCCGTTGCAGAGGCAGAGTGGTTATGGTCAGTTGACATGTTCTAGAGGGGAAAAAAAAGAATTTTTGTGAAATTTTGTGCATTTATAAAAATTATAATTATTTTTAAAAGATTTAGCTTTCATACTGCAGCATTTTGTGAGAAGTATGAATGGTGAGTAATACCTTTAGAGATTTTTGCAAATTTAAAAGTGCATTATTTACTCAGGGTTAGAATACTTACTAAATAATTTTTAGGATTCAAGACTTTCCTAAATGTTGCACTTTCCCAGAATTGGAATAGTATCTGATACATATACACTTTTAAGCACTTTAATTACTGAATTACTTACTTGGAGTACTAATAGACATTAATACCCATACACTATCCAGCACTTTCTCTACTGCAGCACTTACCTGGTGTTGGAATAGTAATTAATACCCTTATACTATCCAGCACTTTCTCTACTGCAGCACTTACCTGGTGTTGGAATAGTAATTAATACCCTTATACTATCCAGCACTTTCCCTAATGCAGCACTTACTTGGAGTTGGAATAGTAATTAATACCCTTACACTATCCAGCACTTTCCCTAATGCAGCACTTACTTGGAGTTGGAATAGTAATTAATACCCTTACACTATCCAGCACTTTCTCTACTGCAGCAATTTACTGGTGTTGGTATAGTAATTAATACCCTTACACTATCCAGCACTTTCCCTACTGCAGCACTTACCTGGAGTTGGAATAGTAATTAATATCCTTACACTATCCAGCACTTTCCCTAATGCAGCACTTACCTGAAGTTGGAATAGTAATTAATACTTTTACACTATCCAGCATTTTAACTACAATAGCACTTTATGAATTTATTTACCTTATTGGTAGCTGCTTGTTTTTGTTGAAAAATGTGGTCAGATTGTTCTGTTGTTTGATGTTTTCTTGGGTTGTCGGTTTACATATAGAGCTATTTTTCTAAAATAAGGGAGAGAAATGTTGATTATTATTATTGTGTTTTTTGATTGGTGTTATAAACATTGTGTCTGTTAATTTGAAACAGAAAACTAATTATTCATTGCAATTGAAAAACTTTTAACTGTACATATGTGGAAAATTGACATGTTTGCACTATCCTGCACTTTCTCTAATGCAGCACTTACTTGGTGTTGGAATAGAAATTATTACACTTACACTATCCAGCACTTTCTCTAATGCAGTACTTACCTGGAGTTGGAATAGTAATTAATATCCTTACACTATCCAGCACTTTCCCTAATGCAGCACTTAATTTGAGTTGGAATAGTAATTAATACCCTTACACTATCCAGCACTTTCCCTACTGCAGCACTTACTTGGTGTTGGAATAGTAATTAATAAACTTACACTATCCGGCACTTTCTCTAAAGCAGCACTTACCTGGAGTTGGAATAGTAATTAATACCCTTACACTATCCAGCACTTTCCCTAATGCAGCACTTACCTGGAGTTGGAATAGTAATTAATACCCTTACACTATCCAGCACTTTCTCTACTGCAGCACTTACTTGGAGTTGGAATAGTAATTAATACCCTTACACTATCCAGCTCTTTCTCTACTGCAGCACTTAACTGGTGTTGGAATAGTAATTACTACCCTTACACTATCCAGCACTTTCTCTACTGCAGCACTTACTTGGAGTTGGAATAGTAATTAATACCCCTACACTATCCAGCACTTTCCCTACTGCAGCACTTACCTGGAGTTGGAATAGTAATTAATACCTTTACACTATCCAGCACTTTAACTACAATAGCACTTTATGAATTTATTTACCTTATTGGTAGCTGCTTGTTTTTGTTGAAAAATGTGGTCAGATTGTTCTGTTGTTTGATGTTTTCTTGGGTTGTCGGTTTATATATAGTTCTATTTCTCTAAAATAAGGGAGAGAAATGTTGATTATTATTATTATTGTGTTTTTTGATTGTTGTTATAAACATTGTGTCTGGTAATTTCAAACAGAAAACGAATTATTCATTGTAATTGAAAAACATTTAACTGTACATATGTGGAAAATTGACATGTTTGCACTATCCAGCACTTTCTCTAATGCAGCACTTACTTGGTGTTGGAATAGAAATTATTACACTTACACTATCCAGCACTTTCTCTAATGCAGTACTTACCTGAAGTTGGAATAGTAATTAATACTTTTACACTATCCAGCACTTTAACTACAATAGCACTTTATGAATTTATTTACCTTATTGGTAGCTGCTTGTTTTTGTTGAAAAATGTGGTCAGATTGTTCTGTTGTTTGATGTTTTCTTGGGTTGTCGGTTTACATATAGAGCTATTTTTCTAAAATAAGGGAGAGAAATGTTGATTATTATTATTGTGTTTTTTGATTGGTGTTATAAACATTGTGTCTGTTAATTTGAAACAGAAAACTAATTATTCATTGCAATTGAAAAACTTTTAACTGTACATATGTGGAAAATTGACATGTTTGCACTATCCTGCACTTTCTCTAATGCAGCACTTACTTGGTGTTGGAATAGAAATTATTACACTTACACTATCCAGCACTTTCTCTAATGCAGTACTTACCTGGAGTTGGAATAGTAATTAATATCCTTACACTATCCAGCACTTTCCCTAATGCAGCACTTAATTTGAGTTGGAATAGTAATTAATACCCTTACACTATCCAGCACTTTCCCTACTGCAGCACTTACTTGGTGTTGGAATAGTAATTAATACCCTTACACTATCCAGCACTTTCTCTACTGCAGCACTTACTTGGAGTTGGAATAGTAATTAATACCCTTACACTATCCAGCTCTTTCTCTACTGCAGCACTTAACTGGTGTTGGAATAGTAATTACTACCCTTACACTATCCAGCACTTTCTCTACTGCAGCACTTACTTGGAGTTGGAATAGTAATTAATACCCTTACACTATCCAGCACTTTCCCTACTGCAGCACTTACCTGGAGTTGGAATAGTAATTAATACCTTTACACTATCCAGCACTTTAACTACAATAGCACTTTATGAATTTATTTACCTTATTGGTAGCTGCTTGTTTTTGTTGAAAAATGTGGTCAGATTGTTCTGTTGTTTGATGTTTTCTTGGGTTGTCGGTTTATATATAGTTCTATTTCTCTAAAATAAGGGAGAGAAATGTTGATTATTATTATTATTGTGTTTTTTGATTGTTGTTATAAACATTGTGTCTGGTAATTTCAAACAGAAAACGAATTATTCATTGTAATTGAAAAACATTTAACTGTACATATGTGGAAAATTGACATGTTTGCACTATTCAGCACTTTCTCTAATGCAGCACTTACTTGGTGTTGGAATAGAAATTATTACACTTACACTATCCAGCACTTTCTCTAATGCAGTACTTACCTGAAGTTGGAATAGTAATTAATACTTTTACACTATCCAGCACTTTAACTACAATAGCACTTTATGAATTTATTTACCTTATTGGTAGCTGCTTGTTTTTGTTGAAAAATGTGGTCAGATTGTTCTGTTGTTTGATGTTTTCTTGGGTTGTCGGTTTACATATAGAGCTATTTTTCTAAAATAAGGGAGAGAAATGTTGATTATTATTATTGTGTTTTTTGATTGGTGTTATAAACATTGTGTCTGTTAATTTGAAACAGAAAACTAATTATTCATTGCAATTGAAAAACTTTTAACTGTACATATGTGGAAAATTGACATGTTTGCACTATCCTGCACTTTCTCTAATGCAGCACTTACTTGGTGTTGGAATAGAAATTATTACACTTACACTATCCAGCACTTTCTCTAATGCAGTACTTACCTGGAGTTGGAATAGTAATTAATATCCTTACACTATCCAGCACTTTCCCTAATGCAGCACTTAATTTGAGTTGGAATAGTAATTAATACCCTTACACTATCCAGCACTTTCCCTACTGCAGCACTTACTTGGTGTTGGAATAGTAATTAATAAACTTACACTATCCGGCACTTTCTCTAAAGCAGCACTTACCTGGAGTTGGAATAGTAATTAATACCCTTACACTATCCAGCACTTTCCCTAATGCAGCATTTACCTGGAGTTGGAATAGTAATTAATACCCTTACACTATCCATCACTTTCTCTACTGCAGCACTTACTTGGAGTTGGAATAGTAATTAATACCCTTACACTATCCAGCTCTTTCTCTACTGCAGCACTTAACTGGTGTTGGAATAGTAATTAATACCCTTACACTATCCAGCACTTTCTCTACTGCAGCACTTACTTGGAGTTGGAATAGTAATTATTACCCTTACACTATCCAGCACTTTCCCTACTGCAGCACTTACCTGGAGTTGGAATAGTAATTAATACCTTTACACTATCCAGCACTTTAACTACAATAGCACTTTATGAATTTATTTACCTTATTGGTAGCTGCTTGTTTTTGTTGAAAAATGTGGTCAGATTGTTCTGTTGTTTGATGTTTTCTTGGGTTGTCGGTTTATATATAGTTCTATTTCTCTAAAATAAGGGAGAGAAATGTTGATTATTATTATTATTGTGTTTTTTGATTGTTGTTATAAACATTGTGTCTGGTAATTTCAAACAGAAAACGAATTATTCATTGTAATTGAAAAACATTTAACTGTACATATGTGGAAAATTTACATGTTTGCACTATCCTGCACTTTCTCTAATGCAGCACTTACTTGGTGTTGGAATAGAAATTATTACACTTACACTATCCAGCACTTTCTCTAATGCAGTACTTACCTGAAGTTGGAATAGTAATTAATACTTTTACACTATCCAGCACTTTAACTACAATAGCACTTTATGAATTTATTTACCTTATTGGTAGCTGCTTGTTTTTGTTGAAAAATGTGGTCAGATTGTTCTGTTGTTTGATGTTTTCTTGGGTTGTCGGTTTACATATAGAGCTATTTTTCTAAAATAAGGGAGAGAAATGTTGATTATTATTATTGTGTTTTTTGATTGGTGTTATAAACATTGTGTCTGTTAATTTGAAACAGAAAACTAATTATTCATTGCAATTGAAAAACTTTTAACTGTACATATGTGGAAAATTGACATGTTTGCACTATCCTGCACTTTCTCTAATGCAGCACTTACTTGGTGTTGGAATAGAAATTATTACACTTACACTATCCAGCACTTTCTCTAATGCAGTACTTACCTGGAGTTGGAATAGTAATTAATATCCTTACACTATCCAGCACTTTCCCTAATGCAGCACTTAATTTGAGTTGGAATAGTAATTAATACCCTTACACTATCCAGCACTTTCCCTACTGCAGCACTTACTTGGTGTTGGAATAGTAATTAATAAACTTACACTATCCGGCACTTTCTCTAAAGCAGCACTTACCTGGAGTTGGAATAGTAATTAATACCCTTACACTATCCAGCACTTTCCCTAATGCAGCACTTACCTGGAGTTGGAATAGTAATTAATACCCTTACACTATCCAGCACTTTCTCTACTGCAGCACTTACTTGGAGTTGGAATAGTAATTAATACCCTTACACTATCCAGCTCTTTCTCTACTGCAGCACTTAACTGGTGTTGGAATAGTAATTAATACCCTTACACTATCCAGCACTTTCTCTACTGCAGCACTTACTTGGAGTTGGAATAGTAATTAATACCCTTACACTATCCAGCACTTTCCCTACTGCAGCACTTACCTGGAGTTGGAATAGTAATTAATACCTTTACACTATCCAGCACTTTAACTACAATAGCACTTTATGAATTTATTTACCTTATTGGTAGCTGCTTGTTTTTGTTGAAAAATGTGGTCAGATTGTTCTGTTGTTTGATGTTTTCTTGGGTTGTCGGTTTATATATAGTTCTATTTCTCTAAAATAAGGGAGAGAAATGTTGATTATTATTATTATTGTGTTTTTTGATTGTTGTTATAAACATTGTGTCTGGTAATTTCAAACAGAAAACGAATTATTCATTGTAATTGAAAAACATTTAACTGTACATATGTGGAAAATTGACATGTTTGCACTATCCTGCACTTTCTCTAATGCAGCACTTACTTGGTGTTGGAATAGAAATTATTACACTTACACTATCCAGCACTTTCTCTAATGCAGTACTTACCTGGAGTTGGAATAGTAATTAATATCCTTACACTATCCAGCACTTTCCCTAATGCAGCACTTAATTTGAGTTGGAATAGTAATTAATACCCTTACACTATCCAGCACTTTCCCTACTGCAGCACTTACTTGGTGTTGGAATAGTAATTAATAAACTTACACTATCCGGCACTTTCTCTAAAGCAGCACTTACCTGGAGTTGGAATAGTAATTAATACCCTTACACTATCCAGCACTTTCCCTAATGCAGCACTTACCTGGAGTTGGAATAGTAATTAATACCCTTACACTATCCAGCACTTTCTCTACTGCAGCACTTACTTGGAGTTGGAATAGTAATTAATACCCTTACACTATCCAGCTCTTTCTCTACTGCAGCACTTAACTGGTGTTGGAATAGTAATTAATACCCTTACACTATCCAGCACTTTCTCTACTGCAGCACTTACTTGGAGTTGGAATAGTAATTAATACCCTTACACTATCCAGCACTTTCCCTACTGCAGCACTTACCTGGAGTTGGAATAGTAATTAATACCTTTACACTATCCAGCACTTTAACTACAATAGCACTTTATGCATTTATTTACCTTATTGGTAGCTGCTTGTTTTTGTTGAAAAATGTGGTCAGATTGTTCTGTTGTTTGATGTTTTCTTGGGTTGTCGGTTTATATATAGTTCTATTTCTCTAAAATAAGGGAGAGAAATGTTGATTATTATTATTATTGTGTTTTTTGATTGTTGTTATAAACATTGTGTCTGGTAATTTCAAACAGAAAACTAATTATTCATTGTAATTGAAAAACTTTTAACTGTACATATGTGGAAAATTGACATGTTTGCACTATCCGGCACTTTCTCTAATGCAGCACTTACCTGGAGTTGGAATAGTAATTAATACCCTTACACTATCCAGCACTTTCCCTACTGCAGCACTTATCTGGAGTTGGAATAGTAATTAATACCCTTACACTATCCAGCACTTTCTCTACTGCAGCACTTACCTCGTGTTGGAATAGTAATTAATACCCTTACACTATCCAGCACTTTCCCTACTGTAGCACTTACCTGGAGTTGGAATAGTAATTAATACCCTTACACTATCCAGCACTTTCCCTAATGCAGCACTTACTTGGAGTTAGAATAGTAATTAATACTCTTACACTATCCAGCACTTTCCCTACTGCAGCACTTACCTGGAGTTGGAATAGTAATTAATACACTTACACTATCCAGCACTTTCCCTAATGCAGCACTTACCTGGTGTTGGAATAGTAATTAATACCCTTACACTATCCAGCACTTTCTCTACTGCAGCACTTACCTCGTGTTGGAATAGTAATTAATACCCTTACACTATCCAGCACTTTCCCTACTGTAGCACTTACCTGGAGTTGGAATAGTAATTAATACCCTTACACTATCCAGCACTTTCCCTAATGCAGCACTTACTTGGAGTTGGAATAGTAAATAATACCCTTACACTATCCAGCACTTTCTCTACTGCAGCACTTACTTGGAGTTGGAAAAGTAATTAATACCCTTACACTATCCAGCACTTTCCCTACTGCAGCACTTACCTGGAGTTGGAATAGTAATTAATACCTTTACACTATCCAGCACTTTAACTACAATAGCACTTTATGAATTTATTTACCTTATTGGTAGCTGCTTGTTTTTGTTGAAAAATGTGGTCAGATTGTTCTGTTGTTTGATGTTTTCTTGGGTTGTCGGTTTATATATAGTTCTATTTCTCTAAAATAAGGGAGAGAAATGTTGATTATTATTATTATTGTGTTTTTTGATTGTTGTTATAAACATTGTGTCTGGTAATTTCAAACAGAAAACTGATTATTCATTCTAATTGAAAAACTTTTAACTGTACATATGTGGAAAATTGACATGTTTGCACTATCCGGCACTTTCTCTAATGCAGCACTTACCTGGAGTTGGAATAGTAATTAATACCCTTACACTATCCAGCACTTTCCCTACTGCAGCACTTATCTGGAGTTGGAATAGTAATTAATACTCTTACACTATCCAGCACTTTCCCTAATGCAGCACTTACTTGGAGTTGGAATAGTAATTAATACTCTTACACTATCCAGCACTTTCTCTACTGCAGCACTTACCTGGAGTTGGAATAGTAATTATTACCCTTACACTACCCAGCACTTTCTCTACTGCAGCACTTAACTGGTGTTGGAATAGTAATTAATACCCTTACACTATCCAGCACTTTCTCTACTGCAGCACTTACTTGGAGTTGGAATAGTAATTAATACCCTTACACTATCCAGCACTTTCCCTACTGCAGCACTTACCTGGAGTTGGAATAGTAATTAATACCTTTACACTATCCAGCACTTTAACTACAATAGCACTTTATGATTTTATTTACCTTATTGGTAGCTGCTTGTTTTTGTTGAAAAATGTGGTCAGATTGTTCTGTTGTTTGATGTTTTCTTGGGTTGTCGGTTTATATATAGTTATATTTCTTTAAAATAAGGGAGAGAAATGTTGATTATTATTATTATTGTGTTTTTTGATTGGTGTTATAAACATTGTGTCTGGTAATTTCAAACAGAAAACTAATTATTCATTGTAATTGAAAAACTTTTAACTGTACATATGTGGAAAATGGACATGTTTGCACTATCCGGCACTTTCTCTAATGCAGCACTTACCTGGAGTTGGAATAGTAATTAATACCCTTACACTATCCAGAACTTTCCCTACTGCAGCACTTATCTGGAGTTGGAATAGTAATTAATACCCTTAGACTATCCAGCACTTTCCCTAATGCAGCACTTACTTGGAGTTGGAATAGTAATTAATACCCTTACACTATCCAGCACTTTCCCTAATGCAGCACTTACCTGGAGTTGGAATAGTAATTAATACCCTTACACTATCCAGCACTTTCCCTACTGCAGCACTTACCTGGAGTTGGAATAGTAATTAATACTCTTACACTATCCAGCACTTTCCCTAATGCAGCACTTACCTAGAGTTGGACTAGTAATTAATACCCTTACACTATCCAGCACTTTCCCTACTGCAGCACTTACCTGGAGTTGGAATAGTAATTAATACTCTTACACTATCCAGCACTTTCCCTAATGCAGCACTTACCTAGAGTTGGAATAGTAATTAATACCCTTACACTATCCAGCACTTTCCCTAATGCAGCACTTACTTGGTGTTGGAATAGTAATTAATTCCTTTACACTATCCAGCACTTTAACTACAATAGCACTTTATGAATTTATTTACCTTATTGGTAGCTGCTTGTTTTTGTTGAAAAATGTGGTCAGATTGTTCTTTTGTTTGTTCTTATCTTTGGTTGTCGGTTTATATATAGTTCTATTTCTCTAAAATAAGGGAGAGAAAGGTTGATTATTATTATTATTGTGTTTTTTGATTGATGTTATAAATATTGTGTCTGTTAATTTGAAACAGAAAACTAATTTTTCATTCCAATTGAAAAACTTTTCACTGTACGTATGTGGAAAATTGACATGTCTGCACTATCTGGCACTTTCTCTAATGCAGCACTTACTTGGTGTTGAAATTGAAATTAATACACTTACACTATCCAGCACTTTCTCTAATGCAGCACCTACCTGGAGTTGGATTTGTAATTAATACTCTTACACTATCCAGCACTTTCCCTACTGCAGCACTTACTTGGAGTTGGAATAGTAATTAATACCCTTACACTATCCAGCACTTTCTTTACTGCAGCACTTACCTGGTGTTGGAATAGTAATTAATACCCTTACACTATCCAGCACTTTCTCTACTGCAGCACTTACCTGGTTTTGGAATAGTAATGAATACCCTTACACTATCCAGCACTTTCTCTACTGCAGCACTTAGCTGGTGTTGGAATAGTAATTAATATCCTTACACTATCCAGCACTTTCTCTACTGCAGCACTTAACTGGTGTTGGAATACTAATTAATTCCTTTAAAGTATCCAGCACTTTCACTACAGTAGCACTTATCTGGAGTTGAAATAGTAATTAATACCTTTAAACTATCTAGCACTTTCACTACAGTAGCACTTATCTGGAGTTGGAATAGTAATTAATACCTTTAAACTATCCAGCACTTTTACTACAGTAGCACTTAACTGGATTTGGAATAGTAATTAATACACTTACACTATCCAGCACTTTCCCTACTGCAGCACTTACCTGAAGTTGGAATAGTAATTAATACCTTTACACTATCCAGAACTTTAACTACAATAGCACTTTATGAATTTATTTACCTTATTGGTAGCTGCTTGTTTTTGTTGAAAAATGTGGTCAGATTGTTCTTTTGTTTGTTGTTATCTTTGCTTGGCGGTATATATATAGTTTGCTTTCTCTAAAATAAGTGAGAGAAATGTTGATTATTATTATTATTGTGTTTATTGATTGGTGTTATAAATATTGTGTCTGTTACTCTCAAATATAAAACACTACTACAATACCCACTATACTCACACATTAACACTACCTTCAACTTTAAAACACTTCTACGATACCTACACTATTCCTACTGTCCGCGCTATATAAAAACGTATAAAGTAAATAAAAAAGTAAATAAAATCTAGTCTCCCTTTCAACAGCTGTCAACGTCTAGCAGGTATAGCACAGGTAGCAGCAGTGCAAGCTTCCCTCACGCATAGGACAGAAACAGCACAGGCAGCAGCAGTGCAAGCTTCCCTCACGCATGGAGCAGGTACAGCACAGGCAGCTGCAGTGCAAGCTTCTAACACACATAGAATAGGTACAGCACAGGCAACAACAGTGCAAGCTTCCCTCACGTATGGAGTAGGTACAGCACAGGCAGCAGAAGTGCAAGCTTCCCTCACGCATGGAGCAGGTACAGCACAGGCAGCTGCAGTGCAAGCTTCTAACACACATAGAATAGGTACAGCACAGGCAACAACAGTGCAAGCTTTCCTCACACACGGAGCAGGTACAGCACAGGCAGCAGCAGTGCAAGCTTCTAACACACATAGAATAGGTACAGCACAGGCAACAACAGTGCAAGCTTCCCTCACGTATGGAGTAGGTACAGCACAGGCAGCAGAAGTGCAAGCTTCCAACACACATAGAATAGGTACAGCACAGGCAGCAACAGTGCAAGCTTCCGTCACACACGGAGCATGTACAGCACAGGGAACAGCAGTGGAAGCTTCCCTCACACATAGAACAGGTACAGCATAGGCAATAGCAGTGCAAGCTTCCCTCACACAGAGAACAGGTACAACACAGGCAGTACCTACAATATTCCTACTTTTATACTAATTTAAACCTTAATATAGTATTTAGTTATGCATACTATTATTACCATGTATACTATTATCACCCTAATTCTATCATTAACTCGAAAACACTACCACGCTATTCACTCTACTCCACTCCAACTGTACTCTTAACTGTAAAATACTACCACGTTACCCACTATTTTTTCACCTTATTATTAATGTAAGTTTTAAAACACTATTACGTTACCCATTCTACTCTACCCCAACAGTATTATAATCAGAAATTTTTTACTACACAAGCAACATTATTTTCACACCAAAACTACTCTAATTCGTAATACTTTTTCCCACTACTCACACTATATCCAACCTTACACTTCCTTAAAACCCTAATACACTTTTATTGTACCCACACTACTTTCACTCTTACAGTATCCTAAATCTTAAGCACGACCACACTCTTACAGCACCGATACTATTTTCTCCATTATACTACCTTAAAATATTACTACGCTATCCATAATACTGTCTCCTCTAATTTAATTAAACGTTAATCAATAATATATATTTTCTTTTACCTTATAAGGTGATGACCTTGAAATTCTCGATGTTTGTAAAAAGTAGTATTTTTTTGTCAAATAATTTCACCTGATGAAAATTTGAAAAATATCTTTATTAATAATTTTATTTGCGTTTCACAAGATTCGAAATTATGTATAATTATGTTTCATTTTTACCTGGAATTTTTTTTAGCACAGTTTGGTAGCTATAGTTCTTTACGGAAATGTTTTCAATTGTTCGACTATAGGAAAAAAAAGGTTGAGGAAAAATATTTAACCTCAAAATATTAATATTAATTTTTAGTGACTTAATTAAATATTTTTTGGAATTGTTTTATATCGCTTTCTTAAATATCCAGTTATTTAAAAAATAATAAATAATATAATTATTAAAATATACGTTTCTAATGATAATATAAATATATATATAAACATTTTTATTTTGGGGTTATATCGATATGTAATTATATGAATATGTCGTTATTTATTTTATTTACTTACTTTTAAATCGCAAAATTATACTCCAGAGATTTGATTTCTCTTTTGAAGAGGTGATAAGGTCAGAGAGTCAGGTTTGGCGTCTGCTCACTCTGGTAGTTGCGGATCAACTGGTCTTAAAATGGTGTCTGTCTCGTATTTATATGTTTAGGGTTAATGTTTCTGTTTTTTTACATAGACACAGCACTGTAATGTAAAATGTAAAAGTAATCTTTTTCTGTGTAAACATATAGTTTTTAATTTTATTAAAAGAAACATAAATCGGGTTATTCGTGCCGTTTTGGCATCTATTTTGTAAGTAGTGTTATGAATTTATTGTCATTGAAATTGTTGTAGGACTAATATTTGATTTACTTACTTAAAATGGCGATTGCTTTTCAAAACGTAAATAATGAAATATGTTGACTTTATTATAATTCTTTTTCATAAATCGTAATATTTAAATGAGCACATTATTTAATTTACTTCTGCATGCGTTGTTTTGGTAATAAAATATATGCTTTTGTTGAAATAAGTATTACAATGTATTAAGTTTTTAAATACTCGAGTATTAATTTTTATACTCGACTATACATTTTGGTAAAATAATCAATATTTTCATTAATACGTTGTAGTTTTTTTTTATTTTTAAAAACACTTCCCCACCAAAAATCTCAAATTTCAATGTATTTCGTTCCTCTTTTTTTTAAAGTAAGTATAATTAAAAATTGTAATTTTGGATCAATGAATATTTATAATTATTTAATTTATTTTAATAATTTGATATAACATTTTCAAATACTGGAGTATTAATTTTAATACTCGACTATTAATCTTCCTGAAATAACCAATTTTTGGATTAATACGTTGTAGTTTTTTTACCATTTTTTAAAACACTTACCCACCCAAAACCCCTATTTTCCCTGTATCCCGTTCCATTTTTTTTTTACAAAATATCATTAAAATTTAAAATTGTTATTGTAATTGTAAATTTATAAATTGTAATTTAAAATTATTGATTATTTATACCACTTTAATTTTTTTTAAAAATGTGAAATAAATTATTAAATACTCGAGTATTAATTTTAATACTCGAGTATTAACTTTACTAAAATAACAACGATTTTGATTAATCCGTTGTGTTTTTTTTAACATTTTTTAAAACACTTCCCCACCCAAAACCCCTAATTTCCCTGCATCCCGTTCCAGTATTTATTGTACAAAAAAAATAATTTATAATTATATTCCATTTGCGTTGTAATGGTATGCGTATTAATCGTATTCGTTGTAATAGTACATTTCTATTTAATATACTATACTGCGTTGTAATGGTACTCGTGGTAATAGCATGCGTTGTAATAGTATTTGCGTGGTAAAAAATGCGTGGTAAAAGTATGCGTGGTAAAAGTATGCGTGGTAACATCATATATCCCTCTGTATTTTACAGTGAGTGATGAAAGGTTATACCAGTGTATGATGAGGTGTATCTGATTGTCATGTGGATGATGTCATCAGTGATATCATTTGAGATGTCATCAGTGATGTCATCAGTGATATCACTTACCATGTCATGAATGATGTAATATGTGACATCATCAGCTGTGGCTTGCGGGTGCACGAGTTCTAGTTAGCGGAACTAACTATAACGGAGGAATTTCAATGGTCTTGTACGAGTGAAATGTCTAGCTAACTATAACACCCCTAAAACCTATAGATTTTTCAGTGAATTTCTAAGGTTTTTTAAATGCTAATTCCTAACTATAACATGTCTGAAACCTATGTTTTTTTAGTGAATTTCGACGTTATTTTAAATGCTAATTCCTAACTATAACATGTCTGAAACCTATGTTTTTTTCAGTGAATTTCAAAAGTTTTGTAAATGACAATTTTTAAATGTATTAATTGTTATATTTATTTTTGTGAAACTGATTTACTACATAATTTTTTAACTATTTATTTTTAGATATTTTTTTTTAAATTACATTATAATTACATTATACATTACATTACAAAATATACTTTCTCAGAATTAATTACTTTAGTTTAAATACTTTGCAAATAGGCAATAGATTTATAAGTACAGTAGTTACAGTTGCAATAGGCAACACAATTTCAAACACAATGAAAAATTGAGCTTAATGGGGATTTATAGTTAAATGCAATTAGTTACTTTATGGATTACTTTTCAAACTACAGGACTGGATCCTAGATTCAGCCCTGGGACATCTCCTGTAAACAATTGAGTAAAAGCGTTTTGTTTACAGTAGTGATTTTTAAGAAATAGTATTGTATTTTAAAAGTTGATACTTAGGGGCCCATTAGGATCATGGGCGGATCGCCACCGCCCGCATGCCGGTGGCGATCCGCCTGTGATCCAACCCCGCCTGCCACCCATTTCCCTTCGCCATATTACTATGGCGGGGGGACCGCGGTGGACTGGTAAGTACGGTTAGAATTACTTTTCAGAGTCAGTGCTGGGCTAATAGATGCAGCACTGCGTTCTCTCTTGATAACAGGTGAGTAAATCGGAATTTGTTGTTCGGATGATTTTAGGTGAATATTTTAAAGTTCCAAAACTCCACACTTTTTTGTATTAATATTTTTATTGGTATTTCAGAAAGAAACAAACACATAAGACATTGGCAGTAATTGGCGACATTGTAAATACAGACATCGTTCAAAAATCAATGTAAGGAGGCTGATGACAAAAAGCATTACTTGCACACAGTAATAGTTCAGGTCCACATTGCTTGAGATCTAGAGACCCACCAAGTTTCGACTGTCGTACTTATTCATCCCTGTCCGGGGTAATTACAGCCCATCCCTCCATGGGCAATCTGTCCATCTATGTTGCGATGCGTTAGGGGTGGCTATTCTGCAAAATGGCGCAAGTGTCCCTGGCCAGATCCTCCCCCCGTGTATGTGTATCCGCATCCTCCTCCTCCGCAGTATCCCGCGAGTACCTCTTGTTTATGAACATTGACCAGAAGTTCTTTGGTCTGTTACGAGGGGGCAATAAATCACTATATAGTTTAGTTTGTGTGCTGCAGTAAATCATCTCATTGTTCCATTGGGATAGAGTAGGGACCGGGTCACACATCCATGAGAGCGCTACACACCTCTTAGCCAGAAGAAAGGCCATGTCAACCAATCTTATCTGTACCTGTCGTAGAGGCTTAGAGTAACCCAATATGGCTAATAAAGGATCCAGCATCAGCATTAATTGCGTGATCCCATTCACCTCTTCGTATACTTTGCACCAAAATTGAAAAATGCCCGGACAGATACACGCCACATGTAAAAAATCCGCCACCTGCTCCCCGCATCTGTCACAATTAGGGCTTGCCGTAATCCATATCTATGGAGCCTTTCCGGGGTATAGTAAATCCTGTTTAGGTATTTAAAATGTATTAGCCTATGACGGCCGTTAAGAGAAATTCTCCTCGTACCTGAGCAGCAATATTGCCATTTCTCTTCCGGCAGATCAGCATTCAGATCGCTTTGCCATGCCAGGCGGGGCTTAGTGTAGTCTGCCGTCCTGTCTGAGACAGCTTTGCTGTACAAATTGGTTATCAATTTAGCTGGGGTCTTAGCGTTAATGACGTAATCAAAAGCCGTAACCACCAGGGGTTCCGCCATATCCTCCCCCAGAAGGTACCTAAGCGCGTGCCTCACCCTGTGGAACTGAAAGCGTGATAATAGCGGATAAGAAACATCCTCTGTCTCAATCTCTCTCCAGTTGCGTGCGGTGCCTTCTGAAAATAGGTCACCCAGGTTGTGTATGTTCAGTGTGCTCATCGCCGCTAATACCCCCTTGTCCTTACATGGGGTCAACCATGAGCACCAAGCAATAGGGGCTTTCAGGGCATAAAGTAGGCTGCACGCTTCATCATATGATGCCATGAATGGGTGACTGCATTCAGTGAGTCCAGGATACCCGTTCTTCGGTCCTGAGGCTGTGCGAGCAACGCGGGTAAAAGTACCGGATCCGCAACTATTGACTCAATGCGTATATGTGGGATGTCCACTGGGCCATGTATCCAGTGGTAAGCATGTGCGCTTTGTGCAGCACGGTAATAAAGTTCTAGATCTGGGGCATTCAGTCCGCCCGCTGCGTACGGGCGTATAAGAATTTTCCACGTCACTCTTGGCTGTTTTCCAGCCCAAGCCAATCGGATCATTAACAAGTGTAGCTGTTGAAAGAATAAGTTCGATAGCACCATGGGGATATAACTAAATAAGAATAAAAAGCACGGCAACACAATCATTTTCATAAGTGAGATGCGTCCCAACAGCGACAGTGGCAGCGTGATCCACTTTTCAATATCATCCTCCAGTTTGGAGACGGCCACCCCATAGTTCTCCCGTACAACTATCTCCGAGTTCGTATGCAATCGGATCCCTAGATATCGTACCACATCAGTAGTCCACTGAATAGGATATTCAGGGTTGAACCTCTTCGTAGCCGATGTGAGCGGGAACATGAGGGATTTGCTCCAATTGACATGTATTCCTGAGAGAGAGCTAAATAAGACCACTTCGCACAGCAGCACCGGTAAATGCACATCCAGATCTCGGACATATAAGAGGGTATCGTCCACGTGCGTGGATACGATTAAATTGTATGTGGGAAAACGTATACCTCTGTGCCCGTGGTATTCACGTAGGGCGCAAGCAAGAGGCTCAGCCACAAGGGCATATAGAATAGGGGAAAGGGGGCATCCGTGCCAATCTGTATGGGTTCCGTGGTCAGCGATCCAATCCGTATACAAGCCATAGGGGAGGTATACAGCGTGGCTAAAAGCTGAAGAAACAGCGCACCCCTTCCATCCTGCTCAGGACATGCCTCAGGAAAAGCCATTCAACAGAGTCGAAGGCCTTTTCCATGTCTAGGAAGACTGCGACAGCTGGGACCTCTGGGCGTGTATGCTGAAACGCTGCAAACACCGTTCTGAGATCATACGGGAGGTTGCGGGTGGGAACAAATCCCGCCTGTTCTGGGGTGACCATTAAGGTAACCATGGGGCTGAGGCGGTTTGCGATCAATTTGGCGAATATCTTCGCATCTACGTTTAATAACGACAAGGGGCAGTACGAGGCCCAGTTCCCCAGGGTCTTTCCCGGTTTAAGGATAGCCACTAATATCGCCTCACGCATAGTGGGTGGCATAGTGCCGTGTCTGCCATGTCCTCAAATAGGGTGAGTAACCGAGGGATCAGGAGGCCTGCAAATGCCTTATAAAAGGCAACAGTGAGGCCATCGCTTCCCGGCGCACTTCCGGCCCTCATAGCAAATAAAGCCCATATGATTTCTTCTAGCTCAATCGGGCGCACTAGGAATTTGCGATAAAAGTTAGAAAGCCAGGGCAACTCGATGTGGGAGAGATAGTGAAGTATGCGTTCCTCCGGGGCAGGGCCGTGGGAGGCGTATAGGGTTGCAAAATACTCGTGGAATCGTTCCGCGACCTGTTCATTCGAAAGTGGCCCGTCCGTCGGTGAGGACCTCATATCCGGTATCGATACCCTGCCTCTGCGCTGCTTGGCAAGTTGCGCAAGCACTGTTCCAGGGCGCTCCCCTTTCCCGTAGGATTTGGCAGTGGCATACTTTCCTAGGTGTTTTACTTCAGAGTCGGCCTCCTCGTGGTATTCACGCAGTGTTTGGGCGAGTTCCAGGGTGAGGGCTTCGCTACAATCTCACATGTGCCTGGTCTCCAGCTCCTTAAGCTTTCTCTCTAAAGTCTGTAACCGACCTCGAATCGATTTAAGGACCCCTGAATGTTTAGAAATGGTGACCCCCCCTGACATGCGCCTTAAAGGCCTCCCAGACAGTCTGGAACGAATCCACAGTGCCCATGTTGGTATAAAAAAACATCTCAATGGCCGCAGCTAATTCTTACATAAAGGGGCCGTCTAGTAGGGAGTAAGGGGGAAACGCCCAGCAAATGGCTGGATGCGTTTCGCCGGTGCGGAAACTGTCAACAACAGGGGTGAATGATGTGAGTATGTACGTGGTAGTATAGTGCAAGCCTGAACTTTGTGAGTTAAATGAGTTTGTTGTCAGCCAGTGGTCTATCCTAGTATGTATGTTATGTGGAGCTGAATAGTGCGTATATCCCCCCAAAGTGGGGTGTATGTGTCTCCATACGTCCCGCAAGTCCAGTCGGGTCATTGCCGCTTCCAGCGCCCTAGCGGAAGCCGAGGGACGACGTTCAGGGCCGTCTGATCTGTCTATGTTGGGTTATCTCGTCATATTAAAATCACCCACCCAGAGAACGCCTCCTCCAGAGTGCTCTAGGATCTTGACCACTAAATCTGAATTGAAGGCAGGGTGGTCATAGTTAGGGCAGTAGGTGTTCACTATGCATAACTCCATACCCTTCCCGCAGCATTTCGTGTTCGTGTACCGTCCATCCCTGCCAGTCTCCAGCGAGGTCATCTTCAGCATCGTCTTCGGGTTGACCCACGTGAGAACCCCCCTCACATGCGATGTAAATTCCGATGCATGCATATTGCCCATGAAGCCCCTATATCGCAGGATGTGGCTATCTGGGTGCAGGTGCATCTCCTGTAAGGGTGCGATGTCAACCCCATGTCTCGAAAGATATTGTAGGACCTTCCGTACCTTCCTATGATCATTAGGACCCCGGACATGCCATGTTATCAGCGTCAGTGTATCCGACAAGTCCCCAGGTGGAGTCATCCTGTCCGTAACGGTCGGTGTATGTGTCTCCGTGGTGTGGTCTGAACATGCAACCTCGCCCCATGTCTTGCCGCTTTTGTGCCTAACAACCCATAAGAGGTATAGGGTGAGAAATAGTGTAGGGTATTGTATATGCTCAATTAGAAGAAAGTAATAAATATATAGATCAAAAAGGACATGGAAAGTTTATAGATGCATAAAGGAAGTTAGTATATGAAGATTAAAAATATTAATAGCGGTATAGGGTGAGAAATTGGGTGGTGCATTGAATATGCTTTTTTTTGTTGTTGTTTTTTGGTGGAGGAAACTAATAAATACATAGATCCAAGTACATGGAAGGTGCATAAAGGAAGTATGTATAAGTAGATTAAAGATGCATTCGATAATCTCTGGTTTTCAAGTATTGTACTTTAAAATGTATTTCTTTATTCATTTAAAAAAAAAATATATATTCGACATTATTATACAAAGCAATACACATATACAGGTACCTATCTATAGTACATATAAATGCTTATATAAAGAGGGATCAAAACTAAGGAATACACTGACTGTATCATAGAGCCACGCTTAGCAGAATATATGATGTCGGCGACAAGGCAGGGAGGTTGCTGGCCTGGTTAGACAGGCGGGTACAGGCACATCGGGTGCTGGTCGAGATTGAAGTTAACTCTGACGTCTGCCACACCGCCCCCCAAGACATAGCAGGTGCATTTGGGCAATATTATCAATACATCTAGACAGCGCAAACTCCACATTTGAAGGAGAAGGCCGCCTCCTTTCTGAGGGATGTCCTACTGCCGTCCCTTACTGAGGAAGAGTGCCTACAGCTCGATCTATATATTATGAACATTGAGGTGGAGAAAGCTATTCATTACTTGCGGGGAGGGAAAGCGAAGGGCACTAATGGATTACTGATAGAGCTCTTTAAACTCACTTCGAGTAAAATCGCATTATATCTCACTAACATGTTCTTAATCAGCAAAGAGCAGGGAGTGCTGCTGGCAAACCAACGACTAGCTAACATCGTCATTATTCATAAAGGGGGCAAGCTAAAGCACAAATGCTCCTCTTACAGACCAATGTTGCTGTTGAATGGAGAAGCTAAGATCTTGGCGAAAATCCTGGCCTCCCAACTATTAAGGGTCATTACCCGCCAGGTCTATCCGGACCAGTCGACTTTCATGCCCGCAAGGAACACCGCCCTCAACCTGCGCCGAATCCATGGCGTGCTCGGCCGAGAAGAAACGATAGATGAGGATGCAGTCGTGGTGTCGCTGGACGCTGCTGCAGCATTTGACACCATTGAATAGCCCTTTATGTTTGCCGTGCTTTGTAAATTGGGACTGGGGCCGGAATTTATTGGGCGAGTCCGACTTCTCTACTATAAACCTCTGGCCCGGGTAGTCAATAATAGAATTTTCTCCACCTTTGTTCTTATCCGGGGCACCAGGCAGGCATGCCCTTTGTCCCTGATTCTCTTCGCCCTGACTCTCGAGCCACTGGCTATGTGGATTTATAATGACCCCATTGTCAGAGGCCTTAAATGGGCTCCAGGATGGGAAAATCACATCACAATGTATGCGGATGATATCTTGCTCTACTTGGCTTTGCCGGCTGTCTCCCTCAACAGGGTCCTTAACATCTTTCGGGTCTTCAGAGAATTTGCTGGCTACAGGATAAACTGGTGCAAGTCAGTGATTTAGGTCCTTAGTGGGAGGTTACCGCCTTTCCCTCGCGGACTTACACTAGTTGAAGCAGTAGACAGTTTCAAGTACCTGGGGATTAGGGGCTCTAAGGATCCCACTAGATTCTATGAACTAAACCACCTACACCCTCTGACACGCCTCAAATTGGCCGTCAGGCACTGGAGGACGCTTCCTCTCTCCCTATTAGGTTGTGCGTCCCTCTTTATAATGATGTCCCTTCCTCGATTTCTCCACGCCTTACAGAACGTCCCAACCTATGTCAGACCCTCATATTTCAAAGAAATCGACTGCCTCCTGAGAGACCTGCTCTGGGAGAGCAGGCCCCCGCGCATAGCTCTCCTTAAGCTCACACAGGGATGGTTTGACTCGGGAATCGGATTGTCGGACATAAAGCGACTTTACTGGGTGTCTCACCTTGCAGCTATCAATCAATGCACGTACAGACCTCACGCTGACCAAGCCTTTCAGATTGATAGGTGGTTGCTGCCGTGTGGGAGTTTTGAAGGAGCAATATCTGCGCGCCCGCTGAGTCCCAACTTGACAGGACCTACTGTGCATGCAGTGCCGGTATGGAAGACTGCCTTGCAAAGTCTGGGGTGGGAAGGCAAGATCACGATCCCCACACCGCTCTGGCGATGCAATCAATTAGGACGCTTGATTTGTTCAAAGGGCTTTGAACGGTGGGATCTTATTGGAATTTCCAAGGTATGCTACCTGTGGAAATTGGGAGACGTGGTCACATTTGACCAGTTGCAGCAGGACTATGAAATGGCGCGCCCTGAACACTTTGGATACCTGCAAATAAGGCATGCCCTGCTTGCAAAACTCCCTAGAGGGGAACCGCTCTCTGAGTCCTCTCCATTGGAGGATAGAGTGCTGGATAGTGACCTGCCGGAAAAAGCCATATTGCTCATCTGGAAATAACTTGCGGACCCACTGGAATCACCTGCGTGCAAAGTGGGACCATGACGTGGCTGGTCTGGACGATGACGAATGGCTTCCAGCGGTGGCTTTGCCTCGCAAGGTGGCCATCTCTTCTAGGCTGCGTTTAGTGCAGCTCAAGATCCTGCATAGATCGTACCTATCCAGATCAGTCATGCTCCGAATGGGGTATAGCTCTGACGAGACTTGCACTAGACAGTGTGGACAGGTGGGCACATTCATTCATACGTTTTGGGACTGCACGGTTATTCAGGGATATTGGGCGGGAATTGGGGGGCTTTTGGAAAGTGTATTGGGCCAGGAAATTGATGGCAATATAAAACTAGCTCTCCTGAACGCCTGGGGACCAACGGATGTTACCACCAAAGAGCACCTGTGGGTAACATTGGGGTTGATGGTGGCGAAGCGTAATATAGTAAGGCTATGAAAGGTCCAGGAACAGCCCGGACTAGTGGACTGGATCAAGGACATGGACTGGTGCATGGTCACAGAGAAAATGACCTATGTTGCAAGAGGGTGACCCAATAAGTGGATACAGGTCTGGGATAGCTGGAACACATATAGGGTTGGGATCTGCGAATTCCCGTTGACTGACGAAGATACCATTGCACAACGTTTGAGCACACTGATAATGTAATTAATATGGTTGGTGTTTCCTGTGGGAGGTGCACCTCTGCTGGCATGTACTTGCTGTATCACTTTGAACATATGTGGTTGTAATGATTGTTGTCTACTTGTCATACTTGATTTCAGTAAAAAGAATTATAAAAAACAAACCAAAAAAAAAAAAGCAGGGGGCTCCATCAGCGTTCATTTTTTGCACAATGATTTGAACTATTTTGGCCCCCAATGTCCCTCTGCATACCCTGTCGGCAGTGGCTGGATACATACTATCCCATGTGCAGCAATGGAAGGGGGTGCCGGCAGGCTGGCGGAGACGCATTTATACTACAGGAGGAAATGGGGAATAACTTAACTGTTCCTCTGTTGAGTTCTCCCAGCACTCTTCTCACTCCCCTCTGTTCCGTTCTCCAGGCTATCACTAAATCGCAAAATCCGTGAGGGTCGGTCCAGTTCCACAGTCCCAGAAACCTCCCACCCTACTCAAGAAGGCAGAACAGTATTCCAAGAAGAAACGCCACATTGCTCCCACAATGACTTCTTCAGAACAAATCAGATTTTGAGAAGCGCCTTTCACATGTCACTGCTCTCCTTCTTTTCTTGTGATTCAGAAATGGCTTTCCCGCCAAAATGCCGTGAGGCCGGAATCCAAGGTCTTGTGTGATTTCCTTCACCTTTCCTTTACAGAAGCCTCTCTTTCTCTGCTTGGGACATATCTTGAGTCACTTATTGGACTCGAGCTGGGAGTAAGGTCTCATTGAGGAATACATTGGTATGTGTCCATTTCTTTCCTTTCAATTTTCTCTGATTACAGCCTGCCAGGTCTCCTCTAACTCCACTGTAGCCAATAATATTGACAGTCCATCAGATCTTTATTGGGTCAGCCTGAGACAGTGTATGCGCTGTCGCTTGCAATGCTTTTTGTTACCTTAAAGGTGCGTGGAGCCGGCCCATTGGGAGGCGTTGCGGTGGGTGTTCCCACGCAACACCCATGGATTTTAACGCTGCAGCAGATTAACAAAATCATGTAAACCTGGGGCAGCACCAAAACCTTAGGCCTCCCCAGAGCAGGCGTAGGCAGGAGAAATATGTGTATTCCCCTCTTTCCATGTGTGCTGCACGCAGAAAGAGGAAAACACCACTCTGGTTATTTTGCACAGGAAGGTGCCCTTTCCTGCACAAAAACAATGCTGATCTCACGGGAGGCACACTCGCATCGCGGTGCAAAGGGCGCCTTTTTTGGCGCTATGCAGCAAATTGTGCACCAGCGCAGGGGGAAAGGACAGGACTGCACCTTATTTCATAAATGTGGTTCATTCCTCTCCTTTCACATTCGCCAAGGCAAAACAACAATTAACGCCAATTTGAAGCTTTTATTTCTTCTAACCAATAGCACACGTCCAGAAGTGGGAAATGCTTTAAAGTTAGTCTACGCATAATAATTTGTAATGGACACCTTTGCATTATAGTGCAAATGTTTAAGAATGGAGCTCGGCAGCATGAGTGTGCACCAATAGAAAGAGAGAAGAATAGTGCCCGGTCTTGTGAGATCTGGGCACATATTATCAAGAACGGCGATAATGGGCTTGATAATATGCCCTTGTGAATTCCCATAGATGTCCAGGTTTGATGTCCTTCCCACCAGAACATGGGCTTCTATGGGAATTCACAAGGGCATATTATCAAGGCCATTATCGCCGCATTAGCGGCATTTTCCTGCTACTAACGCGGCGATAATGTTATCGCTGTTCTTGATAATATGGCCCATAGAGTGTTCCTGCTCTCTCCCTGTCATGCAATGCAGTAAAACAAGGTAACAGTACCCCTATTAAGACCAAATTGCTATAATTACCAAAAAGCTTACAAGTTAAATAGATGCACCTGTTGTATTGGGGGACCACACATACACCGTACTAAAACTAAACTAAGGCTGCAAAAGCGGAACACTTTAGTCTTGCGCTGCGTACTCTTATACAGTGTATTTCTTTCCCTGAAGAAAATTGAAGTTTTAAGGATTTTGCAAAGGATCCTAGATATGCAGGTTTGAAAACAATCCTGCCAATAACGCAGGAACCATTGTATTACTGTACCATGGTGCAAGAGTGCCTGCGTCAGCGCTAGGCTGCCTTTCGTTCACCAGAGCTATAAGAAAGCAGAAGTGTGCATATTTTAGTAAATATTGCATGTTTCTGCTCGCTCCATTTCACACAACACAGCGGGCATTGCGTAGATCGTTAGTAAATCTACCCCAGCAACTCCTTTGAAGGTTTCTTAGCAGCTCTGGAACGCAAGAGGAAGCTGGGCTGAGCTGCTCCTTTCTGATTGCTTTGGTCATTGTAGTGTCCGAAAAGAATCCTGGCCGACATTTTCTAACATTTTGTGTTTGGGTTGCATCACTTTTTTGATACAGCCTTAATGTAAAATGTATATCGGAATTTACTAACCCACAAAAAGATTTATTTGCGTGGTTTACTACGATAATAAGGAATGCAATTTTTCGCGCCTGTTCACACAACACAGTGCAACCACCTGACTGGCTGCGCTGTGTGAACTTGTTGTGCCAGATCCAGATTTACTAAGGTCTTGCATTATCCTTGCGTAAAGGGCGTCAAGGCAGCGCACATCCTGAGGTGATATTTACAAAGCCACACAAGGTGCAATTTGCAGTAGCTTGCGCAACTTTGTAAAAAAATGTGACGCAACGCAGTGGATTGCTCTGCATTGCGTTATATTTCATAGCGATAGGCGTTCGGAGGGGGGTGGGCATGGGCGTTCCTGTGCCTCCTCTCATGGAATTTGATGCAAACCCAGAATGACTGAAATCAGTAGAACCCGAATAGCACCATAACGGTGTGCCTACTGAGGATGGGGCAGCCAGGAGAAATATTTGTATTTCTTCTTGTTACTTTTTGTGTGTGATTCATTCCACATTAAACAAAGAAAGAGGAAATTGCCTCTTAGGAATGTTTTTGTGCAGGATGGTATTTGTTTATGCACATAAATAATCCTGCCTTACACGCCGGCAACCTTGCTCCATGGCACAAGGGTGTCTTTGAGTTGGTGCTATGCAGCACACAGTACACCAGCCCAAGGAGGGAGAAGTGTGCCATATCTTAGAAGATACAACGCATTTCTGCTCGCTCTGTTTCACGCAACGCAGTGCAGCAAGTTCTATTACTGCGCTGAGTTGTTTTGCTTGAAACTTTTTTACATTTATCCCAGAATAGTTTATATTCTGACACTAATAAAACAAGCCCTAAATAAGACAAGCATTTGCAATGCAATAGGTCTCGCATTTACAAGAGTTTGAGCTATTGGCATTGTAAACGACAATAGCTTAAATTCTCGCAGATGCGAGACCTATTGCATTGCAAATATTTTTTGTTGTTTACAATCACCCCATTCCGCGCTTTCAAGTTAATAGAGGACGCGCTCCCTTCTTTAGACGAGCTGCACCTAAAGAAAGGGCCGCCTTTAAAGTAAAAATGTGGTATGGGGCACTTTTACAAAAAAACAAAGCATTGTTTGTTAAGTCGTGAAAACAATTTAATGAAATAGTGCTCAGAGGCTGTAATTAAAGCCTACCAAGTAACAACATATGTAAGAGGGCCAGTCCCTATGGGAGGTTACAAGATGAAACAAAGCTGTACTAAGGAGGGATTACTAAGCCTATTGACCAATGAAAAGCTACAATTACAAAGGACAATGACACAAACCTGAACTACCTACAGAAATAGAAAGAGGACTTCCACAGTGGCCATCTTGGCATGGGCATTTGTCCAACAGCCTTTCCAACTTCCTTACTGACCTAAAAGCCCACTTTCCCCAATCTCAGCAAGCGAAAGCGGACTGATCCAGGCTTCCACAACAATAGAAAGAGGATTTGAGCTTGTAGTTGTAGCTGTGTTGCTTCCACACCCCAACCATCCATGTTATTTCCCCCACCCAGGCCCCCCATGCCCAGAACCTGGATGCCTGACCCTAAGATGGCGGCCTTTGGCACCAGGCAGTGCATGGAACAGAAAGAGGAATGCTCCTTCAAATCTTTGATGGCCATCTTGGATTGGTGCTTCCTCTTCCTCTTTTATAAACTGAAGAGGCATGCACACATGATTCAATGCTACTTCTCCCCTGTACCTTTCTACCTGTTTCTAGCCTTGTCGGGTATCTACCTTTGGTCCTGTTTTGACCTCACTCCTATTCGTTTTATTCTCACTGACTTACGGAATTTGCACCCCCCCTCTTATTTTACCTCTTTGCGCCATCATTACCCAAGTGGACCCCCTTATTCTGTCCACCACACCACGTCTTCACCTCATCTCCTTATCATGGCTTCCAGTCGAATTAAGTCTGGAATCAAATGCTTCAAAGTAATCTATCCCCCTCATATGTCCAAAGCAGTAACTAAACGGTTCAAACATAACATCATTGAACAATTTCCAGATTCCATCTTTGTTGACCAATTCCATAATGGGCGCCTAGGGAAGAATAAAAATGTCTTCCTTTTCTTCACTAATGACATCCCTTCCTGGTCCTTCAGCTTCTCCAATTCCCTCAACGTATCCTCCTCGTCTTCTTTCCCGCATGGATAGCGGTTAAAAATTTCTTCCTCTGCTCGCTTTAATGGCTTTCTCACCATTACACTTCATAACAATGGCACTGTCATGATCCAAGCTTCTGACTCCTGTCTCTCTCTCTTTGACCACATCTTCCACTCCCTTCGTCCCACCCCTGCGACTACTATCTCTCTAGATTCTTCCTCTTCTTCTTCCTCTAGATTGTCTTCTTTCTCCCTTTCTCCCCCCTTGACCCCCACACATTCCTTCAGACCGCTCTCCCGGGAGTCACAGGTCGACCCTTTTTCCCCCCTTTTCTCGTTCCCTCCCCTCCCATTTGGCCACCTTCCCAACTGGACCTCCCCCTTACCTCATCTGCTTTACACCCCACTTCACCTCTACATCCTGCATCTCCCCTCTATTCCACTGCCTTCTCCCACCCCCTAACTCCCCTGTTCCTTCCCATTTCCCCCCTTTTTAATCCGCCTTTCTTACAATCTGAACTACCGATCAACTCGCCTTACCCTCCCCCCTCCCTCCCCTCTGCTCCTCACCCCTCTCCGCTCTTCCCCTTTCCTCATACCCTTAATTCTGTTCTTACATCCCCATCTCTCTACAACCTTCTCTCCCCCCTCCCATGCCTCCCCTATTAGTAATCCCATCATTTTCTCTCCCACTGCTCTCACACCCCCCATCTCTCCTCATCTTACATTTCCCCCTATGCTTCACAACCCTGTTTCCCCTCTTGGTAATTCCCCCCTCTTCCCTCCCTTTGACTGCTCAGTCCTTCACTCCTCCCACAACTTTCATTTTGCTCGACCTCCCCACTCTGCCTGGTGCCTTTACCCCTACATTCACCTTTCATTACCCATGGTACCTGGCCTGCACCCTCTCTCTTCTCCCCACTCATGTGGCCTCTCTTTGACCTCCCTCCCTCCTCTACCTGTGCAGCCCCTTCTCCTCTCACCTCACCGTATCCATGGCCTTCCTATAACCCCACTCCTTCCCCCTCCTCCTCCAGCCATCCATTTCTACTTCTCAACTTTCTCCTCCTAGGTATGATCTCTATTCTTCACCTCTGCTCAACACCAGCAAAAATATCTCAGTAACTCCAGTCATTCCTTTCTACCATCTTCTTTCCCCCACTCAGAACATTACATCACATCCCTCTCCCCAGTCCCCCACAGCCCACTGCCCTACTTCGCATACTTCACTTCCATCCCCACCTTCGACCATCGCACCCCAACACTCTCCCCGGTCCCCCTCTTCCTGCTGTCCTTCTTTGTCTAGGCAACTCTCTCCCTTAACCATTGAGACACCCTTCACTCCGTGCTCAGCACACCTCTCTCTGGAAACTAAACTTGATTCTCTCAACTCGTCCATTTCCCAGCTTGAAGCGTCCATTTCACTCCTATGTGCTAAGATATCCCCCTCCCCGAACAACCTCCCGAGGAGTTCCTTGCTCCCGCGCCCCAATAGAGCCAACCAGAATTTGTCCTCCGCAGACATTACCAACTTATTGGCTACCTACAAGACCATCAATGTCAATTCCCCTACACTCGCCTCTCCTAACAACTCCACTCAATTTGCCATTCAGACCATCTCTTCCGTCAGAACTTACCAGCCTCCCCCTCAAGGGACACCCTCATTCAAGAATCTAATCTCTATCCCCCTCATCAGTCTAGACACTCACATCACCAAAACAGTTACGTCAGAGCTACACTGTGTGCTCCAAAACTGCAGATCTGCAACCAAACACAAACTGGAAATCTCCAACACCATCACTCACCACAATCGCGACATGCTCTTTCTCACTGAGACCTGGTTTAATGACTCCTCTCACACTTCCTTTGATCTTTTGTTACCTACTGACTGCTCTATCCTCAGAAACGACAGACCAGGCAAGATCGGGGGTGGTGTTGCGATTATCTTCAGAAACACCCTCCAAATCAAAGCCTTTCCCACCACCCTCTTTCGCACCTTTGAATGCCTTCACCTAGAATTCCAAGTTCATCATGGCTCTCCCTTCAGGTTCCATACCATCTACCACCCACCTGGTAATTGCTCTTCCTTCATGGAGGAATTCATCGACTTCATTAGTGACCAATATTCACAGAGGGACAAGTAGATCTTCCTAGGTGATTTCAATCTCCACTGGGGCTCCGTGGAAGACTCGGCTGCCAACAAGCTTGCAACCTTTCTCTCAGCTAACGATCTTGCTCAACACTGCTCAGAAATTACACATGCCAAGGCCTCAATTCTGGACCTTGTGATATCCAAATCAGACCAGATTACCACTGCTTCACCCATCCGTGTTGACTGGTCTGACCATTTCCTCATTCCCTTCTGTTTTCACCTCTCGCACATTTTAACTCTCGGCCAACCTAAAAGAGCCTCTACGTGGTTCAGCAACACAAAAACATTGATCTTGAGACTCTATGTGATGCTGCTATGCAGTCACTTTCTAGTCTAGACCCCAATACAGATGTCAATGATCTCACTCCCTTTTGCCTCTCAATCCCTCCAGTCGAAGTCAACAAGGTTGTTCCACCCCAAAGCAAAAGGAAAAGACCCACCCCATCAGCTCCTTGGTTCAACAAAGCTCTCTATGACGAAAGGAAAAACCTTAGAATCTTGGAGAAGCACTAGAGACAATCTCCATCCATCCCCAACCTCTCTCTTTTACGTTCAGCAAGATCCATATTCCACAAGCACATCTGAAGAAGGCACGTACTGGCGGACGGCGTTTTCCGGTGAACGCGGCCCACCTATGGGATGCCCTCCCCCCTAATCTTAGGAGGGAACCAGATTACCTTCGGTTCAGAAAACTTCTGAAAACGTACTTATTCCCCTGATCCCCTCCCTTTTCGCCATCTCTTGAGTGTCTGGATCTTAGCGCTGGGATGCTTGCGGGTTACTACGCGCTCTATAAAACCTTAAATAAATAAATAAAAATAAATCTTCCAGGAAAAAACATCACATTTCAGATCCCTCCTCGATTCAGCTAAACACAGACCCATACAACTTTTTGACCTCATCAAAAACCCAAATTGTTCTCCCCAAACCATCAAGCCTGAGGATGCATCAAAGAAAGCAACTGAGTTCGCTATATTCTTCGATCAAAAGGTAAAATCTCCAGTGGAACAGGTCACCCACCCCACCCCCATTGAGGAGCGAAAATCCTTAGTCACTTGGCAGAACTTTGCCGCCATCTCAGAGGTTGATCTCCTCAAATGCATCTGCGAAACCAAACCCTCCAACCATTCTCCTGACCCCTTACCCAGTGACATCGCCATTGATTTCTATACTAACACTCTCTCCTACTGGACCAGGCTAGTCAATCTCTTCCTCAGTCAAGGATCCCTCCCAATTGTCTTCAAAATAGGACAGGTTACCCCCCTTCTTAAAAAACCCTCTGCAGATGCAAATGACCTCAATAACCTCCGCCCCATCACCAATCTCCCTTTTCTTTCAAAGATCACAGAAAAATGTGTTGCAAAACAACTCTCCCAACACATTATGGATAATAATCTCCTCGACATGTTCCAGTCGGGCTTTATTCAAAACTGCAGCACTGAAACAACCCTGCTGCAAGTGATCGAAGATGCGCTGCATATTCTTGATTAGGGGAAATCGTGCCTGCTGATTCTTCTTGACCTCTCTTCAGCTTTTGACACTGTTAATCACAACACCCTTCTTAACATTCTTCAACAGAGAATGGGCCTGGAAGGCACAGTACTATAATGGTTTTCCTCTTTCCTCTCGGACAGATCCCAAAATGATCAAGATTGCGAACAGTCTCTTGTCTCCACTGGTGGTTGGTCAAGGCGTCCCTCAAGGGTCTATCCTTGCTCCCACTCTGTTCAATCTCTATCTGGAACCATTAGGGAACCTTCTAAGCAAATCTGGAATCCTCTACCATCTCTATGCGGATGACACCCAAATTTACCTCAAGGTGTCTTCTCCTCATGATCTCTCACTACTCAGCTCTACTCTCAACTCTATTCACAACTGGATGTTAGTTCACCAACTCATTCTCAATCCCTCCAAAACGGAATTCCTCCTCTTATCTAGCTCTCTCTCTCCGTCTCCTGTTCAATCCTGGATAGATCAATCGAATCTACTCAACAGTAAACCCATCATTGTGGACTGCGCTAAATTGTTAGGTGTCATAATTGACAAAAGACTCAACCTAATCTCACGCATCAATTGCATGGCCAAGAGCGCACGTTATCAGCTGCGCCTTTTATGGGGGATTCCTCGGTTCTTCCCGGAGAATGACCTAAAAACCTTGGTCCAATCGCTAGTTCTCTCTAGACTGGATTATTGTAATTCTCTCCTGACTGCGCCCGTCCGCTCCCGGCCGACTCCAGACGCCAGGTACCCTGCACCTTTTATTATTTTCTCACCTTCCTTAGCCCTCATTTGCCCTAGACTGCTAGCCGTGATGGGTATCTTCCGCTATACCAACCAGGAGCTCCACTCCCTAAATATAGGCAGGTTGTCCCACACTGCTTCTTATATCACTCCCCATAATGGCAGTACCAATAGTAGAGATAGAAGATCTGGAGCAGAAATAAACAGCCCCAATCCACAGCCTCAGTTATCTTGCATGTACTGTAATGCCAGATCGGTGCCTAAACATGCCGTGGAAATTTGGGCGCTCCTGGACTTACACCGCCCTGATGCGCTATTTATCACAGAAACCTGGTTACATGAGTCTTCTTCACCAGATATCTCAGTTGCCTTACCTCCCCCATACAAAATACACAGGCTTGACCGCCTAGGGAGGAAAGGAGGAGGAACGGCAATAATTTATAAACCTGACATCAAAATTCACATTAATGACTCCTTTTTAGAACGTTGGGGTGAAATGTGTATTGCCTCCTCAACCATAAGAAACCAGGTGTCATGGAAAATTGCCCTTATATATAGACCCCCAGATGCCAAAACTCACTTTGTGGAGAAGCTTGTCGAAGCAATCGCACCCTACGCCCTAGCAACAGATAATTTTCTACTGTTGGGAGATATAAGTTATCATCTAGATCAAACCCATGACCCTCATACTGCTGACCTTATTTCAAGCGTCGCCTCCTTACAGTTAAATATTCTCCCGACAGGCCCAACCCACATTGCGGGACACGCACTAGACCTCATTTGTACGAACTCCCCTATTGTCAAAATTATGCAGATTGATCCAGTCCTATGGACTGACCACTATGTTATAAAATTTAATATCTTATGTTCCCAGTCTGAACCTCGGAAAACCAATCCATTCAAAATGAGCAGACCATGGAATAAAATAACCTCGGAATCCTTTGCTGCAAATTTTACCGCCCCAGTCATTACTGACAATACTGACCCTAATACAGCCGCCAGAGAGTTGGAATCTGCAAAAGTCCTGGCATGGATCGTATTGCTCCAGCTCGAGCATCTAAACCTCCTAAGAAAAATTCTCCTTGGTTCACGCCAGAGCTGGAACAAATCAAACAGGCAGTCAGAGTAGCTGAAAGAAAATGGCGCCAAACCAAAGATCTGAATGATAGGAATCTATATAAAACCGTTCATAGACAATATATGAAAGGAATCGCCGAGGCAAAAAGAACTTTTCTTGGTGACAGGATCTCTTTGGCGTCGAATTCATAGAGAGAGCTCTACAGAATAGTGAAAGACTTCACCAACCCCTCGGCTAGCCAGCAGATACCTGATGAGTCTAAAGAATGGGTAGATTCTGTGGCAGCATATTTCCATGACAAAATTAACGAAATTCACAAACGCTTTCCTCAGTTGTCTCCCACCTGTCTGACAGCAGTCTCGCCCGCCAATAACTGCGGCGACTCTGACTCTGGCTTTCCCTCATTAAGAGAATTTTCTCCATGTACCGAAGCTCAGGTCGAGGCAATTTTACAACGAAAATAGCTCCTGCTCTGATTCCGGCCCTCACGAAAACTCTAAATCAGTCCTTACTTCATTCCTCTGTCCCATTACATTGGAAGGAAGCCGTAATCAGACCTATTTTAAAAAACCCTCAGCTGATCCTAAATTGCTTCCTAATTACCGGCCCATCTCACTCCTTCCCTTGTTTGGGAAGATTTTAGAATCCCAAATACATAAACATCTTAAACTACATCTCGAGACCAATAAACTTCTTGACCCCTCACAGTCAGGGTTTAGGGCATTCCACAGCACCGAGACTGCTCTGCTCGAAGTCGTGGATAATATAAGAATGACACTTGATTCCAATCAGTCTGCCATATTGGTCTTTCTCGACCTGTCTGCGGCCTTCGACACCATCTCGCATCTCATTCTTTTAGAGCGTCTTGCTGAGATTGGTGTCAAGGGCCCCGCACTAAGTTGGATAAAAAGCTACCTGACTGACAGACGGTCTAAGGTCCAAGTGGGCGCTCATTCTTCCAATCTCTATGAAAACGATAAGGGCGTACCACAGGGGTCCATATTGAGCCCTACGCTCTTTAACCTGTACGTATCCCCTCTTGCTAAGGTCATTCGAACACACGGCTTCGGAACCGTATCCTACGCAGACGATACCCAAATACTGATCACCATCAATCAGAATCCTGTTCTAACTAAATTGAGATTTAAAAACTGCATGGTAGACATCCATGACTGGATGACCAGGAACTTTTGATGATGGGTTTCTGCAAGCGCTCTGAGACCTTCGGGTGATATATGCTCTATACAAGTGTAAATAAATAAAAATAAAAAAAAACTGGCCTTCCCAAATCTCACCTCTCCCCCCTCAAATCCGTCCTCCATTCAGCAGCTCGCTTCATTTCAGGGTCCAAACGAAGTGACCACATCACTCCTATCCTGTTTTCTCTCCGATGGCTTCCCATCGAGGCTAGAGCTATCTACAAAAGAGCGTGCATCACCCACAAAGCTTTGCACTCTTCCTCCCCTCGCTATCTGGCGAATAAACTGAAATTGTCTGGAGGCTCAAGACCTTCTCGGAATGCGGAAAAGTTCCTTCTTGAACCCCCCTTCTTCAAAAGGGAAAAATTGTTGGCACAATCGTTATCAGGTAATGCGGTGAGAATCTGGAACTCCCTTCCTACTTGACGCCGTGCTATCACCTCCATCAAATCTCTTTTATTCCAAAGACTCATTCAGAACTAAGGGGCATATTATCATGGGGGGGGGCCGACAGGCAATTTTCGCCGCTTTAGCGGCCGTTTTCGGCTTCTAAGCGGCGAAAATTCTATCGCCCTATTAGCAAGCTGCCGCTAACAGCAGTTAGCGACTGCTTGTAGGCGATAGCGAGCGGTTTGGGGCCCGCTTTGCATGTTAGCGATAATTATCGCTAATGACATGCAAAGTGGGCGTACCCAACCCGTTAGCGACAGAAAGCAGTCGCTAACGTCGCTAACGCCTATTAGCAAGGCAGGCTTAGCGATTGCAATATTCGCGCTAAGCGCGAATATCGCCAAAAACTAACACTTGCCCAGACCAGTTCTTAGCCATGTTATCCAATGGAAGGTGGATAACATGGCTAAGAACATTTAGTCGCTAATGCGTGAATATCGCTGTATTCTCAGCGATATTCACGCTATCGCCGGAAAAATTATCGCTTTGGAATTAAACGTAGCTTATCTCAGCGATAAATTCCGGCGATGCTTAGCGATAAAAAAATCGTTGCTAAGCCTAGTTAGCGATAAATATCGCTAATCGTTGGTAATATGCCCTATATTCCCTCCTTCTCAGACCCTGCCAGGAAGTTCTTTAGTCATTGTAAATTTGTCACATATATTTATATTTTTGTTTGTACATCCTGCGCTTGCAGCGTTTGATACTGTGGGGCATATTATCAAGGGGGTTTATCTCCGCTTTTTTGGCTTTAAAAGCCAAGAAAGCGGAGATAAAATTATCTCCCTATTACCTAGCTGTCGCTAACACCAGTTAGCGACAGCTAGTAGGCGATAGCGACCATCTTGGGCCCCACTTTGCATGTCAGTGATATTTATCACTAATGATATGCAAAGTGGACGTGCCAAGATGTTAGCGACTGAAAACTGTCGCTAACATCGCTATCTCCTATTACCAACTTTTGGAGATATTCGCGCTAAGCGCGAATATCTCCAAAAGCTAACACCTGCCCTGCACAGTTCTTAGCCATGTTATCCAATGGGAGGTGGATAACATGGCTAAGAGCATTAGCTCGGTAATGCATGAATATCGCTGACTTTTCATTGCGGCCGTTTTTTATCGCATTTGCGATAAACCTTGGTAATACCAAGGTTTATCTGCGATAAAAATCGCCGCAGCTTAGCGGTAAAATTTTGGGGCATATTACCAAGCAATAGCGATAATTATCGCTATTGCTTGGTTAGAGACAAAAATTTACTGCTGAGCTGCGGCGATTTTTATCGCAGATAAACCGTGGTATTACCAAGGTTTATCGCAAATGCGATAAAAAACTGCCGCAATGCATGAATATCGCTGAAAAGTCAGCGATATTCATGCATTATCGAGCTAATGTTCTTAGCCATGTTATCCACCTCCCATTGGATAACATGGCTAAGAACTGCTCAGGGCAGGTGTTAGCTTTTGGAGATATTCGCACTGAGCGCAAATATCTCCAAAAGTTGGTAATAGGAGATAGCGATGTTAGCGACTGTTTCCAGTCGCTAACATCTTGGCACGCCCACTTTGCATATCATTAGTGATAAATATCACTGACATGCAAAGTGGGGCCCAAGATGGTCGCTATCTCCTACTAGCTGTCGCTAACTGGTGTTAGCGACAGCTAGGTAATAGGGAGATAATTTTATCTCCGCTTTCTTGGCTTTTAAAGCCAAAAAAGCGGAGATAAACCCCCTTGATAATATGCCCCTTTGTCTCTAACCAAGCAATAGCGATAATTATCGCTATTGCTTGGTAATATGCCCCACTGTGTTCCTTTTGCTTGCGTTGTTTTGATTCTACGGCCTGCTATTGTTCGCCAGGAAGTTCTTTAGTCATTGTAAAAGTTGTCATATTTGTTCTTATTTTTGCTTGTACAGTCTGTTCATGCTGTGCTTGAGATTGTGGGGTATATTACCAACAACTAGCGATAATTTTTGTCTCTAACTTGTTTAGAGACAAAAATTATCGCCGCACATCGGCGATTTTTATCGCAGATAAACCTTGCTATTAGCAAGGTTTATCGCAAATGCGATAAAAAACGGCCGCAATGCATGAATATCGCTGAAAAGTCCGCGATATTCATGCATTATCGAGCAAATGCTCTTAGCCATGTTATCCACCTCCCATTGGATAACATGGTGAAGAACTGCTCAGGGCAGGTGTTAGCTTTTGGAGATATTCGCGCTTAGCGCGAATATCTCCAAAAGTTGGTAATAGGAGATAGCGATGTTAGCGACTGTTTCCAGTCGCTAACATCTTGGCACGCCCACTTTGCATGTCATTAGTGATAAATATCAGTGACATGCAAAGCGGGGCCCAAGATGGTCGCTATCTCCTATTAGCTGTCACTAACTGGTGTTAGCGACAGCTTGGTAATAGGGAGATAATTTTATCTCCGCTTTCTTGGCTTTTAAAGCCATAAAAGCGGAGATAAACCCCTTGATAATATACCCCTGTGTGCCTTTTGCCTGCGTTAATTCGACTCGATGGCATGCTATTTTTGTTTGTTCCATTCCTGCAACAGTTCTCTCATGTAACGTAACTGGTTCTATTGTACAGTGCTCTGACACCTTCGGGTAAAGTCCGCGCTTTATAAAAATGCATTAAATAAATAAATAAATTGATGCCATCAGATGAGCGCTCCACTTTCTGGAGAAACACATACACCTCCCAAGTGTGAAAAAAAGCAATCACTCCAGAGGTTAATTAGTGGAGAGAAAGATATGCTCCCTCAGTGGAGATGAATCTTAAACGAAGCATTATGTAAATGTAAGCGATTGACGTTGCAGATGCTAATTGGTTTTTTTCCATTTCAAAGTATGCCAGCAGTACGCAAAGAATGTTCTTTCAGGAAGGAAAGGGTGCAGGACCAGGGACGCCTAGGGACAGCCTGTGTTACTGCACCCTTTTCTTCGTGAAAATAATTTCTTTGTTTATGCTAATACTGGCATACTTTGAAATGAAATAAAAATGTGCATTTGCAATGTCAATAGCTGGCCTTTTGACTAATACAAGTGGTATTGCACTGCAAGTGCTGTGAGCAGCCTCCTGTGTGGCTTCAGCAGTGAATATGTCATTGCAGCAGGAAGCAGAGACTAAACCTTCAATTTGCCCACTATAAGTTAAAAGGGTGACACAGTAAAAAGAAACAGGCAGCCACGAAGTTCAGACAAACGAGTAAAATTAAAGATGTTATAAGGAAGGCTGATGGGGAGGTTTATTCTGTGCTGAACGACTGCAGTTGCAAAGAGGGGTGGGGTCCCAACCAGGTGGTACTCTGCGCGTATGCGCTGCCGAGTTTGTGCAGGAAGCTGTCCTTTCCTGCACAAAACGACCCCGCCTATAACGTGGGCACCCATGCAAGGCTGTCTGTGTTGGCAGTTAGGCTGCATACTTTGTTAGCAAGTTTTTTTTTTCATGCATACATAGGGGCAGATTTATGTTAACTGGCGCATCCCCAGGGATGCGCCAGTTAACATGCGCAACAGTGCGCCACAGCTCCGCCACCCATGGTGCGCCGCAATGCGGCGCACCATGGTGCAAAAACGGCACAGATGCGTGACGCATCTGTGCCGTAAAGGCAGCGCATTGCTGGCGTTGCGTCGCAAGCGCGGCGCAGCTCCAGCAAGGCTCGGGGGGTGCCCTATCTGACCAATGCTGCATCAAGACCGCGCAGGCTTTTGACGCAGCATTGGCCTGAAAGTGACTGAGTGAAATCTTGTAGATTTCACTCAGCCACTTTTGCGAGGTGCACCTGCCCCGGAACGCCCACCCTGCGCCGGAACGCCCACAAGCGGCGCAGGGCTTTACAACGTGACGCATCTGCCTAGATGCGCACGTTGTAAATCGTTCGTAGGGATGCGCCACGTTTACGCCGCCTTGCGTGACGCAACAGCGGCGTAAACGTGGCGCAAGGGCCTCATAAATCTGCCCCATAGTACAGTAATAGAGATGGCGGCGGCTCGCGGACGCCCTTAGGGTTACAACAGGCGTGGCGGGCTTCAGCACAAGGCGAGAGCAGAAATGCTCCATATCTTTGAAAATAAGGAGCATTTTTGTTCTCCCGTTTAGGCAACGCAGCACAGCAACATTGCTTGCTGCCCTGCATTGCGATAAGGCGTTGCGTGAAGGTTTAGTAAATGTACCCCTTTGTTCAAAGTTAACATGTATGTAGAGTGCTGCAAAGGTACTCGTACTGCTGACTCAATAGAGATATGAGCCTTGGCCTGTGCTATTGCACCTTATGCTGCTGGCTCTACAGGGACATCTAGTAACAACCTGCGGTAGTGCACCTTATGCTGCGGGCTCTACAGGGACATCTAGTAACAACCTGCGGTACTGCACCTTATGCTGCTGGCTCTACAGGTAGGGACATCTAGTAACAACCTGCGGTACTGCACCTTATGCTGCGGGCTCTACAGGGACATCTAGTAACAACCTGCGGTACTGCTCCTTATGCTGCTGGCTCTACAGGGAGGGACATCTAGTAACAACCTGCGGTACTGCACCTTATGCTGCGGGCTCTACAGGGACATCTAGTAACAACCTGCGGTACTGCACCTTATGCTGCTGGCTCTACAGGGAGGGACATCCAGTAACAACCTGCGGTACTGCACCTTATGCTGCGGGCTCTACAGGGACATCTAGTAACAACCTGCGGTACTGCTCCTTGTAATGCTGACTCTACAGGGACATCTAGTAACAACCTGCGGTACTGCACCTCATGCTGCGGGCTCTACTGGCCCTGGGATGGCCTAGGAGATCCTCTGCCACTGCGGCAATGGCTGAGCTTCACTGGCTTCCTATGAAACCGCTCCTTTACAATCATTGTTTGAATGGTACATCCCAACCAGAGCCCTCAGATCCACAACGGCCTGTCTTGTCAAAGTACCAAGATTTTAAAAAGTCAGGACAGGAGGAAGATCCTTTAGGGTGACTGCATCAAAACTCTGGAACAGCCATTCTTTGGATGTCCGTCAAATAACCGAACTTCTCCCTTTTAGGAAACGGGTCAAAACCTGGCTGTATCCAAAATGTTAACTGCCTAGCACTCAACTGCTGTCTCCCAGTGCATCCGTCTTAAAGAGAGTTGTCTCAGCGCCAGGATACCTGCAAGGTGATAGTAGCGCTTTATAAATGTTTTAAATAAAATAATAAATAAATCTAGTAACAACCTGCGGTACTGCTCCTTGTAATGCTGACTCTACAGGATTAAGGATAATGGGGCGACCCGGTGTCCCTCAGAACCTGGGTATTGGTAATATAGAAAAACAATTGGTTTTGTCTGGCGATGCAATTGCTGTGTTAGCTGTATTAAATAAAAGTGTTATTTGTATTTAATACAGCTAACATAGCAATCTCCCTGCTCACTCTACAGGGACATCTAGTAACAACCTGCGGTACTGCACCTTGTGCGGCTGACTCTCCGGTGACATCTTGTAAGAACCTATGGTACTGCACCTTGTGCTGCTGACTACAAGGACATCTGGCAGCGCCCCTGCTTTTGCATCTCACTTCTGCTGACTCCCGTTTCCTCCTTTCCATTGGCTCCCTCATCCCTTCGTACTTTCCTTGTACTCCTTGCCTTCTACGAGGGTGAGTAACCTCTGCAGAATCTCCAGGAGAAAGAGGTGCCCTTACCACGTACCTGCGGGTAAAAGCCATCCATCCCCAGGGAAACATTTCTCTAAATTCACATCTGGGATGGACCCAGTGTCTGGCTCCACTGTCCAGTAACTTCCCTGCATTCCTCTATCCTTGTCATCACCCCTGCCCAGTCCGGGCTCTGCTCCCTGTGGGGTGGCGGTGGCCTCAACTAAGGCCCATGGACTAGTCATTTCCCCACCCCTTACGGAAGGGGGGCCAAGCCAAGGTTCATAGCAGTGGCACCTCCCACCTAGCCACCCTACCGGATACCACATCAGCTCACACCAATTTCGCATTTATAGAAGAATTGAGGCCGCAGTATATTAGGCAATTTCCAACTTACAAGCGATCCTTTATCCACAATTTCTTTCTTTATTCAATGAACCTGTGCCCTCCTTACCATACCTACAAGCACTGTGCCCTACATTCAGTGCCGGTGCATCTGCCCAGGTGACCAGTCACCTTGGTTGTAACCATTCCCTGGTCATATCTGATTCCAGCCCAACCAGATGACGCCTCACTCCTGCATATCCATAAATTTCTCTTTGGGCAAGCGTCTGCTTCCAGCCCAACTGGTGAGTGAGCACGTAGTAGTGACTTTATTACACATATCTAGCATGTCATTTTATCATACATCATAGCATTAACATCAGCATAAAGTCCATCCCCCAACCTGCCTCCTAGTTGCCCATTCCTTCATGGTTGTTTGGGAGTATTTACACACCCGAATTTATCAGATCCACATCTTCCAAATTTTTGAATGGCATTCCTCGAAGGCTGTTGTGGCTGCCTCAATGCAAAATGACAGTGTGGTAAAGTAGCGCCCCTGGAGCCCGGCTATCTCTACTGCTGCCGCCAACACCTTTTCAGACTGATGTATTGTCAAAGATGTCCCATCTTTTTGGGTGAGGAGGTATGTGCCACCTTCAAACCCTGCCCGTGCATTCATGTACCCTGCCGAGAGGCAAACCGAGCAATATGGGTGGTACCCCCCATCCTATTTAGTGTAATACTCTGTCCTCTGCCCATCTGATCGGTCTTAGATTACCTTTCTCTTAAGGTCATGTTGTGGAGGCCCAAGCGCATATCCTTTACCAAAAGGGCCCTGCTTCTTTTGTTACATCTTAGCTTTGGCTACCAGCTTGCTAACCATGAAATCCCCAAAAAGGCAAGTGAAAGAGCTGTACTAAACAGTGAAGTCTCAAAGTGTGAGTGGTCCACTAAGGGAAGGTAGTCAATCAGCATGTTTAAAGTTTGGAAAATCCATTTTTGACCTGGTTTCCTCTTACTTCTTTTCAGACTTGGCCCAGCCTTTCAAGGCTTCTCTGAGAAAAAAATCATTTTGTGGGGTCCTCTAAACCCTCCAGCTTTGCACTGTATGTCATCACCACCAGATGCTCTGAGACCCAAGACTTCGATTTCCGTGTGTCCCTGGCCCACAAAACAAATTGCTTGACCCGCACCACTAATGAATTAAAATCCTCCTCTGCACTAGAAACCCAGGATGAAATGTGAGCAAAAGTCTCCATGTAATGCTGGTACCATTGTCTTGTTTCACTGACCACAGCCTTCTCCCCCATGCACTGTGGCTGCAGTTCTAACTCATTTATTCCTGGTACTCCGCCTTGAAGGGCATCATCTCCTCTTCTGCCTCCGGCCACTCTGCCCAGACTCTTTACCACTGCAGGCGAGAAGGAGCATCAGCTGCCTGATTCTGAACCCCCTGCACATGCTTTTCCCTAACTTCGATATTGTACTGGAGACAAGTTTGCACCAGATTAGTTAACAAGCCCAGTACAGAGGGGCATGAGGCCGCTTGTATATTAATGGCGTGGACAGCTGCCATTTTGTCTGACCCTATGACCAGTTTTTTGTTGTCCAGGCGAACAGATCAGAGCAGCAATGACGCCAGAATGGGAAAGAGTTCTAACGCTGTAATATTTCCTGTCAGGCCAGACTTGTGCCAAGCAAATGACCATGCCCTGCCACACCAAGTTGAACCCAATATTTATCCAAAGCCCCCAAGCCTGGAAGCATCCGTGTACAGTTGCACCTGCTCATTAGTTGTCCACTGTGATTGCCGTATTCTAACTCCTTTGAAACCTTTTAGAAAAGACAGCCACATCCGCTGTCGTTTAATTCTTTTAAAATCTATATAGGATCTGCGCATTCAGAGAATATACACTGCGGGACTGGTATCCAGACTGATTCCAGACACCCTCACCGGGTATGTTAGCCTGTATACCAGCTAGCTCACAGTGCCACTAGAAACCACTCAATCAATCAATCATTCAGGTCATTTATAGAGCGCACTACTCACCCGTAGGGTCTCAAGGCGCTGGGTGGGGGGGGGGGGGGTGCCGTTACTGCTCGAACAGCCAGGTCTTGAGCTTCTTCCTGAAGGAGAGGTGGTCTTGGGTCAGGCGCAGGTCGGTCGGGAGTGAGTTCCAGGTCTTGGCGGCCAGGTAGGAGAAGGACCTTCCTCCTGTTGTCGCTCTTCGGATGCGGGGGACGGCGGCGAGGGCGAGGCTGGTTGATCTGAGGAGGCGCTTGGGAGTGTAGAAGTTGATCCGGTTGTTGAGGTAGCTCGGGCCTTGGTCGTGTAGGGCTTTGTGTGCGTGGGTGAGGAGACGGAAGGTGATTCTCTTGTTGATCGGGAGCCAGTGCAGATCTCTCAGGTGTCCGGAGATGTGGCTGCGTCGGGGGATGTCGAGGATGAGTCTGGCCGAGGCGTTCTGGATCCGCTGGAGTCTCTTCTGGAGCTTGGCGGTGGTTCCGGCGTAGAGGGCGTTGCCGTAGTCCAGTCGGCTGGTGACGAGGGCCTGGGTGACCGTCTGCCTTGTCTCGGTGGGGATCCACCGGAAGATCTTACGTAGCATGCGCAGGATGTTGAAGCAAGACGAGGAGACGGCGTTTACTTGTCTGGTCATGGAGAGGGAGGAGTCCAGGATGAAGCCCAGGTTGCGTGCGTGGTCCGTCGGTTTGGGTGCGGTGCCCAGGGCGGGGGGCCACCAGGAGTCGTCCCAGGCGGAGGGCGAGGAGCCCAGGATGAGGACCTCCGTCTTGTCCGAGTTCAGTTTCAGGCGGCTGGTCGTCATCCATTCGGCTACATCTCTCATCCCTTCGTGCAGGTTGGCTCTGGCGGTGGCGGGGTCGTTGGTCAGGGAGAGGATCAGCTGGGTGTCGTCGGCGTAGGAGATTATGTTGAGGTTGTGTTGGCGTGCGATGGCCGCGAGGGGGCTCATGTAGACGTTGAAGAGGGTGGGGCTCAGTGAGGATCCTTGAGGGACGCCGCAGATGACTTTGGTGGCCTCTGACTTGTACGGTGGTAGGCGGACTCTCTGTGTTCTTCCGTCGAGGAAGGAGGTGATCCATTCCAGTGCCTTGTCCTGGATTCCGATGTTGCCGAGGCGCTGTACTAGGGTGCGGTGGCAGACAGTGTCGAAAGCCGCGGAGAGGTCCAGGAGGATGAGGGCCGCTGTTTCTCCGTTGTCCATCAGAGTTCGAATGTCATCGGTGGCAGCGATGAGGGCGGTCTCGGTGCTGTGGTTCGCTCGGAAGCCCGACTGTGAGGGGTCGAGGGATCCATTCGTCTCGAGGAAGGCGGCCAGCTGTTTGTTGACGGTCTTCTCGATGACTTTGGCCGGGAACGGGAGGAGCGAGATGGGACGGTAGTTCTTGAGGTCGGTGGGGTCTGCTGTGGGTTTCTTGAGAAGAGCGCTGAGTTCGGCGTGCTTCCAGCTCTCAGGGAAGGTGGCGGTGTCGAAGGAGGTGTTGATGATGTCCCGCAGGTGGGGTGCGATGACAGCGTCGGCCTTGTTGAAGACGTGGTGAGGGCAGGGGTCAGTCGGAGATCCGGAATGGATGGAGTTCATTGTGCGGATGGTGTCTTCGGTGCTGATCGGAGTCCAGGTGCGGAGGGTGGTGGTGGGTGGCGTTGTTGCGGTTGTGGCTTGCGTTGGTTGGTTGCTGAAGCTGTTGTGTATGTCCGTGATCTTGTTGTGGAAGTAGGACGCGAGGGAGTTGCAGAGGTCTTGCGACGGGGTGATGTCGTTGTTTCCGGCGTTGGGGTTGGAGAGCTCTTTCACGATGTTGAAGAGTTCCTTGCAGTTGTGTGCGTTGTTGTCCAGTCGGTCCTTGTATGTATTTTTCTTGGTGGCGCGGATCAGTTGGTGGTGTTTCCGGGTGGCGAGCTTGAGGGTGGTCATGTTGTCCATAGTTGGTTCCCTTCTCCAGACTTTCTCGAGGGCTCGACAGTTCTTCTTGGAGCTCTTGAGTTCGTCGGTGAACCATGGTGTTTTTCTGCTGCAGGGTCTGCTGGGTGGGGTTCTCAGAGGGGCGAGTTCGTCCGCGCAGTTGTTGATCCACTTCGTGAGGTTGTCGGCGGCCTGGCTGGGGTTCGCTGAGCTGGCGGGAGGGTGCTGGCTCAGGGAAGCGGTGAGCTGGTCGGCTGTGATCTTGTTCCAGCTTCTTCGGGCAACCTGTTGCTGGTGGTGGTGGATCGTCGTTCTTCTGAAGGTGAAGTGGACGCAGCTGTGGTCCGTCCAGTGGAGTCCTGTTGCGTGGCTGAAGGTGACGTCTTTGCTGGATGAGAAGACGGCGTCGAGTGTGTGTCCGGCGAGGTGGGTGGGGGTGGACACCAGCTGCTTGAGTCCGAGGTTGGCGAGGTTGTCGAGCAGGCTGATGGTGTTGCGGTCGCTGTTGTTCTCCAGGTGGAAGTTGAGGTCCCCCAGGAGGATGTAGTCGGCGGAGGGGAGGGCGTGCGGGCTGATGAAGTCGGCGATGTCCTCGCTGAATCGTGTGCGTGGCCCCGGGGGTCGGTAGATCAGGGTGCCTCTGAGGGTGGTGTTCGGGTTGGTGTGGATCTGGAAGTGCAGGTGTTCAGCGGTGGTTAGGGTGTCGTCGGTGTTGGTCGTGATGCGGATGGTGTCTCTGTGGATGATGGCGATGCCTCCTCCCGTCTGGTTGGCGGTGCGGTCCCTCCGGATGATCTTGTAGCCCTCTGGGATGGCGATGGCGATGTCGGGGGCTGAGGAGGCGTTCATCCAGGTCTCGGTGAGGAAGGCAACGTCAGGGGCGGTGGTGTCGAGGAGGTTCCAGAGTTCTACGGCGTGTCTGTGGACGGAGCGGGTGTTGAGCAGGATGCACTTGAGGTGGTTGCTGCTGGTGTTCGGCTTGGCTGGTGCAGGATGGGTCCGGATGCAGGTGAACTTGCAGGCGTGGCAGCTGAAGGGTCCGTGGGTGTGCTTCGGGGCGGCTCGATGACATCCCGGGATGCGGCCGGTGTTGAGTGCGATGAGATCGGCGGCGGTGTAGGTTCGTCGGGTCGGCTTCCGTCGGTGGGGGCCAGGGGTCCTGGTGCTGGTCGCGATCCGGTCGCGGACGGGCGCAGGCGGGCTTACCTTTGGCGTGCCTTCGGCGCACAATCGGCGCGCCCGCTGCGCGTCACCGCTGCGCGTTCGCACGGTCGCCATTTAAGGCGAAGTGCGCGGGTGGGCGGAGCAGCTGGGAGGCGGGAGCGGGGAGGGAACAGAAGGAAAAAAGGGGCGGGGGCGGCGGTGGTGGCGGGAAGCGGGGGCGGCGAGGGAGGCGGGAAACAGGCCGGAGGACGGTCAGAAACTAAGAAAACAGGCACAAATTACAGTAAAAACGCTAAACAAGGGCAAAAACAAAGAAAGATACAAACAAGCACAAATGACAGTCAAAGACGCTTGACACGGGCCGAAACTAAGAAAAATAAAAACAAGCACAAATGGTTGTCAAAACACAACAGAGCAACCGGCAGCAGGGTCAGCCGGCAGCGAGGCAAGCAGCGAGGCAGAGGGCACAGCGAAGGGGCACACGCAGCAGCTGGTGGCCGTGCGGCGCGGGGGTGTCCCACTCTTACCAAGGAGAGAATAATTCTTGACAACTATCAAACATGACAACCCTGATCCCTCAGGACCATGAAAACAGTGTGTTACTTTTCACTCGAGCTCACTTCGTCTCAGAGAGATACACAGAATAAACTGTAGGGACGATTTTCAATAAGTATTTATTGAACAGTCATCATTCTAGTATAAAATAGGTGTGCTGAAACAACCACTAGACAGAAACAGATAAATGATTAGAAGCACTAAAAAGATGAAAGGATGGTAGATTTCTACTATCTTGCCAAAACAATGAATAGAGGCGAGTATATAAATTACATGATAGTAAAATGCATACTCCGATGATGTAACCCTAACTAGATGTACCTAAGCGTACCTAGCATGTGTGTAGGTGTTAAGCCAAGAATCCCCCTAGGATAAATTCAACCCCATTACCTGAAGCGAGAGACTGTGGGTTATATAAGATACACTAGAGGATCTCTGAATGTCAGAATATAAGGAGAAGAAGGCAGGGAAAAACAGGGATATATGAACAAACACTTCTCCCAAGTCAGTAATTCAATGTTAGGTAATACATCCAAGATAAAAATACAATTGTCGCACAAACCAATAATTTTCAAATTTTATTATCAAAAGTATAAATCATTTTTGTAAATTAATTATTTTAGATATCACACATATACATAAAAAGAATATACACCAATATATGTTAGCACATCAATTGTAAAGGAGCCCCACTAACATGATGAGAAACAGTTAACATAATATAGCAATAAATTAGGAAAACAAAACAAGAGACATAACAAATGTGTCAAAACAAATGGACAATTAAAAAAGAACAACAACAAACCAATACATACACACACCAAATTACAATACAGTCTCACGAACTGTGAGACTTCAACCACGAGTACCCCGAGTACTCCTACCCGCACCGCTGGTGCGCCACGAACTTTGGGGGCAGACCTCGAGTACGAAGTATACTCTGGCCCGCACCACGGGTGCGCCACGAACTTTGATAATAGAGCCACGGCCCTGCCGTGAGGTACTGTACGAACCTGAGCATAGTGACGCCGTGGGAGATTGACGTTCCATTTGACCTCCGTTGCTCGCCGCTCCCGCTGCGCGGGATCCGCTTCGCTTAGTGGGCGGACCCACCAACTAATCACCGCTGACCACTGACCGCCCCTACCTGGTTGCCAAGACTGCCAAGAGTGAAGGAACATCTGAGGAGGCTGCAGGGGTAGCGCGGCAGGGACTCACTATCCCAGGAGTCCCTGCATGACCTCGTGACATCCGGTCAGCGCCCCCCTGAGTGCCCCTCCCACCACCGGCAGACTGGTAAAAAGGAAGCAGAAACACCAGCTCTGTGTAATCCCTTTGCTGAGCATAGTGACGCCGTGGGAGATTGACGTTCCATTTGACCTCCGTTGCTCGCCGCTCCCGCTGCGCGGGAGCCGCTTCGCTTAGTGGGCGGACCCACCAACTAATCACCGCTGACCACTGACCGCCCCTACCTGGTTGCCAAGACTGCCAAGAGTGAAGGAACATCTGAGGAGGCTGCAGGGGTAGCGCGGCAGGGACTCACTATCCCAGGAGTCCCTGCATGACCTCGTGACATCCGGTCAGCGCCCCCCTGAGTGCCCCTCCCACCACCGGCAGACTGGTAAAAAGGAAGCAGAAACACCAGCTCTGTGTAATCCCTTTGCTGAGCATAGTGACGCCGTGGGAGATTGACGTTCCATTTGACCTCCGTTGCTCGCCGCTCCCGCTGCGCAGGAGCCGCTTCGCTTAGTGGGCGGACCCACCAACTAATCACCGCTGACCACTGACCGCCCCTACCTGGTTGCCAAGACTGCCAAGAGTGAAGGAACATCTGAGGAGGCTGCAGGGGTAGCGCGGCAGGGACTCACTATCCCAGGAGTCCCTGCATGACCTCGTGACATCCGGTCAGCGCCCCCCTGAGTGCCCCTCCCACCACCGGCAGACTGGTAAAAAGGAAGCAGAAACACCAGCTCTGTGTAATCCCTTTGCTGAGCATAGTGACGCCGTGGGAGATTGACGTTCCATTTGACCTCCGTTGCTCGCCGCTCCCGCTGCACGGGAGCCGCTTCGCTAAGTAGGCGGACCCACCAACTAATCACCGCTGACCACTGACCGCCCCTACCTGGTTGCCAAGACTGCCAAGAGTGAAGGAACATCTGAGGAGGCTGCAGGGGTAGCGCGGCAGGGACTCACTATCCCAGGAGTCCCTGCATGACCTCGTGACATCCGGTCAGCGCCCCCCTGAGTGCCCCTCCCACCACCGGCAGACTGGTAAAAAGGAAGCAGAAACACCAGCTCTGTGTAATCCCTTTGCTGAGCATAGTGACGCCGTGGGAGATTGACGTTCCATTTGACCTCCGTTGCTCGCCGCTCCCGCTGCACGGGAGCCGCTTCGCTAAGTAGGCGGACCCACCAACTAATCACCGCTGACCACTGACCGCCCCTACCTGGTTGCCAAGACTGCCAAGAGTGAAGGAACATCTGAGGAGGCTGCAGGGGTAGCGCGGCAGGGACTCACTATCCCAGGAGTCCCTGCATGACCTCGTGACATCCGGTCAGCGCCCCCCTGAGTGCCCCTCCCACCACCGGCAGACTGGTAAAAAGGAAGCAGAAACACCAGCTCTGTGTAATCCCTTTGCTGAGCATAGTGACGCCGTGGGAGATTGACGTTCCATTTGACCTCCGTTGCTCGCCGCTCCCGCTGCGCGGGAGCCGCTTCGCTTAGTGGGCGGACCCACCAACTAATCACCGCTGACCACTGACCGCCCCTACCTGGTTGCCAAGACTGCCAAGAGTGAAGGAACATCTGAGGAGGCTGCAGGGGTAGCGCGGCAGGGACTCACTATCCCAGGAGTCCCTGCATGACCTCGTGACATCCGGTCAGCGCCCCCCTGAGTGCCCCTCCCACCACCGGCAGACTGGTAAAAAGGAAGCAGAAACACCAGCTCTGTGTAATCCCTTTGCTGAGCATAGTGACGCCGTGGGAGATTGACGTTCCATTTGACCTCCGTTGCTCGCCGCTCCCGCTGCACGGGAGCCGCTTCGCTAAGTAGGCGGACCCACCAACTAATCACCGCTGACCACTGACCGCCCCTACCTGGTTGCCAAGACTGCCAAGAGTGAAGGAACATCTGAGGAGGCTGCAGGGGTAGCGCGGCAGGGACTCACTATCCCAGGAGTCCCTGCATGACCTCGTGACATCCGGTCAGCGCCCCCCTGAGTGCCCCTCCCACCACCGGCAGACTGGTAAAAAGGAAGCAGAAACACCAGCTCTGTGTAATCCCTTTGCTGAGCATAGTGACGCCGTGGGAGATTGACGTTCCATTTGACCTCCGTTGCTCGCCGCTCCCGCTGCACGGGAGCCGCTTCGCTAAGTAGGCGGACCCACCAACTAATCACCGCTGACCACTGACCGCCCCTACCTGGTTGCCAAGACTGCCAAGAGTGAAGGAACATCTGAGGAGGCTGCAGGGGTAGCGCGGCAGGGACTCACTATCCCAGGAGTCCCTGCATGACCTCGTGACATCCGGTCAGCGCCCCCCTGAGTGCCCCTCCCACCACCGGCAGACTGGTAAAAAGGAAGCAGAAACACCAGCTCTGTGTAATCCCTTTGCTGAGCATAGTGACGCCGTGGGAGATTGACGTTCCATTTGACCTCCGTTGCTCGCCGCTCCCGCTGCGCGGGAGCCGCTTCGCTTAGTGGGCGGACCCACCAACTAATCACCGCTGACCACTGACCGCCCCTACCTGGTTGCCAAGACTGCCAAGAGTGAAGGAACATCTGAGGAGGCTGCAGGGGTAGCGCGGCAGGGACTCACTATCCCAGGAGTCCCTGCATGACCTCGTGACATCCGGTCAGCGCCCCCCTGAGTGCCCCTCCCATCACCGGCCAGCCTATATCAGCGAGCGAGAGTCCGTCTTGCGGGACGCAAGCGGGACGCCGGGCGAAGCCCGGGCAAAGGGCGGGCCGTCTGTGGCCGTCCGGGGCCAGCGGGGGCCGGGACGGGCCATCCCCCTAACATTTCTAGGTAAACCAGAGGACCTCTGTATAGAGGGAATACAGTAATACAGTTAACTGTGCTAAGCATTTGCATATGTCTACACATTCCCCAATGGCCACCCGCTCAGGTAGATGCTCACGGAGAGGAGGAAATTCTACGCTGGGGACCATGGATAATTTTATTACCCGTGCAGTTTCTGTGGTAGAGAAGGAGATCACTTTAGCAGAACGTAGACTATCACGTGAATATTTGGCACACAAGCGATCCTCCATGGGGTCTCTTGCGCAGGCCAAATCTCCTTCAAACAACATCATTCTAGCTGATTCAAACACCTCCCATATCCCTAGCGACAAGCAACCATGTGTCGTCGATTTGAGACCGGATAGTGACTTTTTTGAAATTGCAATTGACCCGGCACCTCTAAACAAAACATCAACTAATGCTGGAACCAGAAACGTTATAAATGTAGCAGTGCCCGTACCTCCGGTCTTGCCTCTAATAACGATACACGACACCCCTACAGACCATACTCTTCAATCACCCCCTAAGACGACAGGTAGGGCTGCCGTAAAACGTAAAAGACTAGTCACCCCACGCAAAGCCTATAGACTAAAGGCCTTAAAAAGAATTCGCAAAAACTATATGAATGTGGGAGCTCACTGCAAAGCAGTAGTTAATGACACTACGAACAATGGGATAGAACGCAGTGAACCTCCAGAGTGCGACCAACCAAATGGTTCTGCTGATACCGTTGTGGCCATTGACTTGGTAAATAATCCTGAAGAATTACCAGCATCAGAACTGCTGATGGAACGGATTCAATCCCTCATGACATCCTTATTGCTGCCAGTAACAGAAAAACTGAAAGGGCTATCAGACCGCTTGGACAAATTTGAACAAACGTCCTTGGACAATTTTTTTGCCCTAAAAACGTTGGTTAAACTTCATTCAAAGATTGGCCAAGAAACTGTAAGGACGGAGAAAAGTTCAATGACCCCCAAACTAGCGCAACCACCTTGCCCACCCAGGAATGATAGGGTAGCAGATCCAAGTAGGTTTAATGCCGTACTAGGAGAACTGAGTACAGAGCCCCCGAAAGATTTATCGATCAATGGCGGATCGCAAATGGTTGCTCCCCCAAAGCCAGCACCTTGTAAAACAAAACAATCATCAAATACTACCACTCCTGAAATTTCGGCACCCACAAAACCAACTAATGGAATGGGACCTACAGTCAACAACAACAACACCAATGTCCGAACATCTGACTGTAGCACAGAATTTCAGGTGCCAAAGAGGGTCCCTAATGCACATCTTCCACCAGGGTGCCAACCATATGCGGTAGTTCTCACTGGGGTTCCACCATTGAAACCCAACAAAAGGGAGTCTTACGATGAACTAAAAAATAAGACCGTATACTGGCTAAGGGAAAATAGACCCCTACCCTATACTGTCAATTGCCAAGTTATTCAAGTCCGAAGAGTCAGTTGGTTGGGCACAAGATCAAAGGATATTGAAGGGGATTGTATTTTGGTCAACTACAAAGATCCCTCTGTAGCTCAACTTGTATATAGCCAACAACCACGAAGAAACAACCGAGGAATTGGGACCTGTGATCTTAGCTACTTTTACCCAATGCAATGGAAGCAAGATAGCAGAGCCCCTCAACAGCCAGGTTCGATGGCCAATAGATATTCTTTTTTCGATCCCCCAACTCCAATTGGAAGAACACCCCCGACAAATTTGGGATCGGACAATAACTGGTCATGGTGGGGTCAATGACAAACAAATGAAGACTACGAATCTAATGGATTGTCTTCCTATACTCTCAGTGTGGATCAGCATGAATCAAGCAAAACATCGAAGACAAGTTTTGGGGTATTGATCGCTGAAATAGAAAAGACCAAACCAACGCAGGCAGTGGAATTGCCCGGAAGAAAAGCAGTTGGCCATCAAGGGCCGGATTCAATTAATGATGGTAGCGTTGAAGGCCACGTTTTATCATCACTATTGTCTAATAAAGTACTTCGGGACCAGATGTCTGGAAAAGAAACCATGGAGTTACCTAACGAGGGAGAAACATTGATTACAAGTAACTGCTGCCCAGCCAACCAAGATCATTGTAAGCCTAATCGTGACCTAAAGATAATGTCATGGAACATCGCAGGGTTGTCTAGAAACCTCTGTGATAGAAATTGGAGCTCCTTTATGGAGGAGCATGACATTATATTCCTGCAGGAAACATGGGCTATCAACATCGTACATAGACTTGGTTATAAAACATTTTTTTGTGGGGCAATTGCATCAGCGAGAGGTAGACCCTCTGGGGGCCTAATAATCTGGATAAGTATATCCCTGGATGTTGTTGTATCGCCTATGTATCTTGCTTCCAACGATTTACTTGGTGTTAAGTTAGCCACGAGAGATTTGGGTGATGTCTACATGATAAATGTCTACAATAGACCTTCCCCGCAAAATAAGGAATCATTGGTTATAGAACAACTTAGCTCTTATCTGTGTAATTTAGAGCCCGATTCTAAAATATTCATAGGAGGGGATCTCAACTGCCAGCTCGAGCCCATAATGGGGCTCGAAAAAATATTGGAAAATGAAGACAGAGCGCTTGATATCCCTCCCCTAGATAATGTAAAGTCTGTAAAATGTACAGTGGCGGCTATGCAAATATATGATTTGACTGTATCCCATGGCTTGAGGGCATGCAATGGGCGATTAGATCCGGATAAACCGGCCAATAACACATTCAGTAAGGGGTTGTCTAAATCCTTGATCGACTTTATGTTGATTTCAACTAACCTCTGGTACCTATTGTTGGCCCTTAAGGTCGTGAACAGACCGGAGAGTGACCACTTTCCATTACAACTAGGGCTACAATCTGACCCTTTTTTGGAACACGATAGCAAGATGGAAAGTGAGAGAGAGGTAGCTGAGGTTGTCGTTTCCAATAATAGGAAAGCAATTAAATGGCCTCATATTCTAGCAAAAGAGGAGACGCTCCTGGGAATTTATAATATCTTCTCAGATATCATCCCCTTATATGAAAATCTAAGGTTGGGATCCTATGAGGTCCTGAAAATGCACTATCATCTAGTAGAATCACTAACTCCCCTCCTGAGCAAAAGTTGTACAAATAAAAAAGATAACACAAAGAGGCAATTGGAACTAGAGACGCCATGGTACAATAAACAGTGTCATCTAGCTAAAACTAATCTAATCATTGCCGTGAAATCTAAAGACCAGTTGAAGGTCAGAGAATGTAGAAAAGAATACAAAAGACTTTTGCAAAATGCAAAAAGGGAATGGGATGACCTAATCTGGGAAGATCTCTTGAGTGCCGCTAGGAGGCACGACCAATGTACCTTCTGGAATTTAATAGCCAAAAACAACAAAACAGGCAGCTCCAATAGGGACTTCTTTTTGGATGAAAAGGTCTGGTTTGATCACTTTGTGGTTCTGTATGACCAGGCAGGGTCACCTGTTGAATATAATGATCCTGGTTCCTTCTCCCAGCGCACTAACCCTGTGCAATTCAGCATTAAAGAAACTTTGTGTGCGATAAAAGCAATAAAGGCAGGTAAGGCTCCAGGGCTGGACAAATTACCTGGTGATCTATTTACCCATAATATTGATGTATGGTGCCCCTATATAAACTATCTGTGTAATTCCATCTTGTTGGGAACCCCGATCCCTGAAACATGGAAAGGGGCAGAAATAGTAACCATCTATAAAAAAGGGGATCGCTACAACCCGGGTAATTACAGACCAATTAGTTTAATTGATATCCTACAGAAATTTTTTGCTAGACACATTTTAAATCGGCTTTTAAACTGGATAGAAGAATCTGAAATCCTTTCTAAATTCCAAGCAGGTTTTAGAACCAAGACAAGCACTGTGGATCAGGTGTATAGATTCATGTGTATATGCTGGAAATACATCAAGATAAAGAAGTGTAGCATATATGTTGCATTCATGGACTTACGCTCAGCGTTCGATCTTGTTCCCCGCCATTTACTATGGGAATGTTTAAGGAAGATGGGTGTCCCGGATGAATTGTTGGCCAACCTTATAAGACTCCATACTGATAACTTTGCTAAAGTAAGGTGGGGAAGAAATGGTGAACTCACCCGAGCCATTCCAGTGAAAAGGGGGGTAAGACAAGGGTGTATACTGGCCCCAACCCTTTTTTCCCTGTTTGTAAATGATATTCCCCACTATCTAGCCCAATGTAACCACGATTCTCCTAAACTGTGCAACGAGGCAGTTACAGCATTGTTATTTGCGGATGACACCATCCTAATATCCCAAACACCAAAAGGCTTGCAAAATCTAATAAATAAATTTAACAGCTACTGTGAGTTAAAGGGGTTAGAAATTAACTCATCTAAAACTAAGTATATGGCCATTAATCCCCCCAAAACATTTAAGAAGAACTTGGCCCTAAATAACACCAAACTAGACTATGTAGATTCTTTTGATTATCTCGATATTAGGCTGGATAGCAGAATGTCTTGGACAAACCAATTAGTAAAAAGCAGGTTAATACTAAAACAAAACTCCCTCCCTATTTTAAAGATCCATGGTGGGTGCACATCAAAAGCTATAACCCCTGCGATTGAAGTGTTCAAAGCTAAAGTACAATCTGCCGCCCTGAATGGGGCTGAGATTTGGGGGCCTTACTCAAAAAAATCATTCGATATCGATGAAAATATGTTTTTTAGACGTCTATTAAGACTGCCAGTAAGAACACCTCTAGTGCCGGTCTATCTAGACATCAGTCTAAAACGTACAGACTTTTTATGTTGGTTGAGGCCATTGCTTTATTGGGTGAGACTATGGTCTACTCCGGAACTTGCTGATTATAGAGCAGGATTACTGGAAGTTAGAGAGCTAGATTCTTTTAACTCAATCAAGTGGCTGAGACATGTATCCCATTGGTTTACAAAAATAGGTCTATCACACTTCTGGGAAACACCAGCAATGTCAATCACCTCGCCAAACATTTGTAAGGACCAAGTAAAATCTGCCTACTGGAACTATGTGAACATTAATGTATATGAACGTGCTACTGGTACCTTAACGCATAAATTCTTGCAATTTAAGGATCACCCCTCGTTTGAACATTTTATGGACGAAATTGAGCCACCCCTGGCCAAATCTGTTTACCTCCAATTTAGATATGGGGTTTTACAGATAAACGCAAATATTTGCCGGTGGGGAGGGGCAAATAAAGACCCAAATTGTAAATCATGTGACCTAAAACTGAAAGAAGATGAGGCTCATATCCTCTTTTTCTGCCCGTCATATGTATTACTGCGCAAGAAATGGATCATACCCCTTTGTAAAAACTTGGGAATACGATCATTCAAAGAGGCAGAGCGTATACTTAGATCTTCGAACAGTAAGCTAATAATATTTGGTTTGAGTAGGTATCTCCATGGTGTTTGCATAACTAGAAAGAAACTTGGAATGCTAATGTAGGATAAAACTGTTTTTATTTGCTGGCATTTTTAATTATTTATAACTGTATTTAATTGTTCTTAATATTTGGTCTGGTCTTGTAAGATATCCGGTTTGTATATTTTTCTATTAACATACGAGTAATGAATCACCTTATAAAAAATTTTTGTAATGATGATCCTGGACCTACACCTTATGCACCTTGTACCTATTGCATTTTGCACATTACGAACGATTGTCAATGTCTTATTAATTTTAACAAATTTTAATGAAGATTATGTTGTGTGTATTATATGTGTGTTTGGCTTTATGACAAAGTGTCGAATAAAAGCTTTTACAAACAAACAATAAGAACGTATATAAAAGAACCAGTATTTTACTAGACCTCTGTGTCGTGTCGATTTTGTACGTAATCTCTTTTTCTACCAAGTACAGTCTGAAATGCTTGGCACGCTACAAGCCTGCCCACCCTAGCTACCGTTCTAACCCGGGGAGCAGGCAGTATTGGGAAAGGGCCCCGCCCTTCCTGACGTGGGAGTGGGGTTCCTACTGGTCTGGGGTGCGACCTTCAGCCAGGTGGGGATTCCATTTCCAACAGCCTGGAATAATTTCCAAACAGATTCTTGTGAATACCGTTTTTTTCCCATTTCTTTTGAATGTGATTGATATGGGAGAGCCTTACTATTTACAGAGAAATGTGTTTGTTTCATGTAACAACCATAAAAAAGTTTTTTTACATCAAAACGGGCCCTCACAAATGAGAAATTGGAGTATTTCACATATATTATTCGCTCTAAAATTAGTGGATGTGGAGCACAGCTTGAGAATGGCAATAGAGAAAATCCATCCACGGATTGACCGTCTCTGTGGCGAAAAAGTAGGCAGACCTGTCACATTAATGTTGGTGGTGTTATTATCAATCTAGGTCTTGTGTAAAATAAAGCATCCTTGTAAAAACAATTTGCGCACATTTTATCTTGGAAAATAGTCATTTAACCACACCCACTCTAAAACCTGCAGTTTACTAGACACTCTTATTGTGTTGAACATTGGTTGTCAGATATGGCCCTGGATATGCGTGTGGTGGTCGAATATGTAGTGGGCCAGATTCCAGAAATTTCTGTCAGGTGGTGGGGGGCCCGACATCGAAAAAAATTCAGATGGGGGGGGGCTCAACCTACTAAAGTTTGAAGACCTCTGCTCTACAGGGACATCTAGTAACAACCTGCGCTACTGCACCTCGTGCTGCTGACTCTACAGGGACATCTAGTAACAACCTGCGCTACTGCACCGTGTGCTGCTGACTCTACAGGGACATCTAGTAACAACCTGCGCTACTGCACCTTACGCTGCTGACTCCACAGGGACATCTAGAAACAACCTGGGGGACTGCACCGTATGCTGCTAATTCTACAGGGACATTTAGTAACAACCTGCGGTACTGCACCTTGTCCTGCTGGCTCTATGGGGACATCTAGTAACAACCTGGGTTACTGCACCGTGTGCTGCTGACTGTACAGGGACATCTAGGAACAACCTGCGGTACTGTTCCTTGTGCTGCCGACTCTACAGGATTAAGGATAATGGGGCTATCCGGTGTCTCTCATAACCTGGGTATTGGTATTATAGAAAACAATTGGTTTTGTCCGGCGATGCAATTGCTGTGTTAGCTGTATTAAATAAAAGTGATATTTTTATTTACTACAGCTAACCCACTCTACAGGGACATCTTGTAAGAATCTACAGTACTGCACCTTGTGCTGCTGACTCTACATGGACATCTAGTAACAACCTGCGGTACTGCACCTTGTGCTGCTGACTCTACATGGACATCTAGTAACAACCTGCGGTACTGCACCTTGTGCTGCTGACTCTACATGGACATCTAGTAACAACCTGCGGTACTGCACCTTGTGCTGCTGACTCTACATGGACATCTAGTAACAACCTGCGGTACTGCACCTTGTGCTGCTGACTCTACATGGACATCTAGTAACAACCTGCGGTACTGCACCTTGTACCGCTGACTCTACAGGGACATCTAGTAACAACCTGCGGTACAGCACCTTGTGCTGCTGACTCTCCAGTGACATCTTGTAAAAACCTATGGTACAGCACCTTGTGCTGCTGACTACAAGGACATCTGGCAGCGCCCCTGCTTTTGCATCCCACTTCTGCTGACTCCCTTTGCCTCCTTTCAATTGGTTCCCTTGTCGCTTCGTACTTTCCTTTTACACCTTGCCTTCTACGAGGGTGAGTAACCTCTGCAGACTCTCCAGGAGAAAGATGTGCCCTTGCAGGTACCTGCGGTTAAATGCCATCCGTCCCCAGGACAAAATTCCTCTAAATTTACATCTGGGATGAACCCAGTGTCCCACTCCACTGTCCAGTAACTCCCCTGCATTCCTCTATACTTGTCATCACCCCTGCCCAGTCCGGGCTCTGCTCCATGGGGGGTGGCCTCCACTAAGACCCATGGTCTAGTCATTTCCCCACCCCTTTGGGAAGGAGGGCTAAACCAAGGGTCATAGCAGTGGCACCCCACCTAGCCACCCTACCGGATACCACAAAATCAGCTCACACCAATTTTGCATTTATAGAAGAATTGAGGCCATAGTTTATTAGGCAATTTTCAATTTACAAGTGATCCTTTATCCACCATTTTCTTTATTCAATAAATACTGTGCCCTCCTTACCATACCTACAAGCACTGTGCCCTATATTCAGTGCCGGCCAGTCTGCCCAGGTGACCTGTCACCTTGGTTGTAACCATTCCCTGGTCATGTCTGATTCCAGCCCAACCAGATGACTCCTCACTCCTGCATAACCATAACTTTCACTTTGTGCCAGCGTCTGCTCCCGGCCCAACTGGTGAGTGAGCCTGTAGTAGTGACTTTATTATAAATATCTAGCATGTCATTATATCATATATCATTGCATTAAAGTCAGCATAAAGTCCGTCCCCAACCTGCCTCTTAGTTGCCCATTCCTTAATGGTTGTTTGGGAGTATTTACACACCCAAATTGATCAGATCCCCATCTTCCAAATTTTTGAATGCCATTCCTCGAAGTCTGTTGTGGCTGTCTCAATGCAAAATGACTGTGTGGTAAAGTAGCGCCCCTGGAGCCCGGCTATCTACTGCTGCCACCAACACCTTTTCAAACTGATGTATTGTCAAAGGTGTCCCATCTTTGTGGGTGAGGAGATATGTGCCACATTCAAACCCTGCCCGTTCATTCATGTACTCTGCCAAGAGGCAAAACGGGTAATATGGGTGGTACCCCCCATCCTACGTGATGTAATACTCTGTCCTCTGCCCATCTGATCTGTCGTAGATTGCCTTACTCTTAAGGTCATGTTGTGGAGGCCCAAGTGCATATCCTTAACCAAATGGTCCCTGCTTCTTTTGTTACACTAGGCATTGGCTACCAGCTTGCTAACCCTGAAATCCCCAAAAAGGCAAGTGAAAAAGCTGTACTAAATAGTGAAGTCTCAAAGTGTGAGTGGTCCACTAAGGGAAGGTAGTCAATCAGCATGTTTAAAGTTTGGAAAATCCATTTTTGACCTGGTTTCCTCTTTCTTCTTTTCAGACTTGGCCCAGGCTTTCAAGGCATTCCCTGAGAAAAATATCATTTTGTGGGGTCCTCTAAACCCTCCAGCTTTGCATTGTATGTCATCACCACAAGATGCTCTGAGACCCAAGACTTGGATTTCTGTGTGTCCCTAACCCACAAAACAAATTGCTTGACCCACACCACCAATGAATTAAAATCCTCCTCTACAATAGAAATCCAGGATAAAATATGAGCAAACGTCTCCATGTATTGCTGGTACCATTGTCTTTTTCACTGACCACAGCCTTCTCCTCTTCTGCCTCCGGCCTCTCTGCCCAGCACTTTTACCGTTGCAGGCGAGGAGCATCAGCTGCCTGATTCTGAACCCCCTGCACATGCTTTGCCCTAATTTCGATATTGTACTGCAGACAAGTGTGCACCAGATTAGTTAACAAGCCCAATACAGTGGGGCATGAGGCCGCTTGTATATTAATGGCGTGGACAGCTGCCAATTTGTCTGACCTTATGACCAGTTTTTTGTTGGCCAGGCAAACCGATCAGAGCAGCATGGGAAAGAGTTCTAACGCTGTAATATTCCCTGTCAGGCCAGACTTGTGCCAAGCAGATGACCATGCCCTGCCACACCAAGTTGAACCCAATATTGATCCAAAGTCCCCAAGCCTGGAAGCATCTGTGTACAGTTGCACCTGCTCGTTAGTTGTCCACTGTGATTGCCGTATTCTAACTCCTTTGAAACCTTTTAGAAAAGACAGCCACATCCGCTGTCGTTTAATTCCTTTAAAACCTATATATGATCTGCGCATTCAGACAATATACACTGCGGGACTGGTGTCCAGACAGATTCCAGACATCCTCACCGGGTATGTTAGCCTGTATACCAGCTAGCTCACAGTGCCCCTAGAAACCACTCTTACCAAGGAGAGAATAATTCTTGACAACTATCAAACATGACAACCCTGATCCCTCAGGACCATGGAAACAGTGTGGCACTTTTCACTCAGTCAGTCGTGCTCACTTCGTCTCAGACAGATAGTCAGAATAAACTGTAGGGACGTTTTTCAATAAGAATTTATTGAACAGTGTCATTTTAGTATAAAATAGGTGTGCTGAAACAACCACTAGACAGAAACAGATAAATGATTAGAAGCACTAAAAAGGTGAAAGGATGGTAGATTTCTACTATATTGCCAAAACAATGAATACAGGCGAGTATATAAATTACATGACAGTAAAATGCATACTCCGACGATGCAACCCTAACTAGATGTACCTAAGCGTACCTAGCATGTGTGTAGGTGTTAAGACAAGAATCCCCCTAGGATAAATTCAACCCCATTACCTGAAGTGAGAGACTGTGGATTACATAAGAAACACTAGAGGATCTCTGAATGTCAGAATATAAGGAGAAGAAGGCAGGGAAAAACAGGGATATAAGAACAAACACTTCTCCCAAGTCAGTAATTCAATGTTAGGTAATACATCCAAGATAAAAATACAATTGTCGCACAAACCAATAATTTTCACATTTTATTATCAAAAGTATAAATCATTTTTGTAAATTAATTATATTAGATATCACACATATACATAAAAAGAATATACACCAATATATGTTAGCACATCAATTGTAAAGGAGCCCTACTAACATGATGAGAAACAGTTAACATAATATAGCAATAAATTAGGAAAACAAAACAAGACACATAACAAATTTGTCAAAACAAATGGACAATAAAAAAAGAACAACAACAAACCAATACATACACACACCAAATTACAATACAGTGTTTGCTCAAAAAGTAAAATGCAAAAATCAACGAAGAGAGAAAGCGATGTTGCGCGTTTCTGAAGTGGAATGTACACAGGCAATTCCTTCATCAGGGCGCTGAGAAAACAACTGATTCAGTGGCAGAAAGCCATCCGTATACTATGCACTGTCATCGGTTATGTGGTGCAGTGGACTCTGTATCAATATAAGTTTGCAAATGGTCTGTGGGAACAAAACATCATATAAACATAAAAAGGATCACAAATATCGGAGCATTGTAAAGTATAGTTAGCCCAAGGGATGTTCAATGATGAAGTGAAGAACAATCCAATCAGTGAAAAAGCTATTGTCAGAATAAAGTCAAAGTACATTGCGACACCAATCTAGAATCACCAAAAGAGAAAATTACCTGATTAAAAAAATAAAAAAAACTATTTAAAGATGAAGATAAAAGGTGAGGGACCAAAGATATAAAGGTCTACATGCGTTCTAGATAGAATTAAGAGCTTGCTCTGTTGGAGGAAACAAACCAAATGTAACTTCTTTGAGAGATCCTTTAAAGACTGTATATGAGTGGTTAGTCCCAAAAGAGGAATAAAGAGTACACGAATAAGACAGGACCTGATAATTACCTATAAGAATTCGAGGCTTGCTCTGTCGGAGGAAACATCCCAATGTAACTTCTTAGAAAGATCCAATAAAAACTATGGGCCTCATTTAGGAAAAGTGAAGCATCGCTGCGTGAAAACAGCGATGCGTCACTTTTCACTGCGCCCTCCTTGCGACACCAATGATGCGTCATATTTACAGTATGACGCATCATGGCGCAAGGAGTTACAAATACATCAGTATTTCTGACGTATCTGTATGGCGCAAAAGTGACGCATTGATGGAGTGTGTCACAAAAGTGACGCAACTCCAGCAATGTGTCCTTTCACATGGGGCAAGCCCCATGTGAAAGGGCCTGCGTCAGTCTTGCGCCTGCTGTGAGGTAGGCGTTAGAAATTGACCCATTTGTGTCCTAGAAGTGGCGCAGTGAAATCTTATAGATTTCACTGCGTCACTTCTAGGACCCTTTCTTGCGTCAGAACGCCCCCTGCATACATTATACCTGGCGTAGGTATAATGTAGCGCAGGGGTTTACAAAGTGACGCATCTACATAGATGCGTCACTTTGTAAATATGGTGCAACAAGGCACATTTTTTACGCTGCTGGTGCGTCACAAAAAGTGACGCACGGGCGGCGTAAAAGTGACGCACGGTCTTATAAATGTTTGAATGGTTAGTACCAAAAGCGTCTACAATTCTGGGGAGTAGAGAATACACGAATAAGACATCGTCCAACAAGGTATAATACTAATTCTGGCACCTACAGTTATTAAACCTGAAAATTTCCAATAAGGTGATACAATAGGGTACCCCTTATAAAAAAGAAACAGCAATCCTAAACAGGATTAAGGTATGGAATAGCTACTCATTGAAAGGATATAGCGTGATGAATGGACAACGAGAATGACTCCCAGATAGTCAAAAGCCAAAAAAGTATAAGACAGCCAAACCTCAATAAGTCTGGTAAAGGGAAGCAAAGCCATAACTCCGGTAGGTTGGGTGAATACCAAATAATAACAAACGCCATAAACTAATAGAATAATGTAAATAAACCACTATGCCTTGGGGGGAGATAATAAAAAAAAACGGTTAGAGGCTACCCTGAAAACGAGTTAGAGGCTACCCTGAAATAGGAGTAGCCACAGGAAAGCGTACCCAAAGGTCCAAATGGACCCGCTGTAGAATATCCAAATTAAATATCCTGGTCCCAGATAGTAGTGCACAAATTCTAAAATAAAGAAACATGGAAGAATAGGGTCAGACAATAGCTACCACTTTCAGAGTGAAAATAGCAAAATCGATACCATCACTTACACGGGCGTCCCAACTGGGACTGCGGCTACGTGGGCAGATCGCCCTGAAAAGAGCTAGCATCCAGCAATAAAAAAAACAAAGGGGCATATTATCAAGGGGGTTTATCTCTGCTTTTTTGGCTTTAAAGGCCAAGAAAGCGGAGATAAAATTATCTCCCTATTACCTAGCTGTCGCTAACACCAGTTAGCGACAGCTAGTAGGAGATAGCGACCATCTTGGGCCCCACTTTGCATGTCAGTGATATTTATCACTAATGACATGCAAAGTGGGCGTGCCAAGATGTTAGCGACTGGAAACAGTCGCTAACATCGCTATCTCCTATTACCAACTTTTGGAGATATTCCCGCTAAGCGCGAATATCTCCAAAAACTAACACCTGCCCTGAGCAGTTCTTAGCCATGTTATCCAATGGGAGGTGGATAACATGGCTAAGAGCATTAGCTCGGTAATGCATGAATATCGCTGACTTTTCAGCGATATTCATGCATTGCGGCCGTTTTTTATCGCATTTGCGATAAACCTTGATAATAGCAAGGTTTATCTGCGATAATTCCTGACGATGCTTAGCGTTAAAAAATTCGTTGCTAAGCATCGTTAGCGATAAATATCGCTTAACGTTGGTAATATGCCCCAAACTGCTATAGGGAATTCTTTAGTACATCTGAAAAAGCGAAAAAAGCTAAATTGGACTAATGAACACGGGCAAAATATAGGCGCAACAGACACGTGAGCCGTGGGAGTCCGGGGTCCCTAAATGCATACGTACCAATGGCGTCCTCCGTAACAAACCAAAGTGCAGCAAGCCTCGGCGTCCGTCCAAGGCAGGGAAGTAAGACCCAGCAACACAGTCCAGACACTAGCTTTCCTTAAAGAAACACTGAAAATTGCACTATTGAGCGTTTCTCAAATATTTGTTATTACTTTTAAACAGGAATTTACAGCGAATCACGTTATCTTGCTTCTATTATAACAGATTCAAATATCGACAACTAAAAACCTCTATACGTGGGAAAACACTTCGTGAACACGTTCAGGAACACTAGAAAAATTGGAAAGAAGCCTTTTAATTGAAACAACGGTCCTTACTATATTAGAGGCGCATACATAACGTTGTTTTCCCTAAGAACAAGGCAGCAAAAGCTGAACATTTTATTTTTGCTTTGTGCACTCCAAAAAAATGTATTTCTTGCCATGAAAAGGAAATCAAAGCGTTTAGCTTGCCCAGAGAATACTTGGGGGCAGATTTATGTTGGTAATGCGCCACGTTTGCGTCACGCAACTGCGGCGTAAACGTGGCGCATCCATACGACCAATTTACAATGTGACGCATCTAGGCAGATGCGTCACGTTGTAAAGCCCTGCGCCACATGTGGGCGTTCCGGCGCAGGGGTGGGCGTTCCGGGGCAGGTGCGCCTTGCAAAAGTGGCTGAGTGAAATCTATAAGATTTCACTCAGTCACTTTCAGGCCAATGCTGCGTCAAAACCCTGCGCCTGCTTGAAGCAGGCGTAAGGCTTGACGCAGCATTGGACAGATAGGGCACCCCCGAGCCTTGCTGGAGCTGCGTCGCGCTTGCGACGCAACTCAAGCAATGCGCCACCTTTACGGCACAGATGCGTCACGCATCTGTGCCGTTTTTGCACCATGGTGCACCGCATTGTAAATGCGGCGCACCATGGGTGGCGGAGCTGCAGCGCAAAATAACTGGCGCATCCCTGGGGATGCGCCAGATATCATAAATCTGCCCCTAAGTGAGCAGATTTGACAGAGGATTGTGGGTATTTTAACAGAGGATTGTGGGTATGACGCACACACACACGGTCCTCTCGTTCCTCTCCGTCCCTGCTGTGTCCAGTGCTGACACTGCTGACGCACGACCGGGGACCAATCAAAGTACACTGTTGCCATACGGAGATCTCAAAATACAGGGGCCTTATTTATGAAGGCCTTGCGCAACCGGTGCGTCACTTTTTCCCATGTTAAAAATGACGCACCGGCGGCACAAGGCCTTCATAAATCTGCCCCTAAAAGTGACGCACCGGTAGCGCAAGGCCTTCATAAATAAGGCCCCAGGTTTCCAGACCAAATTTAAAGTACGCATGTGCACAACCAAACGCATGCGCACAGGAGACAACAGAGCATAGACAGACAGTGAACTATGACCAACTAAGCCTATCATGGTGAACAGTGCAGGCAATGACCTCTAAATACCCACAATCCTTTGCGCAAAATCTACATACCCAGGATTCTCTGAAAAATCTTAACCACTTTGATTTTCTTTTCATAGGAAAAAATACATTTGTTACGTGTATATAAGAGAAAGATAACGTTTTCAGCTTTCGCTGCCTTCGTATTAAGGAGGAATATAATACGTATGCGCCCCCTAATAAAGGAGGGACACGTTTTTTGTGATGTGGAGCCTGCGTTTAAAATATGTATGAATTTGTCATAACATATTGTCACTACCTCATGTTCACTGTACTTTGTGTGGCAATGATCGAGGAACTAATCTAATTTTTGGAGGGTTTCTGATATAGAAATCGTTTTACTGTATCTGAAAGAAAAGTATAGTGAGTGGATATTTTAGTGAGAGCAATGGGTCACGTTACCAAGCCTGGGTGATAAATGTACTCTTGTTTCATTGGCAGGAGTTATAATGGGCATGATAATATGCTCTATGGAATTCCAATCACAGCTCATGCTAGATGTGAGAGGCATCTAACATGAGCTTCCATTTTGAATTCCATAGAGCACATGAGCTGCGATTGGAATTCCATAGAGCATATTATCAAGCTCATTATCGCCACTTTAGCGGCAGTTTCCTGCCGATAAAGCGGCAATAATTTTATCGCCCAGGCTTGATAATATGCCCCCAAGTTTCTTGGATTTCCTAACGTAAAGCCAGGATATGCGTTTGGACGATGAGTGAACGAAAGAAACACACTTACAAGAAAATGGACATGGAACCAAAGAACTAAGGGGCTCGTTCACAAGCCCTTTGCGCCACCGGTACACCACGTTTCCCATGTTTGAAATGACCCATAGGTAGCGCAAGTCGCTTGCAAATAAGCCCCTAAGTATATACAAGGGGGAGAGGTAAGCCCCTAAGTCAGAGCTTTCCAAACTGTGTGTCCCGACACAGTACTGTGTCGCCTGCAAATGGTGGGTGTGTCTCAGGCACTTAGCACATAACTGCTGCTAATTTAGAGGCATCCCTAGACACGCTGCTCTATGGTCTTTTAACCCCTTCTGCGCTCATGACAAGCTGAGCTCGTCATGAGTTGTGCCGCTCGCATGCTCATGACAAGCTCAGCACTTCATGTAACGCGGCTTTTTGAAAAAAGCCGCGCAGCGCAAAAATAGCGGCCGCACGCATGCGGTTAAAGACCTGTAAAGTGCCCGGGTACGGCTGTGTGTGTGCCCAGGAAGCTGGGGTGAGGAGACAGAGGGAGGAAGACATAGGGAGGAAGACAGAGGGAGGGAGACAGAGGGAGGGAGGCGACAGAGGTAGGAGGGCGACAGAGGGAGGAGGGCGGCAGAGGGAGGGAGACTGACAGAGGTAGGGAGACTGACAGACAGAGGAAGGGAGACTGACAGACAGAGGAAGGGAGACTGACAGACAGAGGGAAGGAGACAGAGGGAGGGAGGGAAACAGAGGGTGGGAGGGAGACAGAGTGAGACTGGCAGTGGGTGGGAGACAGAGAGAGAGGGAAACCCTGGAGACAGAGAGAGCGGGAGACAGAGGGAGGGAGTCCGGGATAGACAGAGGGAGGGAGAGGGAGACAGATAGAGGGAGACAGGGGGAGGGAGACAGAGAGAGAGGGAGACAGAGGTAGACAGACAGAGGGAGACAGAGGGATGGAGACAGAGGGACGCAGGCAGAGGAACGGAGACAGAGGGAGGGCGACAGACAGAGGGGGGAGACGGAGGGAGACAGAGGGAGGGAGACAGACAAGAGGGGGACAGACAAGAGGGAGGGAGACAAGAGGGAGAGAGAGGGTTGGAGACAGACAAGAGGGAGACAGAGAGAGGGAGACAGAGAGGAAGAGGGAGATGGACAGAGTGAGTGAGGCAGAGGGAGACAGGGAGAGGGGAGAGACAGGGAGAGAGAGAGACAGAGAGAGGGAAGGAGACAGAGACAGACAGAGACAGGGACAGACAGAGACAGATAGAGGCAGCGACAGGGGCAGACAGATAGAGGCAGAGACCGACAGAGACAGAGGGAGAAACAGAGGGAGGGAGACAGGGGCAGACACCGACAGAGAGACAGAGAGGGAGAGGGAGGGAGACAGAGGGAGGGAGACAGGGACAGACAAGCAGATAGAGGCAGAGACAGGGACAGATAGATAGAGGCAGAGACTGAGACAGGCAGAGACAGAGAGACAGAGAGGGAGAGAGAGAGTGGGAGACAGAGGGAGGGAGTCCGGGATAGACAGAGGGAGGGAGAGGGAGACAGATAGAGGGAGACAGGGGTAGGGAGACCGAGAGAGAGGGAGACAGGGAGAGAGGGAGACAGGCAGAGAGGGAGACCTAGAGAGAGGGAGACAGAGGTAGACAGACAGAGGGACGCAGCCAGAGGAACGGAGACAGAGGGAGGGCGACAGACAGAGGGGGAGACAGAGGGAGACAAAGGGAGGGAGACAGAGGGAGGGAGACAGACAAGAGGGAGACAGATAAGAGGGAGGGAGACAAGAGGGAGAGAGAGGGAGGGAGATGGACAAGAGGGAGACAGAAAGAGGGAGACAGAGAGAGGGAGACAGAGAGGGAGATGGACAGAGTGAGTGAGACAGAGGGAGACAGGGAGAGAGGATTGAGAGACAGGGAGAGAGAGGGGGTAGAGACAGGGAGAGAGAGAGGGAGAGAGAGAGGGGGAGAGAGAGGGAGAGAGAGAGGGAGAGACAGGGAGAGACAGGGAGAGAGAGAGGGAGAGAGAGACAGAGAGAGGGAGGGAAGGAGACAGAGACAGACAGAGCTAGAGACAGGGACACACAGAGACAGATAGAGGCAGAGACAGGGGTAGACGGATAGAGGCAGAGACAGACAGAGACAGAGAGACAGAGGGGGAAACAGAGGGAGGGAGACAGGGACAGACAGGGACAGACAGGGACAGAGAGACAGAGAGGGAGAGGGAGGGAGACAGAGAGAGAGGGAGGGAGACAGAAGGAGAGGGAGACAGAGGGAGGGAGACAGGGACAGACAAGCAGATAGAGACAGGGACAGACAGATAGAGGCAGAGACTGAGACAGGCAGAGACAGAGAGAAAGAGAGGGAGAGAGAGAGAGAGAGAGAGAGAGAGAGAGAGAGGGTGACAGAGGGACGGAGCGGGAGGAGACAGCGAGAGAGGGAGACAGGGAGACAGAGAAAGAGAGACATAGTGAGACAGAGGGAGGGAGTCGGGGGAGACAGAGGGAAGGAGAGAGAGACAGAGGGCGGGAGACAGAGGGAGGGAGACAGAGGGAGGGAGACAGAGGAAGGGGACAGAGGGAGGGGGACAGAGGGAGGAGGACAGACGGAGGAGGACAGAGGGAGGAGGACAGAGGGAAGAGGACAGAGGGTGGAGGACAGAGGGAGGGAGACAGAGGGAGGGAGACAGAGGAAGGGGACAGAGGGAGGAGGACAGAGGGAGGAGGATAGACGGAGGAGGACAGAGGGAGGAGGACTGAGGGAGGAGGACAGAGGGTGGAGGACAGAGGGAGAGGGAGACAGAGAGGGAGGGAGACAGAGAGGGAGGGACAAAGAGGTAGGGAGACAGAGGGCGACAGACAGAGGGCGACAGTCAGAGGGAGGGAGACTGACAGACAGAGGGAGGGAGACTGACAGACAGAGGGAGGGAGACAGAGGGAGGGAGAGAGACAGAGGGAGAGGGAGGGTGACAGAGGGATGTAGACAGAGGGAGACAATTTGCCCACTTGTATTTCAAAATGTTCACCGTGGGGAGAAACCCTCCCCCCCCAACCCCGAACTCCCCTTCGGTGATTTGGGCTCACCCGCTCGCTACACTGCCTTACTGTGTCACAAAATGATGCATCTCCAAAACGTGTGTCACCAACATGGAAAGTTTGGAAAGCTGTGCCCTAAGTATATATAAGGGGGAGGGGGAACCAATGGGAGGGAGGGAAAACAAATCAACAGCAGTGGGATGCAATAGCACAGGCGGGTCTAGGTGTCCTAGTAGAGTCAGCAGCACAAACTGCAGTACCTTCTATTTGCAATTGTATATAGCATGGACAAGGACCAAGGGCATCAGAGCGCTTTACAATAAGCAGCAGGCACCCCTGATAAGCAGGATATAAAGATCATGATGGGGCGGGGATTCGAAAAAGAAACCCGCTCTTGTTGAGTACCCCAGTAATATATACTAATGTTGAGTAGATAGAATACTAATGTGCACCTATACATTACATGAGGGTAAAACGCTTCGCAAAATGCATGAAATTAATCTTAACCAAACGTAAATAACTCAAGATGTAATATTATTGTGAGTAGAATGTGTTGTGAATGGCTTGCACTTCAAATTGTGTGCTTAGTGTATTAAATGGCATGTCATGTGATACTTAAGAAATACTAATTAACGCTGCTTTTTACTTATGCTATTCTAGAATAGGTGCTAACTCGGATCTGATTAGAGGAGAGTGGTTAACAGTGAACGTTTCATTACCACATTATTAATAAATGCCGACTTTCAGTTCTTTTAGTAAATGGACAAGTCGCCATGTTCTTAAATTGACCAAACTGTGATGAGTGAAACTTGCAGCGCCCACAAACCATGTGACACTGTGGATAAACTTGCTGAGCCAGGTGAAAGAGTGTGATGCGGTGAAGGACATGACACCAGGTGGGGATTCCATTTCCAACAGCCTGGAATAATTTCCAAACAGATTCTTGTGAATACCGTTTTTTTCCCATTTCTTTTGAATGTGATTCATATGGGAGAGCCTTACTATTGAAATGTGTTTGTTTCATGTAACAACCATAAAAAAGTTTTTTTACATCAAAACGGGCCCTCACAAATGAGAAATTGGAGTATTTCACATATATTATTCGCTGTAAAATTAGTTGATGTGGAGCACAGCTTGAGAATGGCAATAGAGAAAATCCATCCACGGATTGACCGTCTCTGTGGCGAAAAATAGGCACACCTGTCACATTAATGTTGGTGGTGTTATTATCAATCTAGGGGGTATATTACCAACAACTAGCGATAGTTTTTGTCTCTAACTTGTTTAGAGACAAAAATTATCGCCGCAAACCGGCGATTTTTATCGCAGATAAACCTTGCTATTAGCAAGGTTTATCGCAAATGCGATAAAAAACGGCCGCAATGCATGAATATCGCTGAAAAGTCAGCGATATTCATGCATTATCGAGCAAATGCTCTTAGCCATGTTATCCACCTCCCATTGGATAACATGGCTAAGAACTGCTCAGGGCAGGTGTTAGCTTTTGGAGATATTCGCGCTTAGCGCGAATATCTCCAAAAGTTGGTAATAGGAGATAGCGATGTTAGCGACTGTTTCCAGTCGCTAACATCTTGGCACGCCCACTTTGCATGTCATTAGTGATAAATATCACTGACATGCAAAGTGGGGCCCATGATGGTCGCTATCTCCTATTAGCTGTCGCTAACTGGTGTTAGCGACAGCTTGGTAATAGGGAGATAATTTTATCTCCGCTTTCTTGGCTTTTAAAGCCAAAAAAGCAGAGATAAAACCCCTTGATAATATACCCCTAGGTCTTGTGTAAAATAAAGCATCCTTGTAAAAACAATTTGCGCACATTTTATCTTGGAAAATAGTCATTTAACCACACCCACCCAAAAACCTGCAGTTTACTAGACACTCTTATTGTGTTGAACATTGGTTTTCAGATATGGCCCTGGATATGCGTGTGGGGGTCGAATATGTAGTGTGCCAGATTCCAGAAATTTCTGTCAGGTGGTGGGGGGCCGACATCTAAAAAAATTCAGATGGGGGGCTCAACCTACTAAAGTTTGAAGATCTCTGCTCTAAAGGGACATCTAGTAACAACCTGCGCTACTGCACCTCGTGCTGCTGACTCTACAGGGACATCTAGTAACAACCTGCGCTACTGCACCGTGTGCTGCTGACTCTACAGGGACATCTAGTAACAACCTGCGCTACTGCACCTTACGCTGCTGGCTCTACAGGGACATCTAGTAACAACCTGTGGTACTGCACCGTGTCCTGCTAATTCTACAGGGACATCTAGTAACAACCTGCGGTACTGCACCTTGTGCTGCTGGCTCTATGGGGACATCTAGTAACAACCTGGGGTACTGCACCGTGTGCTGCCGACTGTACAGGGACATCTAGTAACAACCTGCCGTACTGTTCCTTGTGCTGCCGACTCTACAGGATTTAGGATAATGGGGCGACCCGGTGTCTCTCAGAACCTGGGTATTGTTAATATGAAAAAACAATTGGTTTTGTCCGGCGATGCAATTGCTGTGTTAGCTGTATTAAATAAAAGTGTTATTTGTATTTACTACAGCTAACACACTCTACAGGGACATCTTGTAAGAATCTACAGTACTGCAACTTGTGCTGCTGACTTTACATGGACATCTAGTAACAACCTGCAGTACTGCACCGTGTGCTGCTCACTCTACAGGGACATCTAGTAACAACCTGCGGTACTGCACCTTGTGCGGCTGACTCTCCAGTGACATCTTGTAAGAACCTATGGTACTGCACCTTGTGCTGCTGACTACAAGGACATCTGGCAGTGCCCCTGCTTTTGCATCCCACTTCTGCTGACTCCCTTTGCCTCCTTTCCATTGGTTCCCTTGTCGCTTCGTACTTTCCTTTTACTCCTTGCCTTCTACGAGGGTGAGTAACCTCTGCGGAATCTCCAGGAGAAAGAGGTGCCCTTGGAGGTACCTGCGGTTAAATGCCATCCGTCCCCAGGACAAAATTCCTCTAACTTTACATCTGGGATGGACCCAATGTCCCACTCCACTGTCCAGTAACTTCCCTGCATTCCTCTATACTTCTCATCACCACTGCCCATTCTGGGCTCTACTCCCTGGGGGTGGCCTCCACTAAGACCCATGGCCTAGTCATGTCCCCACCCCTTTGGGAAGGAGGGCTAAACCAAGGGTCATAGCAGTGGCACCCCCCACCTAGCCACCCTACTGGATACCACAATATCAGATCACACCAATTTTGCATTTATAGAAGAATTGAGGAAACAGTTTATTAGGCAATTTCCAACTTACAAGCGATCCTTTATCCACCATTTCTTTCTTTATTCAATAAACCTGTGCCCTCCTTACCATACCTACAAGTACTGTGTCCTACATTCAGTGCCGGCAGTCTGCCCAGGTGACATGTCACCTTGGTTGTAACCATTCCCTGGTCATGTCTGATTCCAGCCCAACCAGATGACGCCTCACTCCAGCATAACCATAACTTTCTCTTTGTGCAAGCGTCTGCTGCCAGCCCAAATGGTGAGTGAGCCCGTAGTAGTGACTTTATTACACATATCTAGCATGTCATTATATCATATATCATTGCATTAAAGTCAGCATAAAGTCCATCCCCCAACCTGCCTCTTAGTTGCCCATTCCTTCATGGTTGTTTGGGAGTATGTACACACCCAAATTGATCGGATTTCCATCTTCCAAATTTTTGAATGCCATTCCTCGAAGGCTGTTGTGGCTGCCTCAATGCAAAATGAATGTGTGGTAAAGTAGCGCCCCTGGAGCCCGGCTATCTCTACTTCTGCCACCAACAGCTTTTCAAACTGATGTATTGTCAGAGGTGTCCCATCTTTGTGGGTGAGGAGGTATGTGCCACATTCAAACCCTGCCCGTTCATTCATGTACCCTACCAAGAGGCAAAATGTGCAATATGGGTGGTACCCCCCATCCTATGTGATGTAATCCTCTGTCCTCTGCCCATCTGATCGGTCTTAGATTGCCTTTCTCTTAAGGTCATGTTGTGGAGGCCCAAGTGCAAATCCTTAACCAAAAGGGCCCTGCTGCTTTTGTTACACTTGGCTTTGGCCACCAGCTTGCTAACCCTGAAATCCCCAAAAAGGCAAGTGAAAAAGCTGTACTAAATAGTGAAATCTCAAAGTGTGAGTGGTCCACTAAGGGAACGTAGTCAATCAGCATGTTTAAAGTTTGGAAAATCCATTTTTGACCTGGTTTCCTCTATCTTCTTTTCAGACTTGGCCCAGCCTTTCAAGGCTTCCCTGAGAAAAAAATCCTTTTGTGGGGTCCTCTAAACCCTCCAGCTTTGCATTGTATGTCATCACCACCAGATGCTCTGAGACACAAGACTTGGATTTCCGTGTGTCCCTGGCCCACAAAACAAATTGCTTGACCCGCACCACCAATGAATTAAAATCCTCCTCTGCACTAAAAACCCAGGATGAAATGTGAGCAAAAGTCTCCATGTAATGCTGGTACAATTGTCTTGTTTCACTGACCACAGCCTTCCCCGCCATGCACTGTGGCTGCAGTTCTAACTCATTCGTTCCTGGAACTCTGCCTTGAAGGGCATCATCTCCTCTTCTGCCTCCGGCCACTCTGCCCAGACCCTTTAACACTGCAGGCGAGAAGGAGCATCAGCTGCCTGATTCTGAACCCCCTGCACATGCTTTTCCCTAACTTCGATATTGTACTGGAGACAAGTGTGCACCAGATTAGTTAACAACCCCAATACAGTGGGGCATGAGGCCGCTTGTATATTAATGGCGTGGACAGCTGCCATTTTGTTTGAGCTTATGACCAGTTTTTTGTTGGCCAGGCAAACCGATCCGAGCAGCAATGACGCCAGAATGGGAAAGAGTTCTAACCTTGTAATATTCCCTGTCAGGCCAGACTTGTGCCAAGCAGATGACCATGCCCTTCCAACACCAAGTTGAACCCAATATTGATCCAAAGCCCCCAAGCCTGGTAGCATCTGTGTACAGTTGCACCTGCTCATTAGTTGTCCACTGTGATTGCCGTATTCTAACTCCTTTGAAACCTTTTAGAAAAGACAGCCACATCCGCTGTTGTTTAATTCCTTTAAAACCTATATAGGATCTGCACGTTCAGATAATATACACTGCGGGACTGGTGTCCAGACTGCTTCCAGACACCCTCACCTGGGGCCTTATTTATGAAGGCCTTGCACCACCAGTGCGTCACTTTTCCCATTTTAAAAGTGGCGCACTGGCGGCGCAAGCCCTTTATAAATAAGGCCCCTGGTATGTTAGCCTGTATACCAGCTAGCTCACAGTGCCACTAGAAACCACTCTTACCAAGGAGAGAATAATTCTTGACAACTATCAAACATGACAACCCTGATCCCTCAGGACCGTGGAAACAGTGTGTCACTTTTCACTCAGTCAGTCGTGCTCACTTCGTCTCAGCGAGATAGACAGACAAAACTGTAGGGACGTTTTTCAATAAGTATTTATTGAACAGTCGTCATTCTAGTATAAAATAGGTGTGCTGAAACAACCACTAGACAGAAACAGATAAATGATTAGAAGCACTAAAAAGGTGAAAGGATGGTAGATTTCTACTATCTTGCCAAAACAATGAATACAGGCGAATATATAAATTACATGATAGTAAAATGCATACTCGGATGATGCAACCCTAACTAGATGTACCTAAGCGTACCTAGCATGTGTGTAGGTGTTAAGCCAAGAATCCCCCTAGGATAAATTCAACCCCATTACCTGAAGTGAGAGACTGTGGATTACATAAGAAACACTAGAGGGTCTCTGAATGTCAGAATATAAGGAGAGGAAGGCAGGGAAAAACAGGGATATAAGAACAAACACTTCTCCCAAGTCAGTAATTCAATGTTAGGTAATACATCCAAAATAAAAATACAATTGTCGCACAAACCAATAATTTTCAAATTTTATTATCAAAAGTATAAATCATTTTTGTAAATTAATTATTTTAGATATCACACATATACATAAAAAGAATATACACCAATATATTTTAGCACATCAATTGTAAAGGAGCCCCACTAACATGATGAGAAACAGATAACATAATATAGCAATAAATTAGGAAAACAAAACAAGAGACATAACAAATTTGTCAAAACAAATGGACAATAAGAAAAGAACAACAACAAACAAATACATACACACACCAAATTACAATACAGTGTTTGCTCAAAAAGTAAAATGCAAAAATCAACGAAGAGAGAAAGCGATGATGTGCGTTTCTGAAGAGGAATGTACACAGGCAATTCCTTCATCAGGGCGCTGAGAAAACAAGTGATTCAGTGGCAGAAAGCCATCCGTATACTATGCACTGTCATCGGATATGTGGTGCAGTGGACTCTGTATCAATATAAGTTTTCAAATGGTCTGTGGGAACAAAACATCATATAAACATAAAAAGGATCACAAATATAGGAGCATTGTAAAGTATAGTTAGCCCAAGGGATGTTCAATGATGAAGTGAAGAACAATCCCATCAGTGAAAAAGCTATTGGCAGAATAAAGTCAAAGTACATTGCGACACCAATCTAGAATCACCAAAAGAGAGAATTACCTGATTCAAAAAATAAAAAAAATATTTAAAGATGAAGATAAAAGGTGAGGGACCAAAGATATAAAGGTCTACATGCGTTCTAGATAGAATTAAGAGCTTGCTCTGTTGGAGGAAACAACCCAAATGTAACTTCTTTGAGAGATCCATTAAAGACTGTATATGAGTGGTTAGTCCCAAAAGAGGAATAAAGAGGACACGAATAAGACAGGACCTGATAATTACCTATAAGAATTCGAGGCCTGCTCTGTCGGAGGAAACATCCCAATGTAACTTTCTTAGAAAGATCCAATAAAAACTATGGGCCTCATTTATGAAAAGTGAAGCATCGCTGCGTGAAAACAGCGATGCGTCAGTTTTCACTGCGCCCTCCTTGCGTCACCAATGATGCGTCATATTTACAGTATGACGCATCAGGGCGCAAGGAGTTACAGATACATCAGTATTTCTGACGTATCTGTATGGCGCAAAAGTGACGCATTGCTGGAGTGTGTCACAAAAGTGACGCAACTCCAGCAATGTGACCTTTCACATGGGGCAAGCCCCATGTGAAAGGGCCTGCGTCAGTCTTACGCCTGCTGTGGGGCAGGCGTAAGAAATTGACGCATTTGTGTCCTAGAAGTGGCGCAGTGAAATCTTAGAGATTTCACTGCGTCACTTCTAGGACCCTTTTGTGCGTCAGAACGCCCCCTGCATACATTATACCTGGCGTAGGTATAATGTAGCGCAGGGGTTTACAAAGTGACGCATCTACCTAGATGCGTCACTTTGTAAATATGGTGCAACAAGGCACATTTTTTACGCTGTTGTGCGTCACAAAAAGTGACGCACCGGCGGCTAAAAGTGACGCACGGTCTCATAAATGAGGCCCTATGTTTGAATGGTTAGTACGAAAAGCGTCTACAATTCTGGGGAGTAGAGAATACACGAATAAGACATCGTCCAACAAGGTGTAATACTAATTCTGGCACCTACAGTTATTGAACCTGAACATTTCCAATAAGGTGATACAATAGGGTACCCCTTATGAAAAAGAAACAGCAATCCTAAACAGGATTAAGGTATGGAATAGCTACTCATTGAAAAGATATAGGGGCATATTACCAAGCAATAGCGATAATTATCGCTATTGCTTGGTTAGAGACAAAATTTTACCGCTGGGCTGCGGCGATTTTTATCGCAGATAAACCTTGGTATTACCAAGGTTTATCGCAAATGCGATAAAAAACGGCCGCAATGCATGAATATCGCTGAAAAGTCAGCGATATTCATGCATTACCGAGCTAATGCTCTTAGCCATGTTATCCACCTCCCATTGGATAACATGGCTAAGAACTGCTCAGGGCAGGTGTTAGCTTTTGGAGATATTCGCGCTTAGCGCGAATATCGCCAAAAGTTGGTAATAGGAGATAGCGATGTTAGCGACTGTTTCCAGTCGCTGACATCTTGGCACGCCCATTTTGCATGTCATTAGTGATAAATATCATTGACATGCAAAGTGGGGCCCAAGATGGTCGCTATCTCCTACTAGCTGTCGCTAACTGGTGTTAGCGACATCTAGGTAATAGGGAGATAATTTTATCTCCGCTTTCTTGGCTTTTAAAGCCAAAAAAGCGGAGATAAACCCCCTTGATAATATGCCCCTCAGCGTGATGAATGGACAACGAGAATGACCCCCAGATGGTCAAAAGCCAAAAAAGTATAAGACAGCCAAACCTCAATAAGTCTGGTAAAGGGAAGCAAAGTCATAACTCCGGTAGGTTGGGTGAATACCAAATAATAACAAACGCCATAAACTAATAGAATAATGTAAATAAACCACTATGCCTTGGGGGGAGATAATAAAAAAAAAACGGTTAGAGGCTACCCTGAAAACGAGTTAGAGGCTACCCTGAAATAGGAGTAGCCACAGGGAAGCTTACCCAATGGTCCAAATAGACCCGCTGTAGAATATCCAAATTAAATATCAAGGTCCCAGATAGTAGTGCACAAATTCTAAAATAAAGAAACATGGAAGAATAGGGTCAGACAATAGCTACCACTTTCAGAGTGAAAATAGCAAAATCGATAGCATTACTTACACGGGCGTCCCAACTGGGACTCCGGCCACGTGGGCAGATTGCCCTGAAAAGAGCTAGCATCCAGCAATAAAAAAAAGCAAACCGCAATAGATTATTCTTTAGTAATCTGAAAAAGCGAAAAAAGCAAAATTGGACTAATGAACAGGGGCAAAATATAGGAGCAACAGACACGTGAGCCGTGGGAGTCCTGGGTCCCTAAATGCATACGTGCCAATGGCGTCCTCCATAACAAACCAAAGTACAGCAAGTAGGAACCAGCAACACAGTCCAGACACTAGCTTTCCTTAAAGAAACACTGAAAATTGCATTAATGAACGTTTTTCAAGTATTTGTTATAACTTTCGAACAGGAATCAAAAATTAGCTAGCATTCGCGCCAAGAATTTTCAATTCTATTAAGGACACGGAGGCGAGGATTATGCTTCTCTTTCTTATATTTGCTACTCACAGCAGCCAATGAAAAACTTTTGTATGCAAATAAAAACTACATTTCCCATGATGCTTGTACATACATCACATCCTGTATAGCCCCATAAGAGCTGCTGTACCCAGTGTCACCTCCTCTTTCTTTGCTCGAACATATACAGTCCACACATTAATAAATCCAGTCCTTTTCACGGAACATGAGTCTCAATAACATCCTTCAACATGGAGAACCAACATTAATAAATCCAGTCCTTTTCATGGAATATGAGTCTCAATGAACATCCTTCAACATGGAGAACCATCGTCAACTGGAAAGATTACGTCTTCTAAGCCAGAAGAACACCTGCTCCTTTTTCTTTACTCGAAGCTGAAAAGAATGAGAAAGGAAAAACCCGTAACTTCTGCTGATACAGAATATCAAGTACATGCGGGTGGGCAATTATTACCAATACTGTAATAAACCGGGTGGGATAATCCTCGCCTCCGTGTCCTTAATAGAATTGAAAATTCTTGGCGCGAATGCTAGCTAATTTTTGATTCTATTACAGGACCGGAGGCTTCGGATTATGCTAGTTTAACGCTTATCAACACAACTACAGTCTTAAATCTCCCACCGGTACATAATCCACAGTTTAAATAGAGTCTGAGAAACTCCATCAGAAGAATTAAAACTTGCACAACAATGGGAATTATCAAAACAAGAATGATAAGTATTGCACTTGAGCAAACTGCGTCTCATAATTGGTTCTAACACTCATTCCGGCAAAAGGCCCTCAATCATCGGCTGTAATAGCCTCGTACTCACATATAAAATGTCAATAATCCTCAACAGACATATGAACATATACTCGAAAAACCTCAGATAGTAAATCCGAGAATCATCGTTGTAAGCCATGAGGCGTGTGAAGAAACACTCATAAAGTGCTTAACCTCGACTTCGTGTGACCAGGCCCTGACCACATGCAGTTCAGACTTCGCTGACAGAGCAAACTCCTAGAGTAGATACTGTACCTGTAAAACGCGGGCCCTGCCTCGCCATAGGAAAACCTGAAGATGGAATGCTTTGTAACACAGCCTGACAATATTTACTGTCCAGTCGACATACGATTATATGCCTAGTAATAAAAGGAAAACCTGAGAATCAGTCCGTTTTGGAATATTTACGCCATCAAAAGAATACGAAAGAAAACCCCGACGCAAGTTCAGCAACTTGCCTTGGACCGAGAATGAGCCGCAGAAAAACTGCCAAAATGGAGGCTATAAGGTGAACGGTATTGAAATCCCCGTACAATATCTGTAAAATAATTCACAAGTACAGAAATCAGTCCTCACAAAGCCGCCAAAAAGGCGTGCATATCAACAGAGCGACCCTCTATCGCTGAAACGTATGTCGGGAAGGAAGGACACAGAATACAAAATGAACGCCCTCAGCGCGTTCGAAAAACCAGGAAAGTATTGTATGTACCAGAAACGTGATCGTAAACAAAGTGAGTCGGAAGACATACACCCTAGGGAAAAACTGTACTTACCACATGAGTCAAACCCAGACCCGTGCTTACTAAACGGCCACGATGAACCTGCGGGCCGTAGCTCCCCGGTGAACCAGAAAGGCATCAGCCTTGATCTACATGAGTGCTACGTCATGAGAAAAAGAAAAATAATAAGGTCATGCAGGAAACCGAACCTGCTTCCGCTAACCCAAGGGGCATTGGAATGTCAAAATGGAGTCCACCCTGCACGAAAGTTGCGACTCAGTCGCCGAAAATACAAAGAACCGGATGGAACAATCCTTTACCGTCATGAAGGCTAAGGAGGTATACCGCAACAACCTAAATATGAAAGTTTTGGCAGAATGGCCGGAGTCCTGGAACAAGACCACTTAAGAAGATGATCTATATGCCCATATCCGCTGATCGATCTCGCCGTCGAGATATTGCGATGCTGAACAGTAAGCCTCCAGGGGCGTGCACGATAAAGAGCCCGAATAACTGAAGGATCGGAAACTAATTGGACTGACGATGTCCAACACACCGTTACCATGGCACCCCTATGAAGGGAACGCTGGCACAGATACCATCGGAAATTCATCCTTGCAATGTAAATTGGGTCATACCACCACTGAGTCGCGTAGGAAGGAGATAAGCCTGGAACCTAAACTAAGAGCTACAAATGCATGAAGGTAATAACCGGGTTAATCCAGCACATCAATCCGATGTCCGGAAACGTTAGGCCAAGGCCTGTTAAGATAGACCCATCCATACATATATGTATCCAGTTAATTTGAAAGGTAAATCAACTCGGCACTCGGAGGGCACTAGAGAGCTGGGAGCTTGGGACAACCTATACCTCGCCTCATCCATTAGAACCGCCACCGGAACAACTGCTATTGCAGGAAAGGAGGAGATCACCAGACTCACTCCTGAACGCTATATGCCAGAAGCTGCGGAAAACGATGTAAAAAGAAGACCAACTAGTATGAATGTGACCACAAGCAAAAAACGTCTACCCTTTATACACTCAACGATAATAAATCTGTCCCATAGGGACCTGACACAAAAGGCCTACCTGGATCTGTGTGCTGGTGTCCAACCATATGAAAAGCTATGCGCCACTCGGCGATCTGGCGCAAAGGCGTCATACCGACGCCTATCGCCGATCGTGGCCGACTACGACCTAGATTTGCAGCCTGTCGAGTCTGGGAATCCCTTTCAGAGATGACCAGAAAAAAGAAGTCTGGCGACGCCGTCGGACAATTCCTCAGCTATACCCCAAAAAAAAGGGGGGGGTCGCAACGCCCTAGGCTAAATCCCGTCACACGCGTGCTGCTGCCTTACGTGTTGGCGAAAAGGAAATACGAAACGAAAATAATAAATGAAATAATAAATAAAAGTAATAAAAAATCATGCTCAAGGATTTGTTGTAGCAGAACGAAAAATGGGCGTCAATCAAGCCCTGTCACCCTTAGTTAGGTAACGTCATACTCGAGGCCCTGTTGATCACACAAGAACGGGAAGAACCTAGGTGTCAACATAATTAGTCCAGGAGGCTCTTGCGCTCCTATAACTAGTTGTCATCCTCAAATATAATATATATATATATATGTATATATATATATACACACATATCCCACCATCACCCTCAAGGGATATCCGTATTTAATATACATGGTAGTGCAAAGCACAGCGCAATGGAGGAGTAGAGGGGGAGCCAACCCTGTGCACACTAAAACAGAGAATGAATAATGTAGCGGCTCCTCAGCAAAGCTGTAGTCATTATACCAGCCCAGAGGGCGTCGGAGTCATTGTAAAATACAAGGAGCGGGTGCGCACTCCGAGGGCCAGCCTATTCTTAAAGCCTGGAGGCTACCAGGTACTCTGCTCAGGTAAAGCAGGAGGCACTGAGACCTCGAAACAAAACAAACAGGGGACGCATGCGACGTGCGTAGGCTAAAGTGCCCAAAATTAAGCCCAAAATTGTGCCCAAGTGGGTTACGCACACCGGAGCGTTATGACTCCATAACCGCACTGGGCTACTAGGGAAAGCCTTTGGCGGAGAAAGCGCGAGACCGCGCAATAATTCAACCAACCCTATGGAAGTGACAGGAAAAACTATTGCAATGTGGAAACAGCATCGTTGGAACCTAATCTAGGAGTTAAAATTCTAGACACAAACCATCGGTACCCATTTCATCATGGCGCCATGCCAGCGCTGCATTTCAGCTCCGGAGGGAGAGTTTGAATCAGTTTGTGGCCGTGTCAGGCCTCCCACGAGGTTTAATGTCGCCGGCAAGAGCAGAGCGACCCCACCACTCCTGCAGGAGCGATCTGAAACTTGTATTGGTGGGTGAAATAAAAAAAACGGTACCAAGCGCACTACTGTCTTCCAGTATAAATAATGAAAACATGCACCAGGAGAATAATAAACTTAAATAGTAATACAAGTACGAAAATAGAAATTATAAACATTAAATATCATGTGGCAATTGTAAAAACATGAAGTGGAGGCACCTGGGATCGAACCCTGCACCATGGAGGTAAGAAGCAACAGCCTTTCCCCGAGGCCACGTGTAGACCAATCATGGCGAAGCTAATGAGGCCTGAAGACCCCTGCAGGGCAGCACGGCCCTGGAAAATCAGCGGGAGTACAGGACGCCTAATAAGGCCACCCGCGTAGCGGCTACACCGCCGTACTCACAGTCCCAGGAGACAACAAGGCGACGCGCGCCTGCCTTTATGAAGGGAGCCATGAAGCTGCAATGTTCAGAGGCCAACAGGGACAGAAGCTGCGCCCAAACGGGCCAACCGAGGAAACCATAGACTCGCTGTGGGAAAAGGCTCAACATTCACACGCCGCCCCCTCGATAAACCCTGCCATGCCCGCAGGCTCTCGGGGAACGGAAAACTCGGCCGGAGAGGCCGAACAGTCAATGAAGTAAAAGCTTCCCTGGAGTACGCCGCTCTCAGCGGGAGCCGCTCCGCATAAACATAAAACAATCAATGGCGCCCGCGAGCACTGTTTTAAGTCGACAAAAGATACGGTCAGCATCAAAAACACCTTCTTGTCACAAGCAGTAAATACAGCGCTACAAAAGCTGCCGAGCATTTTTTACATAGCACGATATAAGCGCAAAGCATTCAAATAGCGCGACATGAGCGCAAACATACAGGTAATAAAATCAAAGGCAATCCAACAGCCAATTAAGACATTAATCATGGTACAATGTTGTGAGCACTTAACTGTCTGCGTGAGCAGCAAAGAAAGAGGAGGAGACACTGGGTACAGCAGCTCTTATGGGGCTATACAGGATGTGATGTATGTACAAGCATCATGGGAAATGTAGTTTTTATTTGCATACAAAACGTTTTTCATTGGCTGCTGTGAGTAGCAAATATAAGAAAGAGAAGCATAATGAGAAATTTACTAGTTCACACAAAGGAAAGTTTCAATTCTATTAAGGACGCGGAGGCGAGGATTTTGCTTGTCCTTTCTCCATTTATTGGACAGCACGTTTAAACAATAAAGAAAAAACTACATAACATGAACTACCCAAACCAACATGGCTGCGGTAGTCATGGGAACACATAGCCAATCACAGTCCATACAACAGCATATAGGGATCCCACGTCGGTAGTCCTTCCTCTTTCGTTGCTGCTGCTGGAAAGAAGTCCTCTTATCCACTAGTCCGTCTTCTGATCGGAGCCTAGGGAAGAGAAACAATAATAATATCCCATCCAGTACAATGTTGAAATCAATCAGAACACATTGCCAAGGGATAAAACATAAAAACTTGCAATAAGAGATAAAGAATACCATGCAATACATGTCATTCAATGTAAGTATTAAGATACAGGAAAAAATACTTCCCTCAAATGAAGAAATAGCACTGGAATCCACCAATGAGGGAGGGAAGGCTAGATAAGCCAGGGTGGGAAAATCCTCGCCTCCGCGTCCTTAATAGAATTGAAACTTTCCTTTGTGTGAACTAGGAAATGTCTCATTCTATGTCAGGAAGCGGAGGCGAGGATTTTGCTTGTTTAAAGCTTACTCACCACCAAAGAAGCAGCCTCATGGATTGGTTTGAAATAAAACTTTTTGAAAGTTGAATCTGAAGACCAATCCGCTGCGTTCATAATGTCTTCCAATCTGCCACCAACCTGTACAGTCTTAGATGCCATTGCATCTCTCGTGGAATGAGCTCCAAAATTAGAAATGTTGATACCAGCCTCAGACATAATCCATCTGACCCATCTGGAAATGGTGGGGGAAAAAACCGCCTTGAAAGGTTTTTTAATTGCAATCAACAATTGCCTTTCACCCGGAGGACGCACTTCCAAAGTGACATCCTCATAAGTTTTGAGGCAACGAACCACACACAGTTTAGGAGAATCTGGAAACGCAGGGTAAGATACTGACCTGGTATTACATTTAGTTCTCCTGGATACAGTAAAAGTAACTCCATCAGGGGTAAAGACTCTAGCCGAGATATTGAGTGCACGAACATCAGAGACCCTTTTACAAGATATTAGACAAAGGAGAATAGCCAATTTAGCTGAAAGCTCCTTTCGTGAAAGATATTCATTATCCTGACAAGAACGTAGGAAACGTAACACCACATTAACATCCCACAATCCGGAATAACGAGGTTCCGGGGGGCGTGGAGACGGATACCCTTGAGGAGTTTGCAGATCCAAGGATGTTCACCCACTGGAGAACCATCCACAAGGGCATGACCCGCAGAAATAGCCGAGCGGAAAGAATTGATGATACAGTACGCCAGATTTTTGCTATAAAGTTCGGCTAGAAAATTAATTACCTCTGTAATAGAGGAGCCCACGGAATCCAGGTGTTTTGCCACACACCAACGAACCCATCTGTTCCAGGCTGATCTGTATCATTTCGTGGTACTAGGGGCCCAAGCTCGCTGGATGAGGAGTTCAGCGTCTCTCGAAAGAGTGTCGTTCGACCAACGTCCCCTGAAATCCTCCAGGCCATGAGATGTAGATGGCCCTGGAGGACCATGGGATGTGGATGACCCAAGGGATCCGTTAGAATGTTGTGGAAAAAGGGCCGGAAACCAACACTGAGCCTTCCAGATCGGAGTAATCAATTTTAGAGAAGCTTCCTGTCTGCGGACCTGGGCTGCAACTCTCTGAATAAACAGAAATGGGGGAAATGCATACGCTGGAAACCGGGACCAATCCTGTAGGAAGGCATCCACTGCTTCCGCACCCGGGTCCGGTTTCCAGCTGAAAAATCGGGGAAGTTGAGCGTTCCATCTGGACGCAAACAAATCCATCTCTGGAAGATCCCAACGATTCGAAATCATTTGAAAGACTGAAGGATCCAGCTTCCAATCGCTGACATCCCGAAAGTTCCTGGAATGCCAATCCGCTACAATGTTCAGATCTCCTGGGAGATATTCTGCCATGACTGAAATCTGACGTAGAAGACAGTAATTCCAAAAATCCTTCGCGAGATCCGCTAGGACTTTGGAATGAGTGCCCCCCAGTCGATTGATGTAACGAACAGCAGTTGTATTTTCCATCCGTAGAAGAACACAACAAGAGACTTTGTTCGTGGTGAATGAGCGGATGGCGAACGAACCCGCAAGGAGTTCTAAGCAATTTATGTGGAGATGAAGTTCCTCTTCCGTCCACCTGCCTCCCACCGAGAGGGAGCCGCACCGGGCTCCCCAGCCTTGGCGACTGGCATCCGATTCGATCACCAGATCCGGACGGGAGCCGAAAATCGCCTTCCCGTTCCAAGCATCCATGTGATCCAACCACCAGGCGAGTTCCGACCTGGCCTCCATGGACAAGGAAATCAGTTCCGAGTATGTGAGGCCTTTGCGAAGATGGAACGCTTTTAGCCTCTGGAGAGCCCTGTAGTGAAGAGGGCCTGGAAAAATGGCCTGGATCGACGAAGACAGTAAGCCCACAATCCTGGCCAATTGACGGAGTGAGATACGGTCCCGACGGAGGACCTTGCGAATCTCCTTCTTGATTTTGGAAATCTTCTGAGAAGGAAGATGTAGAGTTGCATCCGTCGTTTTTATTAGAAACCCAAGGAAAATCATTTCCTGTTGGGGAATCAAGTCCGATTTCTGGGAATTGATGATGAATCCCAGATTTTGAAGAAGAGATATGGTCACCTGAAGATGTCGCAAAAGGATCTCCTTGGACTGAGTCATCAAGAGAATGTCGTCCAAATAAATTATTAGACGGAAACCCATAGTTCGGAGGTGTTCGACCACCGGTCGAAGGAGTTTGGTGAAGCACCATGGTGCTGATGATAGACCAAAGGGAAGGGTACGAAATTCGTAAACCTGATTTCTCCATAGAAACTGGAGGAAATGACAATGTGGAGGGAAGATTGGAACCGAAAGGTACGCATCCTTCAGATCCAAACGAACCAACCAGTCGTTCTGAAGTAAAAGGTCTCTTAGTAGATGGATACCCTCCATCTTGAAGTGTCTGTAAATCAACCATTCGTTGAAAGAGCGTAGGTTGATGACTGGTCTGAAACCTTTGTCCTTTTTCTCTACTAAAAAGATATTGCTTAGAAACCCGTGCGGATGGAGAACCGCAGGAATGATTGCGCCCTTCAACAGCATGGCCTGAACCTCTAAATCTATGAGTTCCTGTTCTGCGTGGGAAAAAGTCAGTGGACGAGGACGAGATTCCTGGACGGGAGAACCGTAAAACTCTATGTGAAATCCTTGAACTGTTTCTAGGACCCAAGAGTCCGATGTTAGATCTGACCAGGCTTTGAGAAACAAAGCAATTCTCCCCCCCAGACGAAGTGGAGAAATGATGGTAAAGCTTACCGTTAAATCCTTTGGAATTGGACTGGTTGCCACCACTTCCTCTGTCCTGGCCTCTGCCACCTCAGGAGGGGTAAAAGGAACCCTGTCGTCCATCATTCCAGCCGTTGTTCCTCCTGGGTTGTCCTCTGTTGGAGCCTTGCTGGAATTGACGGCCGGAAGAGCGACCCCTGCCTCTGCCGGCCCCGCCAAAAACCTTTTTGGGTAACATTTTTTTCATAGAGGCTTGAGCTTTGTCTAAAGCCGAAAAGGTTGCTACAAATTTCCCCAGTTCTTTGACAAAGGGGTCTCCAAATAAAGCACCCTGCGCCACAGCACCCGCTTCAGAGGAAGATAACTCTCCCAACTTGGGGTAAATTTTTAACAAAAGTGAACGTCTACGTTCAGCGGAAAGAGCACAATTTGCATTGCCAAGAAGGCACATCGCTCTTTGTGCCCAGCCCGCTACATCCTCTACAGGAAGAGGCATGCCTGTCTCCTTAGAACGTTGTGACAGTTCTATAATCTTAGTTAATGGTCCCACGACGTCAAGTAACTTGTCTTGGCAAGCTTTCCAGGACCTGTCTATGCCTTTTTTAGGTTCTTTAATGTACTTGGCGAAAAAAGTGCAAAGTTTAGGGTCAATCTCGGGTGTAGCCGCCACTCTATTTGGAAGATTCGGGCGTGGACACTCCGAACGTAACCGTAAACGTACATCTTGGGAAAGGGGTTGACGTAATTTGGCGGCAACATAGTGCGCTGTAGACTTCTCTGGAGTCCATTCTGAAGAACGGGGTCTATATATAGTATTGGGATCAAACATGTCAGATGAAACCAGTTCACTATCACCACACTCAGAGATATTGGATTTAGGGCGCCAAGACCTACCAACATCTGACATGTCTTCAGAGGACTCATCCTCGTCATCATCTTGGAAACCCTCCTCGTCATCATCTCCCTCTAGGGAAAACCCTTCCTCCGGGTCTAGGTCCTGGGTGATCTCATCACCAATATTGCTGGGTGAGTCGTCCCCCCGGTAGGGTGCGCTTCTCAGCGTGCGCGCATTCTTGTGGAAAACTTCAGCAAGTTTGCTGAAACCTTCCAGGTGCCCCGCGCTACGCTTTTTGGCCGTGCGTGGTGGCTGGGAAGTCACACCACTGGGCCCAGCCCCGCTGTCGTTGAAAAAATTAGAACCTTTAAATACATGAGCAGACAGCTTATTGACGCTGTCCTGCAGAGGGGCCAGCGCCTGGGCAATAGCCGTAGACAGGAGTCTGTCCACCTCTGCAGGAGGGCGCAATAGGGGTTGAATAGGCTGGTCAGAATTCTCAGCCACATAATCATGGTCTTGACGAGCTTGCATTTGTGCTGGGGGATGGGCACCCATACACCAGTAAAACACCCCAAAACTATATAAAAGGGGTTCTTCCCCAACACAGGTACCCTCAGGAAGTAAAAGAACAACAAAAAATAAAAAATTTCTGAGGTAAAATATTTTTTCCCAGAATAATATAACCTGCTGTAATTAACAGCGTCAATGTGGGGAAGCGAGGCAATGACTAAATATTGAAGCGCTGTGCCTCAGCGCGTGACCGCCACAAGCGCGAAGAGCGCTGTGGAGAAAAGCCGGTCGGCGTCGAAGCCGACACCTCAGACCTGCGCACGCGCGCAACAAAGACGCTCGGGCTGTTAAAGCCTACCGCGTCAACAAACAACAGGGAAATCAAAGCCTAAACGAAGGCGAATTGTAACCCAAACTGAATAAATAGAGCGCTGTCACAATATAAGAAAATACTGCCACGCCACAAGAAAAGGAATAAACGGGACTTATCTTGACGCGGCAGCAATGAAGAAAGAGGAAGGACTACCGACGTGGGATCCCTATATGCTGTTGTATGGACTGTGATTGGCTATGTGTTCCCATGACTACCGCAGCCATGTTGGTTCGGGTAGTTCATGTTATGTCGTTTTTTCTTTATTCTTTAAACGTGCTGTCCAATACCCTCGCCTCCGCTTCCTGACATAGAATGAAAAATTTCCTAGCTTACGTAACGGAAAGTTTCGATTCTATTAAGGACTAGGAGGCGAGGATTATGCAGTCCTTTCTTCTCTTTATTAAAATCAGCAATTCAAAGAAAAAACCAATCAACACAAACTTCTTAAACCACAACTCCCATGAGCACATGGGGCATAGTGTCCATAGTAACTGTCATCCAATCATGGAGCCGTCCGCCGTAATATTAGCCATGACGTCCCATCCTCTTCCTCTTCTTCTCTGTGAGGAAGAACTCCAGGAAAAAACCTTCAATCCTTCTGGTCGTGTCCTAAATCAAACAAGGACAACGTTATCCAGCTCTTCTTACAAGAGGGAAGGCAAGAAGGCAGTATACAGTCTATACAGTAATCGGTATAACATGAGCTTTAGCACAGTCCAAGAGGAAAAACATGTATACAAGCAATGACCTGGCACAATTCAATTCAGTGCATCCACAACACATTGTAGAATCGTAAACTCAATACTTACTGAAATACGTAGGTATATGGGTGGGGAGAGACCACCAGTCTCGGGAGGGATAATCCTCGCCTCCTAGTCCTTAATAGAATCGAAACTTTCCGTTACGTAAGCTAGGAAATTTTTCATTCTATGTCAGGACGGAGGCGAGGATTATGCAGTTTCAAAGCTTATCCACCACCAGTTCTGCCGCGCCATAGATAGGCTTGAAGTAAAACTTTTTAAACGTGGACTCCGAGGACCAATCAGCTGCTGCCATGATGTCCTCTAACCTACCGCCCAGCTGAATGGCCTTAGAAGCCATTGCTCCTCTCGTGGAATGAGCACCGAATCTAGTCACATCTATCCCCGCTTCGGTCATGATCCAACGGACCCACCTAGCGATGGACGGAGCCGAAACCGCCTTAAAGGGCTTCAGCAGTGCAATGAGAAGCTGTCGCTCCCCAGGAGGACGACACTCCTCTGTCATATCCTCGTAGGCCTTGAGGCAACGCACCACACACAACTTTGGTTGATCCGGGAATGCCGGGTACGACACCGATCTAATACTGGTCTTGGTCCGTCTAGCGACCGTGAAAGTCACTCCCTCCGGAGTGAACGTACGTGCCGTGACGTCCAAAGCTCTGACGTCTGAGACACGCTTGCACGACACTAGACAAAGCAAAATAGCAAGCTTAGCAGACAACTCCTTCCTACTCAGATACTGGTTATCACGCCATGAGCAGAGGAACCGGAGAATGATGTTGACATCCCAGAGGTTGCAATATCTGGGTTCTGGGGGTTTGGATAGCCTGACACCTTTCATGAGCTTGCAAACCCAAGGGTGTTCCCCCGCCGGTTTACCGTCGATGAGGGAATGTCCCGCTGAAATGGCGGATCTGAAAGAGTTGACTGAGCGATATGCTAAACCCGATTGGGCCAGTTCGGCCAGAAAGTTCAAGATGAGGGTAACGTCGGCCCCCACGGGATCGGCGTGTCTTCCCAGACACCAACGACGCCATCGCTGCCAAGCCGATCGGTACCTCTTGACGGTACCTGGGGCCCAGGCGCTGCAAATGAGCTCCTTAGCGCCCGCCGAAAGGCGTCCGTCCTGCCAGCGTCCCCTGAAATCCTCCAAGCCATGAGGTGTAAGGTTTCCTGCAGCACCATCGGATGCCCCTCTCCCAGGGGCCCCGACAGTAGCGACGGGAACAAGGGCAGCCGAATCGGACGATCCCACGAGAGCTCGAGCAGAGGGGGAAACCAGGCCTGAGCCCGCCAGAAGGGAGTCACTAGGACCAGCGAAGCCCGCTGACGGCGAGCTTGCGCCGCTACTCGCGGAATCATGAGAAACGGAGGGAAGGCATAAGCCTGTTCCAGCGACCAATCTTGTAAGAATGCATCGACCGCCAGCGCTTCCGGGTCCGGTCTCCAACTCACAAACCTCGGAAGTTGGCGGTTGAGCCGGGAAGCAAACAGATCCACTGAGAACGGTCCCCAAACATCCGTCAAAGTCTGGAAGACCGCAGGGTGCAGCCGCCAGTCGCTGAAATCCAGGAAGTTCCTGGAATGCCAGTCCGCGATCGAGTTCTGCGTGCCCGGGAGATACTCCGCCGACACCGAAATTCGCTTCTCCAGGCAATAGTGCCAGAAGTCCTTTGCCAAGTTCGCCAGTGCCTTGGACCGAGGCCCGCCCAGGCGATTGATGTATTGCACCGCCGATACGTTGTCCATTCGTAGCAGGATGCAACACGAAACTTGGTTCTGTGTCAAGGACTTCACCGCGAAAGAGCCCGCCAGTAGCTCCAGGCAGTTGATGTGGAGCTGTAGCTCCGTCTCCGACCAACGGCCCCCCATCGTGACATCGCCGCACCGGGCTCCCCAACCCGCTCTGCTGGCATCTGATTCGATAATCAGATCCGGGCTTGAGCCGAAGATCGCTCTCCCGTTCCACGCACTCATGTGCTCTATCCACCATCGCAACTCCGTCCTCGTCTCCTCCGTAAGGGAGATGATTTCGGAGTAAGTTAGACCTTTCCGAAGGTGTTGCGCCTTCAGACGTTGAAGGGCCCTGTAGTGTAACGGACCCGGAAAGATCGCCTGAATCGAGGATGAGAGAAGACCCACGATTCGCGCCAGCTGACGAAGGGAGATTCTGTCTCTCCGCAGTGTGTGGGAGAGTTCCTTGCGAATCTTGTTCACCTTCTGCTGCGGGAGACTGAGGCAGGCCGCCTCCGAATCTATAAGGAATCCCAGAAAGGTCATCTGTCTCCCCGGAAGGAGCTCCGACTTCTGAGCATTCACTACAAACCCCAGATCCTGGAGCAGGGCAATAGTCATGGTCAAGTTGGAACGAAGACGGTCCTGCGACTGATCCATAATCAGGATGTCGTCGAGGTAGATGATCATCCGAACACCCCTCTCGCGTAGCGTTTCCACCACTGGCCGTAGGAGCTTCGTAAAGCACCATGGGGCCGACGAGAGGCCAAAGGGGAGAGCTTGGAACTCGAAGACCTCCCCGTTCCATAGGAACTGTAAGAAGCGCCTGTGAGGGGGAAAGATCGGTACCGTGAGGTACGCATCCTTCAGGTCCAGACGAACCATCCAATCCCCTTGCAGGAGAATATCGCGTAGGAGATGGATTCCCTCCATCTTGAAATGGCGGTACACCAGCCATTCGTTGAACTCCCGTAAGTTGATCACCGGTCGGAATCCCTTGTCCTTCTTCTGGACTAGGAAAATATTGCTCAAGAACCCCGCAGGGTGAAGGTGTGTTCTGCGAATCGCACCTTTCCTGAGGAGGTCTGAAACCTCGCGTTCGATCAGAAGACTGTCTTCTACCGAAAAAACCAATGGACGAGGGCGAACCCTCTGACGAGGGGTGCCATAAAACTCTATCCGGAAGCCCCTGACCGTCTGTAACACCCAAGGGTCTGATGAGATTTTGCACCAGTTGGGGAGGTGATCCCTTAACCTCCCTCCCAGCACGGATGGGGAAAAAAGGGTAACACTCACCGGATGGACCTCCCGGCGCATTTGCGCCGCCGTGGTAGCCTCTGCCGCGCCCTTAGGGTAGAAGTTCCCCTGACGGCCGTCGTTCCAGCCGTTATTCCGGCGCTGCTGGTTTTTGTTGTTAGGGCCTTGCTGCTGTTGTTGGCGGCCGGAGGAGCGACCCCGTCCTCTTCCGGCCCCTGCAAAAACCCGACCCGGAAAAATTTTCTTGATGGACGATTGTGCTCTGTCCAGGGCAGAGAAGGTTGTGACAAATTTATTTAACTCCTTAATAAAAGGTTCTCCAAAAAGTTTGCCTTGTGCGATAGGCCCCGCCTCCGAGGTGGCCAGATCTCCGAGTTTAGGATCAATTTTAATGAGGAGAGACCTCCTCCGCTCTGCCGCCAACGCGCAGTTTGCGTTACCTAGAAAGCATAGGGCCCTCTGCGCCCAACCTGCCACGACCTCCGTGGACATCGCCGTCCCTGACTCCTTCGCCCTCTCGGCTAGCTGGATAATCTGTGTCACAGGACCGACGACGTCCAGGAGTTTGTCCTGACAGCTGCGCCAGGAGCGGTCTATGCCCCTCCTAGGGTCCTTCATAAACTTTGCGAAGAACGCGTAGAGCTTGTCGTCGATGTCAGGAGTGGCCGACACTCTGCCTTCCAGCTTTGGGCGTGGGCATTCACCCCGCATGCGGGTTCTAACCTCCTTCTCTAGAGGCTGGCGCACTTTACCAGCCACGTACGCTGCAACTTTGGGATCCGGGGTCCACTCCGAAGATCTTGGGTGGTAGATCTTTGTCGGGTCAAACATATCTGGGATCTTAACATCGCCTTCGCCCGTCCCCGAGGAATGAGGTGCCGGTCGCCAAGGGCGCCCCGAATACCCATCCTCATCGTCCGAGGAGGCATCATCATCATCAGTAACGCCCTCTCCCTCCAAGGGGAAACCATACTCTTGGTCCGAGTCCGGGGCGACCTCGTCGCCATCCTCTCCGGGGTAGAATCCCTCCCGGCAGGGTAAATTCCTCAGCGTACGCGCACTTTTACGAAAGGAGTCTCTCAAGCGATCAAACTCCTCCAAGTGCCCCGCGTGACGCTTCGCAGACCGCTTACCCCCACCCTGCGCGCCTTTGGGTTCGCGATCCGCAGGCCCCGCGCCACCGAACACCCCGGGGATACTCTGGGTAAGGGCATCCACTCGCTCCCTCAAAGGTGCCAGTACCGTGTCAAGTGCCTGCGAGAAAACGCGACTCACCTCAGGTGGCAAGAGTGAGGTGCCAGTCACTTCCACCGCCTCCTGAGAAAGGGGGTCAATTTGAGCCGAAGACTGCATGCTAGATGCGAGGGCGTGAGCACAAAACACCTTGTAAATATCCCCAAAGGTAGCCCCCTCGCCAGTGCTCGTTCAGTGCTGCTGACTGAAAATTAAGGGTGCGGTGACCTGAAACCGCCACTAGATGGCGCTGTGCGCAGTGCACAAATCCACCGATACCGGCGTCGGGCGAGGGTTGGTGAGTCAGTGAAAGCTCTGACTCAGCGCGCCGTCGCAGGGAGCAGAGCACCGCGAGCGCAGCCTGACTCCCAGCGGTGGCGCCCCACGGAGCAAGGGAAAGCGGGGCCGCTTGCCACAGAGCCCGCGTTCAACCGGCAGGGACGGCGCAAGCAGAGCCTGACGCGCGTCGAGCTGCCGAGCCTGAAAAAATGCCTAATAAGCGAGAAAAGCGCACCACAAGCAAGCGCTATCGCACAGGCAATTATATATTAGCAAAAGTCACAACAATACACAATGCGTCAGGAAGGATAAAGAAGTTGACTTAACTGACGAGCAGAGAAGAAAGAGGAAGAGGATGGGACGTCATGGCTAATATTACGGCGGACGGCTCCATGATTGGATGACAGTTACTATGGACACTATGCCCCATGTGCTCATGGGAGTTGTGGTTTAAGAAGTTTGTGTTGATTGGTTTTTTCTTTGAATTGCTGATTTTAATAAAGAGAAGAAAGGACTGCATAATCCTCGCCTCCGTCCTGACATAGAATTGGAAGGCTCCGGTCCTGTATTAGAATTTATAGCGAACCATATGATCTTGTTTTTATTATAACAGATCTAAACATCGACAACTAAAATCATCAATCAATACGTAGAAAAATCTTCGTAAACACGGTCAGAAATTTAAGAACAACGGAAGGAAGCCTTTTAATTGAAACAAAGGTCCTTACTATATTAGGGGCGCATAGATATCGTTGTTTTCCCTAAGAACAAGGCAGCAAAAGCTGAACATTTTATTTTTGCTTTGTGCACTCCAAAAAAGGTATTTATTCCCATGAAAAGGAAATCAAAGCGTTTAGCTAGCCCAGAGAATACTTGGTGAGCAGATTTGACAGAGGATTGTGGGTATGACACACACACACACACACACACACACACACACACGCACGCACGCGCGCACGCACGCACGCACGCACGCACGCACGCACACACACACACACACACCTCTACCTCTCGTTCCTCACCGTCCCTGCTGTGAGCTTTGTGTCCAGTGCTGACGCACGACCGGGGACCAATCAAAGTACACTGTTGCCATACGGAGATCTCAAAAGACAGGTTTCCAGACCAAATTTAAAGTACGCATGTGCAGAACCAAACGCATGTGCACAGGAGACAACAGAGCATAGACAGACAGTGAGCTATGACCGACTAAGCCTCTCATGGTGAATAGTGCAGGCAATGACCTCTGAATACCCACAATCCTTTGCGCAAAATCTACATACCCAGGATTCTCTGAAAAATCTAAAACACTTTGATTTTCTTTTCATAGAAAAAAATACCTTCGTTACGAGTGTACAAGAGAAAGATAACGTTTTCAGCTTTCGCTGCCTTCGTATCAAGGAAGAATATTGTACGTTTGCAACCCCTAATAAAGGAGGGACACGTTTTTTGTGATGTGTTTCGAATTTGAATCTATTAATCATTAGTTATACAATTCTTATCACTACCTCATGGTCACTGTACTTCGAGTGGCAGTGATCGAGGAACAAGTTTAATTTTTGGAGGGTTTCTGTTACGGAAACCAGCTGTTCGTGTTTGAAAGGAAAAGTTTATAGAGTGTGGGAAAGCAGTGGGTCATTTTTACTTTCTTACTTTGCAGAGGTTTATATAGCGCGATCTAGACCCGAACCGAATCAGCTCTTTACATATTTGTCCAGTTACGTTACATGACGACACACTTTCATTGTTTTAGGCACGGGGAGATTAAGTGATTTGCCCAGAATCACAGGAGCTTTTGGTGTCGTTACCGAGACTCGAACCCAGATCCCTAGGTCCGAGGTCAAGCGCCCTAGCCTTAGGCCAATTCCTCTCTGTCATATTACCAAGCCAGGGTGAAACAATTATTACCTTTTCATCGGTAGGAGTTATAGTGGTGATAATATGCTCTATGGAATTCCAATCAAAGCTCATGCCAGATGTGAGAGGCATCTAACATGAGCTTCCATTTGAATTCCATAGAGCACATGAGCTGCGATTGGAATTCCATAGAGCATATTATCAAGCTCATTATCGCCACTTTTGCAGCAGTTTCCTGCCGATAAAGCAGCAATAATTTTATCGCCCAGGCTTGATAATATGCCCCCAAATTTTTTGGATTTCCGAACGTAAAGCCAGGATATGCGTTTGGACGATGAGTGAACAAAAGAAACACACTTACAAGAAAATGGACATGGAACCAAAGAACTAAGGGGCTCGTTCACAAGCCCTTTGCGCCACCGGTACACCACGTTTCCCATGTTTGAAATGACCCATAAGTAGCGCAAGTCGCTTGCAAATAAGCCCCTAAGTATATACAAGGGGGAGAGGTAAGCCCCTAAGTCAGAGCTTTCCAAACTGTGGGGCAGATTTATGTTAACTGGCGCATCCCAAGGGATGCGCCAGTTAATGTGCGCCACAGTGCGCCACAGCTCCGCCACCCATGGTGCGCCGCATTTATAATGCGGCGCACCATGGGGCAAAAACGGCACAGATGCGTGACGCATCTGTGGCGTTAAGGTGGCGCATTGCTGGAGTTGCGTCGCAAGCGCGACGCAGCTCCAGCAAGGCTCGGTGGTGCCCCATCTCAACAATGCTGCATCAAGACCTACGCCTGCTTCAAGCAGGCGCAGGCTTTTGACGCAGAATTAGCCAGAAAGTGACTGAGTGAAATCTCATAGATTTCACTCAGCCACTTTTGCGAGGCGCACCTGCCCCGGAACGCCCACCCTGCGCCGGAACGCCCACAAGCGGCGCAGGGCTTTACAACGTGACGCATCTGCCTAGATGCGTCACGTTGTAAATCGTTCGTTGGGATGCGCCACGTTTACGCCGCCTTGCGTGACGCAACAGCGGCATAAACGTGGCGCAAGGGCTTCATAAATCTGCCCCTGTGTGTCCTGACACAGTACTGTGTCGCCTGCAAATGGTGGGTGTGTCTCAGGCACTTAGCACATAACTGCTGCTAATTTAGAGGCATCCCTAGACACGCTGCTCTATGGTCTTTTAAAGACCTGTAAAGTGCCTGGGTACGGCTGTGTGTGTGCCCAGGAAGCTGGGGTGAGGAGACAGAGGGAGGAAGACATAGGGAGGAAGACAGAGGGAGGGAGGTGACAGAGGTAGGAGGGCGACAGAAGGAGGAGGGCGACAGAGGGAGGGAGACTGACAGAGGGAGGGAGACTGACAGACAGAGGGAGGGAGACAGAGGGAGGGAGGGAGATAGAGGGCGGGAGGGAGACAGAGTGAGACTGGCAGAGGGTGGGAGACAGAGAGAGAGGGAGACAGAGGGAGGGAGAGGGAGACAGATAGAGGGAGACAGGGGGAGGGAGACAGAGAGAGAGGGAGACAGAGGTAGACAGACAGAGGGAGACAGAGGGACGGAGACAGAGGGACGCAGACAGAGGAACGGAGACAGAGGGAGGGCAACAGACAGAGGGGGAAGACGGAGGGAGACAGAGGGAGGGAGACAGACAAGAGGGGGACAGACAAGAGGGAGGGAGACAAGAGGGAGAGAGAGGGAGGGAGACAGACAAGAGGGAGACAGAGAGAGGGAGACAGAGAGAGAGAGGGAGACGGACAGAGTGAGTGAGACAGAGGGAGACAGGGAGAGAGGGGGAGAGACAGGGAGAGAGAGGGGGGAGAGACAGGGAGAGAGAGGGGGAGAGACAGGGAGAGAGAGAGAGAGCGAGAGAGAGAGACAGAGAGCGGGAAGGAGACATAGACAGACAGAGACAGGAACAGACAGAGACAGATAGAGGCAGCGACAGGGGCAGACAGATAGAGGCAGAGACAGAGAGGCAGAGGGGGAAACAAAGGGAGGGAGAAAGGGACAGACAGACAGACAGAGGCAGAGACAGGGACAGACAGGGACAGAGACACAGAGAGGGAGAGGGAGGGAGACAGAGAGAGAGGGAGGGAGACAGAGGAAGAGGGAGGGAGACAGAAGGAGAGGGAGACAGAGGAAGGGAGACAAGGACAGACAAGCAGCTAGAGGCAGAGACAGGGACAGACAGATAGAGGCAGAGACTGAGACAGGCAGAGACAGAGAGACAGAGAGGGAGAGAGAGAGAGGGAGACAGAGGGAGGGAGTCCGGGATAGACAGAGGGAGGGAGAGGGAGACAAATAGAGGGAGACAGTGGTAGGGAGACAGAGAGAGAGGGAGACAGAGAGACAGGGAGACAGGCAGAGAGGGAGACAGAGACAGAGGGAGACAGAGGTAGACAGACAGAGGGAGACAGAGGGACGGAGATAGAGGGAAGGCAACAGACAGAGGTGGGAGACGGAGGGAGACAGAGGGAGGGAGACAAGCGGGAGACAGACAAGAGGGAGGGAGACAAGAGGGAGAGAGAGGGAGGGAGACAGACAAGAGGGAGACAGAAAGAGGGAGACAGAGAGAGAGGGAGACAGAGAGGGAGATGGACAGAGTGAGTGAGACAGGGGCAGACAGATAGAGGCAGAGACATATAGAGACAGAGAGACGGAGGGGGAACAGAGGGAGGGAGACAGGGACAGACAGAGGCAGAGACAGGGACAGACAGGGACAGAGAGACAGAGAGGGAGAGGGAGGGAGACAGAGGGAGAGGGAGGGAGACAGAAGGAGAGGGAGACAGAGGGAGGGAGACAGGGACAGACAAGCAGATAGAGGCAGAGACAGGGACAGACAGATAGTGGCAGAGACTGAGACAGGCAGAGACAGGCAGAGACAGAGAGGGAGAGAGAGAGAGACAGAGGGAGACAGAGGGTGACAGAGGGAGGGAACGGGAGGAGACAGCAAGAGAGAGAGACAGGGAGACAGAGAGAGGGAGACAGAGGGAGGGAGTCGGGGAGACAGAGGGAAACAGAGGGCGGGAGACAGAGGGAGGAGGACAGACTGAGGAGGACAGAGGGAGGAGAACAGAGGGAGGAGGACAGAGGTAGGAGGACAGAGGGAAAGGGAGACAGAGAGGGAGGGAGACAGAGAGGGAGGGAGACAGAGAGGGAGGGAGAAAGAGGGAGGGAGAAAGAGGGAGGGAGACAGAGGGCGTCAGTCAGAGGGAGGGAGACTGACAGACAGAGGGAGGGAGGGAGACTGACAGACAGAGGGAGGGAGCGAGACAGAGGGAGAGGGAGGGTGACAGAGGGATGGAGACAGAGGGAGACCATTTTCTCACTTGTATTTCAAAATGTTCTTCCGGGGGGAGAAACCGCTCCCCCCAACCCCGAACTCCCCTTAGGTGATTTGGGCTCGCTCGCTACACTGCCTTACTGTGTCACAAAATGATGCATCTCCAAAAAGTGTGTCACCAACATGGAAAGTTTGGAAAGCTGTGCCCCAAGTATGTATAAGGGGGAGGGGGAACCAATGGGAGAGACGAAAAACAGATCGACAGCAGTGGGATGCAATAGCACAGGCGGGTCTAGGTGTCCTTGTAGAGTCAGTAGAAAAGGGATGTTGGACTTTGGCCCTTAGGGCAGGTTCACCCCTAGACTTTTTGCGTGAAATGGTGACCTGGCAATGGTGATTTTTGGGATTCTGCGCACTTTCACTGTGTCCCAGTGGAAAGTGCGTGCGCACTCTGAGTGCATGTGCTGAGCTAGGCCTGCCCGCCCATAGGAATGCATGGGGAATGTATGTGTCCCTGGTAGTTCCTGATGCGTGGGGTGTACAGGCTTGAGTCTGGTATGTGTGGACTCGTGAGAGTGAATGCTGCGAGATGGTGTATGCAGCATGTATGTGTCTAGTAGCGAAGTGCCATTTCTAGACATGGCTGTACGTGTGCTGTGAGGGTGCTGGCGTGTGATTGGGTGGAGCTGGCTGGCATGCCAGGCTCCAGGAAGTCTGGATGGGTCTGCCCGGTGGTGAGTGGGAGATTAGCATGAGTGATGTGTGGGAGGAGTGTACCTGTGTCCTGGATGGGCTGGGTTTTCCCCACACAATGCTGGCTCCGCCCCCCTGTGGTGTGTCTAATGACCCAAGCCCTGCCAGTGAATAGAGAGGGTGGTTGAGGTAAACAGAGTACTCAAGAACCAGCTGCGACTGGTTCCGCCCCCACTCTGCACCCTTGAACAAAGGAATGCACTGTATAAAAATGGGGCTGTGTCCCCACAGAGGTTGTTCTTTTTCCAGGATCCTGAGGGGGCTGTTGCTGCTGCAGGGCCAGAGGATCGCCACTTGGGGTGTCTCCCTGCCTGGAGACCCAGTGAGCTGGCTCTGGGCCCAGCCTTGCCCCCCCCTGCCTGCCCAAGGACTTGCTGGAACTCTGCCCTGCTTGCAGAGGGCGCCTGGGAGCGCTTTATCCTGTTTATAGCGCTTGGAGCGCTGTGATGGTCTGCCTAGCGCAGGGAGCGCTGTAAATTGCCTCTAGCGCTGGGAGCGCTTTGTCTGCGGAGGCCAGTGCCCACCCGGCATTGTCCGCCCCAAGCGAGTGCCACCTCGCTTATTTGTGAGGGTTTTGTCGCCTGGCAGGTGCCCACCCTGCCAGGGACCTTGCCGCCCGTTTTGCGCATTTTCCTCGAGGGTGCCGACCCCTCGGTAAATTCATCCCCCGCCTAGAAGCACCAGAGACGGGCCGCCGCGCTGCCCGCGACGACCCGGAAGTGTTCCTGCCGGCCGGCCAATCAGGGAGCAGGCCGACCGGAAGTCCCGCCCCGCAGCCGCGACCTGGAAGTCAGGCAGGCCGGGGGCAGGAGAGAGGCAGGCGGAAGCTGCTGCCTGCAGGGAGAGCCCCGGGGAGAAGAGACGCGCTACTCCCCAGACCGAGGGAGCATCTAAAGAAGCCGGTGAGTGAATGCTCGGGGAGAGGGGGGCGTCGGGGCACATTGACAGTGCCCGCCCCTCCCCTCCAGTGCGAGGCTCACGGCGCCCCATTTTTGTGTTGAGCCAGAGAGGCTCCAACGAGTGGGAGCATTTCCTTGGAGCCACAAGGTGCCCCGGGGGCACCAGTTGTTTTGAAGAGCCCAGAGAGGCTCGTGAGCCCCACCATTGTGTTTTGAGCCCAGAGAGGCTCAAGAAGGGCAATTGGTGTTCGAGAGCCTGAGAGGCTCGTGGCAGCCAGTGCTGGTTGAAAGCCCACGAGGGGCTCAGGTGCATTATTGTTGGCGAGCCAGAGAGGCTCACAGCCCCCACTGTTATTTCCAGAGCCCAGAGAGGCTCAGAGGGACCAGACATTTGCTAGAGCCCAGAGGGGCTCAGGGGGACATTTATTCCTGCAGAGCCTGTGAGGCTCCCCCAGCGTGTTGGCCCCATCAATTGCTACCCAGTTGCCCAGCACTTTGTGGGCAACTGCTCCGTTTAGGCCCCCCTGACTTTGGACACAGGGCGTCCTAGCCCCAACAAGGCCAGAGGGCCTAGGGACAGTCACAGGTGGTGACTTACGTGAGTTTGGCGCAATTGTACTTTCTATGCACCTCTGAATGTATTGTGATGCATCATGTGTTTTCCTCCTTTACACCTCTGAATGAATGTTATGCATTGCATCATGTGTTATGTGCTTCCACCCCCACAGGTATTGTGATGTGTAGGTGGTTGTTTTCTCCCTAGTACAGGTGGTGCTAGTGAGATCCTGGTTACCAGTAGATACTGGTTGTGTGCTATTTTGTGCTAAAGATTTTACATGCAAAAGTGCTATTTCTGAAAGTGCTACTTCTGATTCCTGACAGTGGTCCAGGTGGCCCTGTCTTGTAAATAATCCCTTGTAAATTCTGCCCGTGCCTCTGGCACATTGTAAAGTGTGTGTTTTATCTAATGTGTTTTGGTGTAATACAAAGGCTATTTTTATATAACCTTGTGTGGAGTTTCCTTTGTGGTGGGCCTTTGGTTGTTGTTGCTGGGGTGCGTGCGCAAATACTTAACTTACATCGCCTCCAAGTTTAGCCTTGCTGCTCGCGCCACGTTACCTAGAGGGTGAGTAGGGGTTATCTTGGCGTGTAACTCCCTTGCCCTGACTTGGGGGTGGTGGTCTCTGACTGACTTTGGCGAAAGCCCTGGCCAGCCGGGGATCCCATTTCCAACAAGGGAAATCTAAGAAGTATGTTGAACCTCCCTCCGGTAGTTGGACACCATAAATGTAATGGTTGTGTGGTTTGTCCATTCACCAGTAATACCAAATATGTGATGATCAATATCAGAAAGCATACACAATTGAGCTTCTCTAATTGCAACACCAAAAATGTGGTGTATTGCATCTCGTGCCCGTGTGGGAAAATGTACATAGGGCAAACTACTCAGAACGTAAAAATGAGAGTAGTTCAGCATCAATCCAGAATCAGATGCCGTAATTTGGGAGCTCCATTAGTGCAGCATTACATTGAGGAAGGACACAACGAAAATGAGATCAGTTGGTCTGTCCTAATGGTAGTAAGAGCGCAGAGTACAATGATGGTGCAGGCAACTCTAAACAGATTGGAAGCCAGAATGATTGAAAAATATGAGACTGCAAGAGGAGGTCTGAATGACCGTGATGAGATATGGGCACTAATAAATTCTTGATAAGACTGTGATGTGACTTTCTGTGACAATTCTGAACCTTTTTCTGTCATTTTTTTGTCATTTGTAATTATGTGCTGAACTTGTAATAATTCCTTTAGTAATAGGATGTGATTGTATGAATATATATTGTATATGTGTTCTATAAGATAATGGTGTAGTATGTATATTGCTGATGGATATGTTATGTTTGTATATTTATAGACACATAATATGTTGTGGCACCATTTATTGTATGTATATACATGTCTGTAAACTGTGTGGATTTGCAGTCTGTCTCTGTGCCCTATGCAATTATGTCCTCCGCTCTTTTTCCGTGTCTACCCTTGCTCCATTCATGGGAGGTTTATTGTAAGCCTTGTTTGGGTGTTTATGTAGCACGGTATGGATTTAGGGGTTGTTACTTTGGAATATAGTCTTTGGATTTTGTGTATTTTCGTGCCCTTAGGTGCGGTATTTTTTTGAAAAGTAAAGGTTTTATTTATTTTATGTATTTCACTTGTTTGAAAACGGATGCACATATAAGTAAAGATGCAACGTTTTCGCTGAGGTATAGTTTGGTGGTCTATAATCATGGATTGAGACATAAGGCAATCTAGAGAGTTCTCGTGCAGTAGTTGCATGCATTCCCCTTCGAATGATACAAGCAGTTTTTAGCCGTAGTCTGATTTCTATGTTCATGCCAAAACGCTGCAGTCACGTGGGGCGCGACAAACTCATCTCCCTATAGAGGAAGTACGGGTGTGTGTTGGTCCAGTTGATCCCGACCATGAAGGCGGCCCCGTGCTCTGTTGTTTAGAGGATTCTATTACAGGACCGGAGGCTTCGGATTATGCTTCTCTTTCTTATATTTGCCACTCACAGCAGCCAATGAAAAACGTTTTGTATGCAAATAAAAACTACATTTCCCATGATGCTTGTACATACATCACATCCTGTATAGCCCCATAAGAGCTGCTGTATCCTGTGTCTCCCCCTCTTTCTTTGCTGCTCACGCAGACAGTTAAGTGCTCACAACATTATGCCATGATTAATGTCTTGGTTGACTGATGGATTTTCTTTGAGGTTAATGCCAGTAGTTTTGCGCTCATAGCGCGCTATATTTAATGCCTTGCGTCTAGATCGCATGTTGTTGAAATGCTTTGCGCTTATATCGCGCTATGTTTCATGCTTGTGGCGAGATGGTGGTTTATGGGAGCCAGTAGTGCACGGGTTACGTGCAGCCTTGTATCTTAACGAACGACACTCCCTAAGTTCAAGACTGCTTGCAGCGCTCTGGAGATAACAAATTAGCTATGTTGTCCTCATTTTACAAAGGGTACTAGGAGTATGTGTTGGCGACTTAAGCAGCATTGCCTTGCTTTCTTGAGTTAGCGCTCGCGGGCGCCATTGCTTGTTTTTACCGCGAAGGAGGGCGGAGCGGCTCCCGCGGGAGCAGCGTACTCCCTGGACGCTTTTACTTCTTACCGGTTCGGTTTCCCCGGCCAGGCGTTACGTTCCCCGATGGCCTGCGGGCATTGCTGTGCTCTTGCGGGGGCAGTGTGCGGCGCACGGGTGTGGCGCCTCTTCCTGCAGCGGAGTCTGTAGCCTAATCTGTTGGCCCGTTCGAGCGCGGTTTTGGTCCCCTTTTACCGCTGAACTCCGCAGAGCTTCATGGCTCGCTTCATTAAAGGCAGGCGCGCGTCGCCTCGTTGCCACGTCCTGGGACTGTGGGTACGGTGATGTATCCTCTACGCGGGTGGCCCTTTTTTCAGGCGCTCTGTACTCCCGCTGATCAGCGCATGCCGCGCTTCCCTGCCGGGGTCTTCAGGTTTTATCAGCTTCGTGTGGATCGGTCTACACGTGGCCTCGGAGCAAGGCTGCTGCCTTTGATCTCCATGGTGCAGGGTTCGATCCCAGGTGCCCCGAGTCATGTCCGATTATCAATAATGTTGTAATTTATGTTTTTCCTACGATTTAAGTTTAATTTTCTCCTGGGATATGTTTAACAATTTATACTGGACGGCAGTGTGCGCTTGGTAGCGTTTGGGTAGCGCTGATGCAACTTTCAGATGGCTCCTGCGGGAGTGGTGAGGTCGCTCTGCTTATGCCGGCGACATTAATCCTCAGGAGAGGCCTAGGCTTGGCCGCAAACTGAATCAAACGCTCCCTCTGGAGCTGGAATTCAGCGCTAGAGTGCGCCATGATGAATTGGGTGAATGTGTTTGTGTCTTGATTTGTTGCTTCTAGATTACGTTCCAACGATGCTGTTTACACATTGCGAAAGTTTCCTGTCACTTCCATAGGGTTGTTTGAATAATTGCGCGGTCTCGCGCTTTCTCCGCCAAAGGCTTTCCCTAGTAGCCGAGTGCGGTTATGGAGTCATAACGCTCCGGTGTGCGTAACCCACTTGGGCACAATTTTGGGCTTACTTTGGGCACATTGGCCTACGCACGTCGCAGGCGTCCCTTGTTTGTTTTGTTTGAGGTCTCAGTGCCTCCTGCTTACCTGAGCAGATTCCTGGTAGCCTCCAGGCTTTAACAATAGGCTGGCCCTCCGAGTGCGCACACGCTCCATGTATTTTACAAAGACTCCCGACGCCCTCTGGGCTGGTATAATGACTACAGCTTTGCTGAGGAGCCGATGCATTATTCATTTCTCTGTTTTAGTGTGCACAGGGTTGGCTCCCCCTCGACTCCTCCATTGCATTGTGCCTTGCACTTTCATATATATTGAATACAGATGTCCCTTGAGGATGATGTTGGAATATATGTATGTATATATATATATTTCTATATTGGAGGATGACAACTACTGATAGGAGCGCAAGAGCCTCCTGAACTGATTATGTTGACACCCAGGTTCTTCACGTTCTTGTGCGGTCAACAGGGCCTCGCGTATGACGTTACCTAACTCAGGGTGACAGGGCTTGATTGACGCCCATTTTCGTTCTGCTACCACAAATCCTTCAGCATGAGTTCGTTTTTGTCTATTTACTTATTATTTTTAACGTTGTTAGTTATTGTCTTATTTCGTATTTCCTCTTTTTCCTAGTCGTCTCAGAAAGGGATTTCCTGATTTGACAGGCTGCAAATCAATGTCGTAGTCAGCCACGCTCGGCGATAGGCGTCGGTATGACGCCTTTGCGACGGATCGCCCGAGAGGCGCAAAGCCTTTCATAAGGTTGGACACCACATTGGGACAGATTTATTATCGTTGAGTGTATAAAGGGTAGGCGTTCTTTGCTTGTGGTCGCATTCATACTAGTTGGTCGGTTCTTTTCCATCGTGTTTCCGCAGTTTCTGGCATATGGCATTCAGGAGAGAGTCTGGTTATCTCCTTCCCTACAATGGCAGTTGTTCCGATGGTGGTTCTAATGGTTGATGCGAGGGATAGGCTATCCCAAGCCTCAGCTCCCTATTACCCTTCGAATACCGTGTTGTTTTATCTCTCAGGTTAATTGGATACATTTAGGTATGGTTGATCTATCCTAGCAGGCCTTGGCCTCACAGTTCCAGACATCGGATTGATGTGCTGGAATAGCTCGGTTATAACCTTCATGCATTTGGGGCCTTTAGTTTAGGTTCCAAGTTTATCTCAATCCCATGCGACTCAGTGGTTGTATCCCCACTCTACAATGCGAGGATGACTTTCCGATGGTATCAGCGCGAGAGTTTCCCTTTGGGTGGATGCCTCGGTAGTGGTGTGTTGGGCACCGTCATTCAAACAGTTTTTTCCGATCCCTCCAGTTATTCGGGCTCTTTGTCGTGCACGCCTCTGGAGGCTTACTGTTCAGCATGCACAATATCTCGACCGTGAGAATGATCTGCGGATATGGGCATATAGGTCATCTTCTTAGTGGTCTAGTTCCAGGACTCAGGCCATTTTTGAAGACGATTTCATATTTAGATTGTTGCAGTATACCTCCTTAGCCTACATGACAGTAAAGGTTTGTTCCATCCGGTTTCCTTGTATTCTGACGGCTGGTCGCACCTTTCGTGCAGGGCGGACTCCATTTTGATATCCCAATGCCCCTTGGGTCGGCGGAGGCGGCTCGGTTTCCCGCCTTTCCTTGCAATTTTCCCCTTTTTCTAATGTAGTAACACTCATGTAAATCGAGGCAGATGCCTTATGGTTCACCAGGGAGCTACAGCCCACAGATTCATCGTTGCTGTTTAGTAGGCACGGGTCTGGGTTGACACATGGCAATGTGGTAAGTACAAGTTTTCCTAGGTGTATGTATTCCGACTTTGCTTTATTTACGATCAAGTTTCTGGTATCTACAATACTTTCTTGGTTTTCGAACGCGTTCTTTTAGTATTTCTGGGTCCGTCCATTCCCTACATACGTTTCGGCGATAGAGGGTCGTTTTGTGGATATGTACGCCATTTGGCGGCTTTGTGAGGACTGATTTCCTTCTGGTGAATTAGTTACCAAATAATGTACGGGGACTTCGGTAACGTTCTCCTTCTAGCGTCCGTTTGGCCGTTTTCCTGCGGCTCTTCTCGGTTCAGGGCAGGTTGCTGAACTTGCGTCGAGTTTTCTTTCGAATTCTTTTTGGTGGCGTAAAATTTTCCGAACAGGACATTAAATATTGTCAGGCTGTGTTACGAAGCATTCCACCCTCGGGTGTTCCTATGGCGAGGCAAGCCCGCGTTTTACAGGTATAGTATATACTATGAGAAATTGCCCTGTCAGCGAGGTCTGAACTGCATGTGGTCAGGGCCTTGTCACACGACTTCGAGATAATGCACTTTATGGGTGTTTCTTCACATGCCTCATGGCTTACAACGATGATTCTCGGAATTACTATCTGAATTTTTCGAGTATATGTTCATATGATGGTTGATGATTATTGTCATTTTCTTTGTGAGTACGAGGCTATTACAGCCGATGGTTGAGGGCCTTTGGCCGGAATGAGTGTTAGAACCAATTGTGATAAGCAGTTTGCTCAAGTACGATACTTATCATTCTTCTTTTGATAATTCCCATTGTTGTGCAAGTTTTGCCTTTTCTGATGGAGTTTCTCGGACTCTATTTAAACAGTATATTATGTACCGGTGGGAGATTTAAGACTGTAGTTGTGTTAATAAGCGTTAAACTAGCATAATCCGAAGCCTCCGGTCCTGTAATATAATCAAAAATTAGCTAGCATTCGCACCAAGAATTTTCAATTCTATTAAGGACACGGAGGCGAGGATTATCCCACCCGGTTTATTACAGTATTGGTAATAATTACCCACCCGCATGTACTTGATATTCTGTATCAGCAGAAGTTACGGGTGTTTCCTGTCTCATTCCTTTTAGCTTCGAGTAAAGAAGAAGGAGCAGGTGTTCTTCTGGCTTAAAAGACGTGATCTTTCCAGTTGACGATGGTTATCCATGTTGAAGGATGTTTATTGAGACTCATATTCCGTGAAAAGGACTGGATTTGTTAATGTTGGTTCTCCATGTTGAAGGATGTTTATTGAGACTCATATTCCGCAAAATTGACTGGATTTATTAATGTGTGGACTGTATATGTTCGAGCAAAGAAAGAGGAGGAGACACAGGATACAGCAGCTCTTATGGGGCTATACAGGATGTGATGTATGTACAAGCATCATGGGAAATGTAGTTTTTATTTGCATACAAAACGTTTTTCATTGGCTGCTGTGAGAGGCAAATATAAGAAAGAGAAGCATAATCCTCTCCTCCGTGTCCTTAATAGAATTGAAAATTCTTGGCGCGAATGCTAGCTAATTTTTGATTCACACATATAACTGAGTTAAAGTTAGCGTGGTGACGCGCTCTATATTTCATCTAAGCCTTGGTGTATTCCTGATTTTCTACGGTGGAAATATGAGACTCGCCCTTATGGTGTGATTTGTATTATTTATTTGTTTATAGTGACCCGTGGAAAGTTTACAGTTGAGAGAAGAGACTGACTAGGATGCGAATGAAAACGCACCACAGCCAGGTGTTCAAAAGGTAGGAGACTCTGAGCATGTTTTATGTATTTGCACATGGGAACTTTAGCAAAGTGTGGGTTAGAACAGGACAACTAGGTGTTTTTGCTAGTGCTTACTGGTTTGTTCGCATTGCCTTACAGAAGTAGTGGTTGTACCCTAAGTGACTGGTTTCCTGCTGCTGCCGGATTGAGCTTGTTTGTAAGTGATAAGACCCAGACTACAATGGTGTATAAGGCTTCGCATGTCATTGGTGTGACAGTGAATTTCACTAATTTTGGTTTTTATTCACTTTGAGGGTGCTTTTTGCTTCTCTACAAGCATGTAGAATTGGTGATTGGGTCACTTGGTTATTTAGCTTTGTTGTGTGAGCCAGTTGGGATTTAGTGAGGATAAGTTGAATTTCACATTCTTCTTTCTTTTATTTGCTGGGCTTTTGTTCTGTTTTGGACACATGACGCTCTTTGTTTAACTCTCGGGGCACGGTGGGTGCCGGATATGGATCATGTAAGGAGGGTTAGAGGGCACAGAGTATATGACTGGATCTTTAAATCTAGACTTTTATATTGTATTATATGTAATTTTAAGTTCTTTATCGCCCTGTCCTGAAGAGGCCAGACTTACCGGAAGGCCGAAACGCGACCGCGTCAACACTTTCCATATGGAGGAGTCCTTGTATGAAAATTGATTTTGGAAATTAATGCCTTGTGACACACTTTTGGATTTAGGTTCTGTAAATCTGTGCATTGAACCAGTAGTGTCCGAATACCTCCGAGTGTACCCCCTAGAGTAAATAGGAGGGCACTTAGCCTTTGCTACAATTTTTTCGTGAGGGTGAAAAACTATTTAGTTTTTTGTTTTTCTTTTGATTTCTGTCAAAAGTGTTTTTTTTGTTATTTATCGTTGTATATAGGTGTGTATATAGGTATGTATATAGTGGTATATGGTTTATTAAGTATTGGTAAAAAATCTTTTGTTTGTTAAGAAAAAAAAGAGAATAAGAAATAAGATAAAAATAATTTATGCTGATTACAGAAAATAGAAATGTGTAATCATGTCCCCTTGTGCGAGTGATGATGTACAGAATGTTTAATGAATTTCACAGTGCACATTTGGCATAGAAATAGGTGAATTAATTGCCTCCTATTTTTGAATAGTGTAGAATCTGTTCCTCCTTTTTCCATTGTTCTTGTTTCTTGCACCTGTAGAGTCAGCGGCACAAACGGCAGTACCTTCTATTTGCAATTTTATATATCATGGACAAGGACCAAGGGCATCAGAGCGCTTTACAATAAGCAGCAGGCACCCCTGATAAGCAGGATATAAAGATCATGATGGGACGGGGATTCGAAAAATAAATCCGCTCTTGTTGAGTACCTCAGTAATATATACTAATGTTGAGTAGATAGAATACTAATGTGCACCTATACATTACATGAGGTTAAACCGCTACGCAAAATGCATGAAATTAATCTTAACCAAATGTAAATGACCGAAGATGTAATATTATTGTGATTAGAATGTGTTGTGAATGGCTTGCACTGCAAATTGTGTGCATAGTGTATTAAATGGCATGTCATGTGATACTTAAGAAATACTAATTAACGCTGCTTTTTACTTATGCTATTCTAGAATAACTGCTAACTCGGATCTGATTAGAGGAGAGTGGTTAACAGTGAACATTTCATTACCACATTATTAATAAATGTCTGCTTTTGGTTCTTTTAGTAAATAGACATGTCGCCATGTTCTTAAATTAACCAAACTGTGATGAGTGAAACGTGCAGTGCACACAAACCACGTGATACTCTGGAAAAACTTGCTGAGCCAGCTGAAAGAGTTTGATGCGGTGAAGGACACGACACTTGACGAGAGGCCAACTTCTGTGCTTCCGTGTGAAAGTCTGCGAATTTGTAAAATGTATCAACTTTATCCTTAACATGATACCTTTCCCTCATGAGAGAGTAGGGATGTATATTGAATTGGTGGGAAACGAAAATGAACAATGGGGTAGTTAAAGAAAGCATGATCTAATGTCGAATGACCATCCACCCCTCGTTTTAACCAATCCCGTAGCTAGGATGGGTGACATTAGCAACTTTAGTGGGATGAACATGTACGAAAATGGTATAAAGAATAGGTGATTTAGGGGTGGGGTCGGGTTGCTGCTACGAGATCTTTGAGGGAGACGGAGAGAGTGAGGGTGCTTTGCTGATTGTCAGGTTGCAGAGAGGTCTAGTTGATCCAGTCCTATCCTTATCCTGATCTTAAGAATTTGATCCGTGAAACTCTGAATCGGGGGTCCCTTGCTACTACCTAGGCCAGGTGGTGGTTTTCCTTGTTCTTATTTCCTTGGGTTGGTATCTTTGATAACTCGAAAATTTATTTTGTGCCTTTGTCTCTTCATCTATCTTTCTGAAATGAGAATTTAATTTTGATGCGATTTGTCTGATGTTTCTTCGTCTATCCCCTCCATGTGACAAATGTACTTGCAGAGATTGATTATTTGCTAGATGATTATTAGATTGTATTCTCTCTCATGAGATGGTTTCTCAAATTAATGCACTGAGTTAGATAAAATGTAACAACTCACAGATAAAGTTGCGGTTATTTGTGTCTGTCAATGATTTTGAAATGACTATTGACCTTCAATTATTCAACTAATTGATCCATCGATCAATTAGATGAAGAATTGATTTGAGGTGATTATATGTGAGTTTGTATGAATTCTTGATGATCTGGAAAGGAAATCGCAAACCTGACCGACCAGCGGAACAGGGACATTGGGTGTATGTGTATGGGCCACAGTATATGGAATAATTGAATGTTCGTCCCTGTCCACATTATTGGGTCTGCGCTGGATCAGTTATAGTACTAGTAATGAAACTCAAACGATTACTTCAGTGGATGCATGCAGGAGTAACCACAAGAAACAGCTACAGCAATTGGGGACAGGAAATGCACATTAATAGCATCAGTTTAGATGGTAGAGTTAAATAACGATGCAGGTCAGAACGCCATGGAGCAAGTACATAAGTCTGGTCCCGGGTGAATTAACCAAGATGTCCGTCAAAAAGGAGGAGCTTCAGGTCTACTAAGCAGGTGGTTAGACAGAGGGAGGGAGGTACGGAGTTCCAGAGTCTATTGGCACTTCCAGAGAAAGACTGGTTCATGTATAAGTCTCAACTGAACGCCCTTCTGAAGAAACCCACAGCAGACCCCAAAGAACTCAAAAACTTCCGCCCCATCTCTCTTTTTTATTTTTTTTTAACTTTATTTGGAATTTTATGAACAATACATCAAAAAGGTGCATTTACATGTACACATTCTAGCTTATGGTAAACAGTGCATCTACGTAGCCAGGGAAAAACCAACACACATAGACACAGGTCATCATCACTAAGCAATAAGCAGATGGCCTCGCTCTAGGCTTGTCCTGCGTTCGTTCTACATCACAAGATACCCACAACATCACCATATATGCACGAATAACAGTCTCTTCACTGTAACACCGATGGAGGCAACTCAGTAAATCACAAGCAGTAATACAGAAGCGATGTGAAGGCAATCCAACCAGTGCATGACAGTACAACAAGACAGCATTGTCCCTCCAAAATAATCTATTATGTGGCATACTTTTAGCACCCAGATTCCAACTTCTCATAGCCCAGCCCTTATATGCATGTCCAATGAAATATCTTAGAGAGGACCCTCAAGCTCGCACTGAGGGAGGTGGCTCTCTGTCAACGGAGTCGTTCCCATCCAGTAGGTAACATTGCAATGGAGCCCAAATATCAGTTGGCCGTGGGGAGACTGGTAATAACTCAGAATATGTATTTATCTGTTCCTGGCAATATGTAAGATCGCGTAGCCAGTCCTTAAATTTCGGGGCCCTGCCCCTACCCCATCTACATGCAACTCTCCTTTTGGCTACAAGGAAGGCTAATGCGGTAAATTTGCGGTGTGCCGCTTGTATTGGCTCAACATACCCCAGGAGAGCCAGAATGGGGGAGGAGTCTATCTCAGTATTAATCATTTTGGACAGTGCTGCAAACACCTGGCGCCAGTAGATCTGTACCCCGTCACATTCCCATGCCAGGTGTAGAAAGTCGGCCCCTGGAGCATGACACCTGTCACAATTGTCAGTGGCGCGTAACTGAAATCTGCACATTCGTACTGGAGTGTAGTATAATCTATGAACAAATTTGTAATGTATAATTCTGAATCTGCTGCTTGAGGAAACACGTTCAGTCTGCTGTAGGCAAAACTCCCATTGTTTGTCTGTAAGTGGCACCCCCAGCTCTTGATCCCACTTTGCTTTGGCCGCCAGTGGTGGAGCATCTACCAATGAATGGACTGTTCTATAGATTGTCGAGACCAATTTGTCGAGTGTGTCATCTTGAAGGATGCGTTGTAATGGTGCAAGAATCTGAGGTTCATGAGGGAAGTCAGGTGTAAGCGCTTTCAATCCCTGACGCAATCTGATGTACAGGAAAATGTCAAGTGGAGATGGCTGTATGCCTTCATATAAATGGTCCATCGATCGGAACATTCCAGCATGATACAGGTCCCCCCATGTTGTGACATTTATACCGTTAAGCAATTTGCGAAAAACTGCCTCCTGCAGCAAAGGCATATCCGGATGATAAACGAGGGGCAGTAATGGCGAATAGGGCATGTCAGTCTGTGACATAGCCAACAGGCGGGACCACACATTTACCGTGCTCATTACTGTTGTAGGTGTCTTATCTCTACCTTGGGATGAGGCGTATAGTGCCGCTTCTATAGGGATTGGATGAGCCAGCCAGTGTTCTGCCGCCACTTGGGGCATATACCTGGGCTGTCGTACCCAGAAGTATGCATAGTGAGCCTGAGCAGCATAATAATATAGCTCAAAATCAGGAACGCCAAATCCGCCCTGATTATATGGCCTAGTGAGAGCGTCCCATTTGAGTCGAGGCGATTTCCCGCCCCATACCAAGCGAGTAAGCTCCGTTCAGAGTCGCTTGAAAAAATACCTGCCCGGATAGAAGGGAATGTTCAAAAACAGATAAAGTAACTGTGGCAGAATTACCATTTTGATCAAAGACGTTCTGCCTGCCATGGACAGAGGCAGGGTGATCTATCTCGTGATATAGTCTACAGTGCGGGTCATTGTCGTGCCATAGTTTGCTCGCAATAGTTCATCTCTATCTTTTTCTATGTGGATCCCTAAGTATTTGAAATCTCCCTCACACCAAGCAATGGGGTAATCTAGCACAAATCTCTCTGTGGACACCGTGAGTGGAAAGATACAGGACTTGCCCCAATTTATCTGAATTCCGGAAAGTCTACCAAAGCGGATAAACTCCCTGAGAATGGGGTTTAAGTTCTGACTAGGATCCCGTACGTATAAAGTGATATCATCTGCATACATCGATATTAATATCTGTCTATGGAAACATCTTAACGCGCTGTCCTTATGGTGCTTGCGCAATTTCGCCGCCAGTGGTTCTGTGGCAATAGCAAACAGCAGTGGGGACAGAGGGCATCCCTGCCTAGTGCCTCTAGTGATGGGAAATTCAGAGGACAGCCTACCATTAATAGTCACTTTGGCCACAGGCGCTTCATATAAAAGTCTAATCCAAGAGATAAATATTGCCGGGAAGCCCATACGCTCCAGTACTTGGAACACATAGTCCCACTACAGTGAATCAAAGGCCTTGGTGGCATCAAGGAATATGGCAGCCATTGGTTGGTCCTCATGGACCATGTTCAAGACCGAGAAGAAGGTACGTAGGTTATGTGATGTCGCTCTACCAGGGACGAAGCCCGACTGATCAGGCAGAATCAGGGTAGGTAGCAGGAGATTGATACGCGTGGCAATTAATTTGGCAAGTATTTTCACATCGCAATTGAGCAATGATAGGGGCCTGTATGAGTCGCAACTATTCGCCGGTTTCCCTGGTTTCAAGAGTGACGTGATAAGTGCTGCACGCATGGAAGGGGGAAGGTGGCTAACCTCTAGTGCGTCTTCATAGGCCTCTCGCAGCACCGGAGCCATAAAGTCAATGTACGTTTTATAAAATTCCATTGGGATCCCATCCAATCCCGTAGCCTTACCCGACTGCATGTGCATGATAGCATCACGTACCTCATCTAATTCGAAAGGGGCACTTAGGAACGCTCTCTTTGCATCGCTTAACCAACCCAGGGACACGTTGTCAAGGTATTCCTGTAGGTGGAGACTGCCTGTCCTAGTGGACGTGTAAAGTGTGGTGTAGTGGGCCACAAAAGTGTTAAGAATTTGCATTGGGTCTCTATGCACCACACCTTCCGGCCCTTCGAGTTCTAATATGACATTCCGCTGGCGTGTTCATTTAATCGTCGCAGCAAGGGCCTTACCAGGTCTTTCGCCTTCGCCATAACGGCGAGCTATCCAGTGTTTACCCTTAAATTTGGACTCTCTAGCGGCTTCCTCAGTATATTCAGTCAGTTTCTCCCGTATGCATGAGAGGGTTGCTTCATCCGGGCAGGTAGCTAATGATGCTTCGAGGTGTTTGAGCTCAGTGTCCAGTTTCGTCAATTTTGACAGTATACTCTTCAGTACTCCCGACCCCTTGGCTATGCAGATCCCCCTCAAGGTTACCTTAAAGGCGTCCCAGATAGTTTCTACATTCTTTACTGAATCTTTGTTGCGCTTAAAAAATTCTAAGGCTTCTTCACGTAGTTCTTCTTGAAATGCATTGTCTAGTAGCATCGTAGGTTGCAACCACCAGGCAGTTTTCGACGGCCTAAGTCCATAGACCTCAACGTAATTTGTACAGGCGATTGGTCAGAATAGGTTCGAGGGAGGTGTTGCTCTTTTACGAGCGCGGTGTAAAATTGTGAGGAGAGAAATATATAATCGAGTCTTGCCCATGATCGCGCTTGCGCCGTAAAGTGTGTACCTTCTCGTGTGTCACCATGAAGATGTCTCCAGGTATCTATCAAGTTGTGATCCTTGAGTGTTGCGAGTAGAGTTGTCCTCGCCCTAGTATAGTGGTGAGAGGCCGGGTGCGACCTGTCCATAGGCGGGTCTAGCGTAGTATTGAAATCACCTCCCCAGAGGAGGTGTTGTGGGCCTGTACCCATGATGGCCGCCCATAGCTCTGTGAAGAACTGACCATCATCAGTGTTGGGGCCATAGCAGCACACCAGAGTGACCGCCAAGTGTCCCAGTCTACCCCATAATATACAATACCGTCCCTGGGCATCTACCTTGGTGCCCCCCATGATAAAAGGCGTGCCCCTCTTTACCAGTATCGCTGTGCCTCTAGCGTATGTGGAATAGGAAGAGAAGGCAGTATGAATCGCCCATTTGCTGGCAAAAGTGTGAGTGGTCTGAGCTTTGAAATGAGTTTCCTGGAGGAACGCTATGTGTATTGAGTGGTGGTCCAGGTACGATAGTATTTGACGCCTCTTCCTCGGGTCACCTAGGCCTCGCACATTCCATGTAAGAATGTTTAAATCAGTGTCCGCCATAAGCAGTCTAAGCACGTGGGAGCATACGGTGTGCTAGCTGAGACAGCCAATGCAGCAATCTAAGTGTAGTATCACTTGTGACCTGTTCTCTCAAAGGAGAATGGCATCCATGTAGGCTCAGCATCCGAGTGATGCACATGTTGTTGCAGTAGTGTGAACTGATGCGTGTGTGTACTAAATGCATTGCGTGAACAGCCCCCCTCCTCCCGCCACCCCGCAATCTTATCAAATCTAAGTGCAATACCTTTTCAATAGTCATTTTGCTCAAACCTGTAACAAAGTGTTCAAGTCCCCAAACCCCGCCCACCTCCCACTGAAGCATCCCCAACTTGCCAGTAGACCAAACCCTCCCCCCTCCCTTATCCACAAACATCAAAACAAGCGTACCCCAAGTAAGAAAGTCAAATTGGGGAGCACCCACTGGGGGTCCTACCAGAGGGCCACAACACCGCCGTACTCTCCTAGAGCCTCTGGACCTTTTCGACCTACATGCTTCGTGTAGAAGAGGGTAGCGTGCCCTGGAATGCATCCCCACTGAACTGTAAGTGGAGGTTCTTGTCGTGCAGCTTGAGTAGCAACCCCAAACCCTGTGCGCTGCAGAGTCTAGGTTGATGTTTTAGCCAGTTAGTCTAGTGTTCCAGTATAGTCCAAGTAAACCACGTTCAGTTCTCATCTGCTTCAGCAGGAATATTTTCCCTTCCATCTTCATTCCGGTCGTTACCTCCGTGGCGTGGGCGTCTGAGGGAGCGCAAGTATTCCTCTACTTTGTGCGGGTCAGTGAAGAAGCGCTGTTTACCTTGATGTGTCACGCATAGGCGCGCCGGATACAGTAATGCGTAGTCAATTTGCGCTGCCCGGAGCTTCTTTTTGACTTCGATGAACTTGCTGCGCTCTTCTTGTACTATTGGAGTAAAGTCCGGGTAGATGGAAAATTGTACTCCTTTATATGTCAGCTGCTGCTTGGTGCGTGTCGCTCGGAGGGCCACGTCTCGATCACGATAATTGAGCAGGCGTGCAATAATGGGCCTCGGTGGTGTACCAGGCTTCGGGCGCGGTCCGAGGGAGCGGTGTGCCCTTTCCACAATAAATTGTGTGAGAAGGCCTCTCCCCCAATGGAGTCTCTGAGCATGTTTTCGACATAGTCCTCCATGCTCCCCGAGTCTGTGGATTCTGGAATGCCCATAACGCGGATGTTGTTGCGTCTGCTACCAGCCTCCAAATCCTAGTTCTTTGCAGCAATTACTCGGAGGAGCTTATCCATTCTCGCTAGTTGTGTGGAATGGGAAGCAGTGGCATCATCGTTATCTGATATACTTCGCTCCGCCTCAATTAGACGCTCTTCATGTTGATCAACCTTATGAACCATGGCGTCCATTCTTGAAGACATGCGGTCCACCTTGTCCACAATGGTAGCGAAGCCTTGCCGCATTTCCTGGAGAATTTGTCGCATATCTAGATCTGTGGACGACTCAGTCGTACTCGGTCTCGTAGAGTCTTCGGGATCATGGCCATTAACGTTAGTCTTAAGTCCTCTCTTCGCCGTGTGGTCAAAGGAGAGTTTAGGCTGGCGGGTGTCCGGTTTGCCCATAGTGACCAGGGGCACAGGTCACGTTCACACTCACGGGGGCAGTTCCGGGCTGTGCACGGGTATCCGAAAATATGCAACGGATAGACGTGGCTGGAGCGGGGGGGGAACCCTTTTGTGCTGTCAAGCAATTATCCAGATGTGGTCCAGTGCCTCTATCCGTACGCCCGTATTACCGATCGTCACTCACAGCTCAGCCAACCACACACCCAGCAGTCACAATCCGAGGGGTTGATATGCGCGGCTTCTCCAGAATGAGGTTGGATGTCTAGGTATAGTTCCACAAACCCACCACGGTTCGGCTCATCAACTGGCTGGATCGTGTTTTGCGGCGCGGTTCTCACCATATGGCGTCAAGAAGCGTTGCTCACAACAAGGTTTGCCAGGCATAGACACTTTCCATTATACTCATATGCCCCGGCCATTAGTTAGGGCCAGAGTGCAGCAAGGGCACGGACTGCTCACAGGTGCTCAGCAAGGCCTAACGGGCGTGAGGGTCGGGGGATTTTCACTTCGAGTCTCTAGTGCCTCAGGCCACGGGTCACGCAGTCCGGGGGCTCTCATCCAAGCCCGGCTATATCCAGTATCACAGCCCAGTGGTAGAGTATGTCCAATTATTAATGATCAGCCTGTCCCAACAGTCTTCGGCAATACTCAGGCAGAGACCGGCAAATTTCAATATGGCCGCCCCACAGCACTACGTACAGCGACCTCAATGGCGGGGTGTCGCTGAGTGAGGCGGTCAGCTTTTAGTTCACCAGGCAGTGCATTCGCGGTACGATAGCCGCCTCTCAGCCGCCTCTCAGCCCAGGAGTTGTATTCCGCTGCCCCTTGGTGCCGCCGGGTTCGTGAAGCAAATTAGTCTGTTCCTGTCCCAGTGCATGATGGGAACAGGGCAAACTAAACTACAAAAGCCAATTCTTACACTGGGAAGGAAACAAGCTTCCGGGGACCGGTTTCTGGCATTACAGCTGTCTTCGGCCCGGCTTGCTTGAATCCTGATGGTGCAATGAGCAAGGGACTCATGACTGAGTATACCCTTCCACGCTTAGGGTGGACAAAATTATTTACAACAAGGGGTGGTGATGGACAGAGTCTCTGAATTAAGCAGAGTACTCTCACCCAGTCAAGAGATCAGGGCTAGATCCAACACCGTTTTTTAGCTCATTGCACCTGGCCCAGTTTCAGAACCTGGCTGTATGCAAATTAGTCTGTCCCTGGCCCAGTGCATCATGGGAACAGGGCAGACCAGACTACAAAAGCCAATTCTTACACTGGGAAGGAAACAAGCTTCCGGGGACCGGTTTCTGGCATTACAGCCGTCTTCGGTCCAGCTTGCTTGAATCCTGATGGTGCAATGAGCAAGGGACTCAATTCTGAGTATACCCTTCCACGCTTAGGGTGGACAAAATTATTTACAACAAGGGGTGGTGATGGACAGAGTCTCTGAATTAAGCAGAGTACTCTCACCCAGTCAAGAGATCAGGGCTAGATCCAACACCGTTTTTTAGCTCATTGCACCATCCCAGTTTCAGAACCTGGCTGTATGCAAATTAGTCTGTCCCTGGCCCAGTGCATCATGGGAACAGGGCAGACCAGACTACAAAAGCCAATTCTTACACTGGGAAGGAAACAAGCTTCCGGGGACCGGTTTCTGGCATTACAGCCGTCTTCGGCCCAGCTTGCTTGAATCCTGATGGTGCAATGAGCAAGGGACTCATGTCTGAGTATACCCTTCCACGCTTGGGGTGGACAAAAATATTTACAACAAGGGGTGGTGAGGGACAGAGTCTCTGAATTAAGCAGAATACTCTCACCCAGTCAAGAGATCAGGGCTAGATCCAACACCGTTTTTTAGCTCATTGCACCATCCCAGTTTCAGAACCTGGCTGTATGCAAATTAGTCTGTCCCTGGCCCAGTGCATCATGGGAACAGGGCAGACCAGACTACAAAAGCCAATTCTTACACTGGGAAGGAAACAAGCTTCCGGGGACCGGTTTCTGGCATTACAGCCGTCTTCGGCCCAGCTTGCTTGAATCCTGATGGTGCAATGAGCAAGGGACTCACATCTGAGTATACCCTTCCACGCTTAGGGTGGACAAAATTATTTACAACAAGGGGTGGTGATGGACAGAGTCTCTGAATTAAGCAGAGTACTCTCACCCAGTCAAGAGATCAGGGCTAGATCCAACACCGTTTTTTAGCTCATTGCACCATCCCAGTTTCAGAACCTGGCTGTATGCAAATTAGTCTGTCCCTGGCCCAGTGCATCATGGGAACAGGGCAGACCAGACTACAAAAGCCAATTCTTACACTGGGAAGGAAACAAGCTTCCGGGGACCGGTTTCTGGCATTACAGCCGTCTTCGGCCCAGCTTGCTTGAATCCTGATGGTGCAATGAGCAAGGGACTCACATCTGAGTATACCCTTCCACGCTTAGGGTGGACAAAATTATTTACAACAAGGGGTGGTGATGGACAGAGTCTCTGAATTAAGCAGAGTACTCTCACCCAGTCAAGAGATCAGGGCTAGATCCAACACCGTTTTTTAGCTCATTGCACCATCCCAGTTTCAGAACCTGGCTGTATGCAAATTAGTCTGTCCCTGGCCCAGTGCATCATGGGAACAGGGCAGACCAGACTACAAAAGCCAATTCTTACACTGGGAAGGAAACAAGCTTCCGGGGACCGGTTTCTGGCATTACAGCCGTCTTCGGCCCAGCTTGCTTGAATCCTGATGGTGCAATGAGCAAGGGACTCACATCTGAGTATACCCTTCCACGCTTAGGGTGGACAAAATTATTTACAACAAGGGGTGGTGATGGACAGAGTCTCTGAATTAAGCAGAGTACTCTCACCCAGTCAAGAGATCAGGGCTAGAACCAACACCGTTTTTTAGCTTATTGCACCATCCTAGTTTCAGAACCTGGCTGTATGCAAATTAGTCTGTCCCTGGCCCAGTGCATCATGGGAACAGGGCAGACCAGACTACAAAAGCCAATTCTTACACTGGGAAGGAAACAAGCTTCCGGGGAGCTAAAAAACGGTGTTGGATCTAGCCCTGATCTAGCCCTGATCTTTTGACTGGGTGAGAGTATTCTGCTTAATTCAGAGACTCTGTCCCTCACCACCCCTTGTTGTAAATATTTTTGTCCACCCCAAGCGTGGAAGGGTATACTCAGACATGAGTCCCTTGCTCATTGCACCATCAGGATTCAAGCAAGCCGGGCCGAAGATGGCTGTAATGCCAGAAACCGGTCCCCGGAAGCTTGTTTCCTTCCCAGTGTAAGAATTGGCTTTTGTAGTTTAGTTTGCCCTGTTCCCATCATGCACTGGGACAGGAACAGACTAATTTGCATACAGCCGGGTTCTGAAACTGGGATGGTGCAATGAGCTAAAAAACGGTGTTGGATCTAGCCCTGATCTTTTGACTGGGTGAGAGTATTCTGCTTAATTCAGAGACTCTGTCCCTCACCACCCCTTGTTGTAAATATTTTTGTCCAACCCAAGCGTGGAAGGGTATACTCAGACATGAGTCCCTTGCTCATTGCACCATCAGGATTCAAGCAAGCCAGGCCGAAGACGGCTGTAATGCCAGAAACCGGTCCCCGGAAGCTTGTTTCCTTCCCAGTGTAAGAATTGGCTTTTGTAGTTTAGTTTGCCCTGTTCCCATCATGCACTGGGACAGGAACAGACTAATTTGCATACAGCCGGGTTCTGAAACTGGGATGGTGCAATGAGCTAAAAAACGGTGTTGGATCTAGCCCTGATCTTTTGACTGGGTGAGAGTATTCTGCTTAATTCAGAGACTCTGTCCCTCACCACCCCTTGTTGTAAATATTTTTGTCCACCCCAAGCGTGGAAGGGTATACTCAGACATGAGTCCCTTGCTCATTGCACCATCAGGATTCAAGCAAGCCGGGCCGAAGACGGCTGTAATGCCAGAAACCGGTCCCCGGAAGCTTGTTTCCTTCCCAGTGTAAGAATTGGCTTTTGTAGTTTAGTTTGCCCTGTTCCCATCATGCACTGGGACAGGAACAGACTAATTTGCATACAGCCGGGTTCTGAAACTGGGATGGTGCAATGAGCTAAAAAACGGTGTTGGATCTAGCCCTGATCTTTTGACTGGGTGAGAGTATTCTGCTTAATTCAGAGACTCTGTCCCTCACCACCCCTTGTTGTAAATATTTTTGTCCACCCCAAGCGTGGAAGGGTATACTCAGACATGAGTCCCTTGCTCATTGCACCATCAGGATTCAAGCAAGCCGGGCCGAAGACGGCTGTAATGCCAGAAACCGGTCCCCGGAAGCTTGTTTCCTTCCCAGTGTAAGAATTGGCTTTTGTAGTTTAGTTTGCCCTGTTCCCATCATGCACTGGGACAGGAACAGACTAATTTGCATACAGCCGGGTTCTGAAACTGGGATGGTGCAATGAGCTAAAAAACGGTGTTGGATCTAGCCCTGATCTTTTGACTGGGTGAGAGTATTCTGCTTAATTCAGAGACTCTGTCCCTCACCACCCCTTGTTGTAAATATTTTTGTCCACCCCAAGCGTGGAAGGGTATACTCAGACATGAGTCCCTTGCTCATTGCACCATCAGGATTCAAGCAAGCCGGGCCGAAGACGGCTGTAATGCCAGAAACCGGTCCCCGGAAGCTTGTTTCCTTCCCAGTGTAAGAATTGGCTTTTGTAGTTTAGTTTGCCCTGTTCCCATCATGCACTGGGACAGGAACAGACTAATTTGCATACAGCCGGGTTCTGAAACTGGGATGGTGCAATGAGCTAAAAAACGGTGTTGGATCTAGCCCTGATCTTTTGACTGGGTGAGAGTATTCTGCTTAATTCAGAGACTCTGTCCCTCACCACCCCTTGTTGTAAATATTTTTGTCCACCCCAAGCGTGGAAGGGTATACTCAGTCATGAGTCCCTTGCTCATTGCACCATCAGGATTCAAGCAAGCCGGGCCGAAGACAGCTGTAATGCCAGAAACCGGTCCCCGGAAGCTTGTTTCCTTCCCAGTGTAAGAATTGGCTTTTGTAGTTTAGTTTGCCCTGTTCCCATCATGCACTGGGACAGGAACAGACTAATTTGCATACAGCCGGGTTCTGAAACTGGGATGGTGCAATGAGCTAAAAAACGGTGTTGGATCTAGCCCTGATCTTTTGACTGGGTGAGAGTATTCTGCTTAATTCAGAGACTCTGTCCCTCACCACCCCTTGTTGTAAATATTTTTGTCCACCCCAAGCGTGGAAGGGTATACTCAGACATGAGTCCCTTGCTCATTGCACCATCAGGATTCAAGCAAGCCGGGCCGAAGACGGCTGTAATGCCAGAAACCGGTCCCCGGAAGCTTGTTTCCTTCCCAGTGTAAGAATTGGCTTTTGTAGTTTAGTTTGCCCTGTTCCCATCATGCACTGGGACAGGAACAGACTAATTTGCATACAGCCGGGTTCTGAAACTGGGATGGTGCAATGAGCTAAAAAACGGTGTTGGATCTAGCCCTGATCTTTTGACTGGGTGAGAGTATTCTGCTTAATTCAGAGACTCTGTCCCTCACCACCCCTTGTTGTAAATATTTTTGTCCATCCCAAGCGTGGAAGGGTATACTCAGACATGAGTCCCTTGCTCATTGCACCATCAGGATTCAAGCAAGCCGGGCCGAAGACGGCTGTAATGCCAGAAACCGGTCCCCGGAAGCTTGTTTCCTTCCCAGTGTAAGAATTGGCTTTTGTAGTTTAGTTTGCCCTGTTCCCATCATGCACTGGGACAGGAACAGACTAATTTGCATACAGCCGGGTTCTGAAACTGGGATGGTGCAATGAGCTAAAAAACGGTGTTGGATCTAGCCCTGATCTTTTGACTGGGTGAGAGTATTCTGCTTAATTCAGAGACTCTGTCCCTCACCACCCCTTGTTGTAAATATTTTTGTCCACCCCAAGCGTGGAAGGGTATACTCAGACATGAGTCCCTTGCTCATTGCACCATCAGGATTCAAGCAAGCCGGGCCGAAGACGGCTGTAATGCCAGAAACCGGTCCCCGGAAGCTTGTTTCCTTCCCAGTGTAAGAATTGGCTTTTGTAGTTTAGTTTGCCCTGTTCCCATCATGCACTGGGACAGGAACAGACTAATTTGCATACAGCCGGGTTCTGAAACTGGGATGGTGCAATGAGCTAAAAAACGGTGTTGGATCTAGCCCTGATCTTTTGACTGGGTGAGAGTATTCTGCTTAATTCAGAGACTCTGTCCCTCACCACCCCTTGTTGTAAATATTTTTGTCCACCCCAAGCGTGGAAGGGTATACTCAGACATGAGTCCCTTGCTCATTGCACCATCAGGATTCAAGCAAGCCGGGCCGAAGACGGCTGTAATGCCAGAAACCGGTCCCCGGAAGCTTGTTTCCTTCCCAGTGTAAGAATTGGCTTTTGTAGTTTAGTTTGCCCTGTTCCCATCATGCACTGGGACAGGAACAGACTAATTTGCATACAGCCGGGTTCTGAAACTGGGATGGTGCAATGAGCTAAAAAACGGTGTTGGATCTAGCCCTGATCTTTTGACTGGGTGAGAGTATTCTGCTTAATTCAGAGACTCTGTCCCTCACCACCCCTTGTTGTAAATAGCCATGTAAATAAGGCGCAGCCCCTATCGCCACCACAACGTCAGTCATAGTGACATTGTGGTAGTGATAAGGGCTTATACATATGCCCCCTATGTTTCATGTTTTTCATTACATGTTTGGAAAGATTCAGGGGGTATTTGATATTGACACGAGGTACCTGCATGCCGCACTGCGCTCTGCGCTTTATTTGCCGCGTTGCTACTTTTAACCTACCTTTTTGTTATTTGTGTTCTCTTGAGTTGCTTTTTCCCCTGTTTTTAACCACGTTTCATTTCCCCCTCACTCGCACTGTAATCGGCATTCACAGCTGTTTAGCGGGTCCGGTTCCTGGGGTGGGGAAGTTTTTAGGCGCCATCTTAAAGTGGTGTGGACTGTTAGTGGGCGTTACCTGCAAGCGGTCTAGCGCTCCGGACGACCAGAGGGACGCTTACTTAAAGCTCCCCACTAAGCGCAGCGGGATCGCGCAGCGGGCGCGCCATCGCTGCGCCTGAGTCGTGCCAGAGTCCTGCCCGTCTGCGCCTGTCAGCGCTAAGGTAGCGCGTGTCGCGGCAGGACTCTGGATAGGACACTTCCCACTATGACTCGACCTACTATCAAGTATCCAAGGGACGATCTGCTGTCCATTCGGGATCGTATATCATACTGTGATCTTTCGCCTGTAGACCCGTTATGTGGTCCACATCATTGTAGCTGTGGTGGGTGGACATTAGACACTCCCTCTCTGATACGATCGCTGGAGCGGCCACCTGCACGTAAAATAAAGGCAGGATCACTTGATCTGAACATTTGGAGTTTAAATGTCAGATCTCTGGTAAAGCACCACCGGGAGATATACGATCTCCTGAAAAATGAATCTCCAGACGCGCTTTTCCTGACCGAAACCTGGTTGCAGGATTCGGACTCTTCTATACTGAATCTGGCCTTCCCCCCAGATTATGCCATCTTCACCCTTAATCGTGTTACTAGGGGGGGAGGCATTGCCCTGGCCGTTAAGTTGTGCTATCCGTGCAAGTGGAAGACTGCTAAACTCCCAGGATGTGAAAGTGCTCTGGTGTGTTAATCTATCGCCCTCCGGGTTGCGATTCTGCCTTCAGGGCCGCTCTCCCAGATTTAATTAGTACGGAGGCGCTACGGTGTGCCAATTTTAACGTGATTGGAGATCTCAATCTTCATCTGGACTGCCCCTCCTCACCCTCCATTAGCAGTTTTCTGACCGATCTAGAGGCCTTACAACTTTCCCAGCGGGTTACTTCCCCCACGCATAGAAATGGGCACATCCTTGACCCTTTCTTCTCTAATATGGAGGGAGTTAGGGTTACCTGTCCCATTCAGATGGTCTGGACAGATCATATGCTGGTGAAAGTGATATGCCCTATGTTGGAACCTCCTTTTACACCTCTTGATAGATCAGTTCCTAAACGTCATTGGAGCAAACTAAATCTGGAGGACTTCTACCATCTGTTAGAGGAGACACCGTTAGGCCCTCTCACTGATGTTGACCACGGATACGATTCCTTTTGTGAGTGGATCTCCCGTGCTCTGGACTCGTTGATCCCTGTGTCATGGTCCAAGTGCCGTCCAAAAGAGCCGAGCCCATGGTATGATGGTGCTTTGGCGTCTCTCAAAAGAGCCTACAGACAGGCTGAGAGACTATGGAGAAAATCGTTTGATCCTGTATTAAAAGCAAGGTACTTTGCTAAAACGAAAATCTACCACAGGGCGGTGTGTAGAACACGAGCAGCCTTTTATGCTCAAGAGTTTCAGAACAGTGTTAATCCTACGAAACTCATTTTCAAGGTATTAAAGGATCTGATGGCCAAGAGGACAACGACAGCGGAAATTTGCTCAGATTCCCATTGTGAGGCTTTGGCCTCCTTTTTTCTTGAGAAAGTTCATGCCATCTTCCGAACCTTCTCGATGGGCTCCTTAACCCCTGATCGGGTCAGTTGTGTGTTGGGTGATAGCGAGTGCCTTACTATCTTGCCCTCCCTATCCATGGAGGCTTTTGACTCGTTGAGCCTTAAAATTAAGTCAGGATCCCCGGTAGATCTGTTGAAACCGGCCCAGCTTAAGAATATGGCGCCGCTATGCCGAACTCTGGTGCTCTCATTGATCAATTTGTCACTTTCATCTGGGATTGTTCCCATTAGGCGGAAGCAGGCTGTAGTCACTCCTATTTTGAAGAAGGCTACCCTTGACCCCCTTAAACCTGAGAACTACCGCCCCATCTCCTTGCTTCCTTGGGCTACGAAAGTCGCTGAGGCCCACGTGAAAGGCTTGCTGACAGACCATCTCACTAGGGCTAACATTCTTGACCCTACTCAGAATGGCTTCCGTGCGGGCCATAGTACGGAGACGGCCCTACTTTCTATGGTCGAACACCTGCGGTCTGTGCTTGATGCGGGTCAGACGGCAGCACTACTGCTATTAGATCTTAGTGCCGCGTTCGACACGGTCTCGCACAGGATCCTGCTCCAGCGACTTGAGCGACTTGAGGAAGTGGGTGTCATGGGCTCCGAAACGTCGACACTTTCTGCATTCTCCCAGCCTCTATTTTGATATATCATTCATGATTCTACTCTTATGAGGCATGTGTGTATTGAAACAACTGTTGTAGGAATTGCTATTTTTAGTTTGTTATCATCAATTATTAGTGGTTTTATTGTGGTCGTAATGACCAGTGTTTCATTAATTGTATAGTTTCCTCACCTTCCACTCACCACCTTCCCTTCCCTTTCCTTTAGGGGCATTCAGTTGTGATTTATTATTGATGTATTTTATGAATTTTGTTCTACTGTACACGTTGTGATTAAAAACAATGCTGTGATATTTCTATTTTGAATTTTTTCAAGATAATATCTATTGTTAGTACTTGGGACCACCTTGTTGATATCGCTATATTGAAGTCAGGCAGATGGGCGGTCTTCTTTGCACGGGCCATACCTCACCGCAAACCCAGGACTGGTGGATGGCATAATGCCGCTTCAATATGGCTCTCTAAGTGACGCCCTTAGGACTCTAGGTTGGGTCAGGTTGAGCATCGTAAATGGCTCCATTCCCAGAGAAAGAAAAAGGGGGAGGGAGCAGCGAGCTCAATGCTCTTGGGCATTGGCCCACTGAGCGCTATGTGCTATCAGAATATGTAGCACTGTGTGTCCCTCCACTCACCGGAAATGTTCAAAATTAGAGGGCACAGAGGAAAGATCCATTACTTGTGGCTTCTTACATGTTGATCAAAAAGGAAGAGCTGCCTGTGCAACGGCTCAGGCCGATGACTCTGGAATGGCTTCTAAAGTAATCCTGTTTGACATGGGCAACAGTATAAACAATCTTTCTAGTCACAAAGGGGCATATTACCAAGCAATAGCGATAATTATCGCTATTGCTTGGTTAGAGAGAAAATTTTACCGCAGAGCTGCGCCGATTTTTATCGCAGATAAACCTTGGTATTACCAAGGTTTATCGCAAATGCGATAAAAAATGGCCGCAATGCATGAATATCGCTGAAAAGTCAGCGATATTCATGCATTACCGAGCAAATGCTCTTAGCCATGTTATCCACCTCCCATTGGATAACATGGCTAAGAACTGGTCAGGGCAGGTGTTAGCTTTTGGAGATATTCGCGCTTAGCGCGAATATCTCCAAAAGTTGGTAATAGGAATTAGCGATGTTAGCGACTGTTTCCAGTCGCTAACATCTTGGCACGCCCACTTTGCATGTCATTAGTGATAAATATCACTGACATGCAAAGTGGGGCCCAAGATGGTCGCTATCTCCTACTAGCTGTCACTAACTGGTGTTAGCGACAGCTAGGTAATAGGGAGATAATTTTATCTCCGCTTTCTTGGCTTTTAAAGCCAAAAAAGCGGAGATAAACCCCCTTGACAATATGCCACAAAATGCCTGTAGTTTCTTGTTGTGCACTGGATGGTGTTCTAGTTGTGGTTGCTGCTTGTATTATTAGGTTGTGTCCTTCATGTGCTCACTTTGCCTCCAATGCTGGCCACGAGGTGGTTTTCTTTAGGCCAAGCCTCATATCGGGGAGGAAGGCAGTCAGAAGGCTTGAGAGAAAATTCTCCAGACATTGAAAGGAATCAGCATCAACTAATCAAGTATTATTAGCTTGGCATTCTTTGAAATTTGCAAAGCTTTTGAAGCTTAGAGGCTTTAGGAGCGGTCATTTTAACAGCAAGCGCAATGACTTCTGGCTGCCATGTTAGTGTCAGGCAGGGCATTTATATTGAGTAATCAGCAGAGGTAAAGTTGGCCAATATTTGGATTGGTGACGTGCTGCTATAGACAAAGTGGTACCTGCCACTGGGGTTGTAGAATGCAGTCGCCCACATGCTTAATTATCTGTCTTGAGAGCCGCCATTTTGAGAACGCGGGTTTCGTGGTGGTGAGGGAAGTTTTCAGAAAACCTCCTTGTGGGGAATCCTGTGAGCCTTCAAACTTCAAAGGATATGTTGGCTTTGCTTCTGACATCGGAATCCATCATTCTCCCTGAAACAACACTTTCTGCAATCACACCTTATGGTGAAACAGGGAAGCCGAGATTGGGCCCAGATTTAACATTTTCACTCGACCAATTAATCTTCTAGAAGTGTATCTCTTTCTGCCATTTACTCTTATTGTTTTTCACCTAATTAATGTAGGGTTAGATTACAGCGTAGGTGACAGGGAGAAGCCACATTTTATTTTGGGCAGTTTGCCTAGCATTATTATTTATGTTGTACATACTTGAGCATATTGAAGTATATTGTGATCTTTTCTGTTTTTAATATTCTTGTTTGACTTGCATTAAAATTTGTTTCATTAAACAAAACAAAAATAGACAAATTAAAGATATTTACAGTTAAATGTAAGGATACATTGTATTGTATTGTAATTGCATTCATATAGTGTTTACTATCCCTGACGTGGTGACAAAGCACTTTTTTCAGTGAGTAGCACACAACTCTGGAACCCAAAAATGATTAGTGGTGAATTAGTATAATGAAATTTATTTATTTATTTAATTTATTTAATGGTTTTGTTAAGCGCGTAGTAACTCGAAAGAGCATCCCAGCGCTGACCTGCTTCTTCCGGGGTTTCTGCCGTCTGGTGTGATTATGTTTGGGGAAAAAGGGAGGTCTTAAGGGTTTTTCTGAACTGGAGATAGTTCGGTTCTGTCCTGAGTCTTCGTGGGAGAAGGTTCCAATATTTAGCAGTGTGGACCGAAAACCGACGGCCGCCAGTCTTAGCTTTTTTTACTCTGGGAGCCGAGATGAAATTTTCTGTACTGGATCGAAGGTCTCTTTTCGTTTTATAGGGATTTAAGATTTCTTTGAGAAGAGGGGGGCCGTTGTTGTTGAGGGTCTTATGGGCCAAGCAGAGCGCCTTAAAGATGACCCTCTCTCTCACTGGGAGCCAGTGGAGGGATTTAAGAGCCGGTTTGGCGGATGATCTTCCTGGTGTTCCTGTGAGTAGGCGGGCGGCGGTATTTTGGACTTTTTGTAGTGTGTTCATGGTGGCTTCAGGAGCTCCCAAGTAGATGGCGTTGCAGTAATCTAGTCTTGCCAGGATTAGACTCTGAATGAGAAGCCTTCTTGCGGTGTCGGGGAGCAAGGGGAAGATCTTCCTGCAGGCTCTAAGTAACCCGAAACAAATTCCTGCTGTCTTTTTAGCCTGGGTTCTGAAACTCATATCTTTCTCGATCCATACCCCGAGGCTCTTAACCTCTTCCTTGGGAACAGGAGGGTCACCTAGGCAACTGGGCCAGAGGTGAGATGGCAAAGATGGTTCCTTATGGCCCATCAGGAGTATCTCGGTCTTAGAACCGTTTAGTTTCAGCGAGGATAGATTCATCCATTGGTGGACTTCAGACAAGCAGCTGTGGAGGTCAGAAGGGGCGTGGTGGGGGTGTGAGAGGGTTACGATCAACTGAGTGTCGTCGGCGTAGTTGATAATTGACACGCCAAACGAGCTGACCCTCTTCTCCAGTGGGGCCATGTATACGTTGAACAACGTAGGGCTCAAGGATGAGCCCTGCGGTACTCCACACCGGAGGGGGATGGTAGGTGAGTGGCTGTCATTTTCCCGCACCTGGAAGGAACGTCCTGATAAGAATGATTCGAGCCATTTCAGGGCCGAACCTTTTATTCCGACTTCTCCCAGTCGGTGAATAAGGGTGGGGTGATCCACAGTGTCGAAGGCCGCACTGAGGTCTAGGAGGATCACTGCCACTGATCCTCCCGTGTCCAGAATGCTTCTGGCCTTCTCCACTGCTGCCAGGAGAGCGATGTCCGTGCCCTGACCTGGACGGAACCCTGTCTGGGAGACCCCTAGAAGGTTGTTACTCTCAAGATAACGTGATAGTTGCTTATTAACCAACTTCTCCGCGATTTTGCTGTTTCCAGGGAGGAGGGAGATGGGCCTATAGTTGGCGAGGTCTTCCGGGTCTAAAGAGGGTTTCTTTAGCAGACCTTTAACTGCTGCCGCTTTCCAGCTAGGGGGGACTATGCCCTCCGAGAGAGAGGAGTTGATCAGGGCCGTGAGGGGAGGGATGATGGTGTTCGACACTTTTTTTAAGAAGCGGAGGGGGGCCGGGTCGAGGGGGGAGCCACTTTTGATTGAGGTCAGGGTTGCTTCTACCTCTTCTGTAGTTACAGGGCCGAAGGCGTCCAGGTAGGGTTGGGGGTACGCCGACGGCGGGGAAGGATTAGCGGAGGTGATGGTGGGATCCTGCTCTGTTTGGGTCTGTATAGGGGGGGGTATAGTGAGAAGAATTTTATGAATCTTCTCATCGAAGAAGGTGGCTAGGTTATTGCATTTGGTTTCAACTTCTTTGGGATCAAGGGCTTTGAGTGGGGGGTCAGGGGCATGGAGCAGTTCTTTGAGAACGGAGTATGTTTCGTGGGCTGAGCAGGCAGCGTTTTTAATCCTGTTCTCATAGTAGCTGATTTTGGTGCTCCGGAGCTCTTTTTTGTAAGATTTTATGGAGGTGCGGAATGATTCCTTTTGTTCCTCGGTTTTTCCTTTCCTCCAAATGCGTTCGTGTCTTTTACACGTCTTACGCAGAAGGTTGAGTTCCGGGGTATACCATGGTGAGGGGTTGACTCTCTTAATGTGTTTCAGAGCATGGGTTTTTGGCAGAATGGCGTCGAGTGATTGGGTAACCCAGGTGTTGAATTCTTTATCCCCTACCAGGGTGTCATGGGGGGGATGGGGAACGTTTTCCATGAGTTTGGCTGCCCAGACTTCTGGTTTCAATTTCTGCCACCGTCTGGTATAAGTTTGGATTTTGGGAGGTGGGGGGAGTGGAGTGGTAATGTCCCATATAAGGGAGACCAAAAAGTGGTCCGTCCATGGGAGGGGGATGTGGTCCAACATTTCCAGGTTGGAAATGTTGGAGAAGATAGGGTCGAGCAGTTGCCCTCTATCATGAGTGGCAAAATATGTGATTAATTTGAGCGGTCATTATGTTAGTCTATTATATGGATTGAAAAGGAAAGTGGAAGGATAGAAGATGAAAAGGTTTGCATTTATATAGCGCTCGCTACCCCTGATGAGGTGCTAACGAGCTTTTGGCGAGTAGCAAGCTGCTCCAGAGCCAGAAAAAGGTTAGTGGTGAATTAGTCTAGGGAAATATGACATTAATTTGAGTGCTGGACATGTTTATCTGTTATTTGGATTGAAAGGATAGTGGCGGGATGGAGAAGGGAAGGGTTGAGAAATTATATATTATTTTATTTTTGGGGGAGTTCATAGCAGTAGGAGGGGGTTTGAGATGATGCAAGGCGGGGTAGAGGAGGGAAGGGTTATTTTGGGGATAATAGTAGTGGTATGGGGTTTGAGTTGAATGGTTGAGTGGAGAAAGTTACTATGTTGAGAGAATCAAAGGGTGAGAAATAAGCTAGTGCATTGGATATGGATGTATGAATTTACCACGCGATCATTTTGATCGCGGTACATTACATCGCTGTTTTTACAACGCAAGTCGTTACAACGACTTGCGCTGTAGGGTGCTGGACTTAGGAATAGTATTATGTACTATTCCAACTCCAGCCGACGTACAGTAGGGAAGGTGTTGAAATAGTAAACCACACTATTCCTTAGTCTAGAGCGCCCTCCAGTGCAAGTCGTGGTAACGAATTGCATTGTAAAAGGAGCAATGTAAATGTATTGCGGTGGTTTGACTGTGTTGTTATGGTCGTTTCCCATTGGATATGCTGAATTACAAGCAAAGTAATATAAAGATACATGAGTACATGAAAGATGTATCCTAAGTACATGGTATGGAGAAGTGTGGCTCACTGGTTAGAGGAGGCAGACCTGGAAGCAGAGGTCAGCCCGGGACCAGGGTTCAATTCCCGGCTCGGCGGGGTCTTGAGTCCTAAAATGTCCATGGACTCGACAATTCTCGCTCCGGTGCCTACTCAATTCACGGGTTCACACTCTGCGACTCTGGGCAATAGCTTGCTTAATCTCCACAACGGCCCCTCGCGGTGGGATGCCTGGCTTTCACCTTGCGGATACCCTGCCGGGGTTATCTCACAGGGGAATACCAGGACGGGTTCCCTAAGCAAGCGCTTAGAAACCGCTCGGTGATTTGCGCTATATAAATTCCTGTACATTTACATTTACATATGTATGTATGCATTTTTTTTTAACAAACTTTATTGAGCCTTTAGTCAGAGTACATTACATTTTAAAAAATATTCATGGCATTTTCATTTTTGTGTATCATTATCTCATCTTTCTCCGCATGTAAGATTACAGACTTCAATCGTTAAATCCAACATTTACACAACATGAAAAATTATAATGCAAATAAATAAAACATGTGAAATGATTCATATTAATTTCTAATGTCTCCAAGGAACCTTGTTGCGTATCTGTACTTTCAACCCCTAAACTGAATTAACTACCCCCTCCCCATCCCTCCCCCCTACCTCGTCCGTCTGTGTTCTGCCATCTATTCGGCCTCATAACCTTGAGTTATCATTGGTTCCAACCTATACTTCTGGTGTCCCGGGGACTGTTTCCATAGCTTGCTCTAGTTGTCGCTGGCTTTGTGACAGTTGGTTAAGTTTATCAGGAGATTGGGTAAAGAAATGTAAGTGGAATATCCAATTGTGTGAGTTCCTCTAACATAATGTCCCATTCTATGGAGATGGGACTTTTCCTCAACCCCCGCGCCTCCTCTCGCTTAAGTGCCACGCTTTCAGCACTGCCCCATCTAATTACCTCCTTTCTCCATATATGTAGTGGGGGGCTCCTCGGGGACTTCCTTCTCATAGTAATTGCTCTGATCGGCAATATAATCGCTAGGTCTAGGAAACGCAGGTGAACTTTCTGTGCTTTGGTGCGCTTGCGTAGGCCCAGTAGGCACTCTAATATGTTGTCTGTTATTGCGAGATGTGTGATTTCCCCCAGCATATTCCGGATGTGTCCCCAGTAATCCTTAAGATGCGGGCAGGCCCATTACATATGCACGAATCCTGCCTCCTTTTTGCATCTCGGGCAGCAGTTCTGGGCCTCTGGAACATGCATTGTATCCTCTTTGGGGTTAGGTAAGATCTATGGAGAACCATAGTTTGTATGAACTTGAGTTTAGCATTTCGGCAGACCCTCTTAGGATGTTCCTAAATGCTTTCCCAGGCTTTATCTGTGATCTCTGTGTCTGCAGTTTTTGCCCATTTTGTACGAAGGTCCGTAAGGCTCATGGAAGCCTCGGATGCCTGTATAGAGCCAATTGTTATGTTATGTTATGTTATGTTATTTCGGTTCTTCTATAGCGCAACAGCTACTCCAGAAGGAGTGTCCCGGCGCTTTGGCGAAGGAAGCCCTCAAGACGACAACACAACACAACAGCTAGGGAAAGTGGCAAGCCTATCTGGTAAAGAGCCAAGTTTTTAAAGCCTTTCTAAAGGACAGAAGGCAAGAAGTCTGTCTAAGAAAGAGCGGAACCTCATTCCAAGCACGAGGAGCCAAGTGATGAAAAGAGCGACCGCCCTGTCTAGCTCGTTTAACTAGGTGGACACCCCTCACCATGTAATAAAGTAGATGTACCAATTTATTTATTTTATTTTATTTTTAGAGTTTTATATAGCGCGAACTTGAACCGATTAGGTTATCAGAGCGCTTTACATAGCACCAGTTCCAGTTACATGTTATCATAGTATTTTACATAGCATCAGTTACAAATACATAAAGAGCACATTACTTTTTGTTCTTATGAATAGGGTATCTCTTCACACGAGGGAAGGTATACACCTGGCTTTGCTCCGACAGTCACACAGGCAACTAGTCGTTAAAGCTATATCTCTAAACACAGGGAAGGGATTCACTAGGGTAGTTCTAGTGAATAGGGTATCTCTTCACACGAGGGAAGGTATACACCTGGCTGTACTCCGACAGTCACACAGGCAACTAGTCAAAGTATTTTACATAGAATCAGTTACAAATACATAGAGAACACATTACTTTTGTTCTAATGAATAGGGTATCTCTTCACACGAGGGAAGGTATACACCTGGCTATACTCCGACAGTCACACAGGCAACTAGTCGTTAAAGCTATATCTCTAAACACAGGGAGGGGATACACTTGGATACAATCTACAAATCACATAGGATCCTAGTCATTAGAGTTATCTTCAATCTACACAGGAGGGATATGACTGGGAATATTCAAAGGGTCACATAGGAGTGGTAGAGAATATAAAGGTCCACGGCACACACTAGTGATAAGAGTCAACTAAATACACAAAGGAAGGGATATGACTGGTTAAACTCTAATAGACGCATAGGGGTGGTGTATGGTGCAGGGACTTCAGCGAATACCAAAGCTTAGCATTGTTACAATAGGTCAAAGATGCAATCACAGCATAGAGGAATGGTGGGTGGGATGCTAGAGTCCAGCGAGAACTGTCCGAAGAGCAGCAGCAAAGTGTCATTCAGGGTAGCACGGGGGTCGAGCAGCTCCGGAGGGAAGGTGGGAACCCAGGGGGGAGATGAAGAAGGAAGTCCAGGAGAGAAGGTGGAAGCCCAGGTGGGGGACGAAGTTGGAAGCTAGCCGCAGGTGCGTCGCTATCCTGGAGAGCATGTGGTCATCCCGCTCGGTGGGCGCGAGAGTGCGCAGGGTGGTGGAGGTGTTGGTGCGGTCACGCGTTGGCCATGGGGCACTGCCCAGGCATGTTAAGAGCAGTGGTGGCCATCCTCGCTCTGCGGTCACTGGCGGCCGCCATCCAAGGACCAGGCGAGTTGCAAGGAGGGTGGTGCGAGGGGGAGCCGTTGCAGCACTATGTTAGCGGGAGGCTCCGCTAGGGATCAGCGAGCAGCCAGTGATCCTACCTCCCGGGTTGTTGTCGTCGGGTGGCAGAGCAGCGTCCGGCAGATCGCAGATGCAGGCGAGGGTCACCGCCAGGGATCCCTGAAGAGGGCTCACCCCCACAGGCAAGAGATACAGAGAGAGCCTGCGGGGTCGCCCCTGGGAGAGGCAGCAAGCGCTGGGGCCAGGTGGTCAAGCAAAGGCGCCGATCGTTAGCTGGGAGTCACACCGGGCCGCCATTTGAAGGTCAGGCAGGCGGGGGAAGGCAGATTCTAGCCGGGGCCACCCCCGGTGTCTTGCCGCTACCGAGGCCCCCGGAGACTATCCTCAAATAGAGGCAGCCCCTGCGTTCCTCCTATTTCGCCCATCAGCGTACCTCCCATAGAGAGTTGAGGTCATCGGCGCTCTCATCAGGGCTCCGGCCGCCATTTTGCCCGCGGCCGTCCTCTCCTCGCGTCTCCTCCCAGATCCAGCTACAGCGGCGCCCGGGGCGATCGGAGCAGCCCCGCGGGTGCCCTGCACCTTCCGCTTCCTATGGGTGCCGAGAACAGCCCCCGGGCCACTGGGGAACCGCCAAACCCAGCTCCCGAGCAGCGCCGGAGCCGGGAGCCGAGAAGGAACCCGACCGCCCGACTCGGCTCCGCCCCCCTGTCACAATTCATGTGGTGGGGCTCACTACGTTGAGGCTCCCATGTCGTCCTGATGATATGCGCTATTGTTGCATGTAACAAGTAAAGGCGGTCAGGAGCCCAAGTGCTCCTCACGAATGTAGCATGATCTAGGAGTACACAACCTCCGAAGAAAGAGCCCACCTCTGCCACTCCCGCAGCCACCCAATCCTGCAGCCTAGTTATCGTAAGTTTACCACCCCTAATTAGCAGTCCCAGTAGTGGGATATTGGTCGCGTAAAGGATCGTGGCGGAGGTGTACTGTAGGGCCTTTCTCCAGCACTGTAGAGCCATCATTAACAGCGGTGGTCCATCTGAGGGTAGTTTAATTTTTGGGCGCAGCATATTATGCAGGATATCTCTGTCCAGGTCTTGTGCATTATAGCCTATTTCTTGTAGGTTCGTGCCTGCCGTCCAGAATGACAGCCATTGTAATTGGAATGCATTGCATTATGCTTGAAAATCGGGGACTCCCAGCCCTCCCTTGTTCGATGCCAATTGCAATTTCTTGAGGCTTACTCTACGCCTGCCCCCACCTCATATAAGTTCCAACAGTAGTGTGTCTAGGATGCGAAAAGTGGACTGAGGCACCATCAAGGGCAAATTAACAAAGAAGTACAATAGATGGGTAAGCATCGGTGCACAGTCATAATATCGACTTCAAAATATCGACAGGACATAATATCGAGTTTTAAATATCAACTGGACAAAATATCGACTGGACAGAATATAGACAGCAAAAATATCGTTTTTAAGGTAAGTAAAGTAATATCGACTGTTAAAAATATATATACAGTTAAAATATTAATGTATATAATATAGGTTATTAAAATTATCAAATTTTTTATAATATTGAATTTTTTATAGTGTGTATTTATGTTATAAATAATAATAATTAATGAAATTTGTAGTTTTTCAATATTTGCGTTATTTAATTCTGTAGCGGGCTGTGGGTTTATAGGGGAATAGGGTGGGAAGTAATTTAATAATAATTAATTAAATCTGTAAATTAATTTATTGTTATACATTTTTAATTATTTGTTAATTAATTTTTAATTGGTAATTAATTAAAATATAATTGGCAATTAATTTAAATTAATTGATTAATTGTTAATTATGTTAATTTTTCTAATTTATTTTCTGTAGTGTGTTGTGGGTTTATAGGGGAATTGGGTGGGAAGTAATTTAATTATAATTAATTAAATATGTAAACATATTTATTGGTATTGTAGAATTAATTGTTAATTATTTATTTTATGGGTAATTAATTAAATTAGAATTGCTAATTACATTTAATTTGTAATTTTAATTGATTAATTATTATATTATATTAAATTCTTAATTACTTTTAATTAATTTTTTACCCTTCGCTATCCAATGCTTTCCCTACTGTTGCACCCACTGGAGTGGGAATAGTAATTTTTACCCCTACGCTATCCAAAGCTTTCCCTACTGTTGCACCCACTGGAGTGGGAATAGTAATTTTTACCCCTACGCTATCCAACGCTTTCCCTACTGCTGCACTCTTTGGAGTGGGAATAGTAATTTTAACCCCTACGCTATCCAACGCTTTCCCTACTGTTGCACTCTTTGGAGTGGGAATAGTAATTTTTACCCCTACGCTATCCAACACTTTCCCTACTGTTGCACTCACTGGAGTGGGATTAGTAATTTTTACCCCTACGCTATCCAACGCTTTCCTTACTGTTGCACCCACTGGAGTGGGAATAGTAATTTAAACCCCTACGCTATCCAACACTTTCACTACTGTTGCACCCACTGGAGTGGGAATAGTAATTTTTACCCCTACGCTATCCAACGCTTTCCCTACTGTTGCACCCACTGGAGTGGGAATAGTAATTTTTACCCCTACGCTATCCAACGCTTTCCCTACTGTTGCACTCACTGGAGTGGGAATAGTAATTTTAACCCATATGCTATCCAACTCTTTCCCTACTGTTGCGCCCACTGGAGTGGGAATAGTAATTTTAACCCCTACGCTATCCAACGCTTTCCCTACTGTTGCACCCACTGGAGTGGGAATAGTAATTTTTACCCCTACGCTATCCAACGCTTTCCCTACTGTTGCACCCACTGGAGTGGGAATAGTAATTTTTACCCCTACGCTATCCAACGCTTTCCTTACTGTTGCACCCACTGGAGTGGAAATAGTAATTTTTACCCCTACGCTATCCAACGCTTTCCCTACTGTTGCACCCACTGGAGTGGGAATAGTAATTTTTACCCCTACGCTATCCAACGCTTTCCCTACTGTTGGACCCACTGGAGTGGGAATAGTATTTTTTACCCCTACGCTATCCAACGCTTTCCCTACTGTTGCACCCACTGGAGTGGGAATAGTATTTTTTACATTTTGCTATTGTACGTACATAAAATAGGATATTATTTAATTATAATATGTTAATATATATATTTATGTTTTAATAAATATGATTGTTAAATTTTTTTATAACTTTAATTAAATATTTAATTATTATAATTTAATTTAAGTCTTTGTAGGTATATTTTAGTAATTAATTTTAAATTTTAATTTAATTTAACACTGTTTTTAATAAAGTCGATATTTTTTACATCTATATTTTTGTAAACGATATTTTGTACTCGATATTATTGTACTTACCTGTTTGTACATACAAACTCGATATTTTGGCTGTAGATATTTTTTCCTCGATATTTTGGGTAGTCGATATTTTGGCAGTCGATATTATTTCAGTGATCCGTAAGCATCACCATCTTGGAAATGGCTATCCTCCCCATCACTGAAAGTGGCAGGGACGTCCAGAAGGAGATGCTGGGGCACAGCGAAGCAATGGCTTTCATTAAGTTACCCTCTAGTTGGTCCAAAGGAGTCCTGTATACGTGGATACCCAGATACTTAAATGTATCCAGCGCTACAGGTATCTGATAGGTACCGAATTGGATTATGTTTGGCGCAGTCCCTCTTGAAAATAAAAGGCATGTGACTTCCCTGCATTGATTGGTAATTCCGATATAGCCTCGAAGGCGGAGAAGACATCAGGGAGTGGGCTCGCCTTGCCCTCCAAGTCTCGTAAATATATGAGGATGTCATCTGCATATATTGAAATAAGGTGTGTGGTATCCTGTAGGAGTATTCCCAAAGCATCAGGCGATCGCCTCAAAGCTATAGCCAGCAGTTCCAGCGCGAGCACAAACAGGAGGGGGGAAAGCGGGCACCCCTGTCTAGTACCTCTGTGTACCGCATATTCCGGGAGATATACCCTCCAGTACGCGCCCTTGCAGTGGGTTCAGCATATAGCAGGCATACCCATCGATGAAAATCCGGGGGGAGGCCAAAACGCAGTAGGGCCGCAAACATGTACTCCCATGTCAGGGAGTCAAATGCCTGACGTAAATCTAATGACAGCCTTGTTGTATTCACTGGGAATGGCCCTCATCTTATGGTGAAATCTTCTAGTATTAAGTGAGGTGCTACGTGTATGAAGAAACCCGCATTGGTCACGGTGTATAAGGGTGGGGAGAACAGGTAACAAGCAGCTGGCAAGGGCCTTACTAAGGATTTTATATTTGGTAGCCAGTAAGGACAGCGGTCTGTAGTTGGACATCTCAGTGCTGTCCCGTCTTGGCTTTGGGAGTTATACCACCATTGCCTGCATCGTGGATTGCTGTAGTTTACCAGTTTCCCAGGCCGTCTTATACAGCTCCTCTAGCTTAGGTACTAAGGGCCCGATTCACAGAATTAACTTAAGACAAAATCCTAAACTTACTACTTTTGGTATTCACAGAATGTACTTACTACTTTTGGTATTCACAGAATGCACTTACTACTTTTGGTATTCACAGGGATTTACGACTACTAACTTTACATCCGCACTCGGGCCGGAAATTCCGGCCGAGAGGCGGAGCTTCCGGCTCGGGAGGCGGAGCTTCCGGGCCGGAGGTGGAGATTTCGGCAATGGCTAAATCTCTTCCACTGGCCAAAATCCCCACCTCCGGGCCGGAAGCTCCACCTCTGAGCCAGAAGCTTCGCCTCCGGGTCCGAAGCTCCACCTCTGGCCGGAATTTCCGGCCCAAGTGCAGACGTAAAGTTAGTAGTCGTAAATCCCTGTGAATACCAAAAGGAGTAAGTGCATTCTGTGAATACCAAAAGTAGTAAGTTTAGGATTTTGTCTTAAGTTAGTTCTGTGATTCGGGCCCTAAGACATCCAAATATGTTGTATAAAATTCAAAAGGCAGGCCATCTAGGCCCGGGCTTTATCACGGTTAAGGCCTTTGATTGCTGCTCTTATTTCATGTTGGATGATGGGTCCCAAAAGACCCTTCCGTGTAGCCTCCCTGATCTTAGGGAACTGGAGGCCGTCTAAAAAGACATCTATGAGGCCATCATCCATATGCGCTGGTGCCGTATATAGGGCGCTAAGAATTTTGCAGAATACTTCATTAATCTCTATTTGGGTATGTTTCAGACCCTTCAGTGGTGAGCGCATGCAGGTGACTAGTTGCGTTTCTGGGTTATCCCTCAGTAACCGAGCTAGCAATGTTCCCGATTTGTCGGCGTCTGCGTGTTTCAGTTGCGTGTACGCTCGATAATCCATAACCCTAATTGTTTCCAGAGTCTCTGCGTGCCGATTCACAGAACCAACTTAAGACAAAATCCTACACTTACTACTTTTGGTATTCACAGAAGGCATTTAGTAGTAGTAAAGTGAGGATTTTGTCTTAAGACAAATTTAAGACAAACTTAAGACAGACTTAAGACAGACTTAAAACAGACTTAAGACAAACTGAAGACAGACTTAAGACAGACTTAAGACAGACTTACGAGAAACTTAATACAAAATCCTAACTTAAGTCGGTCTTAAGTCTGTCTTAAGTTTGTCTTAAGTCAAACTTAAGACAAAATCCTAACTTTACTACTACTAAATGCCTTCTGTGAATACCAAAAGTAGCAAGTTTAGGATTTTGTCTTAAGTTAGTTCTGTGAATCGGGCCCTGCGTACCCAATGCGGGCCTCTTGCAGAGATGCCCATTCGTCAACGTCCGCTACTGCAGCTGGTTCTAGCTCTGTCATCTGCGTCTCTGTATCCATAAGTCTTTTGTGTGCTTCCTGCCTCGCCCCTACAGTAGCACTAATTGCGGAGCCCCGAACCACCACTTTGAACGTGTCCCAGTCTGTGAGGTTGGAGGAGGCTGTATTCCAATTGTCTGTGAAGTAATTGCTAATGGTGTCTAGTAATGTGGTCCGAAAGGGGGGATCCTCTATGAAATGGGGCCACAGTTCCCAGGTCGGTACAGGGGTTGGGACTCTGCCCCATGTTAGAGTAAGTTCCAGGGGATTATGATCTGAGAACGTTTTGGCTAGATATGTCGATTGGTGTATATGTGCGGCTATTGTGTGGGAGCAAAGAAATCTATCAAGCCTGGTCTGAAGCTGATGGACTGGGGAATAAAAAAAATATTCCTTGTGTGTAGGATGTAACATTCGCTATGCGTCTATGAGTCTCCAGCTCTGCATCCAAGTGTTCAAAAGTTCACCCTGTTTGTGACTAGCCCATTGCAATGGAGGATGGGATCTATCCAACTCTATGTCTAGGATTGCATTGCAGTCTCCGCCTAGGATCCAGGGAATGGTATCCCATCCTGCCAGAGCTCTGCCCAGATCAGAGAAAAATTTGTCTTGATCAAAATTCAGCACATGTATGCTACCTAAGATTACAGGTAGGCCATCTAGAGTGCCCCTCGGAGGTATATACCATCCCTGATCATCTGTGCGCCAGTCTATTTCTGCAAACGGGCCTCCATGGCAAATACAAATGGGCGCCCCTCTAGCAAAGGCCGAATAGTTAGTGGTATACACTCGGCCTCTCCATTTTTTCTGAGTTTTCACTGCCTCTACCTCCATCAGGTGCGCCCTTCTCCGAAGGAGGTAGGCATGTACTCTGTGGCGCTTATGCACAGCCCTAGCCCCCATACATTCTAGGTCACTAGGTTGTATGAGCCTAAGTTGGATTTTTTTCCGAGACATATATTTACTACGTGTGTTATTCTCCGTGCAGTACGGAGTCCGTGTATGTGAACAGACCAGGAATTCCCCGTACCTCGCGAACTAAACATAAATGGCGCAGCCAAAAAACAATGCTGAGCCTAACCGAGAACTAAAACATACAAGAACCATAGAATGGTGCATGTGCTTTGTGGGGGGTAAGCGCCACCAACCATACTACTAATTGTGTGGGTGTATTGCTCCAGTGGCTCTACTGGGCCCGGGGGATGGTTCCTCTTATGATATACTTATCTGTGCATTGTATACTAAGGGCTTCTGTATGTGAGACCAGGGGGTCCACTATAGTATTCTAACCATAAGTACCCGGCATGTCAAGCGGAAACTTGGAATCCTACTGTTTCCAATTATCGATCTAAGTGCAATTGGAGGAAAAAACAGCAAAGCGGATCACAATACATACATTACATACAATATTATGTGCAGAGTCAGACCATCTCAATAAGAAAGGATACTGTTCTGCTTTTGATATCGTGCAATGGCTCAAGTGGCCAGCTTCATGTGGGCCTAGTGTGTAACGATTTTATTTCCGGCCCTCTGTTGTCAAGCAGACCATCCCCAATTTGGGGCGTCACCGAGGAAAAAAGAGTAATACTATGTTCCGAGTCCGATTGTATGGTACTGTCGTGATCTTTGTATGTCCTCGCGGAAGGATCCAGAGACTGCCAGCGCCTCCGCCCTGCCTGCCATCTTCTGGGCCGGAGTCGGACCGCGTCTTGCAGAGTTCCTTGGGCTTCCTCCTCGTCTTTGGGTTAGCTGTTGTTGTGTTTGTACGGGGGTATGTCTCACCGAGCCCGACGAGCTCTCCTGGCTGTGTTCTAGGTCCATTACCTCTAGCCATTCTTCAAAATCATTGGGGCTGTCAAATAAATAAGATTTCTTATCGCGTACAACTTTGAGCCTGGCTGGGAACAAAAGGGCATATTTAAGTTGCGCCGCCCGTAGCCTTTTCTTCACTGCTTGGAAATAGGTTCGCTGGCGTTGTACCATGATAGTGTAGTCCGGGTACAGGGAGATCCGCTGATTTTCAAATTGAATGTTCTTCTTTTCCCTTGCTTTTTGGAGTAGCACATCTCTGTCCCTGTAATTCAGGATTTTGACAATCAGAGGGCGCAGGTACTCCAGTTGGAATCCGGTGCGCTCTCGCCACGCAGAAATATGGGGATAGACCTGCTCTCTGAACCATGTTTCCATAAAATCCGCTGGTCTCGCACCTTCGCTTCGCTCCCGCAGCCCAATGACTCGGACATTATTTTGTCGATTGCGACCTTCCGCATCCTCAATCCGGTCCTGAAGTCCAGTAACTTGGTGTTACAGTTGTTTTATTTGCGTTGCGTGTTCCGTGAGTTGGGGGTTGATCCTTGACAATGCCTTCTCATGGTCCCGCACCGTATCGACAAGCTTCCCATGATCTGCTCTCAGGAGAGTAAGATCGGTCGTGAGGGCCCCTATCTGTTGTTCCATTACCTTCTTAGAGTCTCAGATTTCCCTCAGTATTAAGTCCAGCTTTTCCGAGTGGAACTCAGCTGGGTCGGTGGTGGAAGTGCCCGGCGAAGGGTCTCTAGCATTATACTCGGGGGGCCCCCGCTGCCAGGCCAGTGTCCAGCATTTTACCCTTGAGCCTGCCCATCTCGTAACCCAGTCACAGGCTAGGGAATAGATTTTGGGGCCACCTTCAGTGCACAATATGTCCTCCTGTTAATGACCAAGTCTGAGATCCTCACCCCTCATTAGTCAGTAATCCACTGTGTCCTTGGGCCTGCTGACATCGTCCTTCCCCTCTGCTATTCCACCACCGTTGATTCACAGCGCCCAAGGCCCCGCAGCAGCACAAGGGACCAGTTTCATGGTGGGTCGTCGTCTGCGCCGCTATGATCTAAGCCGTCACAACTGTTGGTGTCCTCATGTTCCCCGACCGTGCCGCGGTCAGCTTTGGTGCAGCTCAGCAGGGATTGGGCAGGTCTCAATTCGTGTTCTTCAAGGGGTGTGGGGGGGCTCTCTCACTGCCCAGCTGCCGCCGAGAAGCCGCTTTTGTGCCGTGCTGTCAGTCCAGGCCAACCCCTATACTTAGTTCTCCCACAGCGGAGTCCCGCTCGGCATACGTCAAAAGGGAAAAGGAGGGGGTAGTGGCCGCCCGCTCCTGGCCCAGCTCTCCGCACCAGCATCTCTCACCGATTAGGTGTGGTGGCCGTTTTCCGACTCACTCCGATTCTTGCTCCCGCAGTCGTCCACACGCAGTCAATCCGGAGCAGGACCATCCGCTGCTTCGGTCTCAGGAACGCTGCTGGTCGGAGACAGTGAGGGCCGCAGTCCGCCACGCAGCACTCGCAGAGCTCCACAACCAGGCCGCACGCTTAGTGCCAAAAGCCTTCTTTCCACAGTTGCTGCATTGGACTGGAGCTGAATTCCTTAGCAGTGCAGCAACATGCAAGTGTCGGGATCCTTCAGGTACCTTTTAGATAAGGCGGCACTGTGTTTTTTCAGGATATTTCTCCCCGGGGTCCGGAGCCTCACCAGGTCGCATCCGGCATCTTAGGCGGATGGCCACGCCCCCCCCCTGGAATGTATATATGCATAAGGAAGGTAATATATGTAGATTAAGTTGCATGTAATAAACTCAGACTGTCAAGTGTTCATGTACTTTAAATTAGTTTATTATTTTTTATATCAATATCGAAGCAATTGTAGATAGATAGTTATGATAAAAGATTTTATTCATGAAGTCACTTATATACATTTTAAACATAGACTATTGTAACTATAAGTAATACGTACATTTGTTAAGCAGAACTAACGAATATCAATCTCTCAAAAAAATATTATTATACATGTTATATACAGATGGTTATGCTGTATATTTATGTTTGAGTATGGTGGTCATGTGGGGAAGAGCCAACTCTTGAGAACCATAGGTTGGCTGCTAGAATGGAGAAGGATGTGCCACCCATGTTTTTTTCTTGTACGGTGGGATTTTGAGGTGAGGTGCCAATCTAGAGAGGAGGTTCCTTTGTTGAATGTATTTGGCGATTTTATTCCTGATAAAGAACAGTCCTGTTCCATGCATCGCTTTGTGGGTCATACAAAGGAGCTTGAACATGGATCTTCTGGCAACCGGTAACCAATGCAGGGCTTTCAAGGCAGGGTAGATGTGGGATTGTAAGAGTTGTCTGGCAGCAGAGTTCTGAATCCATTGTAGTCTTTTCATCGTTTAAGGTGGAGGTTAGTGGCATAACTGGAGAACCGGGTTCGAGCCTCAGCAAGGACGCTACACATCCTGTGATTCTGGACAAATCACTTAATCTCCCTGTGTCTAACAAAAATGAATGTGTCCATCTGTAATGAAACTGATTCTCATGGAAAGTGTTCTGATACCCGATGCTCAGATCTAGTTCATGCTGTATAAAACTCTAAAAAAAAAAAAATTAAATGAAGAGTATGTCAGGTTTTGTGACAGTGAGACAGTCGTAGATGTGATACTTGTTTTTAGAGAGCGATCGAGCATTTATTAGTAGGCAGGTTAGAGAATGTGCTTTGGTGATAGTGTGACTTTGTTTTATAGAATAGTGAGTAATATTTTGTGGGCTTGTAACAGGTGTGTCCTTAGTGCTGGTATTAGATGTTTGAGGAGAGCAATAATATAGTTGTTCTGTATCGTGTTCCTCGTCCAGCAGTATAGGAAGGCATTTTCATGGGTCTGCATGTGTAGGTGGTGCAGATTGTGGCTGAGAGTGAGTTGCTGAGCTGTTGTTTTTGTAGCGTAGCCTTGTTATGCAGTAGACATGGAGAAGCGAAGTTGTGAGGAGTGGCATGTTGCTTATTTTGTTTGTGTCTGTTTAGGGTAGAAGGTGTATAAGGTAGGTGTGGTGGTGCAGCATGTGGCTCATGTAGTAAGGCTCTAAATTGACCAATGGATGACAAGCGGTGAAAAGAGTTGCTGTATTGCTGCTTATGTTTTAGGTGTGGGGGAAGAGAGAAGGCTTGGTATTGGTGTTTGTTGATGGTGTGCATCATTTGTGTAGTCAGGCAGGTGGGAGTGGGTGATTGGGCCCGATTCACAGAACTAACTTAAGACAAAATCCTAAACTTACTACCATTTTGGTATTCACAGAAGGCACTCACTCATTTTGGTATTCACAGAATGCACTTACTAATTTCGGTATTCACAGAAGTTAGGAGTCCTAAGTTTAGGACTCTTAAATGCCTTCTGTGAATACCGAAAGTCTTAAAGTTAGGATTTTTCTCAATTTAGTAGTAGTAAAGTTAGGACTCCTAACTTTAGGACTCCTAAATGCCTTCTGTGAATACCGAAAGTCTTAAAATTGGGTTTTTTCTCAGTTTAGTAGTAGTAAAGTTAGGACTCCTTACTTTAGAACTCCTAAATGCCTTCAGTGAATACCGAAAGTATTTAAATTAGGATTTTTCTCAGTTTAGTAGTAGTAAAGTTGAGAAAAATCCAAATTTTAAGACTTTTGGTATTCACAGAAGGCATTTAGGAGTCCGAAAGTTAGGAGTCCTAACTTTACTACTACTAAATTGAGAAAAATCCTAATTTTAAGACTTTCGGCATTCACAGCAGGCATTTAGGAGTCCAAAAGTTAGGAGTCCTAACTTTACTACTACTAAATTGAGAAAAATCCTAATTTTAAGACTTTCAGTATTCACAGCAGACATTTAGGAGTTCTAAAGTAAGGAGTCCTAACTTTACTACTACTAAACTGAGAAAAAAAAACATTTTAAGACTTTCGGTATTCACAGAAGGCATTTACAGCCTGATTCATGTAGCTAAATAGCACTCGCAAAGGGCCAGATTCTGAGAATCTGGCCCTTTGCGAGTGCGATTTTTGCATTTGGTATTCACAATCCCAAATGCAAAAATCGCTATGTAAGAATTCGCATATTTGCGTGGAATGGCATTTCAGGAATCTCTAATAGAGATTCCTCAAATGCTATTCATGACACAAAACAAAATAGCGATTTTGGACTTTTGGGGCCGCTATTTACCGAGAGGTCAGACCTGTCGGTAAATAGCAGAAACTCAGAAAAATGCTTTTAAAAGCATTTTTCTAAGTTGCATGTTGCACACACACATGTCCTTTGGACATGTGTGTAAAGAACATGTAGGAATCGCTATTTCATTAGCAATTCCTACATGAATGCCGTTTTGCGTGTCCTCAATAGCGAATCGCTATGATTCGCTATTAGGGCCACGCAAAACGGCCTGTACATGAATCAGGCTGTAAGAGTCCAAAAGTTAGGAGTCCTAACTTTACTACTACTAAATTGAGAAAAATCCTAATTTTAAGACTTTCGGTATTCACAGAAGGCATTTAGGAGTCCTAAAGTTAGGAGTCCTAACTTTGCTACTACTAAATTGAGAAAAATCCTAACTTTAGGACTTTCGGTATTCACAGAAGGCATTTAAGAGTCCTAAAGTTAGGACTCCTAACTTCTGTGAATACCGAAATGAGTAAGTGCATTCTGTGAATACCAAAATGAGTAAGTGCCTTCTGTGAATACCAAAATGGTAGTAAGTTTAGGATTTTATCTTAAGTTAGTTCTGTGAATCGGGCCCTATGTTTGTAGGTTGTGATGGAAAATATTATGAGGTGTGTGTGAGAGATTTTACTGTGCTGGTGTAAGTGTTATGTTTTCTTTTTGAGGAGTTGTTGATGAATCTGTTTTCTGAGAAGGTTTTATATGTAAAGTATTGTTGGTGAGTGGAAGTTGTAAGCTAAGGGGGTGGTGATGTGCTTATTGATAGAGTATCTGGTGTGTAAGAGGGGATGAACTAGAGTTAAGAGTGTTTGATTTGATTGCTGAAAGTGAATACGTGTGGTGCAGTGGAGAGTAAGTGTTGCATGGTTGTGCACATTAAGTGGCTTAACGCTGCCTAGTAAATAAGGCAAAGCCCCTATCACCACAGAAAAGTCCTAAAAAAAGACTTTCCTGTGGCTACAGGGGCTTCTACATATACCCCTTTGATTCTCAGGCTGGAACCCCTGGAAGCAGACTGCACGCAGCAACCTTATTGAAGCCTGCCACGCTTTGTTTGGGCTCCTGCAATGCTAGAACTGTTCTTGCTCCTGAGCTCCGACAAAACAAGCCCTTCCAACCTTATATAACTGTCCTATCCCACCAGCTCGTCATATCGATGACTTTGGGATCCCAATCCCAATTCCTCTACCTGGCTACCTAAGACTTCTGATTAAGGTCTCCTTCGAACCCTGAAAACATAGAGCGCTTCACAAGGCTGTGGACAACTACGTGATGACTATCCTTATCCTACCAATAGTTGCTTAGGTCATAACTACAACTTCCGAACCGACATCAGCCTCTACCATGACAACGACAACCGTAGCTAACAGCTCCCCCCAATCGCCCCTTTCCAGATCTGGCTCTAACGTGTCCAGGTCAAATACCACCCGAATCTTTCCAAACATGCAATGAAAAACATGAAACACAAGGACTTCCCGGAAACCTCTTTGTAGGCCAGTACCATTGCCAATGCAAAGACTCCCTCAAAACCGACCGCCTCCTCTTTACACACAACACTGACTTATGGATCAGGTCCTTGCGCAATTTTCTCCCATCCTGATGTCTTACTAGCATCTCCTTTGGACGTAAATTCAAATTCTCTTGCCCCTTCAGTCTCTTGGATAAACTTTCTATATCCATTCACAACAAAGGGAAAATCATGTTTCAAGTCCCCGATACAATCCTGGCTACGATTAACTAATTTATCTCACCCTCAGGCCCTTCGGAGATTGTCCACGCTCTCCCTCTCCGTCCGCCCATAACACCCCTCTCCTATTCTCCTCCGCCAGTCTACCCAGACAGCACCTCTCATCCTAAACTCTTCATCAATCTGATAGTATTCCCACAACCCATATCTCACCACCTATAGCAGACATTAAACTTACACCCATAGACCATCCCTCCAACCTCCCTCAACCATTAACTCCTAAACCGGTTGCCAACACCCTCTTTTCATCTCCTCATTTAGCCCATATATCTCCCCTTCCGCCCATGGTCATGCCCAAACACCTCCCAACAGCAGATAACAACAGCCAGTGCCATCTTCTACCTTCACTGCAACTTCTGAGAGTCCGTCACTGTCAGCTTACCCCAATCCTCAATCAATCAGTCCAGGGTTTGTTAGGCACAGCTACTCACCTGGAAGGGTCACAAGGTGCTGGGGGGAAGGATGGGGGCGTGCAGCTCCTTAGCACTCACGGAGTATCTTCAAAGGCCAAGTGGGTCCAGAGGACTTCCATGGCCCACCAGGGTACATGCAGGTGCCGGACGCTCATGGTGATTCGTTGAAGAGCCAGGTCTTGAGGTCCTCCAGGAGCTTGGAGAGAGTAGGCGTCTGGCAGAGGTGGAGAGGGACGGTGTTCCATGCCTTGGCCGCAAGGAGGGAGAAGGAGTGGCCTCCTGTTCTGGTCTTCTTGATTGAGGAATGCATGAATTTCTTCACTTTGTAACTCATCAGCTCAGACAACAACACCTTCCTTGGTGATTTCAACATCCACTGTTGAAGTACGGGCAACAGCTATGTGAAATTAAATGAAATTGTAAACTGTGCACTACTAGCTGAAGGTGTCTAGGCACCTTAAGAATCTGGACTAAGAAGTAGAAGCAGTAACAGAGCTTTTAGTTGTTGACCAACCAAGATTTCAACAATTTCAAAAATGACAGATCAGGTTTGATTTTAAGATGGGAAGAGCATTCCAGATCCTGGCAGTACCAACTATAAAACTTCTTCTGCCCCAACTGGCCATTTTAATTTTCCGAATAACAAGATCAAGGGCCGAAGAGGATCTAAGTTGCAGAGGAGGGGCATATCTACTAAACATATTCTTAAAAAAGCCAGGGCCCTGACCTTGTTGAGCCTTAAAGGCAACACAGAGAGATTTAAAATGAATTTGTTTTTTAAACAAGAGCCAATGCAGTTGTGGTAAAAGATGAGGGACTGATTGAAACTTCGGAATAGACAGTAGCAGTCAAGCGGCTGCATTCTGCATAACCTGAAGCTTATTGAGGCTTTTGATCCTAATGTTTAAGAACAGGGCATTACAATAATCCAATTTAGCTAAGACTAGGGTAGAGATGAAGGCTTTCCGAAGTTCAAGAGGATTGACAGGTATTGTATTGTATTGTAATCGCATTTATATAGCGCTTACTACCCCTGAGGAGGCAACAAAGAGCTTTTTCGGCGAGTAGCACGCTCCTCCGAACCCAAGAAGGCATAGTGTTGAATTAGTATAGTGAAATTGGAAAGTAATTTCAGTGGTGGATAGGTTAGTTAGTTATTTGGATTCAGAAGGATAGTTGAGGGATAGAAGAAGGAAAAAGGTTTGCATTTATATAGCTCTTGTTACCCTTGATGGGGTGTTGAAGCGTTTTTTGGGTGAGTAGCACGCTACTCCGGAACACATTATGGATTATTGGTGAATTAGTATAGTGAAACATGAAAGTAATTTGACTGGTGGATATTAGTCAGCCATTTTGAGTGAGAAGAATGGAGGAGGGATAGAAGAGGGGAAAAAGGTTCGCATTTATATGGCGCTTGTTACCTCTAATGGGGTGTCGAAGCACTTTCTTGGTGAGTAGCACGCTCCTCCGGAACCCATTAACGGATTAGTGTTGAATTAGTATAGTGAAATATGAAAGTAATTTGAATGGTGGATATAAGTCAGTTATTTGGATTGAGAAGGATAGCAGAGGGATAAAAGAGGGACAGAGGTTTGCATATATATATATATATAGCGCTTGTTACCCCTGATGGGGTATTGAAGCGCTTTTTCGGCGAGTAGCACACTATTCTGGAACCTATAAAGGATTAGTGGTGAATCAGTATAGTGAAATATGAAAGTAATTTGAGCGGTGGATATTAGTCAGTCATTTTGAGTGAGAAGAATGGAGGAGGGATAGAAGAGGGGAAAAAGGTTTGCATTTATATGGCGCGTGTTACCTCTAATGGGGTGTTGAAGCACTTTCTTGGTGAGTAGCATGCTACTCCGGAACCCATTAAAGGATTAGTGTTGAATTAGTATAGTGAAAAATGAAAGTAATTTGAATGGTGGATATAAGTCAGTTATTTGGATTGAGAAGGATAGCAGAGGGATAGAAGAGTGACAGAGGTTTGCATATATATATAGCGCTTGTTACCCCTGATGGGGTGTTGAAGAGCTTTTTCCGGCGAGTAGCACACTATTCCGGAACCTATAAAGGATTAGTGGTGAATCAGTAGAGTGAAATATGGAAGTAATTTGAGCGGTGGATATTAGTCCGTTTTTTTGATTGAGAAGGATAGCAGAGGGATAGAAGAGGGAAAAAGGGTTGCATTTATATAGTGCTTGTTACCCCATATGAGGTGTTGGAGTGCTTTTTTGGAGCGTAGCATGCTACTCGGAACCCATAAAGGATTAGTGGTGAATTAGTATAGTGACATATGAAATTTGATAGGTGGACATGTTAGTCTGGTATTTTGATAGAAAAGGATAGTGGAGAGATAGAAGAGTGAAGGATTTAGATTTTTTGGGGGGACGTCACAGCAGTAGTGGGAGGCTTGGGTGAATAAAAAGGGATGTGGAGGGGAAGAGTCAGAGGGAAGAACTTAGGAAGGCTTGTTTTGGGGGATCAATATAGTAGAACGAGGTGTCAGATGGTGCAAGTAGGGGTAGAGTAGGGGAGAGTGTTGCAAGAGCTATTTTGGGGGTCATAGTAGTGGTATGGAATTTGATATGAATGAGAGAGTTGATGTAAAGGATATATCCATAGAGGTATAGGGTGAAAAATAGGGTAGTACATTGAAAAGAGTTAACTTGTAGCTAGAGGTTTGAGATGAGTCAGAGAGTTGAGGTAGAAGATATGTTGAGAGAGGGATAGGTTGAGTAATAGGGTAGTGCATTGGATGTGCTGAATTAGAAGAAAGTAATAAATATATAGATAAATAAGTACATGGAAAGTTTATAGATGCATAAAGGAAGTTAGTAGATGTAGATTAAAAATATTAATATGGGTATAGGGTGAGGAATTTGGTGGTGCATTGAATATGCTTTTTGTTGTTGTTTTTATTTGGCGGAGGAAACTAATAAATACATAGATCCAAGTAGATGGAAGGTGCATAAAGGAAGTGAAGTGAAGTGAAGTGAAGGGGTTTTGTAGAGCGCGACTGCTGCCCGAGGGCGTCCAAGGGCTAAGTAGAGGAAATGAAATCTGAGGAACAGGGGAGAAAGACCAGGGGGAGAGCTAATTTCTGAAGAGGAATGTTTTCAGCTCTTTGCGGAAGGATGAGAGAGTAGGGTTGGACCTAAGTGCGAAGGGGAGAGAGTTCCATAGTCTTGCAGCGTTGAGCGTGAAGGACCTGCCTCCTGCTCTGGACCTTTTGATTCTGGGTACTGCAGCAAGACATGCATTTGTGGAAAGAAGAGATTTACCGGGGCAGTAAGGGGAGAGAAGTGAGTGGTTAATCTCAGGACTAGCCCTATAGAAGGCTTGGTGCGATATGCACAGGGTTTTGAACTTTATTCTGTCCCTGACGGGGAGCCAGTGAAGTGACCTGATCCCTGCCTTGGCTGACTCTCTCCGAGGGATCTGGAGAAGGGTGCGAGCTGCACAGTTCTGCGTGCGCTGAAGTTTCTCCAGCACGTATTCAGGGGCTCCCAAGTATAGGGCATTGTTGAAGTCTAGCCTGGACTGGATGAGGCCCTGAATAACAACCTGCTTAGCTTCAAAGGGCAAAATCGGCAGGGTCTTTCTCAGCATTCGGATAATCCCGAAGCAGGTTGCTGCTGTTTTAGTTGCCTGGGTATTGAAGGTAAGCATTTTGTCCAGCCATACTCCTAAGCTTTTGATGTCCTCCTTCGGGTTGGAAGTGGGCCTAAGCTTGCGGGCCATAGCTGCAGGGGCGTAACACAGGCCCCCGCAGCCCCTGCGTTGCGGGGGGGCCCCCCCACTCCAGGGGCCCCGGGCCGGCCCCCTCAATACGTCAATGATCATGTGGATTTTAATGGTGCTCTGTGCGCACCGCTGAGCTTGTAACTGATTGTTGTTGCCGGGGCCCCTGAGGCACTTGCAAATGGTGCGGGTGGGGGGCCCCGGCGGGGCCCTGGCCTGAGGCTAGTTATAATGATGTGCGATTGTGCGGGCCCCGGCCGGGACCCCATGAGACTCTTATGAAATTTTGCAGGGCCCCGGCTGGGGCCCCGTGAGGCTCTTCCAAATGGACCATGGTGCGGGGGGCGGCGGCACCTGCCTAAGGCTCTTTATTCGTGGCGTGCAAGGCTCAGTGAAGTCTCTTTTATTGAATAAATTAAAGGGGAAGTGCACGCGGGCGCTGCATGCACTGGCTTCACTTTCTACCTTGGCTTCCGGCCCCGGGACGCGTATGCGCGCCTTAGGGTGGGGGGCGGGCCGGAGGGGGCAGAACTGGTGACCAATGCCTGGGCCCTTATTATATTTGTCATGACTCCTGCATGACATGCGCAATGCACGTTAGAGACGAGGTGTGGCATCCAACAAGTGAAGAAGACCCAGCAGTAATGCTGCTACTACGCAGTCCAGGACTGTCCGAAGTCCACTGCGTCACCGACCGGGCCTGCCCTGTAGCCATAATTTAAATTATTTAAATTGCACCCCGCCCCCTACCTGGCTAGCTTGCCTTGCGCTGGCCGCAGCCTCTCTGCCCGTCCCGCTTGTGGCCTTGCGCCTGCTAACAGAACTGTGAGCTGCAGCCTGCAGGCCAGGCCCCGTCGCCAGACCTCAGGTCAGGTGTCAGGTGAGTCTGTGTACTCGGTCCGAGCCAGCCCTGGGCTAATTAGTGGTCTGAGGGAACACAGCGGCCGTGGCATGACTGCGGCCCTAATGCTGGGATAATGAGCAGGTTGTGTGACCGGCTACCGATAACTCTGTGAAAACTGGGGGTCTCGGATTTAAATCGTGGTGGGAAGGCACAGCATCTCATCCTTCAGAGGATCAACAAATACCACTGGGCATTATAAACACATTACAAACACCTGCTGTCAGCACCTAGAAGAAATTACGCATATATACAAGGCGCTATATTAATGCAGCATTAATCTCTATGATTAACTCTATATCAGCATCTCAGCATGAGCCCCGCCGTTTATTAGTGCACTAATAACCTTTTACAGTTATTGTTGTGGAATTGCGAGCGGGGGCGGGAGTCGGGAGGGGGGGGGAGGTGTTAAAGCCACTTTAATTACGTATCATATCACTCACTGAAGAAGCACAGGGGATTGATTAGAGCACCCTTTGTGTAGGCCTAGAATCATGGGCAATAAAGTGTGTCATTATTAGACCAACCCGGGTACCATAACCGGCCTTGCTGAGCTCATGAACGGTTCCGGGCACGCAAGGCTACTGGGGTGTAGAGGTGGGCTAGCCAACGGGCAGGATTGGTTTGGTCTGTGTACGAGCCGAGACGAGTACTGAACATTTTTTTGGGGCAGGTAAATCTTGTAAACGTAATATAAAAAAATGGTAACGTCTCCCAAAATGTAATTTAAAAAAGTGTATTTGTTTAACAAACTGAAGCGTTTTACCATAGTTCATCAGATTATATCACCAGGGCTTGAAGTGGGCCTGGTCCTGCCGGTGCTGAGTCCGCAGTTCTAACAAGCAGGGGCTGAGAAGGGTCCCTATCGGGTTGTCCATTTTTGCCCTCACCCTCAGGGTAAAAATATGTAAATCTTAGCTCTCCAACAGTACCACCCTTCACTGCCACTGATGTAACTGCAAAGAGACTCGTTATATTTCTTTCACAGTCTCATTTCAGAACCGAAGCATTTTCAATATACGATACTACAAAGCCATACTTGTTGCTTATTTATGTATCTTATGCGACAAACAGCCATTGACAAAGCCAATAGTACTGGCTTGTTGGAAGTGTGATTTTACTTGTATTATATATCTATTTGTTAAGATTTAAAGTGGTCACACATTATCCCCAGCATTGAGATCGGAGGGCGGCGGGAGGCTGGCAGAGTGAGACTTGAAAGCAAATCCCTTCTTTCTAATGCCACGCATGCACAGTAATACCCTACCCTGTTTGAAGTACGTAGTGTAAACACCCGGTGTGCTGTTGTAAATATCCGGTAAAATGATCAGACTTCTTCCAACAGTGACGCTGACTGACGTTATGGAAAAGATGCGTCAAATCTACTTTTAAAACAGGCTCCGACGGGCTACTCGAGTCCGTCCGATGGAAAGGACCACCATCGCACCATGTAAATGCGCCAACAGAGAGAACCAGAACGCGCTCCTTTTGATTAAGGCTGTTCCCACAGAACGGCCATGCCAACAAAATCACTCTGCGTGCATACCAAATATGGAAAGCCGAATGCTACTCTAAGTTTCCATAGCCTCCACAGGCTTCAGACACAAGCCTCACCACCAAACCTTGCTTCTGCAGACTATTATAAGGTCCCGAGAGTGCAAGTTCTTCAGAGACCAGAGAACAATGTAGATGGCAGTGTCTAGCGTGGAGGGCTAAACACTGTCACACATCCTTCCACAGAGGTCTCCATGAAGCGCCATTGTTCATTTATTGGGAAAAGTTTGACTTATTTTTTTTTTTATTGGAAGTGGAGACTACTTCTAGGGGCCTGCAGATATAAAGGTGCTCTTTCACCGCCACAATACTTTCCACCTGTAGAGTGGTGACCAAACACTTCATATGCCATCCAATACTGGGGACGTGTTGGTCAGTAGCATACTAAGTGATGCCTGGGGTATCACTTCTAGAATGTGTCTCTCTATGCTGCCAGGGAAACATCCCCAGGCCTGCAGTCCATTGGGGAAATGCCCTTTTAGTAGTATGGTCAATCTGGGCTTGGTGTCAGTCATCAGTAAATTTCCTTCAAAGTTCTGAAACACATAATTTCTAGCCATTATATTATACCCGCTGTACATTGGCTAGAAAAAAAGAGAGCATGTGATTGGTATAAATCCACATTAAACACCGTGAGGTGTCCACTTAGTGAATGGTTTCCTTCGGGTTGGGGAGGGGTGGGGGCGAACATATTTCTTCTTCTGTGCCAATTCTACTGAAGAGCCATTCTCACAGAAATGCCGCTTATCAACCAATAACCTCCTCAAAGGAGTCCAGAAAAATAACTCAACTGCAGTCTTTCACCACAGCACAGTGAAGCCGAGTCTATCTTTCCTCAGAAGACGCTGTCCAGAGAGGGACTGTCTATTAATAGGGGAAGAGCCATCCATGAACAGGGTGGTGACGTAGTTATTCGTCTCAATGGGGGCACCACAGCCAGAAGAGCAATTAGGAACAATCGTTGTTCAGAAGTTATAGAACCTGATAATTGGACTGAAATGTACTTCTTTTTAAAGTTTGCACCTTCTTTGTCTTCTTTTACGGTGAAATAACATTTAACAAGAGACAAACGCACAGCTACCCAATATAATGTGCCTGCTGTTAATGCCGCATGCTATTAAGCTACGTGCTGCTAACGGGACGGACGTTCACTTCCACACATTATTCTACAGGTGCTATAATGCCCCGACTCTGAGACTGTAACCAATCCACACCCTTCCATCAAAACATCACTTGTATGTCTCTCCCCTTTCTGTTTCTTTTCATCAATAGTGTAATCATTAGTCTGACATTCTTACACTCTCGAAGATCGCTACATTGGGGAGAAAGTGTTCACTACAGCAACAACCAACAACCCTCAACTCTCAAAGTTCCTGACACTCCTGTTCTCCTGCCACTGGGAGCTCTCCTTCTTGTTGCTAGACACATGACACGTCTTTCCCTTATGCTTTTTCTCCATCCGGCTTAGTAGCCCCTCCCCTCATCTGCTCTCCTACCCTAATGGTGTAATACCTCCACAATTCCCTCCTCCTCTCCTGTAGAAGTGAATTATTTTTTTTTGTTTTACAGAGGATTCATTTTTTTAAACTTTATTGTGTATGTGCTATTTCCGACACCCCAAGAATATGAAGCTGAGTTTGAATGTGAGCAAACAGAATAATTATCAATCTTTGCATGATAGTGTCATATCCATAGCACTTTGCAAGTTCATCCTTGTATTCTTAGGGATGAAGAAAAAAATATATGAACTCTACATGGACAGTAAGCTATCTGTTGAAAGTAGAAATGCAAAGACAGTAGGTCTTCTTGTAATGTTCTATTGCATGGAAGGATCTTTTATACATGCTTATATTTTCATCAAACTCAAAAGGTAATGGGACGAATGCTTACAATTTGTTTTACCACTGGCAATTGGTCAGAGGAGCATTTCACACCATCATTCTTCTGAACTTCATTTCGCCTTAGTTTGGACTCAGCCATATGCAAATCAGTCTTGACTATGCTCCAATAGGAACAATCCAGCGGGGTCCTCCCTGAACCAGAACATAAGCAACCCAAGACTGATTTCAAGCTGATTCTGGCTCCTCAGTCGGGTGTAGTATGGTTCCAGTGGCACAGTGAGGGACCGAGCCATGATGAGATCTGATTGGCTGCCACCACTTCAACCAGGAAGTAGTGGCATCCATCTTGGGACTCAAGACTCACCCGAATACAATGATAATTTGTTTCACTAGCAGCTTAAAATGTTTCCACAACAAAACAGTGCTATCAGTACACTTGAGGGTTTGATTTTAAAGTTAAAAGAAAACAAATCTATCAGGTGGAAGTCTCAGATATACGTTGTTTAAACTCAAGCCAACTGTAGCAAAGGTCCTGGGTCTTTTTGCCCACATCCACCCCAGAAACATAGTGACAGTGAATGCATACGCTAATCTTGGGTTTCATCTGAGGATTCTAAGAGCAGTACAACTGATTCGAGTCGTCATTTGCCTGCAGAATGAGGGATCCATTTCTGCTGGGGACTAACATATCCCGGGCAGTGAAACAGGACATGACCAATAATTTTTCCACAGCTATTACTGGTGGAGCACTGAGCACAGTACATCATCGTTTAGAGACCATTTATTGGTAAATGTTTTCAAGGGCAATGTAGCAACCTGGAATTGGAAATATAGTTTCTCATCCAGTGGCACAGTAACAGCATCACAATATGGTTCCAGAAAGCACCAGTCCAAAAGTCTAAGAATCTCCCCATCAATGAGGAGTTAGCAATAGGTTCAACCTCATTTTGTCCAACCAATACCCAATAGTGTTTTTTAAATGCCGCTTCCAACCACACACCCTATGCATATTGTAGGCAAGCGCTTCAGAGCTCCACATAGGGGTAGTAGGCCCTCTATACATATAACAATACAATACATTCAAGACCGCTCCATCCCCTGTCTTCTTTGCTCTGTCCTTTAGCTCCTGCCGCCCGCCTACTGCCGCCTTGCAGCCGTCCAGGTTTCAAATTAAAATATGCTAGATTTTTGGGTGGTAGGGCAAAGTGGTACATGGTGGGCCGTGCCGCCGGGGGGGCCCCCTCCATGGGCTTTGCAGGGGGGCCCCCTCAAGTTTCGTTACGCCACTGGTCAATCTAACTATAATGAGTGTAGCTTACCTGTAAAAACTTCCAAATTAAGCACCACTCACCTATTGTAAAACTCTACTGAAAACGTCCATATAGTGAGCTCTCGATTTATAGTGAGTCCTTTTGTTAATGCATGAGCCTGCCTGTATGTGAAACATGTAAATGCAAGAGAGTGATCTCTTGGAGAGGGTGGAATGTCCCTATTGCTTCTGAGGGTTGTGGTCTCCTGCTACCCTTCACAGCAAACATGCACTCTGTGATAGTCTATGTCTACCCTTCTATAATTCTATTTCAAGCACTGATTCCAATACATTAAAAGAGATGTTTTTGAGGAAAGGGTAAATCAGACTTTTACGTCAGCAATCGTCATGCCACAGTGGGAAAGAAGGCAAGCTGTGGGGGTCACTTGACGGGGTCGAGAAAGGAAGGCAGTCTCAAGATATGTTAACAGTTTCGTCTGAGCAAGCTCTTCATGGCATTTCACGCCTCAGGAGCCAAGATACAGAAGCAGCCGCACTGTAGATGCTCACTTCCGGTAGGTAAAGTTAGCATAAGTATGAAAACATGGCCGAATGCCTCATATGTGTAAATACAGTGCTACGTGTGTACAAACTCTCTGAACAGGAGGCATAACATGGAGGTGAGGAAATCTCTTGGTCAATAGATGTGTTCATTGCAGGCATGGTAGTGCTGGTGATTGGAGGGACAGGGCTGGGCAAGGGAGGAGATGTGGGTGACTTTGTCAAGAAAATTATGTCTTTCCACTCCTAGGTATTCCCCTGCATAATGTATTTGTGTCATTCAATCAAACATGTTTATGTGTGAATAATAGAAAGCACATGTAGCTTATGTTATTATTTTCTTCGAAGTGATAGTCAAGCATTGCTTGAATATATTCAATGTATTTAATCTAAGTGCGGACTTTTTTGTCTTGTATTATTTATTATTGATTTTTGATGAGAGGGTTGTTAGCTATGTGTCTCGTTTATTGTTGTTCAAAAGAACAATGTCTTGCAGAATGAAAATAAGTGAAAAAGCATCATTGCAATCTCAGCTAATTGTTCATATCACCAATTATATTTTAGGGCTATTGGGAGGCACTTAGCCATTGCCTCTCTGCTGGTTGAACTTATAAGTGCCGCTGGCCCCTAGAGACAAGAATAGCAGGCTTTGCGTTTATATTGAAAACAAGCCATATTGTTCGAACAGGAATGCAGTTGTCAACCATCTCTGAAACTCGAAATAGTTTTTTTTTCTGCTGTGCTAGAATAAGCATAGTGCGTAGAAGTAGCAGAATAGGGGTAGAATAGTTCTAAATGTATAATTGCAATCATTGTTGGCGTTCTGTCTCTTGTTCACGCTTTCTGTAAATGTAACTGCTTCCATTTTATTTGTCTTTATTGTGATTGCAATTTGTGTGCTTTTAAATTTATGATTTTAATATAAATCTTTAAAATGCATTCCTCTAGACCTAGTGTTCTTGAGCGTGTTATTTCTTAACGAAAGTGGGTTTGAGCTTCCACTAAATATCCCTGTACTATCTCATGGGATTTATCGTTACCTGAAACACACTTCACTCGAATATTACTCAGTTGGTTGTTGGGTGGTTGCAGAAAAAAAAGTTTTTTTTATTTAGGTTGACACATTTACTGAGTCCTTAGTCCCAGAGAGTTTAGAAAAACAAACTCTGCCATTCTAGTACAATCTAGAAAACGGCTCATTTGACGCACGTCTGAGGGGCATAGATTTTCTAGGCCCGGGAATAATTTTGGATGGCACAGTCAAGAGACCACATTTTACAAATAGTGAAGACATCTATCCTTTGTAATACTGGGCACCTCCTTCAGCTTAACTAGGTACTTCCATTTACTGTAGGTTTGTCAAGTGCTAGACCTATAAAAGGTTTTTCTCCATTTTGATTTCTGTTTCTTGACTCTCATATTTGTTGATTCTGTTTATTGGAAATGGTGCAAGCTCCTATTCCGATAGGTCCAAACTACAGGGCACCAGTCACACACCTTCTCCTTGGTAGGGGTGTACCTAACACGAGAGTGAGATAACGTTTGTTGTTAATGCATATGCTGCCTATCCTTATGAATGTTTTTACTCATGGGTGGAGTTTGATCCTTTAACCCCTTCGATGCTGATGACGGCCCCCAGCCGTCATGCATCACGGGGCTCGTGTGCTGATGACGGCTGGGGGCCGTCATAAACCTACCCACTTCGAAAAACGCCACACAGGCGCAGAATCGCGGCAGCAGCTATATAGTGAACTTGCGATTCTTATCTGCCTAACGCATCGCATGCTTTACTGCTGTTTGCAGAGACGGTCGTTGCAGACTTCCCAGGCTCTGTTTCCTAATCGTTGTGTCAGGACAGAAATAAACGAACAGTAATTCTCTTGCTGCAGGAACACAAGCCACGCTGCTTGAAGAGGAGCATAAACAAATAAACAAACTTTTGAAATTTAAAGGCACCTTTGTTTAAAAGCTGTAATTACCCTGACCCCCAGTGTCAGGCCAGGTCGTCCTGAAAAATGCAGAGGCAACAAGATATAAACTACTGTCCCATAAGAGCATTGAATGGGATCTTCTGAAAGTGGAGTCCAGGGGTTTGACTGACAGCTCCGCCCCCTTCTTACTCGGTAGCTAGCAAAACCGAGCTCGTGCTTCGGAAAGTCACCTTTTCTGATCACTTTCAGGTGCCGTAGTAGAAGTGATGAAACACAGGTGTCAGCTCTCACAATCCTTCTGTTGGGCAGGAGTATAGTGCCTCACGCCTCTGCACACACCTTCTAGGGTTACAGCGCTCACAATCCTTCTGTACGCCATACTTCCGGTACCCTCTGCCTGCCCGGCTCTAAGCCACAGCCCCCTACTCCCTGTCCCGGGAACCCCACCACTGCCCGTCACTTTCTCTGCTCTCTGCCCTCTCCTGCTCTCACCCGGTGCTTCTGGTGCCCTCTGCCTGTCCGGCTCTAAGCCACATCACCCTGCTTACTCCCTATCTCTACTCTTTGTCCCACTCTCACCTCCTGCTTCCGGTGCCCTATGCAGGTCCGGCTCTATGCCACAGCACCCTGTCTCTAGTCTCTGCTCTGCCCCTGCTATCACCCTGTGCTTCTGGTGCCCTCTGCCTGTCCGACTCTATGCCACAGCAACCTGCTCCCTGTCTTTACTCTCTGCCCCCCTTCCCCCCGCTCTCACCCCGTGTGTCCAGTACCTTCTGCCTGCTTAGCTCTCTATGCCACAGCACCCTGCCTCTACTCTCTGCACCCCTGCTCTCACTTTTTAGTTATGTTTTATATTATTGTATGTGAAAGTTTTAACACATTTATTAGAACTTTCACATGCAATAATATAAAACATAACTAAAAACTTAAAAGATCCCGAAGGCGAGACCTATTGGCTATGCCAATGCTTGTTCCACTTAGGGAATCCTCAGCGACTGAAATGGCTTTAGGCAAAAGAATGCAGCAGAACCACTTGTGACCTCTTTTGCAGCCCAGCCAAAAAACACAGTGCTAGCTGCAGACTTTTCTGTCAGAGAGCCTTATTGGGTCTTGTCAGTGCTCCTTAAATTCCTTTGTGTTTATGTATTATGTGCGCTGTGTGACTAACTATTCTGGTTGGCATAAAGGTGCCTAAAATTTGATGTCAAAATCACGGATATGATTTCTGAACACAGACAAAGTAAACATTTTGCGAAAGGGGTTCCTCATTGAACCCACACTCTACCCTATCCTTTCCAAGAGCTCCAGATGCCTTAACCCTCTCATCTTTTCCACTCGGGAACATTGCAGATTCTACTAGGTAGTAAATTCAGCCTGCTGATGTCAAATGTCTCCTGTAATCAATGTATTGTATCATGGACTACTGTGAGGGTCGCCGAATACACAACGTTTTACCCTCCACAACAAGTTAGATGCTCCAAGAAGGTTGTAATTAGGGCTAAGCAGGATATATTCTGAAATTTGCTTTTCATAGTGGTATATGACGCCAACTGTGTAACAAATAAGTTCTCCATTCGGGTATCAGTACCCAGCCATTGCAGTGCGAGAAACTCCATTTCCCTGAAAGCTTTCAGAGCAGTGTAAAAAAAATGCAACAAATAAGTTTCCTTTGCCTGCCAAATGAAACTTCCAGGCAGTAATTGTGTGATTACAGCATTCATGTTGCTGGCTGTGATTAACTGTTGAGTCTCGTTAAGCACCGCTGTGGATACGAAGATAGGGGCTCCGAGTTTGGCATGAGATGCAACCATGTGTAGAGGACCATACTTTTGGCTGGGGAATGAAACCCATAAGGTTCCAGTTGCGCTCTTTGCACGAAACAGAAACCGGCTTCTAGCAAGACTGAGAGCGAACAAAGATGTCCAGAAGAATTCCATTGTTATGCTGCAAGGAGGGGAAGAGACCCAAAGATACTGCACAGATACTGGGATTATTTTTCGCCAGGAGTCTTTCATTCATTGGACCTTTGGAGTAACAGAAGCAGACTGCTTCGGTGCTATTGATGTCGAAACAGGAAAATCGTTACTTTTTGTTCCCAAACTCCCCGAGAGCTATGCAGTCTGGATGGGAAAGATTCACCCACGGGATTATTTAAAAAAAAAAAAGTATGAAGTGCACTATACAGTTGAGATTTCCAGTGTCCTGGCATCAAGGAACCCGTCCGTTCTTCTTACTCTGCGTGGCATTAATACCGATAGTGGAAATGTCTGCAAAGAAGCTTCATTTGAAGAAATTAGCCAATTTCAAGTGAACAACAAAATTCTTCATCCAGAAATAGTGGAGTGCCGTGTAATTAAGACCGACTTGGAGTTGGAAGTCTTGCGCTACAGTAACAGGATCTCCAGCGAGGCCCATAAAGAGGTTATGAAAGCGGCTAAACTGGGGATGAAAGAGTACGAATTGGAAAGCCTGTTCCTGCATTATTGCTATAAACGTGGAGGCATGCGGCACACGTCATACACTTGCATATGTGGCAGTGGAGACAACTCATCCATTTTGCATTACGGGCATGCTGGCGCCCCAAATGACAAGACCGTTGTTGATTGCGATTTGTGCTTGTTTGATATGGGAGGAGAATATCACTGCTATGGGTCAGACATCACCTGCACGTTCCCTGCGATTGGAAAATTCACTCCTGATCAGAAGGCCATCTATGAAGCTGTGCTTCATTCATCACGTGCTGTCATGAAGGCAGTAAAACCAGGTGTTGCCTGGCCAGATGTGCATCGTCTAGCAGACAGAGTTCACCTGGAAGAACTGACCAAAATTGGCATTTTGAAAGGCAACGTGGATGACTGGTGAAAGTTCATCTGGGTGCAATATTTATGCCACATGGTCTGGGACATTTTCTTGGCATTGACATGCATGATGTTGGAGGCTACCCAGAGGGAGTTGAACGGAGTACGGAGCCTGGTCTCAAAAGCTTGCGTACTGGACGGATTCTTCAGGAAGGCATGGTGCTAACAATTGAACCAGGAATTTACTTTATTGATCACTTGCTCGACCAAGCACTGGCAGACCCCGCACAATCCCATTGCCAGTGTAAAGTTCTAAACTTGCTAGATTGATTCAGACATTGGCTCTGAGCAGCCGTCTGTGTCTGGCGTTTCTTGCAGAGCTACAGTGTTGTGATAAACTTCTCCTATGCACAGCCTTTCAGCAACCTCTGAAATGCAAGAGCGCATGAATTGGTGAAATGCAGATGCTGATATTTACAATGTGAACATTACTGAATATCTGTTTTTATAAGATGATCATCCCTCTAAGGTGATTCAGATATAAACTATGCATACTGTGTAACTGCTTTCTTTGATTAACTGTCGATAATCACGTTCATCTGGATAGGCTGCTTCTGCTGATAGCACTCATAACGTTGTTGGAGGAGTTATTGCTGTGTGGGTTATGTGACGCGTTTGCAAAAAGGCATGAATTGTTATTTGTTATTATTATCATGTATGTGTTGACTTTGAGAGAAGGCGTCCAGTGTAGTTCACATGAAAGCTGAGTTTGATAGCTGCGCCGATGGTAGCAGAGGGATCAATTTTGCATTTTTTACAGGTTTCTCAAAATGTAGATCACTTGAATATTAGGATCATGGCGGTTCTGCAACTTTTCAACTAACTTATTTCTAGTCCACCTCTGTAGCCAGATCTTCCAGTTTTAAAGAACGTTGCTTGATTTCTGCCACTGCCAAGCCTATGCGTCACTGTGAGAGGCTTAATGCGCTGGACGTCTCTGGCAAAGTTCAAGTGACACTGCGAGCTCTGAAGGTTAGAGGTCACTTGCAACATTCAGACAAGGTCTCTGCATCACTAGTTTGTTTCACACCTATAGGCAAGACCACCAGAATTATGCGATTCTGTTGCCGCAGCGTTTTCTGCGTTAATCGGGGATTAGTAAGGTTAAATATTTGCCTTAACGCCGTTACCATGTGTAAAACTGTCAAAGTTATGAAGTAATACTATCAGAGTGTGGCACATTACACTGCACAATTTGACTTTTCTTGATACATAATCTAGCCAACCCTGCCACATACTTTGGTCCTTCCCTGCCACATAAGTCCAGTGGCCTTGTCTCTAGGTGTTGCAGTATTACTTAGATTTAAGACATGCAAAACTATCCAGTAGTAGTCTGTGGCCATGCCCTCTCTGCCCCTCCCACCAACACATCTCCAAAACAGCGATGGTCTGTGGTCTAAAGCATTTATGTCATAGCTCTCTGTTGGACTCCATGATCACATGTTCCAATCCTAGCTTGCCCACTTAGCCTTTCATTTTTCTAAGGTCGATAAAATAAATACCGTTGAGTTGGATAACAATAGCATCCGCTTTTCCGCGTTAAGATAGCCATCGGTGAAAGTATGTTTTACCTAAGCATGCGTTATATACCTTGTTTTATTGACGGGTACATCACAACTTTAGGTACACATGTATGCATGTCATTCAGGAACACTAAGCTTCCCAGCTTATAGGAAGAGTAACGCTGCCTTTGTCGCAGGACCTCACAGCTCCATCAAGTTTCTTGCCCATGTTTATGAAGCGACGTGTTTCAGAGTGTTGAAGTTATGCAAAGGGTGATGGGGCAGGAAATATGTTTTAGAACTCCCTCAGGGGGAGCTCTCCCTCTAAGCCTGTCTGGGGCATATTTTCTTTTTCTGGCTACTCCCTTGTTTACATCAAATATTTGTACTCTGTAATAATATCCCTGTACGTGCTTAATGTACTTAAAAAGGCAGCCTAGTGCATGACTTGTAACATATTAGAATGCATCATGTGTGATGTTTCAGAGGATTTTCTATGCCTTTAGAGAGGCAAGCTGCCGCGCATAACTATTAGAAGATATCCATGAGCTGAATAATGGTGTTTAAATTTCCAACAATGTCCATGAAGTCTTCCTACACACTCCTTTCACATTTCCATTTTATATTTAAAATGCATTACCTTAATCAGTCCAGTTTGCGCCTTAGGCAAGACATCATGGCTCACATTAGAGGCTTTTACAAGTGTGAATGTATGAAGCTCTGTGGTTATACTGAATATGCAGCTTCCTATGTTATGCCATCTATTAATGTAATAACTGCACTTTCACAATTGCTTTATTAACCTTCCTGCTTTCTCAAATTTGCTTGAAAATGCACGATTTTTCTTCGTTTTTTTCAAATTTTTCTTGGGGGGGGTTATCCCCACAAACCCCCCTTTTGGGGTTCGGGCTCGCTCGCTCCGCTCGCTCGCTACGGTGCTGTATGCAAATCACTTTGCGCCCCACCACTTTCAAATGTCACCCACCGCCCCTGGTCGGGACAACAGGGTTCTATGGCACACCGTATCGAACGCGGCACTTAGATCGAGGAGGACCACTGCCACTGACCTCCCTCGATCCAAGATCCTCCTGGATTCTTCCGTGACTGCTAGAAGAGTCGTTTCTGTGCCATGTTTGGGAAGTAAGTATCAGTAGATTAAAGATGCATTGGATAAACTCTGGTTTTCAAGTGTTGTATGTTAAATTGTATTTATATATTCATTAAAAAAAAATTATTCGACATTATTATACAAAGCAATACACGTATACAGGTACCCATTTATAGTACAAATAAATGCTTATATACAGAGGGATCAAAACTAAGGTGTAGGAGAGTAGGATCTGCTTACTATGGTTACCCTCCCTTTTTGCTGGTGTTTCACTGTTTTTCGACTTTAGTCTGGCTGGGGCCCTGCTATTCAGGACCCCAGCCTAGCCGCTTCCTTTCTAAAATGATTGCATGTACTTTAGGTACACTCCAGATTGGTTACTGGGTTACCCTTATGAGTCCCTAGTATATGGTACCTTAGGTACCACGGGCATAGGTACCCCTAAGGCCTACCAGGGGCTGAAGCATGTATTTTGCCAGCCCTGGGAAGCCTTCCAAAATGGCACCACAGGTCTGCTACTGCAGCCTGGGTAAGGTGGTGCATGCACCCCTTACTAAGATATAGGTTACCTATATCTACCTTTAAATCACTGACATATATAAACCTATCAGTTCCTCCTATGGCAGGCCTTATCAATCCTGTAGGCAGAGTGCTTGGTTTTGTGTGAGAGGGTGCCCAGGCATGAGCAGGACCCCTCTGCAGCTTTCGGAATCTATTCTCTGAGGCTGTTCTGTGATGCAGCCAGACCATGTAATCTTAAGTGCATTATAACCTTGCAGTAAATGCTAACTTTGGAATGGCTGCATGGAAACATGTTGTGTTTGGTGTCAAACACTTTGGCATACTACCCCCCCCCACCCTCCCCTTAGTCCTGGCGGCGGGGGTATTATTCTACCCTTCTAGAGGGAGAGACATGTGCACACTGGTCTAACCGTTAATAGTTTAAGAGAACCCTGGCATCACAAAATGAATGCCACAGACACAGGTCTGCCCTCCTGCTGCTGGATGAAATTCGGGCAGGGGACGCCTGGACAATAGGTTTCCTGTCACAGGGAGGTGTAACCACCTTCCAGACAGGCTTTAGTGTATTGGGGCTGGGTGGGTGCAATCAGAGAATGCTTTTCAGACAGTGTTGGGGGCACACTTGTTGTTCCTGTGCATACCCCAGTTCAAACCGGTTGCAGGGGCACCCAGCCCCTGCTCTGGTGCGAAACTGGACAAAGGGAATGGGTGCCTTCTTCCCAGACCCTCCCATAGGTGGGTCCCCAGAGTATGTCCAACCCCTTATCTTAGTATAAGTATGGGACCCCAGTCCTTAGCACTTCAGGTTACACTTGGACGAAACTCTCCAACATATTTCCTGGAACTTTCCGCATTCTACACGACGAGAAGACAGAGGAATCTCCCTTGGGGACAGGGAGTAACTCCCCTGTTCAAACAGGCACCATAGTAGCATCTTGCCGGTCTGTATTTCTGAAGCTCCCGCCAGACTCTGAAGTATTTGTGTCTCAGGACACAGACTTCCAGACTTCTCAGAGGCCGACATGAGATCCCAGCAAAGCTGAGACCTGCAGCCGTCATGAGAGATGTGGAATCTGAACTCTTGGACACCGTGCACATCTGCAAGTGCATCAACTTCCCGAGCTTTTCCAAAGTTATACATAGGGCTACTTGTAGTCCAAGCCCCGAGCACCATCTGCACTGAAGATTGTGGGCCTACACTCCACGAGTGTTCCCAGGGCCCGCTTCTAGCATTTCCGCTCAAGGCTCCTTTGCAATCCCTGGTCCGTTGACTGGTGGGTACCCACAAAGGTAACTCTTCTTCCCTTTGGGCTTTCCTGGCTGCTCCAGACGTGCCCTGATTCTACATTGAGTGGCAAGTCCCTAAGACCTTGCTGGTCTTCAACGAAGCCAAGCTTTGCTTTCTGCATGAGTTGCTGTTGCCAAGGCTTGTTGGGTCCAATCTGGAAACCGACACCACAGCACTCAACATCCTTTGTGGGACAGCTCGAATACAGCATCTGGTTGTCGTCGACACCTCCTGGTCCTCGTGGCTGAAGAGTCAAGCTTCACCTTCTTCACCTGCAATCACCCGACATTGGTGGGCATCTGCTCGTCGCCTTTCTGGTCACTGGCTAGTGACCCAGACTCTGTCCCCTCTGCTCTCAGGTTCTTCTCATCCTTGTTCTAGGCTTGGATCCACCTGGACACTTTCGACTTGGTCGCCAGCAGCACTTTGCAGCATATCGCCATTGAAATCGACGACGAAACCTGACACCAAAAGACACCTATGCACCCGGCTTCCCTGGGTGAGGTAACTCGAGTACTCCCATGCTCCCATCGGTATTGACTCTAGAACTGCCTAGTTCTAAAGGGGTTTGCTCCAAGTCGTCTTCTAAGTGTCCTTTTTCTTTAAAATACCAACTGTGAAATTCCCCGTAGAAGTTAATGGTGATTCGAGGCTGTGTTTAGACAATGCACGCGTCCCCCCTGGGTCCCCTGTGTCACTTCCTTGGGTGGTTCCTGGTGGCCCCAGTGGTTCTAAAGGCTCTAGGCCTTGTATCTATGTCAGTCGTGGTTCTTATACCACTTTCTTAATATATGGTTTGGTACGCTTCTAGGGCTCAATGTATATTGTGCTAATTTACAGTGTGCTAAATAAGTTTACTGAATGTACTTTTGCCTCTAGCCTCATGAAGAGACTAGAGGGATGTGTTTAGAATAAATACACATTTTTTATATATATACCTGGTGTGGTTCTCCTTTCATTTGGTAATTCATGAGATTATAGACTGGTAAAACAAGCTGCTTTACATTCCTTCAAGACTTAGCCTGAAGGCTGCTCTCCACAGCTACCACTAGGATAGCTTTCTATATAGGTTGTCTTTAAACCTACCATCTATATGGGTCGTTTGGACTGGTGCAAGGTCCCCACTAGAATAGCGGACAGCATATGCCAGGCCAACTTCTCTCTTAAGGAATACACTGAACTGGCAACAGAGGCAGCCAAACTGTATCATAGAGCCAAGCTTAGCAGAATATATGATGTCGGCGACAAGGCAGGGAGGTTGCTGGCCTGGTTAGACAGACGGGAATGGGCACATCGGGTGGTGGTCGAGATTAGAGTTAACTCTGACATCCGCCTCACCGCCCCCCAAGACATAGCAGATGCATTTGTGCAATATTATTAGTCCATCTACACTGCACAAACTCCACACTCGGAGGATTCCGCCTCCTTTCTGAGGGATGTCCCACTGCCGTCCCTTACTGAGGAAGAGTGCCTAGAGTTTGATCTAGATATTACGGACATCAAGGTGGAGAAAGCTATTCATGACTTGCGGGGAGGGAAAGCGACGGGCCCTAATGGATTACCGATAGAGCTCTTTACACTCACTTCGAACTAATCGCACCATATCTCACTAACATGTTCTTGACCAGCAAAGAGCAGGGAGTACTGCCGGCAGACCAACAACTAGCTAACATTGTCGTTATTCATAATGACGGCAAGCCAAAGCACAAATGCTCCTCTTACAGACCAATTTCGCTGTTGAATGGAGCAGCTAAGATCTTGGAGAAAATTCGGGCCTCCCGACTATTAAGTGTCATTAACCACCAGTTCCATCCGGACCAGTCGGGGTTCATGGCTGCAAGGAGCACCGCCCTCAATCTGTGCTGACTCCATGGCGTGCTCGGCCAAGCGGAAATGATAGATGAGGATGCAGTAGTGGTGTCGCTGGACGCTGCTGCAACATTTGACACCATTGAATGGCCCTTTATGTTTGCCGTGCTTCGTAAATTGGGACTGGGCCCCAAATTTACTGGGTTGGTCCGACTTCTCTACCATAAACCTCTGGACCGGGAAGTAGTTCATAATTGGATTTCCTTCACCTTTGTTCTTAGCCAGGGCACCAGGCAGGGATGCCCTTTGTCTCCGCTTCTCTTCGCCCTGACTCTCGAGCCAATGGATATGTGGATTCGTAAAGATCTAGGGCCTCATTTAATAGAAATGACGCATCGCTGCGTGAAAGCAGCGATGCGTCACTTCTCAGTGGGCACTCCTTGCGTCATGATTCATGCGTCATATTTATAATATGACGCATCATTTCGCAAGGAGTTACAGATACGTCAGTATTTCTGAAGTATCTGTAGACGCAAAAGTGATGCTTTGCTGGAGTGTGTCACAAAAGTGACGCAACTCCAGCAATGTGTACTTTCACATGGGCAAGTCCCATGTTGTTAGAGCCTGCATCAGTCTTACACCGGCCATGAAGCAGGCGTAAGATTTTGATGCATTAGCGGCCAAGAAATGGCGCAGTGAAATCTTATAGATTTCACTGCGTCACTTCCATGACCCTTTCTTGCCTCAAAACGCCCCCCTTGCATACATTATACCTGGCGCAGGTATAATGTGGCGCAGGGGTTTACAAAGTGACTCATCTACCTCGATTAAATATTGTAAATATGGCGCAACAAGGCACATTTTTTTATGCCACTGGTGTGTCACAAAAAGTGGCGCACCGGCGGCGTAAAAGTGACAGCTCCAGGATGGGAAGATCGCATCTCATTGTATGCAGATGATATCTTGCTCTACTTGGCTTTGCCGGCTGCCTCCCTCAACAGTGTCCTTAACATCTTTCGGGTCTTCGGAGAATTTGCTGGCTGCAGGATAAACTGGTCCAAGTCAGTGATTTACGTCCTTAGCGTGAATTGTGGGGCTTATGGAAAGCGTATTGGGCCAGGAGATTGATGGCAATATAAAACTAGCTCTCCTGAATGCCTGGGGACCAACGGATCTCACCACCAAAGAGCACCTGTGGGTAACCTTGTGGTTGATGGTGGCGAAGCGTAATATAGTAAGCCTATGGAAGTCCCAGGAACAGCCCAGACTAGTGGACTGGAGCAAGGACACGGACTGGTGCATGGTTACAGAGAAAACGATCTATGTTGCAAGAGGGTGCCCAATAAATGGATACAGGTCTGAGATAGCTGGAGAACATATAGGATTGGTATCTCCGAATTCCCGTTGACTGAGGAACATACCATTGCACAACGTTTGAGCACACTGATAATGTAATTAATATGGTTGGCGTTTCCTGTGGGAGGTGCACCTCCTCTGGCATGTACTTACTGTATCACTATGAACATATGTGGTTGTGATGATTGCTGTCTACTTGTCATACTTGATTTCAGTAAAAAGATTTATAAAAAGCAAAACAACAAAAAACAAGCATTGAAAATGCAATAGGTCTCGCAATAGAAGAGTTTGACATTTTTCGTTTTGCATATAGATGAGTGGCGTTGCGTGGATGAGTGGCGTTGCGTGGATGAGTGGCGTTGCGTGGGTGAGTGGCGTTGCGTGGGTGAGTGGCGTTGCGTGGGTGAGTGGCGTTGCGTGGGTGAGCGGCGTTGCGTGGATGAGCGGCGTTGCGTGGCTGAGCGGCGTTGCGTGGCTGAGTGGCGTTGCGTGGCTGAGTGGCGTTGCGTGGCTGAGTGGCGTTGCGTGGGTGAGTGGCGTTGCGTGGGTGAGTGGCGTTGCGTGGGTGAGTGGCGTTGCGTGTGTGTGTGGCGTTGCGTGTGTGAGTGGCGTTGCGTGTGTGAGTGGCGTTGCATGTGTGAGTGGCGTTGCATGTGTGAGTGGCGTTGCGTGTGTGTGTGGCGTTGCGTGTGTGTGTGGCGTTGCGTGTGTGTGTGGCGTTGCGTGGGTGAGTGGCGTTGCGTGGGTGAGTGGCGTTGCGTGGGTGAGTGGCGTTGCGTGGGTGAGTGGCGTTGCGTGGGTGAGTGGCGTTGCGTGGGTGAGTGGCGTTGCGTGGGTGAGTGGCGTTGCGTGGTTGAGTGGCGTTGCGTGGATGAGTGGCGTTGCGTGGGTGAGTGGCGTTGCGTGGGTGAGTGGCGTTGCGTGGGTGAGTGGCGTTGCGTGGGTGAGCGGCGTTGCGTGGATGAGCGGCGTTGCGTGGCTGAGCGGCGTTGCGTGGCTGAGCGGCGTTGCGTGGCTGAGTGGCGTTGCGTGGCTGAGTGGCGTTGCGTGGGTGAGTGGCGTTGCGTGGGTGAGTGGCGTTGCGTGGGTGAGTGGCGTTGCGTGGGTGAGTGGCGTTGCGTGGGTGTGTGGCGTTGCGTGTGTGTGTGGCGTTGCGTGTGTGTGTGGCGTTGCGTGTGTGTGTGGCGTTGCGTGTGTGTGTGGCGTTGCGTGGGTGAGTGGCGTTGCGTGGGTGAGTGGCGTTGCGTGGGTGAGTGGCGTTGCGTGGGTGAGTGGCGTTGCGTGGGTGAGTGGCGTTGCGTGGGTGAGTGGCGTTGCGTGTGTGAGTGGCGTTGCGTGTGTGAGTGGCGTTGCGTGTGTGAGTGGCGTTGCGTGGGTGAGTGGCGTTGCGTGGGTGAGTGGCGTTGCGTGTGTGTGTGGCGTTGCGTGTGTGTGTGGCGTTGCGTGTGTGTGTGGCGTTGCGTGTGTGTGTGGCGTTGCGTGTGTGTGTGGCGTTGCGTGTGTGTGTGGCGTTGCGTGTGTGTGTGGCGTTGCGTGGGTGAGTGGCGTTGCGTGGGTGAGTGGCGTTGCGTGGGTGAGTGGCGTTGCGTGGGTGAGTGGCGTTGCGTGGGTGAGTGGCGTTGCGTGGGTGAGTGGCGTTGCGTGGGTGAGTGGCGTTGCGTGGGTGAGTGGCGTTGCGTGGGTGAGTGGCGTTGCGTGGGTGAGTGGCGTTGCGTGTGTGAGTGGCGTTGCATGTGTGAGTGGCGTTGCATGTGTGTGTGGCGTTGTGTGTGTGAGTGGCGTTGCATGTGTGAGTGGCGTTGCGTGTGTGTGTGGCGTTGCGTGTGTGTGTGGCGTTGCGTGTGTGTGTGGCGTTGCGTGTGTGAGTGGCGTTGCGTGTGTGAGTGGCGTTGCGTGTGTGAGTGGCGTTGCGTGGCTGAGTGGCGTTGCGTGGCTGAGTGGCGTTGCGTGGCTGAGTGGCGTTGCATGGGTGAGTGGCGTTGCGTGGTTGAGTGGCGTTGCGTGTGTGAGTGGCGTTGCGTGGTTGAGTGGCGTTGCATGTGTGAGTGGCGTTGCATGTGTGAGTGGCGTTGCATGTGTGAGTGGCGTTGCATGTGTGTGTGGCGTTGCATGTGTGTGTGGCGTTGCGTGTGTGTGTGGCGTTGCGTGTGTGGCGTTGCGTGTGTGAGTGGCGTTGCGTGTGTGAGTGGCGTTGCGTGTGTGAGTGGCGTTGCGTGTGTGAGTGGCGTTGCGTGTGTGAGTGGCGTTGCGTGGGTGAGTGGCGTTGCGTGGGTGAGTGGCGTTGCGTGGGTGAGTGGCGTTGCGTGGGTGAGTGGCGTTGCGTGGGTGAGTGGCGTTGCATGGGTGAGTGGCGTTGCGTGGGTGAGTGAATGGTTAGCTGTTGCTTATGCGACGTATAGCACTTAATACTAAAGTAGGCAGACCTTCTTAGCCTTTGTGAGAATAATAGCAAAATAAAAATAAAAACCAGATCAAGTCAAGGACGCAAACGGCACCATGCTATTGTTTATTTACTCAGATGATTTGCATAAAAATGTAACTTGTGAGCACGTTTCTCTAACTCTCCAATAATCCCATTACAACACTTTGTACAAATGAGATTGGGACTCATCCTTCCGAAGTCGAGAAAAATGTGCAACGCTGTGTTGAAGTTAATTTTTTTAATTAACAAAATGCAAATAATGTGGAGAGATTTCAAGTGATTCAGGAATGGGCGCCCTTGTAAAGAGAAAGTACGGCCGGCCTGGGCAGTGATAGGGGAGGAGGGAGGAGAAATGCGAGTCACGGCAGCAGCAGCCTTTGATGTGCCTGCCGGCCGGCCGTGAATAATTAGGGGGTGAGAAATGCGCTCGGAGGGCTGCCTTTGATGTGGTAATGCGAGGCAGGCAGGCAGGCGGCTGGTGGCATTGTGCACGCGCTTTTTAGGGCTTGCGCAAGCGCAATGACCTAAAAAGCACATGCACTTGAAGGAATCGCCAGTGGAATCGCCAGTGGATAAACACTGGATAAGCCCCTATAGAGCTTCGCCAGCTATGCGCTGAAGCGCATCAGCAGGCGAGCCCTAAAAAGCAGCAGGCTCCATCAGCGTTCATTTTCTGCACAATGATTTGAACTATTTTGGCCCCCAATGTCCCTCTGCATACCCTGTCGGCAGTGGCCGGATACGTACTACCCCATGTGCAGCAATGGAAGGGGGTGCCGGCAGGCTGGCGGAGACGCATTTATACTACAGGAGGAAATGGGGAATAACTTAACTGTTCCTCTGTTGAGTTCTCCCAGCACTCTTCTCACTCCCCTCTGTTCCGTTCTCCAGGCTATCACTAAATCGCAAAATCCTTGAGGGTCGGTCCAGTTCCACAGTCCCAGAAACCTCCCACCCTACTCAAGAAGGCAGAACAGTATTCCAAGAAGAAACGCCACATTGCTCCCACAATGACTTCTTCAGAACAAATCAGATTTTGAGAAGCGCCTTTCACATGTCACTGCTCTCCTTCTTTTCTTGTGATTCAGAAATGGCTTTCCCGCCAAAATGCCGTGAGGCCGGAATCCAAGGTCTTGTGTGATTTCCTTCACCTTTCCTTTACAGAAGCCTTTCTTCTCTGCTTGGGACATATCTTGAGTCACTTATTGGACTCGAGCTGGGAGTAAGGTCTCATTGAGGAATACATTGGTATGTGTCCATTTCTTTCCTTTCAATTTTCTCTGATTACAGCCTGTCAGGTCTCCTCTAACTCCACTGTAGCCAATAATATTGACAGTCCATCAGATCTTTATTGGGTCAGCCTGAGACAGTGTATGCGCTGTCGCTTGCAATGCTTTTTGTTACCTTAAAGGTGCGTGGAGCCGGCCCATTGGGAGGCATTGCAGTGGGTGTTCCCACGCAACAACCATGGATTTTAACGCTGCACCAGATTAACAAAATCATGTAAACCTGGGGCAGCACCAAAACCTTAGGCCTCCCCAGAGCAGGCGAAGGCAGGAGAAATATGTGTATTTTCTCCTTTTTTCCCCTCTTTCCATGTGTGCTGCACTCAGAAAGAGGAAAACACCACTCTGGTTATTTTGCGCAGGAAGGTGCCCTTTCCTGCACAAAAACAATGCTGATCTCACAGGAGGCACACTTGCATTGCGGTGCAAAGGGCGCCTGTGTTGGCGCTATGCAGCAAATTGTGCACCAGCGCAGGGGGAAAGGACAGGACTGCACCTTATTTCATAAATGTGGTTCATTCCTGTCCTTTCACATTCGCGAAGGCAAAACAACAATTAACGCCAATTTGAAGCTTTTATTTCTTCTAACCAATAGCACACGTCCAGAAGTGGGAAATGCTTTAAAGTTAGTCTACGCATAATAATTTGTAATGGACACCTTTGCATTATAGTGCAAATGTTTATGCATGGAACTCGGCAGCATGAGTGTGCACCAATAGAAAGAGAGAAGGATAGTGCCCCATCTTGTGAGATCTGGGCACATATTATCAAGAACGGCGATAATGGGCTCGATAATATGCCCTTGTGAATTCCCATAGATGTCCAGGTTTGATGTCCTTCCCACCAGAACATGGGCTTCTATGGGAATTCACAAGGGCATATTATCATGGCCATTATCGCCGCATTAGCGGCATTTTCCTGCTACTAACGCGGCGATAATGTTATCGCTGTTCTTGATAATATGGCCCATAGAGTGTTCCTGCTCTCTCCCTGTCATGCAATGCAGTAAAACAAGGAACGGTACCCCTATTAAGACCAAATCGCTATAATTAATAAAAAGCTTACAAGTTAAATAGAGGCACCTGTTGTTTTAGGGGACCACACATACACCGTACTAAAACTAAACGAAGGCTGCAAAAGCGGAACACTTTAGTCTTGCGCTGCGTACTCTTATACAATGTATTTCTTTCCCTGAAGAAAATTGAAGTTTTAAGGATTTCGCAAAGGATCCTAGATATGCAGGTTTGAAAACAATCCTGCCCATAACGCAGGAACAATTGTATCATTGTACCACGGTGCAAGAGTGCCTGCGTCAGCGCTAGGCTGCCTTTCGTTCACCAGAGCTATAAGAAAGCAGAAGTGTGCATATTTTAGTAAATATTGCATGTTTTTGCTCGCTCCATTTCACACAACACAGCGGGCATTGCGTAGATCGTTAGTAAATCTACCCCAGCAGCTCCTTTGAAGGTTTCTTAGCAGCTCTGGAACGCAAGAGGAAGCTGGGCTGAGCTGCTCCTTTCTGATCGCTTTGGTCATTGTAGTGTCCGAAAAGAATCCTGGCCGACATTTTCTAACATTTTGTGTTTGGGTTGCATCACTTTTTTGATACAGCCTTAATGTAAAATGTATATCGGAATTTACTAACCCACAAAAAGATTTATTTGCGTGGTTTACTAAGATAATAAGGAATGCAATTTTTCGCGCCTGTTCACACAACACAGTGCGGCCACCTGACTGGCTGCGCTGTGTGAACTTGTTGTGCCAGATCCAGATTCACTAAGGTCTTGCATTATCCTTGCGTAAAGGGCGTCAAGGCAGCGCACATCCTGAGGTGATATTTACAAAGCCACACAAGGTGCAATTTGCAGTAGCTTGCGCAACTTTGTAAAAAAATGTGACGCAACGCAGTGGATTGCTCTGCATTGCGTTATATTTCATAGCGATAGGCGTTCGGAGGGGGGTGGGCATGGGCGTTCCTGTGCCTCCTCTCATGGAATTTGATGCAAACCGAAAATGACTGAAATCAGTAGAACCCGAATAGCACCAAAACGGTGTGCCTACTGAGTATGGGGCAGCCAGGAGAAATATTTGTATTTCTTCTTGTTACTTTTTGTGTGTGATTCATTCCACATTACACAAAGAAAGAGGAAATTGCCTCTTAGGAATGTTTTTGTGCAGGATGGTATTTGTTTATGCACAAAAATAATCCTGCCTTACACGCCGGCAACCTTGCTCCATGGCACAATGGTGTCTTTGAATTGGTGTCTATGCAGCATACAGAACACCAGGCCAATGAGGGAGAAGTGTGCCATATCTTAGAAGATACAACGCATTTCTGCTCGCTCTGTTTCACGCAACGCAGTGCAGCAAGTTCTATTACTGCGCTGAGTTGTTTTGCTTGAAACTTTTTTACATTTATCCCAGAATAGTTTATATTCTGACACTAATAAAACAAGCCCTAAATAAGACAAGCATTTGCAATGCAATAGGTCTCGCATTTACGAGAGTTTGAGCTATTGGCATTGTAAACGACAATAGCTTAAATTCTCGCAGATGCGAGACCTATTGCATTGCAAATATTTTTTGTTGTTTACAATCACCCCATTCCGCGCTTTCAAGTTAATAGAGGACGCGCTCCCTTCTTTAGACGAGCTGCACCTAAAGAAAGGACCGCCTTTAAAGTAAAAATGTGGTATGGGGCACTTTTACAAAAAAACAAAGCATTCTTTGTTAAGTCGCGAAAACAATTTAAGGAAATAGTGCTCAGAGGCTGTAATTAAAGCCTACCGATTAACAACATATGTAAGAGGGCCAGTCCCTATGGGAGTTTACAAGATGAAACAAAGCTGTACTAAGGAGGGACTACTAAGCCTATTGACCAATGAAAAGCTACAATTTACAAAGGACAATGACACAAACCTGAACTGCCTACAGAAATAATGCTCCTTCAAATCTTTGATGGCCATCTTGGATTGGTGCTTCCTCTTCCTCTTTTATAAACTGAAGAGGCATGCACACATGATTCAATGCTACTTCTCCCCTGTACCTTTCTACCTGTTTCTAGCCTTGTCGGTATCTACCTTTGGTCCTGTTTTGACCTCACTCCTATTCGTTTTATTCTCACTGATTTCCGGAATTTGCACCCCCCCTCTTATTTTACCTCTTTGCGCCATCATTACCCTAGTGGACCCCCTTATTCTGTCCACCACACCATGTCTTCACCTCATCTCCTTATCATGGCTTCCAGTCGAATTAAGTCTGGAATCAAATGCTTCAAAGTAATCTATCCCCCTCATATGTCCAAAGCAGTTGCTAAACGGTTCAAACATAACATCATTGAACAATTTCCAGATTCCATCTTTGTTGACCAATTCCATAATGGGCGCCTAGGGAAGATTAAAAATGTCTTCCTTTTCTTCACTAATGACATCCCTTCCTGGTCCTTCAGCTTCTCCAATTCCCTCAACGTATCCTCCTCCTCTTCTTTCCCGCATGGGTAGCGGTTAAAAATGTCTCCCTCTGCTCGCTTTAATGGCTTTCTCACCATTGCACTTCATAACAATGGCACTGTCATGATCCAAGCTTCTGACTCCTGTCTCTCTCTCTTTGACCACATCTTCCACTCCCTTCGTCCCACCCCTGCGACTACTATCTCTCTAGATTCTTCCTCTTCTTCTTCCTCTAGATTGTCTTCTTTCTCCCTTTCTCCCCCCTTGACCCCCACACATTCCTTCAGACCGCTCTCCCGGGAGTCACAGGTCGACCCTTTTTCCCCCCTTTTCTCGTTCCCTCCCCTCCCATTTGGCCACCTTCTCAACTGGACCTCCCCCTTACATCATCTGCTTTACACCCCACTTCACCTCTACATCCTGCATCTCCCCTCTATTCCACTGCCTTCTCCCACCCCCTAACGCCCCTGTTCCTTTCCATTTCCCCCCTTTTTAATCCGCCTTTCTTACAATCTGAACTACCGATCAACTCGCCTCACCCTCCCCCCTCCCTCCCCTCTGCTCCTCACCCCTCTCCGCTCTTCCCCTTTCCTCATACCCTTAATTCTGTTCTTACATCCCCCATCTCTCTACAACCTTCTCTCCCCCCCTCCCATGCCTCCCCTATTAGTAATCCCATCATTTTCTCTCCCACTGCTCTCACACCCCCATCTCTCCTCATCTTACATTTCCCCCTATGCTTCACAACCCTGTTTCCCCTCTTGGTAATTCCCCCCTCTTCCCTCCCTTTGACTGCTCAGTCCTTCACTCCTCCCACAACTTTCATTTTGCTCGACCTCCCCACTCTGCCTGGTGCCTTTACCCCTACATTCACCTTTCATTACCCATGGTACCTGGCCTGCACCCTCTCTCTTCTCCCCACTCATGTGGCCTCTCTTTGACCTCCCTCCCTCCTCTACCTGTGCAGCCCCTTCTCCTCTCACCTCACCGTATCCATGGCCTTCCCATAACCCCACTCCTTCCCCCTCCTCCTCCAGCCATCCATTTCTACTTCTCAACTTTCTCCTCCTAGGTATGATCTCTATTCTTCACCTCTGCTCAACACCAGCAAAAATATCTCAGTAACTCCAGTCATTCCTTTCTACCATCTCCTTTCCCCCACTCAGAACATTACATCACATCCCTCTCCCCAGTCCCCCACAACTGCCCTCCTTCGCATACTTCACTTCCTCCCCCACCTTCAACCATTGCACCCCAACACCCTCCCCGGTCCCCCTCTTCCTGCTGTCCTTCTTTGCCTAGGCAACTCTCTCCCTTAACCATTGAGCCACCCTTCACTCCGTGCTCAGCACACCTCTCTCTGGAAACTAAACTTGATTCTCTCAACTCGTCCATTTCCCAGCTTGAAGCGTCCATTTCACTCCTATGTGCTAAGATATCCCCCTCCCCGAACAACCTCCCGAGGAGTTCCTTGCTCCCGCGCCCCAATAGAGCCAACCAGAATTTGTCCTCCGCAGACATTACCAACTTATTGGCTACCTACAAGACCATCAATGTCAATTCCCCTACACTCGCCTCTCCTAACAACTCCACTCAATTTGCCATTCAGACCATCTCTTCCGTCAGAACTTACCAGCCTCCCCCTCAAGGGGCACCCTCATTCAAGAATCTAATCTCTATCCCCCTCATCAGTCTAGACACTCACATCACCAAAACAGTTACGTCAGAGCTACACTGTATGCTCCAAAACTGCAGATCTGCAACCAAACACAAACTGGAAATCTCCAACACCATCACTCACCACAATCTCGACATGCTCTTTCTCACTGAGACCTGGTTTAATGACTCCTCTCACACTTCCTTTGATCTTTTGTTACCTACTGACTGCTCTATCCTCAGAAACGACAGACCAGGCAAGATCGGGGGTGGTGTTGCGATTATCTTCAGAAACACCCTCCAAATCAAAGCCTTTTCCACCACCCTCTTTCGCACCTTTGAATGCCTTCACCTAGAATTCCAAGTTCATCATTGCTCTCCCTTCAGGTTCCATACCATCTACCACCCACCTGGTAATTGCTCTTCCTTCATGGAGGAATTCATCGACTTCATTAGTGACCAATATTCACAGAGGGACAAGTAGATCTTCCTAGGTGATTTCAATCTCCACTGGGGCTCCGTGGAAGACTCGGCTGCCAACAAGCTTGCAACCTTTATCTCAGCTAACGATCTTGCCCAACACTGCTCAGAAATTACACATGCCAAGGCCTCAATTCTGGACCTTGTGATATCCAAATCAGACCAGATTACCACTGCTTCACCCATCCGTGTTGACTGGTCTGACCATTTCCTCATTCCCTTCTTTTTTCACCTCTCGCACAGTTTAACTCTCGGCCAACCTAAAAGAGCCTCTACGTGGTTCAGCAACACAAAAACATTGATCTTGAGACTCATTGTGATGCTGCTATGCAGTCACTTCCTAGTCTAGACCCCAATACAGATGTCAATGATCTCACTCCCTTTGCCTCTCAATCCCTCCAGTCGAAGTCAACAAGGTTGTTCAACTCCAAAGCAAAAGGAAAAGACCCACCCCATCAGCTCCTTGGTTCAACAAAGCTCTCTATGACGAAAGGAAAAACCTTAGAATCTTGGAGAAGCACTAGAGACAATCTCCATCCATCCCCAACCTCTCTCTTATACGTTCAGCAAGATCCATATTCCACAAGCACATCTGAAGAAGGGACGTACTGGCGGACGGCATTTTCCGGTGAACGCGGCCCACCTATGGAATGCCCTCCCCCTAATCTTAGGAGGGAACCAGATTACCTTCGGTTCAGAAAACTTCTGAAAACTTACTTATTCCCCTGATCCCCTCCCTTTTTGCCATCTTCTTGAGTGTCTAGATCTTAGCGCTGGGATGCTTGCGGGTTACTACGCGCTCTATAAAACCTTAAATAAATAAATAAAAATAAATCTTCCAGGAAAAACATCACATTTCAGATCCCTCTTCGATTCAGCTAAACACAGACCCATAAAACTTTTTGACCTCATCAAAAACCCAAATTGTTCTCCCCAAACCATCAAGCCTGAGGATGCATCAAAGAAAGCAACTGAGTTCGCTATATTCTTCGATCAAAAGGTAAAATCTCCAGTGGAACAGGTCACCCACCCCACCCCCATCGAGGAGCGAAAATCCTTAGTCACTTGGCAGAACTTTGCCGCCATCTCAGAGGTTGATCTCCTCAAATGCATCCGCGAAACCAAACCCTCCAACCATTCTCCTGACCCCTTACCCAGTGGCATCGCCATTGATTTCTATACTAACACTCTCTCCTACTGGACCAGGCTAGTCAATCTCTTCCTCAGTCAAGGATCCCTCCCAATTGTCTTCAAAATAGGACAGGTTACCCCCCTTCTTAAAAAACCCTCCGCAGATGCAAATGACCTCAATAACCTCCGCCCCATCACCAATCTCCCTTTTCTTTCAAAGATCACAGAAAAATGTGTTGCAAAACAACTCTCCCAACACATTATGGATAATAATCTCCTCGACATGTTCCAGTCGGGCTTTATTCAAAACTGCAGCACTGAAACAACCCTGCTGCAAGTGATCGAAGATGCGCTGCATATTCTTGATTCGGGGGAATCGTGCCTGCTGATTCTTCTTGACCTCTCTTCAGCTTTTGACACTGTTAATCACAACACCCTTCTTAACATTCTTCAACAGAGAATGGGCCTGGAAGGCACAGTACTATAATGGTTTTCCTCTTTCCTCTCGGACAGGTCCCAAAATGATCAAGATTGCGAACAGTCTCTTGTCTCCACTGGTGGTTGGTCAAGGCGTCCCTCAAGGTTCTATCCTTGCTCCCACTCTGTTCAATCTCTATCTGGAACCATTTGTGAACCTTCTAAGCAAATCTGGAATCCTCTACCATCTCTATGCGGATGACACCCAAATCTACCTCAAGGTGTCTTCTCCTCATGATCTCTCACTACTCAGCTCTACTCTCAACTCTATTCACAACTGGATGTTAGTTCACCAACTCATTCTCAATCCCTCCAAAACGGAATTCCTCCTCTTATCTAGCTCTCTCTCTCCGTCTCCTGTTCAATCCTGGATAGATCAATCGAATCTACTCAACCGTAAACCCATCTTTGTGGACTGCGCTAAATTGTTAGGTGTCATAATTGACAAAAGACTCAACCTAATCTCACGCATCAATTGCATGGCCAAGAGCGCACGTTATCAGCTGCGCCTTTTATAGGGGATTCGTCGGTTCTTCCCGGAGAATGACCTAAAAACCTTGGTCCAATCGCTAGTTCTCTCTAGACTGGATTATTGTAATTCTCTCCTGACTGCGCCCGTCCGCTCCCAGCCGACTCCAGACGCCAGGTACCCTGCACCTTTTAGTATTTTCTCACCTTCCTTAGCCCTCATTTGCCCTAGACTGCTACCCGTGATGGATATCTTCCGCTATACCAACCAGGAGCTCCACTCCCTAAATATAGGCAGGTTGTCCCACACTGCTTCTTATATCACTCCCCATAATGGCAGTACCAATAGTAGAGATAGAAGATCTGGAGCAGAAATAAACAGCCCCAATCCACAGCCTCAGTTATCTTGCATGTACTGTAATGCCAGATCGGTGCCTAAACATGCCTTGGAAATTTGGGCGCTCCTGGACTTACACCGCCCTGATGCGCTATTTATCACAGAAACCTGGTTACATGAGTCTTCTTCACCAGATATCTCAGTTGCCTTACCTCCCCCATACAAAATACACAGGCTTGACCGCCTAGGGAGGAAAGGAGGAGGAACGGCAATAATTTATAAACCTGACATCAAAATTCACATTAATGACTCCTTTTTAGAACGTTGGGGTGAAATGTGTATTGCCTCCTCAACCATAAGAAACCTGGGGCCTAATTTATGAAAAGTGACGCATCGCTGCGTGAAAACAGCGATGCGTCACTTTTCACTGCGCTCTCCCTGCGGCATGATTGATGCGTCATATTTATAATATGACGCATCATGTCGCAAGGAGTTACAGATACGTCAGTATTTCTGACGTATCTGTAGGCGCAAAAGTGACGCATTGCTGGAGTGTGTCACAAAAGTGACGCAACTCCAGCAATGCTTCCTTTCACAAGGGGAAAGCCCCATGTGAAAGGGCTTGCGTCAGTCTTACGCCTGCTATGAGGCAGGCGCAAGATTTTGACGCAACAGCGTTGTGAGAAGTTGGCCTGATGTGCAGTGCTCACTATTCTAGTGATCACTATATATCAGTCCAAACAACCCTTATTGATGATTGGTTGTAAGTCAACCTTATAGACCAGCTATCCTAGTAGCATGGATACGAGCAGTCTAAGGCTAAGACTCTAGAGGGCGTGTTAAGCCAGCTGTTTTACCATCACATTACCCCTTGAACACCCAGTGAAAGGACACCACACAAGTGTTATGAAAATAAACAATGTATTTATTAGAATCACAACAACCCTGTACTCTTTATGAGGACAGGGTGCTAAGCACACAACAAAACTCTTACGAAAATACTTTTAAGTTAGCACGTTACACAAATGCCCGAGGGGCACGAAAAACCATATACTTTCAAAGTGGAATGCGAATTACTAGCAGGTAAGTAACGATTCTCAGAGGCTTTGGGATCGCTAGGACTGGACTACTGAACCTTTAGATTACTAGCAGGAGGCCTAGGGAACTCGGGTGCAGAGTGTGCACTCTCACGCGGGATGCGGGACAAAGTCTATGGAAGCTAGAAAAGGCAAAGTTAGTGTTCACGGGCGAACCCGACCTGGTAGGAAGAAAACGACAGTGGATCCTGACCCTAGGATAGTGAGGCTATGCTGGGACACCGAAGTGCCGAAGTTACCTAGCCCAGGGGCTGCAGCTGCATAGGTCTGAAAAGACGTCGGGGATCTCGTTGCCGGACCAGGAGCCTGGAAGGAAGAAGTTGCTGGCAGGCGACCAGTGAAGGAAAGTTCGATGGATCCAAGCCTGGATCAAGGAAGAAGAAACCTGAAAGCAGAGGGGACCAAGTTCTTGAATCACTAGCCAGTGATTAAGTGGGCACCAGGATGGCACCGGGCGAAGTCACCGCAGTCAGGTGAGTGGGCGCTGCTGGGCTCTGCAGTCTCTCGGACCAGGAGGCGTTGTCGGCGACCAGGATGGAGGTGCGAGCTGTCCCACGGAGGATGAAGTCGTTGGCGTCGAAGTTACCCAGGATTGGGCAACAAGCCTTGGCTAATTCAAGCCCACGCGGTGGACTCAAAATGGCGTCTTGAGTGGACCAGGAGGGTCCGGGGTGCTCCTCTTCTGGGAGGGAGCAAGGGCCAGTCTGGAGCAACCAGACCAGCAGCAGAAATGTCGTCGGGCGTCGTCAGGGAGGCCACAAGCCAACGGGCTAGTAGCCAAACAACGCGGTGAGCAGCGGAAAGCAGAAGGGCCCCACGCAGATCGTGGAGATGCTGGGGGGCTGCTCTTCGGTGCTGGAGCTGCTCAGGGTGGGGGCTTCTCGGACCCCAAAGCACTCACCAGGAATTCACTCGGCGGGCTTGCTGGAAAGAAGTCGTGCAGTCTTGCAGATGGCCGGTCCCTTGAGGTCTCGTCGCACCCACGGTTCTCAGCTGGGCTGTAGAGGTGGGTAGAGGTCAGAGGTGCCAGGGAAGCCGGTTCTCGTCGAGCTGGGCAGTCGGATTCCGGAGGAAGGACTTACAGCAGACCGCAGTGTTCTTAGATGGTGCCTGCGGATGCAGGGTGACTACTCCTTAGTCACAAGGGAGAAATCTTAGGAAGAAGTCTTGAGTTCCTTTCGCAGAAAGTAGTTTCAGGATTCAAAGATGATCTGATTTGGAAGGGGGCCAGTCTCTACCTTTATCCTGTAAAAAGGGGCTGGCACGCGACTAAGTCCTGCCCTATGGGTGGGACTAGGAGGGGGGTGGTTACACCCACTTCCTTGGCGGGCTTTTCCCCAGCACAGGGTCTGGAGTGACCCTGGAACTGGTTCCAGCCAGCCTATGCACAGTGAGCACCGGGGTGCCACGTGCAGTCACCTTCCTCTAAAGCCCTGCCTACCTACAATACACAAAACCCTGTCTGGGACGGTGCTGGCACCGCCCCTGGCAGGAAACCCTTTGTCCTTGTCTCCTGCTCTGGGAGGACTCCCAGCAGCAGGAGGGCAGACTTGTGTCTCGGTGGCAGCATCCATTTTGTGGATGCTAAGGCTCTGTCTGACTTTTAACCGGGTTATAGGTTACAGGCATGTCGTGTCCCTCTAGAAGGGTGGAATGCTAACCCCGTCGCCAGAATTGGCGAGGGGTTAGTATTCCAATTCGTATGACACCTTACTCGACATGTTTTGATAAAGCGATACCAGAGTTGGCACATAACCGCGAGGATTATAATGCACTTAAGAGTATATGGTATGCGATATCATAGAAACGGCTAAGGGATAGATCCCGAAAGCCGCAGACAGGCTCAGCTCATGCCAGAGCACCATCTCACACGATTCCAAGCACTCTGCCTTCAGGATTGTTAAGGCCTGCCATAGGAGTGACTGATAGGAGATCTGTGTGTCCATTTTAGGGTTAGATATAGGTATACTATATCTAAAGCAAAGGGTGATTACACCACCTTGCCCCAGCTGTCAAGCAGCCAGTTGTGTCAGATTTGGATGGCCAGCCAGGGGTGGCATAATACATGCTGCAGCCCCTGGTAGGCCCTGGGTACACCTATGCCCTGGGTACCTAAGGTACACTGTACAGGGACTGATAAGGTGGCTCAGTATCCAATTTAGATATGCACCTAAGGTACATGGAATCCATTTTACAGAGAGAGCAGTGGGCCTGAGGTCCTGAATAGCAGGGCCTCAGGTCAACTAAGTCAGAAAACCAGCAAAACACCAGGCAAAAAGTTGGGGGCAACCATAGTCAGGGATCAACCTTCCTACATAACCCCCCCCCAAACGAAAGGAGATAAGGCTATCCTTGTCCAGGTAAGCCTATATTGCCTAAGTGGCCATTTAAGGAAGTACCAGCACTGGCATGGTTACCCCCTATGCCATGGTCCACTAAGCAATCCCTCACCCTAAGGGTGTCTGAGGGTCTCCACCATAGGGAATCTCTACCTGTGGTGTGTTTTGTCAAAGAAAAAGGCTGGTGCTGAAATGGAGTACTGAAGTGAGGCTCCACTAACTTTGGGCTCAGCTTCCTCCAATCATCATCCACCATAGAGGCCTTTCTTTCCAAGACTGAGTTGTTTTGGGCTCTCAGGGTCAACCTCTGGCTACCTACAGCTGGAGGTTGGGTCCCTCTGTTTGGCTTACTGGAGGGACAGGTCAGGTCTGGGGCCCTCAGGTCCCAAGTTTGGCTGTGCCCAACAGTGTCCATCTGTGGGAGGTCCCTAACTAATTTTAAGGGGGATCCCTCAGGAGTGTGTTTTATTTTCACTTGGCTAGGACTACTAGCTTCAGTGCCCTTAATCTGCTGATTGGGGAATTCTTTTGGACAGGGGGCCCCTTGGGGTCCAACACTGGCCTCCCTGACCTCTACAGCCCTGGGCTGACTGAGGTAGGGTAGAGAGGGGCAGGTTACCTGCTCCAGACTGGGTCCCACCTTGGAAGGGTCCACTGACATCAGGGGTTCTGCCAGGCTAGGCCTGACTACCTCTGTGGCAGTTTCTTCACAAGGGGTCAGATCAGTTCCCTGAGGAGGCTGATCCTTTCCTAAAGTCTGGTGGGAGGGAGATTTCTCTTCCTCCTCAATACTCTCTGTCTGAGTGGAGTGATCCATAGTTTCAGGCTTCACAACACTGTCATCTGTCTGAGTTTGAGCTGTGGCCATCACAACTCTCCCAACCTTTTCAGGAGGGGGCTCAGTTTGGGTGTGGGCTGTGACCATCACAGCCTTGACAACCTGTTCTGGGAAGGAAGCTGTCTGAGATTGGGTTGTGACTGGCACAACCCTCCTGACCTGTTCAGGGAGGATATCTTGGACTGGGGCTGTGGCTACCACTGCCCCACTACCCTTACCATGGATGTTCACCATTCTAGAATGGGTCTCTTGCTCTACTTCAGCCCAGGCTGAGAGCTCTAAATCATTCCCCAGTAGGCAATCTACAGGCAAGTTTGGTGACACTGCCACTCTCTTGTGGCCAGTGACACCTCCCCAGCTGAGATTGACCACTGCCATGGGATGATCTCTCTGTACTCCATCAATATTGGTCACCTGGTATGTGGCACCAGGTAAAAGTTGCCTTGAGGGGACTAGACTCTCAGTCACCATAGTGATGCTAGCCCCTGTATCTCTATAGGCCTCAACTTTTATACCATTGATGAGGGGCTCCTGTCTGTACTTGCCCAAAGTGTTGGGACAAGTTGTGAAGTTGGCAAACCCCATGCCAGTCTCACAGACAAGAGTATCTAAGTTTGGGGACCTGGTTAGGCCAGAGTCCCCAGGAACTCCCAAAGTAAATGCACCCAAATTCTTGGGGGCACTCCCACCACCTGGGGGATTACTACTAGTAGTAACAGGAGGTTTGGGAATGTTACTTGGGGGTATGTTTTCCTTATTGTTATTCTTTGGGCAACTGCTGTCAGTTTTTAAATGACCCACCTGTTTACAGGGATAACAATAAGGTTTCTTCTGGTTGTTGGAAGGATTCTGGGACCCACCCCCCTCAGAGGATTTTTGGGGCCCTGATGTGGTTTGATCTGAAGATTTATTCCCACCCTTCTCTTGAGGCTTGGTTGATTCCTTTTTCTGGTCACCACCTTGGTTCTTGGGCCTAATCCTGGTTCTGACCCATTTGTCTGCCCTCTTACCCAATTCTTGTGGAGAGGTCAGATCAGAGTCTACCAGGTGCTGGTGTAATAACTGGTTCTGACAATTATTTAAGACTTGCTCTCTCATAATTAGATTATACAATCCCTTGAAATCAGTAACCTTACTACCCAGTAGCCAGCCTTCCAAAGCCTTAGTGGCACAATCAACAAAGTCTGACCAGTCCTGAGACTGAGTTTTCTGGGTGTCTCTGAACAGCAACCTGTACTGCTCAGTGGTTAAACCAAACCCATCAACCAGTGCATTTTTCAGGACCTGGTAATTGTTAGCATCCTCCACTCTTGTAGTGAGGAGCTTATCTCTACCTTTACCATCAAAGGAGAGCCACAGTATAGCTGCCCACTGACTCTGGGGAATGCACTGCACAGTGCAGGCCCTCTCCAGAGCAGCCATCCATTTCTGGATGTCATCCCCTTGCTTAAAGGGGGGCACTATTTTAGTCAGGTGTTTAGTGTCTAAACCCTTCTCTCTATCTCTTGGGAGATTGCTGCCACCAGTGGGAGCTAGCCCACTCATCTGCTGCTCTCTTGCCAGGGCAAGCTTCTCTTTGGCCAGGGCAATTTCTTCCCTTTCAATCCTCAGTTCAGCTTGTCTCATCCTAGCCTCATGCTCCCTTCTCTGAGGGGAAGTAAATCTCCTCTGTGGAGGATTCCTTCTCCCCTGAGAAGAGGCATTAGAGTGCAGAGATCTATTGGAGTCCCTAGAAAGAGATCTATCTCTCCTAACTCCAAGGTTAGGCCCACTTCGGGTTAGTACTGGGGGGCCCCCAGATCCTAGCCCAAGTAAGTCTAAGTTGGTCCTAGTTAGCCTTCTGACTACCTCAAGACCCTTGTCTACCTCATCCCCAGAGAGTACCTCCTCATCCTCCTCCTCAACTGCTGAATCAGTGTTGGGGAGGTCTGGATCCCCAGAGGTTCCCTCTAAGGCTGGCATGCTCTCATGTAACTGAGAGAGCTTTCTGGCATCATATGTCTCTAAGAGACCTATCAGAAAGGGAAGGGTGGGGTTAGACCCCTGCTTCAGTTTCCTGGAGACACAGAGTTGTCTCATCTCCTGAAAATTGAGAGCTGCATATCTTGAAGTGACCTGTGGAGGGTCAACACTGACCAGGGGAGTCTCAGTAGAGTCCCCCTGAGTCGACATGCTTTTCTAGTGAGGTGTAAGTGGTGCACTTACCTACACTATATGTTTGCCTACTGATCCCTTGCTAGAGTTGTAGTTTAGGGTGTGCTAGGCCCTAGGAGCTACAACAGCTGGTTCAGTAGAACTCAGAGTATTCTAAGCTAAGTTATATGTACCTTTAGTACTTATGTGATCTTTCACAAGATATTCTTAGGGCATGTGTGGTAAAACAACAGCAAGCTCAAATCCCAACCGCTGCTCACCAATGTGAGAAGTTGGCCTGATGTGCAGTGCTCACTATTCTAGTGATCACTATATATCAGTCCAAACAACCCTTATTGATGATTGGTTGTAAGTCAACCTTATAGACCAGCTATCCTAGTAGCATGGATACGAGCAGTCTAAGGCTAAGACTCTAGAGGGCGTGTTAAGCCAGCTGTTTTACCATCACATTACCCCTTGAACACCCAGTGAAAGGACACCACACAAGTGTTATGAAAATAAACAATGTATTTATTAGAATCACAACAACCCTGTACTCTTTATGAGGACAGGGTGCTAAGCACACAACAAAACTCTTACGAAAATACTTTTAAGTTAGCACGTTACACAAATGCCCGAGGGGCACGAAAAACCATATACTTTCAAAGTGGAATGCGAATTACTAGCAGGTAAGTAACGATTCTCAGAGGCTTTGGGATCGCTAGGACTGGACTACTGAACCTTTAGATTACTAGCAGGAGGCCTAGGGAACTCGGGTGCAGAGTGTGCACTCTCACGCGGGATGCGGGACAAAGTCTATGGAAGCTAGAAAAGGCAAAGTTAGTGTTCACGGGCGAACCCGACCTGGTAGGAAGAAAACGACAGTGGATCCTGACCCTAGGATAGTGAGGCTATGCTGGGACACCGAAGTGCCGAAGTTACCTAGCCCAGGGGCTGCAGCTGCATAGGTCTGAAAAGACGTCGGGGATCTCGTTGCCGGACCAGGAGCCTGGAAGGAAGAAGTTGCTGGCAGGCGACCAGTGAAGGAAAGTTCGATGGATCCAAGCCTGGATCAAGGAAGAAGAAACCTGAAAGCAGAGGGGACCAAGTTCTTGAATCACTAGCCAGTGATTAAGTGGGCACCAGGATGGCACCGGGCGAAGTCACCGCAGTCAGGTGAGTGGGCGCTGCTGGGCTCTGCAGTCTCTCGGACCAGGAGGCGTTGTCGGCGACCAGGATGGAGGTGCGAGCTGTCCCACGGAGGATGAAGTCGTTGGCGTCGAAGTTACCCAGGATTGGGCAACAAGCCTTGGCTAATTCAAGCCCACGCGGTGGACTCAAAATGGCGTCTTGAGTGGACCAGGAGGGTCCGGGGTGCTCCTCTTCTGGGAGGGAGCAAGGGCCAGTCTGGAGCAACCAGACCAGCAGCAGAAATGTCGTCGGGCGTCGTCAGGGAGGCCACAAGCCAACGGGCTAGTAGCCAAACAACGCGGTGAGCAGCGGAAAGCAGAAGGGCCCCACGCAGATCGTGGAGATGCTGGGGGGCTGCTCTTCGGTGCTGGAGCTGCTCAGGGTGGGGGCTTCTCGGACCCCAAAGCACTCACCAGGAATTCACTCGGCGGGCTTGCTGGAAAGAAGTCGTGCAGTCTTGCAGATGGCCGGTCCCTTGAGGTCTCGTCGCACCCACGGTTCTCAGCTGGGCTGTAGAGGTGGGTAGAGGTCAGAGGTGCCAGGGAAGCCGGTTCTCGTCGAGCTGGGCAGTCGGATTCCGGAGGAAGGACTTACAGCAGACCGCAGTGTTCTTAGATGGTGCCTGCGGATGCAGGGTGACTACTCCTTAGTCACAAGGGAGAAATCTTAGGAAGAAGTCTTGAGTTCCTTTCGCAGAAAGTAGTTTCAGGATTCAAAGATGATCTGATTTGGAAGGGGGCCAGTCTCTACCTTTATCCTGTAAAAAGGGGCTGGCACGCGACTAAGTCCTGCCCTATGGGTGGGACTAGGAGGGGGGTGGTTACACCCACTTCCTTGGCGGGCTTTTCCCCAGCACAGGGTCTGGAGTGACCCTGGAACTGGTTCCAGCCAGCCTATGCACAGTGAGCACCGGGGTGCCACGTGCAGTCACCTTCCTCTAAAGCCCTGCCTACCTACAATACACAAAACCCTGTCTGGGACGGTGCTGGCACCGCCCCTGGCAGGAAACCCTTTGTCCTTGTCTCCTGCTCTGGGAGGACTCCCAGCAGCAGGAGGGCAGACTTGTGTCTCGGTGGCAGCATCCATTTTGTGGATGCTAAGGCTCTGTCTGACTTTTAACCGGGTTATAGGTTACAGGCATGTCGTGTCCCTCTAGAAGGGTGGAATGCTAACCCCGTCGCCAGAATTGGCGAGGGGTTAGTATTCCAATTCGTATGACACCTTACTCGACATGTTTTGATAAAGCGATACCAGAGTTGGCACATAACCGCGAGGATTATAATGCACTTAAGAGTATATGGTATGCGATATCATGGAAACGGCTAAGGGATAGATCCCGAAAGCCGCAGACAGGCTCAGCTCATGCCAGAGCACCATCTCACACGATTCCAAGCACTCTGCCTTCAGGATTGTTAAGGCCTGCCATAGGAGTGACTGATAGGAGATCTGTGTGTCCATTTTAGGGTTAGATATAGGTATACTATATCTAAAGCAAAGGGTGATTACACCACCTTGCCCCAGCTGTCAAGCAGCCAGTTGTGTCAGATTTGGATGGCCAGCCAGGGGTGGCATAATACATGCTGCAGCCCCTGGTAGGCCCTGGGTACACCTATGCCCTGGGTACCTAAGGTACACTGTACAGGGACTGATAAGGTGGCTCAGTATCCAATTTAGATATGCACCTAAGGTACATGGAATCCATTTTACAGAGAGAGCAGTGGGCCTGAGGTCCTGAATAGCAGGGCCTCAGGTCAACTAAGTCAGAAAACCAGCAAAACACCAGGCAAAAAGTTGGGGGCAACCATAGTCAGGGATCAACCTTCCTACAAGCGTCCTAAAAGTGACGCAGTGAAATCTCATAGATTTCACTGCGTCACTATTACGAGGCTTTTTGCGGGTGAACGCCCCCTCTGCATACATTATACCAGACGCAGGTATAATGTAGCGCAGGGGTTTACAAAGTGACCCATCTGCTTAGATGCGTCACTTTGTAAATAGTGCGCATCAGGAGGCATGTTTTACGCCGCCGATGCGTCACAAAAAGTGACGCATCAGAAGTGCAAAACTCACGCAGGGCCTCATAAATGAGGCCTCAGGTGTCATGGAAAATTGCCCTTATATATAGACCCCCAGATGCCAAAACTCACTTTGTGGAGAAGCTTGTCGAAGCAATCGCACCCTACGCCCTAGCAACAGATAATTTTCTACTGTTGGGAGATATAAGTTATCATCTAGATCAAACCCATGACCCTCATACTGTTTGACCTTATTTCAAGCTTCGCTTCCTTACAGTTAAATATTCTCCCGACAGGCCCAACCCACATTGCGGGACACGCACTAGACCTCATTTGTACGAACTACCCTAATGTCAAAATTATGCAGATTGATCCAGTCCTATGGACTGACCACTATGTTATAAAATTAAATATCTTATGTTCCCAGTCTGAACCTCGGAAAACCAATCCAGTCAAAATGAGCCGACCATGGAATAAAATAACCTCGGAATCCTTTGCTGCAAATTTTACCCCCCCCAGTCATTACTGACAATACTGACCCTAATACAGCCGCCAGAGAGTTGGAATCTGCAAAAGTCCTGGCATTGGATCGTATTGCTCCAGCTCGAGCATCTAAACCTCCTAAGAAAAATTCGCCTTGGTTCACGCCAGAGCTGGAACAAATCAAACAGGCAGTCAGAGTAGCTGAAAGAAAATGGCGCCAAACCAAAGATCTGAATGATAGGAATCTATATAAAACCGTTCATAGACAATATATGAAAGGAATCGCCGAGGCAAAAAGAACTTATCTTGGTGGCAGGATCTCTTTGGCGTCGAACTCATAGAAAGAGCTCTACAGTATAGTGAAAGACTTCACCAACCCCTCGGCTAGCCAGCAGATACCTGATGAGTCTAAAGAATGGGTAGATTCTGTGGCAGCATGTTTCCATGACAAAATTAACGAAATTCACAAACGCTTTCCTCAGTTGTCTCCCACCTGTCTGACAGCAGTCTCGCCCGCCAATAACTGCGGCGACTCTGACTCTGGCTTTCCCTCATTAAGAGAATTTTCTCCATGTACCGAAGCTCAGGTCGAGGCAATTTTACAACAAATGAAGTCCGGGGCCCCGGGAGACCCTGCTTCCCCACAAATCCTATCTAAAATAGCTCCTGCTCTGATTCCGGCCCTCACGAAAACTCTAAATCAGTCCTTACTTCATTCCTCTGTCCCATTACATTGGAAGGAAGCCGTAATCAGACCTATTTTAAAAAACCCTCAGCTGATCCAAAATTGCTTCCTAATTACCGGCCCATCTCACTCCTTCCCTTGTTTGGAAAGATTTTAGAATCCCAAATAAATAAACATCTTAAACTACATCTCGAGACCAATAAACTTCTTGACCCCTCACAGTCAGGGTTTAGGGCATTCCACAGCACAGCATAATATAAGAATGACACTTGATTCCAATCAGTCTGCCATATTGGTCTTGCTCGACCTGTCTGCGGCCTTCGACACCATCTCGCATCTCATTCTTTTAGAGCGTCTTGCTGAGATTGGTGTCGAGGGCCCCGCACTAAGGTGGATAAAAAACTACCTGACTGACAGACGGTCTAAGGTCCAAGTGGGCGCTCATTCTTCCAATCTCTATGAAAACGATAAGGGCGTACCACAGGGGTCCATATTGAGCCCTACGCTCTTTAACCTGTACGTATCCCCTCTTGCTAAGGTCATTCGAACACACAGCTTCGGAACCGTATCCTACGCAGACGATACCCAAATACTGATCACCATCAATCAGAATCCTGATCTAACTAAATTGAGATTTAAAAACTGCATGGTAGACATCCATGACTGGATGACCAGGAACTTTTGATGATGGGTTTCTGCAAGCGCTCTGAGACCTTCGGGTGATATATGCGCTATACAAGTGTAAATAAATAAAAATTAAAAAAAACTGGCCTTCCCAAATCTCACCTCTCCCCCCTCAAATCCGTCCTCCATTCAGCAGCTCGCTTCATTTCAGGGTCCAAACGAAGTGACCACATCACTCCTATCCTGTCTTCTCTCCGATGGCTTCCCATCGAGGCTAGAGCTATCTACAAAAGAGCGTGCATCCCCCACAAAGCTTTGCACTCTTCCTCCCCTCGCTATCTGGCGAATAAACTGAAATTGTCTGGAGGCTCAAGACCTTCTCGGAATGCGGAAAAGTTCCTTCTTGAACCCCCCTTCTTCAAAAGGGAAAAATTGTTGGCACAATCGTTATCAGGTAATGCGGTGAGAATCTGGAACTCCCTTCCTACTTGACGCCGTGCTATCACCTCCATCCAGATCTTCAAAGCGGACCTCAAATCTCTTTTATTCCAAAGACGCATTCAGAACTAAGGGGCATATTATCATGGGGGGGGGGGGGCGATAGGCAATTTTCGCCGCTTTAGCGGCCGTTTTCGGCTTCTAAGCGGCGAAAATTCTATCGCCCTATTAGCAAGCTGTCGCTAACAGCAGTTAGCGACTGCTTGTAGGCGATAGCGAGCGGTTTGGGGCCCGCTTTGCATGTTAGCGATAATTATCGCTAATAACATGCAAAGTGGGCGTACCCAACCCGTTAGCGACAGAAAGCAGTCGCTAACGTCGCTAACGCCTATTAGCAAGGCAGGCTTAGCGATTGCAATATTCGCGCTAAGCGCGAATATCTCCAAAAGCTAACACCTGCCCCTGAGCAGTTCTTAGCCATGTTATCCAATGGGAGGTGGATAACATGGCTAAGAGCATTAGCTCGGTAATGCATGAATATCGCTGACTTTTCAGCGATATTCATGCATTGCGGCCGTTTTTTATCGCATTTGCGATAAACCTTGGTAATACCAAGGTTTATCTGCGGTAAAAATCGCCGCAGCTTAGCGGTAACATTTTCTCTCTAACCAAGCAATAGCGATAATTACCGCTATTGCTTGGTAATATGCCCCTGTGTGCCTTTTGCCTGCGTTGCTTCGATTCTATGGCATGCTATTTTTGTTTGTTCCATTCCTGCAACAGTTCTCTCATGTAATGTAACTGGTTCTATTGTACAGTGCTCTGACACCTTCGGGTAAAGTCCGCGCTTTATAAAAATGCATTAAATAAATAAATAAATTGATGCCATCAGATGAGCGCTCCACTTTCTGGAGAAACACATTCACCTTCCAAGTGTGAAAAAAAGCAATCACTCCAGAGGTTAATTAGTGGAGAGAAAGATATGCTCCTCAGTGAAGATGAATCCTAAATGAAGCATTATGTAAATGGGAGCGATTGGCATTGCAGATGCTAATTGTTTTTTTTTCATTTCAAAGTATGCCAGCAGTACGAAAGAATTTTCTTTCAGGAAGGAAAGGGTGCAGGACCAGGGACACCTAGGGACAGCCTGTGTTACTGCACCCTTTTCTTTGTGAAAATAATTTCTTTGTTTATGCTAATACTGGCATACTTTGAAATGAAATAAAAATTTGCATTTGCAATGTCAATAGCTGGCCTTTTGACTAATACAAGTGGTATTGCACTGCAAGTGCTGTGAGAAGCTTCCTTTGTGGCTTCAGCAGTGAATATGACATTGCAGCAGGAAGCAAAGACTGTGGGGAAGATTTATGATGACTGGCGCATACCCAGGGATGCGCCAGTTATTTTGCGCCGCAGCTGCGCCACCCATGGTGCACCGCATTTACAATGCGGCGCACCATGGTGCAAAAACGGCACAGATGCGTGACGCATCTGTGCCGTAAAGGTGGCGCATTGCTCGAGTTGCGTCGCAAGTGCAACGCAGCTCCAGCAAGGCTCGGGGGTGCCCTATCTGTCCAATGCTGCGTCAAGCCTTACGCCTGCTTCAAGCAGGCGCAGGGTTTTGACGCAGCATTGGCCTGAAAGTGACTGAGTGAAATCTTATAGATTTCACTCAGCCACTTTTGCGAGGCGCACCTGCCCCGGAACGCCCACCCTGCGCCGTAACGCCCACATGTGGCCCAGCGCTTTACAACGTGACGCATCTGCCTAGATGCGTCACGTTGTAAATTGGTCGTAGGGATGCACCACGTTTACACCGCAATTGCGTGACGCAAACGTGGCGCATTGCCAACATAAATCTGCCCCTAAACCTTCAATTTGCCCGTATTTATTATTTTTTAATTTATTTAGACGTTTTCTATAGCGCTAACAAGACCCGAAGGTAGCAGAGCGCTTTACAGTAAAAGGAATGACAGGGTGAACAAAAAGACACGTAACAAATAAAGGCAGTCCTCGAAAGGCAGTATTGGAGGAGGAAAAGTTCGTAACAGTAGGACTTTTTGTAGAAGGATACAGAGATAGCACATAGTTCTGTGGTGATCCTAGTTATCTAGGACCTAGGGAACGGATGAGGAACAAGGATTTGAGTTGGTTCTTGAATTCCGCATAGGACGGTAGAGTTCTGATATGCAGGGGGATAGAGTTCCATATTTTGGGGGCATTTCCAGTGAAGGAGCAGTCTGCAGTTTTCTTCTTTCTGGTTTTTGGTAGGATGAGCAACAGGGAGTTGGAGCTTCTCAAATATCTACTTTGGCCTGCTTTTGTGAGCTTGTTTGCCAAGTATTCTGGTTTACCGGTGTGGAGGGCCTTGTGGGTTAGGCAGGCCGTTCTGAAGGTGCTACGCATTTACACCGGGAGCCATTCAAGTTCTTTGAGTGCTGGGGAGATGTGGTCAAATTTTTTGCATCCTGTGATCATTCTTGCTGCCGCATGTAGTGTTGTTTTTAATGGAGCTAAGTGCGATTTGGGGATACCTGTAAGGATTGAGTTCCCATAGTCCAGTCTAGATAGAACTAGAGATTGTGTGGCTAGTTTAAGGTCCTTGTTTGGAATGAAAGGTTTGATTTTGTTCAGCAGTCTGAGGTTGAAGAAAGCACTTTTTGCCGAGTTCTTAATGTGGTTTGTCAAGGTTAGTTTGGGGTCTAGGGTGAAACCCAGAGATTTGACGGAATCCGTTGGCGTAAGAGAACCTTTAAGAGCATCGATCGATTTCAGCCACTCAGTGATTTGAGGATTGTCTTCATTGTTTGAGATGAGAAGAGTTTCGGTCTTGTCGGGATTGAGTTTCAGGTGGTTTTTTGTCAGCCAATCTTGAACATCGTTTAAGACAGCATTTAGTCTGTGGATGTCGTTAAGTGAAGAGGTTTCCAGGTAGATCTGCGTGTCATCTGCGTAGAGGTGGAAGAGGATATTGGCATTCCTGAGTAGTTTGGCGAGCGGTTCCATATAGATGTTGAAAAGCTGGGGAGAAAGTACTGATCCTTGGGGGACTCCCTTGTTGACTTGCTGGGTTTCGGAGGTGAAGTTCTTCCGTTTTATTATTTGCGAGCGGTTGTGTAGAAAGGAAGAAAACCAATCAAGAACTACCTCGCCGAGGCCAGCTCCTGCTTGCAGAGTCTTGATGAGGAGCTTATGGTCCACCGTGTCGAAAGCTGCGGATAGATCAAGGAGTATGAGAAGGCAGCACTTGTCAGCGTCAAGAGAACCGTGAATGTCGTCTATGATGTTCAGCATCACGGTTTCTGTGCTGCGGCCTTGTCTGAAGCCCGATTGGAGGGGGTCCAGGACATTGATGTTATCCAGATGATGAGTCAGTTGCAGGAGAACGCAGCGTTCCAGTGTTTTGGCGAGTAGAGGGAGGTTAGATATCGGCGTGAAATTGTTCAAGTCAGTAGAGTCAAGACCGGGTTTTTTCAGCAAAGGGGTGACTTGTCCCATTTTTAGACAGTCGGGGACCACTCCGCTTTGTAGGGAGCTGTTTATGATTTTGCCCCAGATAGGTGCTAAGGTGAGCTTCATTTTTTTGATTAGTGATGGAGGAATGGGGTCTGAGATATGAGCTGATGGTTTGGAGGTCGAGATCAGCGAGATTATCTCAGTTTCCTGCATGTGGCGAAAGCTTAGCCAAAGGAGGGGGAGAGGGGCCAGAAGGGAGGGCCTGAGGGATGGCCGCGTTGCTGATGTCTAGAGATAGTTCGATTTTTAAGACTTTGTCGTTGAAGAAGCTGGCGAAGTTGTCGCATAGTTCTTTGGACGCCTGCAGGGGTGAGGGCAGAGGCATGGATATTTGATGTCTGATTATGTTGTAGAGCTCCTTAGGTCTGTTTTTGGAGTTGGCTAGTCCCTTTCGGAAGAAGCTGGATTTCTTGTTTTTGATATGGTTGTTATACTTCTTGCGGGCTGTTTTTAGTTGTAGGCGAAGGATGGCTGTTGGGTTGTTTCTCCACTTTCTTCCTTTGGCTCTCAAGGTTCTTCTTTCTGCGTTGAGGTCCGCATTGAACCATGTTCTAGACGGGGTGGCACGGCTTCTTTTGAGCTTTGGAGGAGCTATATTGTCTGGAAGAGGTGAACTTAGCTGACCTTCTAGAATGTCTAGGGGGACTTGGGAGAGGTTTCTTGACCATTTGGGTGGGTCTTGCTGAGGTTTAAGCGGGATGATGGGGTGATTGATGTGAAATAGGATCATATGATGATCTGACCAGTCAATGGGAAGTATGTGGTTGATCGTGATTGAATTCTTTTGTGCAATGATGGCGTCCAGTGTGGCTCCTTTGTAGTGTGTCTCCTCAGTGCAATGTTGAGTGAGGTTGTTGTCGGTGAGGAGGCTGGATAGCGATCTGATTAGAGGGTTATGGGTTTCATTCCATCGGAGATTCAGGTCACCAAGAATTAGGTTTTTGGAATCGCCAAGAGCGTTTTGAGCGATCAGGTTGGATAGTTGGTCTCCAAACTCATTGGGCCCGATTCACAGAATGAACTTAAGACTAAATCCTAAACTTACTACTATTTGGTATTCACAGAATGCACTTACTACTTTCGGGATTCACAGAATAAACTTACTACTTTCGGTATTCACTCACTGTATCTGCCCGGGGGGTGATACAGTTAAATATTCTCCCGACAGGCCCAACCTGCATTGCGGGACACGCACTAGACCTCATTTGTACGAACTCCCCTAATGTCAAAATTATGCAGATTGATCCAGTCCTATGGACTGACCACTATGTTATAAAATTGAATATCTTATGTTCCCAGTCTGAACCTCGGAAAACCAATCCAGTCAAAATGAGCAGACCATGGAATAAAATAACCTCGGAATCCTTTGCTGCAAATTTTACCCCCCCAGTCATTACTGACAATACTGACCCTAATACAGCCGCCAGAGAGTTGGAATCTGCAAAAGTCCTGGCATTGGATCGTATTGCTCCAGCTCGAGCATCTAAACCTCCTAAGAAAAATTTGCCTTGGTTCACGCCAGAGCTGGAACGAATCAAACAGGCAGTCAGAGTAGCTGAAAGAAAATGGCGCCAAACCAAAGATCTGAATGATAGGAATCTATATAAAACCGTTCATAGACAAGATATGAAAGGAATCGCCGAGGCAAAAAGAACTTATCTTGGTGACAGGATCTCTTTGGCGTAGAACTCATAGAGAGAGCTCTACAGTATAGTGAAAGACTTCACCAACCCCTCGGCTAGCCAGCAGATACCTGATGAGTCTAAAGAATGGGTAGATTCTGTGGCAGCATATTTCCATGACAAAATTAACGAAATTCACAAACGCTTTCCTCAGTTGTCTCCCACCTGTCTGACAGCAGTCTCGCCCGCCAATAACTGCGGCGACTCTGACTCTGGCTTTCCCTCATTAAGAGAATTTTCTCCATGTACCGAAGCTCAGGTCGAGGCAATTTTACAACGAATGAAGTCCGGGGCCCCGGGAGACCCTGCTTCCCCACAAATCCTATCTAAAATAGCTCCTGCTCTGATTCCGGCCCTCACGAAAACTCTAAATTAGTCCTTACTTCATTCCTCTGTCCCATTACATTGGAAGGAAGCCGTAATCAGACCTATTTTAAAAAACCCTCAGCTGATCCAAAATTGCTTCCTAATTACCGGCCCATCTCACTCCTTCCCTTGTTTGGAAAGATTTTAGAATCCCAAATAAATAAACATCTTAAACTACATCTCGAGACCAATAAACTTCTTGACCCCTCACAGTCAGGGTTTAGGGCATTCCACAGCACCGAGACGGCTCTGCTCGAAGTCGTGGATAATATAAGAATGACACTTGATTCCAATCAGTCTGCCATATTGGTCTTGCTCGACCTGTCTGCGGCCTTTGACACCATCTCGCATCTCATTCTTTTAGAGCGTCTTGCTGAGATTGGTGTCGAGGGCCCCGCACTAAGTTGGATAAAAAGCTACCTGACTGACAGACGGTCTAAGGTCCAAGTGGGCGCTCATTCTTCCAATCTCTATGAAAACGATAAGGGCGTACCACAGGGGTCCATATTGAGCCCTACGCTCTTTAACCTGTACGTATCCCCTCTTGCTAAGGTCATTAGAACACACGGCTTCGGAACCGTATCCTACGCAGACGATACCCAAATACTGATCACCATCAATACCAAGGTTTATCTGCGATAAAAATCGCCGCAGCTTAGCGGTAAAATTTTGGGGCATATTACCAAGCAATAGCGATAATTATCGCTATTGCTTGGTTAGAGACAAAAATTTACCGCTGAGCTGCGGCGATTTTTATCGCAGATAAATCGTGGTATTACCAAGGTTTATCGCAAATGCGATAAAAAACGGCCGCAATGCATGAATATCGCTGAAAAGTCAGCGATATTCATGCATTATCGAGCTAATGTTCTTAGCCATGTTATCCACCTCCCATTGGATAACATGGCTAAGAACTGCTCAGGGCAGGTGTTAGCTTTTGGAGATATTCGCACTCAGCGCGAATATCTCCAAAGGTTGGTAATAGGAGATAGCGATGTTAGCGACTGTTTCCAGTCGCTAACATCTTGGCACGCCCACTTTGCATGTCATTAGTGATAAATATCACTGACATGCAAAGTGGAGCCCACGATGGTCTCTATCTCCTACTAGCTGTCGCTAACTGGTGTTAGCGACAGCTAGGTAATAGGGAGATAATTTTATCTCCGCTTTCTTGGCTTTTAAAGCCAAAAAAGCGGAGATAAACCCCCTTGATAATATGCCCCTTTGTCTCTAACCAAGCAATAGCGATAATTATCGCTATTGCTTGGTAATATGCCCCACTGTGTTCCTTTTGCCTGCGTTGTTTTGATTCTGTGGCCTGCTATTGTTCGCTAGGAAGTTCTTTAGTCATTGTAAAAGTTGTCATATTTATTCTTATTTTTGCTTGTACAGTCTGTTCATGCTGAGCTTGAGATTGTGTGCCTTTTGCCTAAGTTGCTTCGATTCTATGGCATGCTATTTTTGTTTGTTCCATTCCTGCAACAGTTCTCTCATGTAATGTAAATGGTTCTATTGTACAGTGCTCTGACACCTTCGGGTAAAGTCCGCGCTTTATAAAAATGCATTAAATAAATAAATAAATTGATGACATCAGATGAGCGCTCCACTTTCTGGAGAAACACATTCACCTTCCAAGTGTGAAAAAAAGCAATCACTCCAGAGGTTAATTAGTGGAGAGAAAGATATGCTCCCTCAGTGAAGATGAATCCTAAATGAAGCATTATGTAAATGTGAGCGATTGGCGTTGCAGATGCTAATTGTTTTTTTTTCATTTCAAAGTATGCCAGCAGTACGCAAAGAATTTTCTTTCAGGAAGGAAAGGGTGCAGGCCCAGGGACACCTAGGGACAGCCTGTGTTACTGCACCCTTTTCTTTGTGAAAATAATTTCTTTGTCTATGCTAATACTGGCATACTTTGAAATGAAATAAAAATTTGCATTTGCAATGTCAATAGCTGGCCTTTTGACTAATACAAGTGGTATTGCACTGCAAGTGCTGTGAGAAGCTTCCTTTGTGGCTTCCGCAGTGAATATGACATTGCAGCAGGAAGCAAAGACTGTGGGGCAGATTTATGATGACTGGCGCATACCCAGGGATGCGCCAGTTATTTTGCGCCGCAGCTGCGCCACCCATGGTGCGCCGCATTTACAATGCGGCGCACCATGGTGCAAAAACGGCACAGATGCGTGACGCATCTGTGCCGTAAAGGTGGCGCATTGCTCGAGTTGCGTCGCAAGTGCAACGCAGCTCCAGCAAGGCTCGGGGGTGCCCTATCTGACAATGCTGCGTCAAGCCTTACGCCTGCTTCAAGCAGGCGCAGGGTTTTGACGCAGCATTGGCCTGAAAGTGACTGAGTGAAATCTTATAGATTTCCCTCAGCCACTTTTGCGAGGCGCACCTGCCCCGGAACGCCCACCCTGCGCCGGAACGCCCACATGTGGCCCAGCGCTTTACAACGTGACGCATCTGCCTAGATGCGTCACGTTGTAAATTGGTCGTAGGGATGCGCCACGTTTACACCGCAATTGCGTGATGCAAACGTGGCGCATTGCCAACATAAATCTGCCCCTAAACCTTCAATTTGCCCACTATTTATTATTTTTTAATTTATTTAGAAGTTTTCTATAGCGCTAACAAGACCCGAAGGTAGCAGAGCGCTTTACAGTAAAAGGAATGACAGGGTGAACAAAAAGACACGTAACAAATAAAGGCAGTCCTCGAAAGACAGTATTGGAGGAGGAAAAGTTCGTAACAGTAGGACTTTTTGTAGAAGGATACAGAGATAGCACATAGTTCTGTGGGTGATCCTAGTTATCTAGGACCTAGGGAACGGATGAGGAACAAGGATTTGAGTTGGTTCTTGAATTCCGCATAGGACGGTAGAGTTCTGATATGCGGGGGGATAGAGTTCCATATTTTGGGGGCATTTCCAGTGAAGGAGCAGTCTGCAGTTTTCTTCTTTCTGTTTTTTGGTAGGATGAGCAACAGGGAGTTGGAGCTTCTCAAATATCTACTTTGGCCTGCTTTTGTGAGCTTGTTTGCCAAGTATTCTGGTTTACCGGTGTGGAGGGCCTTGTGGGTTAGGCAGGCCGTTCTGAAGGTGCTACGCATTTACACCGGGAGCCATTCAAGTTCTTTGAGTGCTGGGGAGATGTGGTCAAATTTTTTGCATCCTGTGATCATTCTTGCTGCCGCATGTAGTGTTGTTTTTAATGGAGCTAAGTGCCATTTGGGGATACCTGTAAGGATTGAGTTCCCATAGTCCAGTCTAGATAGAACTAGAGATTGTGTGGCTAGTTTAAGGTCCTTGTTTGGAATGAAAGGTTTGATTTTGTTCAGCAGTCTGAGGTTGAAGAAAGCACTTTTTGCCGAGTTCTTAATGTGGTTTGTCATGGTTAGTTTGGGGTCTAGGGTGAAACCCAGAGATTTGACGGAATCCGTTGGCGTGAGAGAACCTTTAAGAGCATCGATCGATTTCAGCCACTCAGAGATTTGAGGATTGTCTTCATTGTTTGAGATGAGAAGAGTTTCGGTCTTGTCGGGATTGAGTTTCAGGTGGTTTTTTGTCAGCCAATCTTGAACATCGTTTAAGACAGCATTTAGTCTGTGGATGTCGTTAAGTGAAGAGGTTTCCAGGTAGATCTGCGTGTCATCCGCGTAGAGGTGGAAGAGGATATTGGCATTCCTGAGTAGTTTGGCGAGCGGTTCCATATAGATGTTGAAAAGCTGGGGAGAAAGTACTGATCCTTGGGGGACACCCTTGTTGACTTGCTGGGTTTCGGAGGTGAAGTTCTTCCGTTTTATTATTTGCGAGCGGTTGTGTAGAAAGGAAGAAAACCAATCAAGAACTACCTCGCCGAGGCCAGCTCCTGCTTGCAGAGTCTTGATGAGGAGCTTATGGTCCACCGTGTCGAAAGCTGCGGATAGATCAAGGAGTATGAGAAGGCAGCACTTGTCAGCGTCAAGAGAACCGTGAATGTCGTCTATGATGTTCAGCATCGCGGTTTCTGTGCTGCGGCCTTGTCTGAAGCCCGATTGGAGGGGGTCCAGGACATTGATGTTATCCAGATGATGAGTCAGTTGCAGGAGAACGCAGCGTTCCAGTGTTTTGGCGAGTAGAGGGAGGTTAGATATCGGCGTGAAATTGTTCAAGTCAGTAGAGTCAAGACCGGGTTTTTTCAGCAAAGGGGTGACTTGTCCCATTTTTAGACAGTCGGGGACCACTCCGCTTTGTAGGGAGCTGTTTATGATTTTGCCCCAGATAGGTGCTAAGGTGAGCTTCATTTTTTTGATTAGTGAGGGAGGAATGGGGTCTGAGATATGAGCTGATGGTTTGGAGGTCGAGATCAGCGAGATTATCTCAGTTTCCTGCACGTGACGAAAGCTTAGCCAAAGGAGGGGAGAGGGGCCAGAAGGGAGGGCCTGAGGGATGGCCGAGTTGCTGATGTCTAGAGATAGTTCGATTTTTAAGACCTTGTCGTTGAAGAAGCTGGCGAAGTTGTCGCATAGTTCTTTGGACGCCTGCAGGGGTGAGGGCAGAGGCATGGATGTTTGATGTCTGATTATGTTGTAGAGCTCCTTAGGTCTGTTTTTAGAGTTGGCTAGTGCCTCTCGGAAGAAGCTGGATTTCTTGTTTTTGATATGGTTGTTATACTTCTTGCGGGCTGTTTTTAGTTGTAGGCGAAGGATGGCTGTTGGGTTGTTTCTCCACTTTCTTTCTTTGGCTCTCAAGGTTCTTCTTTCTGCGTTGAGGTCCGCATTGATCCAGGTTCTAGACGGGGTGGCACAGCTTCTTTTGAGCTTTGGAGGAGCTATATTATCGAGAATGGAGACTAGCTCAGAGTTGTAGTGGTCAATCAGATCATTGGTCGAAAGGTGTGGAGAGTTGTCTGGAAGAAGTGAACTTAGCTGACCTTCTAGAATGTCTAGGGGGACTTGGGAGAGGTTTCTTGACCATTTGGGTGGGTCTTGCGGAGGTTTAAGCGGGATGATGGGGTGATTGATGAGAAATAGGATCATATGATGATCTGACCAGTCAACGGGAAGTATGTGGTTGATCGTGATTGAATTCTTTTGTGCAATGATGGCGTCCAGTGTGGCTCCTTTGTAGTGTGTCTCCTCAGTGCAATGTTGAGTGAGGTTGTTGTCGGCGAGGAGTCTGGATAGCGATCTGATTAGAGGGTTATGGGTTTCATTCCATCGGAGATTCAGGTCACCAAGAATTAGGTTTTTGGAATCGCCGAGAGCGTTTTGAGCGATCAGGTTGGATAGTTGGTCTCCAAACTCATTGGGCCCGATTCACAGAATGAACTTAAGACTAAATCCTAAACTTACTACTATTTGGTATTCACAGAATGCACTTACTACTTTCGGGATTCACAGAATAAACTTACTACTTTCGGTATTCACAGAATAGATTTAAGACTACTAACTCCGAAATCGGGGAGTAAATTCTGACCTGGACGCGGAGCTTACGGCCCGGAGGCGGAGCTTACGGCCTGGAGGCGGAGCTTCCGGCTCGGAGGTGGGGATTTTTGCCATGCTGAAATCTCCAACTCTGGGCCGCAAGCTCCGCCTCCGGGCCGTAAGCTCCCCTTCCGGGCCGTAAGCTCTGCCTCCGGGCCGTAAGCTCCGCCTCCGGGCCGGAATTTACTCCCTGATTTCGGACTTAGAGTTCGTAGTCTTAAATCTATTCTGTGAATCCCGAAAGTAGTAAGTTCACTCTGTGAATCCCGAAAGTAGTAAGTGCATTCTGTGAATACCAAATAGTAGTAAGTTTAGGATTTAGTCTTAAATTCATTCTGTGAATCGGGCCCACTGTTTCTGCCCGGGGGGTGATAGAGTAGATGGCATAGTAGAGAGTCATTGTCTTTGGTTTTGATGGCAGCGGATAGACATTCAAATGAGTCGTATTCAAAGGGGGAGGTTTCTGAGATGTTCCAGCTGTCCTTGTGGATGATAGCAACCCCACCTCCTCGTTGTTCTATCCTGCCTTTGGAGATGAGGGAGAATCCAGGTGGAACCAGCTTGTCTAGGCAGGGGGGAGATGTCTTGTTTAGCCAGGTCTCAGTGAGGAACGCAACGTCAATGTCGTGTGTGAGGATGGCTTCGGCTATGTCCGTTGCATGTAATGAGGCCTATCTACAGTTGATTAGGAGGCAGTTGGTGATTCTCTCCTGAATGCTGATGGTTTTGTCTTTAGCTTCTCTAGGTATACCGGTGAGGACTGGTAATCTTTGATGTTTGAGGGTGGGTTGATCTTTCCGGTAGCCAGTGATTACTTGGATTTTAGATTTAGGTGAGACTGAGATGGGAGAGTCGTAGGTCGTGGCTAGTAATGCTGCTTCTCTGTCTGACATAGGAGCTTCAAATCTGAGCGGTCTGGAGGTCAGGTGTTTTGAGCCTGCTAGGGTGTGAGATGAGATTGTGGTCAGGGGCCTGGTCCAAGGGGCTCTGGAGAGTTCAGATTTTTTGGGACTGGAGACCAAGACCTTGGGATAGGGATCGATCGGGTGAGCATTGAGGCTACTGTGGGCCCCTGGTGATGATGGCGTTGGCGAGGAGGGGCGTTCGGGGAGGGGTATTGGGAGGTTTGGGGGGATTACGTTGAGCATTGAGGGGTACTGTGGGCCCCTGGGTGATGTTGGCGTTGGCGAGGAGGGGCGTTCGGGGAGGGGGTTTAGGGGGATTACAGGCTATACCGAGGTTGCGGAGGGTTTCTATTAGGCCTTGGGTAATGGAGTCGACCTGTTTTTCCAGGGCAGTGAGCCGCTTAGTTAAGGAATCAATGGGGGGGTTGTGAGGAACTGCAGTGGGGCCGAGCGTGTTGTAGTTCGGGAGAGTGGGTTGGGAGATAGGGATCGGGGTAGAGGGAGGGGGAGGTGTGGGAAGAGGGCTGGGTGGGAGATTGGACATGGGAGGGAAGGGGAGAGGGTCGGGAGGAGGATAGGACGGGAGAGGTTTGAGAGTTGGGGGGAGATTAGAGGGGAGGCTCGTTGGTTGTGGACTGCCTGTTGGTAGGGAGGTGATTGTCCTAGGGGGTGGGCGGTAGCTGTGGGGGGTGAGGTGGTAAGGGGGGCGGTAGGGGGTGAGAGTTGGGTTTCCTGTTGGTGGTGGATGGGTGGGCGTGGGGGTGGGAAATGGCGGGGGGAGGGAGCCTGGCGGGCTGTGTGTGGATCGAGAAGGGGCGTGTCGCGGTCTTCTCTGTCTGTAAAGGGAGTGGACGGTGAGGGTGTTGATGCGAGGTGCGGCGGGGTAGGGGGGGCTGACTTGAGAGAGGGAAATAAGGAGTCAAAAGCTTCCAAGTTATCATTGTTGGCTTGTATGAGGACTGTGCCATTGGTGAAGATAGTCACGGTTGTATAGCCCCTGCCAACTGATCTGAACGGAAGAATCGTAGTTAATTTGCAGCTGTGAGCAGTGGAGGTGGTTTTGGCGATGAACAACCGCGTTCTGATTGTGGAGACCCAATATTCGGGTCTTTCGTTGTGGAATATTAGGTCCATCTTCATCGGTCCTATGGAGGTCGAGAGGTAGATGTCAATGATTAGGGTTTCTTTATGTTTGCGGATGAGTTTCTGCTTGAAGGTGCTTCGAAGCTTTGTAGAGAGGAGGGGGGGGAGATGATGGTGAAGGAGTTCCGACTGTGAGGTTTGAGGTGGGCAAGTGGGACTGGAGGAGGAGAGGGAGGTTGGTCCCGGGCCATCGTGAGGATAGTAGAGGGTGGGAGAGCCTGGATGAGTTGCGGTGTGAAGTTTGGAGCTTAGGTGGCCCAGGGTGACGAACCGTGGTGTTCCCGTAGAGTGATGAGGGTGAGGTTCCAGGCCGATGGAGGGGGTCTTAAAGCCCGTGTGGTACTGCTTGGGAGTTTGCAGGTAATCGATCTCAATTGGTAGTTGGACTTTTGTACACTAGCGTCTTGAGAATGGTGTGTGATGGAGACTCTGGTCAGGAGAGGACATGCAGAATGCATCCCAGACGTACACACCAACAGCCAGCTCAGTGCGGGATCTGATCTGACGCAGTTCTAAGGTTGCTGTTAATAAGCTCTAACAGCCCTGATCTTTCTGATAGAGCTGTACCCTGTCTGGCGTTAAGGTAAGGTTTTTAAGTCTACAGGACCTCCTTGGTCTTTTTGGGGAAAGTGGTTGTAGATAGTGGGAGAGGACGTTCCGTTGTCCCCCTGTTTGATGCCCCTCGCGAGTGTAGCAGTCATAACTCACTGCGATGTCAGGCGATGTCCTCTTTGGTCGCCATTTTGGGGTCAGGCACAGGGTCGTCGGCGGTGGGCAGCAAAGGGAGCCGGTGGGGAGACTTTTAATTACAAAAAAAGGTAGATTGGGCTGTAGCTTGGCGCCCACGTGGTGGTCGTTACCTTGTTAGGTGGGGGAGGCGACTCCGAATGGAGATTCGAGTCAGGCGGCGTCTTCTTTATCCGCCATTTTGGAGACAGGGGTTGAAGGGCAGCAAAGAGAGCCGGAGAGGAGACTTTTAGTTGCAGTAGAGGTGGATCGGGCTGTAGCTTGGCGCCCCCGCAGTGGTCGTTGCCTTGTTAGTTGTGAAGGGCGACTCCGGAGTATGTTCGAATCAGGCGGCGTCTTCTTTGTCCGCCATTTTGGAGACAGGCAGAAAAGAGCATGCAGCTTCGTTGAAGGGACTGTTAATTTTTTATGACGATCGGGGCTGTGGCTTGGCGCTCACTTGGCCGTGGGAGGCTCCGGTCAGGCGATGTCCTTATTAGCCGCCATTTTGGAGACAGGCGCCGGGATTAACGGTGGCACAGTCACGGAGCTCCAGTGGTGGATTGCAGTCATGAACTATTGGGCGGGCTTGAGGTATTCTTCGTTTCTGGTGATGGCGCTGATGCTGGGATGCTGGATCCGGCGCTGATCTACATCAAGCGGGTGAGTGTCCTGGGGTCGCAAGGAGGGCAGAGGGGCGCCAATTAATGTAGAGCGAGATCGGGCGGCGGGACTCTGCTTTCCTAAGGCGGGACAGGCTGCACTTATCCGTCTTATGCTTCGGTGGTCATTCCTGGTATAAGTTAAAAGGGAGGACACAGTAAAAGGAAACAGGCAGCCACAGCCGTGGTTGCGCTGAACGGGGCGGGGGCCATGCCCGGAGCAAACCTGTAGTTAGGCACCACGGCTTTGGGACTACACGGAAGTAACGTTAGGGCCAACAGAAATCAGTAAAACAACAGAAATGCTAGACTTTAACCAATGGCAAGGGGCAGGAGAAATTACATGAGTGGCATGTTGCTTATTTTGTTTGTGTCTGTTTAGGGCAGAAGGTGTATGAGTTAGGTGTGGTGGTGCAGCATGTGGGTCATGATATTTACAAAGCCACACAAGGTGCAATTTGTAGTACCTTGCGCAACTTTGTAAAAAAATGTGACGCAACGCAGTGGATTGCTCTGCATTGCGTTATATTTCAAAGCGATAGGCGTTCGGAGGGGGGTGGGCATGGGCGTTCCTGTGCCTCCTCTCATGGAATTTGATGCAAACCGAAAATGACTGAAATCAGTGCAACCCGAATAGCACCAAAACGGTGTGCCTATTAAGGATGGCACAGCGAGGAGAAATATTTGTATTTATTCTTGTTACTTCCCCTTTTTGTGCGTGATTCATTCCACATTACACATAGAAAGAGGAAATTGCTTATTAGGAATGTTTTTGTGCAGGATGGTATTTTTTTATGCACAAAAATAATCCTGCCTTACACGCCGGCAACCTTGCTCCATGGCACAAGGGTGTCTTTGAGTTGGTGTCTATGCAGCACACAGTACACCAGGCCAATGAGGGAGAAGTGTGCCATATCTTAGAAGATACAACGCATTTCTGCTCGCTCTGTTTCACCCAACGCAGTGCAGCAAGTTCTATTACTGCGCTGAGTTGTTTTGCTTGAAACTTTTTTACATTTATCCCAGAATAGTTTATATTCTGACACTAATAAAACAAGCCCTAAATAAGACAAGCATTTGCAATGCAATAGGTCTCGCATTTACGAGAGTTTGAGCTATTGGCATTGTAAACGACAATAGCTTAAATTCTCGCAGATGCGAGACCTATTGCATTGCAAATATTTTTTGTTGTTTACAATCACCCCATTCCGCGCTTTCAAGTTAATAGAGGACGCGCTCCCTGCTTTAGACGAGCTGCACCTAAAGAAAGGGCCGCCTTTAAAGTAAAAATGTGGTATGGGCCACTTTTACAAAAAAACAAAGCATTGCTTGTTGAGTCGTGAAAACAATTTAAGGAAATAGTGCTCAGAGGCTGTAATTAAAGCCTACCGATTAACAACATATGTAAGAGGGCCAGTCCCTATGGGAGTTTACAAGATGAAACAAAGCTGTACTAAGGAGGGACTACTAAGCCTATTGACCAATGAAAAGCTACAATTTACAAAGGACAATGACACAAACCTGAACTGCCTACAGAAATAAAAAGAGGACTTCCACAGTGGCCATCTTGGCATGGGCATTTGTCCAACAGCCTTTCCAACTTCCTTACTGACCTAAGAGCCCACTTTCCCCATTATCAGCAAGCGAAAGCGGAGTGATCCAGGCTTCCACAACAATAGAAAGTGGATTTGAGCTTCTGGTTGTAGCTGTGTTGCTTCCACACCCCAACCATCCATGTTATTTCCCCCACCCAGGCCCCCCATGCCCAGAACCTGGATGCCTGACCCTAAGATGGCGGCCTTTGGCACCAGGCAGTGCATGGAACAGAAAGAGGAATGCTCCTTCAAATCTTTGATGGCCATCTTGGATTGGTGCTTCCTCTTCCTCTTTTATAAACTGAAGAGGCATGCACACATGATTCAATGCTACTTCTTTCCTGTACCTTTCTACCTGTTTCTAGCCTTGTCGGGTATCACCTTTGGTCCTGTTTTGACCTCACTCCTATTCGTTTTATTCTCACTGACTTCCGGAATTTGCACACCCCCTCTTATTTTACCTCTTTGCGCCACCATTACCCTAGTGGACCCCCTTATTCTGTCCACCACACCATGTCTTCACCTCATCTCCTTATCATGGCTTCCAGTCGAATTAAGTCTGGAATCAAATATTTCAAAGTAATCTATCCCCCTCATATGTCCAAAGCAGTAGCTAAACGGTTCAAACATAACATCATTGAACAATTTCCAGATTCCATCTTTGTTGACCAATTCCATAATGGGCGCCTAGGGAAGATTAAAAATGTCTTCCTTTTCTTCACTAATGACATCCCTTCCTGGTCCTCCAGCTTCTCCAATTCCCTCAACGTATCCTCCTCGTCTTCTTTCCCGCATGGGTAGCGGTTAAAAATTTCTCCCTCTGCTCGCTTTAATGGCTTTCTCACCATTACACTTTATAACAATGGCACTGTCATGATCCAAGCTTCTGACTCCTGTCTCTCTCTCTTTGACCACATCTTCCACTCCCTTCGTCCCACCCCTGCGACTACTATCTCTCTAGATTCTTCCTCTTCTTCTTCCTCTAGATTGTCTTCTTTCTCCCTTTCTCCCCCCTTGACCCCCACACATTCCTTCAGACCGCTCTCCCGGGAGTCACAGGTCGACCCTTTTTCCCCCCTTTTCTCGTTCCCTCCCCTCCCATTTGGCCACCTTCCCAACTGGACCTCCCCCTTACCTCATCTGCTTTACACCCCACTTCACCTCTACATCCTGCATCTCCCCTCTATTCCACTGCCTTCTCCCACCCCCTAACGCCCCTGTTCCTTCCCATTTCCCCCTTTTTAATCCGCCTTTCTTACAATCTGAACTACCGATCAACTCGCCTTATCCTCCCCCCTCCCTCCCCTCTGCTCCTCACCCCTCTCCGCTCTTCCCCTTTCCTCATACCCTTAATTCTGTTCTTACATCCCCATCTCTCTACAACCTTCTCTCCCCCCTCCCATGCCTCCCCTATAAGTAATCCCATCATTTTCTCTCCCACTGCTCTCACACCCCCCATCTCTCCTCATCTTACATTTCCCCCTATGCTTCACAACCCTGTTTCCCCTCTTGGTAATTCCTCCCTCTTCCCTCCCTTTGACTGCTCAGTCCTTCACTCCTCCCACAACTTTCATTTTGCTCGACCTCCCCACTCTGCCTGGTGCCTTTACCCCTACATTCACCTTTCATTACCCATGGTACCTGGCCTGCACCCTCTCTCTTCTCCCCACTCATGTGGCCTCTCTTTGACCTCCCTCCCTCCTCTACCTGTGCAGCCCCTTCTCCTCTCACCTCACCGTATCCATGGCCTTCCCATAACCCCACTCCTTCCCCCTCCTCCTCCAGCCATCCATTTCTACTTCTCAACTTTCTCCTCCTAGGTATGATCTCTATTCTTCACCTCTGCTCAACACCAGCAAAAATATCTCAGTAACTCCAGTCATTCCTTTCTACCATCTTCTTCCCCTCTCAGAACATTACATCACATCCCTCTCCCCAGTCCCCCACAGCCCACTGCGCTCCTTCGCATACTTCACTTCCTCCCCCACCTTCGAACATCACACCCCAGCACTCTCCCCGGTCCCCCTCTTCCTGCTGTCCTTCTTCGCCTAGGCCACTCTCTCCCTTTACCATTGAGCCACCCTTCACTCCGTGCTCAGCACAACTCTCTCTGGAAACTAAACTTGATTCTCTCATCTCGCCCATTTCCCAGCTTGAAGCGTCCATTTCACTCCTATGTGCTAAGATATCCCCCTCCCCGAACAACCTCCCGAGGAGTTCCTTGCTCCCGCGCCCCAATAGAGCCAACCAGAATTTGTCCTCCGCAGACATTACCAACTTATTGGCTACCTACAAGACCATCAATGTCAATTGCCCTACACTCGCCTCTCCTAACAACTCCACTCAATTTGCCATTCAGACCATCTCTTCCGTCAGAACTTACCAGCCCCCCCCTCAAGGGGCACCCTCATTCAAGAATCTAATCTCTATCCCCCTCATCAGTCTAGACACTCACATCACCAAAACAGTTACGTCAGAGCTACACTGTATGCTCCAAAACTGCAGATCTGCAACCAAACACAAACTGGAAATCTCCAACACCATCACTCACCACAATCTCGACATGCTCTTTCTCACTGAGACCTGGTTTAATGACTCCTCTCACACTTCCTTTGATCTTTTGTTACCTACTGACTGCTCTATCCTCAGAAACGACAGACCGGCAAGATCGGGGGTGGTGTTGCGATTATCTTCAGAAACACCCTCCAAATCAAAGCCTTTCCCACCACCCTCTTTCGCACCTTTGAATGCCTTCGCCTAGAATTCCAAGTTCATCATGGCTCTCCCTTCAGGTTCCATACCATCTACCACCCGCCTGGTAATTGCTCTTCCTTCATGGAGGAATTCATGAACTTCATTAGTGACCAATATTCACCGAGGGACAAGTAGACCTTCCTAGGTGATTTCAATCTCCACTGGGGCTCCGTGGAAGACTCGGCTGCCAACAAGCTTGCAACCTTTCTCTCAGCTAACGTTCTTGCCCAACACTGCTCAGAAATTACACATGCCAAGGCCTCAATTCTGGACCTTGTGATATCCAAATCAGACCAGATTACCACTGCTTCACCCATCCGTGTTGACTGGTCTGACCATTTCCTAATTCCCTTCTGTTTTCACCTCTCGCACATTTTAACTCTCGGCCAACCTAAAAGAGCCTCTACGTGGTTCAGCAACACAAAAACATTGATCTTGAGACTCTATGTGATGCTGCTATGCAGTCACTTCCTAGTCTAGACCCCAATACAGATGTCAATGATCTCACTCCCCTTTGCCCCTCGATCCCTGCAGTCGAAGTCGACAAGGTTGTTCCACTCCAAAGCAAAAGGAAAAGACCCACCCCATCAGCTCCTTTGTTCAACAAAGCTCTCTATGACGAAAGGAAAAACCTTAGAATCTTGGAGAAGCACTAGAGACAATCTCCATCCATCCCCAACCTCTCTCTTTTACGTTCAGCAAAATCCATATTCCACAAGCACATCTTCCAGGAAAAAACATCACATTTCAGATCCCTCCTCGATTCAGCTAAACACAGACCCATAAAACTTTTTGACCTCATCAAAAACCAAAATTGTTCTCCCCAAACCATCAAGCCTGAGGATTTATCAAAGAAAGCAACCCCCATCGAGGAGCGAAAATCCTTAGTCACTTGGCAGAACTTTGCCGCCATCTCAGAGGTTGATCTCCTCAAATGCATCCGCGAAACCAAACCCTCCAACCATTCTTCTGACCCCTTACCCAGTGGCATCGCCATTGATTTCTATACTAACACTCTCTCCTACTGGACCAGGCTAGTCAATCTCTTCCTCAGTCAAGGATCCCTCCCAATTGTCTTCAAAATAGGACAGGTTACCCCCCTTCTTAAAAAACCCTCTGCAGATGCAAAACCTCAATAACCTCCGCCCCATCACCAATCTCCCTTTTCTTTCAAAGATCACAGAAAAATGTGTTGCAAAACAACTCTCCCAACACATTATGGATAATAATCTCCTCGACATGTTCCAGTCGGGCTTTATTAAAAACTGCAGCACTGAAACAACCCTGCTGCAAGTGATCGATGATGCGCTGCATATTCTCGATTCGGGGGAATCGTGCCTTCTGATTCTTCTTGACCTCTCTTCAGCTTTTGACACTGTTAATCACAACACCCTCCTTAACATTCTTCAACAGAGAATGGGCCTGGAAGGCACAGTACTATAATGGTTTTCCTCTTTCCTCTCGGACAGATCCCAAAATGATCAAGATTGCGAACAGTCTCTTGTCTCCACTGGTGGTTGATCAAGGCGTCCCTCAAGGTTCTATCCTTGCTCCCACTCTGTTCAATCTCTATCTGGAACCATTAGGGAACCTTCTAAGCAAATCTGGAATCTTCTACCATCTCTATGCGGATGACACCCAAATCTACCTCAAGGTGTCATCTCCTCATGATCTCTCACTACTCGGCTCTACTCTCAACTCTATTCACAACTGGATGTTAGTTCACCAACTCATTCTCAATCCCTCCAAAACGGAATTCCTCCTCTTATCTAGCTCTCTCTCTCCGTCTCCTGTTCAATCCTGGATAGATCAATCGAATCTACTCAACAGTAAACCCATCATTGTGGACTGCGCTAAATTGTTAGGTGTCATAATTGACAAAAGACTCAACCTAATCTCACACATCAATTGCATGGCCAAGAGCACACGTTATCAGCTGCGCCTTTTATGGGGGATTCGTCGGTTCTTCCCGGAGAATGACCTAAAAATCTTGGTCCAATCGCTAGTTCTCTATAGACTGGATTATTGTAATTCTCTCCTGACTGACCTTCCCAAATCTCACCTCTCCCCCCTCAAATCCGTCCTCCATTCAGCAGCTCGCTTCATTTCAGGGTCCAAACGAAGTGACCACATCACTCCTATCCTGTCTTCTCTCCGATGGCTTCCCATCGAGGCTAGAGCTATCTACAAAAGAGCGTGCATCACCCACAAAGCTTTGCACTCTTCCTCCCCTCGCTATCTGGCGAATAAACTGAAATTGTCTGGAGGCTCAAGACCTTCTCGGAATGCGGAAAAGTTCCTTCTTGAACCCCCCTTCTTCAAAAGGGAAAAATTGTTGGCACAATCGTTCTCAGGTAATGCGGTGAGAATCTGGAACTCCCTTCCTACTTGACGCCGTGCCATCACCTCCATCCAGATCTTCAAAGCGGACCTCAAATCTCTTTTATTCCAAAGACGCATTCAGAACTAAGGGGCATATTATCATGGGGGGGCGATAGGCAATTTTCGCCGCTTTAGCGGCCGTTTTCGACCGCTAAGCGGCGAAAATTCTATCGCCCTATTAGCAAGCTGTCGCTAACAGCAGTTAGCGACAGCTTGTAGGCGATAGCGAGCGGTTTGGGGCCCGCTTTGCATGTTAGCGATAATTATCGCTAATGACATGCAAAGTGGGCGTACCCAACCCGTTAGCAACAGAAAGCAGTCGCTAACGTCGCTAACGCATATTAGCAAGGCAGGCTTAGCGATTGCAATATTCGCGCTAAGCGCCAATATCGCCAAAAACTAACACTTGCCCAAACCAGTTCTTAGCTATGTTATCCAATGGGAGGTGGATAACATGGTTAAGAACATTTACTCGCTAATGCGTGAATATCGCTGCATTCTCAGCGATATTCACGCTATCGCCGGAAAAATTATCGCTTTGGAGATAAACGTAGCTTATCTCAGCGATAATTTCCGGCGATGCTTAGCGATAAAAAAATCGTTGCTAAGCCTAGTTAGCGATAAATATCGCTAATCGATGGTAATATGCCCTATATTCCCTCCTTCTCAGACCCCGCCAGGAAGTACTTTAGTCATTGTAAATTTGTCACATATATTTAGATTTTTGTTTGTACATCCTGTGCTTGCTGAGTTTCAGATTGTGTGCCTTTTGCCTGCGTCGCTTCGATTCTATGGCCTGCTATTGTTCGCCAGGAAGTTCTTTAGTCATTGTAAAATTTATCATATTTGTTCTTATTTTTGCTTGTACAGTCTGTTCATGCTGAGCTTGAGATTGTGCAGGCCGCCCGACACGGAGCCGCAGGTGACCCTCATAAGAGGGCGGGCACCGTAGTGCCACAGGAGGGCCGGCGCACCAGCCTTCAGGGGTCCAGTGGCCGGAGGCCGCTGCCAGGCCACGACGTCATCGCGCTTTATTGGGGGGCGTGGGGGGACAAGGTATTTATGTCTCCTCCACGCCTCCGAGCAGCCTCTTTTGTTCTCACTGCCCTCGATGTTGTTGCCCAGGACCTAAGGTGAGTGACCTCTCCCCCTATCCCCCCCCCCTTTTTTGCTCACCTCGGGCAGTGAGGCGTGTGTTTCCTTCCGTGCGGTGTGGCATGTTTGGGTTTTCTGAGTTTTTTTCCCTTCCTTTTGCTTTTCTTTTCCAGGGGGGGCTGGGCACTAGTTTGGGGTTTTTTCATTTTAGTTGCCTTGGGATGTGGCTCTTCTCGTGATCGCTATTGCGGGGCTGGCTGTTCTAGGGGTGGCTGGGGTGTTTTTGCATTATGTCTTAGGGTCAACTTGTCCAAGTCTATGGCGGGCGGGTGTCTTGAGGAATTTCTCCCGTTTTGAACACAGTGTCGGCCTAGTTCGCGCTTGCCTCCGGGCCGGTGGTAGGTCACCTGGGGGGGAGGGAAGGGTGCGGGCGGCTTGAGGTCCGAGGACCTGAGTGCTACTGCATGGGGGTTCTCGGGTCTGTTGCTGCTCGCGCAGCTGCCGAATTTACTCCCTCACTGACTGACTGATTACTGTATTTGATGAATGAATGATTAGTGTCTAGCGGGGTTGCGGGACCCGGCGCTGGTGATTGTGGCAGTCATGGTTTGTGAGCCCCGGTGACGCGAGTGGTTAGCGCGCTGCAGAGGTACGGTCAGGGAAGGATGAAGGGTCCAGGCTACGAGTTAGTCGACTCCCACCTCCCGCCTCGCGTTGTGTGACTAGGCCTGCTCCCGCGATCAGGACAAGCGGCCCACCCGAGCAGGGGACGCCCACACTGCCCATTCTGCTTGCCGTTTATGGGCAAGTAGCCCAGATGTCACCCGCCTTTATGCCCGGGGGCCTTGCGCCAGGTCCTCACTAGTCGGGCTGTGGCCTTCCCGTGGGGCCGCCATTGTTGACCTCGTGGGTCATTGACCCGTGTGGCCATTTTGGGGGGTCCTGGCCTGCTCGGCCTAGTGGGAGGGGGGTGCGGGCTGTGGGCCGCCATCGTGGACCTCGTGGGTCATTGACCTGTTGCGGCCATTTTGTTGTGGTCTCGGCCGGCACGCCCTAGGGGGAGAGGGGGGCGGCCATATTGGTCGCCTTCGCCCTATGCCTCCTGGGTTGTGGTTTGGCCAGTCTGAGCGTGGTGATTTGCTCTGCCCCCCCCCCCTTGTTTGGCACTAGTGGGCGCATTGATGTGTGCAGATTTATGTTAATGTTGGAACAGTAGGGCAACGTGGTCCAGTTCAGCGGGCACGCCGGGCCTGGTGCCGCAGCCTAGCAGGTCCCGCCACTGTGCCACTTCCAAAGTGCGGGGAACTCGGTGGCGCGGTTTTGCCCTCGCATTTTCCCCCTCTGCACGACTCCGGTGCCTTTCGGCCTGCCGGGGGACTGGCCCCTGCAGGCGGGTTTCTCAGGGAGGAGATATGGCTCAGCAGTCTGCGCTATGGACTCAGGAGCCGGAGATCAGTGTTCGAGCCTCAGCATCGGCTCTTAATAAAAATAACTTATAATTTACTAATGTAATTTTTTCTGCCCTGCCTTGTTTTCCCCGGCCTTCTGGTAGCACGGACTCGCGCTACGGGCCCGGGGGGTTCAAGGAGCATGGGGCAGCTGCCTCGGCCCTCCGGCTGCGGGACATGTCATGCTCTGGCCCTCGGAACCTCCCCCCCCCAAGACTGGGTGTCAGGCCCGTCCTTTCTAGCTCGTGGCGGAACATGCCGCTGCTGTCAGTGCGCGTCACGATAGGTCCGGGCTGCCAGCAGGGGAGAATATTTTCACGCGAATGAGTCTGGGCGTGTGTTTAGCCACCTTCGGGAATAGGGTCATCTGGGTACATGCGTATGTCGCGAGTCCTTGTTGGTCATGGGTGTGGACGTCGCAAGTGTGCAATTACAAGAGATTACCAAGAAATTCGATTTGTTTTCCTGTTTAGGGGCCGACGGTCAGGCACGTTCACAGCGCTATGCAGTCTAAAGGGTGTACAGAGTGTGGGCCTCTCTCGTCCGCTTCGGCCTTTGTACTATTTCACTCGGTGTACAGGTTTCCCCCGAGTCTCTCAGCCAGGGGGTACCTATGTTTGGTATATAGTGTTGCAGGATTACAAGGGAGGTTAATTAAAAGCTGAAAATTGGTAATTTAAGGTGGCACTAATATCCATATTTTGCAGGATTGAAGGTATGCGGCTAGTGAAGCCTGGAGGCACAGGAGCATGAATACAGCTGCAATGCGCCTACAAGCGGAAGGAGCACAACAGACGAAGGAGTACATTAAAATGAATGGGAAGGAACGTTGTGACTCTGTTCTTTATTTTTCAGATTGCTAAATAAAAATTCATCAGCGGAAGACCGGCGCAGCGGGACAGGTGGCCGTTAAGGGTACAGAGACAGGTATACTGGGAGAATGAAGAGCTTGGGGTTGAAGGGGAGGGAGACCTCATGCAGGCGGTAGGGGAAGGTGATCAAATAGGTTTTGGTCTAAAGAAATTGCCTTCTATGAGCACTACAACTAACGTCCGCCTTTTCCCTCCATAGCCACTTCTCACTCGCACGCTCGGGATACTTCGTATCGCTCGAAACTTGGGGTCCTATTGTCGCATCACTGGGATGTAAGTATGGAGGGGTGAGGGTCACGCACCTGTTGATGGTCGCAAGGGACAGGCTCTTTCACCTACTGTGCATCTGTGGCTGATCCAAATAATTTTTATCCCCAGATTCAGTGCAAGTGTTGTGAAGGCAGAATGGACAGCCAGAGCTCCCCTCCCCTCTTCCAAGAAATTACCCAGGTGGAGGACTCGTTGCCAGGGACCTCCCAAGGCGCAGTGTGGGCTGACTTTTTTTTTAAACCAAAGCTGAAGGGCCTGGCTTGGGCTCAGAACTTGATGAGCACGCCAGAGCCAGCGGATTCGGGGTGCCCGGCAGAATCACCTGCGTCCGACAACTCGAACAATACCGATGCCGCTCCGTCCAGGCCCAAGCGGATCAGAAAGCCCACGGTTAGGGATTTCCCCATGGACGCTTTGCAGCTGATTCGTAGCAAGTCTGTGGCGACCCCCAAGGAGGTCCCGTCGCCGGGGACACTCTGGTGTCGCAAGGTAATTTTGCTACCAAAGACGATCTGAGAAAGGTTTTGGACTCATTGAACAAGTTCATGGAGCGTTTTCAAAGGGGGGCACCTGGCCTTAGCGCCACGACAGCTGGGGGGAGTGGCATGGTTAGCGGGAGTGCTGTTCTGGCAGCCTCCACTGTTTGGTCTTCAGTACAAGCTGCAAAGCAGGGGGATTCAGTAAATGTTGTTTCACCATCTGTGGCTCCTACGATATCTGTTGGGGCCCCTAGTGGCCCGCCGCCGGCGAGCTCCCCCGCCTCCCCTGCTGTGCCCAATGCGTTGGTTTCTAGCTCCCCCTCCGCTTCCTCTAGCGCTGCTTCGGGGGTGCCTCCAGCCGGCAGCTCTTTGCCAGTTCCCGTGCCTACTCCTGTCCCCGCGATCTCCAATGCTCCACCAGCGGCCAGCTCTTTGCCCGTTCCTGTGCCTACTCCTGTCCCCTTTAGCGGCCTGGCAGGTACCCCAGGCCGCTAAAAAGGCCATCTGGAGACGGGAGTTCATCGACATTTTCCCCCTTCTCATGTTAGGGCAGGAAGGCATTATTGCTAGAAAGCTTGGGTTTAAGGAAGAGGAGAAGAAGGTCAAGTACCAGCCATGGCCTGAGAAGAACATTGGTAATTGGCTAGAAGCTTTCTCTATCCTAGCCTCTGTCACTATGGAACGTTTTCCTGAGCAGGGCCCAGGCCTTGTTCAATACTCCAGGATCATCCATAACGAGGCCTTGAAATGGGGTGGTAATGGGTGGATCAACTATGATAGGGAGTTCCGTAGGAAAATGTCTCAGTGCCCAGAGTTGAACTGGGATCAGAAGGAGGTACAACTCTGGATGGAGCATATGGGAGCACGGGGCCAGCTTCCTGCGGGTCCAGCTAGCAGCAGTACCAGTGGACAGGCTTATTCAGGGGGAACTTCCTTTTTCCGGGGCAAGGGTAAGCATTCCTTTCGAGGGGCCCGCAGAGGAGGCAGTGCCAGAGGTGGCTTCAAGCGTTCTCCCCCCGGCACCTGCCGTTTGTTCAATAATGGGTCTTGTTCCTGGGGAAAGACATGTAAGTTTGTCCACGCCTGTAACACCTGCGGGGGGGCCCCACCCCGCAACCTCAGCCTCTTGCCAATCTAAGCAGAGCTCCCAGCCAGCTAGCAAGGGTGGTCAGTAAGTTTGATTCAGGTTTCAGGCCCCCGGTGTTGATTTCTCCTCTCACGCTCTCTTCTCCCCCCTCTTTGCCTTTCAGTGAGCCTTCTGGGCGCCCTCTTGCCACAGCCTCTGCCTCTCCCCCTCCGAGTACGCACTGGACGGTGCCCCTGGGAGGGTCCCCGGTGAGCATTGACAACATGACCCCTTTACTAAGGCGGTACCCCTTAGAGGCAGACAGACGCTTGTTGTTAGCCGGTTTCCACGAGGGTTTTAGAATCCCTTACTCCGGTCCCCTGGGGAACAGGGATGCTGAGAACCTGAAATCTGCAAGGGATTAGCCAGAAGTGGTTAGGGCAAAGGTGGAGAAAGAGAGAGCACTGGGCAGGGTAGGGGGTCCTTTTTTGCACCCACCTTTAGAGAACTTTGTGGTATCTCCCTTGGGGATCGTGCCTAAAAAAGAACCAGGTGCCTTTAGACTGATTCACCACCTCTCCTACCCTAAAGGGGCTTCGGTCAACGATGGGTTAGATGAGGATGCATGCTCAGTGTCTTATGCCACGCTAGATGTAGCATTGGATCTGGTCAGGAGAGCGGGCAGAGGGGCCTGGTTAGCTAAGGCTGACATTGAATCAGCTTTCAGGTTACTACCAGTCCACCCTAGCAGCTATCACCTGCTAGGTTTCAAGCTGGACGGATTGTTCTACTTTGACAAATGCATGCCCATGGGTTGTGCTGTGTCCTGTGCGTACTTTGAAGCATTCAGTTGTTTCTTGCAATGGGCACTCCAAGACACATTCGGTGTAGAAGGGGTGACTCATTACTTGGATGACTTTTTGTTCATCGGGAGCGATGGGACACAGCGGTGCTCACAGGGCCTGGCAGATTTTGTCCGTCTTGCAGATCACCTGGGGGTCCCCCTTGCCCCGGGTAAGACAGTGGGGCCAGCTCAAATACTTACCTTTTTGGGTATAGAGATTGACACTGTGGCAGGGGAATGCAGATTACCTGAGGAGAAGGTGCGTGACCTGTCTAGTAAGATTCATGCGCTGGTAGGACTTGACAAAGCTTCCACGGGCTGCATCCAGGGCATCCTAGGCCTGCTCAACTTTGCTGCTAGAATCATTCCAGCAGGTAGGGTTTTTGCCAGAAGACTTGCCAGGGCCACTGCGAACATTGCCAGTAAACACCACATGGTGAAGCTAAGCAAGGGGATCCAGCATGATTTGGCCATGTGGGCGGGGTGTCTGCGCAATTTCAATGGGGCAGTGATTTGGAGGGCTCCCTGGGCTGGCAGCCCTGATCTTTCTCTGTTCACGGACTCTTCGGGCAGGTGTGGTTTTGGGGCCATTTTAGACAGGGAGTGGTGCGCAGAGAAGTGGCCCAACGCATGGGTCAAGAAGAAGGTGACGGCTAAGATCACAGTACTGGAGCTCTTCCCCATTGTGGTGGCCTTCCACCTTTGGCCCAACATCTTGTCCGCCAAAAGGGTCCTGCTGTGGTCGGATAATTTAGCAGTGGTACAGGCCATCAACTCCCACTCTGCCTCTTGCCCCCTTGTTCTCTGTTTGCTGCGCGAACTGGTGCGTACTTGCTTGTATAACAATGTTGAATGCAGGGCGCGCCACATTCAGGGCATCAAGAACATCGCTGCTGACACTCTCTCTCGTTTTCAGTGGCAACGGTTCCGAGAAGCCTGGCCGAGAGCGAGAGAGGAAGGCACCCCTTTCCCCGCGCACCTCTGGTACCTGCTGAAGTGGTGAACAGGATGAGGGCGCTGGGGGAGATGTCACTGGCACAGAACACTGTCAATAGATACAGGGCCTGTGTGGAGAAGTTTTGTGCAACTGTCGGACATTGGGAAGTTGATGGGGATGCGGCAGAATTGAAAGTCCAGGCATTCATCTTGTGGGCAAAAGACAATAATAAGAGCCACTCTTGGATCTCTGGACACATAGCGGCCATTAGTCATAAAGCCAAGTTGCTAGGACAGGCGGACCCTACCAGGGCATTTGTGACCAGGGCAGCATTGAAAGGGTGGGCTAGGAAGGAACACAAGGTGCCAGATAACAGATCACCTATTGACTTTGCTACTCTGCAAAATATGATCCTGTGCTTGCCTCAGATCACTTCGTCCACTTACGAGTCTGCGTTGTTCGCATCTGCTTTTAGCCTTGCCTTCTTCGGCGTGTTCAGGATCTCTGAACTGGTTGCCAAATCTAAACATGATGTGTCAGGCGTAGCTTTGTCTTTACAGGACGTTATGGTTAAGGGAGACTCACTCAAGATTACTCTGCGCAAATCCAAGACTGATCAGAGAGGCAGGGGGATTGAACTTTGGCTTCAAAGCCTAGGCGCTCCCAAATTTTGCCCCGTGAGCCTCCTGTCGGCTTACCTTGCCATCCGCCCCCCCGATATGGGTTATCTCCTCATACATGCGGATGGCACGCCCTTGACTAAATTCCAAGTAGAACATGTCATGCACACATGCTTGTTTGCAGCGGGTGTTTCTTTGGTGGGCAAAAAATACAGTTCCCACTCCTTCCGCATAGGCGCAGCCACAACAGCAGCCTCAGAAGGGGTACAGGTAGAAGGCATCAAGCAGCTTGGGAGATGGTCATCTGACTGTTATAAAAGATACATCAGACCAGACAGTAACAAGTAGCGCTTGGTGAACCTTAGGCCTTGTTGATATGTTGTCCTGGGGGCTGGAATAAGAATATGCGCGATTGGGCACACGGGGCCATGTAACAAGTAAATGTTTGCTGTTTTTTGGTGTGCGGTGTTGTTTTCTACCAGTGTGAATTTGGTGTGTGTAATAAATAGTTTCATACAAATGAATTCTCTTTATTTACCAGGAACAACGGTCTGGGTGCTAGGACACGAGGGGGTTTCCAGGTTGGCCCGGTGGGCAGAAAGCAGAAAGTGGAATCATGGGTTTAGGAAAACTGACTTTGTCTGGCATGGAGTCACTGGCTTGCGATGGAGCGGGGTACTTGGTTTGCTAACACGAGAATTACAAGAGAACGCCCACCCTCCAGATGTGCTCATTCTGCACGTGGGAGGGCACGACCTGCCTTTCCTGGGGAAAAGGTTCCTCTTACGGGACTACTTGGCCTATCAGGTGGCAAGCTGCGAGGGGCGGCTTGCCTTGGATCACCTGTAAGTTAACCCACCGTGTTTTAGCAATGATATGCTAATAAACCTGCGACTACTTTTTCCCAACAACAAGTTGTCTTGTCCAATTATTTCAATGGGTTTCTTGTAGTTTGGTGGGATGGTGTGCACGCCGATATTGGCACTATGTGCCTTTTGCCTGCGTCGCTTCGATTCTTTGGCATGCTATTTTTGTTTGTTCCATTCCTGCAACAGTTCTCACATGTAATGTAACTGGTTCTATTGTACAATGCTCTGACACCTTCGGGTAAAGTCCGCGCTTTATAAAAATGCATTAAATAAATAAATACATCAATGACATCAGATGAACGCTCCACTTTCTGGAGAAACACATACACCTCTCAAGTGTGAAAAAAAGCAAAATCACTCCAGAGGTTAATTAGTGGAGAGAAAGATATGCTCCCTCAGTGGAGATGAATCCTAAATGAAGCATTATGTAAATGTGAGCGATTGGCGTTGCAGATGCTAATTGTTTTTTTTTCCATTTCAAAGTATGCCAGCAGTACGCAAAGAAATTTCTTTCAGGAAGGAAAGGGTGCAGGACCAGGGACACCTAGGGACAGCCTGTGTTACTGCACCCTTTTCTTTGTGAAAATAATTTCTTTGTTTATGCTAATACTGGCATACTTTGAAATGAAATAAAAATGTGCATTTGCAATGTCAATAGCTGGCCTTTTGACTAATACAAGTGGTATTGCACTGCAAGTGCTGTGAGCAGCTTCCTTTGTGGCTTCAGCAGTGAATATGACATTGCAGCAGGAAGCAAAGACTGTGGGGCAGATTTATGATGACTGGCGCATCCCCAGGGATGCGCCAGTTATTTTGCGCCGCAGCTGCGCCACCCATGGTGCGCCGCATTTACAATGCGGCGCACCATGGTGCAAAAACGGCACAGTTGCGTGACGCATCTGTGCCGTAAAGGTGGCGCATTGCTCGAGTTGCGTCGCAAGCGCGACGCAGCTCCAGCAAGGCTCGGGGGTGCCCTATCTGTCCAATGCTGCATCAAGCCTTACGCCTGCTTCAAGCAGGCGCAGGGTTTTGACGCAGCATTGGCCTGAAAGTGACTGAGTGAAATCTTATAGCTTTCACTCAGCCACTTTTGCGAGGCACACCTGCCCCGGAACGCCCACCCTGCGCCGGAACGCCCACATGTGGCGCAGGGCTTTACAACGTGACGCATCTGCCTAGATGCGTCACGTTGTAAATTGGTCGTAGGGATGCGCCACGTTTAAACCGCAGTTGCGTGACGCAAACGTGGCGCATTACCAACATAAATCTGCCCCCTAAACCTTCAATTTGCCCACTATAAGTTAAAAGGGAGGACACAGTAAAAGGAAACAGGCAGCCACAGCTGTGGTTGCGCTGAACGGGGCGGGGGCCATGCCCGGAGCAAACCTGTAGTTAGGCACCACTGCTCTGGGACTACACGGAAGTAACGTTAGGGCCAACAGAAATCAGAAAAACAACAGCAATGCTAGACTTTAACCAGTGGCAAGGGGCAGGATAAATTACATGAGCTGCATGTTGCTTATTTTGTTTGTGTCTGTTTAGGGCAGAAGGTGTATGAGTTAGGTGTGGTAGTGCAGCATGTGGGTCATGTAGTAAGGCTCTAAATTGACCAATGGATGACAAGTGGTTAAAAGAGTTGCTGTATTGCTGTTTATGTTTTAGGTGTGGGAGAAGAGAGAAAGTATGCCATTGGTGTTTGTTGATGGTGTGCATCATTTGTGTAGTCAGGCAGGTGGGAGTGGGTGCATGTTTGTAGGTTGTGATGGAAAATAATATGAGGTGTGTGTGAGAGATTTTGCTGTGCTGGTGTAAGTGTTAGGTTTTCTTTTTAAGGAGTTTTAAAAGGAGGTGCTGATGTATCTGTTTTCTGAGAAGGTTTTATATGTAAAGTATTGTTGGTGAGTGGAAGTTGTAAGCTAAGGGGGTGGTGATGTGTTTAGTGATCGAGTATCTGGTGTGTAAGAGGGGATGAACTAGAGTTAAGAGTGTTTGATTTGATTGCTGAAAGGTAATACGTGCGGTGCAGTGGAGAGTAAGTGTTGCATGGTTGTGCACATTAAGTGGCTTAACGCTGCCTAGTAAATAAGACGAAGCCCCTATCACCACAGAAACATCCTAAAAAAAGACTTTCCTACAGGGGCTTCTACATATACACCTTTGATTCTCAGGCTGGAACCCCTGGAAGCACACTGCACGCAGCAACCTTATTGAAGCCGGCCACGCTTTGTTTAGGCTCCTGCAATGCTAGAACTGTTCTGGCTCCTGAGCTCCTACAAAACAAGCCCTTCCAACCTCAGATAACTGTCTTATCTCACCACCTCATCATATCGATGACTTTGGGATCCCAATCCCAGTTCCTCTACCTCGCTACCTAAGACTTCTGAATGAGGTCTCCTTCGAACCCTGAGAACATGGAGCGCTTCACAAGGCTGTGGACGACTACGTGATGACTATCCTTAACCTATCAATAGTTGCTTAGGTCATAACTACAACTTCCCAACCGGCATCAGCCTCCACCATGACAAAGACGACTGTAGCCAACAGCTCCCCCCAATCGCCCCTTTCCAGACCTGGCTCTAACGTGTCCAGGTCAAATACCACCCGAATCTTTCCAAACATGCAATGAAAAACATGAAACACAGGGACTTCCCGGAAACCTCTTTGTAGGCCAATACCATTGCCAATGCAAAGACTCCCTCAAAACCGACCGCCTCCTCTTTACACACAACACTGACTTATGGATCAGGTCCTTACGCAATTTTCTCCCATCCTGATCTCTTACTAGCATCTCCTTTGGACGTAAATTCAAATTCTCTTCCTCCTTCAGTCTCTTGGATAAACTTTCTATATCCATTCACAACAAAGGGAAAATCATGTTCCAAGTCCCCGACACAATCCTGGCTACGATTAACTAATTTATCTCACCCTCAGTCCCTTCGGAGATTGTCCGCGCTCTCCCTCTCCGTCCACCCATAACACCCCTCTCCTATTCTCCTCCGCCAGTCTACCCAGACAGCACCTCTCATCCTAAACTCTTCATCAATCTGATAGTATTCCCACAACCCATATCTCACCACCTATAGCAGACCTTAAACTTACACCCATAGACCATCCCGGCACTGTTCCCCTCCAACCTCCCTCAAACCATTATCTCCTAAACCGGTTGCCAACACCCTTTTTTCATCTCCTCATTTAGCCCATATATCTCCCCTTCCGCCCTACTTTTTCCCGCCCATGTCCAAACATCTCCCAACAGCAGATACCAACAGCCAGTGCCATCCCCTACCTGCACTGCAACTTCTGAGAGTCGGTCACTGTCAGCTTACCCCAATCCTCAATCAATCAGTCCAGGGTTTGTTAGGCACTGCTACTCACCTGGAAGGGTCTCAAGGTGCTGGGGGGAAGGATGGGGGTGTGCAGCTCATTAGCACTCACGGAGTATCTTCAAAGGCCAAGTGGGTCCAGAGGAATTCCATGGTCCACCAGGGTACATGCAGGTGCCGGACGCTCATGGTGATTCGTTGAAGAGCCAGGTCTTGAGGTCCTTCAGGAGCTTGGAGAGAGTAGGCGTCTGGCAGAGGTGGAGAGGGAGGGTGTTCCATGCCTTGGCCGCAAGGAGGGAGAAGGAGCGGCCTCCTGTTCTGGTCTTCTTGATTGAGGAATGCATGAATTTTTCACTTTGCAACTCATCAGCTCAGTCAAAAATACCTTCCTTGGTGACTTCAACATCCACTGTTGAAGAACGGGCAACTGCTATGTGAAATTAAATGAAAATGTAAACTGCGCACTACTAGCTGAAGGTGTCTAGGCACCTTAAAAATCTGGACTAAGAAGTAGAAGCAGTAACAGAGCTTTTAGTTGTTGACCAACCAAGTTTTCAACAATTTCAAAAATGACAGGAGATCAGTTTTGATTTTAAGATGGGAAGAGCATTCCAGATCCTGGCAGTACCAACTATAAAACTTCTTCTGCCCCAACTGGCCATTTTAATTTTCTCAATAACAAGATCAAGGGTCGAAGAGGATCTGAGTTGCAGAGGAGGGGCATATCTACAAAATGTATTCTTAAAAAAGCCAGGGCCCTGACCTTGTTGAGCCTTAAAGGCAATACAGAGAGATTTAAAATGAATTTGTTTTTTAAACGAGAGCCAGTGCAGTTGTGGTAAAAGATGAGGGACTGATTGAAACTTCGGAATAGACAGTAGCAGGCAAGCGGCTTCATTCTGCATAACCTGAAGCTTATTGAGACTTTTGATCCTAATGTTTAAGCACAGGGCATTACAATAATCTAATTTAGCTAAGACTGGGGCAGAGATGAAGGCTTTACGAAGCTCAAGAGGAATGACAGGTATTGTATTGTATTTTATTGTAATTGCATTTATATAGCGCTTACTACTCCTGACGAGGCAACGAAGAGCTTTTTCGGCGAGTAGTATGCTCCTCCGGAACCCAAGAAGGATTAGTGTTGAAGTAGTATAGTGAAATATGAAAGTATAGCAATGGGATAGAATAGGGAAAAAGGTTTGCATTTATATACCTCTTGTTAACCCTGATGGGGTGTTGAAGCATTTTTTGGGCAAGTAGCACGCTACTCCGGACCCCATAAAGGATTAGTATAGTGAAATAGGAAAGTAATTTGACTGGTGGATATTAGTCAGTTATTTGGATTGAGAAGAATGGAAGAGGGATAGAAGAGGGGAAAAAAGTTTGCATTTATATGGCCCTTGTTAACCCTAATGGGGAGTTGAAGCACTTTCTTGGTGAGTAGCACGCTACTCCGGAACCCATTAAAGGATTAGTGTTGAATTAGTATAGTGTAATATGAAAGTAATTTGAGTGGTCGATATACGTCAGTTATTTGGATTGAGAAGGATAGCAGAGGGATAGAAGAGGGACAGAGGTTTGCAAATATATATATATATATATATATATATATATATATATATATATATATATATATATATATATATATATATATATATATATGTATGTATAGCGCTTGTTACCCCTGATGGGGTGTTGAAGTGCCTTTTCAGCGAGTCGCACACTATTCCGGAATCCATAAAGGATTAGTGGTGAATTAGTAGAGTGAAATATGAAAGTAATTTGCGCGGTGGATATTAGTCAGTTATTTTGATTGAGAATGATAGCAGAGGGATAGAAGAGGGAAAAAGGGTTGCATTTATATAGTGCTTGCTACCCCTAATGAGGTTTTGGAGAGCTTTTTTTTTTAGCGTAGTATGCTACTGGGAGCCCATAAAGGATTAGTGATGAATTAGTATAATGACATGAAATTTGATAGGTGGACATGTTGGTCTGTTATTTTGATAGAAAAGGATAGTGGAGGGATAGAAGAGTGACGGATTTAGATTTTTGGGGGGACGTCATAGCAGTAGTGGGAGGCTTGGGTGAGTAAAAAGGGATGTGGAGGGGAAGAGTCAGAGGGAAGAGCTTAGGAAGGCTTGTTTTGGGGGATCAGTATAGTAGAAAGAGGTGTCAGATGGTGCAAGGAGGGGTAGAGTAGGGAAGAGTATAGCAAGAGCTATTTTGGGGGTTATAGTAGTGGTATGGAATTTGATATGAATGAGAGAGTTGATGTAGAGGATATATTGATAGAGGTATAGAGGTGAGAAATAGGGTAGTACATTGAAAAGAGTTGTAGCAAGAGGTTTGAGATGAGTCAGAGAGTTGAGGTAGTAAATATGTTGAGAGAGGGATAGGGTGAGAAATTGGGTAGTGCATTGGATATGCTAAATTAGAAGAGAGTAATAAATATATAGATAAATAAGTACATGGAAAGTTTATAGATGCATAAATGAAGTTAGTAGATGTAGATTAAAAATATTTATAGGGGTATAGGGTGAGAAATTGTTTGGTGCGTTGAATATGTTTTTTGTTGTTGTTTTTTTTGGTGGAGGAAACTAATAAATACATAGATCCAAACATGGAAGGTGCATAAAGGAAGTAAGTATAAGTAGATTAAAGATGCATTTGATAAACTCTGTTTTTCAAGTGTTGTACTTTAAAATGTATTTATATATTCATTTAAAAGAAAATTATTCGACATTATTATACAAAGCAATACTCATATACAGGTACCTATTTATAGTACAAATAAATGCGTATATAAAGAGGGATCAAAACTAAGGTGTAGGGGAGAGTAGGATCTGCTTACCATTGTTACCCCCACTTTTTGCTGGTGTTTCACTGTTTTTCGACTTTAGTCTGGCTGGGGACCTGCTATTCAGGACCCCAGCCTAGCTGCTTCCTCTCTAAAATGATTGCATGTACGTTAAGTACACTCCAGATTGGTTACTGGGTTACCCTTATGAGTCCCTAGTATATGGTACCTTAGGTACCAAGGGCATAGGTACCCCAAAGGCCTACATGTATTTTGCCACCCCTTGGAAGCCTTCCAAAATGGCACCACAGGTTTGCTACTGCAGCCTGGGTAAGGTGGTGCATGCACCCCTTACTAAGATATAGGTTACCCATGTCTACCTTTAAATGACTGACAAATACAAACTTATCAGTTCCTCCTATGGCAGGCCTTAACAATCCTGAAGGCAGAGTGCTTGGTTTTGTGTGAGAGGGTGCCCAGGCGTGAGCAGGACCCCTCTGCAGCTTTCGGAATCTATTCTCTGAGGCTGTTCTGTGATGCAGCCAGACCATATACTCTTAAGTGCATTGTAACCTCGTGGTAAATGCTAACTTTGGAATGGCTGCATGGAAACATGTTGTGTTTGGTGTCAAAACACTTTGGAATACTACCCCCCCCCCCCCACCAGTCCTGGCAGCAGGGATATCATTCTACGCTTCTAGAGGGAGAGACATGTACACACTGGTCTAGCCGGTAATAGTTTAAAAGAGCCCTGGCATCACAAAATGAATGCCCTCCTGCTGCTGGACGAAACTCAGGCAGGGGAGGCCTGTACAATAGGTTTCCTGTCACAGGGAGGTGTAACCACCTCCCAGACAGGCTTTAGTGTATTGGGGTCTGGGTGGGTGCATTCAGAGAATGCTTTTCAGACAATGCTGGGGGCATACTTGGTGTCCCTGTGCATACCTCAGTTCAAACCGGTTGCAGGGGCCCTGAGCCCCTGCTGTGGTGCGAAACTGGACAAAGGGAATGGGTGTAACCACCCGTCTTCCCAGACCCTCCCATAGGTGGGTCCCCAGAGTATGTCCAACCCCCTATCTTAGTATAAGTATATATACCCCAGTCCTTAGGACTTCAGATTGCACCTGAACGAAACTCTGCAACATATATCCTGGAACTTCGGCATTCTACACAACTTGAAGATGGAGGAATCTCCCTTGGGGTCAAGGAGTGACTCCCCTGTTCAAACAGGCACCAAAGAAGAATCTTGACGGTCTGCATTTCTGAAGCTCCCACCGGACTCTTAAGTATTTGTGTCTCAGGACACAGACTTCCAGACTTCTCAAAGGCCGACACAAGATCCCAGCAAAGCTGAGACCCACAGCCCTCACGAGGGATGTGGAACAGGAACTCCTGGACAACATGCACATTTGCAAGTGTGTCAACTTCCCGATCTTTCCCAAAGTTGTGCGTTGGGCTACTTGTAGTCCAAGCCCCGAGCACCATCTGCACTGAAGATTGTGGGCCTACACTCCACAAGTGTTCCCTGGGCCTGCTTCTAGCACTTACGCTCAAGGCTCCTTTGCGATCCCTGGTCCGTCGACTGGTGGGTACCCACGAAGGTAACTCTTCTTCCCTTTCGGCTTTCCTGGCTGCTCCAGATGTGCCCTGATTGCCCATCAAGTGGCGAGTCCCTCAAACCTTGCTGGTCTGCACCGAAACCAATCTTCGCTTTCTGCGTGGGTTGCTGTGGCCAAGACTTGTTGGGTCCAATCCAGAAATCCGGCACTTCAGCACTCGACATCCTTTGCGGGACAGCTCGAATCCAGCATCTGGTTGTCGTCAACACCTCCTGGTGCTCGTGGCTGAAGAGTCAAGCTTCACCTTCTTCACCTGAAATCACCCGACATTGGTGGGCATCTGTTCATCGCCTTCCTGGTCACAGGCAAGTGACCCAGACTCTGTCCCCTCTACTTTCAGGTTTTCATCCTTGATCCAGGCTTGGATCCACCCGGACACTTTCAACTTGGTCGCCAGCAGCACTTTGCAGCCGATCTCCATTGAAATCGACAACGAAACCCGACAATAAAAGACACCTATGCACCCGGCTTCCCTGGGTGAGGTAACTCGAATACTCTGGTGCTCCAGTCAGTATTGACTCTAGATCTGCCGAGTTCTAAAGGGGGTTGCTCCAAGTCCTCTTCTAAGTGTCCTTTTTCTTTAAAATTCCAACCGTGACTTTCCCCATAGAAGTTAATGGTGATTCGAGGCTGTGTTTAGACACTGCACGCGTCCCCGTGGGTCCCCTGTGTCACTACCATGGGTGGTTCCTGGTGGTCCCAGTGGTTCTAAAGGCTCTAGGCCTTGTATCTATGTCAGTCGTGATTCTTATACCACTTTTTTAATATATGGTTTGGTACGCCTCTATGGCTCAACGTATATTGTGCTAATTTACAGTGTGCTAAATAGGTTTACTGAATGTACTTTTGCCTCTAGCCTCATAAAGAGACTAGAGGGATGTGTTTAGAATAAATACATATATTTTATATATATACCTGGTGTGGTTCTCCTTTCATTTGGTAATTCATGAGATTATAGACTGGTAAAACAAGCTGCTTTACATTCCTTCAAGACTTAGCCTGAAGGCTGCTCCCCACAGCTACCGCTAGGATAGCTTTCTATATAGGTTGTCTTTAAACCTACCATCAATAAGGGTCGTTTGGAGTAGTGCAAGGTGCCCACTAGAATAGCGGACAGCATATGCCAGGCCAACTTCTCACGTAAGGAATACACTGACCTGGCAACAGAGGCAGCCAAACTGTATCATAGAGCCACGTTTAACAGAATATATGATGTTGGCAACAAGGCAGGGAGGGGTTGCTAGCCTGGTTAGACAGGCGGGAACAGGCACATCGGGTGGTGGTCGAGATTGACGCTAACTCTGACATCCGCCTCACCGCCCCCCAAGACATAGCAGATGCATTTGGGCAATATTATTAGTCCATCTACACTGCACAAACTCCACACTCTGAGGAGAAGACCGCCTCCTTTCTGAGGAATGTCCCACTGCCATCCCTTACTGAGGAAGAGTGCCTAGAGCTCGATCTAGATATTACGGACATCGAGGTGGAGAAAGCTATTCTAGACTTGCGGGGAGGGAAAGTGACGGGCCCTAATGGATTACCGATAGAGCTCTTTAAACTCACTTCGAGTAAAATCGCACCATTTCTCACTAACATGTTCTTGACCAGCAAAGAGCAGGGAGTACTGCCGACAGACCAACGACTAGCTAACATTGTCGTTATTCATAAAGAGGGCAAGCCAAAGCACAAATGCTCCTCTTACAGACCAATTTCGCTGTTGAATGGATCAGCTAAGATCTTGTCGAAAATCCTGGTCTCCCGACTATTAAGGGTCAGTACCCGCCAGGTCCATCCGGACCAGTCGGGTTTCATGCCCGCAAGTAACACCGTCCTCAACCTGTGCCGACTCCATGGTGTGCTCGGCCAAGCGGAAACGATAGATGAGGATGCAGTAGTGGTGTCGCTGGATGCTGCTGCAACATTTGACACCATTGAATGGCCCTTTATGTTTGCCGTGCTTCGTACATTGGGACTGGGCCCCGAACTTACTTGGTGGGTCCGACTTCTCTACCATAAACCTCTGGCCCGGGAAGTAGTCAATAACTAGATTTCCTCCACCTTTGTTCTCAGCCCGGGCACCAGGCTGGGATGCCCTTTGTCCCCGCTTCTCTTTGCCCTGACTCTGGAGCCACTGGCTATGTGGATTCGTAAAGATCCAGTTGCCTTAAATGGGCTCCAGGATGGGAAAATCTCATCTCATTGTATGCAGATGATATCTTGCTCTACTTGGCTTTGCCGGCTGCTTCGCTCAACAGTGTCCTTAACATCTATCGGGTCTTCGGAGAATTTACTAGCTACAGGATAAACTGGTCCAAGTCGGTGATTTACGTCCTTAGCGGGAGGTTACCTTGTTTCCCTCGCAGACTTACACTAGTCACAGCAGTCGACAGTTTCAAGTACCTGGGGCCTCATTTATGAGAAATGACGCATCGCTGCGTGAAAGCAGTGATGCGTCACTTCTCAGTGCGCACTCCTTGCAACATTCCTGATGCTTCATATTTAATGTATGACGCATCATGTTGCAAGGAGTTACAGGAACGTCAGTATTTCTGACGTATCTGTAAGCGCAAAAGTGACGCATTGCTGGAGTGTGTCACAAAAGTGATGCAACTCCAGCAATGCGTCCTTTCACATGGGGCAAGCCCCATGTGAAAGGGCCTGCGTCAGTCTTACGCCTGCTGTGAGGCAGGCATAAGATTTTGACGCAACGGCGTCCTAAAAGTGACGCAGTGAAATCTCATAGATTTCACTGCGTGACTTCTACGACCCTTCCTTGCGTCAATACACTCCCCTTGCATACATTATACCTGGCGCAGGTATAATGTGGCGCAGGGATTTACAAAGTGACGAATCTACCTAGATGCGTCACTTGGTAAATATGGCGCAACAAGGCGCATTTTTTACGCCACTGGTGCGTCACAAAAAAAGACGCACCGGCGGCGTAAAAGTGACGCACAGCCTCATAAATGAGGCCCCTGGTGATTAGGGGCTCTAAGGATCCCACTAGATTCTATGAACTAAACCTCCTACCGCCTCTGACACGCCTCAAATCAGCCGTCAGGCACTGGAGGACGCTTGCTCTCTCCCTCTTAGGTCATGCGGCCCTCTTTAAAATGATGTCCCGTCTTCGCTTTCTCCACGCCTTACAGAACACCCCAAACCATGTCAGCCTCTCATATTTCCAAGAAATCAACCGCTTCCTGAGAGACCTGATCTAGGAGGGCAGGCCCCCACGCATAGCTCTCCATAAGCTCACATAGGGATGGTTCGACTAGGGAATCACGTTGCCGGACACAAAGCGCTATTACTGGGCGTCTCACCTTGCAGCTATCAATCAATGCACGTACAGACCTCAAGCTGACCCAGCCTTTCAGATTGATAGGTGGTTGCTGCCAGGTGGGAGTTTTGAAGGAGCAATATATGCGCGCACGCTGAGCCCCAACTTGACAGGACCTACTGTGCATGCGGTACCGGTATGGAAGACTGCCTTGCAAAGTCTGGGGTAGGAAGGCAAGATCGCGAAGGCCACGCCGCTCTGGCGATGCGATCAATTAGGACGCTTGATTTGTTCAAAAGGCTTTGAACGGAGGGATCTTATTGGAATTTCCAAGGTGTGCTACCTGTGGTAATTGGGAGACGTGGTCACGTTTGACAAGTTGCAGCAAGACTATGAAATTGCGCGCCCGAATACTTTGGATACCTGCAAATAAGGCATGCCCTGCTTGCAAAACTCCCTAGAGGGAAACCGCTCTCTGAGTCCTCTCCATTGGAGGATAGAGTGCTGGATAGGGACCTGCCGGAAAAAGCCATATCGCTCATCTGGAAATAACTTGCCAGACCCACTGGAATCACCTGCGTGCAAAGTGGGATGATGAAGTGGCTGGTCTGGACAATGACGAATGGCTTGCAGCGGTGGCTTCCCTCGCGAGGTGGCCCTCTCTTCTAGGCTGTGTTTAGTGCAGCTCAAGATGCTGCATAGGTCGTACCTATCCAGATCAGTCTTGGTCCGAATGGGGTATAGCTCTGACGAGACTTGCACTAGACAGTGTGGACAGGTGGGGACATTCATTCATACGCATTGGGAGTGCATTCAGGGATATTGGACGGGAATTGTGGGGCTTTTGGAAAGTGTATTGGGCCAGGAGATTGGTGGCAATATAAAACTAGCTCTCCTGAACGCCTAGGGACCAACGGATCTTACCGCCAAAGAGCGCCTGTGGGTAACCTTGGGGTCGATGGTGGCGAAGTGTAATATAGTAAGGCTATGGAAGGCCCAGGGACAGCCCAGACTAGTGGACTGGAGAAAGGACATGGACTGGTCCATGTCACAGAGAAAATGATCTATGTTGCAAGAGGGTGCCCAATAAATGGATACAGGTCTGGGATAGCTGGAACACATGTAGGGTTGGGATCTGCGAATTCCCGTTGACTGAGGAAGATGCCATTGCACAACTTTTGAGCATGCTGATAATGTAAATAATATGGTTGGTATTTCCTGTGGGAGGTGCACCTCTGCTGGCATGTACTTGCTGTATCACTATGAACATATGTGGTTGTGATGATTGCTGTCTACTTGTCATACTTGATTTCAGTAAAAAGATTTATAAAAAAACAAACCAAAAAAACAAAAATCAGGGGGCTCCATCAGTGTTCATATTATGCACAATGATTTGAACTATTTTGGCCCCCATGTCCCTCTGCATACCCTGTCGGCAGTGGCCGGATACGTACTACCCCATGTGCAGCAATGGAAGGGAGTGCCGGCAGGCTGGCGGCGACACATTTATACTGCAGGAGGAAATGGGGAATAACCTAACTTTTCCTCTGTTGAGTTCTCCCAGCACTCTTCTCACTCCCTTCTGTTCCGTTCTCCAGGCTATCACTAAATCGCAAAATCCTTGAGGGTCAGTCCAGTTCCACAGTCCCAGAAACCTCCCACCCTACTCAAGAAGGCAGAACAGTATTCCAAGAAGAAACGCCACATTGCTCCCACAATGACTTCTTCAGAACAAATCAGATTTCAGATTTTGAGAAGCGCCTTTCACATGTCACTGCTTTCCTTCTTATCTTGGGATTCAGAAATGGCTTTCCCGCCGAAATGCCGTGAGGCCGGAATCCAAGGTCTTGTGTGATATTCTTCACCTTTCCTTTACAGAAGCCTTTCTTTCTCTGCTTGGGACATATCTTGATTCCCTTATTGAACTCGAGCTGGGAGTAAGCGCTCACTGAGGAATGCATTGGTACGTGTCCATTTATTTCCTTTCAATTTTCTCTTATTGCAGCCTGCCAGGCCTCCTCTAACTCCACTGTAGCCACTAATATTGACAGTCCATCAGATCTTTATTGGGTCAGCCTGAGACAGTGTATGCGCTGTCTCTTGCAATGCTTTTTGTTACCTTAAAGGTGTGTGGAGCCGGCCCATTGGGAGGCGTTGCAGTGGGTGTTCCCACGCAACACCCATGGATTTTAACGCTGCAGCAGATTAACAAAATCATTAAGCATGGGCGGATTTTGTGAATTGGCAATCCGCGAACTTGCGTATTTACGGATTCGCAATCCGCAAAATCCGCGAACTCTCGCGAATTTGCGGATTGAAATTTTTTTTTTGTGTTCGCAAGGATTTCTGCCAGTTCGCGAGGGTTCTGTACCAGTTCGCAATTGCGAACTTACTTGTCAGCTCGCAACGGCCGCGACTATGTTGTTTCTACATCTGGTTCATCATCACAGGTTCACAGCACCCTCTGTTTCACCACTGCCACCCTCTGGTACACCCATGCCACCCTCAGGTACATCAGTGCCACCCTCTGATTGGCTTATCACTGTAGATTATGGGGGTGAAAAAAAGCAAGCACACCTGCCCTGCTTCAACTGACATGAATTAATTTGGGGTTGATTAATGTGTCACTGAATTTAAACTTCCAGTCTGGCTGGCACCTGCTTCCTTATCTGTAATTTGCTTTCTGTTGCAGTGCAATTTTTTTTCACAGGACCTTTGTGGCCTATAGTTGCAAGTAGGCAACTGAACTCTGAAGGGGCCCCCCAGGAAGCACTACAGGGAATGGTTACTAATGATAAGATTGAACTTTTGCACCTGCTGAGTGCTTTCAGTTTGGTCTGTAATTGCTTTCTGTTGCAGTGTAATTTTTTTTAACAGGACCTTTGTTGTATACTTGTAGCTATTCTCTGAGCCTGCTGTCAGGGTCAGAGCAGGGTCATAAAATAGTTGCAAGTAGGCAAATGAACTCTGAAGGAGCCCCTCAGGAAGCACTACAGGGAATGGTTACTAATGATAAGATTGAACTTTTGCACCTGCTGAGTGCTTTCAGTTTAGCAAAAATCCAAATATCCAGCAGCATCCACAAAAAGTAATCCTTCCAGGTCAAGATCCAAATCAAAGTGACCAGCACATGAAGAAAGCACTGGGAGGAGCCTGGTGGACAGGAACAGGAAGTTGGAGACTGTAGGGCACTTCCTTCCTCCCACCCACACCCCCCAAAATGGACTCCTTGCAAAGAAAAAGTGCAGGCAAATGTCAACCTGAGGAGTTATTCTGATAAAAATCATAATTTTGAAGGTTTATGCTGCCTGCTGGTGGATTTCTTGTGCGAAATTGCAAATCGCAATTGCGAGATTGTCGCTGCCCGCCGCATCTACGTGTTCGCAAGTGTTTACTCCTGCGAAATTGTATATTATTCTAGTTGGCAAGTGCGACCAAGCAAAAAATCCGCTTCGCACGGATTTTACGAATTTTCGACAAGTTCGCGGATTGCGAATTTACCGAAAATCCGCAAAATCCGCGAGCGGAACGGATTTTACGCCCATGCTTAAAAATCATGTAAACCTGGGGCAGCGGCAAAACCGTAGGCCTCCCCAGAGCAGGCGTAGGAAGGAGAAATATTTGCATTTCTCATTTTGTTTCCTCTTTCCATGTGTACTGCACATAGAAAGAGGAAAACACCACTCTAGTTCTTTTGTGCAAGAAGGTGCCCTTTCCTGCAGATAAACAATGCTGTCTTGACAGAAGGCACATTTGCATCGCGGAGCAAAGGGCGCCTTTGTTGGCGCTATGCAGCAAATTGTGCACCAGTGCAGGGGGAAAGGACAGGACTGCACCATATTTCATAAATGTGGTTCATGCCTGCCCTTTCACATTCGCGAAGGCAACAACACAATTAACGCCAATGTGAAGCTTTTATTTCTTCTAACCTATAGCACACGTCCAGAAGTGGGAAATGCTTTAAAGTTAGTCTACGCATAATAATTTGCAATAGACACCTTTGCATTATAGTGCAAATGTTTAAGCATGGAGCTCGACAGCATGAGTGTGCACCAATAGAAAGAGTGAAGGATAGTGCCCCATCTTGTGACATCTGGGTTCATATTATCAAGAATGGCGATAATGGGCTTGATAATATGCCCTTGTGAATTCCCTTAGATGTCCAGGTTTGATGTCCTTCTCACCAGAACCTGGGCTTCTATGGGAATTCACAAGGGCATATTATTAAGCCCATTATCGCCGCATTAGCGGCATTTTCCTGCTACTAATGCGGCGATAATGTTATCGCTGTTCTTGATAATATGGCCCCTAGAGCGTTCCTGCTCTCCCCCTGTCATGCAATGCAGTAAAACAAGGTAACAGTACCCCTATTAAGACCAAATTGCTATAATTAACAGAAAGCTTACAAGTTAAATAGATGCACCTGTTGTATTGGGGGACCACACATACACCGTACTAAAACTAAACTAAGGCTGCAAAAGCGGAACACTTTAGTCTTGCACTGCGTACTCTTATACAGTGTATTCCTTTCCCTGAAAAAAATCGAAGTTTTAAGGATTTCGCAAAGGATCCTGGATATGCAGGTTTGAACAACAAACACAAAAGGGGTGCTACTGGTCTAAATAGGCTAGAAAGTGCCTCTGCTTTCTCATGAAGGGTGTGTGTAGAGACTAAAAAGTGAGAAGAGAGAAAGGAAGAAAACCCATTAGCCCACCCATTGGCGGAACTTCATCATCTGGGGTTTTGAAATACGAGCTGGTATCCACTAGGTTACTCACTATTAGTATCGTGAGTAGACCCTAGTCTCGGATCCACCAGTGATGGAAGGCCAGAGAGTAGTTGTGTTAAGAGCAGTGGGAACATACCAATATTTACTGACCCGGTACTACTTATTTTTGGCGTTTACACTATCATACTAGAACTCTGACGTTCTCCCAATCTAGGTTCCAACTGGACAATTATATATCTCATCATTATACGAGTACCACATCCTGAACAACCTCACCCCCCTCCTGTTTGCTTGCTTAACAGTTGCCAATATCCACAATCTTATGAGTGGACTGCGCGATTTTGTGCTTATATCCCTCCTACCCTCGCGGGGATCTGCTGAGGGGCACTCAGGCCTTATAGGTATGTGACCTTTTAGTGATGTTTGTGGTACTCTATGTGCTTTATTCTGTGGACTGTTCCATCTATCACTGCATGTACCACTTAGGGGTCGATTCCGATCCGGTAAAAAAATCCGGCGTACGATCCGTATTCGTAGCCGATTCCGTACGAATGGGAAACTACCGTCCGACCAGCGAATTCCGATCCGTTACCGTTGAATTCCGTACGATTTGCTACGATCCGTACGAATGACATTCGTATACCCGTACGAATAAGCCTCGGGCAGACCACCGTACGATTCGTAATCAGTCCGTACAAACTCACTATTCCGATTCGGAACGAAATGCCAGAGCGAGATACGTACGGGCCAAAGTATTCACGCTTCAACATTGATTCGTATGGGACATTCGCATCACTGCAAGCTCCACCAATACATACTACACGCACACCCCTCGGCCAAGCCTACGCGAACACCCCCACCCGCCAACGGCTCGTACTACTCACTCGCACGCACAAGTATGACACGCACACCCCTCGGCCAAGCCTACGCGAACACCCCCACCCGCCAACGGCCCGTACTACTCACTCGCACGCACAAGTACGACACGCACACCCCTCGGCCAAGCCTACGCGAACACCCCCACCCGCCAACGGCCCGTACTACTCACTCGCACGCACAAGTACGACACGCACACCCCTCGGCCAAGCCTACGCGAACACCCCCACCCGCCAACGGCCCGTACTACTCACTCGCACGCACAAGTACGACACGCACACCCCTCGGCCAAGCCTACGCGAACACCCCCACCCGCCAACGGCCCGTAATACTCACTCGCACGCACAAGTACGACACACACCCTCCCCCAACAAGCCTACGCGAACACACCCACCCGCCAACGGCCCGTAATACTCACTCGCACGCACAAGTACGACACGCACACCCCTCGGCCAAGCCTACGCGAACATCCCCACCCGCCAACGGCCCGTACTACTCACTCGCACGCACAAGTACGACACGCACACCCCTCGGCCAAGCCTACGCGAACACCCCCACCCGCCAACGGCCCGTAATACTCACTCGCACGCACAAGTACGACACGCACACCCCCCCAACAAGCCTACGCGAACACCCCCACCCGCCAACGCCCCGTAATACTCACTCGCACGCACAAGTACGACACGCACACCCCCCTAACAAGCCTACGCGAACACCCCCACCCGCCAACGGCCCGTAATACTCACTCGCACGCACAAGTACGACACGCACACCCCTCGGCCAAGCCTACGCGAACACCCCCACCCGCCAACGGCCCGTACTACTCACTCGCACGCACAAGTACGACACGCACACCCCCCCAACAAGCCTACGCGAACACCCCCACCCGCCAACGGCCCGTAATACTCACTCGCACGCACAAGTACGACACGCACACCCCCCCAACAAGCCTACACGAACACCCCCACCCGCCAACGGCCCGTAATACTCACTCGCACGCACAAGTACGACACGCACACCCCTCGGCCAAGCCTACGCGAACACCCCCACCCGCCAACGGCCCGTACTACTCACTCGCACGCACAAGTACGACACGCACACCCCTCGGCCAAGCCTACGCGAACACCCCCACCCGCCAACGGCCCGTACTACTCACTCGCACGCACAAGTACGACACGCACACCCCTCGGCCAAGCCTACGCGAACACCCCCACCGGCCAACGGCCCGTACTACTCACTCGCACGCACAAGTACCGCAAGCACACATAACGCCAACACCAAAACGACCACAAGGACCTTGCTAACGAGTCGCACTACCACACTGAACATGTCTCCTGTGTACACACCTTTGACAATCAATGTCCTGGTCACAGCCAAGCAGCCAAACAGAGGACAACACCAACACCCACCCCATATAACACCCACACCAACAATTCAAATTAAGCCACACCCACCATTTGACCAATAAAAGGGACCACACATACAACCCATCATCCTTTGCAACATACCCATTCTTGCGAGGAAACTGAGAGCACACAAACTATTGCAGACACATACCTTCACACATACACCCTATCACATCTACACCAACACCACCTCCTTCACAATCACAAACACATACCCTCATCCATACACACCATCACACCCTCAATCACATACACCTCACACCATGACCACACCCAAGAATCCAAAATTCACCAACACGGAGATGGAGATACTTACTGATGAAGTCATCAGAGTCGAGCCGCAGCTGTTTGGCGCATTGGTCAGACAGACCAGCCTGGCAGAAAGAACACGCCTGTGGGAGAGGATTGTAGACCGGGTCAATGCTGTTGCACCCATCAGACGCTCCAGGGATGATTGCCAGACCAGGTGGTACGATCTGCGGAGGATGGTGAAGAAAAAGATGGCACAGGATTACGCCAATGCACACCACACTGGAGGCGGTGGTCCCCCCAGACCTCCTGTATACCAGCCCTGGGAGGAGAAGGTCATGGTCCTACTGCCAGCGGTGGGAGTACATGGAATAGAAGGAGCCATTGAGCCTGGTGAGTGTACAAAAAACACAAGTTACATGGGTAGACTAACAACAGTGCCCAGCAGCGTGGGGTGGGTGGCCATGACTCCAAGCAGTACACAAGCAAATGGTGGTAGTTGCAAGGGGGAGGCACATAGGGTGCAATGTGTAGGGTAAGAGGCTGCTCTCATGCCATATGTCCCAGGGACACACACAAGCATAATGCCCAATGCACAGGGATAGGTAAACATCACACAAGATACTAGACCACAGCTGCTAAATATTTACATTTTGCTGACACACCTTTCAGAGATGCATCATTTTGTGACAAAGTAAGGCAGTGTAGCAAGAGAGCAAGCACAATCTACCTGTCTCCATCCCTGTCTCGCCCTCTGTCTGTGTCTCCCTCTGTCGCCCTCTCCCTCTGTCGCCCTCTCCCTCTGTCGCCCTCTCCCTCTCCCTCTGTCTCCCTCTCCCTCTGTCGCCCTCTCCCTCTGTCTCCCTCTCCCTCTGTCTCCCTCTCCCTCTGTCGCCCTCTCCCTCTGTTGCCCTCTCCCTCTGTCGCCCTCTCCCTCTGTCGCCCTCTCCCTCTGTCGCCCTCTCCCTCTCCCTCTGTCTCCCTCTCCCTCTGTCGCCCTCTCCCTCTGTCGCCCTCTCCCTCTGTCTCCCTCTCCCTCTGTCACCCTCTCCCTCTGTCGCCCTCTCCCTCTCCCTCTCCCTCTGTCTCCCTCTCCCTCTGTCGCCCTCTCCCTCTGTCTCCCTCTCCCTCTGTCTCCCTCTCCCTCTGTCTCCCTCTCCCTCTGTCTCCCTCTCCCTCTGTCGCCCTCTCCCTCTGTCGCCCTCTCCCTCTGTCGCCTTCTCCCTCTGTCGCCCTCTCCCTCTGTCGCCCTCTCCCTCTCCCTCTGTCGCCCTCTCCCTCTGTCGCCCTCTCCCTCTGTCGCCCTCTCCCTCTGTCTCCCTCTCCCTCTGTTTCCCTCTCCCTCTGTCGCCCTCTCCCTCTGTCGCCCTCTCCCTCTGTCGCCCTCTCCCTCTGTCGCCCTCTCCCTCTGTCGCCCTCTCCCTCTGTCGCCCTCTCCCTCTCCCTCTGTCTCCCTCTCCCTCTGTCGCCCTCTCCCTCTGTCGCCCTCTCCCTCTCCCTCTGTCTCCCTCTCCCTCTGTCGCCCTCTCCCTCTGTCTCCCTCTCCCTCTGTCTCCCTCTCCCTCTGTCTCCCTCTCCCTCTGTCGCCCTCTCCCTCTGTCGCCCTCTCCATCTGTCGCCCTCTCCCTCTGTTGCCCTCTCCCTCTGTCGCCCTCTCCCTCTCCCTCTCCCTCTGTCTCCCTCTCCCTCTGTCGCCCTCTCCCTCTGTCGCCCTCTCCCTCTGTCTCCCTCTCCCTCTGTCGCCCTCTCCCTCTGTCGCCCTCTCCCTCTCCCTCTGTCTCCCTCTCCCTCTGTCGCCCTCTCCCTCTGTCTCCATCAGTCAGTGTTTGTCCCTCGGTCACCTCAACGCACATCCCTGGGGCACACACACAGTTGCACACAAGCACTGCACAGGCCTCACAAACTCCATAGAGCTGAATGTTAAGGGATGTCTCACAAGTACCAGCAAGCATCTGCTATGTGCCTGTAAGACACCCACCATTTGCTGTCAACACTGTACTGTGTCAGGACACACTTCTCAGAAAGCTCTATAGTACACAATGGGCACAGGTGTAGGCAGCACCGTGGAAGGGTATACTCAGATGTGAGTCCCTTGCTCATTGCACCATCAGGATTCAAGCAAGCCGGGCCGAAGACGGCTGAAATGCCAGAAACCGGTCCCCGGAAGCTTGTTTCCTTCCCAGTGTAAGAATTGGCTTTTGTAGTCTGGTCTGCCCTGTTCCCATGATACACTGGGCCAGGGACAGACTAATTTGCATACAGCCAGGTTCTGAAACTGGGATGGTGCAATGAGCTAAAAAACGGTGTTGGATCTAGCCCTGATCTCTTGACTGGGTGAGAGGTTTCTGCTTAATTCAGAGACTCTGTCCATCACCACCCCTTGTTGTAAATATTTTTGTCCACCATAAGCGTGGAAGGGTATACTCAGATGTGAGTCCCTTGCTCATTGCACCATCAGGATTCAAGCAAGCCGGGCCGAAGACGGCTGAAATGCCAGAAACCGGTCCCCGGAAGCTTGTTTCCTTCCCAGTGTAAGAATTGGCTTTTGTAGTCTGGTCTGCCCTGTTCCCATGATGCACTGGGCCAGGGACAGACTAATTTGCATACAGCCAGCTTCTGAAACTGGGATGGTGCAATGAGCTAAAAAACGGTGTTGGATCTAGCCCTGATCTCTTGACTGGGTGAGAGGTTTCTGCTTAATTCAGAGACTCTGTCCATCACCACCCCTTGTTGTAAATATTTTTGTCCACCATAAGCGTGGAAGGGTATACTCAGATGTGAGTCCCTTGCTCATTGCACCATCAGGATTCAAGCAAGCCGGGCCGAAGACGGCTGAAATGCCAGAAACCGGTCCCCGGAAGCTTGTTTCCTTCCCAGTGTAAGAATTGGCTTTTGTAGTCTGGTCTGCCCTGTTCCCATGATGCACTGGGCCAGGGACAGACTAATTTGCATACAGCCAGGTTCTGAAACTGGGATGGTGCAATGAGCTAAAAAACGGTGTTGGATCTAGCCCTGATCTCTTGACTGGGTGAGAGGTTTCTGCTTAATTCAGAGACTCTGTCCATCACCACCCCTTGTTGTAAATATTTTTGTCCACCATAAGCGTGGAAGGGTATACTCAGATGTGAGTCCCTTGCTCATTGCACCATCAGGATTCAAGCAAGCCGGGCCGAAGACGGCTGAAATGCCAGAAACCGGTCCCCGGAAGCTTGTTTCCTTCCCAGTGTAAGAATTGGCTTTTGTAGTCTGGTCTGCCCTGTTCCCATGATGCACTGGGCCAGGGACAGACTAATTTGCATACAGCCAGGTTCTGAAACTGGGATGGTGCAATGAGCTAAAAAACGGTGTTGGATCTAGCCCTGATCTCTTGACTGGGTGAGAGGTTTCTGCTTAATTCAGAGACTCTGTCCATCACCACCCCTTGTTGTAAATATTTTTGTCCACCATAAGCGTGGAAGGGTATACTCAGATGTGAGTCCCTTGCTCATTGCACCATCAGGATTCAAGCAAGCCGGGCCGAAGACGGCTGAAATGCCAGAAACCGGTCCCCGGAAGCTTGTTTCCTTCCCAGTGTAAGAATTGGCTTTTGTAGTCTGGTCTGCCCTGTTCCCATGATGCACTGGGCCAGGGACAGACTAATTTGCATACAGCCAGGTTCTGAAACTGGGATGGTGCAATGAGCTAAAAAACGGTGTTGGATCTAGCCCTGATCTCTTGACTGGGTGAGAGGTTTCTGCTTAATTCAGAGACTCTGTCCATCACCACCCCTTGTTGTAAATACTATAGTACACAATGGGCACAGGTGTAGGCAGCACAAGTCCCTTCTGTGCTCATTGCCAACACAAACATCAGGACAAGGTCACACATCCTGTGCACCAACACAAATCCAACATAATGGCAGCATGCCACATGAGGGGACAGCCGAAACATGAACAATGGACGCTTGCAATTCGCAAACAAAGTAATAGCATGGCCTGTTGTACACACCCCTTACATAAACTCATCCCCGGGGGACAGGCGTTGTATTGCAACACTGTCCCAATTGCCATGTACCCCAACAAAACACGTACTCATATGAATATGCATACAACTCTTACATGCACATAACAGAAGCTCCAGTCCATTGTGCCCCTCTAAAAAAGCTAGTGCCCCATCTCATAACCTTTGTGGATGTACATAAGTACCAACATGGACATGGGTATTGACAAGGTGATGCGTCTCAGAGAAGTGCCAAGTTCTAAAGCCATGAACTCCAAGTGGGTGTACAGGTCCAGCGGTGTTGGCATTGTTTGGCCAGCATGGAACAGCAAAAGAGATCCAAAGTAGTCGCTGACATGCTAAATAATGATGCTCTGTCTCTTACATCAACATGCTGCATCTAAACTCTGTGCATGCTTGACGCACACATAAGAATTTTCACCACATCCAGGATGTTGCGTGAAACTTACAAATGCTTTACACGTGTGGTGCCGGCAACACAAGACACAGCAATGGCTGTGTCAGTCATTGTCAAGAGATTGGAAGAATGTATATACCCCATCGTACTATTGTTTTTTCTACCACTAAATACACAACTGTACAATGTCAACAATGTATAGCTTGCGGAACAGTGATGCTGATAATGGATAACCAAACCACATGTCACTTGATATAGCCCTAACAGTGTCTCTCTCTCTCCCACACACAGGGCAACGTGCGGATCTCCCCCCCAGCCAGGGGGGCCAAGGATCCCAGTCCCAGGCTCAGCAGGACCCACACCCCACCGCCAGCGCCGTCCCTCAACGCACTGTGGATGACCCCAACCAACCTGGCTCCTCTGGATCCCAAACCCCTGCAGCAACTATACCAGCTATATCTCAGCCAACCACCGGACCTATTCCCACCACATCCCAGCAGACAGGTCAGAGCCCTGCCCATGATTCACAATCGAGCCAGTCTGAAAATGAGGGACACCCTTTGTCGGGCGCCCCTGAGGTTGGTGACAACCTCCACCCTCCCAGCACTCGGGGGGCCCGTCGATCGGATGTGCCCACAAGCGCAGGCCATGCTCATGTGGGTCAGGGTGGTGGGAGTGGCGCAAGGCGGAGGCGAGAATCTGGCCAGTCAGCTGCAGGGACCGGTATGGCTGAACTCGGTAACATCCTTGAGGCATACCGGCGGGACACCAGTGAGGTAAGCCAGCTTGCGGAGACCCTCAACCAGCTCCAAGAACAGCAGGCAGAGCAAATAGCAAGGCAAGACCTGCATTATGGACGGGTGGAGGCACACCAGGCTCAGCTCTTGATGGTGCATAGGGACATTGTCCATGTGCTACGTCAGATGGCTGCCAACATGCAGCCCCCTCCCTGTGTCACAAGGCCAGCAACATCACGGAAAAGTGCAACACCTGCCACAGGGAGGGAGGAGAGGGAGGAGGTTGAACCCTCTGACGTAGCGTCCCATGCACCGTCCATGCCTGCACATGAGGGTCCCCCAAGGAAGGCGGGTCGTCCACGCCGAAGACGTTGAGGGCCTGTGGCCCATGGACTTCTCCCAGGACACTGCACCTGGCATATAGCCCCTGGGTGCAACAGCATCCCCTATGAGACTCTCCCACATGGACTTGCTGGTCCCAGTCTGCCCAATGATGTCAGGCACTGTGGGCTAGACTCTGTTGACTGAAACAGTAAGGCTTCTCATCTCCAGCAGTGAATTTTGGATTCCCCCCCCTTTCTGTACAGCACCTATTCACGTTTCATGCACTAGAGCACCCAATAAATAATGTAAACATCATACGCATTTGGTGAGTAATCTTTGAAACAGCATACATGTATATGTGTCAGCAAATGTCATAAATGCAAGGTATACAACAAACAGCAGTCATCCACACACTTGGATCAGAATCTGAGTGAGGACACACATTGGTCAGAATTTTCCACAAACTACATACATGGATGGCAAGACACACCTGTGTGGGACAGTCAATGCTGGAGGGGGGATTGAATCCCAATACTGCTAGCACAGGCAGGCCCAGGAGAGTCACTTTGAGGAGTACATGTCAGTGTCACAAAAGTATTAGTCCATGTAGGGAGTACCTACAACTGTGTCCTCAGGTATGTGAGCTACCATCAGCATGATGCATTACTGTGTATGTGATTAATGCCGCACAGGATTACGGTGGCAGGACAGACTGTGGGCAATGGGCTGGAGCACTCTACACAAGCACACCTGATTAGGTGACCTACCCCTATGGAGCTACAAGTACTATACAACTGTAATGGGAGCAACGCATACAGAAAAACGAAACACATCAGACAAATACCAACCCCGGAACGGCCAAATCACACCACACCCAAGAGACAGGGTCATGGTGTGTGTCCCATGTGCCAACTTGACTGACTGTGACAGCAATGTTGAAGTGGTGTGAGCATGTGTTCTGGCATGTGACTGTAAGCTAACAGTTTTCGGATCTAGTGGTGTTGACAAGCTAACACTGTACAATATTGTGCCTATGTAAGGTGTGTGTGTGTTGGACACGCCACATGACCTGGTGGTACGTAGACCCAATGTCATGTGAATCTGCATAGTTGTGCCAGTATGTGTTGCACACACACGCATAGCAGCAGCTATGGCTGAGTACACAGCATTTTCATAGCACGAGGGTGAATGTCTGGTGTTGTCTGTGTGTAGGGTGGCATGAACATGCTCTATTAATGGATGGAAGGAGGGTCATCCTGTAGGTGTCTGTGTTCCTGGATAGTGTGTGCTGCATGGTGGTGGTGTATGCAGCTGCAGCAATGAGTGAAGACATGACGGCAGGAGGGGTGTGACTAATTGCTAAACAAACACATAACACAAGGGCACCCGCAATGCACAAAGTGACATGTGGATGTGAAGGCAGGAGTGTCTGCCTCACTCAGGATCACTGACAACTAAATGGCACAGTAATCACCACACATCACAGTCACTGGATCAGGGCCCTTACGGTCAAGTGGGGCACAAGACACACAGCGTCTGCAGGTGTATACAAGAGCTAGTATGTTCAAAGGAAAACTGCACCAACAAAGACATGTACCTCACACACAACATAGTATTCTAGCCTTCACCCACCCCATGCGTGTGGTCAATATACAGTTACACACCTAACAAGCATGAGGTAACTACGTTCAAAATAGTATATGTGCACATTAGACGGACATGTGTGTAGAGCCACAAGCAGGCACTATATTCTGTAGGAGTCAGACGTCATGCACAACATGATAATCTACATTGTGAGCCCATGGAGCTTTCACAATCATACATGTGCATTGTCAATAAGTCCAATTTACACTAATCATGATGTCACCTGTAATGCCGCTTTACGAATACCTACAAGGCTGTCAACGACTGGCCGTACCTTTCTTCATCAGACTGGTGTGATGCTCTAAGGGTTCCACCTCCAAATAGCCCATTGGTCTGAGTACAAACAACAGACACAAAAGGGTGATCAGGCGAGGGAAGGAGAGGATGGGAACTGCTGGGAGGGAGACCTGAAACAGAGGCAATTAAGCATTAGGACAACATTCTCATGTCACAGACACTTCAAAAACCTCATTAGCTACACTGTACCAGTCACACCTGTGAAGTGTACTGTCTGGTGACAAATAATGATGATTAATCATGCCATCACATCAGATTCGATGCTGTGACACAGACACATAGAAACTGGGACAGTCAGTCATCCATTAGCGTCATGTGTAACGCTCACAAGTGAGCACCCATGCAAAAAGATCTATGTAGTATAAACACATTCCCAGGCACAGATGAGGTAGACCTCAGTAACAAATGGAAACATATGGAAATCCAACTACCGCTAACTCTAAAGTCTGTATGTGATATTGGTTAGCCATAAGGGCCCTGTAGGCTAACTTGAGCAAATCCACTACAGCTGTTAGTATCACATATGATGAGGAAGCTAATGATCGACATGCAATGAAGGCACTCTGTAGCCAGTCTTTTGGTGTGTCAAGTATGCATCACAATGCTAAACATGATATGCATGTACAAAAAATATTAAGTGCAAGTGATGTCCATCCAAGCTACATAATCAGACCCTACCATAGCACAGTCATGGTGCCGGCGACCAGAGATTCATGTGAATGACCGCACTCCACTGGTGCTACACAGAAATTCACATGTGCATCTTTCACACTTTTTACTTTGTCATGCTAAACATACATGGCATCATGTGCATCTAAACATCACGGCTACTCACTGTGAAGGCTGGCGTAGCAGTATTCTCAACCTGCACTGAGGTAACGACATGACAGTGACATGATATACTGCTGCAAGGGGCAATGCATCCATGTTAACTGATTCACAGGACAGTTGTCTTAAGATGTGGAACATACACTGGGCAACACCAATACCACATGGTTTCATGGTAATCACACTGGACTGGCCCACAAGCTGGAGGTGAGGATCCAGTCACATTCTAATGCACACAGTGAGGCTGCAATCCCCCACAGAGTCCGTGGTTGTGAGCTCTGACACAATGTCATGCCATGGTATGTGCAATGTTGCTGTGGCAATGTCTACACACGTTGATGCATTCACCAGAGTATCAAAGTACAACAGATGACAGAAGGGGTGACTATCCTGTCATGGGAGTGGCCATACATGTCATGAGGTACATAATGGAGTAGCATGTATGCAAGATGACACCACATGCACATGAACATGTACCACACATTTCTACACATACCAACGCTAAACAGCCTCATATGAGTCCTTACCCAAATTGACTTCTCCACATGTTCAAGCATGCTCCGTTGATGTGGCTGACGTTGCAATCATAATGAGCAGTAGCAGGATGACCACGATGTACCCCAACGGACAACAGGCAGGGCGAGCTGTGGATGAGAGTGGCACACAAGGGGTCACGTTCGGTATAATGTCATTTTGTCATTGTCTGTTGAATAGCCAGATGTAGTATGACACCTGTACATTCCGAGTGCACTCATAGCACGTATGTGTGTAGCATTACAACTGAACATGTGACACAGCACAACACACATCCAAGTGATCTTGCTTACAGTCTGTTGCATACATAGCATGCTACCCATGCTACTCTATAGTCCATCTTTTACTTAAAAGACGAAAGGACTAACCATCATGAAAAGTGGTTGCGGATGAGGTGACCGCGGATATCATCTTCACCCTCCTCATCACTGGCATCCTGGCCAAGGGCTTCATCCTCAACGGGCGGATGTTCCAGCTCATCAGGATCCAGGTAGAGTGGCACAGCCTTCTCCACTGCCATGTTGTGTAGCATGCAGCACACGGTGAAGATGTCACACACCTTGCGTGGGCTGTATCTGAGGGCTCCGCCTGTCTTGTCCAGGCACCTGAAGCGGCTCTTCAGGAGTCCAAAGGTCCGTTCGATCACCTGCCTGGTCTTCACATGTGCATTGTTGTAACGCTGGTCTGCAGCTGTCCTGGGGTTGCGTAGCGGAGTCATTAGCCACGGCATGTTTGGATATCCAGCGTCTCCTGCAATTTGTAATCATGTACAAGAGTGAATCATATGATGCAGATCATGAAGTTGTGACATACTGACATACAGAGCTCACAGTGTATACTCACCAACTAGACATGCCCGGTGGTTGTGCAGCTGCAGCATCATCTGTGGTACCCTGCTACGCCTCATGATGAAAGCATCGTGGCACGATCCTGGATAACGTGCACAAACATGTGAGATAATCATGTTGGCAAGACACACCACCAGGGCATTTATCGAGTGGTAGTGTTTCCTGTTGCGATACGCTTGCTCCTGAGCCTGTGGTGGGACAAGAGTAACATGTGTACCATCAATTGCACCAATTACATGTGGCATACGGCCCAGGCCATAGAATTCCCCCTTGACATCTGTCAACTCTTCTGGAGTAGGGAATGTAATGAACTCATCAAGGTGGAGCAACATTGCTCCCAAAACATCACCCAATACCCGGCTAAACATGGTCGGAGACATCCCTCCCACATCAGCTATGGTAAATTGGAAGGTACCTGTGGCAAAGAAATGGAGGGCTGCCGTCACCTTTACCTTGGGTGTCAGTGCACTTGGATACCTGTGGTGTGGTTGTAGGTGAGCCTCAAGCCTGCCCGTCAGGTCCTTGATCAACTGTCGGCCGAAGCGATATCGACGGATGCAGTTGCGCTCCCTCATGGCTTCCAAGTCAGGCAAGGGCCTTTCCAGAGGGGGTGCCCTGCAAGACACAATTTTAAGGAAATGTCTACAACTGTCTGACTAAGACTATAACAATGTACATGGCACAAGCAACACTTCTTCAAATAATGTAGACAATTTGGAGTGTGGCGTGGGATACACACAGATGCCAGCTCCCACACACTCCTCCGTGGCAAAGGAAAATACCTGTAGTGTGTGGAATGGATGTGACATGCATACAAGCCTTCTGATGTAAAGGTCTTAGTGACCATGACAATGTATCATGTCAGTGAGACACGTCTTGTCAATGTCAGTAGGAGGTTGTCTGCACACCCAGAGGGCAGACTGCAATACACACACACACCACATGTGCAATCATTTGCACTGTTCAGCCTTAGTCATGTCGCGGTGTGTACTTTCAGTGACAATTACATGACCATCATCATACAGCATGATAATTACATTTGTCACTGACGGTCTGTGATGCCATCACACATGTGAACGGGTCATTAACACACGTGGCATGGTGTGTGTACATTAGTCACCCTGCCATCACAGCAAGGACACAACATAGATGCTCCTACAGCAGATGCACAGTACTTTCAAGGACTAGTTACTTACCTTTTGTAAACCAATATCTGTAAGGAACAGTAGGCAGTAGCAAAGTGTCACATTTCAATACATACATAGCTTAGGACTAATTTGCCTCCCTGGGTGTCATCGATCTGACCAGTGAGTGGTGGCTATCCAGGCCACACCGGAACAAAAGTAGTGTTGTTGATTGGCATCCGAAAAGGGCGTTGCCACGTTTTGGCCGTACCTACAACGCATACACTGGCAGCTGTTACACAAACATATCCCACAGAGAGTGTGGGTAGCAGGCAAAGATGCATGTCAAGTAGCTAAACATCACTCCCAGAGTCAGGGAGGATGATGACATCTTTGCGTAGTGCCTGTACCTCTTGGATACCCTCTACAGCGTAGGTAACGGGAATGTGTTCTGTGGTTTTGAGGGCTGCATGCAGATGCTTCCTGGGATGGGGTGGTAGGACAGGGAACATGGTCAGTCCGGGTAGGGCAGTGGGGGTCTGACAACGTGCCTATGTACAGACAAACATGCTGCGTGGCTGTACATGCTTGCAAATATACATACAGTACTCTCATCAAGATAGGCCTGCAGAGGCTCAGCGTAGCGTTAGTGTAGTAGAAGGACCTGAGTGACAAGTTGGTCCTCACCGCAGCAACAGGGAGATGAAGGGCCATGTTTCCAACCGCCCACATAAACACTACACTGAACGTTGCCCAATCATCCAAATACATATTTTGAGTTGAGACATCACCTGTGTCTGTCTAGGTGTCCACAACACTCGCATCCCCCAGTCCACCTGTCCTGTGGTGTTGGGACTGACACTCACGTGCCAGTGGGTCTTCTTGACCCTCCCAATACTCATTAGCGCCAATTGTAATGAGGTGTGGCCAGCTCATTGATGTTTACATTCCCATGCAGCATTAAGAGCGTTGTTCTGCCACACAGTTACCACGGCGGAGCCGTACAGTGTGTGGTATCGGGGCCAGCACCACCCCAGAATGGCGCCACGGCTGACACCTGGGGGAGATCTGGCAGTGAGGTTGTGAGTTGAACCAGCGGGGACCAGGATGAACATTCCGATCATGTCTGTCACAGCGGTTCTGGGACGTATGCACCGCCTGTGTCCGTCACTCAGCGAATGATGGCGTCAGGGGCATATCAACAGAGGCGCAACTGCCCCCTGACGGGTACGGTGGGCCAGAAGCTGATGCGGAGTCAGTGGGCGGGGTGAGGGACATCATGGACATGAGGAAGTGCACTTACTCCTCCTGTGTCACATGCAGGGCTGGGACCGTAGGTCGTGGTGCTGGCTACGATGGCTGCTATTCTGATGGAGCCGTGTGGTCGCCGTCACCCTAATCCCATGCAGCATTGCACTTGCATCGTGGTTATTTGTCAATGCAATTACACATCTCTGACTTATTTTGTTCACCTGACGAGTTTGCCCTGGGGAATGAAGTACTAATGAGGGGCTCACATGTCTCCACACCCACACACATGCACTGGTCCTACATCCCAACCATGAGCTATTGTGGTGCTGTGCCAACTGCTGGAGTCTGAGTGGCTTGTGGGAGATATCACACCTGGAATCATATGTCAGGTCCCCGCAATTGGAGCAGCTCTTGTTGTTGTGCCTGACGTGAAAACCGTGGAGACACAGACGGTGAGGGTCACTCACCAACATGAGGCCTTTTCATTCCTCACAGGCTTTGTAAGTGACATCCCTATTGGCACGGTCTTGAGTATGACAATAATAGGTAAATGTTCTGAAGTGTTAGTACAATGATTTAGGGTACAAAATGTGTAAGCTTTAACTTAGACCGGACCTGCGTTGGTGTTGAGAAACAAACAGAGGACCTGACGTGTGGACGCAGAGGTGACATATGACTACTCAGATAACGTCATCAGGGCACACACAACGCCAAGGATACTAGCAGAGCCAGAGGATTTACACACCAACACACAAGTGTACGGTATTACGGAAATTGCCATGTCCAGGATGACATGTGGGGATATTCTGAGGTGAGTAATACTTTACTGACCTGTTCATGGCATATGCTAACAGCATGTACAATGTTGCACATGGCACACACATGACGTGGTCACACAGGGTCATGCTGTGCGGCTATGACACCTCTGTGACAGTGGGCATGTTCCTGTCATCATGTGCCAGTTCCCTGTACTGAATTGTGGCCCATTCCAGTGTTCATGTGCCTCGCTACATGTTGCACACGTTAATCGTGTTGAAATTGTTGAATGCATGTGATGCACATGTGCATCATGAATGATGACATGTTGTGCAAGTTATTCACACATCAACTGAGGCACAGGCTCACAATCCCTGTGCTTCTTCAATGTCTGCCAAACCTGGCACATACTGATGTATGTGTGCCATGCAGATGTATGCATCCACATGGTTGACATGAGTGTAGACTACATCCCTGCTGTGTGATTTCCTAGTGTGACTCTGCCAATGGTGACATGAAGGTGGACAGGGACGCAGCCTACACAATCGTTCACTTGACCATGTCTGACACAATGTACCCCAATGGTACGTGCCTGTGTACGCATCGTTTCCCTATCGCCATTAGGCTCTACGCGACCTGAGCGTACCCCAATGGTACGTGCCTGTGTACGCATCGTTTCCCTATCGCCATTAGGCTCTACGCGAGCTGAGCGTACCCCAATGGTACGGGCGTGTGTATGCATCGTTTCCCTATCGCCTTTAGGCTGTACGCGACCTGAGCGTACCCCAATGGTACGTGCCTGTGTACGCATCGTTTCCCTATCGCCATTAGGCTCTACGCGAGCTGAGCGTACCCCAATGGTACGGGCGTGTGTATGCATCGTTTCCCTATCGCCTTTAGGCTGTACGCGACCTGAGCGTACCCCAATGGTACGTGCCTGTGTACGCATCGTTTCCCTATCGCCATTAGGCTCTACGCGAGCTGAGCGTACCCCAATGGTACGGGCGTGTGTATGCATCGTTTCCCTATCGCCTTTAGGCTGTACGCGACCTGAGCGTACCCCAATGGTACGTGCCTGTGTACGCATCGTTTCCCTATCGCCATTAGGCTCTACGCGAGCTGAGCGTACCCCAATGGTACGGGCGTGTGTATGCATCGTTTCCCTATCGCCTTTAGGCTGTACGCGACCTGAGCGTACCCCAATGGTACGTGCCTGTGTACGCATCGTTTCCCTATCGCCATTAGGCTCTATGCGAGCTGAGCGTACCCCAATGGTACGGGCGTGTGTATGCATCGTTTCCCTATCGCCTTTAGGCTGTACGCGACCTGAGCGTACCCCAATGGTACGTGCCTGTGTACGCATCGTTTCCCTATCGCCATTAGGCTCTACGCGAGCTGAGCGTACCCCAATGGTACGGGCGTGTGTATGCATCGTTTCCCTATCGCCTTTAGGCTGTACGCGACCTGAGCGTACCCCAATGGTACGTGCCTGTGTACGCATCGTTTCCCTATCGCCATTAGGCTCTACGCGAGCTGAGCGTACCCCAATGGTACGTGCCTGTGTACGCATCGTTACACCATTCAATGTGTAGCATTGGCAATGGCAATGTCACCGTACTTGTGTGTGGATTTTAAAATATGCATAGGGAACAACTAGGGGAACAGTGTACTGTTCAAAATGCAACCAGGTTGTCATGGATACGGAGTTTTTTTACACTCCTACAGGTGTCCTGGAAGAATCAGTTAGGAAAAATATACAATGTTGCGAAAGTTGTTGTTCAGCTCTGGCTCAATTTTCAAACCATGCATATGTGTGTCATGGGCTTAGGTGTGATGTGATTGGATGGAACATGGGATGCAAATTATGGTGGCCTATCACACACTACTCCTTGGACTCACAGACCCTCTGCAGCACAGATATAAGGCAGCATGTGGCTGTGGGAGGGCACTTGCCTGCACAACATTGGTGTGCTAACCACAGCTGCTGTCTCTGCATCCTCTGGCCCTGATTAGCTGAACATGGAGAGGGCACCTGCATTCACTGATGGTGAGAACAAGGCCCTTCTGGATGCCCTCCTGCCAAACTTCAGCAAGCTGTATGGGAGACCAGAGGATCAGGTGAGTGATGTGTGCAATACCTTGGAGTGTGCACCTGTTGTGTGTGTGACATCATAGCCACTGTGTAGTAATAGTGGATATATGCAATGTTGTTGTGAGTGAGTGCCAGGGTGCACAGTGTTGTTAGAAGAGAGTTATTTGTTGTAGTGTGGTGTGTGACAGCATGTCACGTGCTGCATTGCACCCAGATATAGCATATCTTGTTCAGTGAGTGTCATGCTCAAAGAGTGTTTTACAGCCCTCATGTAATCTGTAGAATTTCTATGTCATGCTAAGCAGTTGTGTTAGCACACAGGCCACATACTCCTGGACAATGATGCTAATGTGTGTGCCATACGTTGCCCTGTTGTCATCATGTGTTTTGTGCACATATGGGTGTCTTGGGAACATGCACCAGGTATACTGATGTTCTGTAACTTTACATTTGTGACAGGTATCTGCCTATGAGAAGGGTGAAATCTGGGTGGACATCGCCAGGGCTGTCCGGAGAGAGGGGGGGCCTCGCAGGAGGCTTCGAAACATAAAGAAGAGGTGGCAGGACATCCGGTGCTGGAGCCGCCGCATCGCCCGAGTCCAGCTGAAGCTGGAAGCTCCACACCGGCATGCCGGCAGCCGCCAACTCACCCCCAACATGCTCCGGGTCCTGGAAGTGGTGTTCCCAGACCTCCATAGGCAGTTGCAGGAGGGACAGCAGCACGAAGGGGGTAGGTACATGTCTGTTTGTAGTCATGTGTGTGAGAAATGGTACCTGAAGAGCTCTAAGGCATGGTCACACTCCCATAGTTTGAGTGGTGTGGTCAGACAGGCAGTTCATGCATTGGAATTCGATTGTCCCTCTGTCAGCAGCTGCTTCTTTACATGCCTTGCCCTACTCCACAGTAGAGGTTTGCTTTGGCTAATGCTTGTTTTTGACATGTACTCCTATGGTGCAGTGTCTCAAGTTGCATCTTCCTTTGCACATCATCATGTTGTAGGGGGGTATGTGACACCTGTTCGTACCTTAAATGTAGCACCACATGTGCACTATGTCTGCCCTTCTTCATATTGTGGCACTGTTCTGGAGTCTCAACAAGTGTTTTGTGCACAAGTCAGCCTCAGTGGCCTTTGTCCATGGTACACTTTCTAATTATCTTGCGTTAGCTACAGGTGCACAATGTACATGTGCTATATTTTGGACTTCTGCATACTCACACTGGGCAGTGCGTGTGTGCATATTCTCAACATCTGTGGCATTTTCTTTGTACGTAGTATTGATGGTTTGCCACACAATGTGACTTTGGATGTACAAAGCGGTGATGGCAGTGTGAGGTGATGGAAGACTTGTTTCAGGTTACAGGATGGCATCACATGGCAGTTTGCCCAGGACTTTTCTAATGTGGCACAGAGTCAAAGCAAATCAAACATGACCAGGTCTTCATTTGGGTGGCAGGGTTGGCTAATGAACTGTTATGCATCATCAGCTATCCTGTTGTCAGGCAGTGGATCATGATTGTGTCTCTCATACAAGTATTTTCCTTGCCTATACCTTGTCTCCTACCTTACATTGAGCTTTGTGTCTCTGACATTTCTCCACAAGTAGAATTGTCATTATGAAGAGTTATGTGTCATGTGACTCATGATGCATGCCATGGTGACGAAAAAGGCCATTTGATTTGCAGCTGATATGTCTGATGTGTACAGGTGACTGATATGTTTTCATTCTTCTCCTTGCTCACAGCATCATCATCTGAATCTGGAGGAGACAGAGGCGCGGACCAGGCGGAGGGACACACCGACAGTGCCACCTGCTGGGAGGTGTCAGAGGGAGGCAGTGGCACAGAGTGGGAGGAGAGTCTGCAGGCCGCACGACATGTGACTGACACATCGTACCATGCCGACGAATCTGAGACAGACTCTCAGGAGGGGGGGGAATATGCAGCAATGGTCACTCATACATCTTTGGCTGCCCTCCCCTCCTCCAGTCCCATCTCCAACCTCCCACTCCTTGGTGTGCCTAGGGTCCGTGCTAGCCCCCGTGTCTCCTTTGTTCCTGGCACCGCAGCCCCTGCCCCTGCGTCCCCTACTGCCCTCAGTGCTGAGACAGTGGACCTACTCAGGCAGATTGCAGTAGGTCAGGCATCCATGCTGTCTGTCCTCCATGGACATACACAACTGATGACACAGGTGGTGTCGTTCATGGAGGGCATGTCATCAGCCATGTCTGATCTGCGTCGGAGTGTGGCTGCCATTGAAACAACACTGATGGCACCTCTCTACACCCAGCAGCATCTGTCCCCCCCCTCCTTCAGAGCCATCCACCTCTGCCTCTCACATACCTACACAGCATACACGCACACGCCACAGGTCAGACACACCCAGCGCACACACACAGCATAAGAAGCTCAAAGCTCCACGCACACAGTCTCAAGGGCAAGTAGGCACACCCACAGGGAGAGGGGAGACACCTCACACACGCATCCACACACCCAGTAGGACTGACTCACAGCCCTGTACCTCCACCCCCAATGTGTCCCCGGGTTCAGGTGGTAGTTTTTCCGCCCTGGCTGAGGTGTGCAGCCAGGTTTTTGAATCTACTTTCGGCGATGGCCAAACCAGTGTGGATGAATCCACTACACCTGCACCCACTCCACCTGTCCTTCTCTCTCCTGTTCATGCGGTGCCGGAGGATTCCACAGATGGTGCCCCCGTAGTCAGCACAGCTGATTAAACGCCACGTGCAGGCAGGTTTGGGTGAGATGACACCCATGGAGGCACAAACTATTGCTGAGACTCTATTGGACTGGCCATTGGCCTTTAATGAGCGAGGACTCTCATTTGCTTTTCTTTTGTGATTCCGCTGAATAAAGCTAATTTTTGCTTTTCATATTTGTAGTTTGTGTGATGATGTCTGTGACTGCTGGGTGCCTGGGAGCTGGTGTGATGTTCACATTTTGGTCTACTGAAATGTGTCTATCTCCTGAGGGTAATGAGGTTGACAATGGTATGTTTATGATGTACGAGCTGGGCAGTGGTGGGCACTCTGATGCTGGGCACTCTGATGCTGGGCAGTGGTGGGCACTCCGATGCTGGGCAGTGGTGGGCACTCTGATGCTGGGCAGTGGTGGGGACTCTGATGCTGGGCACTCTGATGCTGGGCAGTGGTGGGCACTCCGATGCTGGGCAGTGGTGGGGACTCTGATGCTGGGCACTCTGATGCTGGGCAGTGGTGGGCACTCCGATGCTGGGCACTCTGATGCTGGGCAGTGGTGGGCAGTGGTGGGCACTCTGATGCTGGGCACTCTGATGCTGGGCAGTGGTGGGCAGTGGTGGGGACTCTGATACTGGGCACTCTGATGCTGGGCAGTGGTGGGCACTCTGATGCTGGGCAGTGGTGGGCACTCTGATGCTGGGCAGTGGTGGGCACTCTGATGCTGGGCAGTGGTGGGGACTCTGATGCTGGGCACTCTGATGCTGGGCAGTGGTGGGCACTCTGATGCTGGGCACTCTGATGCTGGGCAGTGGTGGGCACTCTGATGCTGGGCAGTGGTGGGCACTCTGATGCTGGGCACTCTGATGCTGGGCAGTGGTGGGCACTCTGATGCTGGGCACTCTGATGCTGGGCAGTGGTGGGCACTCTGATGCTGGGCACTGGTGGGGACTCTGATGCTGGGCACTCTGATGCTGGGCAGTGGTGGGCAGTGGTGGGCACTCTGATGCTGGGCACTCTGATGCTGGGCAGTGGTGGGCAGTGGTGGGGACTCTGATACTGGGCACTCTGATGCTGGGCAGTGGTGGGCACTCTGATGCTGGGCAGTGGTGGGCACTCTGATGCTGGGCAGTGGTGGGGACTCTGATGCTGGGCACTCTGATGCTGGGCAGTGGTGGGCACTCTGATGCTGGGCACTCTGATGCTGGGCAGTGGTGGGCACTCTGATGCTGGGCACTCTGATGCTAGGCAGTGGTGGGCACTCTGATGCTGGGCACTCCGATGCTGGGCAGTGGTGGGCACTCTGATGCTGGGCACAGGTGGCCAGGGGGGGGGGGGGTCTCAGACACACACTCTCATACTTACACATACAATTACTTAGCAGACGTATGTCCCACACGTCTATTGCACTGGTGTTGTGCGGTGAGCTGGATGACGTACATCGAGCTGGATGACGTACATGCGGCACGTATAACACTGGTGGAGTGTGGTGACGTACCGTACCCCGAAGTCGATGACGTAGGTGCGGTACCTCTCCGTATTACACTAGTGATGTGCGGTGACGTTCCGTACCCCGTGGGCGATGACGTAGGTGCGGGACGTCTCCGTATTACACTGGTGTTGTGCGGTGACGTTCCGTACCCCGAAGTCGATGACGTAGGTGCGGTACGTCTCCGTATTACATTGGAGTTGTGCGGTGACGTACCGTACCCCGAGCTGGATGACGTACATGCGGCACGTATAACACTGGTGGAGTGCGGTGACGTACCGTACCCCGAAGTCGATGACGTAGGTGCGGTACCTCTCCGTATTACACTAGTGATGTGCGGTGACGTTCCGTACCCCGTGGGCGATGACGTAGGTGCGGGACGTCTCCGTATTACACTGGTGTTGTGCTGTGACGTTCCGTACCCCGAAGTCGATGACGTAGGTGCGGTACGTCTCCGTATTACATTGGAGTTGTGCGGTGACGTTCCGTACCCCGTGGGCGATGACGTAGGTGCGGGACGTCTCCGTATTACACTGGTGTTGTGCGGTGACGTTCCGTACCCCGAAGTCGATGACGTAGGTGCGGTACGTCTCCGTATTACATTGGAGTTGTGCGGTGACGTTCCGTACCCCGTGGGCGATGACGTAGGTGCGGGACGTCTCCGTATTACACTGGTGTTGTGCGGTGACGTTCCGTACCCCGAAGTCGATGACGTAGGTGCGGTACGTCTCCGTATTACATTGGAGTTGTGCGGTGACGTTCCGTACCCCGTGGGCAATGACGTAGGTGCGGGACGTCTCCGTATTACACTGGTGTTGTGCGGTGACGTTCCGTACCCCGAAGTCGATGACGTAGGTGCGGTACGTCTCCGTATTACATTGGAGTTGTGCGGTGACGTACCGTACCCCGAGCTGGATGACGTACATGCGGCACGTATAACACTGGTGGAGTGCGGTGACGTACCGTACCCCGAAGTCGATGACGTAGGTGCGGTACCTCTCCGTATTACACTAGTGATGTGCGGTGACGTACCGTACCCCGAAGTCGATGACGTAGGTGCGGTACGTCTCCGTATTACACTAGTGATGTGCGGTGACGTTCTGTACCACGTGGTCGATGACGTTGGTGGGCCCGTCCCCGTATTACAATGGTGTTGTGCGGTGACGTACCGTACCCCGTGGTCAATGATGTTGGTGCGGCCGCTATCCGTATGACACTAGTGATGTGCGGGAGTGTGTGGTGCAACGTACCCAGACATGACAGTCGTGCAATGGAGATGTGCCCGTGTGGCAACACGTACAGGTATGTTGGAGTTCGTTGTACTCACCTTCTGCGCCGTCGTCGGTTTCTATATACGAGGTGGTGGGCGTACAGGATAGGGATGACACGGACGATGGCGTTCATGTCTTGCTTGTCGTGTACCGGGTGCCGGGTTTGCCGGAGTGAGGGTTTACGGTAGTTTTGAGCTCTCGTAGCAAAAGAGCCGTACGGTGTGTGTCCGACACGGATCGTACTTCCTGGGTCGGAAGGCGAGGTCTATTTACGTACAGACGCTGCGTGGTGCGTCAGCCGACTGCAATTCGTATGGATTTTCGATTTGTACGGTGTTTTTTACGAGTCGTACGGAGGCACGCATTAATTTGTGATCGTACTTGCTGAATCGTACGGGGACGCCTACGGGTGCGAGTCGTACGGGGAAAAACGCTCCGAACTACAATTCGGAGCGCTTTTTACCGGATCGGAATCGACCCCTTAGTATCATTTCCAGGGGTTTTTGCCATCGAACATCAAAGCCATCTGAACTTGTGACGGCTTCGGGTTCCATGGGCTCATGTTTTGTTGACAGATGCTCTTTATTGACATTCGTTTTTTTTACAACGGAGGACCTGTCAATTTTAGGCGCTATGCCGATTCAAGATAGAGTCGGCTCTGATTGACTTTTTACCGAACCATAGGCAAGCGCGGGTGTGCCAGTTCTGACGGTGTAGCCCCCCCTTTTTTGATACGTGCTCGTGCGCCTCTCGCCTACTCTTGTAGGTTTCTGAGGGCAACAGCGTCATGACGACGTACCCGTCTTTGTTTTGGTTTCTTGACTGGGCGATCAAGAAATAATTTAGCTTCCTTCGCGCAGAGGGGCGAGTCAGATGAGGAACGTCTTGTCGGCTTTCTATTAGGCCATCTGGCGAAAGCTAGTCCTTGATTGGCCATTCCTCGAACCAATAGCGAGATTGGTAACACCCTCTTGACCTACCAGGTGTTAGCTTACAAACTCTCGCCGCTCTTCATCTAGTACCTTATTGTGGGCGAATGCATCTTCCTCCCTGGTCCGTCTCTTTTTGCCAGCACCAGAACAGTATGGCTGTGAGATACAGCTAGGGAGGCGTTAACTATTAAATATACGCTTACATTGCGGTCCGCCAACATTGAATTTAAGCGGTCCGCCCTATCCGTCAAGTTACCTTCCCCTCGACTCATTAGGGGTTTGAGGTACCGACGGACCGGTGAGTGTAGCGGCTTACGGCTTATTTTAAAACAGGCCTGTGAAGGTTCAGGTACTCGTATTTGTTACCGGGGGTTTCCTTCCCTTGCCATTTCCCACGAACTCTTGTCTGAAGATTAGTCTTACTAGCGCTCTTTGTTCTTCCTTTTTTTGCTCCACACCTCGGTTATATATTTCTATCTGAATACTTGACTCAATTTATTGATATTAAGTATTGTTATACCGTGGTGTGAAACTGAGTGAAAAACACTTATTTTTGTGTTACCTTGAGTCCATTCAGCTATTTGTAGCTTTTATACAATGGCGAAGCGGCAGTTTCAGCATATACTCTTGGTTTTACTAACTCTCTAGATTTACCATCATCAATCATCAGCTGGCTAGGCCAGCTTAGAACCGCGTTCCTTTTTATGCCCATTTTGTGACACCAGGGGATATCTTTATGAAGTGGATGTATACCATGAAAGTAACTCAAAAGGTATTTTTTCCATTTCTTCAGAGCGGGCCTCATTACCTGAGCGAGCGGCAAGCGAGGTGAGGCCACTCCCAAGCAAATTTTGGGTGAGTGATAATTCAATAAACATTGAATGAGTAATGTCTCGCTGGCAGTGATATGTCTTTATCATAACAGTTTGCTTTCATCTGTTACACTGTGTGTGTCTGTATTCACTGTTTTTTCAGGAGAGGAGTTTTCACAACCATGACTTCAGAACCTACCACTCATTATGTCATCAGACGGTAGGTCATTCATGCATGGTATTTAATCCTCACTACACTTTGGTCACAGTTGCAGTAGTGTCGTTATCATAGGTCCTGAAGAAAGCCATTCCAGGCTGAATCATGTCGACCAGCTAACTTACCAACAGGATAGTAGTATTTGCTGAAACACTATCCACACTCTGTTTTTAACCTTGTCATCATGGTGACCGCTATAATAAAATTTGTTCTTAGGCATCATGCTAGTCAATTTTAAACATCACTTTTCTACCAACACATATTCTTTGAGCACTGCAACCTTTCTTCCCACAGCTCTTAACACAACTACTCTCTGGCCTTCCATCACTGGTGGATCCGAGAATAGGGTCTACTCACAATACTAATAGTGAGTAACCTAGTGGATACCAGCTCGTATTTCAAAACCCCAGATGATGAAGTTCCGCCAATGGGTGGGCTGATGGGTTTTCTTCCTTTCTTTCTTCTCACTTTTTAGTCTCTACACACACCCTGCATGAGAATGCAGAGACACTCTCTAGCCTATTTAGACCAGTAGCACCCCTTTTGTGTTTGTTGTAAGTAAGATTAGGGGATAGGGTGCACTTAGGTCATTAAACCAATTTCCCCTCTAGACCCTCCTTCACGTTGTGTTTTTTGTTATGCAGGTTTGAAAACAATCCTGTCCATAATGCAGGAACCATTGTATCATTGTACCACGGTGCAAGAGTGCCTGCGTCAGCGCTAGGCTGCCTTTAGTGCACAAGAGCTATAAGAAAGCAGAAGTGTGCATATTTTAGTAAATATTGCATGTTTCTGCTAGCTCCATTTCACACAACACAGTGGGCATTACGTAGATCGTTAGTAAATCTACCCCAGCAACTCCTTTGAAGGTTTCTTAGCAGCTCTGGAATGCATAATGTATATTGGAATTTACTAACCCACAAAAAGATTTATTTGCGTGGTTTACTAAGATAATAAGGAATGCAAATTTTCGCTCCTGTTCACACAACACAGTGCGGCCACCTGACTGGCTGCGCTGTGTGAACTTGTCGTAATTTTGTGCAAGATCCAGATTTACTAAGGTCTTGCATGGTCATTGCGTCAAGGGCGTCAAGGCAGCGCATATCCTGAGGTAATATTTACAAAGCCACACAAGGTGCAATTTGCAGTACCTTGCGCGACTTTGTAAAGAAATGTGATGCAACGCAGTGGATTGCTCTGCATTGCATTATATTTCAAAGCGATAGGCGTTCAGAGGTGGGTGGGCGTTCCTGTGCCTCCTCCCATGGAATTTGATGCAAACCCAGATTGACTGAAATCAGTGGAACCCGAATAGCACCATAACGGTGTGCCTACTGAGTATGGGGCAATCAGGAGAAATATTTGTATTTCTTCTTGTTACTTCCCCTTTTTGTGTGTGATTCATTCCACATTCATTCCACATTACACAAAGAAAGAAGAAATTGCCTCCTAGGAATGTTTTTATGCAGGTTTATGCACAAAAACAATCCTGCCTTACACGCCGGCACCCTTGCACCATGGCACAAGGGTGTCTTTGAGTTGGTGCTATGCAGCACACAGTACACCAGCCCAGGGAGGGAGAAGTGTGCCATATCTTAGAAGATACAGCGAATTTCTGCTCGCTCTGTTTCGCGCAACGCAGTGCAGCAAGTTCTATTACTGCGCTGAGTTGTTTTGCTTGAAACTTTTTTACATTTATCCCAGAATAGTTTATATTCTGACACTAATAAAACAAGTCCTAAATAAGACAAGCATTTGCAATGCAATAGGTCTCGCATTTACGAGAGTTTGAGCTATTGGCATTGTAAACGGCAATAGCTTAAATTCTCGAAGATGCGAGACCTATTGCATTGCAAATATTTTTTGTTGTTTACAATCACCCCATGCCGCGCTTTCACGTTAATAGAGGACGCGCTCCCTTCTTTAATAGCGCGGGCTTTACCCGAAGGCGTCAGAGCGCTTCACAATAGGAACAGCACTGATACATGAGGAGAAAATTACACATGAACAGATTACAAAAGCAGACGTTAAGTTACATAAGGTAAAGTGACAATTGTGAGCAAACAAAATACATGAGGTAGCAAAAGTGCACAGGAGGACAAAGTGACAAGTGTGCAGGTTACAAGAGAAAACAAAGTACAATTAGAGGTATAATACTGCAATATATGCTAGACACTCAGGCACAAGAACAAACGCTACGTAGGCAATGGTGGTACAAAAGGGGGTGGTGATGGACGAAGCATCTGAATCAATCAAACACTCACACCCAGTCAAAAGATCTGGGTTTAATCCATCACTGTTCTTTAGCCCACTCTGCTACCCCAGTTAGACATGGCTATATGCAAATCAGTCTGACCCTGTGCCTCATGGGAACAGTCCAGTCACATGAGTCCCTTGCTCACTTTGCCACTGGATTCATGCAAGCCGGGCTGAAGACGGCTGGAATGCCAGAAACCGGTCCTCGGAAGCTTGTTTCCAGTCCAGGGAAGACAGGGCTTGGCAGTTCGGGCTGGACTGTTCCCATGAGGCACAGGGTCAGACTGATTTGCATATGGCCATGTCTGAACTGGGGTGGCACAGTGGACTAAAGAACAGTGATGGATTAAACCCAGATCTTTTGACTGGGTGTGAGTGTTTTATTGATTCAGATGCTCCGTCCATCACCACCCCCTTTTGTACCACGTAGGCAATGGTGGCACTTGTGCAAGTATCAATTGGCAAACAAAATGTGAGAGGTAGCAAACCGTGTGTTACAGGAGAAAAGTGGTGTGTGCATGTAACAAAAGAGTACAAACACAAGTACAAGGATCATACTGCAATAAATGGAAAACACTCCAACCACAAGAACACACTGGGAAGGCACTTCCATAGTCATGGAGAGTAGAATTTTCAGTAATGGGAGGTCTTCCTTCAGATAATAGAGAGGACATGAATTACTTTTGTAGGTGTCTTTGGAGGAGGAGAACTTTGAGGTCCCTCTTGAAGGCCTGGGAGGAGGAGGTGGTGGTCCGGAGCTGAGGCGGAAGTGAGTTCCAGATTCTCACCACGTTGCCTGAAAAGGATTGGGCCATCATTCTTTCCTTCTTGAAAGTGGGAGGTTCAAGCAGTAGATTTTCCGCATTACGTGATGGTCTAGAGCCTCTAGAGAGTTTCAGTTTATTCGCCAAGTAGCGAGGAGAGGAGGAGTGCAAGGCTTTGTGGGTGATACAGTCTTGTAGATAGCTCTAGCCTCGATGGGAAGCCAGCGGAGGGTGAATAACATCCGTGTGATGTGGTCGCTTCTTTTGGCCCCATAAATGAAGCGAGCTGCTGAATGGAGAATAGATTTAAGGGGTGGACAAGTGGGATTTGGGGAGGCCAGTAAGAAGAGAATTGCAGTAGTCTAGTCTGGAGAGGACCAGCGATTGCACCAGGGCTATAAGGTCCTGCTCCGGGAAGAAGCAACGGATTCCCCAAAGAAGGCGCAGTTGGTATCGTGCAGACTTTGCAATGGAATTGATGTGTGGGATTAGATTGAGTTTTTTTTTTTTTTTTTTTTTTAAACCTTTATTGTACACAAAGTGCTCACAAATACGGGCCTACAACCCAGCGGGCTGGCCACCACATGGCAGGAGCATAGTCAGCAATATAAAATATCCACAGGAGACGACAACAAGAACACAGGAGACATAGGCCAAAAGCCACAGAGCAATCAGTATGAACAGGAGATGGGAAGGTTGATTTTCTAGTATGGGAACGGGAAATACAGGAACAGGACGGGCAGTGAATCAAACAAATAGGGAGGGGCTGTGGTGAGCCGCAAACAGGCGATCATAGAAAGTACAGGATAGATCCAACATGAACCAAACATAGCTGGAAATACCACCCCAACGGGAGTACCACAAGGAGAGGCGAGCACGCACGCCGTCCAGCGCTCACCCACCACAGCCACAACCAGACTCATCAAACGGATGTAAAAAAATCCCATCGTATCAATCAACACGGCACACACCCAAATAAAAGGAAGGAAATCCCCCACGAAGGAGGGAGGGGAAGGGAGAAAAAAGAAGGGACACCTCCTCCAACCTGCGCCCCCCGGAGGCGAAGCAGGAAAACATAAACCAGTACACGGCATACATTGAAAATTAGTGGCATAAGACACAGTGAGCCCTAAGCACAGTAAACCCGGCAGGCCAGCGCATCAGAAACACCCCAGGGGGACACAGGACGAAACGGAGTCTCGAAAAGAGAATACACCAGAGCCATAGAACAAAAAGGAGGAGAAAAAAGGGGGGAAAAAGACCCCCCAAAGTGACAGACCCCCCCACCCACCCCACAAGCCCACCCTGCACCCCTGCAGAAGGCTATGGCCTACCCCCCGGCAGCGTGCCTGTCGCCCTAATTAGAACCCGAAATATAGAAGAGTAAAGGCAAGACGGAAATCTAAGACAAAAGAAGGGGGGGAGGGAAAGGGAAAGGGGAAGAAAACACGCGGGAGAGGGCCAAGGAACAGAATTACCAGCACCCATCCACCCGCCTGAGAAAAAGGCAGAGCCCTCGGGAAGTCAAAAAATTTTCAGGATGTACTCCAGGAGCAAAACAAATTCACACATAGTCATACCGTTACATGCCGATCAACCAACCAGTACAAGACTTCCGTAAACAGAGGAAAGTTCGTCTCAGCCCTGTCCTTGTTTGTCCAAACTTGTAGCCGTCCGATTCACCAAGAACCAGACCACGAAGAACAGAAGGCAAAGAACAGGGAGATCAAACGGCAGTCCAGATAAGATAAGTGGAATAAAACCCGGATGATCTGGAAAAGTCAGAGAACATCTCACGCAATGCAGGCACAGTTTCAGAGACAGTTCGAGAAAAGCCGATTCAGCGGGGCCAGCACAGGAGCCAGGGTCGATCATTCGAGGCGAAGAGAGGCAGAAAAACCCAGTGAGGCCAGCCCAGACGGGATCCGGTCCCCGGAGCAGTGGCGCTGGAGATAGCACAGTCCGATGAAGGGCAACAGAACTCCGCACGGCCATAGACGCGGCCGTCGCCGGGACCATGCTTCCCAGGATAGTTCCATCCGGACCCTGCAACGGCGACGAAGCCGCACCCAGTTTAGGGGGCCCAAACGGCCCGAAGAGAGGATCCCCCTCCAGGATGACAACGGGTGCGGCCACCGAAGCTCGCCAGGAGTGTAGGGCGTCCAGGATGCTCTTAAGTGTAGGAAAACCTTTATAGTATCCGGCACCCGGGCCATGCGGCGGGCCTCCAGTGCTCGTCCAGGCCCGGTTGAGACAATCAGGGTCGGCCGCCATCTTGGAAGCCCGTTGGGGCCGTGGCGTCCGCCAACCCTCGTCCGGACAGCAGCGAGGCAAATGAGGACCAGCCGACCGGCAGCAGGGCACCTCCAGAGCAGGAAGGGGGGCCACCAGAAGAAGGGGAATCGCCGGCTCCCCAGTGCCGCCGGTCCCGTTCTCCGAGTCCGGGCGGAGGAAATCAAAATGGCCGGACCGGAGAACAAAGGGGGAGCAGGCCGAATGTACTATCAGCCCCGTCAACGGAAGGCAGCGCCTCCACCCAAGGCCACCGGCCCACCGGAGCCGGCCAGCAAGTCACAGCCGGCCTATACGCACAACGGCCTCTATGACCGCCTCCACAGCGCCATCAAGGGCCGACCATCGCGCTCCGCCCCGTCCGGGCGCCGCCGAGAAGATCCAGGCCAGCCCGCTCCGGAGGCCCCGAAGCGAGCGGGAGCGATTCGCAGGATCCACGGCACCCACGGACAACCAGAGCAAAAGGTGAGTGCCTGCAAGGTTTCTTAGCACTGCAGCATAGCAAAGAGGACTTCCCGGGGCAGGATACCAGCAGGATAGACGATATAAGCAGGCAGTTGACCGGAGCCGAGCTAAAACGCGGCCATCTCGGACGCGAGCTTGGCTCCTCCCCCTAGATTGAGTTTTTTGTCGAGTATGACACCAACGGATTTTGCGCTGTCGACAATAATGGGTTTATTGTTAAGTAGATTCATCTGATCCATCCATGATTGCACCGGGGGAGGAGAGAGTGAGGAGGAGAAGAGGAGGAATTCAGTTTTGGAGGGATTCAGAATCAGTTGATGAGTTGACATCCAGTTTTGAATGGAGTCAAGAGTAGAGCTTAGGATAGAGAGATCGTGAGTGGAGGCAACCTTGTGGTAGATTTGAGTGTCGTCTGCATAGAGATGATAGTGGATCCCGGATTTACTTAGGAGATTTCCCAGTGGTTCTAAATAGAGATTGAACAATGTGGGTGCAAGTACAGAGCCTTGAGGAACACCTTGATCTACCGCCACAGGAGATGAAAGACTGTTCGCTATTTTGATCATTTGGGATCTATCAGAGAGGAAGGAAGCAAACCATTTAAGCACAGTGCCCTCCGTGCCCATTCTCTGTTGAAGAATGTTGAGGAGGGTGTTGTGATTGACAGTGTCAAAGGCTGCAGAAAGGTCAAGGAGAATTAGAAGACAGGACCCCCCGAGTCGAGTATCCTCAGCGCGTCATCAACCACTTGCAGCAAGGCTGTTTCAGTGCTGCAGCTTTGAATGAAGCCAGACTGGAAATTGTCAAGAAGATCATTGTCCTTGGTATGACGGGAGAGTTGTTTCGCTACACATCTTTCTGTGATCTTCGCAAGAAAGGGTAAGTTAGTGATGGGTCGGAAGTTGTTAAGGTCAGTCGCATCAGCAGTTGGTTTTTTAAGCAGAGGGGTGACCTGCCCAGTTTTAAAGGAGACAGGAAGGGAGCCTTGATAGGGGGAGAGGTTGACCAGAGTGGTCCGATAGGAAAGGGAAAGGGTATAGAAGTCAATGGCAATGGCACTGGGGATGGGGTCCAGATAATGGTTGGAGGGCTTTGTTTCGCGGATGCACTTGAGAAGGGCATCTTCAGAAATGGGGTCAAAGTTCTGCCAGAGGGCTAAGGATTTGCACTTCTCTGGAGGGGTAGGATGAGCGACCTGATCCACAAGTGATTTCACTTTTTCATCGAAGAAAATAGCTAAATCAGCTGCTCTCTTTGCAGAATCCTCCAACTTGGAGGTTGAGGGAGAGTAGTTAGGAATCTTGATGAGATCGAATAGTTTTTTGGGTCTATTTTTGGCTGAGTCAAGGAGGGTTTTGAAGTGCGCCGCTTTCCCAAGGAAGATGTGCTTGTGGTACTTGGATCTTGCTGAGCGAAGCGTGGCCAAGTTATCGGTGGAGGGCACTTGCCTCCATGGTTTCTCCAGGAATTCTAGCTGCTTCCTTTCTTCAAAGAGGGATTTGTTGAACCAAGGTGCTGAGGGAGTGGGCCTTATCCTTTTGCTTTTGAGTGGAGTGACGTTATTGATTTCGGCTGCAAGAACTGTGAGGCACTGGGAGGTGAGTTCGTCAACATCTAGGTTCGGGTCTAGCCTTGGAAGTGATAACAAAGCTGATTCACAGAGGGGACCGACATCAATATTATTGGCATCACGGAACCAGAAGATAGCCCTCTTGGGTTGGCCAAGAGTTATAGAGTGTGATAGTTGAAGAGAGAATGGGATGAGGAGGTGGTCAGACCAATCTACATGAATAGGGCTAGTGATAGAGAGCATGCCTGCTTTAGAAATAACGAGGTCCAACATTGAGCCCTTAAAGTGAATTGATTCTGTGCAGTGTTGGATAAGATCGTTTGCAGAGAGGAAGGTGGCCAGGGAGTTTGCAGAAGAGTCTTTGGGTAGGCCCCAGTGGAGATTGAAGTCACCCACGAAAGTCTGATTGTCACTTTGCGAGTATTGGTCACTGATGAAGTCAGTGAGTTCCTCCAAGAACGAAGGGCCACTACGAGGCGGGCGGTAGATGATATGGAATCTGAGGGGTGAACGTGGTGCAATTGTAGCTCAAGTTAAAGGCATTCAAAGGTGTGGGAGGAGCTGATAGGAGAAGCCTTAAGTTGAAGGGAGTTTCTAAAGATGACTGCAACACCTCCCCCCGTGCTGTCAGTTCTATCATTCCTAAATATAGAATAGCCTGTGGGTAATAGGAGATCAAACATAGAGTGAGAGGTATCTTTGAACCAGGTCTCTGTGAGGAAGAGCATGTCAATATTGTGATGGGTGATGGTATCGGAGATTTCAAGTGTGTGTTTTACTGCAGATCTGCAGTTGTGGAGCAGACAGCGCAGCTCTGTCAAGACTGTTTTGGTGACGGAGCACTTGGGCTCTGAAGGGTGATCGGGATGTTGTACTTATGCGGGGGTGCTCAGGAGGGTTTAGGTGGATGCTTAGTTCTGACAGAGGAGAAGGTCAGAATAGTGTAGATCAGGGGTCTCCAACCTTTTCTGTAGTGAGAGCTAATTCTGCTCATGGAAAGTCCTGCCGAGCTACTAGCGTATTTTATCCCTGTAAAATGCTGATGATATGTATTACCATTACACTATGTCCACCCTAAGAACGATTTATCAGTTGTCACCACCCACACATTCCAGATAAAGTTATCAGCAGAATGCTAGGAAAATGCTTAGTGGAGAAGTGTGGCTCAATGGTTTATGCAGAGGTCTAGCCCGGGACCAGGGTTCAATTCCCTCGCCTCGGCGGGTCTTGGGCTCAAAAATTCCACAGACGTGATAATTCTCGCCTCGGTGCCTATTCCAATCATGGAGTCCCACTCTGCAACTCAGGGCAATAGCTTGCTTAATCTCCACAACAGCCCCCACAACGCTAAGGATGCCTGGCCTCCACCTTGGGGGTGCCCAGGAGTGCTCACAGGGAAAGCCAGGATGGGTTCCACAGCGGTATTCGTACAAGCGCCTTGAGACCCTTGCGGGTGAGTAGTGCGCTATACAAGTATCAATTTACATTTTAAAATGTTTTTCAATATTAAATGCTTGCAATAGAGTAAAATTCAAATCATCACATGCTGTGTGCCACAAAGGGTACTACCACAGCAGTAAGTCTCCCCAACTCAAATTGAATGATCATTCAGCTAATAACTTTAAATGTGTTTTAGAATTGTAATATTTTGTCTTCATTAGCGTCTTAGTTTTTAAAAATAGACATTTTTCTATCAAAATCACTATCCAATATGAGCAATCAAACTCAATTTTCCAAAAGAAAAACCTTTTCAGAAAAAGCATAATTTTTTTCTTTAAAAATCAAATCAGTTTTCATTGTTAGAAAATACACAGTGCCTAAACATCAGCTTTTCGTTTTCAGTGAGTACCGCCATGTACAAAATGCCTCTGATCAACAAATTCTGCTTCAAATACCCAGGAATTGGAATCATAGACCATGCTTGCTCACCATAATACTTTTAAATGCATCTGTTATGCTAATAATGCCCACCATTAAACCGGGGCTACCACTGTGCCACAGCTGGATGCCTAACATATATCAGTTATGGACATTATTATGGGAGAAGCGGTTGCCACTCTGTCAGGAATGGCCAAAAGCAAGCCAGTCATGCTCTTAATATGTCAGTGATGGCATCAAGTATGTAATTACTAGACTTGTATGCCCAAAATAGTCAAGGATGTAATATTATGGCAATGGCACAATTATACCATGAACTGGCACAATTGCGTCAGTGATAATACTCGTATGATGTGGACCAGCATACTTATTTGGCAGCCCTTGACACTAGGAGTAGCTTTAAGGAAACACTACTATTTATTAGGGAAGGACACAATGTCACACACCCACACAAAAATGAATGTGATGCTTCTAATTTTCTCTGCCCTGGATGCATATTCTCTTCCCTCAGCTCTTTGGTTGATCATGATCCCAACCAACACATTTTCACTCTAGTTCTTGCAGTCACACTCTTTTGTGGGTCAGCCCTGGTTACTGCTGCCACTATTCTTTGATGTCACACACGGTGTGAATGATAGAGCAGGGCATATAACATGGCCAATCTCCTTCTTAGGTAGATTTAAAGTGGATAAAGATGGTTCATGTGACAGACCCATAGGCCAACACCGTAGTCTCCACATGCTTCAACACCCTATGCATACTTCGCAAAACCTTTAAATGGATCCCCTTGAATCCAGGAAGACCGTCAGCCATGCACTCACTGCCGGAATGCCCTCTAATCTGGAATCAACAAATCTCTGCTCCACAAACTCCAGAGCATCCAGAACTCTGCAGCCGGGCTTGTCCTCAGCATCCCATGACAAGACCACATCACCCAGAACCAACAAGACTGGCTCCCCTTCAAAAAAGGGTGACCTTCAAGCTGCTCACACACTCCTACAAAGCCCTCCACAACACCGGACCCCAATACCTCAACAAAAGAATCTCCTTCTACGCCTCCAAGAGAAACCTCCGCTCTGCTGACCAGGCCTTGGCCAAAATCACCCGCATCCACAGTGCTAGAACAGGAGGCAGATCCTTCTCCTATATCGCAGCCAAGACCTGGAACAAACTCCCCCTCAGCATAAGACGAAGCCCCAAACTGAAAGCATTCAGAAAGAGCCTCAAGACCTGGCTTTTCGAATGACCGGGGCTGCCCAAATGCCCCCCCCCAGCACTTTGAGACCCTCATGGGTGAATAGTGCACTCTTTAAATCCCTGATTGATTGATTGATAGGCCAACAGAGTGTGTGTTTGAGTGTTATCAAGAGGACCTGCCATTGGTTTGGCTGTCTGTAACTCTTACGGGTAATGAAACGAGCAGTGGTGCCTTCTTTAATATACACAGAATCCCTGAGATCAGATTGGTTTGGCTTCACCTCTGAGAGCTACTTTGAGAGTGCTGGTGAGCTACCAGTAGCTCCCGAGCTACTGGTTGGAGACGCCTGGTGTAGATAGTAGGGTTGCTAAGGTATGAAGGTTGAAGAAGGGCGGCGTTCAAGGGTGTGTGTGAGTTAACGAAGTTTGCAGATGACAGGTTGAGCTTGGCTATATTGGGGTGAGGGGGCGAGGTGCATCTCGTGGGAAGTTGGGAAGGAGTAGAGGTGCAAGGAAAGGTGGAAATCTTAGAGCTTAAAAGTGAAATGGCAGCAGTAAGCTGGGAGATGGAGGTGATGAGCGAACCTAGCTTATTTTCCAGAGAGAGTAAGGCAGAGCGGGGAAGGTTGGGTGGCTCAATGGAAACAGGGGGGCGGAATTGGTGGTGGAAGGCAGGGAGAGGTGGGGGGACAGGAGGTGAGTTGGGGTGTAGGGTTCACAAGTGGGGAAAGGTGGAGGTTGAGAGCGGGAGTTAGTGAATCGGAGGTTAAGGGAGAGTTGTCTTTGTTGGTGTTGCAAGAAGGGGAGTAATTAAGGACAAATTTAGGAGGAGAAGGGTGCGGAACACGGCGGTAGGGTGGAAGGAGTGGGGAGGACTGTGTGGAGTCATGGGAATGTAGGAGGTTTGGGAGGAAAAGAGGTGAGGTGGTTGTGGAGGGCATGTCAGCTAGGAGAGGTGGCTGTGAGGGAACGGGCATCTGGCAGAGTGGGGGGGGGGTTGAGAGAAAGGGAAGTTGGGGAAAGGAAGGGGTACTGCTGGACCCGAGGGAGGGAAATTGAAAGGGTTACCAAGGGGGGAAAGGGAGTGGCACAGCATTGCTGGAGGAGTGGGAGGGAGAGGAGAGATGCAGTGGGATTGTGGAGAAATTTGGGTGAATAACGAGGGGAGGAGGGGGGGAAGAGGGGATGGAAGAAGGGATAAGGGGAGCGAAGGGAAAGTTCACTGAGGGAGAAGGTTGAAGGAGAGGTGGACTAAAAAGGGGGGTGACTGTGTGGTAAATAAATAAATAATTACCGGTACTATTTTTCTATACATAAAATAAAACAGATAGCTCAATAAATAAGAGGCAGGATCCGGGGTATCTGAGTTGAACAGGCTTTAATCAGGCACAAGGAAAGGGACAGGATCGGAATAGCCTGGCATGAAATGGAATGGCAGCTGCAACGTCTCATTAACAGTACATAGTATATATAAGAAAACATTACAACGGCATTGAATACAGTAGGCGTAACAAGTGACAAATCGAAAGATAAGAACACATGGGCATAAAAAGAAGGCGTGCACAGGGCGTGCACGAAGACATGTGATGAGAACGTCACAGAAGTGTCATGAATGGGTGGATACATGGAGGGAGCTACCTGGGCAGCTGGAACCTTTAACCTAGTGGTGCGCGCAAACGGGCCATGACGTGTAACTAGGGAGAGCTGGGGGCTCTGACTCTTGCACTAGAAGAGGAGACTAAAGTCTGGGATGTCAAGACGACATGTACCTATAGCATATCTGATATCTCGTGTTTGGAGAACATGTTGATAGAATCCAAAAGTCATCAGAGCAAATGCTACTTGACACTAAGACTGGTGCATGCATATATTCTTCATGTATTGCGTGTACTATGAATCTTCTATGGATATTAATTCAGTAATTCACTTGCATGGAGACAGAAAGACTAGACTATAGCTGAAGATATTTATGCGGTTCGTTAGCTTAGGAATGCGAAGACGGAGAGCTGCACTGATAACTGTATGCATAACATATTCTTGGCAGGCAGGCAGACATAGCCAAGCCGGGCACCTCGCTGCGCGGCAGGAAGTAAGTGAAGGGTCAGGGATGCGGGAGGGGCTGCATCGCTCCTCGGAGCAGGTTCAGGAGACTGGAGCCTCGAATCTGGTGTCCGGGCCCTTTGAGGCCTAGAAAACGGGGACAACTCGATGAATTAACGTGCACAATGTAAAACGTTGGCAACATAGGCCTAATACTCGTTGCTTTCAGGAGGACTGGATAACTGACATACTAAACGTTGGACACAACTATAAGTGCGTCTTTATTCGATCATAGGGGGACATATGCATATTGATCATGCACATATAACATATAATGGGGAACACGTAGGGACACACGACAAGGCAAAATTAAATTTTCCTCATTCCCTCCTTGTGCCCTACGTTTCCATCAGGAAACATCAATATTCATGATACCATCTATCATTTCATATAGCATCATTTGCTCGTCTCGAATCTTCTTGGAACGGGACTTTGGACTAGGAATACAAGAGGTAGCGCACAAGCCGCAAATCGCAGGGCCACATTGTAAACAGAGACAGCAACTGAATATGATCATTACTGCTATACCCAGGAATGACAATACTTTCCATCCCCAGGCAGATATAATACTCCAGAGCCAACCGGACCATGTCCAGGTGCCTGGATTCTGGTGCAACTGATGGGCAATTTTATGAAGTCTGGTTATAGCTGAATAAACAGACGGTGCGTTATTAGGAATGAAAATGCAGCAACTAGATCCGATGACTCTACAAGCTCCGCCCCTATCGGCCAGTATGACGTCAAGGACGAGACGATTTTGGAGCACGACAAATCTCATAGCAGATTGCTCTTCAGTTAAGTTACCTAGAGCAGAAGTAGTCTCATTCACTACTGCTTCAAGGGTTCTGGTTAACCTACGTATTAACTTACTATTCTGGACAGGACCTATGAAGAAAAAGAAACCTTTATTGAAGTCTGTATACTGTTCTAAGGCAGTTTCAGTTTGATCGGCAATTGGGGACTCGATCTCCCTTCTATGTCTAACGTGTACTAGATGTGTATTTCTGTGATAATCGGATGGAGCTAGGAAAACTGGTGGCAGTAGGAAGGCAATGTAACATGTTCCATCCCAATCAAGGGGCAGACGTACATATGCGGTCTGACCACATACAAAATACGAATGACGTGAGGCTTTGAAAGTAGATTTCCCACTGTCACTATACTCGACCACAGTGGTACAATCACTGTGTCCTAGATGTACTGAACCATTCTTTCTGACACATAATTCGCCTTTCACTGGTAGAACTGTAATAGCAGGCAAATCTGTCTCAGACTGAACATTCAGAACCATGAAATTCGAGGAATAATTACCTAAATCATACACTTCATTTTCTAGATCTAACCCTGTTCTATGGGAAAGACCCTCCTTGTCTGGGAAACATATTCTATTCAGAAGGGACATATCGTTTGAGGATGACGTTAACGTGGACCATGCTCCACACGAACCATTGTGTGAAAACGGATAGGGAAAAAGTGGCAGAACTCCCTTCGGTGTCTGGAAAGGGGGGAGTCGACCACACACCCAGCAATTAGTGGCATTGCTGGTCTGGTGTGAATAGTGTAACATACGGATGAAAGAATTGTTGCGCATGGCAAGTCGATAGGATAATTCGTGAGGAGGCAGTTCACTAAAAGTGTGCTCTACTGTAACATTAGAGGAAAAATGTACATGTGAAACAGCAGGAGGAAAATATACGTATAAAACATAACTTATGCCTGTAATCATAAAACTCAGAAAAAATAAAATTAAAAGAGTAACAATGCATCGGCTTCGGATATTCTTACAATAACGGATTCTCTTATAGTTTTGACTAACTCTCTCACTATGTGGGTCTATCTCATACATGTCAGGAACCTGTCTAACCGCTTCACCCGAGAGGGACTTAGACAATTAAACTGGCTGACTTACTAGACCTTAATTTGTCTTTATACTCCTGCTGTGGAGTTTTCTCTAACCGGGGAAGCTTAGAGTCAGTATCTGGGCAGTCCTTGAGAACAGGGCAGTCTTTGAAAAAAGTCTTTGGACGGAGTCCATGAAATCGCTTCACGTGACTGGAATGCACCCAGCCTTTCCTGCCCTCGATCTTCACCGCGGTCCTTGTGGTCATCAAGACGAGTTTCGGCTCCTTCCAGCGGGGCTCCAGCGGACTTGAACGATCAAAATTTCGGATCAAAACAAGATCCCAAGGAACGACCTCGTGCGGTTTCACCTGGGTGTTGTCTGGAAAAGCGGCGGCAACCTGTGAACGACAAGAGAGTAGTGCAGACATCAAGGAAGCCAGGTAATCTGTCAGCATATTACTGTCAACATCAGTTATTTTACGTGGCCTAGGTGTACCCCACATGTTTGGGGGACGACCGAAAATTACCTCAAAAGGGGACAGACCTGAACGGGAGTGAGCGACCATTCTCATGTAAAAAAGGGCGACTGGCAGTGCTACCATCCAATCTACGCCTTTCTCTGCGCAAACCTTGGCAATGCGGATTTTTAAAGTCTGATTATGTCTCTCGACGAGACCAGCTGCTTCGGGGTGTCGTACACAATGGAACTTCCACTGGTACCCTAACAGAAGGGATACTTGTTTCATGAGTTCAGATGAGAATGGCTGGCCGTTGTCTGAATACACGACCCTGGGCAATCCATAGCGGGGGAAATACTCACGAACCAACTGCCTGGCAGTGGACGCGGCAGTGTAATCTGGGACTGGATAGGCTTCTGTCCATCGGGACAAAGCACATACAACTACGAGGACATACTTGAAACCTCGACATCGCTCCATCTGAATATAATCCATCTGGAGGACTTCAAAAGGGTGGTCAGGAGGATGGAATCCACCTTGTTCCACCGGGACTCCTTTACCTGGATTGAACTGACAACAGATCATGCAGGTACGTACTTTCTGCTTGGCTGCTGCTCGTAAATGCTTGTTGAACCAGAGGTTCTGAATACTGTCTAACATGGCTTTTTCTCCTAAATGTGCTGGACTATGTGCGGTGTTGATAATGACTTGAACCATAGAGTCGGGGAGAAACCATGTGGCTTTTCCCTTCGTCAACCATCCCTGATCTGTCTGGACCCCTCCTTGTTCAGACCATTTCTTGATTTCGTCGGTGGTAGCATGTGACTGGATGTCTAGTACGTCTTGTGTAGGGTCCTTAACTGTCATACAAGTAGTCTGAACTGGAACGTCTGTCTGTGTCGTGTTAACTGGAATGTCTGGAGTCTGAGCTGTAAGCTTGGTTGTTCGATCTGCCAGGTCGTTACCCTGGGAAATGATGTCAGTGACTTTCGTATGTGCCTTGCACTTCATGATAGCGATAGCTGTCGGTAAATGTATTGCATCTAACAGAGCTTGAATGAGGGGGCCATGCTGAATCTTGGTTCCATGAGAAGTCATGAAACCTCTCTCTTGCCAGAGTACTCCGAAGTCGTGTACGACTCCGAATGCATAACGTGAATCTGTGTATATGTTTACTTTCAGGTTCTTGGCTCGTATGCAGGCTTGGGTCAGAGCGACGAGCTCTGCTGCTTGAGCAGACAGGGTGTCAATACGATGTGTTTCTATAACTTTGGTTTCAGTAGTCACTGCATACGCGGCTACTAGTTCTCCTGTACTTGTTCTCATACATGAACCATCCACATAGAGTGTCAGGTCGGGATCAGGTAATGCAATGTCTGTCAAGTCTTGTCTTGGCTTTGTCATGGTGTTAACAACTTCCACACAGTCATGCGTGGCAGGATCTGGAACAGTCGAGGGTAACAGTGTAGCGGGATTTAAAATGTTGCAGCGTCTGATTTCTATGTGTGGCTGGAACAGTGTCAGTTCATAACCTGTTAAACGTGCAATTGTCAAGTGCTGAGTCTGTGTTCGGTTTAAAAGAACTTCCACGGAGTGTGGAACTTGTACTGTCAGGGAATGTCCTAACACTATGGAATCACTTTGTCTAATAGCTAGAGCTGTGGCTGCAACTGACTTGAGGCACGCAGGCAAAGCCTGGGCTACTGGATCTAATGTGCTAGAAAAATAAGCACATGGCTTGTATTGTCCTGCTTGATCTTGTGTGAGAACAGATAATGCAGTACCTTCGCGTTCAGTAACAAAAAGTGTAAAAGGCTTACTGTAGTTCGGTGTTGCTAGAACAGGAGCTTGGCATAAGGCTTTCTTTAACTCATTGAAAACAAGTGTATGTTCTTGGGTCCAAGGGAGGACAGTCAATGTAGCTGCCTCCTGTGTCGTTAACTGTATCAGTGGCTTGGCTAGATATGCGTACTGAGGGATCCATTGTCTGCAATAAGAAGTGAGGCCGATAAAAGCTCGTACCTCCTTCTGTGTCTTGGGCTGTGGAAGATGTGCTATTAACTGGATACGATCTGGTGTCAACTGCCTACCCCACTTGGACAGTAAGTGTCCAAGGTAGACCACTTGCTGGACACAGAATTGCAGTTTCGAAGGGGACACCTTGTGCCCCATCTCTGCCAGGAAATACAAGACTGTAAGTGACGCACGTTCGCAGTCACGTTCTGAACGGGCTGTGATCAATAGATCATCGACATACTGGAGCAGGGCAGTGTCAGTTGGCATGTGAATACTGTCTAGTTGTCTCTTAAGTGCTTGACTGTAAATACTAGGACTTTCTGTGAAACCTTGAGGAGCTCGTGTGAATTTATAGCTTCTTCCATTTAAACAGAAACCGAAAAGAAACTGGCTGTCTGGATGAATGGGGACACTAAAGAATGCGTTCTTGAGATCAATAACAGTAAAGAACATAGCTTCGGAATCAATGGCTGTCAATAGGGAAGAGATATCTGAGACCACTGGGTACTGGGGAATGATACATTTATTAAGTTCTCGGAGATCGATCACTAATCGATAAACTGGAGGTGCATTTGGATCAGTACGTTTAAGAATCGGAATGATAGGAGAATTACATACATTGGAGTCAGTTTCTACAACTACTCCTTGAGCAATGAGCTCGGTAATAATTTTGGATAAGGCTGCTACAGCCTCGGGTGGCAATTTGTACTGTCGGATTCGTGGTAATACAACACCTTGTTTCAGAGTGACACGATAGGGTGTAATGTGCATACAACCTACATCAGTTGGACCTTGCGCCCATAAATGCTGAGGTACATTCAATAATCTAGGATCAAAATCACGTAATACATAATGACCTTTAAAATCACGTAAGAACAATCTCACTCCTTCTGGGGAGCAGCAGATAACTGCTCCTAATTCTTTCAGTGTTTTGATACCTAGTAAGTTTTCAGGACAGGATTTCGTAAGTAACAAGTCTGTAGTTCGGGACAATGGACCAACTTCTAGGGAAACTGGTTTCGATATTTCATTAACAATAGGCTTTCCTGAAAATCCAAGGGAAACATTTCTAGAGCCTGAGAGTGGAGCCCCTGGAACCTCGTCATGACTGATGGTAGTCCTACTTGCCCCTGTATCAATCAGAAACTTTCTGTCTTTCCCTAATACTTGACTGTGTACATAGGGACCCTCTTGATCTACAGGAATCTCGATGAGAGGCAAGCCAACCTCCCTCTCTAGGCTGTTTCATGAATACTGCTGATATTCTGGATAATCTGACTGTGCGTACTGGTACATCTGTTGTGTAACGTGTTGTGTGGCAGCTATAGGCTGCGGTACAGTAACTGTCTGTTGTGCGTTCTGCGGTGCTAGCGTGTTCTGCGGAACAAGTTCTTGTCTAGGAGGACGTGGTCTCTCTTTCGTCTTACCAGTAGCTATGTTGTGTTTCAGAACTGCACATTCGTTTATATAATGACCTGGCTGTTTACAGTAATTGCATGTCCCTTTAACGGGAGCTGCAGGATGACTGATTTGATTCGTACCCCTCCTCTGACTGTCCTGTGGAACAGACTGTGCAACTAGTACTTTCATTTTCGTGTCTTTCATACGTCTCCTTTCGTGTTCTTGCTCTTCCCTGATTCTGTTCTGGTGATACTGGAGCCTCTGAAGCATCTGTGAAGGGGTATTAGCTTGCCAGGTACTCTCGACCTTTAATACTCGATTTTTCACTTGTGGTAAAGAATTCTCAACTAGTTTAGTGACAAAAAGATGTGGATATGACTCACTACTTGTTTTCAGACCGCTATTAATAATGAAACATTTCTCAAATCTAGAATAAAAATCACTAGTGTCTTCATCTTGTTTCTGTTTACAGGCTGAGATAGCATCCCAGTCTTCCTTTTTCGTGGCTAGTAATCTTGGCAAGACTTGTATTAACAACTCGGGCAATGCTTTAGCTTTTTCCCCAAGACCGGTACCTGGAACTCGTATGTTATCTTCAGTCTCTAATGCGGTCCAATCTATCTTTTTCTCTCCCACCTCCCATTCTTTTTCTTTAAGTTTTTCATATATGCCCGCAGGCAACAGGACCTTTAACATTTTAATAATATCAGGATACGTGTATTCTCCCATACGGAGCATGTCCTTTAATTCACGGTGGAACCCTGCTGGATCTTTGTCCTGACAGGGTATTAACTTTTTCATTTCCAAGAGTTCTATTTTCGTGATAGGGGTGTAAACAAATACTCGCTCTAAATCACCCCCCACTCCCTTAACTGGGTGTACTTCTCTCAACGGATTCTGTCTGTCTATGTAGAATGATTTTCTTACTGGGGGTGGAACAGGAACAAAATGCGGATTCAGGAACGTTCTGTATTTGTGGCGTTGTTCTAAAACGACACTAATTAAATCGGTACCTAGACCTTTCCATCTGTTTAGGAGTAACTCATTCAGTACATCATATAACGGACCTGGATCAGAATGCTGATCCTCATTCAGTGTGATGAGGTGCTGGATCATGTACAAACCCACCAGTCGCTGTTCGGCTGGGGGCAGCTTCAGAAACATTTGGGCCACTATTTCATCTGAAAACGTGGTAGAATCACTAGTCCATCGGACTGCTGATCGGGCTAGTTCTTGTTCATGCATGGTACTAAGCTCACTATAACCTATTCGTAGTTTCAGAATTTTATCTGTAGCCTGGAATACTTGCTCCAGAGAACACTGTTCTGGTACGGGAGGAGGAAAAGCTTTCTTGTAATCTAGGCGTGAATGTCTGTCGGAAAGTCTAGTTCTACCTACATACGCTATTCTGTCGGGATTCTCGTTGTCTACCTCTTCACTTGAAGAATCATTCTCTTTCTCGGTTGCTCTTATTGCTTTCTCTTTCTCGTGTATACTTAGAATTTCTTTACGAATTTTCCTGTACATACTTTCTATACTATTCTGTGTCTTGTGTTTTCCCTCGGCTATATTGTCACTCCATCTTGTCAAGGCTTTCATCTCATCTTTGTCTTTATCAGGTTGATCTTGTTCTCTTATTAAACAGTTAATCAAGAACTGTAAAATCATACTTTGATTCTCGACTTTTCTATGTGCCATAGCTTCGTGAATACTTTCTGAATTCTCCCCTGTACGGATAAAACGATATATTCTGTCTAAATGTTCCTTCATATCGGGCAAGGTGGCCAAATAGTTGGCAACTCGTCGTAAACGTATGGAATATATTATCATGTGATCTTCGCCTGGAACTGAATCATATATGCAATCAGTAAGGTGTCGCTTGAGGTCTGCGTATGTAGTCAGTTTTGGAGTGCGCTGTAACGCTGCGTCTCTCAGCGTCAGTCGTTTTACTTGAGGCGGGGTGGTAGGAGCACCTCCCCCCGCCCCTCCTGAACTAGAATCGTCAGTTAATACTGAATGGGCTGGTAAAGTGACTGGCAAAACACGTGGTGTGGACTGGTCCGGGGGTACTGGCACATGGACAGGGTTCCCGGGACCAGTGGCTGGAGGAACAGGAATTACATTATGAACAGGGGGCTGAGGTTGAGCAGGCGGAATAGGATTTGCATATTCTGGGACTGTATCGTCCAAATAGGACGACAGAAAAATTTCAGCTGCAGTCGGTTTATGACGCAGCTTAGTCGGGACCAAGGGTGGCGGTAAATTACAGGATGCTTCCAGGGTTGCCTTCAATAAGGGCATTTCTCTGTCTATCTGACTGTTCTGCTCTAACTCGTTCACCTTCTTCTAGAAGTTCCCTTTCCTGGACTTTTTCAGAGGATTCCCTACTTAATTCTGCTTTTCTGAATTCTTTTTCAGATCTTTTATGAGATTCTTTACGCCATAATTCTATGGCATCTTTCTGAGACTGTCGGGCTTTCTTTTTCCATAATGCTTCTTCTACTCGCATGATGCACTCGGCATCCCATGTACCTGATACAGGCCATCTATATTTCTCTTCTAGATTCTTTGTATAATCCACCCATAAGTCTAGATATAATATGGCATCCAAGCCATGCTTGTGGTACATAAAATGTCCAGGACTGTCCCTAGGAGGGACAGGAACTGATTCTTCGAGTAACCCTTTTCTGGTCTTTATCTGACGCAACTTAGAAAACGGCGGCATCTTGAACTTGTACTTGAATTTAAACACAATACACGATAAACACAGTAATGAAATGGCAAACAAATCACTCATACCACGACATGAAAATACATGAATAACAGTTCGAACAGAATACTACCTGATACACTGAAAACATAATACTTGAATTTCTCGAGCACAGAAATACTGGATGCACTGCTAAAACAGTACAGAACATACCGGTCTCATAAAGAGACACGTCATACCGTATCCACCTAGGTGAATACTTCGGACTGGATCTGTGTACCCAAACCCATCGGACCAGGGACAAACCAGTGAACCTGTCTAGATACTTCCCCCGCAACCGTACTCACCGGGAAGCAGAAACTGAAGGCCTCGGACTGGACTGGACTGCTACGACGTCTGGTTACTACGCATGCGCTTCGAACTTCGGGCTTCGGTTACAGGTGGGCCTCCGGATACCTCGGACCTTGCTCTCTCGGCTTGGGCTCTGGTCGGGACGAACCGCATTCCTCACCGCCTCGTCTGGATGCCGGACCGCAGTCTCCGTCTCCTCCGTAGGCCTGAGGGAGACTTGATGAAGCAGAAATATCTGCACGTGCACGGTAGAGTTCCGTCACGGCTGTAGAAGGGTCAGGGGGCCTGCGTTACATCGCCGGCGCGTGGGGAAGGGGCTCGTCCCTATTCGGGCGCCATTATGTGGTAAATAAATAAATAATTACCGGTACTATTTTTCTATACATAAAATAAAACAGATAGCTCAATAAATAAGAGGCAGGATCCGGGGTATCTGAGTTGAACAGGCTTTAATCAGGCACAAGGAAAGGGACAGGATCGGAATAGCCTGGCATGAAATGGAATGGCAGCTGCAACGTCTCATTAACAGTACATAGTATATATAAGAAGACATTACAATGGCATTGAATACAGTAGGCGTAACAAGTGACAAATCGAAAGATAAGAACACATGGGCGTAAAAAGAAGGCGTGCACAGGGCGTGCACGAAGACATGTGATGAGAACGTCACAGAAGTGTCATGAATGGGTGGATACATGGAGGGGGCTACCTAGGCAGCTGGAACCTTTAACCTAGTGGTGCGCGCAAACGGGCCATGACGTGTAACTAGGGAGAGCTGGGGGCTCTGACTCTTGCACTAGAAGAGGAGACTAAAGTCTGGGATGTCAAGACGACATGTACCTATAGCATATCTGATATCTCGTGTTTGGAGAACATGTTGATAGAATCCAAAAGTCATCAGAGCAAATGCTACTTGACACTAAGACTGGTGCATGCATATATTCTTCATGTATTGCGTGTACTATGAATCTTCTATGGATATTAATTCAGTAATTCACTTGCATGGAGACAGAAAGACTAGACTATAGCTGAAGATATTTATGCGGTTCGTTAGCTTAGGAATGCGAAGACGGAGAGCTGCACTGATAACTGTATGCATAACATATTCTTGGCAGGCAGGCAGACATAGCCAAGCCGGGCACCTCGCTGCGCGGCAGGAAGTAAGTGAAGGGTCAGGGATGCGGGAGGGGCTGCATCGCTCCTCAGAGCAGGTTCAGGAGACTGGAGCCTCGAATCTGGTGTCCGGGCCTTTTGAGGCCTAGAAAACGGGGATAACTCGATGAATTAACGTGCACAATGTAAAACGTTGGCAACATAGGCCTAATACTCGTTGCTTTCAGGAGGACAGGATAACTGACATACTAAACGTTGGACACAACTATAAGTGCGTCTTTATTCGATCATAGGGGGACATATGCATATTGATCATGCACATATAACATATAATGGGGAACACGTAGGGACACACGACAAGGCAAAATTCAATTTTCCTCAACTGGAAAGAAAATGGGGGAGGAGAAGAGATTGGAGTACCGGGATGGTGCAGATTGGACGAGGAGCGTATTAGCTAGCGGTAGGGCTGAAGTGATGCGGGAGGGGGCATACTGTGAAGGGGGAGGAATAGGAGAGGAGGTCACAGGGGAGGGGGAGGGAAGAGGGCCGACCTGTGCTTCTCGAGAGTGCAGCCAATTGGGGGAGTCAGGGGAGGAGAAAGGGAGTAATGGGTGGAGCTAGAAGGAGAGTCAGGGGAAAATCTGGTCGCAGAAGAGGGGAGTAGGGAGGAGAAGAGGTGGTCAAAGAGCGAGAGACAGCTGTCTTTGCCTTGGATCATGACAGTACCGTTGTTATAGAGTGAGAGAGTGAGGTAACCGTTGAAACGCGCAGAGGGGGACATTTTTAGTTGTTTCCCATGAGGGATAGAGGAGGAGGAGGTGACGTTAAGGGAATTGTATAAGCTGGTGGACCAAGAGGGGGTGTCGTGAGTGAAGAAAATGAAATTGATCAACAAAAAGGGAATCTGGGAAACGTTCAATAGTGTTATGCTTCAATCGTTTTATTGCAGCTTTAGTCAGGCTGGGAGGATAAATGATTTTGTAGCAATTAGTTCCAGCCTTAACTCGAGTGGTGGCCATGGTGGGAAAATGAGGCGGAGGAGTGTGGGGGGATAAGAGAAGGGTGTTACTGGGAAAGCCGTGGAGGAGAAATAAAAGGACAAAAAGGGGGCACATAATCCAGACGTTAAGGTGAAGATATCAGAATTAATGTGCCGTCCTGGAAGTGAGGTGGGTATTTGTTGGGCCTTCAACTAGGAATACAAGGTGCCACCTGGCACTAGATAAAATTTACAAGGGAATTTTTTACATATGATGGAACCAACTTGACCACTTTCAGAACCATCACAAAGCAAATATAGTCAGAGTAGAACAGAATATAAAGGAACACCCAGTGTCCATTGGTGAACACTGTACTTAACACCAGCCTGTTAACAGAGCCACGTTCGGCACCAACCGCATAGTACGCCCAAGATCTCAACATACTACTATTGGACCCTAAGCTCCTGAGAATCACTAATATTAGGGGCAAAGAGCATAGAGTGGAGCAGAATCTGACTAGCAAAGTCTAAATATGTACAACAACCTCGTCATCTTAAGACCACCTGTAGAGGTACTCAGAACAGGGTGCGAAAAACATACTACATGAAAAGCATTTCCTAGCACCACGTATACGTACAAGGGCCTGGCGCCCTACAAACCTTGCAGTCTCCCTGGTCAACTGGCCATCTCAGAGGGGGACTCAAATGCCCTGAATCCATAGTGTCAATGGTGCTGCCACTGCAGCGGGAGTCCAACTCAATCAGAACTGTCCCCACAGAAAGCGTTACTTGAAAGGTGCAGCTTGCACTACCTGCTGCACGTCTGTTAAAGGTCAAAACGGTGCAGCTGGTACTACTTGCTGCGCAGCTGTGAAAAGGCCTAAACGATGCAGCTTGCACTACTTGCTGTGCAGCTGTAAAAGGCCTAAACGGTGCAGCTGGCACTACTTGCTGCGCAGCTGTAAAAAGGCCTAAACGGTGCAGCTGGCACTACTTTTTGCGCAGCTGTATAAGGCCTAAACTGTGCAGCTGGCACTACTTGCTACTTGCTGATTACTTACTGGGGGGGGGGGAGATGTTCGTGCCCCAGCCCTTAGCGTGCACTATGATGGGGGTAGGGGGGGCGGGAGAGCTGGGTCTCATCGAGGAGCAGCCAACCGGGGACTTCCTTCGTCCCTCTAGACCAATGTGGCGGCCATTTTGGGGACAGGCGTAGTCAATTGCGCCGATTCCTGACCTGCTCCCTTCTGGATCTGCAGGTGCTGTGTACAGAGTCAGCAAACACTGTTATAGTGCCCCACAGAGCCCCTGCAACCATATAAGGGACAGTAAAATCCGCAGTTACTTGTGCTATGCCGCATACAGTAGCCGTCTTGTACTTCACTAGAAGCGCACCAGTCAGTGACGGACGTGGAGTAGGCAGGCGCTTCCTGGCAAGTACCGTGGTTATCTTCACCAAGCAGGACATAGAAAGTTGCCAGTGTCCCAATCCTCAGTGGCAGCATCGGTTACTTTATCTCTCTGGCAGCGCAAGCTTCTGATCGTTCAGCAGGTCCGTAATTGCAGTATTTATTGGCGCCGCCATTGCCCAGCCCTCACAGCCGCCATGTTGGGAGCTCCGTACAGTCTCTTCACCACCGCTCCACACACACTGCTTTCTTTCTGCCAAGCGCTATGTTGCGAATAGGACAGTGCCCCAGCCACAGCGCCAACAGTCAGATTCGAAGGGATATGCGTGTTGTAGCGGCTAAACTCACCGCTTAAATCGTGCCATACTTTCCAGGTTCTGCCGTTGCTGATTACTCGCAGTCGCCATCTTGATAGCACCGAGCATCCCCCATGTCTCCGCCACTCACTGTCCGTTATCTCCCCGCCGAGCACTTAATTGTCAATATCAAAGCGCCCCAGCTACAGCGCCGACACTCCGCTCCGAGGGCAATGCGTGGTGGAACAGGCAAACTCACGGTTTATCCCACGCCATGCTGTGTATGTTCCGATTAGGCACGGGAGAGAGAGCGAAAGAGGGTCAGTGGGCAACATATCTATGTCCTACCTGTACAACCGTCTCTGGACATCATTTCAAATATAAAGAGCCAGCTTCCTACAGTAGGAGCTGGCAAGTTAGGTGCTATTGTATGCAGCAACAGATCATAGCCAAGTTCGCCCCATTTTCCCTCTGCAACTTCTTAGGCTTTAGAGCTAGATAAATCCTTATGGGGCACTTTTACAAAAAACAAAGCGTTGTTTGTTAAGTCGTGAAAACAATTTAAGGAAATAGTGCTCAGAGGCTGTAATTAAAGCCTACCGAGTAACAACATATGTAAGAGGGCCAGTCCCTATGGGAGGTTACAAGATGAAACAAGGCTGTACCAAGGAGGGACTACTAAACCTATTGACCAATGAAAAGCTACAATTTACAAAGGACAATGACACAAACCTGAACTACCTACAGAAATAGAAAGAGGACTTCCACAGTGGCCATCTTGGCATGGGCATTTGTCCAACAGCCTTTCCAACTTCCTTACTGCACTAAAAGCCCACTTTCCCCAATCTCAGCAAGCGAAAGCGGACTGATCCAGGCTTCCACAACAATAGAAAGAGGATTTGAGCTTGTAGTTGTAGCTGTGTTGCTTCCACACCCCAACCATCCATGTTTTTCCCCCACCCAGGTCCCCCATGCCCAGAACCTGGATGCCTGACCCTAAGATGGCAGCCTTTGCCACTAGGCAGTGCATGGAACAGAAAGAGGAATGCTCCTTCAAATCTTTGATGGCCATCTTGGATTGGTGCCTCCTCTTACTCTTTTAGAAACTAAAGAGGTATGCACACATGATTCAATGCTACTTCTCCCCTGTACCTTTCTACCTGTTTCTAGCCTTGTCGGGTATCACCTTTGGTCCTGTTTTGACCTCACTCCTATTGGTTTTATTCTCACTGACTTCCGGAATTTGCACACCCCCTCTTATTTTACCTCTTTGCGCCATCATTACCCTAGTGGACCCCCTTATTCTGTCCACCACACCACGTCTTCACCTCATCTCCTTATCATGGCTTCCAGTCGAATTAAGTCTGGAATCAACTGCTTCAAAGTAATCTATCCCCCTCATATGTCCAAAGCAGTAGCTAAATGGTTCAAACATAACATCATTGAACAATTTCCAGATTCCCTCTTTGTTGACCAATTCCATAATGGGCGCCTAGGGAAGATTAAAAATGACTTCCGTTTCTTCACTAATGACATCCCTTCCTGATCCTCCAGCTTCTCCAATTCCCTCAACGTATCCTCCTCCTCTTATTTCCCGATGGGAAACGGTTAAAAATGTCTCCCTCTGCTCGCTTTAATGGCTTTCTCACCATTGCACTTCATAACAATGGCACTGTCATGATCCAAGCTTCTGACTCCTGTCTCTCTCTCTTTGACCACATCTTCTACTCCCTTCGTCCCACCCCTGCGACTGCTATCTCTCTAGATTCTTCCTCTTCTTCTTCCTCTAGATTGTCTTCTTTCTCCCTTTCTCCACCCTTGACCCCCACACATTCCTTCAGACCGCTCTCCCGGGAGTCATGGGTCAACCCTTTCCCCCCCCCCTTTTCTCGTTCCCTCCCCTCCCATTCGGCCACATTCCCAACTGGACCTCCCCCATACCTCATCTGCTTTACACCCCACTTCACCTCTACATCCTGCATCTCCCCTCTATTCCACTGCCTTCTCCCACCCCCTAACTCCCCTGTTCCTTCCCATTTCCCCCCTTTTTAATCCGCCTTTCTTACAATCTGAACTACCGATCAACTTGCCTTACCCTCCCCCCTCCCTCCCCTCTGCTCCTCACCCCTCTCCGCTCTTCCCCTTTCCTCATACCCTTAATTCTGTTCTTACATCCCCCATCTCTCTACAACCTTCTCTCCCCCCTCCCATGCCTCACATCCTTGCCTCCCTTATTGGTAATCCCATCATTTTCCCTCCCACTGATCTCACACCCCCCATCTCTCCTCATCTTACATTCCCCCCTATGCTTCACAACCCTGTTTCCCCTCTTGGTAATTCCTCCCTCTTCCCTCCCTTTGACTGCTCAGTCCTTCACTCCTCCCACAACTTTCAATTTGCTCAACCCCCCTCTCTGCCTGGTGCCTTTACCCCTACATTCACCTTTCATTACCCATGGTACCTGGCCTGCACCCTCTCTCTTCTCCCCACTCGTGTGGCCTCCCTTTGACCTCCCTCCCTCCTCTACCTGTTCAGCCCCTTCTCCTCTCACCTCACTGTATCCATGGCCTTCCCATAACCCCACTCCTTCCCCCTTCTCCTCCAGCCATCCATTTCTACTTCTCAACTTTCTCCTCCTAGGTATGATCTCTATTCTTCACCTCTGCTCAACGCCAGCAAAAATATCTCAGTAACTCCAGTCACTCCTTTCTACCATCTTCCTTCCCCCCTCAGAACATTACATCACATCTCTCTCCCCAGTCCCCCACAGCCCACTTCCCTCCTTCGCATACTTCACTTCCTCCCCCACCTTCGACCCTCGCACCCCAACACTCTCCCCGGTCCCCCTATTCCTGCTGTCCTTCTTCGCCTAGGCCACTCTCTCCCTTAACCATTGAGCCACCCTTCACTCCGTGCTCAGCACACCTCTCTCTGGAAACTAAACTTGATTCTCTCATCTCGTCCATTTCCAAGCTTTAAGCATCCATTTCACTCCTATGTGCTAAGATATCCCCCTCCCCGAACAACCTCCCGAGGAGTTCCTTGCTCCCGCGCCCCAATAGAGCCAACCAGAATTTGTCCTCTGCAGACATTACCAACTTATTGGCTACCTACAGGAACATCAATGTCAATTCCCCTACACTCGCCTCTCCTAACAACTCCACTCAATTTGCCATTCAGACGGTCTCTTCCGTCAGAACTTACCAGCCTCCCCTTCAAGGGGCACTCTCATTCAAGAATCTAATCTCTATCCCCCTCATCAGTCTAGACAATCACATCACCAAAACAGTTGCGTCAGCGCTACACTGTGTGCTCCATAACTGCAGATCTGCAACCGAACACAAACTGGAAATCTCCAACACCATCACTCACCACAATCTCGACATGCTCTTTCTCACTGAGACCTGGTTTAATGACTCCTCTCACACTTCATTTGATCTTTTGTTACCTACTGACTACTCTATCCTCAGAAACAACAGACCAGGCAAGATTGGGGGAGGTGTTGCGATTATCTTCAGAAACACCCTCCAAATCAAAGCCTTTCCCACCACCCTCTTTTCGCACCTTTGAATGCCTCTGCCTAGAATTCCAAGTTCATCATGTCTCTCCCTTCAGGTTCCATACCATCTATCACCCGCCTGGTAATTGCTCTTCCTTCATGGAGGAATTCATCGACTTCATTAGTGACCAATATTCACAGAGCGACAAGTAGATCTTCCTAGGGGATTTCAATCTCCACTGGGGCTCCGTGGAAGACTCGGCTGCCAACAAGCTTGCAACTTTCTCTCAGCTAACGATCTTGCCCAACACTGCTCAGAAATTACACATGCCAAGGGCTCAATTCTGGACCTTCTGATATCCAAAACAGACCAGATTACCACTGCTTCACCCATCCGTGTTGACTGGTCTGACCATTTCCTCATTCCCTTCTGTTTTCACCTCTCGCACATTTTAACGCTCGGCCAACCTAAAAGAGCCTCTACGTTGTTCAGCAACACAAAAACATTGATCTTGAGACTCAATGTGATTCTGCTATGCAGTCACTTCCTAGTCTAGACCCCAATACGGATGTCAATGATCTCACTCCCCTTTGCCGCTCAATCCCAGCAGTCAAAATCGACAAGGTTGCTCCACTCCAAAGCGAAAGGAAAAGACCCACCCCATCAGTTCCTTGGTTCAACAAAGCTCTCTATGACGAAAGGAAAAACCTTAGAATCTTGGAGAAGCACTGGAGACAATCTCCATCCACCCTCAACCTCTCTCTTTTACGTTCAGCAAGATCCATATTCCACAAGCACATCTTCCAGGAAAAAACATCACATTACAGATCCCTCCTCGATTTAGTTAAACACAGACCCAAAAAACTTTTTCACCTCATCGAAAACCCAAATTGTTCTCCCCAAACCATCAAGCCTGAGGATGCATCAAAGAAAGCAACTGAGTTCGCTATATTCTTCAATCAAAAGGTAAAATCTCTAGTGGAACAGGTCACCCACCCCACCCCCATCAAGGAGCGAAAATCCTTAGTCACTTGGCAGAACTTTGCCGACATCTCAGAGGTTGATCTCCTCAAATGCATCTGTGAAACCAAACCCTCCAACCATTCTTCTGACCCCATACCTAGTGGCATCGCCATTGATTTCTATACTAACACTCTCTCCCACTGGATCAGACTAGTCAATCTCTTCAGTCAAGGATCCCTCCCAATTGTCCTCAAAATAGGACAGGTTACCCTCTTCTTAAAAAACCCTCTGCAGATGCAAATGACCTCAATAACTTCCGCCCCATCACCAATCTCCCTTTTCTTTCAAAGATCACAGAAAAATGTGTTGCAAAACAACTCTCCCAACAGATTATGGATAATAATCTCTTCAACATGTTCCAGTCGGGCTTTATTCAAAACTGCAGCACTGAAACAACCCTGCTGCAAGCGATCAATGATGCACTGCATATTCTCGATTCGGGGGAATCCTGCCTTCTGATTCTTCTTGACCTCTCTGCAGCTTTTGACACTGTTAATCACAACACCCTCCTTAACATTCTTCAACAGAGAATGGGGTTGGAAGGCACAGTACTAAAATGGTTTTCCTCTTTCCTCTCGGACAGATCCCAAATGGTCAAGATTGCGAACAGTCTCTCGTCTCCACTGGTGGTTGGTGAAGGCGTCCCTCAAGGTTCTATCCTAGCTCCCACTCTGTTCAACCTCTAGCATCTCTATGCGGATGGCACCCAAATCTACCTCAAGGTATCTTCCCCTCATGATCTCACTACTCAGCTCCACTCTCAACTCTATTCACAACTGGATGTTAGTTCACCAACTCATTCTCAATCCCTCCAAAACGGAATTCTTCCTCTTATCTAGCTCTCTCTCTCCGCCTCCTGTTCAATCCTGGATGGATCAATCGAATCTACTCAACAGCAGGGGCGGTGGGTGACATTTCAAAGTGGTGGGGCGGCAAGTGATTTGCATACAGCACCGTAGCGAGCGAGCGCAGCGAGAGAGCCCGAACCCCAAAAGGGGGGTTTGAGGGGATTCCCCCCCCCCCAAGAAAATTTTGAAAAAAAAGAAGAAAAATCGTGCATTTTCAAGCAAATTTGAGAAAGCAGGAAGGTTAATAAAGCAATTGTGAAAGTGCAGTTATTACATTAATAGATGGCATAACATAGGTAGCTGCTTATTCAGTATAACCACAGAGCTTCATTCATTCCGTCCTACTACGCTCAGGTGCTGAATTCAGACTATAAGACTTTCATGAAAATCTCAGCTCTAAGAGTAGAAGAAGTTGCACAGCAGTTGGGAAACAGCCTTCACAAAGCATTAGGAAAATGAGAGGCAATTACTTGAAAGCAAACTGAAAGCAATGCATCAAGTAGTAACTTAAAGCAATGCATCCAGCAAAACAGTGCATGCAGTCAACCATACAAAAGTAAACTAAAGCAAGTGTGAACCTGTGCACCTTCACTTTGAAAGCAGGGTGCTAGTCAACAGGCCAGTCACATACATTTAAACTGAAGAAGAGTACACCTCAGCATGCAGGCACCAACATAAAAGCACCAAGCAAGTCAAACAGTTTAATGAAAGAAAAATGACTGGTCTGGGTCTGGATCTGACTTGGTACGAGCAGGATACAAAAAGTAAACGAGTAGGTGGTAACCCACTTCAAGTGAAGGAGCTGTAAGGAACCTAAGTGCACTGGTGTTGATACCAATAACAGGGCAGCTCTGGCTTTCTCAGGGTGGGTGTCAGCTGTGTGATGAAACCAGCATGTGAAGCAGTTACCTCAAACAAACTAAAAACAATGCACTCATCAAGACAAGGAGTTACATGAAATCAAATAGAAAACCACCATCAAGCCAGGTAGTCACCTAAAGGCAAATTGAAGTGACTGCACACTATGGGAAGTGCACTTCACCAGCCAGCCTATTACACTAAAGGAAAATAAAAGCAATGCTCCCAGTAAACAAGACAACATAAATTGAAAATGTTTCCCAGCAGGACCAACAGTCAAAAAAAGTAAAGAAACAGAACGAAGTCAGAGGCACTCCAGGAATCCAGGAGAGTGGTCTGGTGGACTGTTCATGAAGGCTGAACCTGGTTCCCCAGAACGAAATTCGGCAGCTCTGGCTTAGTGCCACATCCCCCAATGAACACCATACTATCCCACTGAGACACCCACACTGTCTTCAGCGACAACCCAGTTGTGCCCTGCTACATATACCTGGATGCGGCTCAATTTAAATTATGCACAAGAGTGATATGCTGCCTGGAAAAAAAGTACCTTTCTGGAAAAAGCAAACCCTCATATGGATGCAAGAGTAAAGCATATGAAATGTAAGTAGAACAACATGGCTACCTTAACACTTTTATACTTATTATTCAGAAATCAAGAGTGTTTTTTACTGAAATTTTAAGCACCACTACAGATCCCTGGGGGGACCAGTATCACGGTGTATTGCTTATATCCTGTGAACCGTCAGCAGTATGGTTTAAAAAGACTACATTATTCAACACAGAGCCACTGCTTGTTTTTCTTTTTTTTTTCCTGTTTCATTATTTTTCATCCTTCCACTCCCTTATTGTTTCGAGGTCTCAGTTACTTTTCTTTTGTCCTCCACATGATAAATGCGCCTTCCTTCCCATGATTTCCAATCTTTCCCATCCCCTCCTGTGATTTAACCTCTCAGTTTCCAGGTCACCCAATACCTAAAAAGTGAAACTGGGCCCCAGGACATGTATTAAATAGCCCCACATCCTCCACTGTCTCTCATACTCAGGTACTTATGAAGTATTTGGTGACCTAAACATGGCCACCGAGATGGACATTAGCCATGTTGAAGTACATGGCTTTGAAATCAGGCACAAATCAAGGGTGCACATGGGTCAACAACAGACCAATTCGGTTGGCTGAAAGCCCCAATAGGTAAGTATATTGTATACAATTGTAGGAAAATCAAAATGTCTTGGCTACCACAAGACCTAAAAACATCCTTGTCAAAGTCAAATTGTGGACCGCTGTTCCTGAGTCTCTGAGAAAGTGTACCTTATTTCTTTAATTTCAGAAAAAGCTGAAGACATGGTTATTTTAAACAGCGGCTATGTCACCTTAGCTTATTGACGCGCGTATTAATAACGCTCATATACTTAATAACGGTCATATACTTAATGCCAGTTGACTGAATTGTTTGTAATGCATTCATTAATACTGCAAACGCTCAACAAAGCTACAAATAACGTAAATCGTGCGCAATGTCAATATCATCATTCCTTTGTTAATGCGATGGGTGGATTGATGGGGAAAGGGTGGGTGGATGGATGAAGGGTGTATGGTAGGACTGGTGAAAGTCTGGCTGGATGGATGAAAGGGTGGGTGGATGACGGATGGCTTGCTGGCTGAATGAAAGGGTGGCTGGATGCATGGACGGATGAAAGGGTGGGTGCGTGAAGGATTGGTGGATGGCTAGATGAAATGGTGCATGGATGAATGGATGTTTCAAAGGGTGGATGGGTGAAGGATGGCTGGATGGGTATGTGGATGGATCAAAGGGTGAGTGGATGGATGAATGGGTGGATAGTTCGCAAACAAATACTTAATAATTGCTTCATGTAAGTCTGTACAGGGTGGATGGATGGAATTGCAGGCATAATCATTTCAGGGCCTTTTGTAGACGGGAGGAGCGAGCTGGACAATAGTGTTTAGTTCTCGGATTTCATAGATTTGGATTGCCTCAAAAGGTCAAATTATTATCAAAACGGGTACATTTGGTCATGAACAGAAAGCAATTAGTTCTGCAACTCTTCGAAAATTATAAATGTGATAAAGATAAAAAACGAGTCACGCAGACGGTTAACACCATACGTGACACATTTATCAGTACTGCAGACATAATCATTTCAGGGCCTTTTGTAGGCTGGAGGAGCGAGCTGCAATAAATGTATTCACAAATACCTCTGTCGTTCCATTACGTACATGAACTAGGTTTAAAAAGAAAAACTAGCCATGTTTAAAGAATCAGGTCGTAAATCATGTACAGTCAGTGCCAGTTTGCGTTCCCATAGAAAACACTGTGCCTCAAAAATGTAATTGCAAGCGAAAGAAACGTACACAGCAGAAAAGAAAAATGCACGTTATAAATCAGATTATAAAGCTGATCACATTTTATGCACAGCGAACCAGACTATCCCGAACACTAATGGTATTTACATAGCGCTTCGTACCGCTTTGGGTGGCGTACAGGTGCCTTATCGAACGGGTAGCAAGCGCAATCTGTGAAATGCGTGGCTGACGAAATATGCACCGATATAAATTGCACTTTAGGGAACAGATTTTAAAGCCAATCACAATTCATGCACAGCGGACCAGACTATCCCCAACAGTAATGATATTTACATTGCGCTTCATAACGCTTTGGGTGGCGTCCAGGTGCCTTATAGGACGGGCAGCAAGCACACTCTGGGAAATGCGTGGCTGGCTAAATACGGACCGATATGGGATATGTATTCTTGTCTTTTTTACAACAATTTCATTTCAGTAGGATAAAAGAGCAGTTCACACATGAAACAGAGGGGTACAAAAAACAAAACGCGTTGTCGGGCGTGCGATTTCGTGGTCTGCGAAGTTAAGTACTGCCCAATAGCAATTAACGTATTGGCGTTGCAACAACTGCCTCTCCCTCCCTCTGTGTCACTCCATCCCTCACTCCCTCCCTCTCTGTCACTCCATCCCTGTGTGTCACCCTCTCCCTCTGTGTCACCCCCTCCTTCTGTGTCACACCCTCCCTCGGTGTCACCCCCTCCTTCTGTGTCAGTCCCTCCCGCTGTGTCACTCCCTCCCTCTGTGTCACTCCTCCCTTGATGTCACTCCATCCCTCTGTGTCACCCCCTCCTTCTGTGTCACTCCCTCCTTCTCTGTCACCCCTTCCCTCTGTGTCACCCCCTCCTTCTGTGTCACTCCCTCCCTCCCTCTGTGTCACCCCCTCCGTCTGTGTCACTCCCTCCCTCTATGTCACCCCTCCTTCTCTGTGTCACCCCCTACTTCTCTGTCACTCCTCCTTCTGTGTCCCTCCCTCCCTCTGTGTCACCCCCTCCTTCTGTGTCACCCCCCTCCTTCTGTGTCACTCTCTCCCTCTGTGTCACCCCTCCCTCTGTGTCACCCCCTCCTTCTGTGTCACTCCCCCCTCTGTGTCACTCCCTCCCTCTGTGTCACTCCCTCCCTCTGTGTCACCCCTCCCTCTGTGTCACCCCCTCCTTCTGTGTCACTACCTCCCTCTGTGTCACCCCTCCCTCTGTGGCACTCACTCCTTCTGTGTCACTCCCTCCCTCTGTGTCACTCCCTCCCTCTGTGTCACCCCTCCCTCTGTGTCACCCCCTCCTTCTGTGTCACTACCTCCCTCTGTGTCACCCCTCCCTCTGTGTCACCCCCTCCTTCTGTGTCACTCACTCCTTCTGTGTCACTCCCCCCTCTGTGTCACTCCCTCCCTCTGTGTCACTCCTTCCCTCTGTGTCACCCCCTCCGTCTGTGTCACTCACTCCTTCTGTGTCACCCCCTCCCTCTGTGTCACTCCCTCCCACGTTCTGTCCCCTCTTCCCGCACTTTCTCCTACTGTCCTTCACCTCACACGTTTCTCTTCCACCCAGCTATCTCTTCTCCCTTGCTTGGGTCACTCTTTCCCTCAACCCTCCCCCCCTATGTTTCACATGCTCTTCCTCTTCCTTCGTGCCTGCCCTCCCCTCTCAGCAGTGACCTAGCTTCTCTCCTCACCCCCTCTCTCTCTCGCTCTCTCTCCCTCACTCTTACATTCTCTTATCTTCTCTCTTCTCGTCCCCTTCTCTGCACGTCGCCCCCGTCTCCCTTTCTGCGTCTCGTTCTCTCCGTCCATGCTCTTATCTCGTTTTCCTCCCTCGGCCCCCTCCACTTCACTCCCGTCTCTCTCTTGAGCCCCACTCTATTCGATGTGAAAGCAGGTGACGATGAGAACAGCTTTGCGATGTAAATAAATGGTGGACAGGACACCTCACTCCTTAGCATGCCTGCTCGCATGGGATGGCTGCTACTTAACAACACTGCACCAGAGCTAAAATGAATTGAAAAAGTCACTCACTGTGGAAAACCAGAATCGGGCACCGCCGGCGCCAACGACCAGTCCTCCTTGGCTTGCGAGACGAATGCTGCCGGGCCAACCCCACGCGCGGCATCCAATGGGATGCTGCGCAGGCGGACCAGCCAATCCTGGCGCTGCATGCAGCGCCAGGATTGGCTAGGGGGTCACATTTGCTGCTCGCCCTGTCGCCCTTAGGAAACCCGGGCTACAGCACTGTGAAGCACCCCAGGGTCCCACTGGGGAACTTACAGTGCGCATGCTTGAAAAAGTTGAAAACTTTCTCAAGCATGCGTACTGTAAGTTCCCCAGCGGGACTGCGCACTATGGTCTGCTGCAGCCTGAGTGTGTGGACTGTCACTCAAGCTGCAGCAGGCCACCCCCCTGCGCAATTTTTAAGATACGGCCGGCGGCCGCGATGCGGGTCCATGGTGGCTGGTGGGGCCCTGCCCCTACGCCCCAATGGACGCACCGCGGCTGCTCAACAGTAAACCCATCATTGTGGACTGCACTAAATTCTTAGGTGTCATAATTGACAAAAGACTCAACCTAATCTCACACATCAATTCCATGGCCAAGAGCGCACGTTATCAGCTGCGCCTTTTATGGGGGATTCGTTGGTTCTTCCCGGAGAATGACCTAATAACCTTGGTCCAATCGCTAGTTCGCTCTAGACTGGATTATTGTAATTCTCTTCTGACTGGCCTTCCCAAATCTCACCTCTCCCCCCTCAAATCCGTCCTCCATTCAGCAGCTCGCTTCATTTCAGGGTCCAAACGAAGTGACCACATCACTCCTATCCTGTCTTCTCTCCGATGGCTTCCCATCGAGGCTAGAGCTATCTACAAAAGAGCATGCATCACCCACAAAGCTTTGCACTCTTCCTCCCCTCGCTATCTGGCAAATAAACTGAAATTGTCTGGAGGCTCAAGACCTTCTCGGAATGCGGAAAAGTTCCTTCTTGAACCCCCCTTCTTCAAAAGGGAAAAATTGTTGGCACAATCGTTCTCAGGTAATGCGGTGAGAATCTGGAACTCCCTTCCTCCTTGGCGCTGTGCCATCACCTCCATCAAGATCCTCAAAACGGACCTCAAATCTCTTTTATTCCAAAGACGCTTTCAGAACTAATTCCCTGCTTCTCAGACCCTGCCAGGAAGTTCTTTAGTCATTGTAAATTTGTCACATATATTTATATTTTTGTTTGTACATCCTGTGCTTGCTGTGTTTGATACTGTGGGGCATATTACCAACAACTAGCGATAATTATCGCTATGTTGGCTTAGCGGCAATAATATTACCGCCGAGCTCTGCCGATTTTTATCGCTTAGAAGCCTTGCTATTATCAAGGTTTATCTCCTAAGCGATATAAATCGGCCGAAATTCCTGAATATCGCTGAAAAGTCAGCGATATTCATGCATTACTGAGCTAATGCTCTTAGCCATGTTATCGACCTACCATTGGATAACATGGCTAAGAACTGCTCTGGGCAGGCGTTAACTTTTGGAGATATTCGCGCTTAGCGCAAATATTTCCAAAAGTTGGTAATAGGAGATAGCGATGTTAGCGACTGTTTCCAGTCACTAACATCTTGGCACGCCCACTTTGCATGTCATTAGCGATAATTATCGCTGACATGCAAAGTGGGCCCCAAGATGATCGCTATCTCCTACTAGCTGTCGCTAACTGGTGTTAGCGACAGCTAGGTCATAGGGCGATTAAATTATCGCCGCTTTAGCGGGAAAAATTCCCGCTAAAGCAGCGATAAGGCCATTGGTAATATGCCCCTGTGTTCCTTTTGCCTGCGTTGTTTTGATTCTACGACCTGCTATTGTTCGCCTGGAAGTTCTTTAGTCATTGTAAAAGTTGTCATATTTATTCTTATTTTTGCTTGTACAGTCTGTTCATGCTGAGTTTGGGATTGTGTGCCTTTTGCCTACGTTGCTTCGATTCTATGGCATGCTATTTTTGTTTGTTCCATTCCTGCAACAGTTCTCTCATGTAATGTAACTGGTTCTATTGTACAGTGCTCTGACACCTTCGGGTAAAGTCCGCGCTTAATAAAAATGCATTAAATAAATAAATAAATTGATGCCATCAGATGAGCGCTCCACTTTCTGGAGAAACACATACACCTCCCAAGTGTGAAAAAAAGCAATCACTCCAGAGGTTAATTAGTGGAGAGAAAGATATGCTCCCTCAGTGGAGATGAATCTTAAATGAAGCATTATGTAAATGTAAGCGATTGGAGTTGCAGATGCTAATTGGTTTTTTTCCATTTCAAAGTATGCCAGCAGTACGCAAAGAATTTTCTTTCAGGAAGGAAAGGGTGCAGGACCAGGGACACCTAGGGACAGCCTGTGTTACTGCACCCTTTTCTTCGTGAAAATAATTTCTTTGTTTATGCTAATACTGGCATACTTTGAAATGAAATAAAAATGTGCATTTGCAATGTCAATAGCTGGCCTTTTGACTAATACAAGTGGTATTGCACTGCAAGTGCTGTGAGCAGCCTCCTGTGTGGCTTCAGCAGTGAATATGTCATTGCAGCAGGAAGCAGAGACTAAACCTTCAATTTGCCCACTATAAGTTAAAAGGGTGACACAGTAAAAAGAAACAGGCAGCCACGAAGTTCAGACAAACGAGTAAAATTAAAGGGGGTATATTACCAACAACTAGCGCTAATTTTTGTCTCTAACTTGTTTAGAGACAAAAAATAGAGACAAAAATTATCGCCGCACATTCGCAAATGCGATAAAAACGGCCGCAATGCATGAATAAGCAAATGCTCTTAGCCATGTTATCCACCTCCCATTGGATAACATGGCTAAGAACTGCTCAGGGCAGGTGTTAGCTTAGCGCGAATATCTCCAAAAGTTGGTAGTTGGTAATAGGAGATAGCGATGGTCGCTAACATCTTGGCACGCCCACTTTGCATGTCATTAGTGATAAATATCACTGACATGCAAAGCGGGGCCCAAGATGGTCGCTATCTCCTATTAGCTGTCACTAACTGGTGTTAGCGGCAGATTGGTAATAGGGAGATAATTTTATCTCCGCTTTCTTGGCTTTTAAAGCCAAAAAAGCGGAGATAAACCCCTTGATAATATACCCCAAAGATGTTATAAGGAAGGCTGATAGGGAGGTTTATTTTGTGCTGAACGACTGCAGTTGCAAAGAGGGGTGGGGTCCCAACCAGGTGGTACTCTGCGCGTTTGCGCTGCCGAACACGAGTCCTAAAAAAAAATAAAAACACTAGTTTTCATCTCTTCTCGTCTCATTGAGATGAAATAGATGTGGTGTTGCTATCTTCCAGATAAAGTGTCAGCCTCCTCAATATTTCTTCAGTCCATGCGTGACACCTTCTGCAGCACACATAAGAGAGGAAAATGCCTCTAAGAATTGTGGGGTATATTATCAAGGGGGTTTATCTCCGCTTTTTTGGCTTTAAAAGCCAAGAAAGCAGAGATAAAATTATCTCCCTATTACCAAGCTGTCGCTAACACCAGTTAGTGACAGCTAATAGGAGATAGCGACCATCTTGGGCCCCGCTTTGCATGTCAGTGATATTTATCACTAATGACATGCAAAGTGGGCGTGCCAAGATGTTAGCGACTGGAAACAGTCGCTAACATCGCTATCTCCTATTACCAACTTTTGGAGATATTCGCGCTAAGCGCGAATATCTCCAAAAGCTAACACCTGCCCTGAGCAGTTCTTCACCATGTTATCCAATGGGAGGTGGATAACATGGCTAAGAGCATTTGCTCGATAATGCATGAATATCGCTGACTTTTCAGCGATATTCATGCATTGCGGCCGTTTTTTATCGCATTTGCGATAAACCTTGCTAATAGCAAGGTTTATCTGCGATAAAAATCGCCGATGTGCGGCGATAATTTTTGTCTCTAAACAAGTTAGAGACAAAAATGATCGCTAGTTGTTGGTAATATGCCCCTGTGTTTGTGCAGGAAGCTGTCCTCTCCTGCACAAAACGACCCCGCCTATAACGTGGGCACCCATGCAAGGCTGTCTGTGTTGGCGTTAGGCTGCATACTTTGTTAGCAAGTTATTTTTTTTTTCATGCATACATAGTACAGTAATAGCGTTGGCGGTGGCTCGCGGACGCCCTTAGGGTTACAACAGGCGTGGCGGGCTTCAGCACAAGGCGAGAGCAGAAATGCTCCATATCTTTGAAAATAAGGAGCATTTCTGTTCTCCCGTTTAGGCAACGCAGCACAGCAACATTGCTTGCTGCCCTGCATTGCGATAAGGCGTTGCGTGAAGGTTTAGTAAATGTACCCCTTTATTCAAAGTTAACATGTATGTAGAGTGCTGCAAAGGTACTCGTACTGCTGACTCAATAGAGATATGAGCCTTGGCCTGTGCTATTGCACCTTATGCTGCTGGCTCTACAGGGACATCTAGTAACAACCTGCGGTAGTGCACCTTATGCTGCGGGCTCTACAGGGACATCTAGTAACAACCTGCGGTACTGCACCTTATGCTGCTGGCTCTACAGGGAGGGACATCTAGTAACAACCTGCGGTACTGCACCTTATGCTGCGGGCTCTACAGGGACATCTAGTAACAACCTGCGGTACTGCTCCTTATGCTGCTGGCTCTACAGGGAGGGACATCTAGTAACAACCTGCGGTACTGCACCTTATGCTGCGGGCTCTACAGGGACATCTAGTAACAACCTGCGGTACTGCACCTTATGCTGCTGGCTCTACAGGGAGGGACATCCATTAACAACCTGCGGTACTGCACCTTATGCTGCTGGCTCTACAGGGAGGGACATCTAGTAACAACCTGCGGTACTGCACCTTATGCTGCGGGCTCTACAGGGACATCTAGTAACAACCTGCGGTACTGCTCCTTGTAATGCTGACTCTACAGGGACATCTAGTAACAACCTGCGGTACTGCACCTCATGCTGCGGGCTCTACTGGCCCTGGGATGGCCCTGGGATGGCCTAGGAGATCCTCTGCCACTGCGGCAATGGCTGAGCTTCACTGGCTTCCTATGAAACCGCTCCTTTACAATCATTGTTTGAATGGTACATCCCAACCAGAGCCCTCAGATCCACAACGGCCTGTCTTGTCAAAGTACCAAGATTTAAAAAAGTCAGGACAGGAGGAAGATCCTTTAGGGTGACTGCATCAAAACTCTGGAACAGCCTGCCTTTGGATGTCCGTCAAATAACCGAACTTCTCCCTTTTAGGAAACGGGTCAAAACCTGGCTGTATCAAAAATGTTAACTGCCTAGCACTCAACTGCTGTCTCCCAGTGCATCCGTCTTAAAGAGAGTTGTCTCAGCGCCAGGATACCTGCAAGGTGATAGTAGCGCTTTATAAATGTTTTAAATAAAATAATAAATAAATCTAGTAACAACCTGCGGTACTGCTCCCTGTAATGCTGACTCTACAGGATTAAGGATAATGGGGCGACCCGGTGTCCCTCAGAACCTGGGTATTGGTAATATAGAAAAACAATTGGTTTTCTCTGGCGATGCAATTGCTGTGTTAGCTGTATTAAATAAAAGTGTTATTTGTATTTAATACAGCTAACACAGCAATCTCGCGGCTGAATCTACAGGGACATCTTATAAGAACCGCGGTACTGCAACTTGTGCTGCTGACTCTACAGGGACATCTTGTAAGAACCTACGGTACTGAACCTTGTGCTGCTGACTACAGGGACATCTGGCAGCGCCCCTGCTTTTGCATCTCACTTCTGCTGACTCCCGTTTCCTCCTTTCCATTGGCTCCCTCATCCCTTCGTACTTTCCTTGTACTCCTTGCCTTCTACGAGGGTGAGTAACCTCTGCAGAATCTCCAGGAGAAAGAGGTGCCCTTACCACGTACCTGCGGGTAAAAGCCATCCATCCCCAGGGAAACATTTCTCTAAATTCACATCTGGGATGGACCCAGTGTCCCACTCCACTGTCCAGTAACTTCCTTGCATTCCTCTATCCTTGTCATCACCCCTGCCCAGTCCGGGCTCTGCTCCCTGTGGGGTGGCGGTGGCCTCAACTAAGGCCCATGGACTAGTCATTTCCCCACCCCTTACGGAAGGGGGGCCAAGCCAAGGTTCATAGCAGTGGCACCTCCCACCTAGCCAACCTACCGGATACCACATCAGCTCACACCAATTTCGCATTTATAGAAGAATTGAGGCTGCAGTATATTAGGCAATTTCCAACTTACAAGCGATCCTTTATCCACAATTTCTTTCTTTATTCAATGAACCTGTGCCCTCCTTACCATACCTACAAGCACTGTGCCCTACATTCAGTGCCGGCCCATCTGCCCAGGTGACCAGTCACCTTGGTTGTAACCATTCCCAATCATTCTGGTCATATCTGATTCCAACCCAACCAGATGACGCCTCACTCCTGCATATCCATAACTTTCTCTTTGGGCAAGCGTCTGCTTCCAGCCCAACTGGTGAGTGAGCCCGTAGTAGTGACTTTATTACACATATCTAGCATGTCATTTTATCATACATCATAGCATTAACATCAGCATAAAGTCCATCCCCCAACCTGCCTCCTAGTTGCCCATTCCTTCATGGTTGTTTGGGAGTATTTACACACCCGAATTTATCAGATCCCCATCTTCCAAATTTGTGAATGGCATTCCTCGAAGGCTGTTGTGGCTGCCTCAATGCAAAATGACAGTGTGGTAAAGTAGCGCCCCTGGAGCCCGGCTATCTCTACTGCTGCCGCCAACACCTTTTCAGACTGATGTATTGTCAAAGATGTCCCATCTTTTTGGGTGAGGAGGTATGTGCCACCTTCAAACCCTGCCCGTGCATTCATGTACCCTGCCGAGAGGCAAACCGAGCAATATGGGTAGTACCCCCCATCCTATTTAATGTAATACTCTGTCCTCTGCCCATCTGATCGGTCTTAGATTGCCTTTCTCTTAAGGTCATGTTGTGGAGGCCCAAGCGCATATCCTTTACCAAAAGGGCCCTGCTTCTTTTGTTACATCTTAGCTTTGGCCACCAGCTTGCTAACCATGAAATCCCCAAAAAGGCAAGTGAAAGAGCTGTACTAAACAGTGAAGTCTCAAAGTGTGAGTGGTCCACTAAGGGAAGGTAGTCAATCAGCATGTTTAAAGTTTGGAAAATCCATTTTTGACCTGGTTTCCTCTTACTTCTTTTCAGACTTGGCCCAGCCTTTCAAGGCTTCTCTGAGAAAAAAATCATTTTGTGGGGTCCTCTAAACCCTCCAGCTTTGCACTGTATGTCATCACCACCAGATGCTCTGAGACCCAAGACTTCGATTTCCGTGTGTCCCTGGCCCACAAAACAAATTGCTTGACCCGCACCACTAATGAATTAAAATCCTCCTCTGCACTAGAAACCCAGGATGAAATGTGAGCAAAAGTCTCCATGTAATGCTGGTACAATTGTCTTGTTTCACTGACCACAGCCTTCTCTGCCATGCGCTGTGGCTGCAGTTCTAACTCATTTATTCCTGGTACTCCGCCTTGAAGGGCATCATCTCCTCTTCTGCCTCCGGCCACTCTGCCCAGACTCTTTACCACTGCAGGCGAGAAGGAGCATCAGCTGCCTGATTCTGAACCCCCTGCACATGCTTTGCCCTAACTTCGATATTGTACAGGAAGCAAGTGTGCACCAGATTAGTTAACAAGCCCAGTACAGAGGGGTATGAGGCCACTTGTATATTAATGGCGTGGACAGCTGCCACTTTGTCTGACCGTATGACCAGTTTTTTGTTGTCCAGGCGAACCGATCAGAGCAGCAATGACGCCAGAATGGGAAAGAGTTCTAACGCTGTAATATTTCCTGTCAGGCCAGACTTGTGCCAAGCAAATGACCATGCCCTGCCACACCAAGTTGAACCCAATATTTATCCAAAGCCCCCAAGCCTGGAAGCATCCGTGTACAGTTGCACCTGCTCATTAGTTGTCCACTGTGATTGCCGTATTCTAACTCCTTTGAAACCTTTTAGAAAAGACAGCCACATCCGCTGTCGTTTAATTCTTTTAAAATCTATATAGGATCTGCGCATTCAGACAATATACACTGCGGGACTGGTGTCCAGACTGATTCCAGACACCCTCACCGGGTATGTTAGCCTGTATACCAGCTAGCTCACAGTGCCCCTAGAAACCACTCTTACCAAGGAGAGAATAATTCTTGACAACTATCAAACATGACAACCCTGATCCCTCAGGACCATGAAAACAGTGTGTTACTTTTCACTCGAGCTCACTTCGTCTCAGAGAGATACACAGAATAAACTGTAGGGACGATTTTCAATAAGTATTTATTGAACAGTCATCATTCTAGTGTAAAATAGGTGTGCTGAAACAACCACTAGACAGAAACAGATAAATGATTAGAAGCACTAAAAAGGTGAAAGGATGGTAGATTTCTACTATCTTGCCAAAACAATGAATACAGGCGAGTATATAAATTACATGATAGTAAAATGCATACTCCGATGATGTAACCCTAACTAGATGTACCTAAGCGTACCTAGCATGTGTGTAGGTGTTAAGCTAAGAATCCCCCTAGGATAAATTCAACCCCATTACCTGAAGTGAGAGACTGTGGGTTACATAAGATACACTAGAGGATCTCTGAATGTCAGAATATAAGGAGAAGAAGGCAGGGAAAAACAAGGATATAAGAACAAACACTTCTCCCAAGTCAGTAATTCAATGTTAGGTAATACATCCAAGATAAAAATACAATTGTCGCACAAACCAATAATTTTCAAATTTTATTATCAAAAGTATAAATCATTTTTGTAAATTAATTATTTTAGATATCACACATATACATAAAAAGAATATACACCAATATATGTTAGCACATCAATTGTAAAGGAGCCCCACTAACATGATGAGAAACAGTTAACATAATATAGCAATAAATTAGGAAAACAAAACAAGAGACATAACAAATTTGTCAAAACAAATGGACAATTAAAAAAGAACAACAACAAACCAATACATACACACACCAAATTACAATACAGTCTCACGAACTGTGAGACTTCAACCACGAGTACCCCGAGTACTCCTACCCGCACCGCTGGTGCGCCACGAACTTTGGGGGCAGACCTCGAGTACGAAGTATACTCTGGCCCGCACCACGGGTGTGCCACGAACTTTGATAATAGAGCCACGGCCCTGCCGTGAGGTACTGTACGAACCTGAGCATAGTGACGCCGTGGGAGATTGACGTTCCATTTGACCTCCGTTGCTCGCCGCTCCCGCTGCGCGGGAGCCGCTTCGCTTAGTGGGCGGACCCACCAACTAATCACCGCTGACCACTGACCGCCCCTACCTGGTTGCCAAGACTGCCAAGAGTGAAGGAACATCTGAGGAGGCTGCAGGGGTAGCGCGGCAGGGACTCACTATCCCAGGAGTCCCTGCATGACCTCGTGACATCCGGTCAGCGCCCCCCTGAGTGCCCCTCCCACCACCGGGAGACTGGTAAAAAGGAAGCAGAAACACCAGCTCTGTGTAATCCCTTTGCTGAGCATAGTGACGCCGTGGGAGATTGACGTTCCATTTGACCTCCGTTGCTCGCCGCTCCCGCTGCGCGGGAGCCGCTTCGCTAAGTAGGCGGACCCACCAACTAATCACCGCTGACCACTGACCGCCCCTACCTGGTTGCCAAGACTGCCAAGAGTGAAGGAACATCTGAGGAGGCTGCAGGGGTAGCGCGGCAGGGACTCACTATCCCAGGAGTCCCTGCATGACCTCGTGACATCCGGTCAGCGCCCCCCTGAGTGCCCCTCCCACCACCGGCAGACTGGTAAAAAGGAAGCAGAAACACCAGCTCTGTGTAATCCCTTTGCTGAGCATAGTGACGCCGTGGGAGATTGACGTTCCATTTGACCTCCGTTGCTCGCCGCTCCCGCTGCGCGGGAGCCGCTTCGCTTAGTGGGCGGACCCACCAACTAATCCTCGCTGACCACTGACCGCCCCTACCTGGTTGCCAAGACTGCCAAGAGTGAAGGAACATCTGAGGAGGCTGCAGGGGTAGCGCGGCAGGGACTCACTATCCCAGGAGTCCCTGCATGACCTCGTGACATCCGGTCAGCGCCCCCCTGAGTGCCCCTCCCATCACCGGCCAGCCTATATCAGCGAGCGAGAGTCCGTCTTGCGGGACGCAAGCGGGACGCCGGGCGAAGCCCGGGCAAAGGGCGGGCCGTCTGTGGCCGTCCGGGGCCAGCGGGGGCCGGGACGGGCCATCCCCCTAACATTTCCAGGTAAACCAGAGGACCTCTGTATAGAGGGAATACAGTAATACAGTTAACTGTGCTAAGCATTTGCATATGTCTACACATTCCCCAATGGCCACCCGCTCAGGTAGATGCTCACGGAGAGGAGGAAATTCTACGCTGGGGACCATGGATAATTTTATTACCCGTGCAGTTTCTGTGGTAGAGAAGGAGATCACTTTAGCAGAACGTAGACTATCACGTGAATATTTGGCACACAAGCGATCCTCCATGGGGTCTCTTGCGCAGGCCAAATCTCCTTCAAACAACATCATTCTAGCTGATTCAAACACCTCCCATATCCCTAGCGACAAGCAACCATGTGTCGTCGATTTGAGACCGGATAGTGACTTTTTTGAAATTGCAATTGACCCGGCACCTCTAAACAAAACATCAACTAATGCTGGAACCAGAAACGTTATAAATGTAGCAGTGCCCGTACCTCCGGTCTTGCCTCTAATAACGATACACGACACCCCTACAGACCATACTCTTCAATCACCCCCTAAGACGACAGGTAGGGCTGCCGTAAAACGTAAAAGACTAGTCACCCCACGCAAAGCCTATAGACTAAAGGCCTTAAAAAGAATTCGCAAAAACTATATGAATGTGGGAGCTCACTGCAAAGCAGTAGTTAATGACACTACGAACAATGGGATAGAACGCAGTGAACCTCCAGAGTGCGACCAACCAAATGGTTCTGCTGATACCGTTGTGGCCATTGACTTGGTAAATAATCCTGAAGAATTACCAGCATCAGAACTGCTGATGGAACGGATTCAATCCCTCATGACATCCTTATTGCTGCCAGTAACAGAAAAACTGAAAGGGCTATCAGACCGCTTGGACAAATTTGAACAAACGTCCTTGGACAATTATTTTGCCCTAAAAACGTTGGTTAAACTTCATTCAAAGATTGGCCAAGAAACTGTAAGGACGGAGAAAAGTTCAATGACCCCCAAACTAGCGCAACCACCTTGCCCACCCAGGAACGATAGGGTAGCAGATCCAAGTAGGTTTAATGCCGTACTAGGAGAACTGAGTACAGAGCCCCCGAAAGATTTATCGATCAATGGCGGATCGCAAATGGTTGCTCCCCCAAAGCCAGCACCTCGTAAAACAAAACAACCATCAAATACTACCACTCCTGAAATTTCGGCACCCACAAAACCAACTAATGGAATGGGACCTACAGTCAACAACAACAACACCAATGTCCGAACATCTGACTGTAGCACAGAATTTCAGGTGCCAAAGAGGGTCCCTAATGCACATCTTCCACCAGGGTGCCAACCATATGTGGTAGTTCTCACTGGGGTTCCACCATTGAAACCCAACAAAAGGGAGTCTTACGATGAACTAAAAAATAAGACCTTATACTGGCTAAGGGAAAATAGACCCCTACCTTATACTGTCAATTGCCAAGTTATTCAAGTCCGAAGAGTCAGTTGGTTGGGCACAAGATCAAAGGATATTGAAGGGGATTGTATTTTGGTCAACTTCAAAGATCCCTCTGTAGCTCAACTTGTATATAGCCAACAACTACGAAGAAACAACCGAGGAATTGGGACCTGTGATCTTAGCTACTTTTACCCAATGCAATGGAAGCAAGATAGCAGAGCCCCTCAACAGCCAGGTTCGATGGCCAATAGATATTCTTTTTTCGATCCCCCAACTCCAATTGGAAGAACACCCCCGACAAATTTGGGATCGGACAATAACTGGTCATGGTGGGGTCAATGACAAACAAATGAAGACTACGAATCTAATGGATTGTCTTCCCATACTCTCAGTGTGGATCAGCATGAATCAAGCAAAACATCGAAGACAAGTTTTGGGGTATTGATCGCTGAAATAGAAAAGACCAAACCAACGCAGGCAGTGGAATTGCCCGGAAGAAAAGCAGTTGGCCATCAAGGGCCGGATTCAATTAATGATGGTAGCGTTGAAGGCCACGTTTTATCATCACCATTGTCTAATAAAGTACTTCGGGACCAGATGTCTGGAAAAGAAACCATGGAGTTACCTAACGAGGGAGAAACATTGATTACAAGTAACTGCTGCCCAGCCAACCAAGATCATTGTAAGCCTAATCGTGACCTAAAGATAATGTCATGGAACATCGCAGGGTTGTCTAGAAACCTCTGTGATAGAAATTGGAGCTCCTTTATGGAGGAGCATGACATTATATTCCTGCAGGAAACATGGGCTATCAACATCGTACATAGACTTGGTTATAAAACATTTTTTTGTGGGGCAATTGCATCAGCGAGAGGTAGACCCTCTGGGGGCCTAATAATCTGGATAAGTATATCCCTGGATGTTGTTGTATCGCCTATGTATCTTGCTTCCAACGATTTACTTGGTGTTAAGTTAGCCACGAGAGATTTGGGTGATGTCTACATGATAAATGTCTACAATAGACCTTCCCCGCAAAATAAGGAATCATTGGTTATAGAACAACTTAGCTCTTATCTGTGTAATTTAGAGCCCGATTCTAAAATATTCATAGGAGGGGATCTCAACTGCCAGTTCGAGCCCATAATGGGGCTCGAAAAATTATTGGAAAATGAAGACAGAGCGCTTGATATCCCTCCCCTAGATAATGTAAAGTCTGTAAAATGTACAGTGGCGGCTATGCAAATATATGATTTGACTGTATCCCATGGCTTGAGGGCATGCAATGGGCGATTAGATCCGGATAAACCGGCCAATAACACATTCAGTAAGGGGTTGTCTAAATCCTTGATCGACTTTATGTTGATTTCAACTAACCTCTGGTACCTATTGTTGGCCCTTAAGGTCGTGAACAGACCGGAGAGTGACCACTTTCCATTACAACTAGGGCTACAATCTGACCCTTTTTTGGAACACGATAGCAAGATGGAAAGTGAGAGAGAGGTAGCTGAGGTTGTCGTTTCCAATAATAGGAAAGCAATTAAATGGCCTCATATTCTAGCAAAAGAGGAGACGCTCTTGGGAATTTATAATATCTTCTCAGATATCATCCCCTTATATGAAAATCTAAGGTTGGGATCCTATGAGGTCCTGAAAATGCACTATCATCTAGTAGAATCACTAACTCCCCTCCTGAGCAAAAGTTGTACAAATAAAAAAGATAACACAAAGAGGCAATTGGAACTAGAGACGCCATGGTACAATAAACAGTGTCATCTAGCTAAAACTAATTTAATCATTGCCGTGAAATCGAAAGACCAGTTGAAGGTCAGAGAATGTAGAAAAGAATACAAAAGACTTTTGCAAAATGCAAAAAGGGAATGGGATGACCTAATCTGGGAAGATCTCTTGAGTGCCGCTAGGAGGCACGACCAATGTACCTTCTGGAATTTAATAGCCAAAAACAACAAAACAGGCAGCTCCAATAGGGACTTCTTTTTGGATGAAAAGGTCTGGTTTGATCACTTTGTGGTTCTGTATGACCAGGCAGGGTCACCTGTTGAATATAATGATCCTGGTTCCTTCTCCCAGCGCACTAACCCTGTGCAATTCAGCATTAAAGAAACTTTGTGTGCGATAAAAGCAATAAAGGCAGGTAAGGCTCCAGGGCCGGACAAATTACCTGGTGATCTATTTACCCATAATATTGATGTATGGTGCCCCTATATAAACTATCTGTGTAATTCCATCTTGTTGGGAACCCCGATCCCTGAAACATGGAAAGGGGCAGAAATAGTAACCATCTATAAAAAAGGGGATCGCTACAACCCGGGTAATTACAGACCAATTAGTTTAATTGATATCCTACAGAAAATTTTGGCCAGACACATTTTAAATCGGCTTTTAAACTGGATAGAAGAATCTGAAATCCTTTCTAAATTCCAAGCAGGTTTTAGAACCAAGACAAGCACTGTGGATCAGGTGTATAGATTCATGTGTATATGCTGGAAATACATCAAGATAAAGAAGTGTAGCATATATGTTGCATTCATGGACTTACGCTCAGCGTTCGATCTTGTTCCCCGCCATTTACTATGGGAATGTTTAAGGAAGATGGGTGTCCCGGATGAATTGTTGGCCAACCTTATAAGACTCCATACTGATAACTTTGCTAAAGTAAGGTGGGGAAGAAATGGTGAACTCACCCGAGCCATTCCAGTGAAAAGGGGGGTAAGACAAGGGTGTGTACTGGCCCCAACCCTTTTTTCCCTGTTTGTAAATGATATTCCCCACTATCTAGCCCAATGTAACCACGATTCTCCTAAACTGTGCAACGAGGCAGTTACAGCATTGTTATTTGCGGATGACACCATCCTAATATCCCAAACACCAAAAGGCTTGCAAAATCTAATAAATAAATTTAACAGCTACTGTGAGTTAAAGGGGTTAGAAATTAACTCATCTAAAACTAAGTATATGGCCATTAATCCCCCCAAAACATTTAAGAAGAACTTGGCCCTAAATAACACCAAACTAGACTATGTAGATTCTTTTGATTATCTCGGTATTAGGCTGGATAGCAGAATGGCTTGGACAAACCAATTAGTAAAAAGCAGGTTAATACTAAAACAGAACTCCCTCCCTATTTTAAAGATCCATGGTGGGTGCACATCAAAAGCTATAACCCCTGCGATTGAAGTGTTCAATGCTAAAGTACAATCTGCCGCCCTGTATGGGGCTGAGATTTGGGGGCCTTACTCAAAAAAATCATTCGATATCGATGAAAATATGTTTTTTAGACGTCTATTAAGACTGCCAGTAAGAACACCTCTAGTGCCGGTCTATCTAGACATCAGTCTAAAACGTACAGACTTTTTATGTTGGTTGAGGCCATTGCTTTATTGGGTGAGACTATGGTCTACTCCGGAACTTGCTGATTATAGAGCAGGATTACTGGAAGTTAGAGAGCTAGGGGGTATATTATCAAGGGGTTTATCTCCGCTTTTTTGGCTTTAAAAGCCAAGAAAGCGGAGATAAAATTATCTCCCTATTACCAAGCTGTCGCTAACACCAGTTAGTGACAGCTAATAGGAGATAGCGACCATCTTGGGCCCCGCTTTGCATGTCAGTGATATTTATCACTAATGACATGCAAAGTGGGCGTGCCAAGATGTTAGCGACTGGAAACAGTCGCTAACATCGCTATCTCCTATTACCAACTTTTGGAGATATTCGCGCTAAGCGCGAATATCTCCAAAAGCTAACACCTGCCCATAGCAGTTCTTCACCATGTTATCCAATGGGAGGTGGATAATCTGGCTAAGAGCATTTGCTCGATAATGCATGAATATCGCTGACTTTTCAGCGATATTCATGCATTGCGGCCGTTTTTTATCGCATTTGCGATAAACCTTGCTAATAGCAAGGTTTATCTGCGATAAAAATCGCCGATGTGCGGCGATAATTTTTGTCTCTAAACAAGTTAGAGACAAAAATTATCGCTAGTTGTTGGTAATATGCCCCTAGATTCTTTTAACTCAATCAAGTGGCTGAGACATGTATCCCATTGGTTTACAAAAATAGGTCTATCACACTTCTGGGAAACACCAGCAATGTCAATCACCTCGCCAAACATTTGTAAGGACCAAGTAAAATCTGCCTACTGGAACTATGTGAACATTAATGTATATGAACGTGCTACTGGTACCTTAACGCATAAATTCTTGCAATTTAAGGATCACCCCTCGTTTGAACATTTTATGGACGAAATTGAGCCACCCCTGGCCAAATCTGTTTACCTCCAATTTAGATATGGGGTTTTACAGATAAACGCAAATATTTGCCGGTGGGGAGGGGCAAATAAAGACCCAAATTGTAAATCATGTGACCTAAAACTGAAAGAAGATGAGGCTCATATCCTCTTTTTCTGCCCGTCATATGTATTACTGCGCAAGAAATGGATCATACCCCTTTGTAAAAACTTGGGAATACGATCATTCAAAGAGGCAGAGCGTATACTTAGATCTTCGAACAGTAAGCTAATAATATTTGGTTTGAGTAGGTATCTCCATGGTGTTTGCATAACTAGAAAGAAACTTGGAATGCTAATGTAGGATAAAACTATTTGCTGGCATTTTTAATTATTTATAACTGTATTTAATTGTTCTTAATATTTGGTCTGGTCTTGTAAGATATCCGGTTTGTATATTTTTCTATTAACATACGAGTAATGAATCACCTTATAAAAATTTTTTGTAATGATGATCCTGGACCTACACCTTATGCACCTTGTACCTATTGCATTTTGCACATTACGAACAATTGTCAATGTCTTATTAATTTTAACAAATTTTAATGAAGATTATGTTGTGTGTATTATATGTGTGTTTGGCTTTATGACAAAGTGTCGAATAAAAGCTTTTACAAACAAGCAATAAGAACGTATATAAAGAAACCAGTATTTTACTAGACCTCTGTGTCGTGTCGATTTTGTACGTAGTCTCTTCTTCTACCAAGTACAGTCTGAAATGCTTGGCACGCTACAAGCCTGCCCACCCTAGCTACCGTTCTAACCCGGGGAGCAGGCAGTATTGGGGAAGGGCCCCGCCCTTCCTGACGTGGGAGTGGGGTTCCTACTGGTCTGGGGTGCGACCTTCAGCCAGGTGGGGATTCCATTTCCAACAGCCTGGAATAATTTCCAAACAGATTCTTGTGAATACCGTTTTTTTCCCATTTCTTTTGAATGTGATTGATATGGGAGAGCCTTACTATTTACAGAGAAATGTGTTTGTTTCATGTAACAACCATAAAAAAGTTTTTTTACATCAAAACGGGCCCTCACAAATGAGAAATTGGAGTATTTCACATATATTATTCGCTCTAAAATTAGTGGATGTGGAGCACAGCTTGAGAATGGCAATAGAGAAAATCCATCCACGGATTGACCGTCTCTGTGGCGAAAAAGTAGGCACACCTGTCACATTAATTTTGGTGGTGTTATTATCAATCTAGGTCTTGTGTAAAATAAAGCATCCTTGTAAAAACAATTTGCGCACATTTTATCTTGGAAAATAGTCATTTAACCACACCCACTCAAAAACCTGCAGTTTACTAGACACTCTTATTGTGTTGAACATTGGTTGTCAGATATGGCCCTGGATATGCGTGTGGCGGTCGAATATGTAGTGGGCCAGATTCCAGAAATTTCTGTCAGGTGGTGGGGGGCCCGACATCTAAAAAAATTCAGATGGGGGGGCTCAACCTACTAAAGTTTGAAGACCTCTGCTCTACAGGGACATCTAGTAACAACCTGCGCTACTGCACCTCGTGCTGCTGACTCTACAGGGACATCTAGTAACAACCTGCGCTACTGCACCGTGTGCTGCTGACTCTACAGGGACATCTAGTAACAACCTGCGGTACTGCACCTTACGCTGCTGACTCCACAGGGACATCTAGAAACAACCTGGGGTACTGCACCGTATGCTGCTAATTCTACAGGGACATTTAGTAACAACCTTCGGTACTGCACCTTGTGCTGCTGGCTCTATGGGGACATCTAGCAACAACCTGGGTTACTGCACCGTGTGCTGCTGACTGTACAGGGACATCTAGGAACAACCTGCCGTACTGTTCCTTGTGCTGCCGACTCTACAGGATTAAGGATAATGGGGCTATCCGGTGTCTCTCATAACCTGGGTATTGGTATTATAGAAAACAATTGGTTTTGTCCGGCGATGCAATTGCTGTGTTAGCTGTATTAAATAAAAGTGATATTTTTATTTACTACAGCTAACCCACTCTACAGGGACATCTTGTAAGAATCTACAGTACTGCACCTTGTGCTGCTGACTCTACATGGACATCTAGTAACAACCTGCAGTACTGCACCTTGTGCTGCTGACTCTACATGGACATCTAGTAACAACCTGCAGTACTGCACCTTGTGCTGCTGACTCTACATGGACATCTAGTAACAACCTGCGGTACTCCACCTTGTACCGCTGACTCTACAGGGACATCTAGTAACAACCTGCGGTACTGCACCTTGTGCTGCTGACTCTCCAGTGACATCTTGTAAAAACCTATGGTACAGCACCTTGTGCTGCTGACTACAAGGACATCTGGCAGCGCCCCTGCTTTTGCATCCCACTTCTGCTGACTCCCTTTGCCTCCTTTCAATTGGTTCCCTTGTCGCTTCGTACTTTCCTTTTACACCTTGCCTTCTACGAGGGTGAGTAACCTCTGCAGACTCTCCAGGAGAAAGATGTGCCCTTGCAGGTACCTGCGGTTAAATGCCATCCGTCCCCAGGACAAAATTCCTCTAAATTTACATCTGGGATGAACCCAGTGTCCCACTCCACTGTCCAGTAACTCCCCTGCATTCCTCTATACTTGTCATCACCCCTGCCCAGTCCGGGCTCTGCTCCATGGGGGGTGGCCTCCACTAAGACCCATGGTCTAGTCATTTCCCCACCCCTTTGGGAAGGAGGGCTAAACCAAGGGTCATAGCAGTGGCACCCCACCTAGCCACCCTACCGGATACCACAAAATCAGCTCACACCAATTTTGCATTTATAGAAGAATTGAGGCCATAGTTTATTAGGCAATTTTCAATTTACAAGTGATCCTTTATCCACCATTTTCTTTATTCAATAAATACTGTGCCCTCCTTACCATACCTACAAGCACTGTGCCCTATATTCAGTGCCGGCCAGTCTGCCCAGGTGACCTGTCACCTTGGTTGTAACCATTCCCTGGTCATGTCTGATTCCAGCCCAACCAGATGACTCCTCACTCCTGCATAACCATAACTTTCACTTTGTGCCAGCGTCTGCTCCCGGCCCAACTGGTGAGTGAGCCTGTAGTAGTGACTTTATTATAAATATCTAGCATGTCATTATATCATATATCATTGCATTAAAGTCAGCATAAAGTCCGTCCCCAACCTGCCTCTTAGTTGCCCATTCCTTAATGGTTGTTTGGGAGTATTTACACACCCAAATTGATCAGATCCCCATCTTCCAAATTTTTGAATGCCATTCCTCGAAGTCTGTTGTGGCTGTCTCAATGCAAAATGACTGTGTGGTAAAGTAGCGCCCCTGGAGCCCGGCTATCTACTGCTGCCACCAACACCTTTTCAAACTGATGTATTGTCAAAGGTGTCCCATCTTTGTGGGTGAGGAGATATGTGCCACATTCAAACCCTGCCCGTTCATTCATGTACTCTGCCAAGAGGCAAAACGGGTAATATGGGTGGTACCCCCCATCCTACGTGATGTAATACTCTGTCCTCTGCCCATCTGATCTGTCGTAGATTGCCTTACTCTTAAGGTCATGTTGTGGAGGCCCAAGTGCATATCCTTAACCAAATGGTCCCTGCTTCTTTTGTTACACTAGGCATTGGCTACCAGCTTGCTAACCCTGAAATCCCCAAAAAGGCAAGTGAAAAAGCTGTACTAAATAGTGAAGTCTCAAAGTGTGAGTGGTCCACTAAGGGAAGGTAGTCAATCAGCATGTTTAAAGTTTGGAAAATCCATTTTTGACCTGGTTTCCTCTTTCTTCTTTTCAGACTTGGCCCAGGCTTTCAAGGCATTCCCTGAGAAAAATATCATTTTGTGGGGTCCTCTAAACCCTCCAGCTTTGCATTGTATGTCATCACCACAAGATGCTCTGAGACCCAAGACTTGGATTTCTGTGTGTCCCTAACCCACAAAACAAATTGCTTGACCCACACCACCAATGAATTAAAATCCTCCTCTGCAATAGAAATCCAGGATAAAATATGAGCAAACGTCTCCATGTATTGCTGGTACCATTGTCTTTTTCACTGACCACAGCCTTCTCCTCTTCTGCCTCCGGCCTCTCTGCCCAGCACTTTTACCGTTGCAGGCGAGGAGCATCAGCTGCCTGATTCTGAACCCCCTGCACATGCTTTGCCCTAATTTCGATATTGTACTGCAGACAAGTGTGCACCAGATTAGTTAACAAGCCCAATACAGTGGGGCATGAGGCCGCTTGTATATTAATGGCGTGGACAGCTGCCAATTTGTCTGACCTTATGACCAGTTTTTTGTTGGCCAGGCAAACCGATCAGAGCAGCATGGGAAAGAGTTCTAACGCTGTAATATTCCCTGTCAGGCCAGACTTGTGCCAAGCAGATGACCATGCCCTGCCACACCAAGTTGAACCCAATATTGATCCAAAGTCCCCAAGCCTGGAAGCATCTGTGTACAGTTGCACCTGCTCGTTAGTTGTCCACTGTGATTGCCGTATTCTAACTCCTTTGAAACCTTTTAGAAAAGACAGCCACATCCGCTGTCGTTTAATTCCTTTAAAACCTATATATGATCTGCGCATTCAGACAATATACACTGCGGGACTGGTGTCCAGACAGATTCCAGACATCCTCACCGGGTATGTTAGCCTGTATACCAGCTAGCTCACAGTGCCCCTAGAAACCACTCTTACCAAGGAGAGAATAATTCTTGACAACTATCAAACATGACAACCCTGATCCCTCAGGACCATGGAAACAGTGTGGCACTTTTCACTCAGTCAGTCGTGCTCACTTCGTCTCAGACAGATAGTCAGAATAAACTGTAGGGACGTTTTTCAATAAGAATTTATTGAACAGTGTCATTTTAGTATAAAATAGGTGTGCTGAAACAACCACTAGACAGAAACAGATAAATGATTAGAAGCACTAAAAAGGTGAAAGGATGGTAGATTTCTACTATATTGCCAAAACAATGAATACAGGCGAGTATATAAATTACATGACAGTAAAATGCATACTCCGACGATGCAACCCTAACTAGATGTACCTAAGCGTACCTAGCATGTGTGTAGGTGTTAAGACAAGAATCCCCCTAGGATAAATTCAACCCCATTACCTGAAGTGAGAGACTGTGGATTACATAAGAAACACTAGAGGATCTCTGAATGTCAGAATATAAGGAGAAGAAGGCAGGGAAAAACAGGGATATAAGAACAAACACTTCTCCCAAGTCAGTAATTCAATGTTAGGTAATACATCCAAGATAAAAATACAATTGTCGCACAAACCAATAATTTTCACATTTTATTATCAAAAGTATAAATCATTTTTGTAAATTAATTATATTAGATATCACACATATACATAAAAAGAATATACACCAATATATGTTAGCACATCAATTGTAAAGGAGCCCTACTAACATGATGAGAAACAGTTAACATAATATAGCAATAAATTAGGAAAACAAAACAAGACACATAACAAATTTGTCAAAACAAATGGACAATAAAAAAAGAACAACAACAAACCAATACATACACACACCAAATTACAATACAGTGTTTGCTCAAAAAGTAAAATGCAAAAATCAACGAAGAGAGAAAGCGATGTTGCGCGTTTCTGAAGTGGAATGTACACAGGCAATTCCTTCATCAGGGCGCTGAGAAAACAACTGATTCAGTGGCAGAAAGCCATCCGTATACTATGCACTGTCATCGGTTATGTGGTGCAGTGGACTCTGTATCAATATAAGTTTGCAAATGGTCTGTGGGAACAAAACATCATATAAACATAAAAAGGATCACAAATATCGGAGCATTGTAAAGTATAGTTAGCCCAAGGGATGTTCAATGATGAAGTGAAGAACAATCCAATCAGTGAAAAAGCTATTGTCAGAATAAAGTCAAAGTACATTGCGACACCAATCTAGAATCACCAAAAGAGAAAATTACCTGATTAAAAAAATAAAAAAAACTATTTAAAGATGAAGATAAAAGGTGAGGGACCAAAGATATAAAGGTCTACATGCGTTCTAGATAGAATTAAGAGCTTGCTCTGTTGGAGGAAACAAACCAAATGTAACTTCTTTGAGAGATCCTTTAAAGACTGTATATGAGTGGTTAGTCCCAAAAGAGGAATAAAGAGTACACGAATAAGACAGGACCTGATAATTACCTATAAGAATTCGAGGCTTGCTCTGTCGGAGGAAACATCCCAATGTAACTTCTTAGAAAGATCCAATAAAAACTATGGGCCTCATTTAGGAAAAGTGAAGCATCGCTGCGTGAAAACAGCGATGCGTCACTTTTCACTGCGCCCTCCTTGCGACACCAATGATGCGTCATATTTACAGTATGACGCATCATGGCGCAAGGAGTTACAAATACATCAGTATTTCTGACGTATCTGTATGGCGCAAAAGTGACGCATTGATGGAGTGTGTCACAAAAGTGATGCAACTCCAGCAATGTAAAGGGCCTGCGTCAGTCTTATGCCTGCTGTGAGGCAGGCGTTAGAAATTGACCCATTTGTGTCCTAGAAGTGGCGCAGTGAAATCTTATAGATTTCACTGCGTCACTTCTAGGACCCTTTCTTGCGTCAGAACGCCCCCTGCATACATTATACCTGGCGTAGGTATAATGTAGCGCAGGGGTTTACAAAGTGACGCATCTACATAGATGCGTCACTTTGTAAATATGGTGCAACAAGGCACATTTTTTACGCTGCTGGTGCGTCACAAAAAGTGACGCACGGGCGGCGTAAAAGTGACGCACGGTCTTATAAATGTTTGAATGGTTAGTACCAAAAGCGTCTACAATTCTGGGGAGTAGAGAATACACGAATAAGACATCGTCCAACAAGGTATAATACTAATTCTGGCACCTACAGTTATTAAACCTGAAAATTTCCAATAAGGTGATACAATAGGGTACCCCTTATAAAAAAGAAACAGCAATCCTAAACAGGATTAAGGTATGGAATAGCTACTCATTGAAAGGATATAGCGTGATGAATGGACAACGAGAATGACTCCCAGATAGTCAAAAGCCAAAAAAGTATAAGACAGCCAAACCTCAATAAGTCTGGTAAAGGGAAGCAAAGCCATAACTCCGGTAGGTTGGGTGAATACCAAATAATAACAAACGCCATAAACTAATAGAATAATGTAAATAAACCACTATGCCTTGGGGGGAGATAATAAAAAAAAACGGTTAGAGGCTACCCTGAAAACGAGTTAGAGGCTACCCTGAAATAGGAGTAGCCACAGGAAAGCGTACCCAAAGGTCCAAATGGACCCGCTGTAGAATATCCAAATTAAATATCCTGGTCCCAGATAGTAGTGCACAAATTCTAAAATAAAGAAACATGGAAGAATAGGGTCAGACAATAGCTACCACTTTCAGAGTGAAAATAGCAAAATCGATACCATCACTTACACGGGCGTCCCAACTGGGACTGCGGCTACGTGGGCAGATCGCCCTGAAAAGAGCTAGCATCCAGCAATAAAAAAAACAAAGGGGCATATTATCAAGGGGGTTTATCTCTGCTTTTTTGGCTTTAAAGGCCAAGAAAGCGGAGATAAAATTATCTCCCTATTACCTAGCTGTCGCTAACACCAGTTAGCGACAGCTAGTAGGAGATAGCGACCATCTTGGGCCCCACTTTGCATGTCAGTGATATTTATCACTAATGACATGCAAAGTGGGCGTGCCAAGATGTTAGCGACTGGAAACAGTCGCTAACATCGCTATCTCCTATTACCAACTTTTGGAGATATTCCCGCTAAGCGCGAATATCTCCAAAAACTAACACCTGCCCTGAGCAGTTCTTAGCCATGTTATCCAATGGGAGGTGGATAACATGGCTAAGAGCATTAGCTCGGTAATGCATGAATATCGCTGACTTTTCAGCGATATTCATGCATTGCGGCCGTTTTTTATCGCATTTGCGATAAACCTTGATAATAGCAAGGTTTATCTGCGATAATTCCTGACGATGCTTAGCGTTAAAAAATTCGTTGCTAAGCATCGTTAGCGATAAATATCGCTTAACGTTGGTAATATGCCCCAAACTGCTATAGGGAATTCTTTAGTAATCTGAAAAAGCGAAAAAAGCTAAATTGGACTAATGAACACGGGCAAAATATAGGCGCAACAGACACGTGAGCCGTGGGAGTCCGGGGTCCCTAAATGCATACGTACCAATGGCGTCCTCCGTAACAAACCAAAGTGCAGCAAGCCTCGGCGTCCGTCCAAGGCAGGGAAGTAAGACCCAGCAACACAGTCCAGACACTAGCTTTCCTTAAAGAAACACTGAAAATTGCACTATTGAGCGTTTCTCAAATATTTGTTATTACTTTTAAACAGGAATTTACAGCGAATCACGTTATCTTGCTTCTATTATAACAGATTCAAATATCGACAACTAAAAACCTCTATACGTGGGAAAACACTTCGTGAACACGTTCAGGAACACTCGAAAAATTGGAAAGAAGCCTTTTAATTGAAACAACGGTCCTTACTATATTAGAGGCGCATACATAACGTTGTTTTCCCTAAGAACAAGGCAGCAAAAGCTGAACATTTTATTTTTGCTTTGTGCACTCCAAAAAAATGTATTTCTTGCCATGAAAAGGAAATCAAAGCGTTTAGCTTGCCCAGAGAATACTTGGGGGCAGATTTATGTTGGTAATGCGCCACGTTTGCGTCACGCAACTGCGGCGTAAACGTGGCGCATCCATACGACCAATTTACAATGTGACGCATCTAGGCAGATGCGTCACGTTGTAAAGCCCTGCGCCACATGTGGGCGTTCCGGCGCAGGGGTGGGCGTTCCGGGGCAGGTGCGCCTTGCAAAAGTGGCTGAGTGAAATCTATAAGATTTCACTCAGTCACTTTCAGGCCAATGCTGCGTCAAAACCCTGCGCCTGCTTGAAGCAGGCGTAAGGCTTGACGCAGCATTGGACAGATAGGGCACCCCCGAGCCTTGCTGGAGCTGCGTCGCGCTTGCGACGCAACTCAAGCAATGCGCCACCTTTACGGCACAGATGCGTCACGCATCTGTGCCGTTTTTGCACCATGGTGCACCGCATTGTAAATGCGGCGCACCATGGGTGGCGGAGCTGCGGCGCAAAATAACTGGCGCATCCCTGGGGATGCGCCAGATATCATAAATCTGCCCCTAAGTGAGCAGATTTGACAGAGGATTGTGGGTATTTTAACAGAGGATTGTGGGTATGACGCACACACACACGGTCCTCTCGTTCCTCTCCGTCCCTGCTGTGTCCAGTGCTGACACTGCTGACGCACGACCGGGGACCAATCAAAGTACACTGTTGCCATACGGAGATCTCAAAATACAGGGGCCTTATTTATGAAGGCCTTGCGCAACCGGTGCGTCACTTTTTCCCATGTTAAAAATGACGCACCGGCGGCACAAGGCCTTCATAAATCTGCCCCTAAAAGTGACGCACCGGTAGCGCAAGGCCTTCATAAATAAGGCCCCAGGTTTCCAGACCAAATTTAAAGTACGCATGTGCACAACCAAACGCATGCGCACAGGAGACAACAGAGCATAGACAGACAGTGAACTATGACCAACTAAGCCTCTCATGGTGAACAGTGCAGGCAATGACCTCTAAATACCCACAATCCTTTGCGCAAAATCTACATACCCAGGATTCTCTGAAAAATCTTAACCACTTTGATTTTCTTTTCATAGGAAAAAATACATTTGTTACGTGTATATAAGAGAAAGATAACGTTTTCAGCTTTCGCTGCCTTCGTATTAAGGAGGAATATAATACGTATGCGCCCCCTAATAAAGGAGGGACACGTTTTTTGTGATGTGGAGCCTGCGTTTAAAATATGTATGAATTTGTCATAACATATTGTCACTACCTCATGTTCACTGTACTTTGTGTTTCAATGATCGAGGAACTAATCTAATTTTTGGAGGGTTTCTGATATAGAAATCGTTTTACTGTATCTGAAAGAAAAGTATAGTGAGTGGATATTTTAGTGAGAGCAATGGGTCACGTTACCAAGCCTGGGTGATAAATGTACTCTTGTTTCATTGGCAGGAGTTATAATGGGCATGATAATATGCTCTATGGAATTCCAATCACAGCTCATGCTAGATGTGAGAGGCATCTAACATGAGCTTCCATTTTGAATTCCATAGAGCACATGAGCTGCGATTGGAATTCCATAGAGCATATTATCAAGCTCATTATCGCCACTTTTGCAGCAGTTTCCTGCCGATAAAGCGGCAATCATTTTATCGCCCAGGCTTGATAATATGCCCCCAAGTTTCTTGGATTTCCTAACGTAAAGCCAGGATATGCGTTTGGACGATGAGTGAACGAAAGAAACACACTTACAAGAAAATGGACATGGAACCAAAGAACTAAGGGGCTCGTTCACAAGCCCTTTGCGCCACCGGTACACCACGTTTCCCATGTTTGAAATGACCCATAGGTAGCGCAAGTCGCTTGCAAATAAGCCCCTAAGTATATACAAGGGGGAGAGGTAAGCCCCTAAGTCAGAGCTTTCCAAACTGTGTGTCCCGACACAGTACTGTGTCGCCTGCAAATGGTGGGTGTGTCTCAGGCACTTAGCACATAACTGCTGCTAATTTAGAGGCATCCCTAGACACGCTGCTCTATGGTCTTTTAACCCCTTCTGCGCTCATGACAAGCTGAGCTCGTCATGAGTTGTGCCGCTCGCATGCTCATGACAAGCTCAGCACTTCATGTAACGCGGCTTTTTGAAAAAAGCCGCGCAGCGCAAAAATAGCGGCCGCACGCATGCGGTTAAAGACCTGTAAAGTGCCCGGGTACGGCTGTGTGTGTGCCCAGGAAGCTGGGGTGAGGAGACAGAGGGAGGAAGACATAGGGAGGAAGACAGAGGGAGGGAGACAGAGGGAGGGAGGCGACAGAGGTAGGAGGGCGACAAAGGGAGGAGGGCGGCAGAGGGAGGGAGACTGACAGAGGTAGGGAGACTGACAGACAGAGGAAGGGAGACTGACAGACAGAGGAAGGGAGACTGACAGACAGAGGGAAGGAGACAGAGGGAGGGAGGGAAACAGAGGGTGGGAGGGAGACAGAGTGAGACTGGCAGTGGGTGGGAGACAGAGAGAGAGGGAAACCCTGGAGACAGAGAGAGCGGGAGACAGAGGGAGGGAGTCCGGGATAGACAGAGGGAGGGAGAGGGAGACAGATAGAGGGAGACAGGGGGAGGGAGACAGAGAGAGAGGGAGACAGAGGTAGACAGACAGAGGGAGACAGAGGGATGGAGACAGAGGGACGCAGGCAGAGGAACGGAGACAGAGGGAGGGCGACAGACAGAGGGGGGAGACGGAGGGAGACAGAGGGAGGGAGACAGACAAGAGGGGGACAGACAAGAGGGAGGGAGACAAGAGGGAGAGAGAGGGTTGGAGACAGACAAGAGGGAGACAGAGAGAGGGAGACAGAGAGGAAGAGGGAGATGGACAGAGTGAGTGAGGCAGAGGGAGACAGGGAGAGGGGAGAGACAGGGAGAGAGAGAGACAGAGAGAGGGAAGGAGACAGAGACAGACAGAGACAGGGACAGACAGAGACAGATAGAGGCAGCGACAGGGGCAGACAGATAGAGGCAGAGACCGACAGAGACAGAGGGAGAAACAGAGGGAGGGAGACAGGGGCAGACACCGACAGAGAGACAGAGAGGGAGAGGGAGGGAGACAGAGGGAGGGAGACAGGGACAGACAAGCAGATAGAGGCAGAGACAGGGACAGATAGATAGAGGCAGAGACTGAGACAGGCAGAGACAGAGAGACAGAGAGGGAGAGAGAGAGTGGGAGACAGAGGGAGGGAGTCCGGGATAGACAGAGGGAGGGAGAGGGAGACAGATAGAGGGAGACAGGGGTAGGGAGACCGAGAGAGAGGGAGACAGGGAGAGAGGGAGACAGGCAGAGAGGGAGACCTAGAGAGAGGGAGACAGAGGTAGACAGACAGAGGGACGCAGCCAGAGGAACGGAGACAGAGGGAGGGCGACAGACAGAGGGGGAGACAGAGGGAGACAAAGGGAGGGAGACAGAGGGAGGGAGACAGACAAGAGGGAGACAGATAAGAGGGAGGGAGACAAGAGGGAGAGAGAGGGAGGGAGATGGACAAGAGGGAGACAGAAAGAGGGAGACAGAGAGAGGGAGACAGAGAGGGAGATGGACAGAGTGAGTGAGACAGAGGGAGACAGGGAGAGAGGATTGAGAGACAGGGAGAGAGAGGGGGTAGAGACAGGGAGAGAGAGAGGGAGAGAGAGAGGGGGAGAGAGAGGGAGAGAGAGAGGGAGAGACAGGGAGAGACAGGGAGAGAGAGAGGGAGAGAGAGACAGAGAGAGGGAGGGAAGGAGACAGAGACAGACAGAGCTAGAGACAGGGACACACAGAGACAGATAGAGGCAGAGACAGGGGTAGACGGATAGAGGCAGAGACAGACAGAGACAGAGAGACAGAGGGGGAAACAGAGGGAGGGAGACAGGGACAGACAGGGACAGACAGGGACAGAGAGACAGAGAGGGAGAGGGAGGGAGACAGAGAGAGAGGGAGGGAGACAGAAGGAGAGGGAGACAGAGGGAGGGAGACAGGGACAGACAAGCAGATAGAGACAGGGACAGACAGATAGAGGCAGAGACTGAGACAGGCAGAGACAGAGAGAAAGAGAGGGAGAGAGAGAGAGAGAGAGAGAGAGAGAGAGAGAGAGGGTGACAGAGGGACGGAGCGGGAGGAGACAGCGAGAGAGGGAGACAGGGAGACAGAGAAAGAGAGACATAGTGAGACAGAGGGAGGGAGTCGGGGGAGACAGAGGGAAGGAGAGAGAGACAGAGGGCGGGAGACAGAGGGAGGGAGACAGAGGGAGGGAGACAGAGGAAGGGGACAGAGGGAGGGGGACAGAGGGAGGAGGACAGACGGAGGAGGACAGAGGGAGGAGGACAGAGGGAAGAGGACAGAGGGTGGAGGACAGAGGGAGGGAGACAGAGGGAGGGAGACAGAGGAAGGGGACAGAGGGAGGAGGACAGAGGGAGGAGGATAGACGGAGGAGGACAGAGGGAGGAGGACTGAGGGAGGAGGACAGAGGGTGGAGGACAGAGGGAGAGGGAGACAGAGAGGGAGGGAGACAGAGAGGGAGGGACAAAGAGGTAGGGAGACAGAGGGCGACAGACAGAGGGCGACAGTCAGAGGGAGGGAGACTGACAGACAGAGGGAGGGAGACTGACAGACAGAGGGAGGGAGACAGAGGGAGGGAGAGAGACAGAGGGAGAGGGAGGGTGACAGAGGGATGTAGACAGAGGGAGACAATTTGCCCACTTGTATTTCAAAATGTTCACCGTGGGGAGAAACCCTCCCCCCCCAACCCCGAACTCCCCTTCGGTGATTTGGGCTCACCCGCTCGCTACACTGCCTTACTGTGTCACAAAATGATGCATCTCCAAAACGTGTGTCACCAACATGGAAAGTTTGGAAAGCTGTGCCCTAAGTATATATAAGGGGGAGGGGGAACCAATGGGAGGGAGGGAAAACAAATCAACAGCAGTGGGATGCAATAGCACAGGCGGGTCTAGGTGTCCTAGTAGAGTCAGCAGCACAAACTGCAGTACCTTCTATTTGCAATTGTATATAGCATGGACAAGGACCAAGGGCATCAGAGCGCTTTACAATAAGCAGCGGGCACCCCTGATAAGCAGGATATAAAGATCATGATGGGGCGGGGATTCGAAAAAGAAACCCGCTCTTGTTGAGTACCCCAGTAATATATACTAATGTTGAGTAGATAGAATACTAATGTGCACCTATACATTACATGAGGGTAAAACGCTTCGCAAAATGCATGAAATTAATCTTAACCAAACGTAAATAACTCAAGATGTAATATTATTGTGAGTAGAATGTGTTGTGAATGGCTTGCACTTCAAATTGTGTGCTTAGTGTATTAAATGGCATGTCATGTGATACTTAAGAAATACTAATTAACGCTGCTTTTTACTTATGCTATTCTAGAATAGGTGCTAACTCGGATCTGATTAGAGGAGAGTGGTTAACAGTGAACGTTTCATTACCACATTATTAATAAATGCCGACTTTCAGTTCTTTTAGTAAATGGACAAGTCGCCATGTTCTTAAATTGACCAAACTGTGATGAGTGAAACTTGCAGCGCCCACAAACCATGTGACACTGTGGATAAACTTGCTGAGCCAGGTGAAAGAGTGTGATGCGGTGAAGGACATGACACCAGGTGGGGATTCCATTTCCAACAGCCTGGAATAATTTCCAAACAGATTCTTGTGAATACCGTTTTTTTCCCATTTCTTTTGAATGTGATTCATATGGGAGAGCCTTACTATTGAAATGTGTTTGTTTCATGTAACAACCATAAAAAAGTTTTTTTACATCAAAACGGGCCCTCACAAATGAGAAATTGGAGTATTTCACATATATTATTCGCTGTAAAATTAGTTGATGTGGAGCACAGCTTGAGAATGGCAATAGAGAAAATCCATCCACGGATGGACCGTCTCTGTGGCGAAAAATAGGCACACCTGTCACATTAATGTTGGTGGTGTTATTATCAATCTAGGTCTTGTGTAAAATAAAGCATCCTTGTAAAAACAATTTGCGCACATTTTATCTTGGAAAATAGTCATTTAACCACACCCACCCAAAAACCTGCAGTTTACTAGACACTCTTATTGTGTTGAACATTGGTTTTCAGATATGGCCCTGGATATGCGTGTGGGGGTCGAATATGTAGTGTGCCAGATTCCAGAAATTTCTGTCAGGTGGTGGGGGGCCGACATCTAAAAAAATTCAGATGGGGGGGCTCAACCTACTAAAGTTTGAAGATCTCTGCTCTAAAGGGACATCTAGTAACAACCTGCGCTACTGCACCTCGTGCTGCTGACTCTACAGGGACATCTAGTAACAACCTGCGCTACTGCACCGTGTGCTGCTGACTCTACAGGGACATCTAGTAACAACCTGCGCTACTGCACCTTACGCTGCTGGCTCTACAGGGACATCTAGTAACAACCTGTGGTACTGCACCGTGTCCTGCTAATTCTACAGGGACATCTAGTAACAACCTGCGGTACTGCACCTTGTGCTGCTGGCTCTATGGGGACATCTAGTAACAACCTGGGGTACTGCACCGTGTGCTGCCGACTGTACAGGGACATCTAGTAACAACCTGCCGTACTGTTCCTTGTGCTGCCGACTCTACAGGATTTAGGATAATGGGGCGACCCGGTGTCTCTCAGAACCTGGGTATTGTTAATATGAAAAAACAATTGGTTTTGTCCGGCGATGCAATTGCTGTGTTAGCTGTATTAAATAAAAGTGTTATTTGTATTTACTACAGCTAACACACTCTACAGGGACATCTTGTAAGAATCTACAGTACTGCAACTTGTGCTGCTGACTTTACATGGACATCTAGTAACAACCTGCAGTACTGCACCGTGTGCTGCTCACTCTACAGGGACATCTAGTAACAACCTGCGGTACTGCACCTTGTGCGGCTGACTCTCCAGTGACATCTTGTAAGAACCTATGGTACTGCACCTTGTGCTGCTGACTACAAGGACATCTGGCAGTGCCCCTGCTTTTGCATCCCACTTCTGCTGACTCCCTTTGCCTCCTTTCCATTGGTTCCCTTGTCGCTTCGTACTTTCCTTTTACTCCTTGCCTTCTACGAGGGTGAGTAACCTCTGCGGAATCTCCAGGAGAAAGAGGTGCCCTTGGAGGTACCTGCGGTTAAATGCCATCCGTCCCCAGGACAAAATTCCTCTAACTTTACATCTGGGATGGACCCAATGTCCCACTCCACTGTCCAGTAACTTCCCTGCATTCCTCTATACTTCTCATCACCACTGCCCATTCTGGGCTCTACTCCCTGGGGGTGGCCTCCACTAAGACCCATGGCCTAGTCATGTCCCCACCCCTTTGGGAAGGAGGGCTAAACCAAGGGTCATAGCAGTGGCACCCCCCACCTAGCCACCCTACTGGATACCACAATATCAGATCACACCAATTTTGCATTTATAGAAGAATTGAGGAAACAGTTTATTAGGCAATTTCCAACTTACAAGCGATCCTTTATCCACCATTTCTTTCTTTATTCAATAAACCTGTGCCCTCCTTACCATACCTACAAGTACTGTGTCCTACATTCAGTGCCGGCAGTCTGCCCAGGTGACATGTCACCTTGGTTGTAACCATTCCCTGGTCATGTCTGATTCCAGCCCAACCAGATGACGCCTCACTCCAGCATAACCATAACTTTCTCTTTGTGCAAGCGTCTGCTGCCAGCCCAAATGGTGAGTGAGCCCGTAGTAGTGACTTTATTACACATATCTAGCATGTCATTATATCATATATCATTGCATTAAAGTCAGCATAAAGTCCATCCCCCAACCTGCCTCTTAGTTGCCCATTCCTTCATGGTTGTTTGGGAGTATGTACACACCCAAATTGATCGGATTTCCATCTTCCAAATTTTTGAATGCCATTCCTCGAAGGCTGTTGTGGCTGCCTCAATGCAAAATGAATGTGTGGTAAAGTAGCGCCCCTGGAGCCCGGCTATCTCTACTTCTGCCACCAACAGCTTTTCAAACTGATGTATTGTCAGAGGTGTCCCATCTTTGTGGGTGAGGAGGTATGTGCCACATTCAAACCCTGCCCGTTCATTCATGTACCCTACCAAGAGGCAAAATGTGCAATATGGGTGGTACCCCCCATCCTATGTGATGTAATCCTCTGTCCTCTGCCCATCTGATCGGTCTTAGATTGCCTTTCTCTTAAGGTCATGTTGTGGAGGCCCAAGTGCAAATCCTTAACCAAAAGGGCCCTGCTGCTTTTGTTACACTTGGCTTTGGCCACCAGCTTGCTAACCCTGAAATCCCCAAAAAGGCAAGTGAAAAAGCTGTACTAAATAGTGAAATCTCAAAGTGTGAGTGGTCCACTAAGGGAACGTAGTCAATCAGCATGTTTAAAGTTTGGAAAATCCATTTTTGACCTGGTTTCCTCTATCTTCTTTTCAGACTTGGCCCAGCCTTTCAAGGCTTCCCTGAGAAAAAAATCCTTTTGTGGGGTCCTCTAAACCCTCCAGCTTTGCATTGTATGTCATCACCACCAGATGCTCTGAGACACAAGACTTGGATTTCCGTGTGTCCCTGGCCCACAAAACAAATTGCTTGACCCGCACCACCAATGAATTAAAATCCTCCTCTGCACTAAAAACCCAGGATGAAATGTGAGCAAAAGTCTCCATGTAATGCTGGTACAATTGTCTTGTTTCACTGACCACAGCCTTCTCCGCCATGCACTGTGGCTGCAGTTCTAAATCATTCGTTCCTGGAACTCTGCCTTGAAGGGCATCATCTCCTCTTCTGCCTCCGGCCACTCTGCCCAGACCCTTTAACACTGCAGGCGAGAAGGAGCATCAGCTGCCTGATTCTGAACCCCCTGCACATGCTTTTCCCTAACTTCGATATTGTACTGGAGACAAGTGTGCACCAGATTAGTTAACAACCCCAATACAGTGGGGCATGAGGCCGCTTGTATATTAATGGCATGGACAGCTGCCATTTTGTTTGAGCTCATGACCAGTTTTTTGTTGGCCAGGCAAACCGATCCGAGCAGCAATGACGCCAGAATGGGAAAGAGTTCTAACCTTGTAATATTCCCTGTCAGGCCAGACTTGTGCCAAGCAGATGACCATGCCCTTCCAACACCAAGTTGAACCCAATATTGATCCAAAGCCCCCAAGCCTGGTAGCATCTGTGTACAGTTGCACCTGCTCATTAGTTGTCCACTGTGATTGCCGTATTCTAACTCCTTTGAAACCTTTTAGAAAAGACAGCCACATCCGCTGTTGTTTAATTCCTTTAAAACCTATATAGGATCTGCACGTTCAGATAATATACACTGCGGGACTGGTGTCCAGACTGCTTCCAGACACCCTCACCTGGGGCCTTATTTATGAAGGCCTTGCACCACCAGTGCGTCACTTTTCCCATTTTAAAAGTGGCGCACTGGCGGCGCAAGCCCTTTATAAATAAGGCCCCTGGTATGTTAGCCTGTATACCAGCTAGCTCACAGTGCCACTAGAAACCACTCTTACCAAGGAGAGAATAATTCTTGACAACTATCAAACATGACAACCCTGATCCCTCAGGACCGTGGAAACAGTGTGTCACTTTTCACTCAGTCAGTCGTGCTCACTTCGTCTCAGCGAGATAGACAGACAAAACTGTAGGGACGTTTTTCAATAAGTATTTATTGAACAGTCGTCATTCTAGTATAAAATAGGTGTGCTGAAACAACCACTAGACAGAAACAGATAAATGATTAGAAGCACTAAAAAGGTGAAAGGATGGTAGATTTCTACTATCTTGCCAAAACAATGAATACAGGCGAATATATAAATTACATGATAGTAAAATGCATACTCGGATGATGCAACCCTAACTAGATGTACCTAAGCGTACCTAGCATGTGTGTAGGTGTTAAGCCAAGAATCCCCCTAGGATAAATTCAACCCCATTACCTGAAGTGAGAGACTGTGGATTACATAAGAAACACTAGAGGGTCTCTGAATGTCAGAATATAAGGAGAGGAAGGCAGGGAAAAACAGGGATATAAGAACAAACACTTCTCCCAAGTCAGTAATTCAATGTTAGGTAATACATCCAAAATAAAAATACAATTGTCGCACAAACCAATAATTTTCAAATTTTATTATCAAAAGTATAAATCATTTTTGTAAATTAATTATTTTAGATATCACACATATACATAAAAAGAATATACACCAATATATTTTAGCACATCAATTGTAAAGGAGCCCCACTAACATGATGAGAAACAGATAACATAATATAGCAATAAATTAGGAAAACAAAACAAGAGACATAACAAATTTGTCAAAACAAATGGACAATAAGAAAAGAACAACAACAAACAAATACATACACACACCAAATTACAATACAGTGTTTGCTCAAAAAGTAAAATGCACAAATCAATGAAGAGAGAAAGCGCTGATGTGCGTTTCTGAAGAGGAATGTACACAGGCAATTCCTTCATCAGGGCGCTGAGAAAACAAGTGATTCAGTGGCAGAAAGCCATCCGTATACTATGCACTGTCATCGGATATGTGGTGCAGTGGACTCTGTATCAATATAAGTTTTCAAATGGTCTGTGGGAACAAAACATCATATAAACATAAAAAGGATCACAAATATAGGAGCATTGTAAAGTATAGTTAGCCCAAGGGATGTTCAATGATGAAGTGAAGAACAATCCCATCAGTGAAAAAGCTATTGGCAGAATAAAGTCAAAGTACATTGCGACACCAATCTAGAATCACCAAAAGAGAGAATTACCTGATTCAAAAAATAAAAAAAATATTTAAAGATGAAGATAAAAGGTGAGGGACCAAAGATATAAAGGTCTACATGCGTTCTAGATAGAATTAAGAGCTTGCTCTGTTGGAGGAAACAACCCAAATGTAACTTCTTTGAGAGATCCATTAAAGACTGTATATGAGTGGTTAGTCCCAAAAGAGGAATAAAGAGGACACGAATAAGACAGGACCTGATAATTACCTATAAGAATTCGAGGCCTGCTCTGTCGGAGGAAACATCCCAATGTAACTTCTTAGAAAGATCCAATAAAAACTATGGGCCTCATTTATGAAAAGTGAAGCATCGCTGCGTGAAAACAGCGATGCGTCAGTTTTCACTGCGCCCTCCTTGCGTCACCAATGATGCGTCATATTTACAGTATGACGCATCAGGGCGCAAGGAGTTACAGATACATCAGTATTTCTGACGTATCTGTATGGCGCAAAAGTGACGCATTGCTGGAGTGTGTCACAAAAGTGACGCAACTCCAGCAATGTGACCTTTCACATGGGGCAAGCCCCATGTGAAAGGGCCTGCGTCAGTCTTACGCCTGCTGTGGGGCAGGCGTAAGAAATTGACGCATTTGTGTCCTAGAAGTGGCGCAGTGAAATCTTAGAGATTTCACTGCGTCACTTCTAGGACCCTTTTGTGCGTCAGAACGCCCCCTGCATACATTATACCTGGCGTAGGTATAATGTAGCGCAGGGGTTTACAAAGTGACGCATCTACCTAGATGCGTCACTTTGTAAATATGGTGCAACAAGGCACATTTTTTACGCTGTTGTGCGTCACAAAAAGTGACGCACCGGCGGCTAAAAGTGACGCACGGTCTCATAAATGAGGCCCTATGTTTGAATGGTTAGTACGAAAAGCGTCTACAATTCTGGGGAGTAGAGAATACACGAATAAGACATCGTCCAACAAGGTGTAATACTAATTCTGGCACCTACAGTTATTGAACCTGAACATTTCCAATAAGGTGATACAATAGGGTACCCCTTATGAAAAAGAAACAGCAATCCTAAACAGGATTAAGGTATGGAATAGCTACTCATTGAAAAGATATAGGGGCATATTACCAAGCAATAGCGATAATTATCGCTATTGCTTGGTTAGAGACAAAATTTTACCGCTGGGCTGCGGCGATTTTTATCGCAGATAAACCTTGGTATTACCAAGGTTTATCGCAAATGCGATAAAAAACGGCCGCAATGCATGAATATCGCTGAAAAGTCAGCGATATTCATGCATTACCGAGCTAATGCTCTTAGCCATGTTATCCACCTCCCATTGGATAACATGGCTAAGAACTGCTCAGGGCAGGTGTTAGCTTTTGGAGATATTCGCGCTTAGCGCGAATATCGCCAAAAGTTGGTAATAGGAGATAGCGATGTTAGCGACTGTTTCCAGTCGCTGACATCTTGGCACGCCCATTTTGCATGTCATTAGTGATAAATATCATTGACATGCAAAGTGGGGCCCAAGATGGTCGCTATCTCCTACTAGCTGTCGCTAACTGGTGTTAGCGACATCTAGGTAATAGGGAGATAATTTTATCTCCGCTTTCTTGGCTTTTAAAGCCAAAAAAGCGGAGATAAACCCCCTTGATAATATGCCCCTCAGCGTGATGAATGGACAACGAGAATGACCCCCAGATGGTCAAAAGCCAAAAAAGTATAAGACAGCCAAACCTCAATAAGTCTGGTAAAGGGAAGCAAAGTCATAACTCCGGTAGGTTGGGTGAATACCAAATAATAACAAACGCCATAAACTAATAGAATAATGTAAATAAACCACTATGCCTTGGGGGGAGATAATAAAAAAAAAACGGTTAGAGGCTACCCTGAAAACGAGTTAGAGGCTACCCTGAAATAGGAGTAGCCACAGGGAAGCTTACCCAATGGTCCAAATAGACCCGCTGTAGAATATCCAAATTAAATATCAAGGTCCCAGATAGTAGTGCACAAATTCTAAAATAAAGAAACATGGAAGAATAGGGTCAGACAATAGCTACCACTTTCAGAGTGAAAATAGCAAAATCGATAGCATTACTTACACGGGCGTCCCAACTGGGACTCCGGCCACGTGGGCAGATTGCCCTGAAAAGAGCTAGCATCCAGCAATAAAAAAAAGCAAACCGCAATAGATTATTCTTTAGTAATCTGAAAAAGCGAAAAAAGCAAAATTGGACTAATGAACAGGGGCAAAATATAGGAGCAACAGACACGTGAGCCGTGGGAGTCCTGGGTCCCTAAATGCATACGTGCCAATGGCGTCCTCCATAACAAACCAAAGTACAGCAAGTAGGAACCAGCAACACAGTCCAGACACTAGCTTTCCTTAAAGAAACACTGAAAATTGCATTAATGAACGTTTTTCAAGTATTTGTTATAACTTTCGAACAGGAATCAAAAATTAGCTAGCATTCGCGCCAAGAATTTTCAATTCTATTAAGGACACGGAGGCGAGGATTATGCTTCTCTTTCTTATATTTGCTACTCACAGCAGCCAATGAAAAACGTTTTGTATGCAAATAAAAACTACATTTCCCATGATGCTTGTACATACATCACATCCTGTATAGCCCCATAAGAGCTGCTGTACCCAGTGTCACCTCCTCTTTCTTTGCTCGAACATATACAGTCCACACATTAATAAATCCAGTCCTTTTCACGGAACATGAGTCTCAATAACATCCTTCAACATGGAGAACCAACATTAATAAATCCAGTCCTTTTCATGGAATATGAGTCTCAATGAACATCCTTCAACATGGAGAACCATCGTCAACTGGAAAGATTACGTCTTCTAAGCCAGAAGAACACCTGCTCCTTTTTCTTTACTCGAAGCTGAAAAGAATGAGAAAGGAAAAACCCGTAACTTCTGCTGATACAGAATATCAAGTACATGCGGGTGGGCAATTATTACCAATACTGTAATAAACCGGGTGGGATAATCCTCGCCTCCGTGTCCTTAATAGAATTGAAAATTCTTGGCGCGAATGCTAGCTAATTTTTGATTCTATTACAGGACCGGAGGCTTCGGATTATGCTAGTTTAACGCTTATCAACACAACTACAGTCTTAAATCTCCCACCGGTACATAATCCACAGTTTAAATAGAGTCTGAGAAACTCCATCAGAAGAATTAAAACTTGCACAACAATGGGAATTATCAAAACAAGAATGATAAGTATTGCACTTGAGCAAACTGCGTCTCATAATTGGTTCTAACACTCATTCCGGCAAAAGGCCCTCAATCATCGGCTGTAATAGCCTCGTACTCACATATAAAATGTCAATAATCCTCAACAGACATATGAACATATACTCGAAAAACCTCAGATAGTAAATCCGAGAATCATCGTTGTAAGCCATGAGGCGTGTGAAGAAACACTCATAAAGTGCTTAACCTCGACTTCGTGTGACCAGGCCCTGACCACATGCAGTTCAGACTTCGCTGACAGAGCAAACTCCTAGAGTAGATACTGTACCTGTAAAACGCGGGCCCTGCCTCGCCATAGGAAAACCTGAAGATGGAATGCTTTGTAACACAGCCTGACAATATTTACTGTCCAGTCGACATACGATTATATGCCTAGTAATAAAAGGAAAACCTGAGAATCAGTCCGTTTTGGAATATTTACGCCATCAAAAGAATACGAAAGAAAACCCCGACGCAAGTTCAGCAACTTGCCTTGGACCGAGAATGAGCCGCAGAAAAACTGCCAAAATGGAGGCTATAAGGTGAACGGTATTGAAATCCCCGTACAATATCTGTAAAATAATTCACAAGTACAGAAATCAGTCCTCACAAAGCCGCCAAAAAGGCGTGCATATCAACAGAGCGACCCTCTATCGCTGAAACGTATGTCGGGAAGGAAGGACACAGAATACAAAATGAACGCCCTCAGCGCGTTCGAAAAACCAGGAAAGTATTGTATGTACCAGAAACGTGATCGTAAACAAAGTGAGTCGGAAGACATACACCCTAGGGAAAAACTGTACTTACCACATGAGTCAAACCCAGACCCGTGCTTACTAAACGGCCACGATGAACCTGCGGGCCGTAGCTCCCCGGTGAACCAGAAAGGCATCAGCCTTGATCTACATGAGTGCTACGTCATGAGAAAAAGAAAAATAATAAGGTCATGCAGGAAACCGAACCTGCTTCCGCTAACCCAAGGGGCATTGGAATGTCAAAATGGAGTCCACCCTGCACGAAAGTTGCGACTCAGTCGCCGAAAATACAAAGAACCGGATGGAACAATCCTTTACCGTCATGAAGGCTAAGGAGGTATACCGCAACAACCTAAATATGAAAGTTTTGGCAGAATGGCCGGAGTCCTGGAACAAGACCACTTAAGAAGATGATCTATATGCCCATATCCGCTGATCGATCTCGCCGTCGAGATATTGCGATGCTGAACAGTAAGCCTCCAGGGGCGTGCACGATAAAGAGCCCGAATAACTGAAGGATCGGAAACTAATTGGACTGACGATGTCCAACACACCGTTACCATGGCACCCCTATGAAGGGAACGCTGGCACAGATACCATCGGAAATTCATCCTTGCAATGTAAATTGGGTCATACCACCACTGAGTCGCGTAGGAAGGAGATAAGCCTGGAACCTAAACTAAGAGCTACAAATGCATGAAGGTAATAACCGGGTTAATCCAGCACATCAATCCGATGTCCGGAAACGTTAGGCCAAGGCCTGTTAAGATAGACCCATCCATACATATATGTATCCAGTTAATTTGAAAGGTAAATCAACTCGGCACTCGGAGGGCACTAGAGAGCTGGGAGCTTGGGACAACCTATACCTCGCCTCATCCATTAGAACCGCCACCGGAACAACTGCTATTGCAGGAAAGGAGGAGATCACCAGACTCACTCCTGAACGCTATATGCCAGAAGCTGCGGAAAACGATGTAAAAAGAAGACCAACTAGTATGAATGTGACCACAAGCAAAAAACGTCTACCCTTTATACACTCAACGATAATAAATCTGTCCCATAGGGACCTGACACAAAAGGCCTACCTGGATCTGTGTGCTGGTGTCCAACCATATGAAAAGCTATGCGCCACTCGGCGATCTGGCGCAAAGGCGTCATACCGACGCCTATCGCCGATCGTGGCCGACTACGACCTAGATTTGCAGCCTGTCGAGTCTGGGAATCCCTTTCAGAGATGACCAGAAAAAAGAAGTCTGGCGACGCCGTCGGACAATTCCTCAGCTATACCCCAAAAAAAAGGGGGGGGTCGCAACGCCCTAGGCTAAATCCCGTCACACGCGTGCTGCTGCCTTACGTGTTGGCGAAAAGGAAATACGAAACGAAAATAATAAATGAAATAATAAATAAAAGTAATAAAAAATCATGCTCAAGGATTTGTTGTAGCAGAACGAAAAATGGGCGTCAATCAAGCCCTGTCACCCTTAGTTAGGTAACGTCATACTCGAGGCCCTGTTGATCACACAAGAACGGGAAGAACCTAGGTGTCAACATAATTAGTCCAGGAGGCTCTTGCGCTCCTATAACTAGTTGTCATCCTCAAATATAATATATATATATATATGTATATATATATATACACACATATCCCACCATCACCCTCAAGGGATATCCGTATTTAATATACATGGTAGTGCAAAGCACAGCGCAATGGAGGAGTAGAGGGGGAGCCAACCCTGTGCACACTAAAACAGAGAATGAATAATGTAGCGGCTCCTCAGCAAAGCTGTAGTCATTATACCAGCCCAGAGGGCGTCGGAGTCATTGTAAAATACAAGGAGCGGGTGCGCACTCCGAGGGCCAGCCTATTCTTAAAGCCTGGAGGCTACCAGGTACTCTGCTCAGGTAAAGCAGGAGGCACTGAGACCTCGAAACAAAACAAACAGGGGACGCATGCGACGTGCGTAGGCTAAAGTGCCCAAAATTAAGCCCAAAATTGTGCCCAAGTGGGTTACGCACACCGGAGCGTTATGACTCCATAACCGCACTGGGCTACTAGGGAAAGCCTTTGGCGGAGAAAGCGCGAGACCGCGCAATAATTCAACCAACCCTATGGAAGTGACAGGAAAAACTATTGCAATGTGGAAACAGCATCGTTGGAACCTAATCTAGGAGTTAAAATTCTAGACACAAACCATCGGTACCCATTTCATCATGGCGCCATGCCAGCGCTGCATTTCAGCTCCGGAGGGAGAGTTTGAATCAGTTTGTGGCCGTGTCAGGCCTCCCACGAGGTTTAATGTCGCCGGCAAGAGCAGAGCGACCCCACCACTCCTGCAGGAGCGATCTGAAACTTGTATTGGTGGGTGAAATAAAAAAAACGGTACCAAGCGCACTACTGTCTTCCAGTATAAATAATGAAAACATGCACCAGGAGAATAATAAACTTAAATAGTAATACAAGTACGAAAATAGAAATTATAAACATTAAATATCATGTGGCAATTGTAAAAACATGAAGTGGAGGCACCTGGGATCGAACCCTGCACCATGGAGGTAAGAAGCAACAGCCTTTCCCCGAGGCCACGTGTAGACCAATCATGGTGAAGCTAATGAGGCCTGAAGACCCCTGCAGGGCAGCACGGCCCTGGAAAATCAGCGGGAGTACAGGACGCCTAATAAGGCCACCCGCGTAGCGGCTACACCGCCGTACTCACAGTCCCAGGAGACAACAAGGCGACGCGCGCCTGCCTTTATGAAGGGAGCCATGAAGCTGCAATGTTCAGAGGCCAACAGGGACAGAAGCTGCGCCCAAACGGGCCAACCGAGGAAACCATAGACTCGCTGTGGGAAAAGGCTCAACATTCACACGCCGCCCCCTCGATAAACCCTGCCATGCCCGCAGGCTCTCGGGGAACGGAAAACTCGGCCGGAGAGGCCGAACAGTCAATGAAGTAAAAGCTTCCCTGGAGTACGCCGCTCTCAGCGGGAGCCGCTCCGCATAAACATAAAACAATCAATGGCGCCCGCGAGCACTGTTTTAAGTCGACAAAAGATACGGTCAGCATCAAAAACACCTTCTTGTCACAAGCAGTAAATACAGCGCTACAAAAGCTGCCGAGCATTTTTTACATAGCACGATATAAGCGCAAAGCATTCAAATAGCGCGACATGAGCGCAAACATACAGGTAATAAAATCAAAGGCAATCCAACAGCCAATTAAGACATTAATCATGGTACAATGTTGTGAGCACTTAACTGTCTGCGTGAGCAGCAAAGAAAGAGGAGGAGACACTGGGTACAGCAGCTCTTATGGGGCTATACAGGATGTGATGTATGTACAAGCATCATGGGAAATGTAGTTTTTATTTGCATACAAAACGTTTTTCATTGGCTGCTGTGAGTAGCAAATATAAGAAAGAGAAGCATAATGAGAAATTTACTAGTTCACACAAAGGAAAGTTTCAATTCTATTAAGGACGCGGAGGCGAGGATTTTGCTTGTCCTTTCTCCATTTATTGGACAGCACGTTTAAACAATAAAGAAAAAACTACATAACATGAACTACCCAAACCAACATGGCTGCGGTAGTCATGGGAACACATAGCCAATCACAGTCCATACAACAGCATATAGGGATCCCACGTCGGTAGTCCTTCCTCTTTCGTTGCTGCTGCTGGAAAGAAGTCCTCTTATCCACTAGTCCGTCTTCTGATCGGAGCCTAGGGAAGAGAAACAATAATAATATCCCATCCAGTACAATGTTGAAATCAATCAGAACACATTGCCAAGGGATAAAACATAAAAACTTGCAATAAGAGATAAAGAATACCATGCAATACATGTCATTCAATGTAAGTATTAAGATACAGGAAAAAATACTTCCCTCAAATGAAGAAATAGCACTGGAATCCACCAATGAGGGAGGGAAGGCTAGATAAGCCAGGGTGGGAAAATCCTCGCCTCCGCGTCCTTAATAGAATTGAAACTTTCCTTTGTGTGAACTAGGAAATGTCTCATTCTATGTCAGGAAGCGGAGGCGAGGATTTTGCTTGTTTAAAGCTTACTCACCACCAAAGAAGCAGCCTCATGGATTGGTTTGAAATAAAACTTTTTGAAAGTTGAATCTGAAGACCAATCCGCTGCGTTCATAATGTCTTCCAATCTGCCACCAACCTGTACAGTCTTAGATGCCATTGCATCTCTCGTGGAATGAGCTCCAAAATTAGAAATGTTGATACCAGCCTCAGACATAATCCATCTGACCCATCTGGAAATGGTGGGGGAAAAAACCGCCTTGAAAGGTTTTTTAATTGCAATCAACAATTGCCTTTCACCCGGAGGACACACTTCCAAAGTGACATCCTCATAAGTTTTGAGGCAACGAACCACACACAGTTTAGGAGAATCTGGAAACGCAGGGTAAGATACTGACCTGGTATTACATTTAGTTCTCCTGGATACAGTAAAAGTAACTCCATCAGGGGTAAAGACTCTAGCCGAGATATTGAGTGCACGAACATCAGAGACCCTTTTACAAGATATTAGACAAAGGAGAATAGCCAATTTAGCTGAAAGCTCCTTTCGTGAAAGATATTCATTATCCTGACAAGAACGTAGGAAACGTAACACCACATTAACATCCCACAATCCGGAATAACGAGGTTCCGGGGGGCGTGGAGACGGATACCCTTGAGGAGTTTGCAGATCCAAGGATGTTCACCCACTGGAGAACCATCCACAAGGGCATGACCCGCAGAAATAGCCGAGCGGAAAGAATTGATGATACAGTACGCCAGATTTTTGCTATAAAGTTCGGCTAGAAAATTAATTACCTCTGTAATAGAGGAGCCCACGGAATCCAGGTGTTTTGCCACACACCAACGAACCCATCTGTTCCAGGCTGATCTGTATCATTTCGTGGTACTAGGGGCCCAAGCTCGCTGGATGAGGAGTTCAGCGTCTCTCGAAAGAGTGTCGTTCGACCAACGTCCCCTGAAATCCTCCAGGCCATGAGATGTAGATGGCCCTGGAGGACCATGGGATGTGGATGACCCAAGGGATCCGTTAGAATGTTGTGGAAAAAGGGCCGGAAACCAACACTGAGCCTTCCAGATCGGAGTAATCAATTTTAGAGAAGCTTCCTGTCTGCGGACCTGGGCTGCAACTCTCTGAATAAACAGAAATGGGGGAAATGCATACGCTGGAAACCGGGACCAATCCTGTAGGAAGGCATCCACTGCTTCCGCACCCGGGTCCGGTTTCCAGCTGAAAAATCGGGGAAGTTGAGCGTTCCATCTGGACGCAAACAAATCCATCTCTGGAAGATCCCAACGATTCGAAATCATTTGAAAGACTGAAGGATCCAGCTTCCAATCGCTGACATCCCGAAAGTTCCTGGAATGCCAATCCGCTACAATGTTCAGATCTCCTGGGAGATATTCTGCCATGACTGAAATCTGACGTAGAAGACAGTAATTCCAAAAATCCTTCGCGAGATCCGCTAGGACTTTGGAATGAGTGCCCCCCAGTCGATTGATGTAACGAACAGCAGTTGTATTTTCCATCCGTAGAAGAACACAACAAGAGACTTTGTTCGTGGTGAATGAGCGGATGGCGAACGAACCCGCAAGGAGTTCTAAGCAATTTATGTGGAGATGAAGTTCCTCTTCCGTCCACCTGCCTCCCACCGAGAGGGAGCCGCACCGGGCTCCCCAGCCTTGGCGACTGGCATCCGATTCGATCACCAGATCCGGACGGGAGCCGAAAATCGCCTTCCCGTTCCAAGCATCCATGTGATCCAACCACCAGGCGAGTTCCGACCTGGCCTCCATGGACAAGGAAATCAGTTCCGAGTATGTGAGGCCTTTGCGAAGATGGAACGCTTTTAGCCTCTGGAGAGCCCTGTAGTGAAGAGGGCCTGGAAAAATGGCCTGGATCGACGAAGACAGTAAGCCCACAATCCTGGCCAATTGACGGAGTGAGATACGGTCCCGACGGAGGACCTTGCGAATCTCCTTCTTGATTTTGGAAATCTTCTGAGAAGGAAGATGTAGAGTTGCATCCGTCGTTTTTATTAGAAACCCAAGGAAAATCATTTCCTGTTGGGGAATCAAGTCCGATTTCTGGGAATTGATGATGAATCCCAGATTTTGAAGAAGAGATATGGTCACCTGAAGATGTCGCAAAAGGATCTCCTTGGACTGAGTCATCAAGAGAATGTCGTCCAAATAAATTATTAGACGGAAACCCATAGTTCGGAGGTGTTCGACCACCGGTCGAAGGAGTTTGGTGAAGCACCATGGTGCTGATGATAGACCAAAGGGAAGGGTACGAAATTCGTAAACCTGATTTCTCCATAGAAACTGGAGGAAATGACAATGTGGAGGGAAGATTGGAACCGAAAGGTACGCATCCTTCAGATCCAAACGAACCAACCAGTCGTTCTGAAGTAAAAGGTCTCTTAGTAGATGGATACCCTCCATCTTGAAGTGTCTGTAAATCAACCATTCGTTGAAAGAGCGTAGGTTGATGACTGGTCTGAAACCTTTGTCCTTTTTCTCTACTAAAAAGATATTGCTTAGAAACCCGTGCGGATGGAGAACCGCAGGAATGATTGCGCCCTTCAACAGCATGGCCTGAACCTCTAAATCTATGAGTTCCTGTTCTGCGTGGGAAAAAGTCAGTGGACGAGGACGAGATTCCTGGACGGGAGAACCGTAAAACTCTATGTGAAATCCTTGAACTGTTTCTAGGACCCAAGAGTCCGATGTTAGATCTGACCAGGCTTTGAGAAACAAAGCAATTCTCCCCCCCAGACGAAGTGGAGAAATGATGGTAAAGCTTACCGTTAAATCCTTTGGAATTGGACTGGTTGCCACCACTTCCTCTGTCCTGGCCTCTGCCACCTCAGGAGGGGTAAAAGGAACCCTGTCGTCCATCATTCCAGCCGTTGTTCCTCCTGGGTTGTCCTCTGTTGGAGCCTTGCTGGAATTGACGGCCGGAAGAGCGACCCCTGCCTCTGCCGGCCCCGCCAAAAACCTTTTTGGGTAACATTTTTTTCATAGAGGCTTGAGCTTTGTCTAAAGCCGAAAAGGTTGCTACAAATTTCCCCAGTTCTTTGACAAAGGGGTCTCCAAATAAAGCACCCTGCGCCACAGCACCCGCTTCAGAGGAAGATAACTCTCCCAACTTGGGGTAAATTTTTAACAAAAGTGAACGTCTACGTTCAGCGGAAAGAGCACAATTTGCATTGCCAAGAAGGCACATCGCTCTTTGTGCCCAGCCCGCTACATCCTCTACAGGAAGAGGCATGCCTGTCTCCTTAGAACGTTGTGACAGTTCTATAATCTTAGTTAATGGTCCCACGACGTCAAGTAACTTGTCTTGGCAAGCTTTCCAGGACCTGTCTATGCCTTTTTTAGGTTCTTTAATGTACTTGGCGAAAAAAGTGCAAAGTTTAGGGTCAATCTCGGGTGTAGCCGCCACTCTATTTGGAAGATTCGGGCGTGGACACTCCGAACGTAACCGTAAACGTACATCTTGGGAAAGGGGTTGACGTAATTTGGCGGCAACATAGTGCGCTGTAGACTTCTCTGGAGTCCATTCTGAAGAACGGGGTCTATATATAGTATTGGGATCAAACATGTCAGATGAAACCAGTTCACTATCACCACACTCAGAGATATTGGATTTAGGGCGCCAAGACCTACCAACATCTGACATGTCTTCAGAGGACTCATCCTCGTCATCATCTTGGAAACCCTCCTCGTCATCATCTCCCTCTAGGGAAAACCCTTCCTCCGGGTCTAGGTCCTGGGTGATCTCATCACCAATATTGCTGGGTGAGTCGTCCCCCCGGTAGGGTGCGCTTCTCAGCGTGCGCGCATTCTTGTGGAAAACTTCAGCAAGTTTGCTGAAACCTTCCAGGTGCCCCGCGCTACGCTTTTTGGCCGTGCGTGGTGGCTGGGAAGTCACACCACTGGGCCCAGCCCCGCTGTCGTTGAAAAAATTAGAACCTTTAAATACATGAGCAGACAGCTTATTGACGCTGTCCTGCAGAGGGGCCAGCGCCTGGGCAATAGCCGTAGACAGGAGTCTGTCCACCTCTGCAGGAGGGCGCAATAGGGGTTGAATAGGCTGGTCAGAATTCTCAGCCACATAATCATGGTCTTGACGAGCTTGCATTTGTGCTGGGGGATGGGCACCCATACACCAGTAAAACACCCCAAAACTATATAAAAGGGGTTCTTCCCCAACACAGGTACCCTCAGGAAGTAAAAGAACAACAAAAAATAAAAAATTTCTGAGGTAAAATATTTTTTCCCAGAATAATATAACCTGCTGTAATTAACAGCGTCAATGTGGGGAAGCGAGGCAATGACTAAATATTGAAGCGCTGTGCCTCAGCGCGTGACCGCCACAAGCGCGAAGAGCGCTGTGGAGAAAAGCCGGTCGGCGTCGAAGCCGACACCTCAGACCTGCGCACGCGCGCAACAAAGACGCTCGGGCTGTTAAAGCCTACCGCGTCAACAAACAACAGGGAAATCAAAGCCTAAACGAAGGCGAATTGTAACCCAAACTGAATAAATAGAGCGCTGTCACAATATAAGAAAATACTGCCACGCCACAAGAAAAGGAATAAACGGGACTTATCTTGACGCGGCAGCAATGAAGAAAGAGGAAGGACTACCGACGTGGGATCCCTATATGCTGTTGTATGGACTGTGATTGGCTATGTGTTCCCATGACTACCGCAGCCATGTTGGTTCGGGTAGTTCATGTTATGTCGTTTTTTCTTTATTCTTTAAACGTGCTGTCCAATACCCTCGCCTCCGCTTCCTGACATAGAATTGGAAGGCTCCGGTCCTGTATTAGAATTTATAGCGAACCATATGATCTTGTTTTTATTATAACAGATCTAAACATTGACAACTAAAATCATCAATCAATACGTAGAAAAATCTTCGTAAACACGGTCAGAAACTTTAAGAACAACGGAAGGAAGCCTTTTAATTGAAACAAAGGTCCTTACTATATTAGGGGCGCATAGATATCGTTGTTTTCCCTAAGAACAAGGCAGCAAAAGCTGAACATTTTATTTTTGCTTTGTGCACTCCAAAAAAGGTATTTATTCCCATGAAAAGGAAATCAAAGCGTTTAGCTAGCCCAGAGAATACTTGGTGAGCAGATTTGACAGAGGATTGTGGGTATTTTAACAGAGGATTGTGGGTATGACACACACACACACACACACACACACACACACACACACACACACACACACACACACACACACACACACACACACACACACACACACACACACACACACACACACACACACACACACACACACACACACACACACACACACACACACACACACACACACACACACACACACACACACACACACACACACACACACACACACACACACACACACACACACACACACACACACACACACACACACACACACACACACACACACACACACACACACACACACACACACACACACACACACACACACACACACACACACACACACACACACACACACACACACACACACACACACACACACACACACACACACACACACACACACACACACACACACACACACACACACACACACACACACACACACACACACACACACACACACACACACACACACACACACACACACACACACACACACACACACACACACACACACACACACACACACACACACACACACACACACACACACACACACACACACACTGAGCTTTGTGTCCAGTGCTGACGCACGACCGGGGACCAATCAAAGTACACTGTTGCCATACGGAGATCTCAAAATACAGGTTTCCAGACCAAATTTAAAGTACGCATGTGCAGAACCAAACGCATGTGCACAGGAGACAACAGAGCATAGACAGACAGTGAGCTATGACCGACTAAGCCTCTCATGGTGAATAGTGCAGGCAATGACCTCTGAATACCCACAATCCTTTGCGCAAAATCTACATACCCAGGATTCTCTGAAAAATCTAAAACACTTTGATTTTCTTTTCATAGAAAAAAATACCTTCGTTACGAGTGTACAAGAGAAAGATAACGTTTTCAGCTTTCGCTGCCTTCGTATCAAGGAAGAATATTGTACGTTTGCAACCCCTAATAAAGGAGGGACACGTTTTTTGTGATGTGTTTCGAATTTGAATCTATTAATCATTAGTTATACAATTCTTATCACTACCTCATGGTCACTGTACTTCGAGTGGCAGTGATCGAGGAACAAGTTTAATTTTTGGAGGGTTTCTGTTACGGAAACCAGCTGTTCGTGTTTGAAAGGAAAAGTTTATAGAGTGTGGGAAAGCAGTGGGTCATTTTTACTTTCTTACTTTGCAGAGGTTTATATAGCGCGATCTAGACCCGAACCGAATCAGCTCTTTACATATTTGTCCAGTTACGTTACATGACGACACACTTTCATTGTTTTAGGCACGACACACTTTCATTGTTTTAGGCACGGGGAGATTAAGTGATTTGCCCAGAATCACAGGAGCTTTTGGTGTCGTTACCGAGACTCGAACCCAGATCCCTAGGTCCGAGGTCAAGCGCCCTAGCCTTAGGCCAATTCCTCTCTGTCATATTACCAAGCCAGGGTGAAACAATTATTACCTTTTCATCGGTAGGAGTTATAGTGGTGATAATATGCTCTATGGAATTCCAATCACAGCTCATGCCAGATGTGAGAGGCATCTAACATGAGCTTCCATTTGAATTCCATAGAGCACATGAGCTTCAATTGGAATTCCATAGAGCATATTATCAAGCTCATTATCGCCACTTTTGCAGCAGTTTCCTGCCGATAAAGCCGCAATCATTTTATCGCCCAGGCTTGATAATATGCCCCCAAATTTTTTGGATTTCCGAACGTAAAGCCAGGATATGCGTTTGGACGATGAGTGAACGAAAGAAACACACTTACAAGAAAATGGACATGGAACCAAAGAACTAAGGGGCTCGTTCACAAGCCCTTTGCGCCACCGGTACACCACGTTTCCCATGTTTGAAATGACCCATAAGTAGCGCAAGTCGCTTGCAAATAAGCCCCTAAGTATATACAAGGGGGAGAGGTAAGCCCCTAAGTCAGAGCTTTCCAAACTGTGGGGCAGATTTATGTTAACTGGCGCATCCCAAGGGATGCGCCAGTTAATGTGCGCCACAGTGCGCCACAGCTCCGCCACCCATGGTGCGCCGCATTTATAATGCGGCGCACCATGGGGCAAAAACGGCACAGATGCGTGACGCATCTGTGGCGTTAAGGTGGCGCATTGCTGGAGTTGCGTCGCAAGCGCGACGCAGCTCCAGCAAGGCTCGGTGGTGCCCCATCTCAACAATGCTGCGTCAAGACCTACGCCTGCTTCAAGCAGGCGCAGGCTTTTGACGCAGAATTAGCCAGAAAGTGACTGAGTGAAATCTCATAGATTTCACTCAGCCACTTTTGCGAGGCGCACCTGCCCCGGAACGCCCACCCTGCGCCGGAACGCCCACAAGCGGCGCAGGGCTTTACAACGTGACGCATCTGCCTAGATGCGTCACGTTGTAAATCGTTCGTTGGGATGCGCCACGTTTACGCCGCCTTGCGTGACGCAACAGCGGCATAAACGTGGCGCAAGGGCTTCATAAATCTGCCCCTGTGTGTCCTGACACAGTACTGTGTCGCCTGCAAATGGTGGGTGTGTCTCAGGCACTTAGCACATAACTGCTGCTAATTTAGAGGCATCCCTAGACACGCTGCTCTATGGTCTTTTAAAGACCTGTAAAGTGCCTGGGTACGGCTGTGTGTGTGCCCAGGAAGCTGGGGTGAGGAGACAGAGGGAGGAAGACATAGGGAGGAAGACAGAGGGAGGGAGGTGACAGAGGTAGGAGGGCGACAGAAGGAGGAGGGCGACAGAGGGAGGGAGACTGACAGAGGGAGGGAGACTGACAGACAGAGGGAGGGAGACAGAGGGAGGGAGGGAGATAGAGGGCGGGAGGGAGACAGAGTGAGACTGGCAGAGGGTGGGAGACAGAGAGAGAGGGAGACAGAGGGAGGGAGAGGGAGACAGATAGAGGGAGACAGGGGGAGGGAGACAGAGAGAGAGGGAGACAGAGGTAGACAGACAGAGGGAGACAGAGGGACGGAGACAGAGGGACGCAGACAGAGGAACGGAGACAGAGGGAGGGCAACAGACAGAGGGGGAAGACGGAGGGAGACAGAGGGAGGGAGACAGACAAGAGGGGGACAGACAAGAGGGAGGGAGACAAGAGGGAGAGAGAGGGAGGGAGACAGACAAGAGGGAGACAGAGAGAGGGAGACAGAGAGAGAGAGGGAGACGGACAGAGTGAGTGAGACAGAGGGAGACAGGGAGAGAGGGGGAGAGACAGGGAGAGAGAGGGGGGAGAGACAGGGAGAGAGAGGGGGAGAGACAGGGAGAGAGAGAGAGAGCGAGAGAGAGAGACAGAGAGCGGGAAGGAGACATAGACAGACAGAGACAGGAACAGACAGAGACAGATAGAGGCAGCGACAGGGGCAGACAGATAGAGGCAGAGACAGAGAGGCAGAGGGGGAAACAAAGGGAGGGAGAAAGGGACAGACAGACAGACAGAGGCAGAGACAGGGACAGACAGGGACAGAGACACAGAGAGGGAGAGGGAGGGAGACAGAGAGAGAGGGAGGGAGACAGAGGAAGAGGGAGGGAGACAGAAGGAGAGGGAGACAGAGGAAGGGAGACAAGGACAGACAAGCAGCTAGAGGCAGAGACAGGGACAGACAGATAGAGGCAGAGACTGAGACAGGCAGAGACAGAGAGACAGAGAGGGAGAGAGAGAGAGGGAGACAGAGGGAGGGAGTCCGGGATAGACAGAGGGAGGGAGAGGGAGACAAATAGAGGGAGACAGTGGTAGGGAGACAGAGAGAGAGGGAGACAGAGAGACAGGGAGACAGGCAGAGAGGGAGACAGAGACAGAGGGAGACAGAGGTAGACAGACAGAGGGAGACAGAGGGACGGAGATAGAGGGAAGGCAACAGACAGAGGTGGGAGACGGAGGGAGACAGAGGGAGGGAGACAAGCGGGAGACAGACAAGAGGGAGGGAGACAAGAGGGAGAGAGAGGGAGGGAGACAGACAAGAGGGAGACAGAAAGAGGGAGACAGAGAGAGAGGGAGACAGAGAGGGAGATGGACAGAGTGAGTGAGACAGGGGCAGACAGATAGAGGCAGAGACATATAGAGACAGAGAGACGGAGGGGGAACAGAGGGAGGGAGACAGGGACAGACAGAGGCAGAGACAGGGACAGACAGGGACAGAGAGACAGAGAGGGAGAGGGAGGGAGACAGAGGGAGAGGGAGGGAGACAGAAGGAGAGGGAGACAGAGGGAGGGAGACAGGGACAGACAAGCAGATAGAGGCAGAGACAGGGACAGACAGATAGTGGCAGAGACTGAGACAGGCAGAGACAGGCAGAGACAGAGAGGGAGAGAGAGAGAGACAGAGGGAGACAGAGGGTGACAGAGGGAGGGAACGGGAGGAGACAGCAAGAGAGAGAGACAGGGAGACAGAGAGAGGGAGACAGAGGGAGGGAGTCGGGGAGACAGAGGGAAACAGAGGGCGGGAGACAGAGGGAGGAGGACAGACTGAGGAGGACAGAGGGAGGAGAACAGAGGGAGGAGGACAGAGGTAGGAGGACAGAGGGAAAGGGAGACAGAGAGGGAGGGAGACAGAGAGGGAGGGAGACAGAGAGGGAGGGAGAAAGAGGGAGGGAGAAAGAGGGAGGGAGACAGAGGGCGTCAGTCAGAGGGAGGGAGACTGACAGACAGAGGGAGGGAGGGAGACTGACAGACAGAGGGAGGGAGCGAGACAGAGGGAGAGGGAGGGTGACAGAGGGATGGAGACAGAGGGAGACCATTTTCTCACTTGTATTTCAAAATGTTCTTCCGGGGGGAGAAACCGCTCCCCCCAACCCCGAACTCCCCTTAGGTGATTTGGGCTCGCTCGCTACACTGCCTTACTGTGTCACAAAATGATGCATCTCCAAAAAGTGTGTCACCAACATGGAAAGTTTGGAAAGCTGTGCCCCAAGTATGTATAAGGGGGAGGGGGAACCAATGGGAGAGACGAAAAACAGATCGACAGCAGTGGGATGCAATAGCACAGGCGGGTCTAGGTGTCCTTGTAGAGTCAGTAGAAAAGGGAAATCTAAGAAGTATGTTGAACCTCCCTCCGGTAGTTGGACACCATAAATGTAATGGTTGTGTGGTTTGTCCATTCACCAGTAATACCAAATATGTGATGATCAATATCAGAAAGCATACACAATTGAGCTTCTCTAATTGCAACACCAAAAATGTGGTGTATTGCATCTCGTGCCCGTGTGGGAAAATGTACATAGGGCAAACTACTCAGAACGTAAAAATGAGAGTAGTTCAGCATCAATCCAGAATCAGATGCCGTAATTTGGGAGCTCCATTAGTGCAGCATTACATTGAGGAAGGACACAACGAAAATGAGATCAGTTGGTCTGTCCTAATGGTAGTAAGAGCGCAGAGTACAATGATGGTGCAGGCAACTCTAAACAGATTGGAAGCCAGAATGATTGAAAAATATGAGACTGCAAGAGGAGGTCTGAATGACCGTGATGAGATATGGGCACTAATAAATTCTTGATAAGACTGTGATGTGACTTTCTGTGACAATTCTGAACCTTTTTCTGTCATTTTTTTGTCATTTGTAATTATGTGCTGAACTTGTAATAATTCCTTTAGTAATAGGATGTGATTGTATGAATATATATTGTATATGTGTTCTATAAGATAATGGTGTAGTATGTATATTGCTGATGGATATGTTATGTTTGTATATTTATGGACACATAATATGTTGTGGCACCATTTATTGTATGTATATACATGTCTGTAAACTGTGTGGATTTGCAGTCTGTCTCTGTGCCCTATGCAATTATGTCCTCCGCTCTTTTTCCGTGTCTACCCTTGCTCCATTCATGGGAGGTTTATTGTAAGCCTTGTTTGGGTATTAATGTAGCACGGTATGGATTTAGGGGTTGTTACTTTGGAATATAGTCTTTGGATTTTGTGTATTTTCGTGCCCTTAGGTGCGGTATTTTTTTGAAAAGTAAAGGTTTTATTTATTTTATGTATTTCACTTGTTTGAAAACGGATGCACATATAAGTAAAGATGCAACGTTTTCGCTGAGGTATAGTTTGAGTTTGGTGGTCTATAATCATGGATTGAGACATAAGGCAATCTAGAGAGTTCTCGTGCAGTAGTTGCATGCATTCCCCTTCGAATGATACAAGCAGTTTTTAGCCGTAGTCTGATTTCTATGTTCATGCCAAAACGCTGCAGTCACGTGGGGCGCAACAAACTCATCTCCCTATAGAGGAAGTACGGGTGTGTGTTGGTCCAGTTGATCCCGACCATGAAGGCGGCCCCGTGCTCTGTTGTTTAGAGGATTCTATTACAGGACCGGAGGCTTCGGATTATGCTTCTCTTTCTTATATTTGCCACTCACAGCAGCCAATGAAAAACGTTTTGTATGCAAATAAAAACTACATTTCCCATGATGCTAGTAAATACATCACATCCTGTATAGCCCCATAAGAGCTGCTGTATCCTGTGTCTCCCCCTCTTTCTTTGCTGCTCACGCAGACAGTTAAGTGCTCACAACATTATGCCATGATTAATGTCTTGGTTGACTGATGGATTTTCTTTGAGGTTAATGCCAGTAGTTTTGCGCTCATAGCGCGCTATATTTAATGCCTTGCGTCTAGATCGCATGTTGTTGAAATGCTTTGCGCTTATATCGCGCTATGTTTCATGCTTGTGGCGAGATGGTGGTTTATGGGAGCCAGTAGTGCACGGGTTACGTGCAGCCTTGTATCTTAACGAACGACACTCCCTAAGTTCAAGACTGCTTGCAGCGCTCTGGAGATAACAAATTAGCTATGTTGTCCTCATTTTACAAAGGGTACTAGGAGTATGTGTTGGCGACTTAAGCAGCATTGCCTTGCTTTCTTGTGTTAGCGCTCGCGGGCGCCATTGCTTGTTTTTACCGCGAAGGAGGGCGGAGCGGCTCCCGCGGGAGCAGCGTACTCCCTGGACGCTTTTACTTCTTACCGGTTCGGTTTCCCCGGCCAGGCGTTACGTTCCCCGATGGCCTGCGGGCATTGCTGTGCTCTTGCGGGGGCAGTGTGCGGCGCACGGGTGTGGCGCCTCTTCCTGCAGCGGAGTCTGTAGCCTAATCTGTTGGCCCGTTCGAGCGCGGTTTTGGTCCCCTTTTACCGCTGAACTCCGCAGAGCTTCATGGCTCGCTTCATTAAAGGCAGGCGCGCGTCGCCTCGTTGCCACGTCCTGGGACTGTGGGTACGGTGATGTATCCTCTACGCGGGGGGCCCTTTTTTCAGGCACTCTGTACTCCCGCTGATCAGCGCATGCCGCGCTTCCCTGCCGGGGTCTTCAGGTTTTATCAGCTTCGTGTGGATCGGTCTACACGTGGCCTCGGAGCAAGGCTGCTGCCTTTGATCTCCATGGTGCAGGGTTCGATCCCAGGTGCCCCGAGTCATGTCCGATTATCAATAATGTTGTAATTTATGTTTTTCCTACGATTTAAGTTTAATTTTCTCCTGGGATATGTTTAACAATTTATACTGGACGGCAGTGTGCGCTTGGTAGCGTTTGGGTAGCGCTGATGCAACTTTAAGATGGCTCCTGCGGGAGTGGTGAGGTCGCTCTGCTTATGCCCGCGACATTAATCCTCAGGAGAGGCCTAGGCTCGGCCGCAAACTGAATCAAACGCTCCCTCTGGAGCTGGAATTCGGCGCTAGAGTGCGCCATGATGAATTGGGTGAATGTGTTTGTGTCTTGATTTGTTGCTTCTAGATTACGTTCCAACGATGCTGTTTACACATTGCGAAAGTTTCCTGTCACTTCCATAGGGTTGTTTGAATAATTGCGCGGTCTCGCGCTTTCTCCGCCAAAGGCTTTCCCTAGTAGCCGAGTGCGGTTATGGAGTCATAACGCTCCGGTGTGCGTAACCCACTTGGGCACAATTTTGGGCTTACTTTGGGCACATTGGCCTACGCACGTCGCAGGCGTCCCTTGTTTGTTTTGTTTGAGGTCTCAGTGCCTCCTGCTTACCTGAGCAGATTCCTGGTAGCCTCCAGGCTTTAACAATAGGCTGGCCCTCCGAGTGCGCACACGCTCCTTGTATTTTACAAAGACTCCCGACGCCCTCTGGGCTGGTATAATGACTACAGCTTTGCTGAGGAGCCGATGCATTATTCATTTCTCTGTTTTAGTGTGCACAGGGTTGGCTCCCCCTCGACTCCTCCGTTGCATTGTGCCTTGCACTTTCATATCTATTGAATACAGATGTCCCTTGAGGATGATGTTGGAATATATGTATGTATATATATATATTTCTATATTGGAGGATGACAACTACTGATAGGAGCGCAAGAGCCTCCTGAACTGATTATGTTGACACCCAGGTTCTTCACGTTCTTGTGCGGTCAACAGGGCCTCGCGTATGACGTTACCTAACTCAGGGTGACAGGGCTTGATTGACGCCCATTTTCGTTCTGCTACCACAAATCCTTCAGCATGAGTTCGTTTTTGTCTATTTACTTATTATTTTTTACGTTGTTAGTTATTGTCTTATTTCGTATTTCCTCTTTTTCCTAGTCGTCTCAGAAAGGGATTTCCTGATTTGACAGGCTGCAAATCAATGTCGTAGTCAGCCACGCTCGGCGATAGGCGTCGGTATGACGCCTTTGCGACGGATCGCCCGAGAGGCGCAAAGCCTTTCATAAGGTTGGACACCACATTGGGACAGATTTATTATCGTTGAGTGTATAAAGGGTAGGCGTTCTTTGCTTGTGGTCGCATTCATACTAGTTGGTCGGTTCTTTTCCATCGTGTTTCCGCAGTTTCTGGCATATGGCATTCAGGAGAGAGTCTGGTTATCTCCTTCCCTACAATGGCAGTTGTTCCGATGGTGGTTCTAATGGTTGATGCGAGGGATAGGCTATCCCAAGCCTCAGCACCCTATTACCCTCCGAATACCGTGTTGTTTTATCTCTCAGGTTAATTGGATACATATAGGTATGGTTGATCTATCCTAGCAGGCCTTGGCCTCACAGTTCCAGACATCGGATTGATGTGCTGGAATAGCTCGGTTATAACCTTCATGCATTTGGGGCCTTTAGTTTAGGTTCCAAGTTTATCTCAATCCCATGCGACTCAGTGGTTGTATCCCCACTCTACAATGCGAGGATGACTTTCCGATGGTATCAGCGCGAGAGTTTCCCTTTGGGTGGATGCCTCGGTAGTGGTGTGTTGGGCACCGTCATTCAAACAGTTTTTTCCGATCCCTCCAGTTATTCGGGCTCTTTGTCGTGCACGCCTCTGGAGGCTTACTGTTCAGCATGCGCAATATCTCGACCGCGAGAACGATCTGCGGACATGGGCATATAGGTCATCTTCTTAGTGGTCTAGTTCCAGGACTCAGGCCATTTTTGCAGACGATTTCATATTTAGATTGTTGCGGTATACCTCCTTAGCCTACATGACAGTAAAGGTTTGTTCCATCCGGTTTCCTTGTATTCTGACGGCTGGTCGCACCTTTCGTGCAGGGCGGACTCCATTTTGATATCCCAATGCCCCTTGGGTCGGCGGAGGCCGGCTCGGTTTCCCGCCTTTCCTTGCAATTTTCCCCTTTTTCTAATGTAGTAACACTCATGTAAATCGAGGCAGATGCCTTATGGTTCACCAGGGAGCTACGGCCCACAGATTCATTGTTGCTGTTTAGTAGGCACGGGTCTGGGTTGACACATGGCAATGTGTTAAGTACAAGTTTTCCTAGGTGTATGTATTCCGACTTTGCTTTATTTACGATCAAGTTTCTGGTATCTACAATACTTTCTTGGTTTTCGAACGCGTTCTTTTAGTATTTCTGGGTCCTTCCATTCCCTACATACGTTTCGGCGATTGAGGGTCGTTTTGTGGATATGTACGCCATTTGGCGGCTTTGTGAGGACTGATTTCCTTCTGGTGAATTAGTTACCAAATAATGTACGGGGACTTCGGTAACGTTCTCCTTCTAGCGTCCGTTTGGCCGTTTTCCTGCGGCTCTTCTCGGTTCAGGGCAGGTTGCTGAACTTGCGTCGAGTTTTCTTTCGAATTCTTTTTGGTGGCGTAAAATTTTCCGAACAGGACATTAAATATTGTCAGGCTGTGTTACGAAGCATTCCACCTTCGGGTGTTCCTATGGCGAGGCAAGCCCGCGTTTTACAGGTATAGTATATACTATGAGAAATTGCCCTGTCAGCGAGGTCTGAACTGCATGTGGTCAGGGCCTTGTCACACGACTTCGAGATAATGCACTTTATGGGTGTTTCTTCACATGCCTCATGGCTTACAACGATGATTCTCGGAATTACTATCTGAGTTTTTCGAGTATATGTTCATATGATGGTTGATGATTATTGTCATTTTCTTTGTGAGTACGAGGCTATTACAGCCGATGGTTGAGGGCCTTTGGCCGGAATGAGTGTTAGAACCAATTGTGATAAGCAGTTTGCTCAAGTACGATACTTATCATTCTTCTTTTGATAATTCCCATTGTTGTGCAAGCTTTGCCTTTTCTGATGGAGTTTCTCGGACTCTATTTAAACAGTATATTATGTACCGGTGGGAGATTTAAGACTGTAGTTGTGTTAATAAGCGTTAAACTAGCATAATCCGAAGCCTCCGGTCCTGTAATAGAATCAAAAATTAGCTAGCATTCTCGCCAAGAATTTTCAATTCTATTAAGGACACGGAGGCGAGATTTGATTCACACATATAACTGAGGTAAAGTTAGCGTGGTGACGCGCTCTATATTTCATCTAAGCCTTGGTGTATTCCTGATTTTCTACGGTGGAAATATGAGACCCGCCCTTATGGTGTGATTTGTATTATTTATTTGTTTATAGTGACCCGTGGAAAGTTTACAGTTGAGAGAAGAGACTGACTAGGATGCGAATGAAAACGCACCACAGCCAGGTGTTCAAAAGGTAGGAGACTCTGAGCATGTTTTATGTATTTGCACATGGGAACTTTAGCAAAGTGTGGGTTAGAACAGGACAACTAGGTGTTTTTGCTAGTGCTTACTGGTTTGTTCGCATTGCCTTACAGAAGTAGTGGTTGTACCCTAAGTGACTGGTTTCCTGCTGCTGCCGGATTGAGCTTGTTTGTAAGTGATAAGACCCAGACTACAATGGTGTATAAGGCTTCGCATGTCATTGGTGTGACAGTGAATTTCACTAATTTTGGTTTTTATTCACTTTGTGGGTGCTTTTTGCTTCTCTACAAGCATGTAGAATTGGTGATTGGGTCACTTGGTTATTTAGCTTTGTTGTGTGAGCCAGTTGGGATTTAGTGAGGATAAGTTGAATTTCACATTCTTCTTTCTTTTATTTGCTGGGCTTTTGTTCTGTTTTGGACACATGACGCTCTTTGTTTAACTCTCGGGGCACGGTGGGTGCCGGATATGGATCATGTAAGGAGGGTTAGAGGGCACAGAGTATATGACTGGATCTTTAAATCTAGACTTTTATATTGTATTATATGTAATTTTAAGTTCTTTATCGCCCTGTCCTGAAGAGGCCAGACTTACCGGAAGGCCGAAACGCGCCCGCGTCAACACTTTCCATATGGAGGAGTCCTTGTATGAAAATTGATTTTGGAAATTAATGCCTTGTGACACACTTTTGGATTTAGGTTCTGTAAATCTGTGCATTGAACCAGTAGTGTCCGAATACCTCCGAGTGTACCCCCTAGAGTAAATAGGAGGGCACTTAGCCTTTGCTACAATTTTTTCGTGAGGGTGAAAAACTATTTAGTTTTTTGTTTTTCTTTTGATTTCTGTCAAAAGTGTTTTTTTTGTTATTTATCGTTGTATATAGGTGTGTATATAGGTATGTATATAGTGGTATATGGTTTATTAAGTATTGGTAAAAAATCTTTTGTTTGTTAAGAAAAAAAAGAGAATGAGAAATAAGATAAAAATAATTTATGCTGATTACAGAAAATAGAAATGTGTAATCATGTCCCCTTGTGCGAGTGATGATGTACAGAATGTTTAATGAATTTCACAGTGCACATTTGGCATAGAAATAGGTGAATTAATTGCCTCCTATTTTTGAATAGTGTAGAATCTGTTCCTCCTTTTTCCATTGTTCTTGTTTCTTGCACCTGTAGAGTCAGCGGCACAAACGGCAGTACCTTCTATTTGCAATTTTATATATCATGGACAAGGACCAAGGGCATCAGAGCGCTTTACAATAAGCAGCAGGCACCCCTGATAAGCAGGATATAAAGATCATGATGGGACGGGGATTCGAAAAATAAATCCGCTCTTGTTGAGTACCTCAGTAATATATACTAATGTTGAGTAGATAGAATACTAATGTGCACCTATACATTACATGAGGTTAAACCGCTACGCAAAATGCATGAAATTAATCTTAACCAAATGTAAATGACCGAAGATGTAATATTATTGTGATTAGAATGTGTTGTGAATGGCTTGCACTGCAAATTGTGTGCATAGTGTATTAAATGGCATGTCATGTGATACTTAAGAAATACTAATTAACGCTGCTTTTTACTTATGCTATTCTAGAATAACTGCTAACTCGGATCTGATTAGAGGAGAGTGGTTAACAGTGAACATTTCATTACCACATTATTAATAAATGTCTGCTTTTGGTTCTTTTAGTAAATAGACATGTCGCCATGTTCTTAAATTAACCAAACTGTGATGAGTGAAACGTGCAGTGCGCACAAACCACGTGATACTCTGGATAAACTTGCTGAGCCAGCTGAAAGAGTTTGATGCGGTGAAGGACACGACACTTGACGAGAGGCCAACTTCTGTGCTTCCGTGTGAAAGTCTGCGAATTTGTAAAATGTATCAACTTTATCCTTAACATGATACCTTTCCCTCATGAGAGAGTAGGGATGTATATTGAATTGGTGGGAAACGAAAATGAACAATGGGGTAGTTAAAGAAAGCATGATCTAATGTCGAATGACCATCCACCCCTCGTTTTAACCAATCCCGTAGCTAGGATGGGTGACATTAGCAACTTTAGTGGGATGAACATGTACGAAAATGGTATAAAGAATAGGTGATTTAGGGGTGGGGTCGGGTTGCTGCTACGAGATCTTTGAGGGAGACGGAGAGAGTGAGGGTGCGCTGCTGATTGTCAGGTTGCAGAGAGGTCTAGTTGATCCAGTCCTATCCTTATCCTGATCTTAAGAATTTGATCCGTGAAACTCTGAATCGGGGGTCCCTTGCTACTACCTAGGCCAGGTGGTGGTTTTCCTTGTTCTTATTTCCTTGGGTTGGTATCTTTGATAACTCGAAAATTTATTTTGTGCCTTTGTCTCTTCATCTATCTTTCTGAAATGAGAATTTAATTTTGATGCGATTTGTCTGATGTTTCTTCGTCTATCCCCTCCATGTGACAAATGTACTTGCAGAGATTGATTATTTGCTAGATGATTATTAGATTGTATTCTCTCTCATGAGATGGTTTCTCAAATTAATGCACTGAGTTAGATAAAATGTAACAACTCACAGATAAAGTTGCGGTTATTTGTGTCTGTCAATGATTTTGAAATGACTATTGACCTTCAATTATTCAACTAATTGATCCATCGATCAATTAGATGAAGAATTGATTTGAGGTGATTATATGTGAGTTTGTATGAATTCTTGATGATCTGGTAAGGAAATCGCAAACCTGACCGACCAGCGGAACAGGGACATTGGGTGTATGTGTATGGGCCACAGTATATGGAATAATTGAATGTTCGTCCCTGTCCACATTATTGGGTCTGCGCTGGATCAGTTATAGTACTAGTAATGAAACTCAAACGATTACTTCAGTGGATGCATGCAGGAGTAACCACAAGAAACAGCTACAGCAATTGGGGACAGGAAATGCACATTAATAGCATCAGTTTAGATGGTAGAGTTAAATAACGATGCAGGTCAGAACGCCATGGAGCAAGTACATAAGTCTGGTCCCGGGTGAATTAACCAAGATGTCCGTCAAAAAGGAGGAGCTTCAGGTCTACTAAGCAGGTGGTTAGCCCAGCCCTTATATGCATGTCCTATGAAATATCTTAGAGAGGACCCTCAAGCTCGCACTGAGGGAGGTGGCTCTCTGTCAACGGAGTCGTTCCCATCCAGTAGGTAACATTGCAATGGAGCCCAAATATCAGTTGGCCGTGGGGAGACTGGTAATAACTCAGAATATGTATTTATCTGTTCCTGGCAATATGTAAGATCGCGTAGCCAGTCCTTAAATTTCGGGGCCCTGCCCCTACCCCATCTACATGCAACTCTCCTTTTGGCTACAAGGAAGGCTAATGCGGTAAATTTGCGGTGTGCCGCTTGTATTGGCTCAACATACCCCAGGAGAGCCAGAATGGGGGAGGAGTCTATCTCAGTATTAATCATTTTGGACAGTGCTGCAAACACCTGGCGCCAGTAGATCTGTACCCCGTCACATTCCCATGCCAGGTGTAGAAAGTCGGCCCCTGGAGCATGACACCTGTCACAATTGTCAGTGGCGCGTAACTGAAATCTGCACATTCGTACTGGAGTGTAGTATAATCTATGAACGAATTTGTAATGTATAATTCTGAATCTGCTGCTTGAGGAAACACGTTCAGTCTGCTGTAGGCAAAACTCCCATTGTTTGTCTGTAAGTGGCACCCCCAGCTCTTAATCCCACTTTGCTTTGGCCGCCAGTGGTGGAGCATCTACCAATGAATGGACTGTTCTATAGATTGTCGAGACCAATTTGTCGGGCGTGTCATCTTGAAGGATGCGTTGTAATGGTGCAAGAATCTGAGGTTCATGAGGGAAGTCAGGTGTAAGCGCTTTCAATCCCTGACGCAATCTGATGTACAGGAAAATGTCAAGTGGAGATGGCTGTATGCCTTCATATAAATGGTCCATCGATCGGAACATTCCAGCATGATACAGGTCCCCCCATGTTGTGACATTTATACCGTTAAGCAATTTGCGAAAAACTGCCTCCTGCAGCAAAGGCATATCCGGATGATAAACGAGGGGCAGTAATGGCGAATAGAGCATGTCAGTCTGTGACATAGCCAACAGGCGGGACCACACATTTACCGTGCTCATTACTGTTGTAGGTGTCTTATCTCTACCTTGGGATGAGGCGTATAGTGCCGCTTCTATAGGGATTGGATGAGCCAGCCAGTGTTCTGCCGCCACTTGGGGCATATACCTGGGCTGTCGTACCCAGAAGTATGCATAGTGAGCCTGAGCAGCATAATAATATAGCTCAAAATCAGGAACGCCAAATCCGCCCTGATTATATGGCCTAGTGAGAGCGTCCCATTTGAGTCGAGGCGATTTCCCGCCCCATACCAAGCGAGTAAGCTCCGTTCGGAGTCGCTTGAAAAAATACCTGCCCGGATAGAAGGGAATGTTCTAAAAACAGATAAAGTAACTGTGGCAGAATTACCATTTTGATCAAAGACGTTCTGCCTGCCATGGACAGAGGCAGGGTGATCCATCTCGTGATATAGTCTACAGTGCGGGTCATTGTCGTGCCATAGTTTGCTCGCAATAGTTCATCTCTATCTTTTTCTATGTGGATCCCTAAGTATTTGAAATCTCCCTCACACCAAGCAATGGGGTAATCTAGCACAAATCTCTCTGTGGACACCGTGAGTGGAAAGATACAGGACTTGCCCCAATTTATCTGAATTCCGGAAAGTCTACCAAAGCGGATAAACTCCCTGAGAATGGGGTTTAAGTTCTGACTAGGATCCCGTACGTATAAAGTGATATCATCTGCATACATCGATATTAATATCTGTCTATGGAAACATCTTAACGCGCTGTCCTTATGGTGCTGGCGCAATTTCGCCGCCAGTGGTTCTGTGGCAATAGCAAACAGCAGTGGGGACAGAGGGCATCCCTGCCTAGTGCCTCTAGTGATGGGAAATTCAGAGGACAGCCTACCATTAATAGTCACTTTGGCCACAGGCGCTTCATATAAAAGTCTAATCCAAGAGATAAATATTGCCGGGAAGCCCATACGCTCCAGTACTTGGAACACATAGTCCCACTACAGTGAATCAAAGGCCTTGGTGGCATCAAGGAATATGGCAGCCATTGGTTGGTCCTCATGGACCATGTTCAAGACCGAGAAGAAGGTACGTAGGTTATGTGATGTCGCTCTACCAGGGACGAAGCCCGACTGATCGGGCAGAATCAGGGTAGGTAGCAGGAGATTGATACGCGTGGCAATTAATTTGGCAAGTATTTTCACATTGCAATTGAGCAATGATAGGGGCCTGTATGAGTCGCAACTATTCGCCGGTTTCCCTGGTTTCAAGAGTGACGTGATAAGTGCTGCACGCATGGAAGGGGGAAGGTGGCTAACCTCTAGTGCGTCTTCATAGACCTCTCGCAGCACCGGAGCCATAAAGTCAATGTACGTTTTATAAAATTCCATTGGGATCCCATCCAATCCCGTAGCCTTACCCGACTGCATGTGCATGATAGCATCACGTACCTCATCTAATTCGCAAGGGGCACTTAGGAACGCTCTCTTTGCATCGCTTAACCAACCCAGGGACACGTTGTCAAGGTATTCCTGTAGGTGGAGACTGCCTGTCCTAGTGGACGTGTAAAGTGTGGTGTAGTGGGCCACAAAAGTGTTAAGAATTTGCGTAGGGTCTCTATGCACCACACCTTCCGGCCCTTCGAGTTCTAATATGACATTCCGCTGGCGTGTTCATTTAATCGTCGCAGCAAGGGCTTACCAGGTCTTTCGCCTTCGCCATAACGGCGAGCTATCCAGTGTTTACCCTTAAATTTAGACTCTCTAGCGGCTTCCTCAGTATATTCAGTCAGTTTCTCCCGTATGCATGAGAGGGTTGCTTCATCCGGGCAGGTAGCTAATGATGCTTCGAGGTGTTTGAGCTCAGTGTCCAGTTTCGTCAATTTTGACAGTATACTCTTCAGTACTCCCGACCCCTTGGCTATGCAGATCCCCCTCAAGGTTACCTTAAAGGCGTCCCAGATAGTTTCTACATTCTTTACTGAATCTTTGTTGCGCTTAAAAAATTCTAAGGCTTCTTCACGTAGTTCTTCTTGAAATGCATTGTCTAGTAGCATCGTAGGTTGCAACCACCAGGCAGTTTTCGGACGGCCTAAATCCATAGACCTCAACGTAATTTGTACAGGCGATTGGTCAGAATAGGTTCGAGGGAGGTGTTGCGCTTTTACGAGCGTGGTGTAAAATTGTGAGGAGAGAAATATATAAGCGAGTCTTGCCCATGATCGCGCTTGCGCCGTAAAGTGTGTACCTTCTCGTGTGTCACCATGAAGATGTCTCCAGGTATCTATCAAGTTGTGATCCTTGAGTGTTGCGAGTAGAGTTGTCCTCGCCCTAGTATAGTGGTGAGAGGCCGGGTGCGACCTGTCCATAGGCGGGTCTAGCGTAGTATTGAAATCACCTCCCCAGAGGAGGTGTTGTGGGCCTGTACCCATGATGGCCGCCCATAGCTCTGTGAAGAACTGACCATCATCAGTGTTGGGGCCATAGCAGCACACCAGAGTGACCGCCAAGTGTCCCAGTCTACCCCATAATATACAATACCGTCCCTGGGCATCTACCTTGGTGCCCCCCATGATAAAAGGCGTGCCCCTCTTTACCAGTATCGCTGTGCCTCTAGCGTATGTGGAATAGGAAGAGAAGGCAGTATGAATCGCCCATTTGCTGGCAAAAGTGTGAGTGGTCTGAGCTTTGAAATGAGTTTCCTGGAGGAACGCTATGTGTATTGAGTGGTGGTCCAGGTACGATAGTATTTGACGCCTCTTCCTCGGGTCACCTAGGCCTCGCACATTCCATGTAAGAATGTTTAAATCAGTGTCCGCCATAAGCAGTCTGGGCACGTGGGAGCATACGGTGTGCTAGCTGAGACAGCCAATGCAGCAATCTAAGTGTAGTATCACTTGTGACCTGTTCTCTCAAAGGAGAATGGCATCCATGTAGGCTCAGCATCCGAGTGATGCACATGTTGTTGCAGTAGTGTGAACTGATGCGTGTGTGTACTAAATGCATTGCGTGAACAGCCCCCCTCCTCCCGCCACCCCGCAATCTTATCAAATCTAAGTGCAATACCTTTTCAATAGTCATTTTGCTCAAAGCTGTAACAAAGTGTTCAAGTCCCCAAACCCCGCCCACCTCCCACTGAAGCATCCCCAACTTGCCAGTAGACCAAACCCTCCCCCCTCCCTTATCCACAAACATCAAAACAAGCATACCCCAAGTAAGAAAGTCAAATTGGGGAGCACCCACTGGGGGTCCTACCAGAGGGCCACAACACCGCCGTACTCTCCTAGAGCCTCTGGACCTTTTCGACCTACATGCTTCGTGTAGAAGAGGGTAGCGTGCCCTGGAATGCATCCCCACTGAACTGTAAGTGGAGGTTCTTGTCGTGCAGCTTGAGTAGCAACCCCAAACCCTGTGCGCTGCAGAGTCTAGGTTGATGTTTTAGCCAGTTAGTCTAGTGTTCCAGTATAGTCCAAGTAAACCACGTTCAGTACTCATCTGCTTCAGCAGGAATATTTTCCCTTCCATCTTCATTCCAGTCGTTACCTCCGTGGCATGGGCGTCTGAGGGAGCGCAAGTATTCCTCTACTTTGTGCGGGTCAGTGAAGAAGCGCTGTTTACCTTGATGTGTCACGCATAGGCGCGCCGGATACAGTAATGCGTAGTCAATTTGCGCTGCCCGGAGCTTCTTTTTGACTTCGATGAACTTGCTGCGCTCTTCTTGTACTATTGGAGTAAAGTCCGGGTAGATGGAAAATTGTACTCCTTTATATGTCAGCTGCTGCTTGGTGCGTGTCGGTCGGAGGGCCACGTCTCGATCACGATAATTGAGCAGGCGTGCAATAATGGGCCTCGGTGGTGTACCAGGCTTCGGGCGCGGTCCGAGGGAGCGGTGTGCCCTTTCCACAATAAATTGTGTGAGAAGGCCTCTCCCCCAATGGAGTCTCTGAGCATGTTTTCGACATAGTCCTCCATGCGCCCCGAGTCTGTGGATTCTGGAATGCGCGTAACGCGGATGTTGTTGCGTCTGCTACGAGCCTCCAAATCCTACTTCTTTGCAGCAATTACTCGGAGGAGCTTATCCATTCTCGCTAGTTGTGTGGAATGGGAAGCAGTGGCATCATCGTTATCTGATATACTTCGCTCCGCCTCAATTAGACGCTCTTCATGTTGATCAACCTTATGAACCATGGCGTCCATTCTTGAAGGCATGCGGTCCACCTTGTCCACAATGGTAGCGAAGCCTTGCCGCATTTCCTGGAGAATTTGTCGCATATCTAGATCTGTGGACGACTCAGTCGTACTCGGTCTCGTAGAGTCTTTGGGATCACGGCCATTAACGTTAGTCTTAAGTCCTCTCTTCGCCGTGTGGTCAAAGGAGAGTTTAGGCTGGCGGGTGTCCGGTTTGCCCATAGTGACCAGGGGCACAGGTCACGTTCACACTCACGGGGGCAGTTCCGGGCTGTGCACGGGTATCCGAAAATATGCAACGGATGGACGTGGCTGGAGCGGGGGGGAACCCTTTTGTGCTGTCAAGCAATTATCCAGATGTGGTCCAGTGCCTCTATCCGTACGGCCGTATTACCGATCGTCACTCACAGCTCAGCCAACCACACACCCAGCAGTCACAATCCGAGGGGTTGATATGCGCGGCTTCTCCAGAATGAGGTTGGATGTCTAGGTATAGTTCCACAAACCCACCACGGTTCGGCTCATCAACTGGCTGGATCGTGTTTTGCGGCGCGGTTCTCACCATATGGCGTCAAGAAGCATTGCTCACAACAAGGTTTGCCAGGCGTAGACACTTTCCATTATACTCATATGCCCCGGGCATTAGTTAGGGCCAGAGTGCAGCAAGGGCACGGACTGCTCACAGGTGCTCAGCAAGGCCTAACGGGCGTGAGGGTCGGGGATTTTCACTTAGAGTCTCTAGTGCCTCAGGCCACGGGTCACGCAGTCCGGGGGCTCTCATCCAAGCCCGGCTATATCCAGTATCACAGCCCAGTGGTAGAGTATGTCCAATTATTAATGATCAGCCTGTCCCAACAGTCTTCGGCAATACTCAGGCAGAGACCGGCAAATTTCAATATGGCCGCCCCACAGCACTACGTACAGCGACCTCAATGGCGGGGTGTCGGTGAGTGAGGCGGTCAGCTTTTAGTTCACCAGGCAGTGCATTCGCGGTACGATAGCCGCCTCTCAGCCGCCTCTCAGCCCAGGAGTTGTATTCCGCTGCCCCTTGGTGCCGCCGGGTTCGTGAAGCGGCGCAGTCTCCTATAGCATACGCCAGGCGTCAATCCTCCCAACCGCCGGTATTATACCTCTGGGCAAAGGAGAGTCAGCCCGTAACTGCCCGCCAGAGTAAGGCACCGTTCTCCTGGGCCGCCCAGCCTCTTCCAGCATGTAAGGACAATTTATTTCATGTGGCGCAGTCTGTCAGCGTTTTCGCCTCAAGAGACAGCCGCGTTCCCCTGTCCCAGAGCGAGTCCTGCCCAGCGCGGCCTACTCCCCTCGTGGCAGGCCTCGGTGTTTCCTACAGCCCGTCAGCTGCTGCAAGAGCGCTGGCAGTTTCAGCGACGTCTTCGGGCAGGCATTCACTGGCTCCAGACTCAGCAATGCCTCAGTCGATTTGTACCAAACTTTCACCGAGGGTGGGGGTCACCATACGCTACAGTTCAGCTACGGTTTAAGCCAAAAACAGTCCAGGTATGTTAGGATAATTGTCGGATCAGGATTCCAGGAAGCAGGAGCCTCACCAGTCGGCGGCCATTCTGCTTGCGCGCCCTCTAGCGCCCCCTTCTGCCCCATCTCTCTTCTCCCCTTCCCGGCTAAAGTCATCGTGAAGACCGTCAACAAACAGCTGACCGCATTCCTCGAGGCAAACAACTCGCTCGACCCTTCCCAGTCCGGATTCCTAGCCAACCACAGCACCGAGACCACCCTCATCGCAGCCACAGATGACATCAGAACCCTGATCGACAACGGAGAAACAGCCGCTCTCATCCTCCTAAACCTCTCAGCAGCCTTCAACACCGTCTGCCACCGCACCCTAATATACCGCCTCAACAACACTGGAATCTAAGGAAAGGCCCTGGAATGGATCACCTCATTCCTCTCCGGCAGAACCCAGAGAGTCCGCCTCCCCACCTTCCGCTCCGAGGCCACCGAGATCATCTGCGGCGTACCCCAAGGATCCTCACTCAGCCCAACACTCTTCAATATCTACATGAGCCCCCTCGCCACCATCGCACGCAAACACAACATCAACATCATCTCCTAAGCCGACGACACCCAACTGATACTCTCCCTCACCAAAGACCCAGCCACCGCCAAAACCAACCTTCAGGAAGGTATGAAAGAGGTAGCAGACTGGATGAAGCACAGCCGTCTGAAGCTCAACTCGGACAAGACAGAGGTCCTCATCCTCGGACAATCCCCATTAGCCTGGGACGACTCCAGGTGGCCCACGGCGCTGGGCACCGCACCGACACCCACGAACCACCCTCGCAACCTGGGATTCATCCTGGACTCCTCCCTCACGATGACCAAGCAAGTCAACGCCATTTCATCCACATGCTTCAACATCCTGCGCATGCTCCGGAAGATCTTCCGATGGATCCCCACCGAAACCAGAAGACCAGTCACCCAGGCCCTCGTCACCAGCCGACTGGACTACGGTAACGCCCTCTACGCAGGAACAACGGCCAAACTTCAGAATCGTCTCCAGCGCATACAGAATGCCTCTGCATGACTCATCCTCAACATCCCTCGCCACAGCCACATATCCACCCACCTGAGAGACCTCCACTGGCTCCCCGTCAACAAAAGGATCATGTTCAGGTTGCTCACCTACGCACACAAGGCGCTCCAAAACCCGGGCCCCGAAAACCTCTACAGCCGCCTCTCGTTCTACACCCGCCAGCTCCTCTCCACCAGCCTCACCCTCGCCACCGTCCCACGGATTCGCAGAACCACCACCGGAGGAAGATCCTTCTCCTACCTGGCAGCGAAGACTTGGAACTCCCTCCCCAAACACCTATGACTGACCCAGGACCATCTCACCTTCAGGAAACACCTCAAGACCTGGCTCTTCAAGCAGTAGCAGCACCCCCCCTCAGCGCCTTGAGACCCTCATGGGTGAGTAGCGCACTTTATAAATGTCTTGATTGATTGATTGAACTAAAGTTGGGGGGTTCTAGTAGGCAGGATTGGGCATTTCTGGAACCCCTATTTGCTATGGAGATTTTCACTTTCTCAGTTAGATAGGAGGATGGGGAGGAGTGCAGCACTCTGTGGGTAATGCAAGTGAATTTGAATTGGGCCCCCGATCAATGGAGAGCCAGTCAATTAAGTTGTACTTGTAAAGCGTGGTTAATCAACCCCCACGGGGTATCCAGGCGCTGTGCTGCCGGTGTCAGTCAAAGAGCCAGGTCTTGAGTCCCTTTCTGAATTGGGTCTGTGAGGGTGCGGTGCGGAGGTGGAGGGTGTTCCATGCTTTGGAGGTAAGGTGGGAGAAGGAGCTTCATCCAGATTGGCAGCGGCGGATGCGTGGTATCTGTGCGAGGGCGAGGTGTGCAGAGCTGAGGTTTCTGGTTGGTTGGTGGAAGGTCAGGCGGTGATTCATGTAGGCTGGTCCTTGGTTGTGGAGGGCTTTGTAGGCATGGGTCAGCAGCTTGGAGTTTCATCTCTTCTGGATGAAGAGCTAGTGGAGGTTCTTCATGTGCTGGATGATATGGATCCTCTTTGGGAGGTTGGAGATTAGTCGGTCTGCTAATTTCCGGATCGTCTGGAGTCTTTGCATGAGTTCGGTGGTGGTGCTTTTATAGCGTGCGTTTCTTTAGTCAAGTCGGCTGGTGATGGGGGCCTGTGACACTGTTATCTTTGTGCTGATCAGAAGCCATCAGAAGACCTTGAGGAGCATGCAGAATATGTGGAAGCAGGCGGAGGAGATAGTGTTGCCCTGGCGTTTCATGGAGAGTTCGCTGTCCGGGATGATAGTGAGGTTGCAGGTGTGGTCTTTTGGCGTGGGGTTGGTCCAAGCTTTTTTAGGCCACCAGGAGTCATTCCAGAGGGTGTTATGTCTGCTTAAGATCAGGATTTCTGTTTTGGCTGTGTTGAGTTTCAGGCAGTTATCTTTCATCCATGTCGTGACTTTCTTCATACCGTTTTGGAAGTTAATCTTCGTCTAGGTGGGGTCTGAACAGAGCAAGAGGATGAGCTGGGTGTCGTCTGCATAGGAGATGATGCTGATGTTGTGCGAACTGGCGATGGCTGCGAGAGGAGTCACATAAATGGTAATGAGGATTGGACTGAGGGAAGATCCTTGGGGTATGGCGCAGATGGTGTGCTTGGGTTGCGAGATGAAGGGAGGGAGGCGGACTTTCTGTGGCATCATGTGAGAAAGAATGCCATCCATCTGAGTTTGTCGTCTGTGATTCTGATCTGGCATAGTTCGTTTATGAGTGTGTGATGGGAGATACTGTCAAAGACGGCGAAGAGGTCTTAGAGGATAAGGGCGGCTGATTCTCCTCTATCGCGTAGGGGAAGAATGTCATCTGTTGTGGCAATCAGGGTTATTTTGGTGCTCTGGTTAGATCTGAAGCCTGTTTGGGAAGGGCCCAGCAGGTTATTTTTTTCTCCAAATGCTCAATAGGTTGATGGTTGATGACCTTTTATCGGACTTTGGCTCGGAACGGAAGAAGTGAGATGGGACGGTAGTTCTGGAGATTGCTGGCATCTCCCGAAAGTTTCTTGAGGAGGGTCTGACCTTGGCCTGTTTCCTTGCATCGGGAAAAGTAGCTGTGGAAATGGAGGTGTTGAGGATTTTGGTGAGCTGAGGGCTGATCTCGTCTTTACTGAGGTTGAAGATTTGATTGGGGCATGGGTTGGTGGGTGCTCCTGAGTGTATGGAGTTCATCAATGTGGTTGTAATCAGTGTGCTGAGTTGTTGCCATGGGGTGAGCAGATGGTTGGAGCTTTTGGTCGATGAGTTGCTGAGCAAGTCGAAGGGTTGGGGGTCAAAGGTTTTGTAAATGGTTGCTATCTTGTTGTGGAAGTGATCGGCAAGGGTGTCACAAAGTTTCTGTGAAGGGGTAACAGAGTTTTCGGTGGCAATAATGCATTTCTCCTCGTTTCACCAAGTTAAGACCAGGATTTACCTGGTCTTAATTTTGGCCCTGCCTTGTATGTATGCCAACCTTGCACATAGGGGGCAGCATCAAAATAAATGGGGGTCGCGGTGGAACGCCCACCGCAACACCCACTGCCCACCCCTTTCATGCTATTATATTGTGAAAGGGGGCCTTATTTACAAGGCACCATTAAGCCACGTTAACTGGCTTAACGCTGCCATGTAAATAAGGCGCAGCCCCTATCGCCACCACAACGTCAGTCATAGTGACATTGTGGTAGTGATAAGGGCTTATACATATGCCCCCTATGTTTCATGTTTTTCATTACATGTTTGGAAAGATTCAGGGGGTATTTGATATTGACACGAGGTACCTGCATGCCGCACTGCGCTCTGCGCTTTATTTGCCGCGTTGCTACTTTTAACCTACTTTTTTGTTATTTGTGTTCTCTTGAGTTTCTTTTTCCCCTGTTCTTAACCGCGTTTAATTTCCCCCTCACTCGCACTGTAATCGGCATTCACCGCTGTTTAGCGGGTCCGGTTCCTGGGGTGGGGAAGTTTTTAGGCGCCATCTTAGAGTGGTGTGGACTGTTAGTGGGCGTTACCTGCGAGCTGTCTAGCGCTCCGGACGACCAGAGGGACGCTTACTTAAGGCGACCAGCCCTGGGGATAGCCCTGACGAGGTACCTGCACGCCGCACTGCGCTCTGCGCTTTATTTGCAGCGTTGCTACTTTTAACCTACCTTTTTGTTATTTGTGTTCTCTTGAGTTGCTTTTTCCCCTGTTTTTAACCACGTTTCATTTCCCCCTCACTCGCACTGTAATCGGCATTCACAGCTGTTTAGCGGGTCCGGTTCCTGGGGTGGGGAAGTTTTTAGGCGCCATCTTAAAGTGGTGTGGACTGTTAGTGGGCGTTACCTGCGAGCGGTCTAGCGCTCCGGACGACCAGAGGGACGCTTACTTAAAGCTCCCCACTAAGCGCAGCGGGATCGCGCAGCGGGCGCGCCATCGCTGCGCCTGAGTCGTGCCAGAGTCCTGCCCGTCTGCGCCCGTCAGCGCTAAGGTAGCGCGTGTCGCGGCAGGACTCTGGATAGGACACTTCCCACTATGACTCGACCTACTATCAAGTATCCAAGGGACGATCTGCTGTCCATTCGGGATCGTATATCATACTGTGATCTTTCGCCTTTGGACCCGTTATGTGGTCCACATCATTGTAGCTGTGGTGGGTGGACATTAGACACTCCCTCTCTGATACGATCGCTGGAGCGGCCACCTGCACGTAAAATAAAGGCAGGATCACTTGATCTGAACATTTGGAGTTTAAATGTCAGATCTCTGGTAAAGCACCATCGGGAGATATACGATCTCCTGAAAAATGAATCTCCAGACGCGCTTTTCCTGACCGAAACCTGGTTGCAGGATTCGGACTCTTCTATACTGAATCTGGCCTTCCCCCCAGATTATGCCATCTTCACCCTTAATCGTGTTACTAGGGGGGGAGGCATTGCCCTGGCCGTTAAGTTGTGCTATCCGTGCGAGTGGAACACTGCTAAACTCCCAGGATGTGAAAGTGCTCTGGTGTGTTAATCTATCGCCCTCCGGGTTGCGATTCTGCCTTCAGGGCCGCTCTCCCAGATTTAATTAGTACGGAGGCGCTAGGGTGTGCCAATTTTAACGTGATTGGAGATCTCAGTCTTCATCTGGACTGCCCTCCTCACCCTCCATTAGCAGTTTTCTGACCGATCTAGAGGCCTTACAACTTTCCCAGCGGGTTACTTTCCCCACGCATAGAAATGGGCACATCCTTGACCCTTTCTTCTCTAATATGGAGGGAGTTAGGGTTACCTGTCCCATTCAGATGGTCTGGACAGATCATATGCTGGTGAAAGTGATATGCCCTATGTTGGAACCTCCTTTTACACCTCTTGATAGATCAGTTCCTAAACGTCATTGGAACAAACTAAATCTGGAGGACTTCTACCATCTGTTAGAGGAGACACCGTTAGGCCCTCTCACTGATGTTGACCACGGATACGATTCCTTTTGTTAGTGGATCTCCCGTGCTCTGGACTCGTTGATCCCTGTGTCATGGTCCAAGTGCCGTCCAAAAGAGCCGAGCCCATGGTATGATGGTGCTTTGGCGTCTCTCAAAAGAGCCTACAGACAGGCTGAGAGACTATGGAGAAAATCGTTTGATCCTGTATTAAAAGCAAGGTACTTTGCTAAAACGAAAATCTACCACAGGGCGGTGTGTAGAACACGAGCAGCCTTTTATGCTCAAGAGTTTCAGAACAGTGTTAATCCTACGAAACTCATTTTCAAGGTATTAAAGGATCTGATGGCCAAGAGGACAACGACAGCGGAAATTTGCTCAGATTCCCATTGTGAGGCTTTGGCCTCCTTTTTTCTTGAGAAAGTTCATGCCATTTTCCGAACCTTCTCGATGGGCTCCTTAACCCCTGATCGGGTCAGTTGTGTGTTGGGTGATAGCGAGTGCCTTACTATCTTGCCCTCCCTATCCATGGAGGCTTTTGACCCGTTGAGCCTTAAAATTAAGTCAGGATCCCCGGTAGATCCGTTGAAACCGGCCCAGCTTTAGAATATGGCGCCGCTATGCCGAACTCTGGTGCTCTCATTGATCAATTTGTCACTTTCATCTGGGATTGTTCCCATTAGGCGGAAGCAGGCTGTAGTCACTCCTATTTTGAAGAAGGCTACCCTTGACCCCCTTAAACCTGAGAACTACCGCCCCATCTCCTTGCTTCCTTGGGCTACGAAAGTCGCTGAGGCCCACGTGAAAGGCATCCTGACAGACCATCTCACTAGGGCTAACATTCTTGACCCTACTCAGAATGGCCATAGTACGGAGACGGCCCTACTTTCTATGGTCGAACACCTGCGGTCTGTGCTTGATGCGGGTCGGACGGCGGCACTACTGCTATTAGATCTTAGTGCCTCGTTCGACACGGTCTCGCACAGGATCCTGCTCCAGCGACTTGAGCGACTTGAGGAAGTGGGTGTCATGGGCTCCGAAACGTCAACACTTTCTGCATTCTCCCAGCCACTATTTTGATATATCATTCATGATTCTACTCTTATGAGGCATGTGTGTATTGTAGGAATTGCTATTTTTAGTTTGTTATCATCAATTATTAGTGGTTTTATTGTGGTCGTAATGACCAGTGTTTCATTAATTGTATAGTTTCCTCACTTTCCACTCACCACCTTCCCTTCCCTTTCCTTTAGAGGCATTCAATTGTGATTTATTATTGATGTATTTTATGAATTTTGTTCTACTGTACACGTTTTGATTAAAAACAATGCTGTGATATTTCTATTTTGAATTTTTTCAAGATAATATCTATTGTTAGTACTTGGGACCACCTTGTTGATATCGCTATATTGAAGTCAGGCAGATGGGCGGTCTTCTTTGCACGGGCCATACCTCACCGCAAACCCAGGACTGGTGGATGGCATAATGCCGCTTCAGTATGGCTCTCTAAGTGACACCCTTAGGACTCTAGGTTGGGCCAGGCTGAGCATCTTAAATGGCTCCATTCCCAGAGAAAGAGAAAGGGGGAGGGAGCAGCGAGCTCAATGCTCTTGGGCATTGGCCCACTGAGCGCTATGTGCTATCAGAATATGTAGCACTGTGTGCCCCTCCACTCACCGGAAATGTTCAAAATCAGAGGGCACAGAGGAAAGATCCATTACTTGTGGCTTCTGCCATGTTGATCAAAAACGAAGAGCTGCCTGTGCAACGGCTCAGGCCGATGACTCTGGAATGGCTTCTAAAGTAATCCTGTTTGACATGGGCAACAGTATAAACAATCTTTCTAGTCACAAAATCCCTGTAGTTTCTTGTTGTGCACTGGATGGTGTTCTAGTTGTGGTTGCTGCTTGTATTATTAGGTTGTGTCCTTCATGTGCTCACTTTGCCTCCAATGCTGGCCACGAGGTGGTTTTCTTTAGGCCAAGCCTCATATTGGGGAGGAAGGCAATCAGAAGGCTTGAGAGAAAATTCTCCAGACATTGAAAGGAATCAGCATCAACTAATCAAGTATTATTAGCTTGGCATTCTTTGAAATTTGCAAAGCTTTTGAAGCTTAGAGGCTTTAGGAGCGGTCATTTTAACAGCAAGCGCAATGACTTCTGGCTGCCATGTTAGTGTCAGGCAGGGCATTTATATTGAGTAATCAGCAGAGGTAAAGTTGGCCAATATTTGGATTGGTGACGTGCTGCTATAGACAAAGTGGTGCCTGCCACTGGGGTTGTACAATGCAGTCGCCCACATGCTTAATTATCTGTCTTGAGAGCCGCCATTTTGAGAACGCGGGTTTCGTGGTGGTGAGGGAAGTTTTCAGAAAACCTCCTTGTGGGAAAGCCTGTGAGCCTTCAAACTTCAAAGGATATGTTGGCTTCGCTTCTGACATCGGAATCCATCCTTCTCCCTGAAACAACATTTTCTGCAATCACACCTTATGGTGAAACAGGGAAGCCGAGATTGGGCCCAGATTTAACATTTTCACTCGACCAATTAATCTTCTAGAAGTGTATCTCTTTCTGCCATTTACTCTTATTGTTTTTCACCTAATTAATGTAGGGTTAGATTACAGCGTAGGTGACAGGGAGAAGCCACATTTTATTTTGTGCAGTTTGCCTAGCATTATTATTTATGTTGTACATACTTGAGCATATTGAAGTATATTGTGATCTTTTCTGTTTTTAATATTCTTGTTTGACTTGCATTATAATTTGTTTCATTAAACAAAACAAAAATAGACAAATTGAAAATAATTACAGTTAAATGTAAGGATACATTGTATTGTATTGTAATTGAATTCATATAGCGTTTACTATCCCTGACGAGGTGACAAAGCACTTTTTTCAGTGAGAAGCACACAACTCTGGAACCCAAAAATGATTAGTGGTGAATTAGTATAGTGAAATATGAGATTAATTTGAGCGGTCATTATGTTAGTCTATTATGTGATTGAGAACGATAGTGGAAGGATAGAAGAGGAAAAGGTTTGCATTTATATAGCGCTCGCTACCCCTAATGAGCTGCTGAAGCGCTTTCGGCGAGTAGCAAGCTGCTCCAGAAACAGAAAAGGATTAGTGGTGAATTAGTCTAGGGAAATATGACATTAATTTGAGTGTTGGACATGTTTATCTGTTATTTGGATTGAAAGGATAGTGGCGGGATGGAGAAGGGAAGGGTCGAGAAATTATATATTATTTTATTTTTTGGGGAGTTCATATCAGTAGGAGGGGGTTTGAGATAATGCAAGGAGGGGTAGAGGAGGGAAGGGTTATTTTGCAGATAATAGTAGTGGTATGGGGTTTGGGTTGAATGGCTGAGTGGTGAAAGTTGCTATGTTGAGAGAGTCATAGGGTGAGAAATAAGCTAGTGCATTGGATATGGATGTATGATTTTACCACGCAATCATTTTGATCGCGGTACATTACATCGCCGTTTTTACAACGCAAGTCATTACAACGACTTGCGCTGTAGGGTGCTGGACTTAGGAATAGTATGATTTACTATTCCAACTCCAGCCGACGTACAGTAGGGAAGGTGTTGTAACAGTAAACCACACTATTCCTTAGTCTAGAGCGCCCTCCAGTGCAAGTCGTGGTAACGAATTGCCTTGTAAAAGGAGCAATGTAAATGTATTGCGGTGTTTTGACCGCGTTGTTAAGGTCGTTTCCCATTGGAAATGCTGAATTACAAGCAAAGTAATATAAAGATACATAAGTACATGAAAGATGTACATTACATTTTACCAAATATTCATGGCATTTTCATTTTTGTGTATCATCTTATCTTTCTCCGCATGTAAGATTACAGACTTCAATCGTTAAATCCAACATTTACACAACATGAAAAATTATAATGCAAATAAATAAAACATGTGAAATGATCCATATTAATTTCTAATGTCTCCAAGGAACCTTGTTGCGTATCTGTACTTTCAACCCCTAAACTGAATTAACTACCCCCGTCCCCTTCCTCCCCCCTTCCTCGTCCATCTGTGTTCTACCATCTATTCCGCCTCATAACCTTGAGTTATCATTGGTTCCAACCTATACTTCTGGTTTACCGAGGACTGTTTCCATAGCTTGCTCTAGTTGTCGCTGGCTTTGTGACAGTTGGTTACGTTTATCAGGTGATTGGGTCAAGAAATGTAAGTGGAATATCCAATTGTGTGAGTTCCTTTAACATAATGTCCCATTCCATGGAGATGGGACGTTTCCTCAACCCCCGCGCCTCCTCTCGCCTAAGCGCCGCGCTTTCAGCGCTGCCCCATCTAATTACCTCCTCTCTCCATATATGTAGTGGGGGGCTCCTCGGGGACTTCCATCTCATAGTAACTGCTCTGATCGCTAATATAATCGCTAGGTCTAGGAAACGCAGGTGAACTTTTTGTGCTTTGGTGCGCTTGCGTAGGCCCAGTAGGCACTCTAATATGTTGTCTGTTATTGTGAGATGTGTGATTTCCCTCAGCATATTCCAGATGTGTCCCCATTAATCCTTAAGATGCGGGCAGACCCATTACATATGAATAAATCCTGCCTCCTTTTTGCATCTCGGGCAGCAGTTCTGGACCTCTGGAACATGCATTGTATCCTCTTCGGGGTTAGGTAAGATCTATGAAGAACTATAGTTTGTATGAACTTGAGTTTGGCATTTCGGGAGACCCTCTTAGGATGTCCCAAAATGCTTTCCCAGGCTTTATCTGTGATCTCTGTGTCTGCAGTTTTTGTCCATTTTGTACGAAGGTCCGTAAGGCTCATGGAAGCCTGTGCTCGGATGCCTGTATAGAGCCAATTAACTAGGTGGACACCCCTCACCATGTAATAAAGTAGATGTACCAATTCATGTGGTGGGGCTCACTATGTTGAGGTACCCATGTCGTCCTGATGATATGCGCTATCGTTGCATGTAACAAGTAAAGGCGGTCAGGAGCCCCAGTGCTCCTCACGAATGTAGCATGATCTAGGAGTACACAACCTCCGAAGAAAGAGCCCACCACGCCACTCCCGCAGCCACCCAATCCTGCAGCCTAGTTATCGTAAGTTTACCACCCCTAATTAGCAGCCCCAGTAGTGGGATATTGGTCGCGTAAAGGATCGTGGCGGAGGTGTACTGTAGGGCCTTTCTCCAGCACTGTAGTGCCATCATTAACAGCGGTGGTCCATCTGAGGGTAGTTTTGGGAGCAGCATATTATGCAGGATATCTCTGTCCAGGTCTTGTGCATTATAGCCTATTTCTTGTAGGTTCGTGCCTGCCGTCCAGAATGACAGCCATTGTAATTGGAATGCATTGCAATATGTGTGTAAATCGGGGACTCCCAGCCCTCCCTTGTTCGATGCCAATTGCAATTTCTTGAGGCTTACTCTACGCCTGCCCCCGCCCCATATAGTTCCAACAGTAGTGTGTCTAGGATACAAAAAGTGGACTGAGGCACCATCAAGGGCAAATTAACAAAGAAGTACAATAGATGGGTAAGCATCACCATCTTGGAAATGGCTATCCTCCCCATCACTGATGGCGGCAGGGACGTCCAGAAGGAGATGCTGGGGCGCAGCGAAGCAATGGCTTTCATTAAGTTACCCTCTAGTTGGTCCAAAGGAGTCCTGTATACGTGGATACCCAGATACTTAAATGTATCCAGCGCTACAGGTATCTGATAGGTACCGAATTGGATTATGTTTGGGCGCAGTCCCTCTTGAAAATAAAAGGCATGTGACTTCCCTGCATTGACTGCTAATCCCGATATGGCCTCAAAGGCGGAGAAGACATCAGGGAGTGGGCTGGCATCGCCCTCCAAGTCTCGCAAATATATGAGGATGTCGTCTGCATATATTGAAATAAGGTGTGTGGTATCCTGTAGGAGTATTCCCAAAGCATCAGACGATCGTCTCAAAGCTATAGCCAGCAGTTCCAGCGCGAGCACAAACAGGAGGGGGAAAAGCGGGCACCCCTGTCTAGTACCTCTGTGTACCGCATATTCCGGGAGATATACCCTCCAGTACGCGCCCTTGCAGTGGGTTCAGCATATATGAAGAAACCCGCATTGGTCACGGTGTATAAGGGTGGGGAGAACAGGTAACAAGCAGCTGGCAAGGGCCTTACTAAGGATTTTATATTTGGTAGCCAGTAAGGACAGCGGTCTGTAGTTGGACATCTCAGTGCTGTCCCGTCTTGGCTTTGGGAGTTATACCACCATTGCTTGCATCGTGGATTGCTGTAGTTTACCAGTTTCCCAGGACGTCTTATACAGCTCCTCTAGCTTAGGTACTAAGGGCCCGATTCACAGAATTAACTTAAGACAAAATTCTAAACTTACTACTTTTGGTATTCACAGTATGTACTTACTACTTTTGGTATTCACAGAATGCATTTACTACTTTTCGTATTCACAGGGATTTACGACTACTAACTTTACGTCCGCACTCGGGCCGGAAATTCCGGCCCGGAGGCCAAAATCCCCACCTCCGAGCCGGAAGCTCCACCTCTGAGCCAGAAGCTTTGCCTCCGGGCCGGAAGCCGCACCTCCGGGCCGGAATTATCGGCCCGAGTGCGGACGTAAAGTTAGTAGTCGTAAATCCCTGTGAATACCAAAAGTAGTAAGTGCATTCTCTGAATACCAAAAGTAGTAAGTTTAGGATTTTGTCTTAAGTTAGTTCTGTGATTCGGGCCCTAAGACATCCAAATACGTTGTATAAAATTCAACAGGCAGGCCATCTAGGCCCGGGCTTTATTACGGTTAAGGACTTTGATTGCTGCTCTTATTTCATGTTGGGTGATGGGTTCCAAAAGACCCTTCAGTGTAGCCTCCCTGATCTTAGGGAACTGGAGGCCGTCTAAAAAGACATCTATGAGGCCATCATCCATATGCGCTGGTGCCGTATATAGGGTGCTAAGATAATTGCAGAATACTTCATTAATCTCTATTTGGGTATGTTTCAGACCCTTCAGTGGTGAGCGCATGCAGGTGACTAGTGGCTTTTCTGGGTTATCCCTCAGTAACCGAGCTAGCAATGTTCCCGATTTGTCGGCGTCTGCGTGTTTCAGTTGTGTGTACGCTCGATAATCCATAACCCTAATTGTTTCCAGAGTCTCTGCGTGCCGATTCACAGAGCCAACTTAAGACAAAATCCTACACTTACTACTTTTGGTATTCACAGAAGGCATTTAGTAGTAGTAAAGTTAGGATTTTGTCTTAAGACAAATTTAAGGCAAACTTAAGACAGACTTAAGACAGACTTAAAACAGACTTAAGACAAACTGAAGACAGACTTAAGACAGACTTAAGACAGACTTAAGAGAAACTTAAATCCTAACTTAAGTCGGTCTTAAGTCTGTCTTAAGTTTGTCTTAAGTTTGTCTTAAGTCAAACTTAAGACAAAATCCTAACTTTACTACTACTAAATGCCTTCTGTGAATACCAAAAGTAGCAAGTTTAGGATTTTGTCTTAAGTTAGTTCTGTGAATCGGGCCCTGCGTACCCAATGCGGGCCTCTTGCAGAGATGCCCATTCGTCAACGTCCGCTACTGCAGCTGGTTCTAGCTCTGTCATCTGCGTCTCTGTATCCATAAGTCTTTTGTGTGCTTCCTGCCTCGCCCCTACAGTAGCACTAATTGCGGAGCCCCGAACCACCACTTTGAACGCGTCCCAGTCTATGAGGTTGGAGGAGGCTGTATTCCAATTGTATGTGAAGTAATTGCTAATGGTGTCCAGTAATGTGGTCCGAAAGGGGGCATCCTCTATGAATTTGGGCCACAGTTCCCAGATCGGTACAGGGGTTGGGACTCTGCCCCATGTTAGAGTAAGTTCCAGGGGATTATGATCTGAGAACGTTTTGGCTAGATATGTCGATTGGTGTATATGTGCGGCTATTGTGTGGGAGCAAAGAAATCTATCAAGCCTGGTCTGAAGCTGATGGACTGGGAAATAAAAAAAGTATTCCTTGTGTGTAGGATGTAACATTCGCTATGCGTCTATGAGTCTCCAGCTCTGCATCCAAGTGTTCAAAAGTTCACCCTGTTTGTGACTAGCCCATTGCAATGGAGGATGGGATCTATCCAACTCTATGTCTAGGATTGCATTGCAGTTTCACCCTAGGATCCAGGGAATGGTATCCCATCCTGTCAGAGCTCTGCCCAGATCAGAGAAAAATTTGTCTTGATCAAAATTTGGCACATGTATGCTACCTAAGATTACAGGTAGGCCATCTAGAGTGCCCCTCAGACGTATATACCATCCCTGATCATCTGTGCGCCAGTCTATTTCTGAAAACGGGCCTCCATGGCAAATACAAATGGGCGCCCCTCTAGCAAAGGCCGAATAGTTAGTGGTATACACTCGGCCTCTCCATTTTTTCTGAGTTTTCACTGCCTCTACCTCCATCAGGTGGGACTCCTGAAGGAACACGATCTGCGCCCTTCTCCGAAGGAGGTAAACATGTACTCTGTGGCGCTTATGCACAGCCCTAGCCCCCATACATTCTAGGTCACTAGGTTGTATGAGCCTAAGTTGGATTTTTTACGAGACATATATTTACTACGTGTGTTATTCTACGTGCAGTACGGAGTCCGTGTATGTGAACAGACCAGGAATTCCCCGTCCCTCGCGAACTAAACATAAATGGCGCGGCCAAAAAACAATGTTGAGCCTAACCGAGAACTAAAACATACAAGAACCATAGAATGGTGCATGTGCTTTGTGGGGGGTAAGCGCCACCAACCATACTACTAATTGTGTGGGTGTATTGCTCCAGTGGCTCTACTGGGCCCGGGGGATGGTTCCTCTTATGATATACTTATCTGTGCATTGTATATTAAGGGCTTCCGTATGTGAGACCAGGGGGTCCACTATAGTATTCTAACCATAAGTACCCGGCATGTCAAGCGGAATCTTGGAATCCTACTGGTTCCAATTATCGATCTAAGTACAATTGGAGGAAAAAACAGCAAAGCGGATCACAAAACATACATTACATACAATATTATGTGCACAGTCAGACCATCTCAATAAGAAAGGATACTGGGGCATATTACCAACAACTAGCGATAATTTTTGTTTCTAACTTGTTTAGAGACAAAAATTATCACCGCAAATCGGCGATTTTTATCGCAGATAAACCTTGCTATTAGCAAGGTTTATCGCAAATGCGATAAAAAACGGCCGCAATGCATGAATATCGCTGAAAAGTCAGCGATATTCATGCATTATCGAGCAAATGCTCTTAGCCATGTTATCCACCTCCCATTGGATAACATGGCTAAGAACTGCTCACGGCAGGTGTTAGCTTTTGGAGATAATCGCGCTTAGCGCGAATATCTCCAAAAGTTGGTAATAGGAGATAGCGATGTTAGCGACTGTTTCCAGTCGCTAACATCTTGGCACGCCCACTTTGCATGTCATTAGTGATAAATATCACTGACATGCAACGCGGGGCCCAAGATGGTCGCTATCTCCTATTAGCTGTCACTAACTGGTGTTAGCGACAGCTTGGTAATAGGGAGATAATTTTATCTCCGCTTTCTTGGCTTTTAAAGCCAAAAAAGCGGAGATAAACCCCCTTGATAATATGCCCCACTGTTTTTTGATATCGTGCAATGGCTCAAGTGACCAGCTTCATGTGGGCCTAGTGTGTAACGATTTTTTTCCGGCCCTCTGTTGTCAAGCAGACCATCCCCCATTTGGGGCGTCACCGAGGGAAAAAGAGTAATACTATGTTCCTCAGGATAAGATCAGAAGATAATCAAAAATGCAATCTTCATGCACTCTACCACCCTCCAGGTAATAACACTACCTTCATAGACAAGTTAATGGAAATCATCACCAGCGAAGACAACTCAGAAACTAATAACATTGTCCTGGGGGACTTTAACTTACACTGGGATGACAAAGACGACAAACAGGTCAACGCTCTGAAAGAACTTCTAACAGAGTTAAATCTTAACCAAGCATGCACAGAGCCAACACACGAAAAAGGAGGCACGATAGACTGGATAATATCAAAAACTAACAATACCTCAATCATATCAATTGAGCCATGCGACTGGTCAGATCACCATGCCATAACCTTCCTGATAAACAATCTGAAACGGAACAAGACCTTACAACCCACCAGACATAAGAAATGGATGCGAGACATGAAAGATCCGAATATGGCCTTATTAGTGGAAAGCTGTGAGAAGAAATTGATCCCACCAAACAACTTGCAGAGCGTAGAGGAACTTACTGACCATTACACTAAAACAGTAACGAATATAGTCAACACTACGATGCCACTAAAAATGAAAAGAGTCACAGAGAAGACAAAAAACCCATGGTTCAATGAAACACTTAATGAAGAAAGGAGGAAACTAAGACTAGCGGAAAGGAAATGGAGACAACGACCATCATCACCCGAACTGAAAGCACTCAGAAGAATAAGAAGCGAATATAACAAAAAGGTACTAAACTGCAAAAAAGAATTTATCAGATCTGAACTAGATAACGCCAAAAACAGACCGCGGAAATTATTCGAGATTTTAAAACAACAATCCAATAAATTAGCTAAAACCAGCCAAGAAACCACAAAAACGCAAATAAGCTGTGAAGAATTCTCAACATTCTTCACAGAAAAGGCAAGCAAGTTGGAAAGAGAGCTCAGGAAAGAAGCTGACAACATTGGCAATACGTACAGACAGAATCCCATTATCACCGTAGAAAACACCATTGAGAGGACTAAAAACAAGGCACAATGGGAGAACTTCAAACTACTGGATCAGAATAACATTGCCAGAACACTATCTGACATCAAACCTAACAATCACTATAATGATCCACTACCATCAAAATGTGTCAGAGAAATAAACCACATTGTGATTCCCATCTGGACGAAAATAATAAACGCCTCTCTATCACAAGGGATCCTTCCAGACTGCCTAAAACAGGTCAAGTCGTCCCTATCATCAAGAAACCGACAGCGGACCCAGCAGATCCAAACAACTTTCGCCCAGTGACCAACATCCCTATACTTGCCAAACTCATAGAGAAATGCGTACAAAAGCAACTAAGTCAACACATAGCTAATTTCTCGCTACTAGACGACTGCCAATCAGGATTCAGGTCAGGACATAGCACAGAAACAGCGATCCTGCATATTGTTGATGATGCACTACAGGCACTGGACCGTAATCAAACATGTCTACTTATCCTTCTGGACCTATCATCAGCATTCGACACGGTAAATCATGAAAAATTACTGAAACGACTCCATGACAGGATGGGAATGGCTGGAAATGTGCTTAAATGGTTTGAATCATTCCTGCAGAATAGAACGCAAAGATTCCTGATCAACCAATCACTCTCACCTACATGCCCTAATTCAATTGGAGTTCCACAAGGCTCTACATTATCGCCATCACTGTTCAACCTTTACATCGAACCACTCACTGAAATCCTCAGAAAGTCGAAAATATCCTACCACATGTACGCGGATGATACCCAGATATATATCAAGATCACATCCAGGGAAGATATCTTGAGAATGAATGAGACATTAAAATTGACACTACGATGGCTAGCTGACAACCACCTAAAACTAAACACACAAAAAACGGAATTCTTGCTAATATCCCCACCGAAGATACACACACAAGTGAAGGAATGGACCAACATGATTACAGCATTAAATTGCACCCCTACCCTAGTGGGCTTAGCGAAATCACTAGGAATCACACTAGATGAGAAATTAAACATGAAATCCCATATCAACACAATGGCAAAAAGCGCCCGCTACCATCTGAACTACATCAGAAAAGTGAAACCATTCATATCCAAAGCAGACCTCAAACTGGCAGTTCAGGCTCTTGTTATCGCGAGGATTGAATATGGATGTACGACGCTAGCGGGGCTTCCAAAAATTTCAACAGCACCCCTGAAGGCATGTCTCAATGCGGCGGCAAGACTAATCACTGGATCAAGGAAATTTGACCACATTTCGCCACACTTGAAGGCATTAAATTGGTTACCATACGAAGCCAGAATCCAGCTAAAAATAGCATGCATAACACATAAGGCACTCCACCACAAGACACCCAACTACCTTGCTCAGAAAATTAAACTATCTGGAGGGAACAGACCAGCCAGGAGCACAAAGGAGCTTTTGTTGAGACCTGCCATCTTCCGGAAGAAGAAAACTTACGACAGAGCTTTCTCAGGAGCAGCACCTAGAATCTGGAATTCACTTCCTTCTAACATTAGAAAGATTGAAAACACTATATCCTTTAAGAGGGAAACTAAGATCTTCCTAATGAGTAAATTCCTTCCATAGTCAGAACATGGGAAGACAGAAGGCATGCGCATTGGCAGGAATTGAAACAGACTCAGAAAATAAACATTCAGGATCGTCGGATTCAGTTACACTTTATATTGTGCTATGTATTAAGTCATGGTTCGTACTTATGTTGATATAATCTATATTCCTGTAGAAATTTGTTCTTATATTTATGTGCCATATATATACCTACCTCTTAATGTTGTGAAAGTTGCTACTACGATACAGAATACAGAATGTCAATGAGAGCCCAGATTCTGGGAGTGACGGGCACCTGCTTTGGTCTCCTGAAGGTATTAAGAAAGTTTCTACCCCTGTTATCGGAAGAACACCGGAAACTGACTGTGCAGGCTCTGATCGGGTCCAGGTTGGACTATGCCAACGTCCTATACCTGGGCCTGCCGGAGTACCTGCTACAGCGCCTTCAGGTGACACAAAATGCGGCGGCGAGAGCCATTTATGGTCTTAATAGGCGAGCTAGGGCGTCATGCCTCTTGCAGGCCTTGCACTGGCTGCCTATTCGTAAGCGCATTATCTTTAAGACGCTGACTCTGACCTATAAGGCCCTACACTCTGGAGGTGCGAAGTACCTCCAAAGGAGAGTGTCCTTTTATCAACCGGCACGGGCACTTAGATCAGAGTCACAGTTGCTGGCAGTTGTACCGCGTATTCAAAAAGCCCGCATTGGGGGTCGCTCCTTTGGTCTGCGTGCCCCCCAGCTGTGGAATGCTCTGCCACTGACACTTCGTGGTGCCACGAGTTTACTGGCTTTCAGGAAAGGTCTTAAAACCTGTCTGTTTACTTTATAGGTTTCTTTTTCTGTTTATCACATCTTCGTTCTGCTTTGTTGTCGTGTTGTGTTACCTACTGTAGGTCTCGCTGTGAAAGCGCCAGGATACTCTTTTTGAGTCGCTGTGCGCTATAAAAATAAAATGTAACATAACATAACATAACTATAACTACCTCATGTAATGTGAAGCGCTCTGATACCCAAGGGTCTTGTTCGCGCTATACAAAACTCTAAATAAATAAATAAATAAATAAATAAATATGTTCCGAGTCCGATTGTATGGTACAGTCCTTAGAGTCCGTCGTGATCTTTGTATGTCCTCGCGGAAGGATCCAGCGACTGCCAGCGCCTCCGCCCTGCCTGCCATCTTCTGAGCCGGAGTCGGACCGCGTCTTGCATAGTTCCATGGGCCTCCTCCTCATCTTTGGGTTAGCTGTTGTTGTGTTTGTACGGGGCTATGTCTCACCGAGCCCGACGAGCTCTCCTGGCTGTGTTCTAGGTCCATTACCTCTAGCCAGTCTTCAAAATCATTGGGGCTGTCAAAGAAATAAGATTTCTTATCGCGTACAACTTTGAGCCTGGCTGGGAACAAAAGGGCATATTTAAGTTGCGCCGCCCGTAGCTTTTTCTTCACTGCATGGAAAGAGGTTCGCTGGCATTGTACCATGATAGTGTAGTCCGGGTACAGGGAGATCCGCTGATTTTCAAATTGAATGTTCTTCTTTTCCCTTGCTTTTTGGAGTAGCACATCTCTGTCCCTGTAATTCAGGATTTTGACAATCAGAGGGCGCAGGGGGGCTCCTACTCTTGGTACTCCAGTTGGAATCCGGTGCGCTCTCGCCACGCTGAAATATGGGGATAGACCTGCTCTCTGAACCATGTTTCCATAAAATCCGCTGGTCTCGCACCTTCGCTTCGCTCCGGCAGCCCAATGACTCGGACATTATTTTGTCGATTGCGACCTTTCGCATCCTCAATCCGGTCCTGAAGTCCAGTAACTTGGTGTTACAGTTGTTTTATTTGTGTTGCGTGTTCCGTGAGTTGGGGGTTGATGCTTGACAATGCCTTCTCATGGTCCCGCACCGTATCGACAAGCTTCCCATGATCTGCTCTCAGGAGAGTAAGGTCGGTCGTGAGGGCCCCTATCTGTTGTTCCATTATCTTCTTAGAGTCTCGGATTTCCCTCAGTATTAAGTCCAGCTTTTCCGAGTGGGACTCAGCTGGGTCGGTGGTGGAAGTGCCCGGCGAAGGGTCTCTAGCATTATACTCGGGGGGCCCCCGCTGCCAGGCCAGTGTCCAGCATTTTACCCTTGAGCCTGCCCATCTCGTAACCCAGTCAATCACAGGTTTGGGAATAGATTTTGGGGCCACCTTCAGTGCACAATATGTCCTCCTGTTAATGACCAAGTCTCAGATCTTCACCCCTCAGTAGTCAGTAATCCACTGTGTCCTTGGGCCTGCTGACGTCGTCCTTCCCCTCTGCTATTCCACCACCATTGATTCACAGCGCCCAAGGCACCGCAGCAGCACAAGGGGCCAGTTTCATGGCGGGTCGTCGTCTGTGCCGCTATGATCTAAGCCGTCACAACTGTTGGTGTCCTCATGTTCCCCAACCGTGCCGCTATCAGCTTTGGTGCAGCTCAGCAGGGATTGGGCAGGTCTCAATTAGTGTCCTTCAAGGGGTGTGGGGGGGGGGCTCTCTCACCGCCCAGCTGCCGCCAAGAAGCCGCTTTTGTGCCGTGCTGTCAGTCCAGGCCAACCCCTATACTTAGTTCTCCCACAGCGGAGTCCCGCTCGGCATACGTCAAAAGGGAAAAGGAGGTGGAAGTGGCCACCCGCTCCCGGCCCAGCTCTCCGCACCAGCATCTCTCACCGATTAGTGGTGGTGGCCATTTTCCGACTCACTCCGACCCGCCGGCGATCCCAGATTCTTGCTCCCGCAGTCGTCCATACGCAGTCAATCCGGAGCAGTACCATCCGCTGCTTCGGTGTCAGGAACGCTGCTGGTCGGAGACAGTGAGGGCCGCAGTCCACCAGGCAGCACTCGCAGAGCTCCACAACCAGGCCGCACGCTCAGTGCCAAAAGCCTTCTTTCCACAGTCGCTGCCTTGGACTGGAGCTGAATTCCTTAGCAGGGCAGCAACATGCAAGTGTCCGGATCCTTCAGGTACCTTTTAGATACGGCGGCACTGTGTGCTTTTTCAGGATATTTCTCCCCGGGGTCCGGAGCCTCACCAGGTCGCGTCCGGCATCTTAGGCGGGTGGCCACGCCCCCCCCTGGAATGTATATATGCATAAGGAAGGTAATATATGTAGATTAAGTTGCATGTAATAAACTCAGACTGTCAAGTGTTCATGTACTTTAAATTAATTTATTATTTTTTATATCAATATTGAAGCAATTGTAGATAGATAGTTATGATAAAAGATTTTATTCATGAAGTCACTTATATACATTTTAAACATAGACTATTGTAACTATAAGTAATACGTACATTTGTTAAGCAGAACTAACGAATATCAATATCTCAAAAAAATATTATTATACATGTTATATACAGATGGTTATGCTGTATATTTATGTTGGAGTATGGTGGTCATGTGGGGAAGAGCCAACTCTTGAGAACCATAGGTTGGCTGCTAGAATGGAGAAGGATGTGCCACCCATGTATTTTTTTCTTGTACGGTGGGATTTTGAGGTGAGGTGCCAATCTAGAGCGGAGGTTCCTTTGTTGAATGTATTTGGCGATTTTATTCCTGATAAAGAACAGTCCTGTTCCATGCATCGCTTTGTGGGTCATACAAAGCAGCTTGAACATGGATCTTCTGGCAACCGGTAATCAATGCAGGGCTTTCAAGGCAGGGTAGATGTGGGATTGTAAGAGTTGTCTGGCAGCAGAGATCTGAATCCATTGTAGTCGTTTCATCGTTTTTGAAGGTGATCCGCGGTAGAGGTTAGTGGCATAACTGGAGAACCGGGTTCGAGCCTCAGCAAGGACGCTACACATCCTGTGATTCTGGACAAATCACTTAATCTCCCTGTGTCTAACAAAAATGAATGTGTCCATCTGTAGTGAAACTGATTCTCATGGAAAGTGTTCTGATACCCGATGCTCAGATCTAGTTCATGCTGTATAAAACTCTAAAAAAAATAAAAACATTAAATGAAGAGTATGTCAAGTTTTGTGACAGTGAGACAGTCGTAGATGTGATACTTGTTTTTAGAGAGCGATCGAGCATTTATTAGTAGGCAGGTTAGAGAATGTGCTTTGGTGATTGTGTGAATTTTTTTTTTGTAGAATAGTGAGTAATATTTTGTGGGCTTGTAACAGGTGTGTCCTTAGTGCTGGTATTAGATGTTTGAGGAGCGCAATAATATAGTTGTTCTGTATCGTGTTCCTCGTCCAGCAGTCTAGGAAGGCATTTTCATGGGTCTGTATGTGTAGGTGGTGCAGATTGTGGTTGAGAGTGAGTTGCTGAGCTGTTGTTTTTGTAGCGTAGCCTTGTTATGCAGTAGACATGGAGAAGCGAAGTTGTGAGGAGTGGCATGTTGCTTATTTTGTTTGTGTCTGTTTAGGGTAGAAGGTGTATAAGGTAGGTGTGGTGGTGCAGCATGTGGGTCATGTAGTAAGGCTCTAAATTGACCAATGGATGACAAGCGGTGAAAAGAGTTGCTGTATTGCTGTTTATGTTTTAGGTGTGGGAGAAGAGAGAAGGCTTGGCATTGGTGTTTGTTGATGGTGTGCATCATTTGTGTAGTCAGGCAGGTGGGAGTGGGTGTATGTTTGTAGGTTGTGATGGAAAATATTATGAGGTGTGTGTGAGAGATTTTACTGTGCTGGTGTAAGTGTTATGTTTTCTTTTTGAGGAGTTGTTGATGAATCTGTTTTCTGAGAAGGTTTTATATGTAGAGTATTGATGGTGAGTGGAAGTTATAAGCTAAGGGGGTGGTGGTGTGTTTATTGATAGAATATCTGGTGTGTAAGAGGGGATGAACTAGAGTTAAGAGTGTTTGATTTGATTTCTGAAAGGTAATACGTGTGGTGCAGTGAAGAGTAAGTGTTGCATGGTTGTGCACATTAAGTGGCTTAACGCTGCCTAGTAAATAAGACGAAGCCCCTATCACCACAGAAACATCCTAAAAAAAGACTTTCCTGTGGCTACAGGGGCTTCTACATATACACCTTTGATTCTCAGGCTGGAACCCCTGGAAGCAGACTGCACGCAGCAACCTTATTGAAGCCTGCCACGCTTTGTTTGGGCTCCTGCAATGCTAGAACTGTTCTGGCTCCTGAGCTCCTACAAAACAAGCCCTTCCAACCTTATATAACTGTCCTATCCCACCAGCTCGTCATATCGATTACTTTGGGATCTCAATCCCAGTTCCTCTACCTCGCTACCTAAGACTTCTGATTAAGGTCTCCTTCGAACCCTGAAAACATAGAGCGCTTCACAAGGCTGTGGACGACTACGTGATGACTATCCTTATCCTACCAATAGTTGCTTAGGTCATAACTACAACTTCCCAACCGGCATCAGCCTCCACCATGACAAAGACGTCTGTAGCCAACAGCTCCCCCCAATCGCCCCTTTCCAGATCTGGCTCTAACGTGTCCAGGTCAAATACCCCCCGAATCTTTCCAAACATGCAATGAAAAACATGAAACACAGGGACTTCCCGGAAACCTCTTTGTAAGCCAGTACCATTGTCAATGCAAAGACTCCCTCAAAACCGACCTCCTCCTCTTCACTCACAACACTGACTTATGGATCAGGTCCTTACGCAATTTTCTCCCATCCTGATCTCTTACAGGCATCTCTTTTTGACGTAAACTCAAATGCTCTTCCCCCTTCAGTCTCTTGGATAACCTTTCTATATCCATTCACAACAAAGGGAAAATCATGTTCCAAGTCCCCGACACAATCCTGGCCATGATTAACTAATTGTATCTCACCCTCAGGCCCTCCGGAGATTGTCCACACTCTCCTTCTCCGTCCACCCATAACACCCCTCTCCTATTCTTCTCCGCCAGTCTACCCAGACAGCACCTCTCATCCTCAACGATTCATCAATCCGATAGACTTCCCACAACCCATATCTCACCACCTATAGCAGACCTTAAACTTACCCCCATAGACCATCCCGGCACTGTTCCCCTCCAACCTCCCTCAAACCATTATCTCCTAAACTGGTTGCCAACACCCTTTTTTCATCTCCTCATTCAGCCCATATATCTCCCCTTCCGCCCTACTTTTTCCAGCCCATGTCCAAACATCTCCCAACAGCAGCTACCAACAGCCAGTGCCATCCCCTACCTGCACTGCAACTTCTGAGAGTCCGTCACTGTCAGCTTACCCCAATCTTCAATCAATCAATCCAGTGTTTCTTAGGCACAGCTGCTCACCTGGAAAGGTCACAAGGTGCTGGGAAGAAGGATGGGGGTGTTCAGCTCCTTAGCACTCACGGAGTATCTTCAAAGGCCAAGTGGGTCCAGAGGACTTCCATGGCCCACCAGGGTACATGCAGGTGCCGGACGCTCATGGTGATTCGTTGAAGAGCCAAGTCTTGAGGTCCGTCAGGATCTTGGAGACAGTAGGTGTCTGGCAGAAGTGGAGAGGGAGGGTGTTCCATGCCTTGGCCGCGAGGAGGGAGAAGGAGCGGCCTTCTGTTCTGGTCTTCTTGATTGAGCAATGCATGAATTTTTCACTTTGCAACTCATCAGCTCAGTCAACAATACCTTCCTTGGTGACTTCAACATCCACTGTTGAAGAACGGGCAACTGCTATGTGAAATTAAATGAAAATGTAAACTGCGCACTACTAGCTGAAGGTGTATAGGCACCTTAAGAATCTGGACTAAGAAGTAGAAGCAGTAACAGAGCTTTTAGTTGTTGACCAACCAAGTTTTCAACAATTTCAAAAATGACAGGAGATCAGTTTTGATTTTAAGATGGGAAGAGCATTCCAGATCCTGGCAGTACCAACCATAAAACTTCTTCTGCCCCAACTGGTCATTTTAGTTTTACGAATAACAAGATCAAGGGCCGAAGAGGATCTAAGTTGCAGAGGAGGGGCATATCTACTAAACGTATTCTTAAAAAAGTCAGGGCCCTGACCTTGTTGAGCCTTAAAGGCAATACAGAGAGATTTAAAATAAATTTGTTTTTTAATCGAGAGCCAATGCAGTTGTGGTAAAAGATGAGGGACTGATTGAAACTTCGGAATAGACAGTAGCTGTCAAGCGGCTGCATTCTGCATAACCTGAAGCTTATTGAGGCTTTTGATCCTAATGTTTAAGAACAGAGCATTACAATAATCTAATTTAGCTAAGACTAGGGCAGAGATGAAGGCTTTCCGAAGCTCAAGAGGAATGACAGGTATTGTATTGTATTGTATTGTAATTGCATTTATATAGCGCTTACTACTCCTGACGATGCAACGAAGAGCTTTTTCGGCGAGTAGTATGCTCCTCCGGAACCCAGGAAGGATTAGTGTTGAAGTAGTATAGTGAAATATGAAAGTATAGCAATGGGATAGAATAGGAAAAAAGGTTTGCATTTATATACCTCTTGTTAACCCTGATGGGGTGTTGAAGCATTTTTTGGGCAAGTAGCACGCTACTCCGGACCCCATAAAGGATTAGTATAGTGAAATATGAAAGTAATTTGACTGGTGGATATTAGTCAGTTATTTGGATTGAGAAGAATGGAAGAGGGATAGAAGAGGGGAAAAAGTTTGCATTTATATGGCGCTTGTTAACCCTAATGGGGAGTTGAAGCACTTTCTTGGTGAGTAGCACGCTACTCCGGAACCCATTAAAGGATTAGTGTTGAATTAGTATAGTGTAATATGAAAGTAATTTGAGTGGTGGATATACGTCAGTTATTTGGATTGAGAAGGATAGCAGAGGGATAGAAGAGGGACAGAGGTTTGCAAATATATATATATATATATATATATATATATATATATATATATGTATATATATATATATATATATATATATATATATATATATATATGTATGTATAGCGCTTGTTACCCCTGATGGGGTGTTGAACTGCTTTTTCGGCGAGTCGCACACTATTCCGGAATCCATAAAGGATTAGTGGTGAATTAGTAGAGTGAAATATGAAAGTAATTTGCGCGGTGGATATTAGTCAGTTATTTGGATTGAGAAGGATAGCAGAGGGATAGAAGAGGGATAAAGGGTTGCATTTATATAGTGCTTGCTACCCCTAATGAGGTTTTGGAGTGCTTTTTTTTTTTAGCGTAGTACGCTACTGGGAGCCCATAAAGGATTAGTGATGAATTAGTATAATGACATGAAATTTGATAGGTGGACATGTTGGTCTGTTATTTTGATAGAAAAGGATAGTGGAGGGATAGAAGAGTGACGGATTTTGATTTTTTGGGGGGACGTCACAGCAGTAGTGGGAGGCTTGGGTGAGTAAAAAGGGATGTGGAGGGGAAGAGTCAGAGGGAAGAGCTTAGGAAGGCTTGTTTTGGGGGATCAGTATAGTAGAAAGAGGTGTCAGATGGTGCAAGGAGGGGTAGAGTAGGGAAGAGTCTAGCAAGAGCTATTTTGGGGGTTATAGTAGTGGTATGGAATTTTATATGAATGAGAGAGTTGATGTAGAGGATATATTGATAGAGGTATAGAGGTGAGAAATAGGGTAGTACATTGAAAAGAGTTGTAGCAAGAGGTTTGAGATGCGTCAGAGAGTTAAGGTAGTAAATATGTTGAGAGAGGGATATGGTGAGAAATTGGGTAGTGCATTGGATATGCTAAATTAGAAGAGAGTAATAAATATATAGATATAGTACATGGAAAGTTTATAGATGCATAAATGAAGTTATCAGATGTAGATTAAAAATATTAATAGGGGTATAGGGTGAGAAATTGGTTGGTGTGTTGAATATGCTTTTTGTTGTTGTTTTTTTTGGTGGAGGAAACTAATAAATACATAGATCCAAACATGGAAGGTGCATAAAGGAAGTAAGTATAAGTAGATTAAAGATGCATTTGATAAACTCTGTTTTTCAAGTGTTGTACTTTAAAATGTATTTATATATTAATTTAAAAGAAAATTATTCGACATTATTATACAAAGCAATACTCATATACAGGTACCTATTTATAGTACAAATAGATGCGTATATAAAGAGGGATCAAAACTAAGGTGTAGGGGAGAGTAGGATCTGCTTACTATTGTTACCCCCACTTTTTGCTGGTGTTTCACTGTTTTTCGACTTTAGTCTGGCTGGGGACCTGCTATTCAGGACCCCAGCCTAGCTGCTTCCTCTCTAAAATGATTGCATGTACGTTAGGTACACTCCAGATTGGTTACTGGGTTACCCTTATGAGTCCCTAGTATATGGTACCTTAGGTACCAAGGGCATAGGTACCCCAAAGGCCTACCATGGGATGAACATGTATTTTGCCACCCCTGGGAAGCCTTCCAAAATGGCACCACAGGTCTGCTACTGCAGCCTGGGTAAGGTGGTGCATGCACCCCTTACTAAGATATAGGTTACCCATGTCTACCTTTAAATCACTGACAAATACAAACCTATCAGTTCCTCCTATGGCAGGCCTTAACAATCCTGAAGGCAGAGTGCTTGGTTTTGTGTGAGAGGGTGCCCAAGCGTGAGCAGGACCCCTCTGCAGCTTTCGGAATCTATTCTCTGAGGCTGTTCTGTGATGCAGCCAGACCATATACTCTTAAGTGCATTATAACCTCGTGGTAAATGCTAACTTTGGAATGGCTGCATGGAAACATGTTGTGTTTGGTGTCAAAACACTTTGGAATACTACCCCTCCCCACCCTCCCCCACCAGTCCTGGCGGCAGGGATAGAATTCTACCCTTCTAGAGGGAGAGACATGTACACACTGGTCTTACCGGTAATAGTTTAAAAGAGCCCTGGCATCACAACATGAATGCCCTCCTGCTGCTGGACGAAACTCAGGCAGGGGAGGCCTGTACAATAGGTTTCCTGTCACAGGGAGGTGTAACAACCTCCCAGACAGGCTGTAGTGTATTGGGGTCTGGGTGGGTGCATTCAGAGAATGCTTTTCAGACAGTGCTGGGGGCACACTTGGTGTCCCTGTGCATACCCCAGTTCAAACCGGTTGCAGGGGCCCTGAGCCCCTGCTCTGGTGCGAAACTGGACAAAGGGAATGGGTGTAACCACCCTTCTTCCCAGACCCTCCCATAGGTGGGTCCGCAGAGTATGTTCAACCCCCTATCTTAGTATAAGTATGGGACCCCAGTCCTTAGGACTTCAGATTGCACCTGAAGGAAACTCTGCAACATATATCCTGGAACTTCGGCATTCTACACAACTTGAAGATGGAGGAATCTCCCTTGGGGTCAAGGAGTGACTCCCCTGTTCAAACAGGCACCAAAGAAGAATCTTGACAGTCTTCATTTCTGAAGCTCCCACCGGACTCTGAAGTATTTGTGTCTCAGGACACAGACTTCCAGACTTCTCAGAGGCCGACACAAGATCCCAGCAAAGCTGAGACCCACAGCCCTCACGAGGGATGTGGAACAGGAACTCCTGGACAACATGCACATTTGCAAGTGCGTCAACTTCCCGATCTTTCCCAAAGTTGTGCGTTGGGCTACTTGTAGTCCAAGCCCCGAGCACCATCTGCACTGAAGATTGTGGGCCTACACTCCACAAGTGTTCCCTGGGCCTGCTTCTAGCATTTACGCTCAAGGCTCCTTTGCGATCCCTGGTCCGTCGACTGGTGGGTACCCACGAAGGTAACTCTTCTTCCCTTTGGGCTTTCCTGGCTGCTCCAGATGTACCCTGATTGCCCATCAAGTGGCGAGTCCCTCAAACCTTGCTGGTCTGCACCGAAACCAATCTTCGCTTTCTGCGTGGGTTGCTGTGGCCAAGACTTGTTGGGTCCAATCCGGAAATCCGGCACTGCTGCACTCGACATCCTTTGCGGGACAGCTCGAATCCAGCATCTGGTTGTCGTCGACACCTCCTGGTGCTCGTGGCTGAAGAGTCAAGCTTCACCTTCTTCACCTGAAATCACCCGACATTGGTGGGCATCTGTTCATCGCCTTCCTGGTCACAGGCAAGTGACCCAGACTCTGTCCCCTCTACTTTCAGGTTTTCATCCTTGATCCAGGCTTGGATCCACCCGGACACTTTCAACTTGGTCGCCAGCAGCACTTTGCAGCCGATCTCCATTGAAATCGACAACGAAACCCGACAACAAAAGACACCTATGCACCCGGCTTCCCTGGGTGAGGTAACTCGAATACTCTGGTGCTCTAGTCAGTATTGACTCTAGATCTGCCGAGTTCTAAAGGGGGTTGCTCCAAGTCCTCTTCTAAGTGTCGTTTTTCTTTAAAATTCCAACCGTGACTTTCCCCATAGAAGTTAATGGTGATTCGAGACTGTGTTTAGACACTGCACACGTCCCCCGTGGGTCCCCTGTGTCACTACCTTGGGTTGGTCCTGGTGGTCCCAGTGGTTCTAAAGGCTCTAGGCCTTGTATCTATGTCAGTCGTGGTTCTTATACCACTTTTTTTAATATATGGTTTGGTACGCCTCTAGGGCTCAGCGTATATTGTGCTAATTTACAGTGTGCTAAATAAGTTTACTGAATGTACTTTTGCCTCTAGCCTCATAAAGAGACTAGAGGGATGTGTTTAGAATAAATACATACATTTTATATATATACCTGGTGTGGTTCTCCTTTCATTTGGTAATTCATGAGATTATAGACTGGTAAAACAAGCTGCTTTACATTCCTTCAAGACTTAGCCTGAAGGCTGCTCTCCACAGCTACCGCTAGGATAGCTTTCTATATAGGTTGTCTTTAAACCTACCATCAATAAGGGTCGTTTGGACTAGTGCAAGGTGCCCACTAGAATAGCGGACAGCATATGCCAGGCCAACTTCTCACGTAAGGAATACACTGACCTGGCAACAGAGGCAGCCAAACTGTATCATAGAGCCACGTTTAACAGAATATATGATGTTGGCAACAAGGCAGGGAGGGGTTGCTGGCCTGGTTAGACAGGCGGACACAGGCACATCGGGTGGTGGTCGAGATTGACGCTAACTCTGACATCTGCCTCACCGCCCCCCAAGACATAGCAGATGCATTTGGGCAATATTTTTAGTCCATCTACACTGCACAAACTCCACACTCGGAGGAGAAGACCGCCTCCTTTCTAAGGAATGTCCCACTGCCATCCCTTACTGAGGAAGAGTGCCTAGAGCTCGATCTAGATATTACGGACATGGAGGTGGAGAAAGCTATTCATGACTTGCGGGGAGGGAAAGCGACGGGCCCTAATGGATTACCGATAGAGCTCTTTAAACTCACTTCGAGTAAAATCGCACCATTTCTCACTAACATGTTCTTGACCAGCAAAGAGCAGGGAGTACTGCCGACAGACCAACGACTAGCTAACATCGTCGTTATTCATAAAGAGGGCAAGCCAAAGCACAAATGCTCCTCTTACAGACCAATTTCGCTGTTGAATGGATCAGCTAAGATCTTGTCGAAAATCCTGGCCTCCCGACTATTAAGGGTCATTACCCGCCAGGTCCATCCGGACCAGTCGGGTTTCATGCCCGCAAGGAACACCGTCCTCAACCTGTGCCGACTCCATGGTGTGCTCGGCCAAGCGGAAACGATAGATGAGGATGCAGTAGTGGTGTCGCTGGATGCTGCTGCAACATTTGACACCATTGAATGGCCCTTTATGTTTGCCGTGCTTCGTACATTGGGACTGGCCCCGAACTTACTTGGTGGGTCCGACTTCTCTACCATAAACCTCTGGCCCGGGAAGTAGTCAATAACTAGATTTCCTCCACCTTTGTTCTCAGCCCGGGCACCAGGCTGGGATGCCCTTTGTCCCCGCTTCTCTTTGCCCTGACTCTCGAGCCACTGGCTATGTGGATTCGTAAAGATCCAGTTGTCAGCGGCCTTAAATGGGCTCCAGGATGGGAAGATCTCATCTCATTGTATGCAGATGATATCTTGCTCTACTTGGCTTTGCCGGCTGCTTCGCTCAACAGTGTCCTTAACATCTGTCGGGTCTTCGGAGAATTTACTAGCTACAGGATAAACTGGTCCAAGTCGGTGATTTACGTCCTTAGCGGGAGGTTACCTTGTTTCCCTCGCAGACTTACACTAGTCACAGCAGTCGACAGTTTCAAGTACCTGGGGCCTCATTTATGAGAAATGACGCATCGCTGCGTGAAAGCAGTGATGCGTCACTTCTCAGTGCGCACTCCTTGCAACATTCCTGATGCTTCATATTTAATGTATGACGCATCATGTCGCAAGGAGTTACAGGAACGTCAGTATTTCTGACGTATCTGTAAGCGCAAAAGTGGCGCATTGCTGGAGTGTGTCACAAAAGTGATGCAACTCCAGCAATGCGTCCTTTCACATGGGGCAAGCCCCATGTGAAAGGGCTTGCGTCAGTCTTACGCCTGCTGTGAGGCAGGCATAAGATTTTGACGCAACGGCGTCCTAAAAGTGACGCAGTGAAATCTCATAGATTTCACTGCGTGACTTCTACGACCCTTCCTTGCGTCAATACACTCCCCTTGCATACATTATACCTGGCGCAGGTATAATGTGGCGCAGGGATTTACAAAGTGACGCATCTACCTAGATGCGTCACTTGGTAAATATGGCGCAACAAGGCGCATTTTTTACGCCACTGGTGCGTCACAAAAAAAGACGCACCGGCGGCGTAAAAGTGACGCACAGCCTCATAAATGAGGCCCCTGGTGATTAGGGGCTCTAAGGATCCCACTAGATTCTATGAACTAAACCTCCTACCGCCTCTGACACGCCTCAAATCAGATGTCAGGCACTGGAGGACGCTTCCTCTCTCCCTCTTAGGTCGTGCGGCCCTCTTTAAAATGATGTCCCGTCTTCGCTTTCTCCACGCCTTACAGAACACCCCAAACCATGTCAGCCTCTCATATTTCACAGAAATCAACTGCTTCCTGAGAGACCTGATCTGGGAGGGCAGGCCCCCATGCATAGCTCTCCATAAGCTCACATAGGGATGGTTCGACTAGGGAATCACGTTGCCGGACACAAAGCGCTATTACTGGGCGTCTCACCTTGCAGCTATCAATAAATGCACGTACAGACCTCAAGCTGACCCAGCCTTTCAGATTGATAGGTGGTTGCTGCCGGGTGGGAGTTTTGAAGGAGCAATATATGCGCGCCCGCTTAGTCCCAACTTGACAGGACCTACTGTGCATGCGGTGCCGGTATGGAAGACTGCTTTGCAAAGTCTGGGGTGGGAAGGCAAGATCACGATCCCCACGCCGCTCTGGCGATGCAATCAATTAGGACGCTTGAATTGTTCAAAGGGCTTTGAACGGTGGGATCTTATTGGAATTTCCAAGGTGTGCTACCTGTGGTAATTGGGAGACGTGGTCACGTTTGACCAGTTGCAGCAAGACTAAGAAATGGCGCGCCAGAATACTTTGGATACCTGCAAATAAGGCATGCCCTGCTTGCAAAACTCCCTAGAGGGAAACCGCTCTCTGAGTCCTCTCCATTGGAGGATAGAGTGCTGGATAGGAACCTGCCGGAAAAAGCCATATCGCTCATCTGGAAATAACTTGCCGGACCCACTGGAATCACCTGCGTGCAAAGTGGGACGATGAAGTGGCTGGTCTGGACGATGACGAATGGCTTGCAGCGGTGGCTTCCCTCGCGAGGTGGCCCTCTCTTCTAGGCTGTGTTTAGTGCAGCTCAAGATGCTGCATAGGTCGTACCTATCCAGATCAGTCTTGGTCCGAATGGGGTATAGCTCTGACGAGACTTGCACTAGACAGTGTGGACAGGTGGGCACATTCACTCATACGCATTGGGAGTGCATTCAGGGATATTGGACGGGAATTGTGGGGCTTTTGGAAAGTGTATTGGGCCAGGAGATTGGTGGCAATATAAAACTAGCTCTCCTGAACGCCTAGGGACCAACGGATCTTACCGCCAAAGAGCGCCTGTGGTCGATGGTGGCGAAGTGTAATATAGTAAGTCTATGGAAGGCCCAGGAACAGCCCAGACTAGTGGACTGGAGAAAGGACATGGACTGGTCCATGTCACAGAGAAAACGATCTATGTTGCAAGAGGGTGCCCAATAAATGGATACAGGTCTGGGATAGCTGGAACACATGTAGGGTTGGGATCTGCGAATTCCCGTTGACTGAGGAAGATGCCATTGCACAACGTTTGAGCACGCTGATAATGTAAATAATATGGTTGGTGTTTCCTGTGGGAGGTGCACCTCTGCTGGCATGTACTTGCTGTATCACTATGAACATATGTGGTTGTGATGATTGCTGTCTACTTGTCATACTTGATTTCAGTAAAAAGATTTATAAAAAAACAAACCAAGAAAACAAAAATCAGGGGGCTCTATCAGCGTTCATTTTATGCACAATGATTTGAACTATTTCATACCCTGTCGGCAGTGGCCGGATACGTACTACCCCATGTGCAGCAATGGAAGGGGGTGCCGGCAGGCTGACGGCGACACATTTATACTGCAGGAGGAAATGGGGAATAACCTAACTTTTCCTCTGTTGAGTTCTCCCAGCACTCTTCTCACTCCCCTCTGTTCCATTCTCCAGGCTATCACTAAATCGCAAAATCCTTGAGGGTCAGTCCAGTTCCACAGTCCCAGAAACCTCCCACCCTACTCAAGAAGGCAGAACAGTATTCCAAGAAGAAATGCAACATTGCTCCCACAATGACTTCTTCAGAACAAACAGATTTTGAGAAGCGCCTTTCACATGTCACTGCTTTCCTTCTTATCTTGGGATTCAGAAATGGCTTTCCCGCCGAAAAGCCGTGAGGCCGGAATGCAAGGTCTTGTGTGATATTCTTCACCTTTCCTTTAGAGAAGCCTTTCTTTCTCTGCTTGGGTCCATTTATTTCCTTTCAATTTTCTCTTATTGCAGCCTGTCAGGTCTCCTCTAACTCCACTGTAGCCAATAATATTGACAGTCCATCAGATCTTTATTGGGTCAGCCTGAGACAGTGTATGCGCTGTCGCTGCAAGACTTTTTGTTACCTTAAAGGTGCGTGGAGCCGGCCCATTGGGAGGCATTGCAGTGGGTGTTCCCACGCAACACCCATGGATTTTAACGCTGCAGCAGATTAACAAAATCATGTAAACATGGGGCAGCGGCAAAACCGTAGGCCTCCCCAGAGCAGGCGTAGGAAGGAGAAATATTTGCATTTCTCATTTTGTTTCCTCTTTCCATGTGTACTGCACATAGAAAGAGGAAAACACCACTCTAGTTCTTTTGTGCAAGAAGGTGCCCTTTCCTGCAGATAAACAATGCTGTCTTGACAGAAGGCACACTTGCATCGCGGAGCAAAGGGCGCCTTTGTTGGCGCTATGCAGCAAATTGTGCACCAGCGCAGGCGGAAAGGACAGGACTGCACCATATTTCATAAATGTGGTTCATTCCTGCCCTTTCACATTCGCGAAGGCAACACAACAATTAACGCCAATGTGAAGCTTTTATTTCTTCTAACCTATAGCACACGTCCAGAAGTGGGAAATGCTTTAAAGTTAGTCTACGCATAATAATTTGCATTAGACGCCTTTGCATTATAGTGCAAATGTTTAAGCATGGAGCTTGGCAGAATGAGTGTGCACCAATAGAAAGAGAGAAGGATAGTGCCCCATCTTGTGAGATCTGGGCTCATATCATCAAGAACGGCGATAATGGGCTTGATAATATGCCCTAGTGAATTCCCTTAGATGTCCAGGTTTGATGTCCTTCTCACCAGAACCTGGGCTTCTATGGGAATTCACAAGGGCATATTATTAAGCCCATTATCGCCGCATTAGCAGCATTTTCCTGCTACTAATGCGGCGATAATGTTATCGCTGTTCTTGATAATATGGCCCCTAGAGCGTTCCTGCTCTCTCCCTGTCATGCAATGCAGTAAAACAAGGTGACAGTACCCCTATTAAGACCAAATTGCTATAATTAACAGAAAGCTTACAAGTTAAATAGATGCACCTGTTGTATTGGGGGACCACACATACACCGTACTAAAACTAAACTTAGGCTGCAAAAGCGGAACACTTTAGTCTTGCACTGCGTACTCTTATACAGTGTATTTCTTTCCCTGAAGAAAATCGAAGTTTTAAGGATTTCGCAAAGGATCCTGGATATGCAGGTTTGAACAACAAACACAAAAGGGGTGCTACTGGTCTAAATAGGCTAGAGAGTGTCTCTGCTTTCTCATGAACCGTGTAGAGACTAAAAAGTGAGAAGAGAGAAAGGAAGAAAACCCATCAGCCCACCCATTGGCGGAACTTCATCATCTGGGGTTTTGAAATACGAGCTGGTATCCACTAGGTTACTCACTATTAGTATCGTGAGTAGACCCTAGTCTCGGATCCACCAGTGATGGAAGGCCAGAGAGTAGTTGTGTTAAGAGCTGTGGGAACATACCAATATTTACTGACCCGGTACTACTTATTTTTGGCGTTTACACTATCATACTAGAACTCTGACGTTCTCCCAATCTAGGTTCCAACTGAACAATTATATATTTCATCATTATACGAGTACCACATCCTGAACAACCTCACCCCCCTCCTGTTTGCTTGCTTAACAGTTGCCAATATCCACGATCTTATGAGTGGACTGCGCGATTTTGTGCTTATATCCCTCCTACCCTCGCGGGGATCTGCTGAGGGGCACTCAGGCCTTATAGGTATGTGACTTTTTAGTGATGTTTGTGGTACTCTATGTGCTTTATTCTGTGGACTGTTCCATCTATCACTGCATGTACCACTTAGTATCATTTTCCAGGGTTTTTTGCCATCGAACATCAAAGCCGTCTAAACTTGTGACGGCCTCGGGTTCCATGGGCTCATGTTTTGTTGACAGTTGCTCTTTATTGACATTCGTGTTTTTTTACAACGGAGGACCTGTCAATTTTAGGCGCTATGCCGATTCAAGATAGAGTCGGCTCTGATTGGCTTTTTACCGAACCATAGGCAAGCGCAGGTTTGCCAGCTCAGACGGTGTAGCCCCCCTTTTTAGGTCTCGCGCCTGCAATGCATATGGCGAAGCCATATGCATCGCGCAGGCGCGATACTATAGTTGCCGAGTCTGCTTCCCAGGAGACAGGAGACTGGCACGCGCACGCTCAGGAAAGCGATCGGAGCCGGCCGCGCGCGCGCGTTCCCAATCTCCTGTCTCTCTGGTTATGTCTAGTTATGCTGTTGTTACTAGTGCCGTTATGCGAATGAGCAGTGTTCTGTAATGGCTTACTAACTTCGAAATTATGATTTTGCTTATGCCTTCATGCTTTTGAGAGATATTCCGTTGTTATTAATTTACACGCTGCGCTTACCGATATTCGTAATGTAGTTGCTTTTCTAACTGGTTTATCCGAATGAGCTGTCTGTCGCTCGGCGAAATGTTTGGGGCGTGTCTATAGTACACCGGTGTAGGCTGTGTGCACGGCAATGGTCTCAGCAAGGGGGAGGGTGGACGACGACTTTGCAGTGTTGCAAACGTACCCAATACCCGACTTGTGTGCTCATGTTGTAAAGAGACCAACACACCCCCTTGCACACTCTTGAACACAGGGCAGTGACACATAAATGTGGGCGAAGACGCAGCCCAAAATAACCTCGGCCTGTTGCAGACAAAGGGAGACGTACAGAGGAATATAGAACGTGTGGGCAGCAGGCATCAAGGGAACACGGGGTGTGTTGTGTACCAGGAAGGCACAGTGATGTATGTCAGGAGAGCACCAGGAAATGTGCTTCTAGACCGCCTAGCGCTGTCTTTGAAGACACCCAAAAAAGGACTGGGACAGGTAAAGAGTCCGAGGGATGGAGAAAGACAATATATAACGCACCTGCATTGTGCATACGCTAATCAAAATGCCAACAGGTATCCATGCACACTGTCCAACAGGCGTCAGGCATTCCCTCACAAAAGGTTTACATATAGGCATACATGCATGCACACAAAGACAACAAGAAAAGGCACCATTACAGACAACACATAAATTCACTATTTACACACAAAGAAAGCACGTAAATGCACAACTGTACACAAAGACACACATAGACAGCACTCTTACCTGTGTGTGACAGACAGACAACACGTGCAAACACAGGCAAGAATCATACAGGCAGACATTGCTGATGGGATGAAAGGACAGGCAGGGGCACCGGGACTGACTAAAGGATTCCTTGGTGCTGGAAGGGTCAGTCGCCGTTTTAATTTAGGCTCTTATTAAACGTATGACGGTAATCCCAATGTGTCAGCCCAGAAAGCACGCGCACTGGGAGCATCCCAAGCTCATATTTCGCAAGGCAAACCCTGATGAAATGTTAATGGGAAAAAGGTCCCGTTTTTTTCCTGGAGAAAAGGATGAATTCAGCATGCAAATAATGGCCTTCCCAGATATTCCCTTTGCCCAGCCCTCCAACTGATAACTGAACAGAATTTTGCTACTGGGAATTACCAATGCCTGTGGTATTGGTAATTCCCGGGTGAAAGAATTCTCCCGGGTGAAAAAATTCTCCCCCTATCACTGTATCAATACCTGTCACGACGTAACGGTCAGTAATGTCCTTCCGATTAAACCCTTCCTAAGTAACAATTCCAAATATTTTTTGGCGGGGCGTGTGCAGTGTAGCTAAGTTCCCGCCTTCACAAGAGGCTGTTTAGAAAGATTTCCTGAATCTGCAAACGGGTCGATACTAAGAGGTGCACAGCAATTTAAAAATATTTCAAACATTAACAAAGCCAATGCGCTTGCATTATGTATTCCAGAGGGACACATCATAAGGGTAAATTTTGTAATGCTTCTCTCTTCTGCTATAAGTGTCACATTTTCAAAAGTTATAAGTATTGGCATTGGAAATTACAAAGCTATTAGTTTCGCTATTTTCAAAACCAACACATAAATAAAAAATTTGGCGTTTACAAGACCAATAGCTCAAACTTTCCTAATGCGAGACCTATTGCATTGCAAATGCTTGTTTGATACGTGCTCGTGCGGCTCGCGCCTACTCTTGTAGGTTTCTGCGGGCGACAGCGTCATGACGACGTACCCGTCTTTGTTTTTGTTTCTTGACTGGGCGATCAAGAAATAATTTAGCTTCCTTCGCGCAGAGGGGCGAGTCAGACGAGGAACGTCTTGTCGGCTTCCTATTAAGCCATCTGGCGTAAGCTAGTCCTTGATTGGCCATTCCTCGAACCAATAGCGAGATTGGTAACATCCTCCTGACCTACCAGGTGTTAGCTTACAAACTCTCGCCGCTCTTCATCTAGTACCTTATTGTGGGCGAATGCATCTTCCTCCCTGGTCCGTCTCTTTTTGCCAGCACCAGAACAGTATGGCTGTGAGATACAGCTAGGGAGGCGTTAACTATTAAATATACGCTTACATTGCGGTCCGCCAACATTGAATTTAAGCGGTCCGCCCTATCCGTCAAGTTACCTTCCCCTCGACTAAGTAGGGGTTTGAGGTACCGACGGACAGGTGAGTGTAGCGGCTTACGGCTTATTTTAAAACAGGCCTGGGGAGGTTCAGGTACTCGTATTTGTTACCGGGGGTTTCCTTCCCTTGCCATTTCCCACGAACTCTTGCCTGAAGATTAGTCTTACTAGCGCTCTTTGTTCTTCCTTTTTTTGCTCCACACCTCGGTTATATATTTCTATCTGAATACTTGACTCAATTTATTGATATTAAGTATTGTTATACCGTGGTGTGAAACTGAGTGAAAAACACTTATTTTTGTGTTTCCTTGAGTCCATTCAGCTATTTGTAGCTTTTATACAATGGCGAAGCGGCATTTTCAGCATATACTCTTGGTTTTACTAACTCTCTAGATTTACCATCATCAATCATCAGCTGGCTAGGCCAGCTTAGAACCGCGTTCCTTTTTATGCCCATTTTGTGACACCAGGGGATATCTTTATAAAGTGGATGTATACCATGAAAGTAACTCAAAAGGTATTTTTTCCATTTCTTCAGAGCGGGCCTCATTACCTGAGCGAGCGGCAAGCGAGGTGAGGCCACTCCCAAGCAAATTTTGGGTGAGTGATAATTCAATAAACATTGAATGAGTAATGTCTCGCTGGCAGTTAAATGTCTTTATCATAACAGTTTGCTTTCATCTGTTACACTGTGTGTGTCTGTATTCACTGTTTTTTCAGGAGAGGAGTTTTCACAACCATGACTTCAGAACCTACCACTCATTATGTCATCAGACGGTAGGTCATTCATGCATGGTATTTAATCCTCACTACACTTTGGTCACAGTTGCAGTAGTGTCGTTATCATAGGTCCTGAAGAAAGCCATTCCAGGCTGAATCATGTCGACCAGCTAACTTACCAACAGGATAGTAGTATTTGCTGAAACACTATCCACACTCTGTTTTTAACCTTGTCATCATGGTGACCGCTATAATAAAATTTGTTCTTAGGCACCATGCTAGTCAATTTTAAACATCACTTTTCTACCAACACATATTCTTTGAGCACTGCAACCTTTCTTCCCACAGCTCTTAACACAACTACTCTCTGGCCTTCCATCACTGGTGGATCCGAGAATAGGGTCTACTCACGATACTAATAGTGAGTAACCTAGTGGATACCAGCTCGTATTTCAAAACCCCAGATGATGAAGTTCCGCCAATGGGTGGGCTGATGGGTTTTCTTCCTTTCTTTCTTCTCACTTTTTAGTCTCTACACACACCCTGCATGAGAAAGCAGAGACACTCTCTAGCCTATTTAGACCAGTAGCACCCCTTTTGTGTTTGTTGTAAGTAAGATTAGGGGATAGGGTGCACTTAGGTCATTAAACCAATTTCCCCTCTAGACCCTCCTTCACGTTGTGTTTTTTGTTATGCAGGTTTGAAAACAATCCTGTCCATAATGCAGTAACCATTGTATCATTGTACCACGGTGCAAGAGTGCCTGCGTCAGCGCTAGGCTGCCTTTAGTGCACAAGAGCTATAAGAAAGCAGAAGTGTGCATATTTTAGTAAATATTGCATGTTTCTGCTAGCTCCATTTCACACAACACAGTGGGCATTACGTAGATCGTTAGTAAATCTACCCCAGCAACTCCTTTGAACGTTTCTTAGCAGCTCTGGAATGCATAATGTATATTGGAATTTACTAACCCACAAAAAGATTTATTTGCGTGGTTTACTAAGATAATAAGGAATGCAATTTTTCGCTCCTGTTCACACAACACAGTGCGGCCACCTGACTGGCTGCGCTGTGTCAACTTGTCGTAATTTTGTGCAAGATCCAGATTTACTAAGGTCTTGCATGGTCATTGCGTCAAGGGCGTCAAGGCAGCGCATATCCTAAGGTAATATTGACAAAGCCACACAAGGTGCAATTTGCAGTACCTTGCGCGACTTTGTAAAGAAATGTGATGCAACGCAGTGGATTGCTCTGCATTGCATTATATTTCAAAGCGATAGGCGTTCAGAGGTGGGTGGGCGTGGGCGTTCCTGTGCCTCCTCCCATGGAATTTGATGCAAACCCAGAATGACTGAAATCAGTAGAACCCGAATAGCACCATAACGGTGTGCCTACTGAGTATGGGGCAGCCAGGAGAAATATTTGTATTTCTTCTTGTTACTTCCCCTTTTTGTGTGTGATTCATTCCACATTACACAAAGAAAGAAGAAATTGCCTCCTAGGAATGTTTTTATGCAGGATGGTATTTCTTTATGCACAAAAACAATCCTGCCTTACACGCCGGCACCCTTGCACCATGGCACAAGGGTGTCTTTGAGTTGGTGCTATGCAGCACACAGCACACCAGCCCAAGGAGGAAGAAGTGTGCCATATCTTAGAAGATACAGCGAATTTCTGCTCGCTCTGTTTCGCGCAACGCAGTGCAGCAAGTTCTATTACTGCGCTGAGTTGTTTTGCTTGAAACTTTTTTACATTTATCCCAGAATAGTTTATATTCTGACACTAATAAAACAAGTCCTAAATAAGACAAGCATTTGCAATGCAATAGGTCTCGCATTTACGAGAGTTTGAGCTATTGGCATTGTAAACGGCAATAGCTTAAATTCTCGAAGATGCGAGACCTATTGCATTGCAAATATTTTTTGTTGTTTACAATCACCCCATGCCGCGCTTTCACGTTAATAGAGGACGCGCTCCCTTCTTTAATAGCGCGGGCTTTACCCGAAGGCGTCAGAGCGCTTCACAATAGGAACAGCACTGATACATGAGGAGAAAATTACACGTGAACAGATTACAAAAGCAGACGTTAAGTTACATAAGGTAAAGTGACAATTGTGAGCAAACAAAATACATGAGGTAGTAAAAGTGCACAGGAGGACAAAGTGACAAGTGTGCAGGTTACAAGAGAAAACAAAGTACAATTAGAGGTATAATACTGCAATATATGCTAGACACTCAGGCACAAGAACAAACGCTACGTAGGCAATGGTGGTACAAAAGGGGGTGGTGATGGACGAAGCATCTGAATCAATCAAACACTCCCACCCAGTCAAAAGATCTGGGTTTAATCCATCACTGTTCTTTAGCCCACTCTGCTACCCCAGTTCAGACATGGCTATATGCAAATCAGTCTGACCCTGTGCCTCATGGGAACAGTCCAGTCACATGAGTCCCTTGCTCACTTTGCCACTGGATTCAAGCAAGCCGGGCTGAAGACGGCTGGAATGCCAGAAACCGGTCCTCGGAAGCTTGTTTCCGGTCCAGGGAAGACAGGGCTTGGCAGTTCGGGCTGGACTGTTCCCATGAGGCACAGGGTCAGACTGATTTGCATATGGCCATGTCTGAACTGGGGTGGCAGAGTGGACTAAAGAACAGTGATGGATTAAACCCAGATATTTTGACTGGGTGTGAGTGTTTTATTGATTCAGATGCTCCGTCCATCACCACCCCCTTTTGTACCACGTAGGCAATGGTGGCACTTGTGCAAGTATCAAAGGCAAACAAAATGTGAGAGGTAGCAAACCGTGTGTTACAGGAGAAAAGTGGTGTGTGCATGTAACAAAAGAGTACAAACACAAGTACAAGGATCATACTGCAATAAATGGCAAACACTCCAACCACAAGAACACACTGGGAAGGCACTTCCATAGTCATGGAGAGTAGAATTTTCAGTAATGGGAGGTCTTCCTTCAGATAATAGAGAGGACATGAATTACTTTTGTAGGTGTCTTTGGAGGAGGAGAACTTTGAGGTCCCTCTTGAAGGCCTGGGAGGAGGAGGTGGTGGTCCGGAGCTGAGGCGGAAGTGAGTTCCAGATTCTCACCACGTTGCCTGAAAAGGATTGGGCCATTGTTCTTTCCTTCTTGAAAGTGGGAGGTTCAAGCAGTAGATGTTCCGCATTGCGTGATGGTCTAGAGCCTCTAGAGAGTTTCAGTTTATTCGCCAAGTAGCGAGGAGAGGAGGAGTGCAAGGCTTTGTGGGTGATACAGTCTTGTAGATAGCTCTAGCCTCGATGGGAAGCCAGCGGAGGGTGAATAACATCCGTGTGATGTGGTCGCTTCTTTTGGCCCCATAAATGAAGCGAGCTGCTGAATGAGGAATAGATTTAAGGGGTGGACAAGTGGGATTTGGGGAGGCCAGTAAGAAGAGAATTGCAGTAGTCTAGTCTGGAGAGAACCAGCGATTGCACCAGGGTTATAAGGTCCTGCTCCGGGAAGAAGCAACGGATTCCCCAAAGAAGGCGCAGTTGGTATCGTGCAGACTTTGCAATGGAATTGATGTGTGAGATTAGATTGAGTTTTTTGTCGAGTATGACACCAACGGATTTTGCGCTGTCGACAATTATGGGTTTATTGTTAAGTAGATTCATCTGATCCATCCATGATTGCACCGGGGGAGGAGAGAGTGAGGAGGAGAAGAGGAGGAATTCAGTTTTGGAGGGATTCAGAATCAGTTGATGAGTTGACATCCAGTTTTGAATGGAGTCAAGAGTAGAGCTTAGGATAGAGAGATCGTGAGTGGAGGCAACCTTGAGGTAGATTTGAGTGTCGTCTGCATAGAGATGATAGTGGATCCCGGATTTACTTAGGAGATTTCCCAGTGGTTCTCAATAGAGATTGAACAATGTGGGTGCAAGTACAGAGCCTTGAGGAACACCTTGATCTACCGCCACAGGAGATGAAAGACTGTTCGCTATTTTGATCATTTGGGATCTATCAGAGAGGAAGGAAGCAAACCATTTAAGCACAGTGCCCTCCGTGCCCATTCTCTGTTGAAGAATGTTGAGGAGGGTGTTGTGATTGACAGTGTCAAAGGCTGCGGAAAGGTCAAGGAAATTAGAAGACAGGACCCCCCGAGTCGAGTATCCTCAGCGCGTCATCAACCACTTGCAGCAAGGCTGTTTCAGTGCTGCAGTTTTGAATGAAGCCAGACTGGAAATTGTCAAGAAGATCATTGTCCTTGATATGACGGGAGAGTTGTTTCGCTACACATCTTTCTGTGATCTTCGCAAGAAAGGGTAAGTTAGTGATGGGGCGGAAGTTGTTAAGGTCAGTCGCATCAGCAGTTGGGGTTTTTAAGCAGAGGGGTGACCTGCCCAGTTTTAAAGGAGACAGGAAGGGAGCCTTGATAGGGGGAGAGGTTGACCATAGTGGTCCGATAGGAAAGGGAAAGGGTATAGAAGTCAATGGCAATGGCACTGGGGATGGGGTCCAGATAATGGTTGGAGGGCTTTGTTTCGTGGATGCACTTGAGAAGGGCATCTTCAGAAATGGGGTCAAATTTCTGCCAGAGGGCTAAGGATTTGCACTTCTCTGGAGGGGTAGGATGAGCGACCTGATCCACAAGTGATTTCACTTTTTCATCGAAGAAAATAGCGAAATCCACTGCTCTCTTTGCAGAATCCTCCAACTTGGAGGTTGAGGGAGAGTAGTTAGGAATCTTGATGAGATCGAATAGTTTTCTGGGTCTATTTTTGGCTGAGTCAAGGAGGGTTTTGAAGTGCGCCGCTTTCCCAAGGAAGATGTGCTTGTGGTACTTGGATCTTGCTGAGGGAAGCGTGGCCAAGTTATCGGTGGAGGGCACTTGCCTCCATGGTTTCTCCAGGAATTCTAGCTGCTTCCTTTCTTCAAAGAGGGATTTGTTGAACCAAGGTGCTGAGGGAGTGGGCCTTATCCTTTTGCTTTTGAGTGGAGTGACGTTATTGATTTCGGCTGCAAGAACTGTGAGGCACTGGGAGGTGAGTTCGTCAACATCTAGGTTCGGGTCTAGCCTTGGAAGTGATAACAAAGCTGATTCACAGAGGGGACCGACATCAATATTATTGGCATCACGGAACCAGAAGATAGCCCTCTTGGGTTGGCCAAGAGTTATAGAGTGTGATAGTTGAAGAGAGAATGGGATGAGGAGGTGGTCAGACCAATCTACATGAATAGGGCTAGTGATAGAGAGCATGCCTGCTTTAGAAATAACGAGGTCCAAGATTGAGCCCTTAGAGTGAATTGATTCTGTGCAGTGTTGGATAAGATCGTTTGCAGAGAGGAAGGTGGCCAGGGAGTTTGCAGAAGAGTCTTGGGGTAGGCCCCAGTGGAGATTGAAGTCACCCACGAAAGTCTGATTGTCACTTTGCGAGTATTGGTCACTGATGAAGTCAGTGAGTTCCTCCAAGAACGAAGGGCCACTACGAGGCAGGCGGTAGATGACATGGAATCTGAGGGGTGAACGGTGGTGCAATTGTAGCTCAAGAGAAAGGCATTCAAAGGTGTGGGAGGAGCTGATAGGAGAAGCCTTAAGTTGAAGGGAGTTTCTAAAGATGACTGCAACACCTCCCCCCGTGCTGTCAGTTCTATCATTCCTAAATATAGAATAGCCTGTGGGTAATAGGAGATCAAACATAGAGTGAGAGGTATCTTTGAACCAGGTCTCTGTGAGGAAGAGCATGTCAATATTGTGATGGGTGATGGTATCGGAGATTTCAAGTGTGTGTTTTACTGCAGATCTGCAGTTGTGGAGCAGACAGTGCAGCTCTGTCAAGACTGTTTTGGTGATGGAGCACTTGGGCTCTGAAGGGTGATCGGGATGTTGTACTTATGCGGGGGTGCTCAGGAGGGTTTAGGTGGATGCTTAGTTCTGACAGAGGAGAAGGTCAGAATAGTGTAGATAGTAGGGTTGCTAAGGTATGAAGGTTGAAGAAGGGCGGCGTTCAAGGGCGTGTGTGAGTTAACGAAGTTTGCAGATGACAGGTTGAGCTTGGCTATATTGGGGTGAGAGGGCGAGGTGCATCTCGTGGGAAGTTGGGAAGGAGTAGAGGTGCAAGGAAAGGTGGAAATCTTAGAGCTTAAAAGTGAAATGGCAGCAGTAAGCTGGGAGATGGAGGTGATGAGCGAACCTAGCTTATTTTCCAGAGAGAGTAAGGCAGAGCGCGGAAGGTTGGGTGGCTCAATGGAAACAGGGGGGGCAGAATTGGTGGTGGAAGGCAGGGAGAGGTGGGGGGACAGGAGGTGAGTTGGGGTGTAGGGTTCACAAGTGGGGAAAGGTGGTGGTTGAGAGCGGGAGTTAGTGAATCGGAGGTTAAGGGAGAGTTGTCTTTGTTGGTGTTGCAAGAAGGGGAGTAATTAAGGACAAATTTAGGAGGAGAAGGGTGCGGAACACGGCGGTAGGGTGGAAGGAGTGGAGAGGACTGTGTGGAGTCATGGGAATGTAGGAGGTTTGGGAGGAAAAGAGGTGAGGTGGTTGTGGAGGGCATGTCAGCTAGGAGAGGTGGCTGTGAGGGAACGGGCATCTGGCAGAGTGGGGGGGTTGAGAGAAAGGGAAGTTGGGGAAAGGAAGTGGTACTGCTGGACCCGAGGGAGGGAAATTGAAAGGGTTACCAAGGGGGGAAAGGGAGTGGCACAGCATTGCTGGAGGAGTGGGAGGGAGAAGAGAGATGCAGTGGGATTGTGGAGACATTTGGGTGAATAACGAGGGGAGGAGGGGGGAAGAGGGGATGGAAGAAGGGATAAGGGGAGCGAAGGGAAAGTTCACTGGGGGAGAAGGTTGAAGGAGAGGTGGACTAAAAAGGGGGGTGACTGGAAGGAAAATGGGGGAGGAGAAGAGATTGGAGTACCGGGATGGTGCAGATTGGACGAGGAGCGTATTAGCTAGCGGTAGGGCTGAAGTGATGCGGGAGGGGGCATACTGTGAAGGGGGAGGAATAGGAGAGGAGGTCACAGGGGAGGGGGAGGGAAGAGGGCCGACCTGTGCTTCTCGAGAGTGCAGCCAATTGGGGGGTCAGGGGAGGAGAAAGGGAGTAATGGGTGGAGCTAGAAGGAGAGTCAGGGGAAAATCCGGTCGCAGAGGAGGGGAGTAGGGAGGAGAAGAGGTGGTCAAAGAGCGAGAGACAGCTGTCTTTGCCTTGGATCATGACAGTACCGTTGTTATAGAGTGAGAGAGTGAGGTAACCGTTGAAACACGCAGAGGGGGACATTTTTAGTTGTTTCCCATGAGGGATGGAGGAGGAGGAGGTGACGTTAAGGGAATTGTATAAGCTGGTGGACCAAGAGGGGGTGTTGTGAGTGAAGAAAATGAAATCGTTTTTGAGCCTCCTAAAACGACCATTGTAAAATTGATCAACAAAAAGGGAATCTGGGAAACGTTCAATAGTGTTATGCTTCAATCGTTTTATTGCAGCTTTAGTCAGGCTGGGAGGATAAATGATTTTGTAGCAATTAGTTCCAGCCTTAACTCGAGTGGTGGCCATGGTGGGAAAATGAGGCGGAGGAGGGTGGGGGGATAAGAGAAGGGTGTTACTGGGAAAGCCGTGGAGAGGAGAAATAAAAGGACAAAAAGGGGGCACATAATCCAGACGTTAAGGTGAAGATATCAGAATTAATGTGCCGTCCTGGAAGTGAGGTGGGTATTTGTTGGGCCTTCAACTAGGAATACAAGGTGCCACCTGGCACTAGATAAAATTTACAAGGATTTTTACATATGATGGAACCAACTTGACCACTTTCAGAACCATCACAAAGCAAATATAGTCAGAGTAGAACAGAATATAAAGGAACACCCAGTGTCCATTGGTGAACACTGTACTTAACACCAGCCTGTTAACAGAGCCACGTTCGGCACCAACCGCATAGTACGCCCAAGATCTCAACATACTACTATTGGACCCTAAGCTCCTGAGAATCACTAATATTAGGGGCAAAGAGCATAGAGTGGAGCAGAATCTGACTAGCAAAGTCTAAATATGTACAACAACCTCGTCATCTTAAGACCACCTGTAGAGGTACTCAGAACAGGGTGCGAAAAACATACTACATGAAAAGCATTTCCTAGCACCACGTATACGTACAAGGGCCTGGCGCCCTACAAACCTTGCAGTCTCCCTGGTCAACTGGCCATCTCAGAGGGGGACTCAAATGCCCTGAATCCATAGTGTCAATGGTGCTGCCACTGCAGCGGGAGTCCAACTCAATCAGAACTGTCCCCACAGAAAGCGTTACTTGAAAGGTGCAGCTTGCGCTACCTGCTGCACGTCTGTTAAAGGTCAAAACAGTGCAGCTGGTACTACTTGCTGCGCAGCTGTGAAAAGGCCTAAACGATGCAGCTTGCACTACTTGCTGTGCAGCTGTAAAAGGCCTAAACGGTGCAGCTGGCACTACTTGCTGCGCAGCTGTAAAAAGGCCTAAACGGTGCAGCTGGCACTACTTTTTGCGCAGCTGTATAAGGCCTAAACTGTGCAGCTGGAACTACTTGCTACTTGCTGATTACTTACTGGGGGGGGGGGGTGTTTGTGCCCCAGCCCTTAGCGTGCACTATGATGGGGGGGGGGGGGGGGGCGGGAGAGCTGGGTCTCATCGAGGAGCAGCCAACCGGGGACTTCCTTCGCCCCTCTAGACCAATGTGGTGGCCATTTTGGGGACAGGCGTAGTCAATTGCGCCGATTCCTGACCTGCTCTCTTCTGGATCTGCAGGTGCTGTGTACAGAGTCAGCAAACACTGTTATAGTGCCCCACAGAGCCCCTGCAACCGTATAAGGGACAGTAAAAGCCGCAGTTACTTGTGCTATGCCGCATACAGTAGCCGTCTTGTACTTCACTAGAAGCGCACCAGTCAGTGACGGACGTGGAGTAGGCAGGCGCTTCCTGGCAAGTACCGTGGTTATCTTCACCAAGCAGGACATAGAAAGTTGCCAGTGTCCCAATCCTCAGTGGCAGCATCGGTTACTTTATCTCTCTGGCAGCGCAAGCTTCTGATCGTTCAGCAGGTCCGTAATTGCAGTATTTATTGGCGCCACCATTGCCCAGCCCTCACAGCCGCCATGTTGGGAGCTCCGTACAGTCTCTTCACCACCGCTCCACACAAACTGCTTTCTTTCTGCCAAGCGCTATGTTGCGAATAGGACAGTGCCCCAGCCACAGCGCCAACAGTCAGATTCGAAGGGCTATGCGTGTTGTAGCGGCTAAACTCACCGCTTAAATCGTGCCATACTTTCCAGGTTTTGCCGTTGCTGATTACTCGCAGTCGCCATCTTGATAGCGTCGAGCATCCCCCACGTCTCCGCCACTCACTGTCCGTTATCTCCCCGCCGAGCACTTAATTGTCAATATCAAAGCGCCCCAGCTACAGCGCCGACACTCCGCTCCGAGGGCAATGCGTGGTGGAACAGGCAAACTCACGGTTTATCCCACGCCATGCTGTGTATGTTCCGAGTAGGCACGGGAGAGAGAGCGAAAGAGGGTCAGTGGGCAACATATCTATGTCCTACCTGTACAACCGTCTCTGGACATCATTTCAAATATAAAGAGCCAGCTTCCTACAGTAGGAGCTGGCAAGTTAGGTGCTATTGTATGCAGCAACAGATCATAGCCAAGTTCGCCCCATTTTCCCTCTGCAACTTCTTAGGCTTTTTATAGCTAGATAAATCCTTATGGGGCACTTTTACAAAAAACAAAGCATTGTTTGTTAAGTCGTGAAAACAATTTAAGGAAATAGTGCTCAGAGGCTGTAATTAAAGCCTACCGAGTAACAACATATGTAAGAGGGCCAGTCCCTATGGGAGGTTACAAGATGAAACAAGGCTGTACCAAGGAGGGACTACTAAGCCTATTGACCAATGAAAAGCTACAATTTACAAAGGACAATGACACAAACCTGAACTACCTACAGAAATAGAAAGAGGACTTCCACAGTGGCCATCTTGGCATGGGCATTTGTCCAACAGCCTTTCCAACTTCCTTACTGCACTAAAAGCCCACTTTCCGCAATCTCAGCAAGCGAAAGCGAACTGATCCAGGCTTCCACAACAATAGAAAGAGGATTTGAGCTTGTAGTTGTAGCTGTGTTGCTTCCACACCCCAACCATCCATGTTTTTCCCCCACCCAGGTCCCCCATGCCCAGAACCTGGATGCCTGACCCTAAGATGGCAGCCTTTGCCACTAGGCAGTGCATGGAACAGAAAGAGGAATGCTCCTTCAAATCTTTGATGGCCATCTTGGATTGGTGCCTCCTCTTACTCTTTTAGAAACTAAAGAGGTATGCACACATGATTCAATGCTACTTCTCCCCTGTACCTTTCTACCTGTTTCTAGCCTTGTCAGGTATCACCTTTGGTCCTGTTTTGACCTCACTCCTATTGGTTTTATTCTCACTGACTTCCGGAATTTGCACACCCCCTCTTATTTTACCTCTTTGCGCCATCATTACCCTAGTGGACCCCCTTATTCTGTCCACCACACCACGTCTTCACCTCATCTCCTTATCATGGCTTCCAGTCGAATTAAGTCTGGAATCAACTGCTTCAAAGTAATCTATCCCCCTCATATGTCCAAAGCAGTAGCTAAACGGTTCAAACATAACATCATTGAACAATTTCCAGATTCCCTCTTTGTTGACCAATTCCATAATGGGCGCCTAGGGAAGATTAAAAATGACTTCCGTTTCTTCACTAATGACATCCCTTCCTGGTCCTCCAGCTTCTCCAATTCCCTCAACGTATCCTCCTCTTATTTCCCGCATGGGAAGCGGTTAAAAATTTCTCCCTCTGCTCGCTTTAATGGCTTTCTCACCATTGTACTTCATAACAATGGCACTGTCATGATCCAAGCTTCTGACTCCTGTCTCTCTCTCTTTGACCACATCTTCTACTCCCTTCATCCCACCCCTGCGACTACTATCTCTCTAGATTCTTCCTCTTCTTCTTCCTCTAGATTGTCTTCTTTCTCCCTTTCTCCACCCTTGACCCCCACACATTCCTTCAGACCGCTCTCCCGGGAGTCATGGGTCGACCCATTTTCCCCCCCTTTTCTCGTTCCCTCCCCTCCCATTCAGCCACCTTCCCAACTGGACCTCCCCCATACCTCATCTGCTTTACACCCCACTTCACCTCTACATCCTGCATCTCCCCTCTATTCCACTGCCTTCTCCCACCCCCTAACTCCCCTATTCCTTCCCATTTCCCCCCTTTTTAATCCACCTTTCTTACAATCTGAACTACCGATCAACTTGCCTTACCCTCCCTCCTCCCTCCCCTCTGCTTCTCACCCCTCTCCGCTCTTCCCCTTTCCTCATACCCTTAATTCTGTTCTTACATCCCCCATGTAGGAGAGTAGGGTCTGCAATCCTATGATCACCCAGATTTTTTGCTTTTTGCTGCACTGGTTTACGACTTTCCCTGGCTGTGGGCCTGCTAATCAGACCCACAGCCTAGCTGTTCTCTCTATCCAAATTGTACTCAGGTACTGAATTGGCACTGGGCCCTCTCCAAGTCCCTGTACCCAGGGCTGAGGTGCACCCAGAAGTCTCCCAGGGGCTGAAGCATGTATTGTGCCACCCCTGGATTGACTAACTAAAACTGACACAACTGGCTGCACGACAGCTGGGGCAAGGTGGTGTACTCACCCTTTGCTTTAGATATAGTATACCTATATCTAACCCTAAAATGGACACACAGATCTCCTATCAGTCACTCCTATAGCAGGCCTTAACAATCCTGAAGGCAGAGTGCTTGGAATCGTGTGAGATGGTGCTCTGGCATGAGCTGAGCCTGTCTGCGGCTTTCGGGACCCATCCCTTAGCCGTTTCCATGATATTGCATACCATATACTCTTAAGTGCATTATAATCCTCGCGGTTATGTGCCAACTCTGGTATCGCTTTATCAAAACATGTCGAGTAAGGTGTCATACGAATTGGAATACTAACCCCTCGCCAATTCTGGCGACGGGGTTAGCATTCCACCCTTCTAGAGGGACACGACATGCAGGTAACCTATAACCCGGTTAAAAGTCAGACAGAGCCTTAGCATCCACAAAATGGATGCTGCCACCGAGACACAAGTCTGCCCTCCTGCTGCTGGGAGTCCTCCCAGAGCAGGAGATAAGGACAAAGGGTTTCCTGCCAGGGGCGGTGCCAGCACCGTCCCAGACAAGGTTTTGTGTATTGTAGGTAGGCAGGGCTTTAGAGGAAGGTGACTGCACGTGGCACCCCGGTGCTCACTGTGCATAGGCTGGCTGGAACCAGTTCCAGGGTCACTCCAGACCCTGTGCTGGGGAAAAGCCCGCCAAGGAAGTGGGTGTAACCACCCCCCTCCTAGTCCCACCCATAGGGCAGGACTTAGTCGCGTGCCAGCCCCTTTTTACAGGATAAAGGTAGAGACTGGCCCCCTTCCAAATCAGATCATCTTTGAATCCTGAAACTACTTTCCACGAAAGGAACTCAAGACTTCTTCCTAAGATTTCTCCCTTGTGACTAAGGAGTAGTCACCCTGCATCCGCAGGCACCATCTACAGAACACTGCGGTCTGCTGCAAGTCCTTCCTCCGGAATCCGACTGCCCAGCTCGACGAGAACCGGCTTCCCTGGCACCTCTGACCTCTACCTACATCATGAGTCACGCTGAGATTCGTGGGTGTGACGAGACCTCGAGGGACCGGCCATCTTCAAGGCTGCACGACTTCTGAACAACAAGCCCGCCGAGTGAATTCCTGGTGAGTGCTTTGGGGTCCGAGAAGCCCCCACCCTGAGCAGCTCCAGCACCGAAGAGCAGCCCCCCAGCATCTCCACGATCTGCGTGGGGCCCTTCTGCTTTTTACTGCTCACCGCGTTGTTTGGCTACTAGCCCGCTGGCTTGTGGCCTTCCCGACGACGCCCGACGACATTTCTGCTGCTGGTCTGGTTGCTCCAGACTGGCCCTTGCTTCCCTCCATCGGAGAAGTACCCTGGACCCTCCTGGTCCACTCAAGACGCCATTTTAGGTCCACCGCGTGGGCCTTGCATTTGCCAAGACTTGTTGCCCAATCCTGGGTCCAGCGACGTCGACAGCAAGAACCTTCATGGGACAGCTCGCACCTCCATCCTGGTCGCCGACAACGCCTCCTGGTCCGAGAGACTGCAGAGCCCAGCAGCGCCCACTCACCTGACTGCGGTGACTTCGCCCGGTGCCATCCTGGTGCCCACTTAATCACTGGCTAGTGATTCAAGAACTTGGTCCCCTCTGCTTTCAGGTTTTCTTCTTCCTTGATCCAGGCTTGGATCCATCGAACTTTTCTTCACTGGTCGCCTGCCAGCAACTTCTTCCTTCCAGGCTCCTGGTCCGGCAACGAGATCCCCGACGTCTTTTCAGACCTATGCAGCTGCAGCCCCTGGGCTAGGTAACTTCGGCACTTCGGTGTCCCAGCATAGCCTCACTATCCTAGGGTCAGGATCCACTGTCGTTTTCTTCCCACCAGGTCGGGTTCGCCCGTGAACACTAACTTTGCCTTTACTAGCCTCCATAGACTTTGTCCCGCATCCCGCGTGAGAGTGCACACTCTGCACCCGAGTCCCCAGGGCCTCCTAGTAGTAATCTAACGATTCCCTAGTCAAGTCCTAGCGATTCCAAAGCCTATTAGAACTGTTACTTACCTGCTAGTAATTCGCATTCCACTTTTAAAGTATATGGTTTTTCGTGCCCCTCGGGCATTTGTGTATAACGTGCTAACTTAAGTATTTTCGTAAGAGTTTGGTTGTGTGCCTAGCACCCTGTCCTCATAAAGAGTACAGGGTTGTTGTGATTCTAATAAATACACTGTTTATTTTCATAACACTTGTGTGGTGTCCTTTCACTGGGTATTCAAGGGGTAATGTGATGGTAAAACAGCTGGCTTAACACGCCCTCTAGAGTCTTAGCCTTAGACTGCTCGTATCCATGCTACTAGGATAGCTGGTCTATAAGGTTGACTTACAACCAATCATCAATAAGGGTTGTTTGGACTGATATATAGTGATCACTAGAATAGTGAACACTGCACATCAGGCCAACTTCTCACACCCCATCTCTCTACAACCTTCTCTCCCCCCTCCCATGCCTCCCCTATTGGTAATCCCATCATTTTCCCTCCCACTGATCTCACACCCCCCATCTCTCCTCATCTTACATTCCCCCCTATGCTTCACAACCCTGTTTCCCCTCTTGGTAATTCCTCCCTCTTCCCTCCCTTTGACTGCTCAGTCCTTCACTCCTCCCACAACTTTCAATTTGCTCAACCCCCCCTCTCTGCCTGGTGCCTTTACCCCTACATTCACCTTTCATTACCCATGGTACCTGGCCTGCACCCTCTCTCTTCTTCCCACTCGTGTGGCCTCCTTTTGACCTCCCTCCCTCCTCTACCTGTGCAGCCCCTTCTCCTCTCACCTCACCGTATCCATGGCCTTCCCATAACCCCTTCCTCCAGCCATCCATTTCTACTTCTCAACTTTCTCCTCCTAGGTATGATCTCTATTCTTCACCTCTGCTCAACACCAGCAAAAATATCTCAGTAACTCCAGTCACTCCTTTCTACCATCTTCTTTCCCCCCTCAGAACATTACATCACATCTCTCTCCCCAGTCCCCCACAGCCCACTTCCCTCCTTCGCATACTTCACTTCCTCCCCCACCTTCGACCCTCGCACCCCAACACTCTCCCCGGTCCCCCTATTCCTGCTGTCCTTCTTCGCCTAGGTCACTCTCTCCCTTAACCATTGAGCCACCCTTCACTCCGTGCTCAGCACACCTCTCTCTGGAAACTAAACTTGATTCTCTCATCGCGTCCATTTCCCAGCTTTAAGCGTCCATTTCACTCCTATGTGCTAAGATATCCCCCTCCCCGAACAACCTCCCGAGGAGTTCCTTGCTCCCGCGCCCCAATAGAGCCAACCAGAATTTGTCCTCTGCAGACATTACCAACTTATTGGCTACCTACAGGAACATCAATGTCAATTCCCCTACACTCGCCTCTCCTAACAACTCCACTCAATTTGCCATTCAGACCGTCTCTTCCGTCAGAACTTACCAGCCTCCCCCTCAAGGGGCACTCTCATTCAAGAATCTAATCTCTATCCCCCTCATCAGTCTAGACAATCACATCACCAAAACAGTTGCGTCAGCGCGTCAGCGCTACACTGTATGCTCCATAACTGCAGATCTGCAACCGAACACAAACTGGAAATCTCCAACACCATCACTCACCACAATCTCGACATGCTCTTTCTCACTGAGACCTGGTTTAATGACTCCTCTCACACTTCATTTGATCTTTTGTTACCTACTGACTACTCTATCCTCAGAAACAACAGACCAGGCAAGATTGGGGAAGGTGTTGCGATTATCTTCAGAAACACCCTCCAAATCAAAGCCTTTCCCACCACCCTCTTTCGCACCTTTGAATGCCTCTGCCTAGAATTCCAAGTTCATCATGTCTCTCCCTTCAGGTTCCACACCATCTATCACCCACCTGGTAATTGCTCTTCCTTCATGGAGGAATTCATCGACTTCATTAGTGACCAATATTCACAGAGCGACAAGTAGATCTTCCTAGGTGATTTCAATCTCCACTGGGGCTCCGTGGAAGACTCGCCTGCCAACAAGCTTGCAACTTTCTCTCAGCTAACGATCTTGCCCAACACTGCTCAGAAATTACACATGCCAAGGGCTCAATTCTGGACCTTCTGATATCCAAAACAGACCAGATAACCACTGCTTCACCCATCCGTGTTGACTGGTCTGACCATTTCCTCATTCCCTTCTGTTTTCACCTCTTGCACATTTTAACGCTCGGCCAACCTAAAAGAGCCTCTACGTTGTTCAGCAACACAAAAACATTGATCTTGAGACTCAATGTGATTCTGCTATGCAGTCACTTCCTAGTCTAGACCCCAATACGGATGTCAATGATCTCACTCCCCTTTGCCGCTCAATCCCAGCAGTCAAAATCGACAAGGTTGCTCCACTCCAAAGCAAAAGGAAAAGACCCACCCCATCAGTTCCTTGGTTCAACAAAGCTCTCTATGACGAAAGGAAAAACCTTAGAATCTTGGAGAAGCACTGGAGACAATCTCCATCCACCCTCAACCTCTCTCTTTTACGTTCAGCAAGATCCATATTCCACAAGCACATCTTCCAGGAAAAAACATCACATTACAGATCCCTCCTCGATTTAGCTAAACACAGACCCCAAAAACTTTTTGACCTCATCGAAAACCCAAATTGTTCTCCCCAAACCATCAAGCCTGAGGATGCATCAAATAAAGCAACTGAGTTCGCTATATTCTTCGATCAAAAGGTAAAATCTCTAGTGGAACAGGTCACCCACCCCCATCAAGGAGCGAAAATCCTTAGTCACTTGGCAGAACTTTGCCGACATCTCAGAGGTTGATCTCCTCAAATGCATCCGTGAAACCAAACCCTCCAACCATTCTTCTGACCCCATACCCAGTGGCATCGCCATTGATTTCTATACTAACACTCTCTCCCACTGGACCAGACTAATCAATCTCTTCCTCAGTCAAGGATCCCTCCCAATTGTCCTCAAAATAGGACAGGTTACCCTCTTCTTAAAAAAACCCTCTGCAGATGCAAATGACCTCAATAACTTCCGCCCCATCACCAATCTCCCTTTTCTTTCAAAGATCACAGAAAAATGTGTTGCAAAACAACTCTCCCAACAGATTATGGATAATAATCTCCTCAATATGTTCCAGTCGGGCTTTATTCAAAACTGCAGCACTGAAACAACCCTGCTGCAAGCGATCAATGATGCACTGCATATTCTCGATTCGGGGGAATCCTGCCTTCTGATTCTTCTTGACCTCTCTGCAGCTTTTGACACTGTTAATCACAACACCCTCCTTAACATTCTTCAACAGAGAATGGGGTTGGAAGGCACAGTACTAAAATGGTTTTCCTCTTTCCTCTCGGACAGATCCCAAATGGTCAAGATTGCGAACAGTCTCTCGTCTCCACTGGTGGTTGATGAAGGCGTCCCTCAAGGTTCTATCCTAGCTCCCACTCTGTTCATCTTCTACCATCTCTATGCGGATGACACCCAAATCTACCTCAAGGTATCTTCCCCTCATGATCTCACTACTCAGCTCCACTCTCAACTCTATTCACAACTGGATGTTAGTTCACCAACTCATTCTCAATCCCTCCAAAACTGAATTCTTCCTCTTATCTAGCTCTCTCTCTCCGCCTCCTGTTCAATCCTGGATGGATCAATCGAATCTACTCAACAGCAGGGGCGGTGGGTGACATTTCAAAGTGGTGGGGCGGAAAGTGATTTGCATACAGTACCGTAGCGAGCGAGCGCAGCGAGCGAGCCCGAACCCCAAAAGGGGGGTTTGTGGGGATTCCCCCCCCCCAAGAAAATTTTGAAAAAAAAGAAGACAAATGGTGCATTTTCAAGCAAATTTGAGAAAGCAGGAAGGTTAATAAAGCAATTGTGAAAGTGCAGTTATTACATTAATAGATGGCATAACATAGGTAGCTGCTTATTCATTATAACCACAGAGCTTCATTCATTCCGTCCTACTACGCTCAGGTGCTGAATTCAGACTATAAGACTTTCATGAAAATCTCAGCTCTAAGAGTAGAAGAAGTTGCACAGCAGTTGGGAAACAGCCTTCACAAAGCATTAGGAAAATGAGAGGCAATTACTTGAAAGCAAACTGAAAGCAATGCATCAAGTAGTAACTTAAAGCAATGCATCCAGCAAAACAGTGCATGCAGTCAACCATACAAAAGTAAACTAAAGCAAGTGTGAACCTGTGAACCTTCACTTTGAAAGCAGGGTGCTAGTCAACAGGCCAGTCACATACATTTAAACTGAAGAAGAGTACACCTCAGCATGCAGACACCAACATAAAAGCACCAAGCAAGTCAAACAGTTTAATGAAAGAAAAATGACTGGTCTGGGTCTGGATCTGACTTGGTACGAGCAGGATACAAAAAGTAAACGAGTAGGTGGTAACCCACTTCAAGTGAAGGAGCTGTAAGGAACCTAAGCGCACTGGTGTTGATACCAATAACAGGGCAGCTCTGGCTTTCTCAGGGTGGGTGTCAGCTGTGTGATGAAACCAGCATGTGAAGCAGTTACCTCAAACAAACTAAAACCAATGCACTCATCAAGACAAGGAGTTACATGAAATCAAATAGAAAACCACCATCAAGCTAGGTAGTCACCTAAAGGCAAATTGAAGTGACTGCACACTATGGGAAGTGCACTTCACCAGCCAGCCTATTACACTAAAGGAAAATAAAAGCAATGAAAATGTTTCCCAGCAGGACCAAAAGTCACAAAAAGTAAAGAAACAGAACGAAGTCAGAGGCACTCCAGAAATCCAGGAGAGTGGTCTGGTGGACTGTTCATGAAGGCTGAACCTGGTTCCCCAGAACGAAATTCGGCAGCTCTGGCTTAGTGCCACATCCCCCAATGAACACCATACTATCCCACTGAGACACCCACACTGTCTTCAGCTACAACCCAGTTGTGCCCTGCTACATATACCTGGATGCGGCTCAATTTAAATTATGCACAAGAGTGATATGCTGCCTGGAAAAAAGTACCTTTCTGGAAAAAGCAAACCCTCATATGGATGCAAGATTAAGTAAAGCATATGAAATGTAAGTAGAACAACATGGCTACCTTAACACTTTTTTATACTTATTATTTAGAAATCAAGAGCGTTTTTTACTGAAATTTTAAGCACCACTACAGATCCCTGGGGGGACCAGTATCACGGTGTATTGCTTATATCCTGTGAACCGTCAGCAGTATGGTTTAAAAAGACTACATTACTCAACACAGAGCCACTGCTTGTTTTTCTTTTTTTTTTTCCTGTTTCATTATTTTTCATCCTTCCACTCCCTTATTGTTTCGAGGTCTTTTCTTTTGTCCTCCACATGATAAATACGCCTTCCTTCCCTTGATTTCCAATCTTTCCCATCCCCTCCTGTGATTTAACCTCTCAGGTTCCAGGTCACCCAATACCTGAAAAGTGACACTGGGCCCCAGGACATGTATTAAATAGCCCCACATCCTCCACTGTCTCTCATACTCAGGTACTTATGAAGTATTTGGTGACCTAAACATGGCCACCGAGATGGACATTAGCCATGTTGAAGTACATGGCTTTGAAATCAGGCACAAGTCAAGGGTGCACATGGGTCAACAACAGACCAATTTGGTTGGCTGAAAGCCCCAATAGGTAAGTATATTGTATACAATTGTAGGAAAATCAAAATGTCTTGGCTACCACAAGACCTAAAAACATCCTTGTCAAAGTCAAATTGTGGACCGCTGTTCCTGAGTCTCTGAGAAAGTGTACCTCATTTCTTTAATTTCAGAAAAAGCTGAAGACATGGTTATTTTAAACAGCGGCTATGTCACCTTAGCTTATTGACGCGCGTATTAATAACGCTCATATACTTAATAACGGTCATATACTTAATGCCAGTTGACTGAATTGTTTGTAATGCATTCATTAATACTGCAAACGCTCAACAAAGCTACAAATAACGTAAATCGTGCGCAATGTCAATATCATCATTCCTTTGTTAATGCGATGGGTGGATTGATGGGGAGAGGGTGGGTGGATGGATGAAGGGTGTATGGTAGGACTGGTGAAAGTCTGGCTGGATGGATGAAAGGGTGGGTGGATGACGGATGGCTTGCTGGCTGAATGAAAGGGTGGCTGGATGCATGGACGGATGAAAGGGTGGGTGCGTGAAGGATTGGTGGATGGCTAGATGAAATGGTGCATGGATGAATGGATGTTTCAAAGGGTGGATGGGTGAAGGATGGCTGGATGGGTATGTGGATGGATCAAAGGGTGGGTGGATGGATGAATGGGTGGATAGTTCGCAAACAAATACTTAATAATTGCTTCATGTAAGTCTGTACAGGGTGGATGGATGGAATTGCAGGCATAATCATTTCAGGGCCTTTTGTAGACGGGAGGAGCGAGCTGGACAATAGTGTTTAGTTCTCGGATTTCATAGATTTGGATTGCCTCAAAAGGTCAAATTATTATCAAAATGGGTACATTTGGTCATGAACAGAAAGCAATTAGTTCTGCAACTCTTCGAAAATGATAAATGTGATAAAGATAAAAAACGAGTCACGCAGACGGTTAACACCATACGTGACACATTTATCAGTACTGCAGACATAATCATTTCAGGGCCTTTTGTAGACGGGAGGAGCGAGCTGCAATAAATGTATTCACAAATACCTCTGTCGTTCCATTACGTACATGAACTAGGTTTAAAAAGAAAAACTAGCCATGTTTAAAGAATCAGGTCGTAAATCATGTACAGTCAGTGCCAGTTTGCGTTCCCATAGAAAACACTGTGCCTCAAAAATGTAATTGCAAGCGAAAGAAACGTACACAGCAGAAAAGAAAAATGCACGTTATAAATCAGATTATAAAGCTGATCACATTTTATGCACAGCGAACCAGACTATCCCGAACACTAATGGTATTTACATAGCGCTTCGTACCGCTTTGGGTGGCGTACAGGTGCCTTATCGAACGGGTAGCAAGCGCAATCTGCGAAATGCGTGGCTGACGAAATATTCACCGATATAAATTGCACTTTAGGGAACAGATTTTAAAGCCAATCACAATCCATGCACAGCGAACCAGACTATCCCCAACAGTAATGATATTTACATAGCGCTTCATAACGCTTTGGGTGGCGTCCAGGTGCCTTATAGGACGGGCAGCAAGCACACTCTGGGAAATGCGTGGCTGGCTAAATACGGACCGATATGGGATATGTATTCTTGTCTTTTTTACAACAATTTCATTTCAGTAGGATAAAAGAGCAGTTCACACATGAAACAGAGGGATACCAAAAACAAAACGTGTTGTCGGGCGTGCGATTTCGTGGTCTGCAAAGTTAAGTACTGCCCAATAGCAATCAACGTATTGGCGTTGCAACAACTGCCTCTCCCTCCCGCTGTGTCACTCCATCCCTCACTCCCTCGCTCTGTGTCACTCCATCCCTGTGTGTCACCCCCTCCCTCTGTGTCACCCCCTCCTTCTGTGTCACACCCTCCCTCGGTGTCACCCCCTCCTTCTGTGTCAGTCCCTCCCGCTGTGTCACTCCCTCCCTCTGTGTCACTCCTCCCTCGATGTCACTCCATCCCTCTGTGTCACCCCCTCCTTCTGTGTCACTCCCTCCTTCTCTGTCACCCCTTCCCTCTGTGTCACCCCCTCCTTCTGTGTCACTCCCTCTCTCCCTCTGTGTCACCCCCTCCGTCTGTGTCAGTCCCTCCCTCTGTGTCACCCCCTCCTTCTCTGTGTCACCCCCTCCTTCTCTGTGTCACCCCCTACTTCTCTGTCACCCCCTCCCTCTGTGTCACCCCCTCCTTCTGTGTCACCCCCTCCTTCTGTGTCACTCCCTCCCTCTGTGTCACCCCTCCCTCTGTGTCACCCCTCCCTCTGTGTCACCCCCTCCTTCTGTGTCACTCCCCCCTCTGTGTCACTCCCTCCCTCTGTGTCACTCCCTCCCTCTGTGTCACCCCTCCCTCTGTGTCACCCCCTCCTTCTGTGTCACTACCTCCCTCTGTGTCACCCCTCCCTCTGTGTCACTCACTCCTTCTGTGTCACTCCCTCCCTCTGTGTCACTCCCTCCCTCTGTGTCACCCCTCCTTCTGTGTCACTCCCCCCTCTGTGTCACTCCCTCCCTCTGTGTCACTCCCTCCCTCTGTGTCACCCCTCCCTCTGTGTCACCCCCTCCTTCTGTGTCACTACCTCCCTCTGTGTCACCCCTCCCTCTGTGTCACTCACTCCTTCTGTGTCACTCCCTCCCTCTGTGTCACTCCCTCCCTCTGTGTCACCCCTCCTTCTGTGTGACCCCTCCTTCTGTGTCACTACCTCCCTTTGTGTCACCCCTCCCTCTGTGTCACTCCCTCCTTCTGTGTCACTCACTCCTTCTGTGTCACTCCCCCCTCTGTGTCACTCCCTCCCTCTGTGTCACTCCCTCCCTCTGTGTCACCCCCTCCGTCTGTGTCACTCACTCCTTCTGTGTCACCCCCTCCCTCTGTGTCACTCCCTCCCACGTTCTGTCCCCTCTTCCCGCACTTCCTCCTACTGTCCTTCATCTCACACGTTTCTCTTCCACCCAGCTATCTCTTCTCCCTTGCTTGGGTCACTCTTTCCCTCAACCCTCCCCCCCTATGTTTCACATGCTCTTCCTCTTCCTTCGTGCCTGCCCTCCCCTCTCAGCAGTGACCTAGCTTCTCTCCTCACCCCCTCTCTCTCTCGCTCTCTCTCCCTCTCTCTTACATTCTCTTATCTTCTCTCTTCTCGTCCCCTTCTCTGCACGTCGCCCCCGTCTCCCTTTCTGCGTCTCGTTCTCTCCGTCCACGCTCTTATCTCGTTTTCCTCCCTCGGCCCCCTCCACTTCACTCCCGCTTCTTGCTCTCTCTCTCTTGAGCCCCACTCTATTCGATGTGAAAGCAGGTGACGATGAGAACAGCTTTGCGATGTAAATAAATGGTGGACAGGACACCTCACTCCTTAGCATGCCTGCTCGCATGGGATGGCTGCTACTTAACAACACTGCACCAGAGCTAAAATGAATTGAAAAAGTCACTCACTGTGGAAAACCAGAATCGGGCACCGCCGGCGCCAACGACCAGTCCTCCTTGGCTTGCGAGACGAATGCTGCCGGGCCAACCCCACGCGCGGCATCCAATGGGATGCTGCGCAGGCGGACCAGCCAATCCTGGCGCTGCATGCAGCGCCAGGATTGGCTAGGGGGTCACATTTGCTGCTCGCCCTGTCGCCCTTAGGAAACCCGGGCTACAGCACTGTGAAGCACCCCAGGGTCCCACTGGGGAACTTACAGTGCGCATGCTTGAAAAAGTTGAAAACTTTCTCAAGCATGCGTACTGTAAGTTCCCCAGCGGGACTGCGCACTACGGTCTGCTGCAGCCTGAGTGTGTGGACTGTCACTCAAGCTGCAGCAGGCCACCCCCCCTGCGCAATTTTTAAGATACGGCCGGCGGCTGCGATGCGGGTCCATGGTGGCTGGTGGGGCTCCGCGCCTACGCCCCAATGGACGCACCGCGGCTGCTCAACAGTAAACCCATCATTGTGGACTGCACTAAATTCTTAGGTGTCATAATTGACAAAAGACTCAACCTAATCTCACACATCAATTCCATGGCCAAGAGCGCACGTTATCAGCTGTGCCTTTTATGGGGGATTCGTCGGTTCTTCCCGGAGAATGACCTAATAACCTTGGTCCAATCGCTAGTTCGCTCTAGACTGGATTATTGTAATTCTCTTCTGACTGGCCTTCCCAAATCTCACCTCTCCCCCCTCAAATCCGAGCTCCATTCAGCAGCTCGCTTCATTTCAGGGTCCAAACGAAGTGACCACATCACTCCTATCCTGTCTTCTCTCCGATGGCTTCCAATCGAGGCTAGACCTATCTACAAAAGAGCATGCATCACCCACAAAGCTTTGCACTCTTCCTCCCCTCGCTATCTGGCAAATAAACTGAAATTGTCTGGAGGCTCAAGACCTTCTCGGAATGCGGAAAAGTTCCTTCTTGAACCCCCCTTCTTCAAAAGGGAAAAATTGTTGGCACAATCGTTCTCAGGTAATGCGGTGAGAATCTGGAACTCCCTTCCTCCTTGGCGCTGTGCCATCACCTCCATCCAGATCTTCAAAATGGACCTCAAATCTCTTTTATTCCAAAGACGCTTTCAGAACTAATTCCCTCCTTCTCAGACCCTGCCAGGAAGTTCTTTAGTCATTGTAAATTTGTCACATATATTTATATTTTTGTTTGTACATCCTGTGCTTGCTGTGTTTGATACTGTGGGGCATATTACCAACAACTAGCGATAATTATCGCTATGTTGGCTTAGCGGCAATAATATTATCGCCGAGCTCCGCCGATTTTTATCGCTTAGAAGCCTTGCTATTATCAAGGTTTATCTCCTAAGCGATATAAATCGGCCGAAATTTATGAATATCGCTGAAAAGTCAGCGATATTCATGCATTACTGAGCTAATGATCTTAGCCATGTTATCCACCTACCATTGGATAACATGGCTAAGAACTGCTCTGGGCAGGCGTTAACTTTTGGAGATATTCGCGCTTAGCGCAAATATTTCCAAAAGTTGGTAATAGGAGATAGCGATGTTAGCGACTGTTTCCAGTCACTAACATCTTGGCACGCCCACTTTGCATGTCATTAGCGATAATTATCGCTGACATGCAAAGTGGGCCCCAAGATGATCGCTATCTCCTACTAGCTGTCGCTAACTGGTGTTAGCGACAGCTAGGTCATAGGGCGATTAAATTATCGCCGCTTTAGCGGGAAAAATTCCCGCTAAAGCAGCGATAAGGCCATTGGTAATATGCCCCTGTGTTCCTTTTGCCTGCGTTGTTTTGATTCTACGACCTGCTATTGTTCGCCTGGAAGTTCTTTAGTCATAGTAAAAGTTGTCATATTTATTCTTATTTTTGCTTGTACAGTCTGTTCATGCTGAGCTTGAGATTGTGTGCCTTTTGCCTGCGTCGCTTCGATTCTTTGGCATGCTATTTTTGTTTGTTCCATTCCTGCAACAGTTCTCTCATGTAACGTAACTGGTTCTATTGTACAGTGCTCTGACACCTTCGGGTAAAGTCCGCGCTTAATAAAAATGCATTAAATAAATAAATAAATTGATGCCATCAGATGAGCGCTCCACTTTCTGGAGAAACACATTCACCTTCCAAGTGTGAAAAAAGCAATCACTCCAGAGGTTAATTAGTGGAGAGAAAGATATGCTCCCTCAGTGGAGATGAATCTTAAATGAAGCATTATGTAAATGTAAGCGATTGGCGTTGCAGATGCTAATGGAGGAAAGGGTGCAGGACCAGGGACACCTAGGGACAGCCTGTGTTACTGCACCCTTTTCTTCGTGAAAATACTTTCTTTCTTTATGCTAATACTGGCATACTTTGAAATGAAATAAAAATGTGCATTTGCAATGTCAATAGCTGGCCTTTTGACTAATACAAGTGGTATTGCACTGCAAGTGCTGTGAGCAGCTTCCTTTGTGGCTTCAGCAGTGAATATGTCATTGCAGCAGGAAGCAGAGACTAAACCTTCAATTTGCCCACTATAAGTTAAAAGGGTGACACAGTAAAAAGAAACAGGCAGCCACGAAGTTCAGACAAACGAGTAAAATAAAAGATGTTATAAGGAAGGCTGATAGGGAGGTTTTTTCTGTGCTGAACGACTGCAGTTGCAAAGAGGGGTGGGGTTCCAACCAGGTGGTACTCTGCGCGTATGCGCTGCCGAGTTTGTGCAGGAAGCTGTCCTTTCCTGCACAAAACGACCCCGCCTATAACGTGGGCACCCATGCAAGGCTGTCTGTGTTGGCAGTTAGGCTGCATACTTTGTTAGCAAGTTTTTTTTTTTCATGCATACATAGTACAATAATAAAGATGGCGGCGATTCGCGGACGCCCTTAGGGTTACAACAGGCGTGGCGGGCTTCAGCACAAGGCGAGAGCAGAAATGCTCCATATCTTTGAAAATAAGGAGCATTTCTGTTCTCCCGTTTAGGCAACGCAGCACAGCAACATTGCTTGCTGCCCTGCATTGCGATAAGGCGTTGCGTGAAGGTTTAGTAAATGTACCCCTTTGTTCAAAGTTAACATGTATGTAGAGTGCTGCAAAGGTACTCGTACTGCTGACTCAATAGAGATATGAGCCTTGGCCTGTGCTATTGCACCTTATGCTGCTGGCTCTACAGGGACATCTAGTAACAACCTGCGGTACTGCACCTTATGCTGCGGGCTCTACAGGGACATCTAGTAACAACCTGCGGTACTGCACCTTATGCTGCGGGCTCTACAGGTAGGGACATCTAGTAACAACCTGCGGTACTGCACCTTATGCTGCTGGCTCTACAGGGAGGGACATCTAGTAACAACCTGCGGTACTGCTCCTTATGCTGCTGGCTCTACAGGGAGGGACATCTAGTAACAACCTGCGGTACTGCACCTTATGCTGCGGGCTCTACAGGGACATCTAGTAACAACCTGCGGTACTGCACCTTATGCTGCTGGCTCTACAGGGAGGGACATCTAGTAACAACCTGCGGTACTGCTCCTTATGCTGCTGGCTCTACAGGGAGGGACATCTAGTAACAACCTGCGGTACTGCACCTTATGCTGCGGGCTCTACAGGGACATCTAGTAACAATCTGCGGTACTGCACCTTATGCTGCTGGCTCCACAGGGAGGGACATCTAGTAACAACCTGCGGTACTGCACCTTATGCTGCTGGCTCTACAGGGAGGGACATCTAGTAACAACCTGCGGTACTGCACCTTATGCTGCGGGCTCTACAGGGACATCTAGTAACAACCTGCGGTACTGCTCCTTGTAATGCTGACTCTACAGGGACATCTTGTAACAACCTGCGGTACTGCACCTCATGCTGCGGGCTCTACTGGCCCTGGGATGGCCCTGGGATGGCCTAGGAGATCCTCTGCCACTGCGGCAATGACTGAGCTTCACTGGCTTCCTATGAAACCGCTCCTTTACAATCATTGTTTGAATGGTACATCCCAACCAGAGCCCTCAGATCCACAACGGCCTGTCTTGTCAAAGTACCAAGATTTAAAAAAGTCAGGACAGGAGGAAGATCCTTTAGGGTGACTGCATCAAAACTCTGGAACAGCCTGCCTTTGGATGTCCGTCAAATAACCGAACTTCTCCCTTTTAGGAAACGGGTCAAAACCTGTCTGTATCCAAAATGTTAACCGCCTAGCACTCAACTGCTGTCTCCCAGTGCATCCGTCTTAAAGAGAGTTGTCTCAGCGCCAGGATACCTGCAAGGTGATAGTAGCGCTTTATAAATATTTTAAATAAAATAATAAATAAATCTAGTAATAACCTGCGGTACTGCTCCTTGTAATGCTGACTCTACAGGATTAAGGATAATGGGGCGACCCGGTGTCCCTCAGAACCTGGGTATTGGTAATATAGAAAAACAATTGGTTTTGTCTGGCGATGCAATTGCTGTGTTAGCTGTATTAAATAAAAGTGTTATTTGTATTTAATACAGCTAACACAGCAATCTCTCGGCTGACTCTACAGGGACATCTTATAAGAACCGCGGTACTGCAACTTGTGCTGCTGACTCTACAGGGACATCTTGTAAGAACCTACGGTACTGAACCTTGTGCTGCTGACTACAGGGACATCTGGCAGCGCCCCTGCTTTTGCATCTCACTTCTGCTGACTCCCTTTTCCTCCTTTCCATTGGCTCCCTCATCCCTTCGTACTTTCCTTGTACTCCTTGCCTTCTACGAGGGTGAGTAACCTCTGCAGAATCTCCAGGAGAAAGAGGTGCCCTTACCACGTACCTGCGGGTAAAAGCCATCCATCCCCAGGGAAACATTTCTCTAAATTCACATCTGGGATGGACCCAGTGTCTGGCTCCACTGTCCAGTAACTTCCTTGCATTCCTCTATCCTTGTCATCAACCCTGCCCAGTCCGGGCTCTGCTCCCTGTGGGGTGGCGGTGGCCTCAACTAAGGCCCATGGACTAGTCATTTCCCCACCCCTTACGGAAGGGGGGCCAAGCCAGGGTTCATAGCAGTGGCACCTCCCACCTAGCCAACCTACCGGATACCACATCAGCTCACACCAATTTCGCATTTATAGAAGAATTGAGGCCGCAGTATATTAGGCAATTTCCAACTTACAAGCGATCCTTTATCCACAATTTCTTTCCTTATTCAATGAACCTGTGCCCTCCTTACCATACCTACAAGCACTGTGCCCTACATTCAGTGCCGGCCCATCTGCCCAGGTGACCAGTCACCTTGGTTGTAACCATTCCCAATCATTCTGGTCATATCTGATTCCAGCCCAACCAGATGACGCCTCACTCCTGCATATCCATAACTTTCTCTTTGGGCAAGCGTCTGCTTCCAGCCCAACTGGTGAGTGAGCACGTAGTAGTGACTTTATTACACATATCTAGCATGTCATTTTATCATACATCATAGCATTAACATCAGCATAAAGTCCATCCCCCAACCTGCCTCCTAGTTGCCCATTCCTTCATGGTTGTTTGGGAGTATTTACACACCCGAATTTATCAGATCCCCATCTTCCAAATTTGTGAATGCCATTCCTCGAAGGCTGTTGTGGCTGCCTCAATGCAAAATGACAGTGTGGTAAAGTAGCGCCCCTGGAGCCCGGCTATCTCTACTGCTGCCGCCAACACCTTTTCAGACTGATGTATTGTCAAACATGTCCCATCTTTTTGGGTGAGGAGGTATGTGCCACCTTCAAACCCTGCCCGTGCATTCATGTACCCTGCCGAGAGGCAAACCGAGCAATATGGGTGGTACCCCCCATCCTATTTAATGTAATACTCTGTCCTCTGCCCATCTGATCGGTCTTAGATTGCCTTTCTCTTAAGGTCATGTTGTGGAGGCCCAAGCGCATATCCTTTACCAAAAGGGCCCTGCTTCTTTTGTTACATCTTAGCTTTGGCTACCAGCTTGCTAACCATGAAATCCCCAAAAAGGCAAGTGAAAGAGCTGTACTAAACAGTGAAGTCTCAAAGTGTGAGTGGCCACTAAGGGAAGGTAGTCAATCAGCATGTTTAAAGTTTGGAAAATCCATTTTTGACCTGGTTTCCTCTTACTTCTTTTCAGACTTGGCCCAGCCTTTCAAGGCTTCTCTGAGAAAAAAATCATTTTGTGGGGTCCTCTAAACCCTCCAGCTTTGCACTGTATGTCATCACCACCAGATGCTCTGAGACCCAAGACTTCGATTTCCGTGTGTCCCTGGCCCACAAAACAAATTACTTGACCCGCACCACTAATTAATTAAAATCCTCCTCTACACTAGAAACCCAGGATGAAATGTGAGCAAAAGTCTCCATGTAATGCTGGTACAATTGTCTTGTTTCACTGACCACAGCCTTCTCTGCCATGCACTGTGGCTGCAGTTCTAACTCATTCATTCCTGGTACTCCGCCTTGAAGGGCATCATCTCCTCTTCTGCCTCCGGCCACTCTGCCCAGACTCTTTACCACTGCAGGCGAGAAGGAGCATCAGCTGCCTGATTCTGAACCCCCTGCACATGCTTTTCCCTAACTTCGATATTGTACTGGAGACAAGTTTGCACCAGATTAGTTAACAAGCCCAGTACAGAGGGGCATGAGGCCACTTGTATATTAATGGCGTGGACAGCTGCCATTTTGTCTGACCCTATGACCAGTTTTTTGTTGTCCAGGCAAACCGATCAGAGCAGCAATGACGCCAGAATGGGAAAGAGTTCTAACGCTGTAATATTTCCTGTCAGGCCAGACTTGTGCCAAGCAAATGACCATGCCCTGCCACACCAAGTTGAACCCAATATTTATCCAAAGCCCCCAAGCCTGGAAGCATCTGTGTACAGTTGCACCTGCTCATTAGTTGTCCACTGTGATTGCCGTATTCTAACTCCTTTGAAACCTTTTAGAAAAGACAGCCACATCCGCTGTCGTTTAATTCTTTTAAAATCTATATAGGATCTGCGCATTCAGACAATATACACTGCGGGACTGGTGTCCAGACTGATTCCAGATACCCTCACCGGGTATGTTAGCCTGTATACCAGCTAGCTCACAGTGCCACTAGAAACCACTCTTACCAAGGAGAGAATAATTCTTGACAACTATCAAACATGACAACCCTGATCCCTCAGGACCATGAAAACAGTGTGTTACTTTTCACTCGAGCTCACTTCGTCTCAGAGAGATACACAGAATAAACTGTAGGGACGATTTTCAATAAGTATTTATTGAACAGTCATCATTCTAGTATAAAATAGGTGTGCTGAAACAACCACTAGACAGAAACAGATAAATGATTAGAAGCACTAAAAAGGTGAAAGGATGGAAGATTTCTACTATCTTGCCAAAACAATGAATACAGGCGAGTATATAAATTACATGACAGTAAAATGCATACGCCGACGATGCAACCCTAACTAGATGTACCTAAGCGTACCTAGCATGTGTGTAGGTGTTAAGCCAAGAATCCCCCTAGGATAAATTCAACCCCATTACCTGAAGTGAGAGACTGTGGGTTACATAAGATACACTAGAGGATCTCTGAATGTCAGAATATAAGGAGAAGAAGGCAGGGAAAAACAGGGATATAAGAACAAACACTTGTCCCAAGTCAGTAATTCAATGTTAGGTAATAAATCCAAGATAAAAATACAATTGTCGCACAAACTAATAATTTTCAAATTTTATTATCAAAAGTATGTCATTTTTGTAAATTTATTATTTTAGATATCACACATATACATAAAAAGAATATACACCAATATATTTTAGCACATCAATTGTAAAGGAGCCCCACTAACACGATGAGAAACAGTAAACATAATATGGCAATCAATTAGGAAAACAAAACAAGAGAAATAACAAATTTGTCAAAACAAATGGACAATAAAAAAAGAACAACAACAAACAAATACATACACACACCAAATTACAATACAGTGTTTGCTCAAAAAGTAAAATGCACAAATCAATGAAGAGAGAAAGCGCTGATGTGCGTTTCGGAAGTGGAATATACACAGGCAATTCCTTCATCATTGTGCTGAGAAAACAACTGATTCAGTGGCAGAAAGCCATCTGTATACTATGCACTGTCATCGGATATGTGGTGCAGTGGACTCTGTACCAATTTAAGTTTTCAAATGGTCTGTGGGAACAAAACATCATATAAACATAAAAAGGATCACAAATATCAGAGCATTGTAAAGTATAGTTAGCCCAAGGGATGTTCAATGATGAAGTGAAGAACAATCCCATCAGTGAAAAAGCTATTGTCAGAATAAAGTCAAAGTACATTGCGACACCAATCTAGAATCACCAAAAGAGAGAATTACCTGATTCAAAAAAAAAAAAAATATTTAAAGATGAAGATAAAAGGCGAGGGACCAAAGATATAAAGGTCTACATGCGTTCTAGCTAGAATTAAGAGCTTGCTCTGTTGGAGGAAACAACCCAAATGTAACTTCTTTGAGAGATCCATTAAAGACTGTATATGAGTGGTTAGTCCCAAAAGAGGAATAAAGAGGACACGAATAAGACAGGACCTGATAATTACCTATAAGAATTCGAGGGCTGCTCTGTCGGCGGAAACATCCCAATGTAACTTCTTAGAAAGATCCAATAAAAACTATGGGCCTCATTTATGAAAAGTGACGCATCGCTACGTGAAAACAGCGATGCGTCACTTTTCACTGTGCCCTCCTTGCGACACCAATGATGCGTCATATTTACAGTATGACGCATCATGGCGCAAGGAGTTACAGATACATCAGTATTTCTGACATATCTTTATGGCGCAAAAGTGACGCATTGCTGGAGTGTGTCACAAAAGTGACGCAACTCCAGCAATGTGTCCTTTCACATGGGGCAAGCCCCATGTGAAAGGGCCTGCGTCAGTCTTATGCCTGCTGTGAGGCAGGCGTAAGAAATTGACGCGTTTGTGTCCTAGAAGTGGCGCAGTGAAATCTTATAGATTTCACTGCGTCACTTCTAGGACCCTTTCTTGCGTCAGAACGCCCCCTGCATACATTATACCTGGCGTAGGTATAATGTAGCGCAAGGGTTTACAAAGTGACGCATCTACCTAGATGCGTCACTTTGTAAATATGGAGTAACAAGGCACATTTTTTACGCTGTTGTGCGTCACAAAAAGTGACGCACCGGCGGCGTAAAAGTGACGCACAGTCTCATAAATGAGGCCCTATGTTTGAATGGTTAGTACCAAAAGCGTCTACAATTCTGGGGAGTAGAGAATACACGAATAAGACATCGTCCAACAAGGTATAATACTAATTCTGGCACCTACAGTTATTGAACCTGAACATTTCCAATAAGGTGATACAATAGGGTACCCCTTATAAAAAAGAAACAGCAATCCTAAACAGGATTAAGGTATGGAATAGCTACTCATTGAAAGGATATAGCGTGATGAATGGACAACGAGAATGACCCCCAGATAGTCAAAAGCCAAAAAAGTATAAGACAGCCAAACCTCAATAAGTCTGGTAAAGGGAAGCAAAGCCATAACTCCGGTAGGTTGGGTGAATACCAAATAATAACAAACGCCATAAACTAATAGAATAATGTAAATAAACCACTATGCCTTGGGGGGAGATAATAAAAAAAACGGTTAGAGGCTACCCTGAAAACGAGTTAGAGGCTACCCTGAAAACGAGTTAGAGGCTACCCTGAAATAGGAGTAGCCACAGGGAAGCGTACCCAATGGTCCAAATGGACCCGCTGTAGAATATCCAAATTAAATATCCAGGTCCCAGATAGTAGTGCACAAATTCTAAAATAAAGAAACATGGAAGAACAGGGTCAGACAATAGCTACCACTTTCAGAGTGAAAATAGCAACATCGATACCATCACTTACACGGGCGTCTCAACTGGGACTCCGGCTACGGGGGCAGATCGCCCTGAAAAGAGCTATTATCCAGCAATAAAAAGCAAACTGCTATAGGGAATTCTTTAGTAATCTGAAAAAGCGAAAAAAGCAAAATTGGACTAATGAACACGGGCAAAATATAGGAGCAACAGACACGTGAGCCGTGGGAGTCCTGGGTCCCTAAATGCATACGTGCCAATGGCGTCCTCAGTAACAAACCAAAGTGCAGCAAGCCTCGGCGTCCGTCCAAGGCAGGGAAGTAAGAACCAGCAACACAGTCCAGACACTGTGGGGCAGATTTATGTTAACTGGCACATCCCCAGGGATGCGCCAGTTAATGTGCGCCACAGTGCGCCACAGCTCCGCCACCCATGGTGCGCCGCATTTAAAATGCGGCGCACCATGGGGCAAAAACGGCACAGATGCGTGACGCATCTGTGGCGTTAAGGTGGCGCATTGCTGGAGTTGCATCGCAAGCGCGACGCAGCTCCAGCAAGGCTCGGTGGTGCCCCATCTCAACAATGCTGCATCAAGACCTACGCCTGCTTCAAGCAGGCGCAGGCTTTTGACGCAGCATTGGCCAGAAAGTGACTGAGTGAAATCTCATAGATTTCACTCAGCCACTTTTGCGAGGCGCACCTGCCCCGGAACGCCCACCCTGCGCCGGAACTCCCACAAGCGGCGCAGGGCTTTACAACGTGACGCATCGGCCTAGATGCGTCACGTTGTAAATCGTTCGTAGGGATGCGCCACGTTTACGCCGCCTTGCGTGACGCAACAGCGGTGTAAACGTGGCGCAAGGGCCTCATAAATCTGCCCCTAGCTTTCCTTAAAGAAACACTGAAAATTGCACTATTGAGCGTTTTCAAGTATTTGTTATTACTTTTAAACAGGAATTTACCGCGAATCACATGATCTTGTTTCTATTATAACAGATCTAAATATCGACAACTCAAAACCTCAATCCATACGTGGGGGAAAAAACTTCGTGAACACAATCAAAAACACTTTGGGGCAGATTTATGTCAGACTTGCGCCACGTTTACGCCGCCGTTGCGTCACGCAACGGGGCGGAAACGTGGCGCATCCCTGCGACCTATTTACAACGTGACGCATCTAGGCAGATGCGTCACGTTGTAAAGCCCTGCGCCACATGAAACCTGCGTCAGGTTTCATGTGGGCGTTCTGTCGCAGGGTGGGCGTTCCCTCGTAGGAAAGCCCTGTAAAACTGACACAGTGAAATCTATAAGATTTCACTGAGTCAGTTTTACGACGCTGCTGGGTCAAATCCTTACGCCTGCTTGAAGCAGGCGTAAGGAGTGACGCACCACGTTATGTATGGGTGGCCTCTGTACATTGCAGGAGTTGCGTCGCACTTGCGACGCTACTCCAGCAATGCGCCGCCCGTACACCACAAGATGCGTCACGCATCTGCCCTTCCTTGCACCATGGTGCGCCGCATTGTAAATGCGGCGCATCTGTGGTGCCGCAAGGAGGGAATTGCGTGACGCATCAGTTCTGGCGCATCCCTGCTGATTTGCAGAGATGCGCCAGAACTCATAAATCTGCCCCTTCTTTTTTTTTGTCCTACCCGTCACACCCTTAGTCAGCAGGACCGGCCACTCTGCCACACATGCCAGCCTCGCCCTTCAACCCGGCCAACTCACTCGGGGGCATATTATCAACACAGGCGATAAAATTATCGCTGCTTTTATCGGCAGAAAACTGCCGCAAAAGCGGCAGTTTTCTGCCGATAAAAGCAGCGATAATTTTATCGCCTGTGTTGAGGTTTACTAGTCCAGGCGTTACTAGGCATGGCTTATCTTTTCAGCCTCCCCTGGTCTGTCCAGCTACACCGCCCCTCCAGCAGCTGACCAGCCCAGCTGAAAGCGTGGAACCAATCCGCAGTCAGCCAGTCGGACCTAGGGGGGTTTGCCAGACATGGGGGCGACTTAACCTTCCAGACATGCCGTTCGGGCCCGCCGTTCCGCCAAGTATGTCGGCATGGCCGTCAGCCGTGGCTGACTTGCACAGCAGTGCAGCCATTCTCGCTGACCAACGGAAAAAATCACCTTCCTGCCAGTCAGCCATCTTCAGAAGGGGCCACCCGACGTCCAGCCACCCGGATACTACACACGTATGACATTTTTGTCATTGCCTCGTCACGTTACCGTCGTTTCATTTCACCGTGCTGAGAGTCACATTGCCACACGAAGCGCAATGAATACATCTCAGTTGACCGTTCTCCCTCGTGAGGCCATCAAGTGACCTACACTTGCTCTTAGCCAAAAGGCCGAAAAGCGATCAAACACACTTACAACAAGGGGAGAAGCTTTTTGGGGCAGATTTATGAAGGCCTTGCGCCTCCTTGCGCCGCAATTGCGTCACTAAATGTGACGCAACGGCGGCGCAAACAATGCGCCCTATTTACAACGTGACGCATCTAAGAGATGCGTCACGTTGGAAAGCCCTGCGCCATAAGGAGGCGTTCCTGCGCAGGTGGGGGCGTTCCTGCACAGGAACGCCTCCTAAAAGTGGCTGAGTGATATCTATGAGATTTCACTCAGTCACTTTCTCCGTCACTTCCTTACGCCTGCTTGAAGCAGGCGTAAGGGTGACGCACAATGCATAGAATAGGTGGCTCCTGTGCATTGCAGGAGTCATGTCGCACTTGCGACATGACTCCTGCAATGCGCCGCCCGTACGTCGAGAGATGCGTCACGCATCCTCACTTCCTTGCACCATGGTGCGCCGCATCATAAATGCGGCGCACCATGGGTGGCGTAGCAGTGGCGCACCGTGGCGCATGTTAACTGGCGCATCCCTGGGGATGCGCCAGTTAACATAAATCTGCCCCTTTATTTTTAATTGAAACAAAGGTCCTTACTATAGTAGGGGCGCATACATACCGTTGTCTTCCCTAAGAACAAGGCAGCAAAAGCTGAACATTTTATTTTTACTTTGTGCACTCCAAAAAAAGGTATTTCTTCCCATGAAAAGGAAGTCAAAGCGTTTAACTTGCCCAGAGAATACTTGGTGAGCAGATTTGACAGAGGATTGTGGGTATTTTAACAGAGGATTGTGGGTATGACGCACACACACACACGGTCCTCTCGTTCCTCACCGTCCCTGCTGTGAGCTCTGTGTCCAGTGCTGACACTGCTGACGCACGACCGGGGACCAATCAAAGTACACTTTTGCCATACGGGGATCTCAAAATACATGGGGCCTCATTTATAAGGCCTTGCGTCAGTTTTGCGCTTCCGATGCGTCACTTTTTGTGACGCATCGGTGGCGTAAAACATGCCTCCTTTTGCGCACTATTTCCAAAGTGACGCATCTAAGCAGATGCGTCACTTTGTAAACCCCTGCGCTACATTATACCTGCGTCAGGTATAATGTATACAGAGGGGGCGTTCCCCCGCAAAAAGCCTCGTAATAGTGACGCAGTGAAATCTATGAGATTTCACTGCGTCACTTTTAGGACGATGTTGCGTCAAAATCTTGCGCCTGCCTCACAGCAGGCGTAAGACTGACGCAAGCCCTTTCACATGGGGCTTTCCCCATGTGAAAGGACGCATTGCTGGAGTTGCGTCACTTTTGTGACACACTCCAGCAATGCGTCACTTTTGCGCTTACAGATACGTCAGAAATACTGACGCATCTGTAACTCCTTGCGACATGATGCGTCATACATTAAATATGACGCATCAGGTATGTCGCAAGGAGTGCGCACTGATAAGTGACGCATCGCTGCTTTCACGCAGCGATGCGTCATTTCTCATAAATGAGGCCTCTGGGCCTCATTTATGAGGCCTTGCGTCAGTTTTGCGCTTCCTATGCGTCACTTTTTGTGACGCATCGGCGGCGTAAAACATGCCTCCTGTTGCGCACTATTTACAAAGTGACGCATCTAAGCAGATGCGTCACTTTGTAAACCCATGCGCTACATTATACCTGCGTCAGGTATAATGTAAGCAGAGGGGGCGTTCACCCGCAAAAAGCCTCCTAATAGTGGCGCAGTGAAATCTATGAGATTTCACTGCGTCACTTTTAGGACGCTGTTGCGTCAAAATCTTGCGCCTGCCTCACAGCAGGCGTAAGACTGATGCAAGCCCTTTCACATGGGGCTATCCCCATGTGAAAGGACGCATTGCTGGAGTTGCGTCACTTTTGTGACACATTCCAGCAATGCGTGACTTTTGCGCTTACAGATACGTCAGAAATACTGACGTATCTGTAACTCCTTGCGCCATGATGCGTCATACTGTAAATATGACGCATCATTGGTTTCGCAAGGAGGGCGCAGTGAAAAGTGACGCATCGCTGTTTTCACGCAGCGATGAGTCACTTTTCATAAATGAGGCCCCAAGTTTCCAGACCAAATTTAAAGTACGCATGCACACAACCAAACGCATGTGCACAGGAGACAACAGGCGCATAGACAGACAGTGAGCTATGACTGACTAAGCCTCTCATGGTGAACAATGCAGGCAATGACCTCTGAATACCCATAATCCTTTGCGCAAAATCTACATACCCAGGATTCTCTGGGAAATCTTAAACACTTTGATTTTCTTTTCATAGGAAGAAATACCTTTGTTACGTGTGTGCAAGAGAATTAAGGAAGAATATAGTACGTATGCACCCCCTAATAAAGGAGGGACACATTTTTTGTGATTTGGAGCCTGCGTTTTACAATTATTATCAATGAAGCATAACGTTGCAGTCACTATCTCATGTTTATTGTATCTTGTGTGGCAGTGACTGAGGAACTAATCTAAGTTTTGAAGGGTTTTTGAAATAGTAACCTACATTCCGTGACGCCTGCCAACGGTGGGTGTGTCTTTTATAGGCATTCCTAGACACGCTGTTCGATGGTCTGTAAAGCGCCCGGGTACGGCTGTGTGTGTGCCCAGGAAGCTGGGTTGAGGTGACAGAGGGTGACAGACAGAGGGAGGAAGACATAGGGAGGAAGACAGAGGGAGGGAGGCGACAGAGGGAGGAGGGCGACTGAGGGAGGCAGACTGACCGAGGGAAGGAGACTGACAGAGGGAGGAAGACTGACATACATAGGGAGGGAGACTGACAGACAGAGGGAGGGAGGGAGGGAGACGGAGGGCGGGAGGGAGACAGAGTGAGACTGGCAGAGGGTGGGAGACGGAGACAGAGGGAAACCCTGGGAGACAGAGAGAGAGGGAGACAGAGGGAGGGAGTCCGGGATAGACAGAGGGAGGGAGAGGGAGACAGATAGAGGGAGACAAGGGGAGGGAGACAAAGAGAGAGGGAGACAGAGGGACGGAGACAGAGGGACGCAGACAGAGGAACGGAGACAGAGGGAGGGTGACAGACAGAGGGGGGAGACGGAGGGAGACAGAGGGAGGGAGACAGACAAGAGGGGGACAGGCAAGAGAGAGAGGGAGGGAGACAGACAAGAGGGAGACAGAGAGGGAGACAGAGAGAGAGAGGGAGACGGACAGAGTAAGTGAGACAGAGGGAGACAGGGAGAGAGGGGGAGAGACAGGGAGAGAGAGGGGGGAGAGACAGGGAGAGGGAGAGAGAGAGAGAGGGAGAGAGAGAAGAAGAGAGAGAGAGGGAAGGAGACAGAGACAGACAGAGATAGAGACAGGGACAGACAGAGACAGATAGAGGCAGCGACAGGGGCAGACAGATAGAGGCAGAGACAGACAGAGACAGAGAGACAGAGGGGGAAACAGAGGGAGGGAGACAGGGACAGACAGACAGACAGAGGCAGATACAGGGACAGAGAGACAGAGAGGGAGAGGGAGGGAGACAGAGGGAGAGGGAGGGAGACAAAAGGAGAGGGAGACAGATAGAGGCAGAGACAGGGACAGACAGATAGAGGCAGAGACTGAGACAGGCAGAGACAGAGAGACAGAGAGGGAGAGAGAGAGGGACACAGAGGGAGGGAGTCCGGGATAGACAGAGGGAGTGAGAGGGAGACAGATAGAGGGAGACAGGGGTAGGGAGACAGAGAGAGGGAGACAGGCAGAGAGGGAGACAGGCAGAGCGGGAGCCAGAAAGAGAGGGAGACAGAGGTAGACAGGCAGAGGGAGACAGAGGGACGGAGACAGAGGGACGCAGACAGAGGAACGGAGACAGAGGGAGGGCGACAGACAGAGGGGGGAGATGGAGGGAGAGAGAGGGAGGGAGACAGACAAGAGGGAGACAGACAAGAGGGAGGGAGACAAGAGGGAGAGAGAGGGAGGGAGACAGACAAACAGGGAGACAGAGAGAGGGAGACAGAGAGAGGGAGACAGAGAGGGAGAAGGACAGAGTGAATGAGATAGAGGGAGACAGGGAGAGAGGAGGGAGAGACAGGGAGAGAAAGGGGGAAGAGACAGGGAGAGAGAGAGAGGGAGAGAGAGGGAGAGAGAGAGGGAGAGAGAGACAGAGAGAGGGAAGGAGACAGAGACAGACAGAGATAGAGACAGGGACAGACAGAGACAGGGGCAGACAGATAGAGGCAGAGACAGGCAGAGACAGAGAGACGGAGGGGGTAACAGAGGGAGGGAGACAGGGACACACAGAGGCAGAGACAGGGACAGACAGGGACAGAGAAACAGAGAGGTAGAGGGAGGGAGACAGAGGGGGAGGGAGGGAGACGGAAGGAGAGGGAGACACTGGGAGGGAGACAGGGACAGACAAGCAGATAGAGGCAGAGACAGGGACAGACAGATAGAACAGAGACTGAGACAGGCAGAGACAGAGAGACAGAGAGGGAGAGAGAGAGAGAGGGAGACAGAGGGTGACAGAGGGAGGGAGCGGGAGGAGACAGCGAGAGAGGGAGACCGGGAGACAGAGAGAGGGAGACAGAGTGAGGGTGCTCTGCTGATTGTCGCGTTGCAGAGAGGCCTAGTCGATCCACTCCTATCCTTATCCTGATCTTAAGACTTTGATCCCTGAAACTCTGAATCGGGGATCCCTTGCTGCTTCCTAGGCCAGGGTGGTGGTTTTCCTCGTTCTTATTTCCTTGGGTTGGTATCTTTGATAACTCAAGAATTTATGTTTTGCTTTTGTCTCTTCATCTATCTTTCTGAAAAAAGAATTTAATTTTGATGCAATTTGTCTGATGTCTCTTCATCTATCCCCTCCATGCGACAAATGTACTTGCTGAGATTGATTATTTGCTAGATGATTATTAGATTGTATTCTCTCTCATGATGTGGTTTCTCGAATTAATGCATTGAGTTAGATAAAATGTAACAATTTACAAAGAAAGTTGTGGTTATTTGCATCTATCAATGGTTTTGAAATGACTATTGACCTTCAATTATTCAAGTTATTGATCCATCGATCAAGTAGATGAAGAATTGATCCAAGGTGATTATATGTGAGTTTGTATAAATACTTGATGATCTGGTAAGGAAATCGCAAACTTGACCGACCAGCGCAACAGGGACATTGGGTGTATGTGTATGGGCCACAGTACATGGAATAATTGAATGTTCGTCCCTGTCCAAATTAGTGGGTCTGCGCAGGATCAGTTACTTGGTAGTTAAGGATGGTTAATTATTGATTAATTAGGTAATAGTTACTGAATAATCATTATATGTTTTTAACATAAAGAGTCAGTGTTTTTTTGTTTATATGTTGTCTAAGAGTACAGGTACAGGAGGTGCCTGAGGAATCCCGGAAAGGAATTTGAAGAGTGTGGTAAAGAAATCACACTGCAGAAGTATCTTGTCTGTTGTGATAATTCTAAAAAGCTAGGTAGGTCTATTATGTTTAGGGAAATTTTCGTGTTAAAAGGGAAAGATTGTGATTGTGAAGGGTCACTGTATTTGGAACTCTGTTAAGGGAAGCCGAAATCAGTAACAGGACAACCCTCTTTGTATGTCAAGGGACCCTCTTGTGATACCTCAGTGCGATTTTGAGAGGAGCCGATAGGTAATTCCGGAGCTTGATAGAAAAATGAGATAACGCTGATCGTTATTATTGCTTGTAGTGTAAGAAAATCTCTTTAAAAAGTGAATACTATCTCTTTACTTAGTGGAACGGACAAGGTAGCATTGTGACTTTATGTTGTTTCTAATTTTATTCAGAAAAAACTCCGAAAAATATTGCTGTAAGATTTTGTGAAGGGAGGGCCAGTAGCAGGAGCGATATTGATGTCACAAGGTGCAGCGCTGGTATTGGAAGAAACAGCGGGTGTGTAGCGAGCAGCAGATTGTAAAGGGAGGGTCAAAACTGAAATTACGTAGGTTATCGAGATTGGGATAGAATAAAGGTTAAGGATTGAATAAAGAGAAGTACGGAAAGGGTTTTTGGTGTTCAGTTTGAGTGAAAATTATTAATAAAAGACAGTTTAAAGATGGGGTTGTGGAAGAAACTAAAGAATCTTTTCAATAAAGATAAGCAAATTTTTACAAGGGAAGGAATTCCTATTCCGCCTCCGAAAACGCTCGCTTTTTATATGAAGATGGAGCGAGGGTATCAGATGTGTGTATGGTTGGAAAACTGGATGAAATATACAAAGGATGATGGAGTGTTAGCTTTCCCTGAGTTTGGTACGTTTAATGTGAGGATTCTGCCAAATTTAAGAGAGAAAATGAACTCCTTAGAGCTAAATCCAAGACTCACCCAGTATGAAGCACTAGAAGAATGGGAAGTGGAGGCATTCGAGAGACAAAGGGATCGAGGAGGAAGGAGAGGCAGGAGGATGTTCGGAGGTTACCCATTTGAAAGGCGAGAGGATCAAATGAAATGATGGAGAAAGGATGTAGTGACTGAAGGATTATACCCAGGTTTGACAGTAGAGGGTCAAACAGGAGTAAAATGTAAAGAAAAATCTAAGCATCTGGAAACATCCAGAGAGGGTTTCAATGAATCTGATGATGAGTTACTAGAAGATATAATGACAAAGAGATCCCCACCTTATGAGGAAAGTTCAGGGGAAGTAACTCTGAGTCCTCCGCGAGTGATAAATATGACACCATTAACTCCCCAAGTCACTGGTTCAGATAAACAAATTAGAAAGGATGAAGTTAGACTGTTAAAAAAGGAAAGAATAGAACAAATACAGAAATTAAATGAATTAGATTTAAATGCTGAAGCCATAACAATACCTGTAACTATAGGTCCTGTGATTCCCTTAATTGGAGAAAACGTAAAATTACCGAAAAGACCTACTTTAACCGTTCCAAGAAGTAGTAACTACGGGGTATATTTACAAGGGCTTTGTATCCGCTTTTTTGGCTTAAAAAGCGAAAAAAGCAGACATAGAACTATGGGGCATATTATGAAGACAGGCGATAAAATTATCGCCGCTTTAGCGGCCGAAGACTGCCGCTAAAGCGGCGATAATGGGCTTGATAATATGCTCTATGGAATTCCAATTGAAGCTCATTTTAGATGTCCTTCACATCTAACATGGGCTTCAATTGAAATTGAAAGTTTTCTGCCGCTATGTCGGCGATCATTTTATCGCCTGTCTTGATAATATGCCCCTATCACCCTATTTACAAGAGGGTGCTAACATGCGTAATCGCATGTTAGCACCCTTTTTCCCAACGCCTCCCTTTGCATCTCTAATGAAATGCAAAGTGGGCATACCCCGGATGGACATCCTTGCAAATATTGCTGATGTTTACATCGCAATATTTACAAGGCTGCCCCAGCATTTTAGCACGCGTTAGTTTTTGGAAAAAACTGCTGTTATCTCCAAAAACTAATGTCTGCTAAAATGCAGACTTACCTATCCCTAACATTGGGGTGGAATATGCTGATACAACTCTGTGGGTCGTATCAGCAGATTCACGCGTTACAGTGTCCATGCTGTTAGTGCGTTAGAATTATGCCCGCTTTTCATCCCAAAACGGACGCTAAAGCGGCGATAATTCTACCGCCGTGCCTTGTAGATATGCCCCTCTTATTGGTGCCTCTGTATTTTACAGTGAGTGATGAAAGGTTATACCAGTGTATGATGAGGTGTATCTGATTGTCACGTGGATGATGTCATCAGTGATGTCATTTGAGATGTCATCAGTGATGTCATCAGTGATGTCACTTACCATGTCATGAATGATGTAATATGTGACATCATCAGCAGTGGCTTGCGGGTGCGTGAGTTCTAGTTAGCCGAACTAACTATAACGGAGGAATTTCAATGTTCTTGTACGAGCGAAATGTCTAGCTAACTATAACACCCCTAAAACCTATGTTTTTTTCAGTGAATTTCTGAGGTTTTTTAAATGCTAATTCCTAACTATAACATGTCTGAAACCTATGTTTTTTTCAGTGAATTTCAAAAGTTTTGTAAATGACAATTTTTAAATGTATTAATTGTTTAAAAAAATGTGATACTGATTTACTACATATTTTTTAAACTATTTATTTTTAGATTTTTTTAAAATTACATTATACATTACATTACAAAAGATACTTTCTCAGAATTAATTACTTTTTTTTTTAAATTATTTTTTGTTGACAGGCTGACAAGGAAGAAATTCATCAATACATTAATACATGAGTTTACATACATAAATTATATCATATAGCATTGATACATGAGTTTACATACATAAATTATATCATATAACATATAATAAAGCGAATAGGCCATGAGATATGAAGGGAAAAAGGGGAACAGTAGTATTTTCTTTCAATAAACATACAAATTATGTTGTCCAGAAGACAAAAAAGGAGAAAAAAAAGAAAAGGGGCATAGCCAAATCATTCCATGAGAGATCCCCAGTTTTTTTCGTACTTTCTCAATGTGCGTATTCCCCTAATGTTTGCTAAAGCTAGTTCCATTGAGTGTATTTCAGTTACCAATGCCCACCAGTCCCAAACCGTTGGTGTTTCTGAACTGATCCAAGCTCTAGCCAGAGTTAGCTTGGCGCATGACATAAGTACCGTGGCTAGGGCGGCCTGTGGAAAAGGGACAGGGTAGATGTCTAACAGAACAGACGCAGCCGTAAGCATAGGCAGCTGTACATTTTTCATTTTCAACACATTTTGGATATCGCACCAGAAAGTCTTAAAATTGGGACAGAAAAATAGCATATGTACCAAATCAGCTGCTTCAGCAGAGCATTTGGGGCATTTTGTACGGTCACTGTAGGTATTGTTAGGGGACCATTTAGAGATTCTTTCCGGAGTGTAATATAACATGCAGGTTGTTCTGAATTGTTGGAGTCTTAAGCTGGATGACCGCACTCGTTTATTAATATTTATCAGGGAGTGCTCTATCTGCTTAGGTGTTATATTTGAACCCAATATTCTGCTCCATTTGCCAGCCAATTTGGTACAATCATTTATTTTAAAGTCAATTAAAGTTCTATATGTATCGCTTATTGCAGACTTATTTTTTAAAGAACATAAACAGGTCCAGATATCAAATTCAGAAACCTCCAAAATGTGTTTTTTATTAATCAAATAGTCATGTAACTGTAAATGTTTGTATCTCATATTCTCGGATAGATTATATAGCAGTTTAAGAGTATTAAAGTCTAAGAATCCTTGTGTACCATATAGATCCCCTAAAACAGTGATTCCTGACCTAAGCCAACCAGATGTAACGTTGTCGTTAAAAATACATGGAAGTCCCGGATTGCCCCACAGCGGAAGCTTTGAGTGAAAAAAACTAGTTTTACAAAAAGAAAGTATAATGCCCCAAATCTTTGTTATATCTTTGGCGGTCTTAAATCTAACCCTTTTGTAATAGTTGGGATCGTTAGTTCTGAATAAAAACATATTTGAATCAGATTTTAGCATGAAAGAGTGAAAGAACAGAGCCCCTCCTTCATTTAGTAGAGAACGAAGGCGAATGACAAAGGCTGACCAGAAGTATAGTATGAAATCGGGAAAATTTAGCCCTCCTTCATTCGTGTTATTTTTCATAAGGTTCAATGACCTTCTCGATTTTTTATACCCCCAAATAAAACTACTGAGTACACCATCGAGTTTCTTAAAGAATTGATTGTTTAACGCTAATGGGATAGATCGAAATAGGTACAGATATTTAGGTAATACCTTCATCTTAATTAGATTAATTCTGCCAATCAAATTCAGAGGTAATCTATGCAATTTTTTTAATAATAAACTAATGGATTTGGTTAGTGCATTATAGTTTATGTTGTTAATCTCCTGCAATTTAGCCGTTATTTTAACCCCTAGGTAAGTAGCAATATTGCAGATCTCAGGCACTGTCACAGCTGAAGTGTAATTAGCAATAACTTGTGTTTTTTGTAAGTTAAGTTTATAGCCTGCCACCTTCCCATATTTCCCGGCCTCTAAATCTATTCCCTTTAGTGCTTCAACAATATCCTCTGTATAAACCGCAATAACGTCGGCGTAAGTAGTTATTTTTAACTCTTGTGAGCCTGATCTAAAGGGTACGATCTGGGTTTGGGAATAAAGGGCAGACAAAAACGGTTCCAAAGAGAGGGCAAATAAAAGAGGTGATAGGGGGCAGCCCTGACGAGTGCCACGTTGAATTGAAAAATCTTAGGATATCAGTCCCCCATAACTAGTATAAACTGTTGGATTATCGTACAATGCTTGTATGCTCCGCAAAATTTGTCCCCTAAACCCTATTTTAGACAGAACGCACCAGAGAAAGTCCCACCCCACTCGGTCAAAAGCTTTTTCAGCGTCTAGCAAAATCATACCGAGTGGGGTGGTTTCAGTCTATGCTACATCAAATGCTGTAATAGCCGTGTTGACATGTAAAGTAGTGTCTCTCCCAGTTATAAAGCCATGTTGCTGTGGATTAATGATTTGGGGCATAATAGGGGCTAATCTTAGTGCTAAAATTTTGACAAAAATCTTTGCATCTGTATTTATTAGGGAGATAGGGCGATATGACCCTCTTTCTTCCTTCGGCTTATCTTTCTTCAAAAAAAATATAATTTTTGCCCTATTCCAAGATTTGGGTGTTTTTCCATTTATGCCAACAGATTGAATAACTTTCAGCAGTAATTGCTCTAATTCTTTTAGGCATAATTTGTATATTTCTAAGGGTATGGTATCTTCCCCTGCCACTTTTCCTACAGGTAGTAAGGCTATGGCTTGATGTAGTTCAGCCATTGTTATATCGTCGGATAGTGCATCTATTTCTGGAGTTATCAGAGTATCTACTATATGATCTTCGACATAATTCTGTATGTCGTCTAAATTGGGCACCAATTCTGGGGTATACAAAGTTTTATAGAAATCGGCAAATTGGTCTAAGATATCTTGTGGTTGATTATAAATTTTGCTACCAGCTCCTCTGATGTTTGTAATAGTAGAGTTTGCTCTGTCCTCTGCAGTTTTATAAGCCAAAATTTTCCCAATTTTGTCCCCCCCCCCTCATATTGTGTTATTTTAAATTTATGTAAGTTGTTTTTCGACGTTTTTTTAAATGCTAATTCCTAACTATAACATGTCTGAAACCTATGTTTTTTTCAGTGAATTTCAAATGTTTTGTAAATGACAATTTTTAAATGTATTAATTATTATATTTATTTTTGTGATACTGATTTACTACATGTTTTTTAAACTATTTATTTTTAGATTTTTTTTTAAATTACATTATAATTACATTACATTACAAAATATACTTTCTCAGAATTAATTACTTTAGTTTAAATACTTTGCAAATAGGCAATAGATTTATAAGTACAGTAGTTACAGTTGCAATAGGCAACACAATTTCAAACACAATGCAAAATTGAGCTTAATGGGGATTTATAGTTACATGCAATTAGTTACTTTATGGATTACTTTTCAAACTACAGGACTAGATCCTAGATTCAGTCCTGGGATATCTCCTGTAAACAGTTGAGTAAAAGCGTTTTGTTTACAGCAGTGATTCTTAAGAAATAGTATTGTATTTTAAAAGTTGACACTTAGGGGCCCATTAGGATCATGGGCGGATCGCCACCGCCCGCATGCCGGTGGCGATCCGCCCGTGATCCAACCCCGCCTGCCACCCATTTCCCTTCGCCATATTACTATGGTGGGGGGACCGCGGCGGACTGGTCAGTACGGTTAGAATTACTTTTCAGGGTCAGTGCTGGGCTAATAGATGCAGCACTGGGTTCTCTCTTGATAACAGGTGAGTAAATCGGAATTTGTTGTTCGGATGATTTTAGGTGAATATTTGAAAGTTCCAAAACTCCACACTTTTTGTATTAATATTTTTATTGGTATTTCAGAAAGAAACAAACACATAAGACATTGGCAGTAATTGGCGACATTGTAAATACAGACATCGTTCAAAAATCAATGTAAGGAGGCTGATGACAAAAAGCATTACTTGCACACAGTAATATTTCAGGTCCACATTGCTTGAGATCTAGAGACCTACCAAGTTTCGACTGTCATACTTATTCGTCCCTGTCCGGGGTTATTACAGCCCATCCCTCCATGGGCAATCTGTCCATCTATGTTGCGATGCGTTAGGGGTGGCTATTCTGCAAAATGGCGCAAGTGTCCCCGGCCAGATCCTCATCCCGTGTATGTGTATCCGCATCCTCCTCCTCCGCAGTATCCCGTGAGTACCTCTTGTTTATGAACATTGACCAGAAGTTCTTTGGTCTGTTACGAGGGGGCAATAAATCACTATATAGTTCAGCTTGTATGCCGCAGTAAATCATCTCCTTGTTCCATTGGGATAGAGTAGGGACCGGGCCACACATCCATGAGAGCGCTACACACCTCTTAGCCAGAAGAAAGGCCATGTCAACCAATCTTCTGTGTACCTGTCATAGTGGCTTAGAGTAACCCAATATGGCTAATAAAGGATCCAGCATCAGCATTAATTGCGTGATCCCATTCACCTCTTCGTATACTTTGCACCAAAATGGAAAAACGCCCGGACAGGTACACGCCACATGTAAAAATTCCGCCACCTGCTCCCCGCATCTCTCACAATTAGGGCTTGCACGTAATCCATATCTATGGAGCCTTTCCGGGGTATAGTAAATCCTGTTTAGGTATTTAAAATGTATTAGCCTATGACGGTCGTTAAGAGAAATTCTCCTCGTACCTGAGCAGCAATATTGCCATTTCTCTTCTGGCAGATCAGCATTCAGATCGCTTTGCCATGCCAGGCCGGGCTTAGCGTAGTCTGCCGTCCTGTCTGAGAGAGCTTTGTGGTACAAATTGGTTATCAATTTAGCAGGGGTCTTAGCGTTAATGACGTAATCAAAAGGCGTAACCACCAAGGGTTCCGCCATATCCTCCCCCAGAAGGTACCTAAGCGCGTGCCTTACCCTGTGGAACTGAAAGCGTGATAATAGCGTATAAGAGACATCCTCTGTCTCAATCTCTCTCCAGGTGCGTGCGGTGCCTTCTGAAAATAGGTTACCCATGTTGTGTATATTCAGTGTGCTCATCGCCGCTAATACCCCCTTGTCCTTACATGGGGTCAACCATGAGCACCAAGCAATAGGGGCTTTCAGGCCATAAAGTAGGCTGCACGCTTCATCATATGATGCCATGAATGGGTGACTGCATTCAGTGAGTCCAGGATACCCGTTCTTTGGTCCTGAGGCCGTGCGAGAAACGCGGGTAAAAGTACAGGATCCGCAACTATTGACTCAATGCGTATATATGGGATGTCCACTGGGCCATGTATCCAGTGGTAAGCTTGTGCGCTTTGTGCAGCACGGTAATAAAGTTCTAGATCTGGGGCATTCAGTCCGCCTGCTGCGTACGGGCGTATAAGACTTTTCCACGTCACTCTTGGCTGTTTTCCAGTCCAACCAATCGGATCATTAACAAGTGTAGCTGTTGAAAGAATAGGTTCGATAGCACCATGGGGATATTACTAAACAAGAATAAAAAGCGCGGCAACACAATAATTTTCATAAATGAGATGCGTCCCAACAGCGACAGTGGCAACGTAATCCACTTTTCAATATCATCCTCCAGTTTGGAGACGGCCACCCCATAGTTCTCCCGTAGAACTATCTCCGAGTTCGTATGCAATCGGATCCCTAGATATCAGACCACATCAGTAGTCCACTGAATAGGATATTCAGGGTTGAACCTCTTCATAGCCGATGTGAGCTGGAACATGAGGGATTTGCTCCAATTGACATGTATTCCTGAGAGATAGCTAAATAAGACCACTTCGCGCAGCAGGGCCGGTAAATGCACATCCAGATCTCGGACATATAAGAGGGTATCGTCCGCGGATACATTTAAATTGTATGTGGGAAAACGTATACCTCTTTGCCCTTGGTATTCACGTAGGGCGCAAGCAAGAGGCTCAGCCACAAGGGCATATAAAATAGGGGAAAGGGGGCATCCGTGCCTCGTGCCTCTGCCAATCTGTATTGGTTCCCGTGCCAGCGATCCAATCCGTATACAAGCCGTAGGGGAGGTATACAGCGTGGCTAAAAGCTGAAGAAACAGCGCACCCACTTCCATCCAGCTCAGGACATGCCTCAGGAAAAGCCATTCAACAGAGTCGAAGGCCTTTTCCATGTCTAGGAAGACTGCGACAGCTGGGACCTCTGGGCGTGTATGCTGAAACGCTGCAAACACCGTTCTGAGATTATACGTGAGGTTGCGGGTGGGAACAAGTCCTACCTGTTCTGGGGTGACCATTGAGGTAACCATGGGGCTGAGGCGGTTTGCGATCAATTTGGTGAATATCTTCGCATCTACGTTTAATAACGACAAGGAGCGGTATGAGGCGCAGTTCCCCGGGGTCTTTCCCAGTTTAAGGATAGCCACCAATATCGCCTCACGCATAGTGGGTGGCATAGTGCCGTGTCTGCCATGTCCTCAAATAGGGTGAGTAACCGAGGGATCAGGAGGCCTGCAAATGCCTTATAAAAGGCAACAGTGAGGCCATCGCTTCCCGGTGCACTTCCGGCCCTCATAGCAAATAAAACCCATACGATTTCTTCTCGCTCAATCGGTGCACTAGGAATTTGCGATGAAAGTTAGAAAGCCAGGGCAACTCGATGTGGGAAAGATAGTGAAGTACGTGTTCCTGCGGGGCAGGGACACGTGGGGCGTATAGGGTTACAAAATACTCGCGGAATCGTTCCGCGACTTGTTCATTCGAAAGTGGCTCGTCCGTCGGTGAGGACCTCATATCCGGTATCGATACCCTGCCTCTGCGCTGCTTGGCCAGTTGCGCAAGCACCGTTCCAGGGCGCTCCCCTTCCCCGTAGGATTTGGCAGTGGCATACTTTCCTAGGTGTTTTACTTCAGAGTCGGCCTCCTCGTGGTATTCACGCAGTGTTTGGGCGAGTGCCAGGGTGAGGGCTTCGCTACAATCTCGCATGTGCCTGGTCTCCAGCTCCTTAAGCTTTCTCTCTAAAGTCTGTAACCGACCTCGAATCGATTTAAGGACCCCTGAATGTTTAGAAATGGTGACCCCCCCTGACATACGCCTTAAAGGCCTCCCAGACAGTCTGGAACGAATCCACAGTACCCATGTTGGTATCAAAAAACATCTCAATGGCCGCAGCTAATTCTTACATAAAGGGGCCGTCTAGTAGGGAGTAAGGGGGAAACGCCCAGCAAATGGCAGGATGCGTTTCGCCAGTGCAGAAACTGTCAACAACAGGGGGGAATGATCTGAGTATGTACGTGGTAGTATAGTGCAAGCCTGAACTTTGAGAGTTAAATGAGTTTGTTGTGAGCCAGTGGTCTATCCTAGTATGTATGTTATGTGGAGCTGAATAGTGCGTATATCCCCCCAAAGTGGGGTGTCTGTGTCTCCATACGTCCCGCAAGTCCAGTCGGGTCATTGCCGCCTCCAGCACCCTAGCGGAAGCCGAGGGACGACGTTCAGAGCCGTCTGATCTGTCTATGTTGGGTTATCTCGTCATATTAAAATCACCCTCCCAGAGAACACCTCCTCCAGAGTGCTCTAGGATCTTGACCACTAAATCTGAAATGAAGGCAGGGTGGTCATATTTAGGGCAGTAGGTGTTCACTATGCATAACTCCATACCCTTCCCGCAGCATTTCGTGATCGTGTACCATCCATCCCTGTCAGTCTCCAGCGGGGTCATCTTCAGTATCGTCTTCGGGTTGACCCACGTGAGAACCCCCCTCGCATGCGATGTAAATCCCGATGCATGTATATTGCCCATGAAGCCCCTATATCGCAGGATGTGGCTATCTGGGTGCAGGTGCGTCTCCTGTAAGAGTGCGATGTCAACCCCATGTCTCGAAAGATATTGTAGGACCTTCCTTACCTTCCTATGATCATTAAGACCCCGGACATTCCATGTTATCAGCGTCAGTGTATCCGACAAGTCCCCAGGTGGAGTCATCCTGTCCGTAACAGTCGGTGTATGTGTCTCCGTGGTGTGGTCTGAACATGTAACCTCGCCCCATGTCTTGCCGCTTTTGTGCCTAACAACCCATAAGAGGTATAGGGTGAGAAATAGTGTAGTGCATTGTATATCCTCAATTAGAAGAAAGTAATAAATATATAGATCAAAAAGGACATGGAAAGTTTATAGATGCATAAAGGAAGTTAGTATATGAAGATTAAAAATATTAATAGCGGTATCGGGTGAGAAATTGTGTGGTGCATTGAATATGCTTTTGTTTGTTGTTGTTTTTTGGTGGAGGAAACTAATAAATATATAGATCTAAGTACATGGAAGGTGCATAAAGGAAGTATGTATAAGTAGATTAAAGATGCATTCGATAAACTCTGGTTTTCAAGTGTTGTACTTTAAAATGTATTTCTTTATTCATTTAAAAAAAAATATATATATTCGACATTATTATACAAAGCAATACACATATACAGGTACCTATCTATAGTACATATAAATGCTTATATAAAGAGGGATCAAAACTAAGGAATACACTGACTTGGCAACAGAGGCAGCCAAACTGTATCATAGAGCCACGCTTAGCAGAATATATGATGTCGGCGACAAGGCAGGGAAGTTGCTGGCCTGGTTAGACAGGCGGGAACAGGCACATCGGGTGCTGGTCGAGATTGAAGTTAACTCTGACGTCTGCCTCACCGCCCCCCAAGACATAGCAGGTGCATTTGGGCAATATTATCTATACATCTACACAGCGCAAACTCCACATTTGAAGGAGAAGGCCGCCTCCTTTCTGAGGGATGTCCCACTGCCGTCCCTTACTGAGGAAGAGGGCCTACAGCTCGATCTAGATATTACGGACATCGAGGTGGAGAAAGCTATTCATGACTTGCGGGGAGGGAAAGCGAAGGGCACAAATGGATTACTGATATGGCTCTTTAAACTCACTTCGAGTAAAATCGCACCATATCTCACTAACATGTTCTTGATCAGCAAAGAGCAGGGAGTGCTGCTGGCAGACCAACGACTAGCTAACATCGTCATTATTCATAAAGGGGGCAAGCTAAAGCACAAATGCTCCTCTTACAGACCAATGTTGCTGTTGAATGGAGAAGCTAAGATCTTGGCAAAAATCCTGGCCTCCCAACTATTAAGGGTCATTACCCGCCAGGTCTATCCGGACCAGTCGACTTTCATGCCCGCAAGGAACACCACCCTCAACCTGCGCCGAATCCATGGCGTGCTCGGCCGAGCAGAAACGATAGATGAGGATGCAGTAGTGGTGTCGCTGGACGCTGCTGCAGCATTTGACACCATTGAATAGCCCTGTTTGCCGTGCTTTGTAAATTGGGACTGGGCCCGGAATTTATTGGGCGAGTCCGACTTCTCTACTATAAACCTCTGGCCCGGGTAGTCAATAATAGAATTTTCGCCACCTTTGTTCTTATCCGGGGCACCAGGCAGGCATGCCCTTTGTCCCTGATTCTCTTCGTCCTGACTCTCGAGCCACTGGCTATGTGGATTTATAAAGATCCCATTGTCGGAGGCCTTAAATGGGCTCTAGGATGGGAAAATCACATCACATTGTATGCGGGTGATATCTTGCTCTACTTGGCTTTGCCGGCTGCCTCCCTCAACCGGGTCCTTAACATCTTTCGGGTCTTCAGAGAATTTGCTGGCTACAGGATAAACTGGTCCAAGTCAGTGATTTAGGTCCTTAGTGGGAGGTTACCGCCTTTCCCTCGCGGACTTACACTAGTTGAAGCAGTCGACAGTTCCAAGTACCTGGGGATTAGGGGCTCTAAGGATCCCACTAGATTCTATGAACTAAACCTCCTACCTCCTCTGACACGCCTAAAATCAGACGTCAGGCACTGGAGGATGCTTCCTCTCTCCCTATTAGGTTGTTTGGCCCTCTTTAAAATAATATCCCTTCCCTGCTTTCTCTACGCCTTACAGAACTCCCCAAGCTATATCAGCCCCTCATATTTCAAAGAAATCTACTGCCTCCTGAGAGACCTGCTCTGGGAGGGCAGGCCCCGGCGCAGAGTTCTCCATAAGCTCGCACAGGAATGGTTCCATGGGGTAATCGGGGTGCTGGACATAAAGCGCTATTACTGGGCGTCTCACCTTACAGCTACCAATCAAAGCACGTACAGACCTCAAGCTGATCCAGCCTTTCAGATTGATAGGTGGTTGCTGCCAGGTGGGAGTTTTGAAGGAGCAATATATGCGTGCGCGATAAGCCCCAACTTGACAGGACCCACTGCGCATGCGGTGCGGATATGGAAGACTGCCTTGCAAAGTCTGGGGTGGGAAGGCAAGATCACGAAGGCCACGCCGCTCTGGCGATGTGATCAATTAGGACGCTTGATTCGTTCAAAGGGCTTTGATCAGTGGGATCTTATTGGAATTTCCAAGGTATGCGACCTGTGGAAATTGGGAGACGTGGTCACGTTTGACCAGTTGCTGCAGGACTATGAAATGGCACGCTCCGAACACTTTAAATACCTGCAAATAAGGCATGCCCTGCTTGCAAACCCCCCTAGAGGGGAACTGCTCCCTGAGTCCTCTCCATTGGAGGATTGAGTGCTGGATGGGGACCTACCGGAAAAAGCTATATCACTCATCTGGAAATAACTTGCCCGACCCACTGGACCACCTGCGTGCAAAGTGGGACCATGACGTGGCTGGTCTGGATGATGACGAATGGCTTGAGGCGGTGGCTTCTCCTCGCGAGGGGGCCATCTCTTCTAGGCTGCGTTTAGTGCAGCTCAAGATCCTGCATAGATCGTACCTATCCAGATCTGTCCTGGTCCGAATGGGGTATAGCTCTGACGAGACTTGCAGTAGACAGTGTGGACAGGTGGGCACATTCATTCATACGAGTGCACGGTTATTCAGGGATATTGGGCAGGAATTGTGGGGCTTTTGGAAAGTGTTTTGGGCCAGGAGATAGGTTGCAATATAAAACTAGCTCTCCTGAACGCCTAGGGACCAACGGATCTTACCGCCAAAGAGCGCCTGTGGGTAACCTTAGGGTTGATGTAAATGTATTGCGACTTATATAGCGCACGTATCACCCGAAGGCATGAAGGCGCTTGCCTTGGGAACCCGTCCTGGTTTTTCCCTGTGAGATAACCCCTACTGGGTATCCCCAGGGTGAAAGCCAGGCATCCCGCAGCGGGTGGGACGCCGTAGTGGAGATTAAGCAATTATTGCCCAGAGTTGCAGCGTGGGACCCCATGATTAGAATAGGCACCGAGGCGAGAATTATCGAGTCCGTGGACATTTTGGGCTCCGGACCCTGCCGCGTCGGGAATTGAACCCTGGTCCCGGGCCAGACCTCTGCATCAGGGTCTGCCGCTCTAATCAGTGAGCCACACTCCTTGATGGTGGCGAAGCGTAATATAGTGAGGCTATGAAAGGCCCAGGAACAGCCCAGACTTGTGGACTCAAGCAAGGACATGGACTGGTGAATGCCACAGAGAAAGCGATGTATGTTGCAAGAGGGTGCCCCAATAAATGGATACAGGTCTGGGATAGCTGGAACGCATATAGGGTTGAGATCTGCGAATTCCCGTTGACTGAGGAAGATATCATTGCACAAAGTTTGAGCACACTGATAATGTAATTAATATGGTTGGTGTTTCCTGTGGGAGGTGCACCTCTGCTGGAATGTATTTGCTGTGTCACTTTGAACATATGTGGTTGTGATGATTGTTGTCTACTTGTCATACTTGATTTCAGTAAAAAGATTTATAAAAAAAAAAAACAAGAAAACAAAAAGCAGGGGGCTCCATCAGCGTTCATTTTTTGCACAATGATTTGAACTATTTTGGCCCCCGTGTCCCTCTGCATACCCTGTCGGCAGTGGCCGGATGCGTACTACCCCATGTGCAGCAATGGAAGGGAGTGCCGGCAGATTGGCGAAGACACATTTATACTGCAGGAGGAAATGGGGAATAACTTACCTGTTCCTCTGTTGAGTTCCCCCAGCACTCTTCTCACTCCCTTCTGTACTGTTCTCCAGGCTATCAGTAAATCGCAAAATCTTTGAGGGTCAGTCCAGTTCCACAGTCCCAGAAACCTCCCACCAAACTCAAGAAGACAGAACAGTGGGGCATATTATCAAGGGGGTTTATCTCCGTTTTTTTGGCTTTAAAAGCCAAGAAAGCGGAGATAAAATTATCTCCCTATTACCTAGCTGTCGCTAACACCAGTTAGCGACAGCTAGTAGGAGATAGCGACCATCTTGGGCCCCACTTTGCATGTCAGTGATATTTATCACTAATGGCATGCAAAGTGGGCGTGCCAAGATGTTAGCGACTGGAAACAGTCGCTAACATCGCTATCTCCTATTACCAACTTTTGGAGATATTCGCGCTAAGCGCGAATATCTCCAAAAGCTAACACCTGCCCTGAGCAGTTCTTAGCCATGTTATCCAATGGGAGGTGGATAACATGGCTAAGAGCAATAGCTTGGTAATGCATGAATATCGCTGACTTTTCAGCGATATTCATGCATTGCGGCCGTTTTTTATCGCATTTGCGATAAACCTTGGTAATACCAAGGTTTATCTGTGATAAAAATCGCCGCAGCTCAGTGGTAAATTTTTGTCTCTAACCAAGCAATAGCGATAATTATCGCTATTGCTTGGTAATATGCCCCAGTATTCCAAGAAGAAACGCCACATTGCTCCCACAGTGACTTCTTCAGAACAAATCAGATTTCAGATTTTGAGAAGCGCCTTTCACATGTCAATGCTTCCCTTCTTATTTTGTGATTCAGAAATGGCTTTCCGGCCGAAATGCCGTGAGGCGGAGTCCAAGGTCTTGTGTGATATCCTTCACCTTTCCTTTACAGAAGCCTTTCTTTCTCTGCTTGGGACATATCTTGAGTCACTTATTGGACTCGAGCTGGGAGTAAGTGCCGATTGAGGAATACATTGGTATGTGTCCATTTATTTCCTTTCAATTTTCTCTGATTACAGCCTATCAGGTCTCCTCTAACTCCACTGTAGCCACTTATATTGACAGTCCATCAGATCTTTATTGCGTCAGCCTGAGACAGTGTAGCGCTGTTACTTGCAAGACTTTTTGTTACCTTAAAGGGGCGTGGAGCCGGCGCATTGGGAGGCGTTGCAGTGGGTGTTCCCACGCAACAACCATGGATTTTAACGCTGCAGCAGATTAACAAAATCATGTAAACCTGGGGCAGCGGCAAAACCGTAGGCCTCCCCAGAGCAGGCGTAGGCAGGAGAAATATTTGTATTTCTCCTTTTTTTCACTTTTTCCATGTGTGCTGCACGCAGAAAGAGGAAAACACCACTCTGTATGTTTGGCGCAGGAAGGTGCCCTTTCCTGCACAAAAACAATGCTGATCTCACAGGAGGCACACTTGCATCGCGGTGCAAAGGGCACCTTTGTTGGCGCTATGCAGCAAATTGTGCACCAGCGCAGGGGGAAAGGACAGGACTGCACCTTATTTCATAAATGTGGTTCATGCCTGCCCTTTCACATTCGCGAAGGCAAAACAACAATTAACACCAATGTGAAGCTTTTATTTCTTCTAACCAATAGCACACGTCCAGAAGTGGGAAATGCTTTAAAGTTAGTCTACGCATAATAATTTGTAATGGACACCTTTGCATTATAGTGCAAATGTTTATGCATGGAACTCGGCAGCATGAGTGTGCACCAATAGAAAGAGAGAAGGATAGTGCCCCATCTTGTGAGATCTGGGGCCATATTATCAAGAACGGCGATAATGGGCTTGATAATATGCCCTTATGAATTCCTATAGATGTCCAGGTTTGATGTCCTTCTCACCAGAACCTGGGCTCCTATGGGAATTCACAAGGGCATATTATCAAGACCATTATCGCCGCATTAGCAGCAGTTTCCTGCTACTAACGCGGCGATAATGTTGTCGCTGTTCTTGATAATATGGCCCATAGAGCGTTCCTGCTCTCTGCCTATCATGCAATGCAGTAAAACAAGGTAACAGTACCCCTATTAAGACCAAATTGCTATAATTAACAAAAAGCTTACAAGTTAAATAGATGCACCTGTTGTATTGGGGGACCACACATACACCGTACTAAAACTAAACTAAGGCTGCAAAAGCGGAAAACTTTAGTCTTGCGCTGCGTACTCTTATACAGTGTATTTCTTTCCCTGAAGAAAATCGAAGTTTTAAGGATTTCGCAAAGGATCCTGGATATGCAGGTTTGAAAAAAATCCTGCCCATAACGCAGGAACAATTATTGTATCATTGTACCACGGTGCAAGAGTGCCTGCGTCAGCGCTAGGCTGCCTTTCGTTCACCAGAGCTATAAGAAAGCAGAAGTGTGCATATTTTAGTAAATATTGCATGTTTCTGCTCGCTCCATTTCACACAACACAGCGGGCATTGCGTAGTTCGTTAGTAAATCTACCCCAGCAGCTCCTTTGAAGGTTTCTTAGCAGCTCTGGAACGCAAGAGGAAGCTGGGCTGAGCTGCTCCTTTCTGATTGCTTTGGTCATTGTAGTGTCCGAAAAGAATCCTGGCCGACATTTTCTAACATTTTGTGTTTGGGTTGCATCACTTTTTTGATACAGCCTTAATGTAAAATGTATATCGGAATTTACTAACCCACAAAAAGATTTATTTGTGTGGTTTACTAAGATAATAAGGAATGCAATTTTTCGCGCCTGTTCACACAACACAGTGCAACCACCTGACTGGCTGCGCTGTGTGAACTTGTTGTGCCAGATCCAGATTCACTAAGGTCTTGCATTATCCTTGCGTAAAGGGCGTCAAGGCAGCGCACATCCTGAGGTGATATTTACAAAGCCACACAAGGTGCAATTTGCAGTACCTTGCGCAACTTTGTAAAAAAATTGGGTGTCTTTGAGTTGGTGCTATGCAGCACACAGTACACCAGCCCAAGGAGGGAGAAGTGTGCCATATCTTAGAAGATACAGCGCATTTCTGCTCGCTCTGTTTCACGCAACGCAGTGCAGCAAGTTCTATTACTGCGCTGAGTTGTTTTGCTTGAAACTTTTTTACATTTATCCCAGAATAGTTTATATTCTGACACTAATAAAACAAGCCCTAAATAAGACAAGCATTTGCAATGCAATAGGTCTCGCATTTACGAGAGTTTGAGCTATTGGCATTGTAAACGACAATAGCTTAAATTCTCGCAGATGCGAGACCTATTGCATTGCAAATATTTTTTGTTGTTTACAATCACCCCATTCCGCGCTTTCACATTAATAGAGGACGCGCTCCATTCTTTAGACGAACTGCACCTAAAGAAAGGGCCGCCGTTAAAGTAAAAACGTGGTATGGGGCACTTTTACAAAAAACAAAGCATTGTTTGTTAAGTCGTGAAAACAATTTAATGAAATAGTGCTCAGAGGCTGTAATTAAAGCCTACCAAGTAACAACATATGTAAGAGGGCCAGTCCCTATGGGAGGTTACAAGATGAAACAAAGCTGTACTAAGGAGGGATTACTAAGCCTATTGACCAATGAAAAGCTACAATTACAAAGGACAATGACACAAACCTGAACTACCTACAGAAATAGAAAGAGGAATTCCACAGTGGCCATCTTGGCATGGGCATTTGTCCAACAGCCTTTCCAACTTCCTTACTGACCTAAAAGCCCACTTTCCCCATTATCAGCAAGCGAAAGTGGAGTGATCCAGGCTTCCACAACAATAGAAAGCGGATTTGAGCTTGTAGTTGTAGCTGTGTTGCTTCCACACCCCAACCATCCATGTTATTTCCCCCACCCAGGCCCCCCATGCCCAGAACCTGGATGCCTGACCCTAAGATGGCGGCCTTTGGCACCAGGCAGTGCATGGAACAGAAAGAGGAATGCTCCTTCAAATCTTTGATGGCCATCTTGGATTGGTGCTTCCTCTTCCTCTTTTAGAAACTGAAGAGGCATGCACACATGATTCAATGCTACTTCTCCCCTGTACCTTTCTACCTGTTTCTAGCCTTGTCGGGTATCTACCTTTGGTCCTGTTTTGACCTCACTCCTATTCGTTTTATTCTCACTGACTTACGGAATTTGCACCCCCCCTCATATTTTACCTCTTTGCGCCATCATTACCCTAGTGGCCCCCCTTATTCTGTCCACCACACCACATCTTCACCTCATCTCCTTATCATGGCTTACAGTCGAATTAAGTCTGGAATCAAATGATTCAAAGTAATCTATCCCCCTCATATGTCCAAAGCAGTAGCTAAACGGTTCAAACATAACATCATTGAACAATTTCCAGATTCCATCTTTGTTGACCAATTCCATAATGGGTGCCTAGGGAAGATTAAAAATGTCTTCCTTTTCTTCACTAATGACATCCCTTCCTGGTCCTCCAGCTTCTCCAATTCCCTCAACGTATCCTCCTCCTCTTCTTTCCCGCATGGGTAGCGGTTAAACATTTCTCCCTCTGCTCGCTTTTATGGCTTTCTCATCATTACACTTTATAACAATGGCACTGTCATGATCCAAGCTTCTGACTTCTGTCTCTCTCTCTTTGACCACATCTTCCACTCCCTTCGTCCCACCCCTGCGACTACTATCTCTCTAGATTCTTCCTCTTCTTCTTCCTCTAGATTGTCTTCTTTCTCCCTTTCTCCCCCCTTGACCCCCACACATTCCTTCAGACCGCTCTCCCGGAAGTCACAGGTCGACCCTTTTTCCCCCCTTTTCTCATTCCCTCCCCTCCCATTTGGCCACCTTCCCAACTGGACCTCCCCCTTACCTCATCTGCTTTACACCCCACTTCACCTCTACATCCTGCATCTCCCCTCTATTCCACTGCCTTCTCCCACCCCCTAACTTCCCTGTTCCTTCCCATTTCCCCCCTTTTTAATCCGCCTTTCTTACAATCTGAACTACCGATCAACTCGCCTCACCCTCCCCCCTCCCTCCCCTCTGCTCCTCACCCCTCTCCGCTCTTCCCCTTTCCTCATACCCTTAATTCTGTTCTTACATCCCCATCTCCCTACAACCTTCTCTCCCCCCTCCCATGCCTCCCCTATTAGTAATCCCATCATTTTCTCTCCCACTGCTCTCACACCCCCATCTCTCCTCATCTCACATTTCCCCCTATGCTTCACAACCCTGTTTCCCCTCTTGGTAATTCCCCCCTCTTCCCTCCCTTTGACTGCTCAGTCCTTCACTCCTCCCACAACTTTCATTTTGCTCGACCTCCCCACTCTGCCTGGTGCCTTTACCCCTACATTCACCTTTCATTACCCATGGTACCTGGCCTGCACCCTCTCTCTTCTCCCCACTCATGTGGCCTCTCTTTGACCTCCCTCCCTCCTCTACCTGTGCAGCCCCTTCTCCTCTCACCTCACCGTATCCATGGCCTTCCCATAACCCCACTCCTTCCCCCTCCTCCTCCAGCCATCCATTTCTACTTCTCAACTTTCTCCTGCTAGGTATGATCTCTATTCTTCACCTCTGCTCAACACCAGCAAAAATATCTCAGTAACTCCAGTCATTCCTTTCTACCATCTCCTTTCCCCCACTCAGAACATTACATCACATCCCTCTCCCCAGTCCCCCACAACTGCCCTCCTTCGCATACTTCACTTCCTCCCCCACCTTCGAACATCACACCCCAGCACTCTCCCCGGTCCCCCTCTTCCTGCTGTCCTTCTTCGCCTAGGCCACTCTCTCCCTTTACCATTGAGCCACCCTTCACTCCGTGCTCAGCACACCTCTCTCTGGAAACTAAACTTGATTCTCTCATCTCGCCCATTTCCCAGCTTGAAGCGTCCATTTCACTCCTATGTGCTAAGATATCCCCCTCCCCGAACAACCTCCCGAGGAGTTCCTTGCTCCCGCGCCCCAATAGAGCCAACCAGAATTTGTCCTGCGCAGACATTACCAACTTATTGGCTACCTACAAGACCATCAATGTCAATTCCCCTACACTCGCCTCTCCTAACAACTCCACTCAATTTGCCATTCAGACCATCTCTTCCGTCAGAACTTACCAGCCCCCCCCTCAAGGGGCACCCTCATTCAAGAATCTAATCTCTATCCCCCTCATCAGTCTAGACACTCACATCACCAAAACAGTTACGTCAGAGCTACACTGTATGCTCCAAAACTGCAGATCTGCAACCAAACACAAACTGGAAATCTCCAACACCATCACTCACCACAATCTCGACATGCTCTTTCTCACTGAGACCTGGTTTAATGACTCCTCTCACACTTCCTTTGATCTTTTGTTACCTACTGACTGCTCTATCCTCAGAAACGACAGACCGGCAAGATCGGGGGTGGTGTTGCGATTATCTTCAGAAACACCCTCCAAATCAAAGCCTTTCCCACCACCCTCTTTCGCACCTTTGAATGCCTTCGCCTAGAATTCCAAGTTCATCATGGCTCTCCCTTCAGGTTCCATACCATCTACCACCCGCCTGGTAATTGCTCTTCCTTCATGGAGGAATTCATGAACTTCATTAGTGACCAATATTCACCGAGGGACAAGTAGACCTTCCTAGGTGATTTCAATCTCCACTGGGGCTCCGTGGAAGACTCGGCTGCCAACAAGCTTGCAACCTTTCTCTCAGCTAACGTTCTTGCCCAACACTGCTCAGAAATTACACATGCCAAGGCCTCAATTCTGGACCTTGTGATATCCAAATCAGACCAGATTACCACTGCTTCACCCATCCGTGTTGACTGGTCTGACCATTTCCTAATTCCCTTCTGTTTTCACCTCTCGCACATTTTAACTCTCGGCCAACCTAAAAGAGCCTCTACGTGGTTCAGCAACACAAAAACATTGATCTTGAGACTCTATGTGATGCTGCTATGCAGTCACTTCCTAGTCTAGACCCCAATACAGATGTCAATGATCTCACTCCCCTTTGCCCCTCGATCCCTGCAGTCGAAGTCGACAAGGTTGTTCCACTCCAAAGCAAAAGGAAAAGACCCACCCCATCAGCTCCTTGGTTCAACAAAGCTCTCTATGACGAAAGGAAAAACCTTAGAATCTTGGAGAAGCACTAGAGACAATCTCCATCCATCCCCAACCTCTCTCTTTTACGTTCAGCAAAATCCATATTCCACAAGCACATCTTCCAGGAAAAAACATCACATTTCAGATCCCTCCTCGATTCAGCTAAACACAGACCCATAAAACTTTTTGACCTCATCAAAAACCAAAATTGTTCTCCCCAAACCATCAAGCCTGAGGATTTATCAAAGAAAGCAACCCCCATCGAGGAGCGAAAATCCTTAGTCACTTGGCAGAACTTTGCCGCCATCTCAGAGGTTGATCTCCTCAAATGCATCTGCGAAACCAAACCCTCCAACCATTCTTCTGACACCTTACCCAGTGGCATCGCCATTGATTTCTATACTAACACTCTCTCCTACTGGACCAGGCTAGTCAATCTCTTCCTCAGTCAAGGATCCCTCCCAATTGTCTTCAAAATAGGACAGGTTACCCCCCTTCTTAAAAAACCCTCTGCAGATGCAAAACCTCAATAACCTCCGCCCCATCACCAATCTCCCTTTTCTTTCAAAGATCACAGAAAAATGTGTTGCAAAACAACTCTCCCAACACATTATGGATAATAATCTCCTCGACATGTTCCAGTCGGGCTTTATTCAAAACTGCAGCACTGAAACAACCCTGCTGCAAGTGATCGATGATGCGCTGCATATTCTCGATTCGGGGGAATCGTGCCTTCTGATTCTTCTTGACCTCTCTTCAGCTTTTGACACTGTTAATCACAACACCCTCCTTAACATTCTTCAACAGAGAATGGGCCTGGAAGGCACAGTACTATAATGGTTTTCCTCTTTCCTCTCGGACAGATCCCAAAATGATCAAGATTGCGAACAGTCTCTTGTCTCCACTGGTGGTTGATCAAGGCGTCCCTCAAGGTTCTATCCTTGCTCCCACTCTGTTCAATCTCTATCTGGAACCATTAGGGAACCTTCTAAGCAAATCTGGAATCTTCTACCATCTCTATGCGGATGACACCCAAATCTACCTCAAGGTGTCATCTCCTCATGATCTCTCACTACTCGGCTCTACTCTCAACTCTATTCACAACTGGATGTTAGTTCACCAACTCATTCTCAATCCCTCCAAAACGGAATTCCTCCTCTTATCTAGCTCTCTCTCTCCGTCTCCTGTTCAATCCTGGATAGATCAATCGAATCTACTCAACAGTAAACCCATCATTGTGGACTGCGCTAAATTGTTAGGTGTCATAATTGACAAAAGACTCAACCTAATCTCACACATCAATTGCATGGCCAAGAGCACACGTTATCAGCTGCGCCTTTTATGGGGGATTCGTCGGTTCTTCCCGGAGAATGACCTAAAAATCTTGGTCCAATCGCTAGTTCTCTATAGACTGGATTATTGTAATTCTCTCCTGACTGACCTTCCCAAATCTCTCCTCTCCCCCTTCAAATCCGTCCTCCATTCAGCAGCTCGCTTCATTTCAGGGTCCAAACGAAGTGACCACATCACTCCTATCCTGTCTTCTCTCCGATGGCTTCCCATCGAGGCTAGAGCTATCTACAAAAGAGCGTGCATCACCCACAAAGCTTTGCACTCTTCCTCCCCTCGCTATCTGGCGAATAAACTGAAATTGTCTGGAGGCTCAAGACCTTCTCGGAATGCGGAAAAGTTCCTTCTTGAACCCCCCTTCTTCAAAAGGGAAAAATTGTTGGCACAATCGTTCTCAGGTAATGCGGTGAGAATCTGGAACTCCCTTCCTACTTGACGCCGTGCCATCACCTCCATCCAGATCTTCAAAGCGGACCTCAAATCTCTTTTATTCCAAAGACGCATTCAGAACTAAGGGGCATATTATCATGGGGGGGGCGATAGGCAATTTTCGCCGCTTTAGCGGCCGTTTTCGACCGCTAAGCGGCGAAAATTCTATCGCCCTATTAGCAAGCTGTCGCTAACAGCAGTTAGCGACAGCTTGTAGGCGATAGCGAGCGGTTTGGGGCCCGCTTTGCATGTTAGCGATAATTATCGCTAATGACATGCAAAGTGGGCGTACCCAACCCGTTAGCAACAGAAAGCAGTCGCTAACGTCGCTAACGCCTATTAGCAAGGCAGGCTTAGCGATTGCAATATTCGCGCTAAGCGCCAATATCGCCAAAAACTAACACTTGCCCAGACCAGTTCTTAGCTATGTTATCCAATGGGAGGTGGATAACATGGTTAAGAACATTTACTCGCTAATGCGTGAATATCGCTGCATTCTCAGCGATATTCACGCTATCGCCGGAAAAATTATCGCTTTGGAGATAAACGTAGCTTATCTCAGCGATAATTTCCGGCGATGCTTAGCGATAAAAAAATCGTTGCTAAGCCTAGTTAGCGATAAATATCGCTAATCGATGGTAATATGCCCTATATTCCCTCCTTCTCAGACCCCGCCAGGAAGTACTTTAGTCATTGTAAATTTGTCACATATATTTAGATTTTTGTTTGTACATCCTGTGCTTGCTGAGTTTCAGATTGTGTGCCTTTTGCCTGCGTCGCTTCGATTCTATGGCCTGCTATTGTTCGCCAGGAAGTTCTTTAGTCATTGTAAAATTTATCATATTTGTTCTTATTTTTGCTTGTACAGTCTGTTCATGCTGAGCTTGAGATTGTGCAGGCCGCCCGACACGGAGCCGCAGGTGACCCTCATAAGAGGGCGGGCACCGTAGTGCCACAGGAGGGCCGGCGCACCAGCCTTCAGGGGTCCAGTGGCCGGAGGCCGCTGCCAGGCCACAACGTCATCGCGCTTTATTGGGGGGCGTGGGGGGACAAGGTATTTATGTCTCCTCCACGCCTCCGAGCAGCCTCTTTTGTTCTCACTGCCCTCGATGTTGTTGCCCAGGACCTAAGGTGAGTGACCTCTCCCCCTATCCCCCCCCCTTTTTTGCTCACCTCGGGCAGTGAGGCGTGTGTTTCCTTCCGTGCGGTGTGGCATGTTTGGGTTTTCTGAGTTTTTTTCCCTTCCTTTTGCTTTTCTTTTCCAGGGGGGGCTGGGCACTAGTTTGGGGTTTTTTCATTTTAGTTGCCTTGGGATGTGGCTCCTCTCGTGATCGCTATTGCGGGGCTGGCTGTTCTAGGGGTGGCTGGGGTGTTTTTGCATTATGTCTTAGGGTCAACTTGTCCAAGTCTATGGCGGGCGGGTGTCTTGAGGAATTTCTCCCGTTTTGAACACAGTGTCGGCCTAGTTCGCGCTTGCCTCCGGGCCGGTGGTAGGTCACCTGGGGGGGAGGGAAGGGTGCGGGCGGCTTGAGGTCCGAGGACCTGAGTGCTACTGCATGGGGGTTCTCGGGTCTGTTGCTGCTCGCGCAGCTGCCGAATTTACTCCCTCACTGACTGACTGATTACTGTATTTGATGAATGAATGATTAGTGTCTAGCGGGGTTGCGGGACCCGGCGCTGGTGATTGTGGCAGTCATGGTTTGTGAGCCCCGGTGACGCGAGTGGTTAGCGCGCGTTTCGGCTGCAGAGGTACGGTCAGGGAAGGATGAAGGGTCCAGGCTACGAGTTAGTCGACTCCCACCTCCCGCCTCGCGTTGTGTGACTAGGCCTGCTCCCGCGATCAGGACAAGCGGCCCACCCGAGCAGGGGACGCCCACACTGCCCATTCTGCTTGCCGTTTATGGGCAAGTAGCCCAGATGTCACCTGCCTTTATGCCCGGGGGCCTTGCGCCAGGTCCTCACTAGTCGGGCTGTGGCCTTCCCGTGGGGCCGCCATTGTTAACCTCGTGGGTCATTGACCCGTGCGGCCATTTTGGGGGGTCCTGGCCTGCTCGGCCTAGTGGGAGGGGGGTGCGGGCTGTGGGCCGCCATCGTGGACCTCGTGGGTCATTGACCCGTGCGGCCATTTTGGGGGGCCTGGCCTGCTCGGCCTAGTGGGAGAGGGGTGCGGGCTGTGGGCCGCCATCGTTGACCTCGTGGGTCATTGACCTGTTGCGGCCATTTTGTTGTGGTCTCGGCCGGCACGCCCTAGGGGGAGGGGGGGGCGGCCATATTGGTCGCCTTCGCCCTATGCCTCCTGGGTTGTGGTTTGGCCAGTCTGAGCGTGGTGATTTGCTCTGCCCCCCCCCCTTGTTTGGCACTAGTGGCCGCATTGATGTGTGCAGATTTATGTTAATGTTGGAACAGTAGGGCAACGTGGTCCAATTCAGCGGGCACGCCGGGCCTGGTGCCGCAGCCTAGCAGGTCCCGCCACTGTGCCACTTCCAAAGTGCGGGGAACTCGGTGGCGCGGTTTTGCCCTCGCATTTTCCCCCTCTGCACGACTCCGGTGCCTTTCGGCCTGCCGGGGGACCGGCCCCTGCAGGCGGGTTTCTCAGGGAGGAGATATGGCTCAGCAGTCTGCGCTATGGACTCAGGAGCCGGAGATCAGTGTTCGAGCCTCAGCATCGGCTCTTAATAAAAATAACTTATAATTTACTAATGTAATTTTTTCTGCCCTGCCTTGTTTTCCCTGGCCTTCTGGTAGCACGGACTCGCGCTACGGGCCCGGGGGGTTCAAGGAGCATGGGGCAGCTGCCTCGGCCCTCCGGCTGCGGGACATGTCATGCTCTGGCCCTCGGAACCTCCCCCCCCCAAGACTGGGTGTCAGGCCCGTCCTTTCTAGCTCGTGGCGGAACATGCCGCTGGTGTCAGTGCGCGTCACGATAGGTCCGGGCTGCCAGCAGGGGAGAATATTTTCACGCGAACGAGTCTGGGCGTGTGTTTAGCCACCTTCGGGAATAGGGTCATCTGGGTACATGCGTATGTCGCGAGTCCTTGTTGGTCATGGGTGTGGACGTCGCAAGTGTGCAATTACAAGAGATTACCAAGAAATTCGATTTGTTTTCCTGTTTAGGGGCCGACGGTCAGGCACGTTCACAGCGCTATGCAGTCTAAAGGGTGTACAGAGTGTGGGCCTCTCTCGTCCGCTTCGGCCTTTGTACTATTTCACTCGGTGTACAGGTTTCCCCCGAGTCTCTCAGCCAGGGGGTACCTATGTTTGGTATATAGTGTTGCAGGATTACAAGGGAGGTTAATTAAAAGCTGAAAATTGGTAATTTAAGGTGGCACTAATATCCATATTTTGCAGGATTGAAGGTATGCGGCTAGTGAAGCCTGGAGGCACAGGAGCATGAATACAGCTGCAATGTGCCTACAAGCGGAAGGAGCACAACAGACGAAGGAGTACATTAAAATGAATGGGAAGGAACGTTGTGACTCTGTTCTTTATTTTTCAGATTGCTAAATAAAAATTCATCAGCGGAAGACCGGCGCAGCGGGACAGGTGGCCGTTAAGGGTACAGAGACAGGTATACTGGGAGAATGAAGAGCTTGGGGTTGAAGGGGAGGGAGACCTCATGCAGGCGGTAGGGGAAGGTGATCAAATAGGTTTTGGTCTAAAGAAATTGCCTTCTATGAGCACTACAACTAACGTCCGCCTTTTCCCTCCATAGCCACTTCTCACTCGCACGCTCGAGATACTTCGTATCGCTCGAAACTTGGGGTCCTATTGTCGCATCACTGGGATGTAAGTATGGAGGGGTGAGGGTCACGCACCTGTTGATGGTCGCAAGGGACAGGCTCTTTCACCTACTGTGCATCTGTGGCTGATCCAAATAATTTTTATCCCCAGATTCAGTGCAAGTGTTGTGAAGGCAGAATGGACAGCCAGAGCTCCCCTCCCCTCTTCCAAGAAATTACCCAGGTGGAGGACTCGTTGCCAGGGACCTCCCAAGGCGCAGTGTGGGCTGACTTTTTTTTTAAACCAAAGCTGAAGGGCCTGGCTTGGGCTCAGAACTTGATGAGCACGCCAGAGCCAGCGGATTCGGGGTGCCCGGCAGAATCACCTGCGTCCGACAACTCGGACAATACCGATGCCGCTCCGTCCAGGCCCAAGCGGATCAGAAAGCCCACGGTTAGGGATTTCCCCATGGACGCTTTGCCGCTGATTCGTAGCAAGTCTGTGGCGACCCCCAAGGAGGTCCCGTCGCCGGGGACAAGTGCTACTCCACCGCCTCCCGCCCCCCCCAAGGACACTCTGGTGTCGCAAGGTAATTTTGCTACCAAAGACGATCTGAGAAAGGTTTTGGACTCATTGAACAAGTTCATGGAGCGTTTTCAAAGGGGGGCACCTGGCCTTAGCGCCACGACAGCTGGGGGGAGTGGCATGGTTAGCGGGAGTGCTGTTCTGGCAGCCTCCACTGTTTGGTCTTCAGTACAAGCTGCAAAGCAGGGGGATTCAGTAAATGTTGTTTCACCATCTGTGGCTCCTACGATATCTGTTGGGGCCCCTAGTGGCCCGCCGCCGGCGAGCTCCCCCGCCTCCCCTGCTGCGCCCAATGCGTTGGTTTCTAGCTCCCCCTCCGCTTCCTCTAGCGCTGCTTCGGGGGTGTCTCCAGCCGGCAGCTCTTTGCCAGTTCCCGTGCCTACTCCTGTCCCCGCGATCTCCAATGCTCCACCAGCGGCCAGCTCTTTGCCCGTTCCCGTGCCTACTCCTGTCCCCGCGATCTCCAATGCTCCACTCCTCTCGGGGCCATGCTCTCTGGCCTGGCAGGTACCCCAGGCCGCTAAAGAGGCCATCTGGAGATGGGAGTTCATCGACATTTTCACCCTTCTCATGTTAGGGCAGGAAGGCATTATTGCTAGAAAGCTTGGGTTTAAGGAAGAGGAGAAGAAGGTCAAGTACCAGCCATGGCCTGAGAAGAACATTGGTAATTGGCTAGAAGCTTTCTCTATCCTAGCCTCTGTCACTATGGAACGTTTTCCTGAGCAGGGCCCAGGCCTTGTTCAATACTCCAGGATCATCCATAACGAGGCCTTGAAATGGGGTGGTAATGGGTGGATCAACTATGATAGGGAGTTCCGTAGGAAAATGTCTCAGTGCCCAGAGTTGAACTGGGATCAGAAGGAGGTACAACTCTGGATGGAGCATATGGGAGCACGGGGCCAGCTTCCTGCGGGTCCAGCTAGCAGCAGTACCAGTGGACAGGCTTATTCAGGGGGAACTTCCTTTTTTCGGGGCAAGGGGAAGCATTCCTTTCGAGGGGCCCGCAGAGGAGGCAGTGCCAGAGGTGGCTTCAAGCGTTCTCCCCCCGGCACCTGCCGTTTGTTCAATAATGGGTCTTGTTCCTGGGGAAAGACATGTAAGTTTGTCCACGCCTGTAACACCTGCGGGGGGGCCCCACCCCGCAACCTCAGCCTCTTGCCAATCTAAGCAGAGCTCCCAGCCAGCTAGCAAGGGTGGTCAGTAAGTTTGATTCAGGTTTCAGGCCCCCGGTGTTGATTTCTCCTCTCACGCTCTCTTCTCCCCCCCTCTTTGCCTTTCAGTGAGCCTTCTGGGCGCCCTCTTGCCACAGCCTCTGCCTCTCCCCCTCCGAGTACGCACTGGACGGTGCCCCTGGGAGGGTCCCCGGTGAGCATTGACAACATGACCCCTTTACTAAGGCGGTACCCCTTAGAGGCAGACAGACGCTTGTTGTTAGCCGGTTTCCACGAGGGTTTTAGAATCCCTTACTCCGGTCCCCTGGGGAACAGGGATGCTGAGAACCTGAAATCTGCAAGGGATTAGCCAGAAGTGGTTAGGGCAAAGGTGGAGAAAGAGAGAGCACTGGGCAGGGTAGGGGGTCCTTTTTTGCACCCACCTTTAGAGAACTTTGTGGTATCTCCCTTGGGGATCGTGCCTAAAAAAGAACCAGGTGCCTTTAGACTGATTCACCACCTCTCCTACCCTAAAGGGGCTTCGGTCAACGATGGGTTAGATGAGGATGCATGCTCAGTGTCTTATGCCACGCTAGATGTAGCATTGGATCTGGTCAGGAGAGCGGGCAGAGGGGCCTGGTTAGCTAAGGCTGACATTGAATCAGCTTTCAGGTTACTACCAGTCCACCCTAGCAGCTATCACCTGCTAGGTTTCAAGCTGGACGGATTGTTCTACTTTGACAAATGCATGCCCATGGGTTGTGCTGTGTCCTGTGCGTACTTTGAAGCATTCAGTTGTTTCTTGCAATGGGCACTCCAAGACACATTCGGTGTAGAAGGGGTGACTCATTACTTGGATGACTTTTTGTTCATCGGGAGCGATGGGACACAGCGGTGCTCACAGGGCCTGGCAGATTTTGTCCGTCTTGCAGATCACCTGGGGGTCCCCCTTGCCCCGGGTAAGACAGTGGGGCCAGCTCAAATACTTACCTTTTTGGGTATAGAGATTGACACTGTGGCAGGGGAATGCAGATTACCTGAGGAGAAGGTGCGTGACCTGTCTAGTAAGATTCATGCGCTGGTAGGACTTGACAAAGCTTCCACGGGCTGCATCCAGGGCATCCTAGGCCTGCTCAACTTTGCTGCTAGAATCATTCCAGCAGGTAGGGTTTTTGCCAGAAGACTTGCCAGGGCCACTGCGAACATTGCCAGTAAACACCACATGGTGAAGCTAAGCAAGGGGATCCAGCATGATTTGGCCATGTGGGCGGGGTGTCTGCGCAATTTCAATGGGGCAGTGATTTGGAGGGCTCCCTGGGCTGGCAGCCCTGATCTTTCTCTGTTCACGGACTCTTCGGGCAGGTGTGGTTTTGGGGCCATTTTAGACAGGGAGTGGTGCGCAGAGAAGTGGCCCAACGCATGGGTCAAGAAGAAGGTGACGGCTAAGATCACAGTACTGGAGCTCTTCCCCATTGTGGTGGCCTTCCACCTTTGGCCCAACATCTTGTCTGCCAAAAGGGTCCTGCTGTGGTCGGATAATTTAGCAGTGGTACAGGCCATCAACTCCCACTCTGCCTCTTGCCCCCTTGTTCTCTGTTTGCTGCGCGAACTGGTGCGTACTTGCTTGTATAACAATGTTGAATGCAGGGCGCGCCACATTCAGGGCATCAAGAACATCGCTGCTGACGCTCTCTCTCGTTTTCAGTGGCAACGGTTCCGAGAAGCCTGGCCGAGAGCGAGAGAGGAAGGCACCCCTTTCCCCGCGCACCTCTGGTACCTGCTGAAGTGGTGAACAGGATGAGGGCGCTGGGGGAGATGTCACTGGCACAGAACACTGTCAATAGATACAGGGCCTGTGTGGAGAAGTTTTGTGCAACTGTCGGACATTGGGAAGTTGATGGGGATGCGGCAGAATTGAAAGTCCAGGCATTCATCTTGTGGGCAAAAGACAATAATAAGAGCCACTCTTGGATCTCTGGACACATAGCGGCCATTAGTCATAAAGCCAAGTTGCTAGGACAGGCGGACCCTACCAGGGCATTTGTGACCAGGGCAGCATTGAAAGGGTGGGCTAGGAAGGAACACAAGGTGCCAGATAACAGATCACCTATTGACTTTGCTACTCTGCAAAATATGATCCTGTGCTTGCCTCAGATCACTTCGTCCACTTACGAGTCTGCGTTGTTCGCATCTGCTTTTAGCCTTGCCTTCTTCGGCGTGTTCAGGATCTCTGAACTGGTTGCCAAATCTAAACATGATGTGTCAGGCGTAGCTTTGTCTTTACAGGACGTTATGGTTAAGGGAGACTCACTCAAGATTACTCTGCGCAAATCCAAGACTGATCAGAGAGGCAGGGGGATTGAACTTTGGCTTCAAAGCCTTGGCGCTCCCAAATTTTGCCCCGTGAGCCTCCTGTCGGCTTACCTTGCCATCCGCCCCCCCGATATGGGTTATCTCCTCATACATGCGGATGGCACGCCCTTGACTAAATTCCAAGTAGAACATGTCATGCACACATGCTTGTTTGCAGCGGGTGTTTCTTTGGTGGGCAAAAAATACAGTTCCCACTCCTTCCGCATAGGCGCAGCCATAACAGCAGCCTCAGAAGGGGTACAGGTAGAAGGCATCAAGCAGCTTGGGAGATGGTCATCTGACTGTTATAAAAGATACATCAGACCAGACAGTAACAAGTAGCGCTTGGTGAACCTTAGGCCTTGTTGATATGTTGTCCTGGGGGCTGGAATAAGAATATGCGCGATTGGGCACACGGGGCCATGTAACAAGTAAATGTTTGCTGTTTTTTGGTGTGCGGTGTTGTTTTCTACCAGTGTGAATTTGGTGTGTGTAATAAATAGTTTCATACAAATGAATTCTCTTTATTTACCAGGAACAACGGTCTGGGTGCTAGGACACAAGGGGGTTTCCAGGTTGGCCCGGTGGGCAGAAAGCAGAAAGTGGAATCATGGGTTTAGGAAAACTGACTTTGTCTGGCATGGAGTCACTGGCTTGCGATGGAGCGGGGTACTTGGTTTGCTAACACGAGAATTACAAGAGAACGCCCACCCTCCAGATGTGCTCATTCTGCACGTGGGAGGGCACGACCTGCCTTTCCTGGGGAAAAGGTTCCTCTTACGGGACTACTTGGCCTATCAGGTGGCAAGCTGCGAGGGGCGGCTTGCCTTGGATCACCTGTAAGTTAACCCACCGTGTTTTAGCAATGATATGCTAATAAACCTGCGACTACTTTTTCCCAACAACAAGTTGTCTTGTCCAATTATTTCAATGGGTTTCTTGTAGTTTGGTGGGATGGTGTGCACGCCGATATTGGCACTATGTGCCTTTTGCCTGCGTCGCTTCGATTCTTTGGCATGCTATTTTTGTTTGTTCCATTCCTGCAACAGTTCTCACATGTAACGTAACTGGTTCTATTGTACAATGCTCTGACACCTTCGGGTAAAGTCCGCGCTTTATAAAAATGCATTAAATAAATAAATACATCGATGACATCAGATGAACGCTCCACTTTCTGGAGAAACACATACACCTCTCAAGTGTGAAAAAAAGCAAAATCACTCCAGAGGTTAATTAGTGGAGAGAAAGATATGCTCCCTCAGTGGAGATGAATCCTAAATGAAGCATTATGTAAATGTAAGCGATTGGCGTTGCAGATGCTAATTGTTTTTTTTTTCCATTTCAAAGTATGCCAGCAGTACGCAAAGAAATTTCTTTCAGGAAGGAAAGGGTGCAGGACCAGGGACACCTAGGGACAGCCTGTGTTACTGCACCCTTTTCTTTGTGAAAATAATTTCTTTGTTTATGCTAATACTGGCATACTTTGAAATGAAATAAAAATTAGCATTTGCAATGTCAATAGCTGGCATTTTGACTAATACAAGTGGTATTGCACTGCAAGTGCTGTGAGCAGCTTCCTGTGTGGCTTCAGCAGTGAATATGACATTGCAGCAGGAAGCAAAGACTGTGGGGCAGATTTATGATGACTGGCGCATCCCCAGGGATGCGCCAGTTATTTTGCGCCGCAGCTGCGCCACCCATGGTGCGCCGCATTTACAATGCGGCGCACCATGGTGCAAAAACGGCACAGTTGCGTGACGCATCTGTGCCGTAAAGGTGGCGCATTGCTCGAGTTGCGTCGCAAGTGCAACGCAGCTCCAGCAAGGCTCGGGGGTGCCCTATCAGTCCAATGCTGCGTCAAGCCTTACGCCTGCTTCAAGCAGGCGCAGGGTTTTGACGCAGCATTGGCCTGAAAGTGACTGAGTGAAATCTTATAGCTTTCACTCAGCCACTTTTGCGAGGCACACCTGCCCCGGAACGCCCACCCTGCGCCGGAACGCCCACATGTGGCGCAGGGCTTTACAACGTGACGCATCTGCCTAGATGCGTCATGTTGTAAATTGGTCGTAGGGATGCGCCACGTTTAAACCGCAGTTGCGTGACGCAAACGTGGCGCATTACCAACATAAATCTGCCCCCTAAACCTTCAATTTGCCCACTATAAGTTAAAAGGGAGGACACAGTAAAAGGAAACAGGCAGCCACAGCTGTGGTTGCGCTGAACGGGGCGGGGGCCATGCCCGGAGCAAACCTGTAGTTAGGCACCACTGCTTTGGGACTACACGGAAGTAATGTTAGGGCCAACAGAAATCAGAAAAACAACAGCAATGCTAGACTTTAACCAGTGGCAAGGGGCAGGATAAATTACATGAGCTGCATGTTGCTTATTTTGTTTGTGTCTGTTTAGGGCAGAAGGTGTATGAGTTAGGTGTGGTAGTGCAGCATGTGGGTCATGTAGTAAGGCTCTAAATTGACCAATGGATGACAAGTGGTTAAAAGAGTTGCTGTATTGCTGTTTATGTTTTAGGTGTGGGAGAAGAGAGAAAGTATGCCATTGGTGTTTGTTGATGGTGTGCATCATTTGTGTAGTCAGGCAGGTGGGAGTGGGTGCATGTTTGTAGGTTGTGATGGAAAATAATATGAGGTGTGTGTGAGAGATTTTGCTGTGCTGGTGTAAGTGTTAGGTTTTCTTTTTAAGGAGTTTTAAAAGGAGGTGCTGATGTATCTGTTTTCTGAGAAGGTTTTATATGTAAAGTATTGTTGGTGAGTGGAAGTTGTAAGCTAAGGGGGTGGTGATGTGTTTAGTGATCGAGTATCTGGTGTGTAAGAGGGGATGAACTAGAGTTAAGAGTGTTTGATTTGATTGCTGAAAGGTAATACGTGCGGTGCAGTGGAGAGTAAGTGTTGCATGGTTGTGCACATTAAGTGGCTTAACGCTGCCTAGTAAATAAGACGAAGCCCCTATCACCACAGAAACATCCTAAAAAAAGACTTTCCTACAGGGGCTTCTACATATACCCCTTTGATTCTCAGGCTGGAACCCCTGGAAGCACACTGCACGCAGCAACCTTATTGAAGCCTGCCACGCTTTGTTTGGGCTCCTGCAATGCTAGAACTGTTCTGGCTCCTGAGCTCCTACAAAACAAGCCCTTCCAACCTCAGATAACTGTCTTATCTCACCACCTCATCATATCGATGACTTTGGGATCCCAATCCCAGTTCCTCTACCTCGCTACCTAAGACTTCTGAATGAGGTCTCCTTCGAACCCTGAGAACATGGAGCGCTTCACAAGGCTGTGGACGACTACGTGATGACTATCCTTAACCTATCAATAGTTGCTTAGGTCATAACTACAACTTCCCAACCGGCATCAGCCTCCACCATGACAAAGACGACTGTAGCCAACAGCTCCCCCCAATCGCCCCTTTCCAGACCTGGCTCTAACGTGTCCAGGTCAAATACCACCCGAATCTTTCCAAACATGCAATGAAAAACATGAAACACAGGGACTTCCCGGAAACCTCTTTGTAGGCCAATACCATTGCCAATGCAAAGACTCCCTCAAAACCGACCGCCTCCTCTTTACACACAACACTGACTTATGGATCAGGTCCTTACGCAATTTTCTCCCATCCTGATCTCTTACTAGCATCTCCTTTGGACGTAAATTCAAATTCTCTTCCTCCTTCAGTCTCTTGGATAAACTTTCTATATCCATTCACAACAAAGGGAAAATCATGTTCCAAGTCCCCGACACAATCCTGGCTACGATTAACTAATTTATCTCACCCTCAGTCCCTTCGGAGATTGTCCGCGCTCTCCCTCTCCGTCCACCCATAACACCCCTCTCCTATTCTCCTCCGCCAGTCTACCCAGACAGCACCTCTCATCCTAAACTCTTCATCAATCTGATAGTATTCCCACAACCCATATCTCACCACCTATAGCAGACCTTAAACTTACACCCATAGACCATCCCGGCACTGTTCCCCTCCAACCTCCCTCAAACCATTATCTCCTAAACCGGTTGCCAACACCCTTTTTTCATCTCCTCATTTAGCCCATATATCTCCCCTTCCGCCCTACTTTTTCCAGCCCATGTCCAAACATCTCCCAACAGCAGATACCAACAGCCAGTGCCATCCCCTACCTGCACTGCAACTTCTGAGAGTCGGTCACTGTCAGCTTACCCCAATCCTCAATCAATCAGTCCAGGGTTTGTTAGGCACTGCTACTCACCTGGAAGGGTCTCAAGGTGCTGGGGGGAAGGATGGGGGTGTGCAGCTCATTAGCACTCACGGAGTATCTTCAAAGGCCAAGTGGGTCCAGAGGAATTCCATGGTCCACCAGGGTACATGCAGGTGCCGGACGCTCATGGTGATTCGTTGAAGAGCCAGGTCTTGAGGTCCTTCAGGAGCTTGGAGAGAGTAGGCGTCTGGCAGAGGTGGAGAGGGAGGGTGTTCCATGCCTTGGCCGCAAGGAGGGAGAAGGAGCGGCCTCCTGTTCTGGTCTTCTTGATTGAGGAATGCATGAATTTTTCACTTTGCAACTCATCAGCTCAGTCAAAAATACCTTCCTTGGTGACTTCAACATCCACTGTTGAAGAACGGGCAACTGCTATGTGAAATTAAATGAAAATGTAAACTGCGCACTACTAGCTGAAGGTGTCTAGGCACCTTAAAAATCTGGACTAAGAAGTAGAAGCAGTAACAGAGCTTTTAGTTGTTGACCAACCAAGTTTTCAACAATTTCAAAAATGACAGGAGATCAGTTTTGATTTTAAGATGGGAAGAGCATTCCAGATCCTGGCAGTACCAACTATAAAACTTCTTCTGCCCCAACTGGCCATTTTAATTTTCTCAATAACAAGATCAAGGGTCGAAGAGGATCTGAGTTGCAGAGGAGGGGCATATCTACAAAATGTATTCTTAAAAAAGCCAGGGCCCTGACCTTGTTGAGCCTTAAAGGCAATACAGAGAGATTTAAAATGAATTTGTTTTTTAAACGAGAGCCAGTGCAGTTGTGGTAAAAGATGAGGGACTGATTGAAACGTCGGAATAGACAGTAGCAGGCAAGCGGCTGCATTCTGCATAACCTGAAGCTTATTGAGACTTTTGATCCTAATGTTTAAGAACAGGGCATTACAATAATCTAATTTAGCTAAGACTGGGGCAGAGATGAAGGCTTTACGAAGCTCAAGAGGAATGACAGGTATTGTATTGTATTTTATTGTAATTGCATTTATATAGCGCTTACTACTCCTGACGAGGCAACGAAGAGCTTTTTCGGCGAGTAGTATGCTCCTCCGGAACCCAAGAAGGATTAGTGTTGAAGTAGTATAGTGAAATATGAAAGTATAGCAATGGGATAGAATAGGGAAAAAGGTTTGCATTTATATACCTCTTGTTAACCCTGATGGGGTGTTGAAGCATTTTTTGGGCAAGTAGCACGCTACTCCGGACTCCATAAAGGATTAGTATAGTGAAATAGGAAAGTAATTTGACTGGTGGATATTAGTCAGTTATTTGGATTGAGAAGAATGGAAGAGGGATAGAAGAGGGGAAAAAAGTTTGCATTTATATGGCCCTTGTTAACCCTAATGGGGAGTTGAAGCACTTTCTTGGTGAGTAGCACGCTACTCCGGAACCCATTAAAGGATTAGTGTTGAATTAGTATAGTGTAATATGAAAGTAATTTGAGTGGTCGATATACGTCAGTTATTTGGATTGAGAAGGATAGCAGAGGGATAGAAGAGGGACAGAGGTTTGCAATATATATATATATATATATATATATATATATATATATATATATATATATATATATATATATATATATATATGTATGTATAGCGCTTGTTACCCCTGATGGGGTGTTGAAGTGCCTTTTCGGCGAGTCGCACACTATTCCGGAATCCATAAAGGATTAGTGGTGAATTAGTAGAGTGAAATATGAAAGTAATTTGCGCGGTGGATATTAGTCAGTTATTTTGATTGAGAATGATAGCAGAGGGATAGAAGAGGGAAAAAGGGTTGCATTTATATAGTGCTTGCTACACCTAATGAGGTTTTGGAGAGCTTTTTTTTTTAGCGTAGTATGCTACTGGGAGCCCATAAAGGATTAGTGATGAATTAGTATAATGACATGAAATTTGATAGGTGGACATGTTGGTCTGTTATTTTGATAGAAAAGGATAGTGGAGGGATAGAAGAGTGACGGATTTAGATTTTTGGGGGGACGTCATAGCAGTAGTGGGAGGCTTGGGTGAGTAAAAAGGGATGTGGAGGGGAAGAGTCAGAGGGAAGAGCTTAGGAAGGCTTGTTTTGGGGGATCAGTATAGTAGAAAGAGGTGTCAGATGGTGCAAGGAGGGGTAGAGTAGGGAAGAGTCTAGCAAGAGCTATTTTGGGGGTTATAGTAGTGGTATGGAATTTGATATGAATGAGAGAGTTGATGTAGAGGATATATTGATAGAGGTATAGAGGTGAGAAATAGGGTAGTACATTGAAAAGAGTTGTAGCAAGAGGTTTGAGATGAGTCAGAGAGTTGAGGTAGTAAATATGTTGAGAGAGGGATAGGGTGAGAAATTGGGTAGTGCATTGGATATGCTAAATTAGAAGAGAGTAATAAATATATAGATAAATAAGTACATGGAAAGTTTATAGATGCATAAATGAAGTTAGTAGATGTAGATTAAAAATATTTATAGGGGTATAGGGTGAGAAATTGTTTGGTGCGTTGAATATGTTTTTTGTTGTTGTTTTTTTTGGTGGAGGAAACTAATAAATACATAGATCCAAACATGGAAGGTGCATAAAGGAAGTAAGTATAAGTAGATTAAAGATGCATTTGATAAACTCTGTTTTTCAAGTGTTGTACTTTAAAATGTATTTATATATTCATTTAAAAGAAAATTATTCGACATTATTATACAAAGCAATACTCATATACAGGTACCTATTTATAGTACAAATAAATGCGTATATAAAGAGGGATCAAAACTAAGGTGTAGGGGAGAGTAGGATCTGCTTACCATTGTTACCCCCACTTTTTGCTGGTGTTTCACTGTTTTTCGACTTTAGTCTGGCTGGGGACCTGCTATTCAGGACCCCAGCCTAGCTGCTTCCTCTCTAAAATGATTGCATGTACGTTAAGTACACTCCAGATTGGTTACTGGGTTACCCTTATGAGTCCCTAGTATATGGTACCTTAGGTACCAAGGGCATAGGTACCCCAAAGTCCTACATGTATTTTGCCACCCCTTGGAAGCCTTCCAAAATGGCACCACAGGTTTGCTACTGCAGCCTGGGTAAGGTGGTGCATGCACCCCTTACTAAGATATAGGTTACCCATGTCTACCTTTAAATGACTGACAAATACAAACTTATCAGTTCCTCCTATGGCAGGCCTTAACAATCCTGAAGGCAGAGTGCTTGGTTTTGTGTGAGAGGGTGCCCAGGCGTGAGCAGGACCCCTCTGCAGCTTTCGGAATCTATTCTCTGAGGCTGTTCTGTGATGCAGCCAGACCATATACTCTTAAGTGCATTGTAACCTCGTGGTAAATGCTAACTTTGGAATGGCTGCATGGAAACATGTTGTGTTTGGTGTCAAAACACTTTGGAATACTACCCCCCCCCCCCACCAGTCCTGGCAGCAGGGATATCATTCTACGCTTCTAGAGGGAGAGACATGTACACACTGGTCTAGCCGGTAATAGTTTAAAAGAGCCCTGGCATCACAAAATGAATGCCCTCCTGCTGCTGGACGAAACTCAGGCAGGGGAGGCCTGTACAATAGGTTTCCTGTCACAGGGAGGTGTAACCACCTCCCAGACAGGCTTTAGTGTATTGGGGTCTGGGTGGGTGCATTCAGAGAATGCTTTTCAGACAATGCTGGGGGCATACTTGGTGTCCCTGTGCATACCTCAGTTCAAACCGGTTGCAGGGGCCCTGAGCCCCTGCTGTGGTGCGAAACTGGACAAAGGGAATGGGTGTAACCACCCGTCTTCCCAGACCCTCCCATAGGTGGGTCCCCAGAGTATGTCCAACCCCCTATCTTAGTATAAGTATGGGACCCCAGTCCTTAGGACTTCAGATTGCACCTGAACGAAACTCTGCAACATATATCCTGGAACTTCGGCATTCTACACAACTTGAAGATGGAGGAATCTCCCTTGGGGTCAAGGAGTGACTCCCCTGTTCAAACAGGCACCAAAGAAGAATCTTGACGGTCTGCATTTCTGAAGCTCCCACCGGACTCTTAAGTATTTGTGTCTCAGGACACAGACTTCCAGACTTCTCAAAGGCCGACACAAGATCCCAGCAAAGCTGAGACCCACAGCCCTCACGAGGGATGTGGAACAGGAACTCCTGGACAACATGCACATTTGCAAGTGCGTCAACTTCCCGATCTTTCCCAAAGTTGTGCGTTGGGCTACTTGTAGTCCAAGCCCCGAGCACCATCTGCACTGAAGATTGTGGGCCTACACTCCACAAGTGTTCCCTGGGCCTGCTTCTAGCATTTACGCTCAAGGCTCCTTTGCGATCCCTGGTCCGTCGACTGGTGGGTACCCACGAAGGTAACTCTTCTTCCCTTTCGGCTTTCCTGGCTGCTCCAGATGTGCCCTGATTGCCCATCAAGTGGCGAGTCCCTCAAACCTTGCTGGTCTGCACCGAAACCAATCTTCGCTTTCTGCGTGGGTTGCTGTGGCCAAGACTTGTTGGGTCCAATCCAGAAATCCGGCACTGCAGCACTCGACATCCTTTGCGGGACAGCTCGAATCCAGCATCTGGTTGTCGTCAACACCTCCTGGTGCTCGTGGCTGAAGAGTCAAGCTTCACCTTCTTCACCTGAAATCACCCGACATTGGTGGGCATCTGTTCATCGCCTTCCTGGTCACAGGCAAGTGACCCAGACTCTGTCCCCTCTACTTTCAGGTTTTCATCCTTGATCCAGGCTTGGATCCACCCGGACACTTTCAACTTGGTCGCCAGCAGCACTTTGCAGCCGATCTCCATTGAAATCGACAACGAAACCCGACAATAAAAGACACCTATGCACCCGGCTTCCCTGGGTGAGGTAACTCGAATACTCTGGTGCTCCAGTCAGTATTGACTCTAGATCTGCCGAGTTCTAAAGGGGGTTGCTCCAAGTCCTCTTCTAAGTGTCCTTTTTCTTTAAAATTCCAACCGTGACTTTCCCCATAGAAGTTAATGGTGATTCGAGGCTGTGTTTAGACACTGCACGCGTCCCCGTGGGTCCCCTGTGTCACTACCATGGGTGGTTCCTGGTGGTCCCAGTGGTTCTAAAGGCTCTAGGCCTTGTATCTATGTCAGTCGTGATTCTTATACCACTTTTTTAATATATGGTTTGGTACGCCTCTATGGCTCAACGTATATTGTGCTAATTTACAGTGTGCTAAATAGGTTTACTGAATGTACTTTTGCCTCTAGCCTCATAAAGAGACTAGAGGGATGTGTTTAGAATAAATACATATATTTTATATATATACCTGGTGTGGTTCTCCTTTCATTTGGTAATTCATGAGATTATAGACTGGTAAAACAAGCTGCTTTACATTCCTTCAAGACTTAGCCTGAAGGCTGCTCCCCACAGCTACCGCTAGGATAGCTTTCTATATAGGTTGTCTTTAAACCTACCATCAATAAGGGTCGTTTGGAGTAGTGCAAGGTGCCCACTAGAATAGCGGACAGCATATGCCAGGCCAACTTCTCACGTAAGGAATACACTGACCTGGCAACAGAGGCAGCCAAACTGTATCATAGAGCCACGTTTAACAGAATATATGATGTTGGCAACAAGGCAGGGAGGGGTTGCTAGCCTGGTTAGACAGGCGGGAACAGGCACATCGGGTGGTGGTCGAGATTGACGCTAACTCTGACATCCGCCTCACCGCCCCCCAAGACATAGCAGATGCATTTGGGCAATATTATTAGTCCATCTACACTGCACATACTCCACACTCTGAGGAGAAGACCGCCTCCTTTCTGAGGAATGTCCCACTGCCATCCCTTACTGAGGAAGAGTGCCTAGAGCTCGATCTAGATATTACGGACATCGAGGTGGAGAAAGCTATTCTAGACTTGCGGGGAGGGAAAGTGACGGGCCCTAATGGATTACCGATAGAGCTCTTTAAACTCACTTCGAGTAAAATCGCACCATTTCTCACTAACATGTTCTTGACCAGCAAAGAGCAGGGAGTACTGCCGACAGACCAACGACTAGCTAACATTGTCGTTATTCATAAAGAGGGCAAGCCAAAGCACAAATGCTCCTCTTACAGACCAATTTCGCTGTTGAATGGATCAGCTAAGATCTTGTCGAAAATCCTGGTCTCCCGACTATTAAGGGTCAGTACCCGCCAGGTCCATCCGGACCAGTCGGGTTTCATGCCCGCAAGTAACACCGTCCTCAACCTGTGCCGACTCCATGGTGTGCTCGGCCAAGCGGAAACGATAGATGAGGATGCAGTAGTGGTGTCGCTGGATGCTGCTGCAACATTTGACACCATTGAATGGCCCTTTATGTTTGCCGTGCTTCGTACATTGGGACTGGGCCCCGAACTTACTTGGTGGGTCCGACTTCTCTACCATAAACCTCTGGCCCGGGAAGTAGTCAATAACTAGATTTCCTCCACCTTTGTTCTCAGCCCGGGCACCAGGCTGGGATGCCCTTTGTCCCCGCTTCTCTTTGCCCTGACTCTGGAGCCACTGGCTATGTGGATTCGTAAAGATCCAGTTGCCTTAAATGGGCTCCAGGATGGGAAAATCTCATCTCATTGTATGCAGATGATATCTTGCTCTACTTGGCTTTGCCGGCTGCTTCGCTCAACAGTGTCCTTAACATCTATCGGGTCTTCGGAGAATTTACTAGCTACAGGATAAACTGGTCCAAGTCGGTGATTTACGTCCTTAGCGGGAGGTTACCTTGTTTCCCTCGCAGACTTACACTAGTCACAGCAGTCGACAGTTTCAAGTACCTGGGGCCTCATTTATGAGAAATGACGCATCGCTGCGTGAAAGCAGTGATGCGTCACTTCTCAGTGCGCACTCCTTGCAACATTCCTGATGCTTCATATTTAATGTATGACGCATCATGTCGCAAGGAGTTACAGGAACGTCAGTATTTCTGACGTATCTGTAAGCGCAAAAGTGACGCATTGCTGCAGTGTGTCACAAAAGTGATGCAACTCCAGCAATGCGTCCTTTCACATGGGGCAAGCCCCATGTGAAAGGGCCTGCGTCAGTCTTACGCCTGCTGTGAGGCAGGCATAAGATTTTGACGCAACGGCGTCCTAAAAGTGACGCAGTGAAATCTCATAGATTTCACTGCGTGACTTCTACGACCCTTCCTTGCGTCAATACACTCCCCTTGCATACATTATACCTGGCGCAGGTATAATGTGGCGCAGGGATTTACAAAGTGACGAATCTACCTAGATGCGTCACTTGGTAAATATGGCGCAACAAGGCGCATTTTTTACGCCACTGGTGCGTCACAAAAAAAGACGCACCGGCGGCGTAAAAGTGACGCACAGCCTCATAAATGAGGCCCCTGGTGATTAGGGGCTCTAAGGATCCCACTAGATTCTATGAACTAAACCTCCTACCGCCTCTGACACGCCTCAAATCAGATGTCAGGCACTGGAGGACGCTTCCTCTCTCCCTCTTAGGTCATGCGGCCCTCTTTAAAATGATGTCCCGTCTTCGCTTTCTCCACGCCTTACAGAACACCCCAAACCATGTCAGCCTCTCATATTTCAAAGAAATCAACCGCTTCCTGAGAGACCTGATCTGGGAGGGCAGGCCCCCATGCATAGCTCTCCATAAGCTCACATAGGGATGGTTCGACTAGGGAATCACGTTGCCGGACACAAAGCGCTATTACTGGGCGTCTCACCGTGCAGCTATCAATCAATGCACGTACAGACCTCAAGCTGACCCAGCCTTTCAGATTGATAGGTGGTTGCTGCCGGGTAGGAGTTTTGAAGGAGCAATATATGCGCGCCCGCTGAGTCCCAACTTGACAGGACCCACTGTGCATGCGGTACCGGTATGGAAGACTGCCTTGCAAAGTCTGGGGTAGGAAGGCAAGATCACGAAGGCCACGCCGCTCTGGCGATGCGATCAATTAGGACGCTTGATTTGTTCAAAAGGCTTTGAACGGAGGGATCTTATTGGAATTTCCAAGGTGTGCTACCTGTGGTAATTGGGAGACGTGGTCACGTTTGACCAGTTGCAGCAAGACTATGAAATGGCGCGCCCTAATACTTTGGATACCTGCAAATAAGGCATGCCCTGCTTGCAAAACTCCCTAGAGGGAAACCGCTCTCTGAGTCCTCTCCATTGGAGGATAGAGTGCTGGATAGGGACCTGCCGGAAAAAGCCATATCGCTCATCTGGAAATAACTTGTCGGACCCACTGGAATCACCTGCATGCAAAGTGGGACGATGAAGTGGCTGGTCTGGACGATGACGAATGGCTTGCAGCGGTGGCTTCCCTCGCGAGGTGGCCCTCTCTTCTAGGCTGTGTTTAGTGCAGCTCAAGATGCTGCATAGGTCGTACCTATCCAGATCAGTCTTGGTCCGAATGGGGTATAGCTCTGACGAGACTTGCACTAGACAGTGTGGACAGGTGGGGACATTCATTCATACGCATTGGGAGTGCATTCAGGGATATTGGACGGGAATTGTGGGGCTTTTGCAAAGTGTATTGGGCCAGGAGATTGGTGGCAATATAAAACTAGCTCTCCTGAACGCCTAGGGACCAACGGATCTTACCGCCAGAGAGCGCCTGTGGGTAACCTTGGGGTCGATGGTGGCGAAGTGTAATATAGTAAGGCTATGGAAGGCCCAGGGACAGCCCAGACTAGTGGACTGGAGAAAGGACATGGACTGGTCCATGTCACAGAGAAAACAATCTATGTTGCAAGAGGGTGCCCAATAAATGGATACAGGTCTGGGATAGCTGGAACACATGTGGGGTTGGGATCTTCAAATTCCCGTTGACTGAGGAAGATGCCATTGCACAACTTTTGAGCACGCTGATAATGTAAATAATATGGTTGGTGTTTCCTGTGGGAGGTGCACCTCTGCTGGCATGTACTTGCTGTATCACTATGCACATATGTGGTTGTGATGATTGCTGTCTACTTGTCATACTTGATTTCAGTAAAAAGATTTATAAAAAAACAAACACAAAAAACAAAAATCAGGGGGCTCCATCAGTGTTCATATTATGCACAATGATTTGAACTATTTTGGCCCCCGTGTCCCTCTGCATACCCTGTTGGCAGTGGCCGGATACGTACTACCCCATGTGCAGCAATGGAAGGGAGTGCCGGCAGGCTGGCGGCGACACATTTATACTGCAGGAGGAAATGGGGAATAACCGAACTTTTCCTCTGTTGAGTTCTCCCAGCACTCTTCTCACTCCCTTCTGTTCCATTCTCCAGGCTATCACTAAATCGCAAAATCCTTGAGGGTCAGTCCAGTTCCACAGTCCCAGAAACCTCCCACCCTACTCAAGAAGGCAGAACAGTATTCCAAGAAGAAACGCCACATTGCTCCCACAATGACTTCTTCAGAACAAATCAGATTTCAGATTTTGAGAAGCGCCTTTCACATGTCACTGCTTTCCTTCTTATCTTGGGATTCAGAAATGGCTTTCCCGCCGAAATGCCGTGAGGCCGGAATCCAAGGTCTTGTGTGATATTCTTCACCTTTCCTTTACAGAAGCCTTTCTTTCTCTGCTTGGGACATATCTTGATTCCCTTAATGGACTCGAGCTGGGAGTAAGCGCTCACTGAGGAATACATTGGTACGTGTCCATTTATTTCCTTTCAATTTTCTCTTATTGCAGCCTGCCAGGCCTCCTCTAACTCCACTGTAGCCACTAATATTGACAGTCCATCAGATCTTTATTGGGTCAGCCTGAGACAGAGTTTTGCAATGCTTTTTGTTACCTTAAAGGTGCGTGGAGCCGGCCCATTGGGAGGCGTTGCAGTGGGTGTTCCCACGCAACACCCATGGATTTTAACGCTGCAGCAGATTAACAAAATCATTAAGCATGGGCGGATTTTGCGAATTGGCAATCCGCGAACTTGCGTATTTACGGATTCGCAATCCGCAAAATCCGTGAACTCTCGCGAAGTTGCGGATTTAAAAATTTTTGGGGTGTTTGCAAGGATTTCTGCCAGTTCGCGAGGGTTCTGTAGCAGTTCGCAATTGCGAACTTACTTGTCAGCTCGCAACGGCCGCGACTATGTTGTTTCTACATCTGGTTCATCATCACAGGTTCACAGCACCCTCTGTTTCACCACTGCCACCCTCTGGTACACCCATGCCACCCTCAGGCACATCACTGCCACCCTCTGGTTGGCTTATCACTGTAGATTATGGGGGTGAAAAAAAGCAAGCACACCTGCCCTGCTTCAACTGACATGAATTAATTTGGGGTTGATTAATGTGTCACTGAATTTAAACTTCCAGTCTGGCTGGCACCTGCTTCCTTATTTGTAATTTGCTTTCTGTTGCAGTGCAATTTTTTTTCACAGGACCTTTGTGGCCTATAGTTGCAAGTAGGCAACTGAACTCTGAAGGGGCCCCTCAGGAAGCACTACAGGGAATGGTTACTAATGATAAGATTGAACTTTTGCACCTGCTGAGTGCTTTCAGTTTGGTCTGTAATTGCTTTCTGTTGCAGTGTAATTTTTTTTAACAGGACCTTTGTTGTATACTTGTAGCTATTCTCTGAGCCTGCTGTGAGGGTCAGAGCAGGGTCATAAAATAGTTGCAAGTAGGCAAATGAACTCTGAAGGAGCCCCTCAGGAAGCACTACAGGGAATGGTTACTAATGATAAGATTGAACTTTTGCACCTGCTGAGTGCTTTCCGTTTAGCAAAAATCCAAATATCCAGCAGCATCCACAAAAAGTAATCCTTCCAGGTCAAGATCCAAATCAAAGTGACCAGCACATGAAGAAAGCACTGGGTGGAGCCTGGTGGACAGGAACAGGAAGTTGGAGACTGTGGCGCACTTCCTTCCTCCCACCCACACCCCCCAAAATGGACTCCTTGCAAAGAAAAAGTGCAGGCAAATGTCAACCTGAGGAGTTATTCTGATAAAAATCATAATTTTCAAGGTTTATGCTGCCTGCTGGTGGATTTCTTGTGCGAAATTGCAAATTTTGCAATCTCGCAATTGCGAGATTGTCGCTGCCCGCCGCATCTACATGTTCGCAAGTGTTTACTCCCGCGAAATTGTATATTATTCTAGTTGGCAAGTGCGACCAAGCAAAAAATCCGATTCGCACGGATTTTACGAATTTTCGACAAGTTCGCGAGAGTTTGCGGATTGCAAATTTACCGAAAATCCGCAAAATCCGCGAGCGGAACGGATTTTACGCCCATGCTTAAAAATCATGTAAACCTGGGGCAGCGGCAAAACCGTAGGCCTCCCCAGAGCAGGCGTAGGAAGGAGAAATATTTGCATTTCTCATTTTGTTTCCTCTTTCCATGTGTACTGCACATAGAAAGAGGAAAACACCACTCTAGTTCTTTTGTGCAAGAAGGTGCCCTTTCCTGCAGATAAACAATGCTGTCTTGACAGAAGGCACACTTGCATCGCGGAGCAAAGGGCGCCTTTGTTGGCGCTATGCAGCAAATTGTGCACCAGTGCAGGGGGAAAGGACAGGACTGCACCATATTTCATAAATGTGGTTCATGCCTGCCCTTTCACATTCGCGAAGGCAACACAACAATTAACGCCAATGTGAAGCTTTTATTTCTTCTAACCAATAGCACACGTCCAGAAGTGGGAAATGCTTTAAAGTTAGTCTACGCATAATAATTTGCAATAGACACCTTTGCATTATAGTGCAAATGTTTAAGCATGGAGCTCGACAGCATGAGTGTGCACCAATAGAAAGAGTGAAGGATAGTGCCCAATCTTGTGAGATCTGGGCTCATATTATCAAGAATGGCGATAATGGGCTTGATAATATGCCCTTGTGAATTCCCTTAGATGTCCAGGTTTGATGTCCTTCTCACCAGAACCTGGGCTTCTATGGGAATTCACAAGGGCATATTATTAAGCCCATTATCGCCGCATTAGCGGCATTTTCCTGCTACTAATGCGGCGATAATGTTATCGCTGTTCTTGATAATATGGCCCCTAGAGCGTTCCTGCTCTCTCCCTGTCATGCAATGCAGTAAAACAAGGTAACTGTACCCCTATTAAGACCAAATTGCAATAATTAACAACAGAAAGCTTACAAGTTAAATAGATGCACCTGTTGTATTGGGGGACCACACATACACCGTACTAAAACTAAACTAAGGCTGCAAAAGCGGAACACTTTAGTCTTGCACTGCGTACTCTTATACAGTGTATTTCTTTCCCTGAAGAAAATCGAAGTTTTAAGGATTTAGCAAAGGATCCTGGATATGCAGGTTTGAACAACAAACACAAAAGGGGTGCTACTGGTCTAAATAGGCTAGAGAGTGCCTCTGCTTTCTCATGAAGGGTGTGTGTAGAGACTAAAAAGTGAGAAGAGAGAAAGGAAGAAAACCCATCAGCCCACCCATTGGCGGAACTTCATCATCTGGGGTTTTGAAATACGAGCTGGTATCCACTAGGTTACTCACTATTAGTATCGTGAGTAGACCCTAGTCTCGGATCCACCAGTGATGGAAGGCCAGAGAGTAGTTGTGGGAAGAGCAGTGGGAACATACCAATATTTACTGACCCGGTACTACTTATTTTTGGCGTTTACACTATCATACTAGAACTCTGACGTTCTCCCAATCTAGGTTCCAACTGGACAATTATATATCTCATCATTATACGAGTACCACATCCTGAACAACCTCACCCCCCTCCTGTTTGCTTGCTTAACAGTTGCCAATATCCACAATCTTATGAGTGGACTGCGCGATTTTGTGCTTATATCCCTCCTACCCTCGCGGGGATCTGCTGAGGGGCACTCAGGCCTTATAGGTATGTGACCTTTTAGTGATGTTTGTGGTACTCTATGTGCTTTATTCTGTGGACTGTTCCATCTATCACTGCATGTACCACTTAGTATCATTTTCCAGGGGTTTTTGCCATCGAACATCAAAGCCATCTGAACTTGTGACGGCTTCGGGTTCCATGGGCTCATGTTTTGTTGACAGATGCTCTTTATTGACATTCGTTTTTTTTACAACGGAGGACCTGTCAATTTTAGGCGCTATGCCGATTCAAGATAGAGTCGGCTCTGATTGACTTTTTACCGAACCATAGGCAAGCGCGGGTGTGCCAGCTCTGACGGTGTAGCCCCCCCTTTTTTGATACGTGCTCGTGCGCCTCTCGCCTACTCTTGTAGGTTTCTGCGGGCAACAGCGTCATGACGACGTACCCGTCTTTGTTTTGGTTTCTTGACTGGGCGATCAAGAAATAATTTAGCTTCCTTCGCGCAGAGGGGCGAGTCAGATGAGGAACGTCTTGTCGGCTTTCTATTAGGCCATCTGGCGAAAGCTAGTCCTTGATTGGCCATTCCTCGAACCAATAGCGAGATTGGTAACACCCTCTTGACCTACCAGGTGTTAGCTTACAAACTCTCGCCGCTCTTCATCTAGTACCTTATTGTGGGCGAATGCATCTTCCTCCCTGGTCCGTCTCTTTTTGCCAGCACCAGAACAGTATGGCTGTGAGATACAGCTAGGGAGGCGTTAACTATTAAATATACGCTTACATTGCGGTCCGCCAACATTGAATTTAAGCGGTCCGCCCTATCCGTCAAGTTACCTTCCCCTCGACTCATTAGGGGTTTGAGGTACCGACGGACCGGTGAGTGTAGCGGCTTACGGCTTATTTTAAAACAGGCCTGTGAAGGTTCAGGTACTCGTATTTGTTACCGGGGGTTTCCTTCCCTTGCCATTTCCCACGAACTCTTGCCTGAAGATTAGTCTTACTAGCGCTCTTTGTTCTTCCTTTTTTTGCTCCACACCTCGGTTATATATTTCTATCTGAATACTTGACTCAATTTATTGATATTAAGTATTGTTATACCGTGGTGTGAAACGGAGTGAAAAACACTTATTTTTGTGTTACCTTGAGTCCATTCAGCTATTTGTAGCTTTTATACAATGGCGAAGCGGCAGTTTCAGCATATACTCTTGGTTTTACTAACTCTCTAGATTTACCATCATCAATCATCAGCTGGCTAGGCCAGCTTAGAACCGCGTTCCTTTTTATGCCCATTTTGTGACACCAGGGGATATCTTTATGAAGTGGATGTATACCATGAAAGTAACTCAAAAGGTATTTTTTCCATTTCTTCAGAGCGGGCCTCATTACCTGAGCGAGCGGCAAGCGAGGTGAGGCCACTCCCAAGCAAATTTTGGGTGAGTGATAATTCAATAAACATTGAATGAGTAATGTCTCGCTGGCTGTGATATGTCTTTATTGCTTTCATCTGTTACACTGTGTGTGTCTGTATTCACTGTTTTTTCAGGAGAGGAGTTTTCACAACCATGACTTCAGAACCTACCACTCATTATGTCATCAGATGGTAGGTCATTCATGCATGGTATTTAATCCTCACTACACTTTGGTCACAGTTGCAGTAGTGTCGTTATCATAGGTCCTGAAGAAAGCCATTCCAGGCTGAATCATGTCGACCAGCTAACTTACCAACAGGATAGTAATATTTGTTGAAACACTATCCACACTCTGGGGTATATTACCAACAACTAGCGATAGTTTTTGTCTCTAACTTGTTTAGAGACAAATATTATCGCCGCAAACCGGCGATTTTTATCGCAGATAAACCTTGCTATTAGCAAGGTTTATCGCAAATGCGATAAAAAACGGCCGCAATGCATGAATATCGCTGAAAAGTCAGCGATATTCATGCATTATCGCGCAAATGCTCTTAGCCATGTTATCCACCTCCCATTGGATAACATGGCTAAGAACTGCTCAGGGCAGGTGTTAGCTTTTGGAGATATTCGCGCTTAGCGCGAATATCTCCAAAAGTTGGTAATAGGAGATAGCGATGTTAGCGACTGTTTCCAGTCGCTAACATCTTGGCACGCCCACTTTGCATGTCATTAGTGATAAATATCACTGACATGCAAAGTGGGGCCCATGATGGTCGCTATCTCCTATTAGCTGTCGCTAACTGGTGTTAGCGACAGCTTGGTAATAGGGAGATAATTTTATCTCCGCTTTCTTGGCTTTTAAAGCCAAAAAAGCGGAGATAAAACCCCTTGATAATATACCCCTCTGTTTTTAACCTTGTCATCATGGTGACCGCTATAATAAAATTTGTTCTTAGGCACCATGCTAGTCAATTTTAAACATCACTTTTCTATCAACACATATTCTTTGAGCACTGCAACCTTTCTTCCCACAGCTCTTAACACAACTACTCTCTGGCCTTCCATCACTGGTGGATCCGAGAATAGGGTCTACTCACGATACTAATAGTGAGTAACCTAGTGGATACCAGCTCGTATTTCAAAACCCCAGAGGATGAAGTTCCGCCAATGGGTGGGCTGATGGGTTTTCTTCCTTTCTTTCTTCTCACTTTTTAGTCTCTACACACACTCTGCATGAGAAAGCAGAGACACTCTCTAGCCTATTTAGACCAGTAGCACCCCTTTTGTGTTTGTTGTAAGTAAGATTAGGGGATAGGGTGCACTTAGGTCATTAAACCAATTTCCCCTCTAGACCCTCCTTCACGTTGTGTTTTTCGTTATGCAGGTTTGAAAACAATCCTGTCCATAATGCAGGAACCATTGTATCATTGTACCACGGTGCAAGAGTGCCTGCGTCAGCGCTAGGCTGCCTTTAGTGCACAAGAGCTATAAGAAAGCAGAAGTGTGCATATTTTAGTAAATATTGCATGTTTATGCTAGCTCCATTTCACACAACACAGTGGGCATTACGTAGATCGTTAGTAAATCTACCCCAGCAACTCCTTTGAAGGTTTCTTAGCAGCTCTGGAATGCATAATGTATATTGGAATTTACTAACCCACAAAAAGATTTATTTGCGTGGTTTACTAAGATAATAAGGAATGCAATTTTTCGCTCCTGTTCACACAACACAGTGCGGCCACCTGACTGGCTGCGCTGTGTGAACTTGTCGTAATTTTGTGCAAGATCCAGATTTACTAAGGTCTTGCATGGTCATTGCGTCAAGGGCGTCAAGGCAGCGCATATCCTGAGGTAATATTTACAAAGCCACACAAGGTGCAATTTGCAGTACCTTGCGCGACTTTGTAAAGAAATGTGATGCAACGCAGTGGATTGCTCTGCATTGCATTATATTTCAAAGCGATAGGCGTTCAGAGGTGGGTGGGCGTTCCTGTGCCTCCTCCCATGGAATTTGATGCAAACCCAGATTGACTGAAATCAGTGGAACCCGAATAGCACCATAACGGTGTGCCTACTGAGTATGGGGCAACCAGGAGAAATATTTGTATTTCTTCTTGTTACTTCCCCTTTTTGTGTGTGATTCATTCCACATTACACAAAGAAAGAAGAAATTGCCTCCTAGGAATGTTTTTATGCAGGATGGTATTTCTTTATGCACAAAAACAATCCTGCCTTACACGCCGGCACCCTTGCACCATGGCACAAGGGTGTCTTTGAGTTGGTGCTATGCAGCACACAGCACACCAGCCCAAGGAGGAAGAAGTGTGCTCTATCTTAGAAGATACAGCGAATTTCTGCTCGCTCTGTTTCGCGCAACGCAGTGCAGCAAGTTCTATTACTGCGCTGAGTTGTTTTGCTTGAAACTTTTTTACATTTATCCCAGAATAGTTTATATTCTGACACTAATAAAACAAGTCCTAAATAAGACAAGCATTTGCAATGCAATAGGTCTCGCATTTACGAGAGTTTGAGCTATTGGCATTGTAAACGGCAATAGCTTAAATTCTCGAAGATGCGAGACCTATTGCATTGCAAATATTTTTTGTTGTTTACAATCACCCCATGCCGCGCTTTCACGTTAATAGAGGACGCGCTCCCTTCTTTAATAGCGCGGGCTTTACCCGAAGGCGTCAGAGCGCTTCACAATAGGAACAGCACTGATACATGAGGAGAAAATTACACGTGAACAGATTACAAAAGCAGACGTTAAGTTACATAAGGTAAAGTGACAATTGTGAGCAAACAAAATACATGAGGTAGCAAAAGTGCACAGGAGGACAAAGTGACAAGTGTGCAGGTTACAAGAGAAAACAAAGTACAATTAGAGGTATAATACTGCAATATATGCTAGACACTCAGGCACAAGAACAAACGCTACGTAGGCAATGGTGGTACAAAAGGGGGTGGTGATGGACGAAGCATCTGAATCAATCAAACACTCACACCCAGTCAAAAGATCTGGGTTTAATCCATCACTGTTCTTTAGCCCACTCTGCTACCCCAGTTCAGACATGGCTATATGCAAATCAGTCTGACCCTGTGCCTCATGGGAACAGTCCAGTCACATGAGTCCCTTGCTCACTTTGCCACTGGATTCATGCAAGCCGGGCTGAAGACGGCTGGAATGCCAGAAACCGGTCCTCGGAAGCTTGTTTCCGGTCCAGGGAAGACAGGGCTTGGCAGTTCGGGCTGGACTGTTCCCATGAGGCACAGGGTCAGACTGATTTGCATATGGCCATGTCTGAACTGGGGTGGCAGAGTGGACTAAAGAACAGTGATGGATTAAACCCAGATCTTTTGACTGGGTGTGAGTGTTTTATTGATTCAGATGCTCCGTCCATCACCACCCCCTTTTGTACCACGTAGGCAATGGTGGCACTTGTGCAAGTATCAATTGGCAAACAAAATGTGAGAGGTAGCAAACCGTTTGTTACAGGAGAAAAGTGGTGTGTGCATGTAACAAAAGAGTACAAACACAAGTACAAGGATCATACTGCAATAAATGGCAAACACTCCAACCACAAGAACACACTGGGAAGGCACTTCCATAGTCATGGAGAGTAGAATTTTCAGTAATGGGAGGTCTTCCTTCAGATAATAGAGAGGACATGAATTACTTTTGTAGGTGTCTTTGGAGGAGGAGAACTTTGAGGTCCCTCTTGAAGGCCTGGGAGGAGGAGGTGGTGGTCCGGAGCTGAGGCGGAAGTGAGTTCCAGATTCTCACCACGTTGCCTGAAAAGGATTGGGCCATCGTTCTTTCCTTCTTGAAAGTGGGAGGTTCAAGCAGTAGATTTTCCGCATTACGTGATGGTCTAGAGCCTCTAGAGAGTTTCAGTTTATTCGCCAAGTAGCGAGGAGAGGAGGAGTGCAAGGCTTTGTGGGTGATACAGTCTTGTAGATAGCTGTAGCCTCGATGGGAAGCCAGCGGAGGGTGAATAACATCCGTGTGATGTGGTCGCTTCTTTTGGCCCCATAAATGAAGCGAGCTGCTGAATGGAGAATAGATTTAAGGGGTGGACAAGTGGGATTTGGGGAGGCCAGTAAGAAGAGAATTGCAGTAGTCTAGTCTGGAGAGGACCAGCGATTGCACCAGGGTTATAAGGTCCTGCTCCGGGAAGAAGCAACGGATTCCCCAAAGAAGGCGCAGTTGGTATCGTGCAGACTTTGCAATGGAATTGATGTGTGAGATTAGATTGAGTTTTTTGTCGAGTATGACACCAACGGATTTTGCGCTGTCGACAATAATGGGTTTATTGTTAAGTAGATTCATCTGATCCATCCATGATTGCACCGGGGGAGGAGAGAGTGAGGAGGAGAAGAGGAGGAATTCAGTTTTGGAGGGATTCAGAATCAGTTGATGAGTTGACATCCAGTTTTGAATGGAGTCAAGAGTAGAGCTTAGGATAGAGAGATCGTGAGTGGAGGCAACCTTGAGGTAGATTTGAGTGTCGTCTGCATAGAGATGATAGTGGATCCCGGATTTACTTAGGAGATTTCCCAGTGGTTCTAAATAGAGATTGAACAATGTGGGTGCAAGTACAGAGCCTTGAGGAACACCTTGATCTACCGCCACAGGAGATGAAAGACTGTTCGCTATTTTGATCATTTGGGATCTATCAGAGAGGAAGGAAGCAAACCATTTAAGCACAGTGCCCTCCGTGCCCATTCTCTGTTGAAGATTGTTGAGGAGGGTGTTGTGATTGACAGTGTCAAAGGCTGCAGAAAGGTCAAGGAGAATTAGAAGACAGGACCCCCCGAGTCGAGTATCCTCAGCGCGTCATCAACCACTTGCAGCAAGGCTGTTTCAGTGCTGCAGCTTTGAATGAAGCCAGACTGGAAATTGTCAAGAAGATCATTGTCCTTGATATGACGGGAGAGTTGTTTCGCTACACATCTTTCTGTGATCTTCGCAAGAAAGGGTAAGTTAGTGATGGGTCGGAAGTTGTTAAGGTCAGTCGCATCAGCAGTTGGTTTTTTAAGCAGAGGGGTGACCTGCCCAGTTTTAAAGGAGACAGGAAGGGAGCATTGATAGGGGGAGAGGTTGACCAGAGTGGTCCGATAGGAAAGGGAAAGGGTATAGAAGTCAATGGCAATGGCACTGGGGATGGGGTCCAGATAATGGTTGGAGGGCTTTGTTTCGCGGATGCACTTGAGAAGGGCATCTTCAGAAATGGGGTCAAAGTTCTGCCAGAGGGCTAAGGATTTGCACTTCTCTGGAGGGGTAGGATGAGCGACCTGATCCACAAGTGATTTCACTTTTTCATCGAAGAAAATAGCGAAATCAGCTGCTCTCTTTGCAGAATCCTCCAACTTGGAGGTTGAGGGAGAGTAGTTAGGAATCTTGATGAGATCGAATAGTTTTCTGGGTCTATTCACTATACACTCAAGGAGGGTTTTGAAGTGCGCCGCTTTCCCAAGGAAGATGTGCTTGTGGTACTTGGATCTTGCTGAGCGAAGCTTGGCCAAGTTATCGGTGGAGGGCACTTGCCTCCATGGTTTCTCCAGGAATTCTAGCTGCTTCCTTTCTTCAAAGAGGGATTTGTTGAACCAAGGTGCTGAGGGAGTGGGCCTTATCCTTTTGCTTTTGAGTGGAGTGACGTTATTGATTTCGGCTGCAAGAACTGTGAGGCACTGGGAGGTGAGTTCGTCAACATCTAGGTTCGGGTCTAGCCTTGGAAGTGATAACAAAGCTGATTCACAGAGGGGACCGACATCAATATTATTGGCATCACAAAACCAGAAGATAGCCCTCTTGGGTTGGCCAAGAGTTATAGAGTGTGATAGTTGAAGAGAGAATGGGATGAGGAGGTGGTCAGACCAATCTACATGAATAGGGCTAGTGATAGAGAGCATGCCTGCTTTAGAAATAACGAGGTCCAACATTGAGCCCTTAGAGTGAATTGATTCTGTGCAGTGTTGGATAAGATCGTTTGCAGAGAGGAAGGTGGCCAGGGAGTTTGCAGAAGAGTCTTTGGGTAGGCCCCAGTGGAGATTGAAGTCACCCACGAAAGTCTGATTGTCACTTTGCGAGTATTGGTCACTGATGAAGTCAGTGAGTTCCTCCAAGAACGAAGGGCCACTACGAGGCGGGCGGTAGATGACATGGAATCTGAGGGGTGAACGGTGGTGCAATTGTAGCTCAAGTTAAAGGCATTCAAAGGTGTGGGAGGAGCTGATAGGAGAAGCCTTAAGTTGAAGGGAGTTTCTAAAGATGACTGCAACACCTCCCCCCGTGCTGTCAGTTCTATCATTCCTAAATATAGAATAGCCTGTGGGTAATAGGAGATCAAACATAGAGTGAGAGGTATCTTTGAACCAGGTCTCTGTGAGGAAGAGCATGTCAATATTGTGATGGGTGATGGTATCGGAGATTTCAAGTTTGTGTTTTACTGCAGATCTGCAGTTGTGGAGCAGACAGCGCAGCTCTGTCAAGACTGTTTTGGTGACGGAGCACTTGGGCTCTGAAGGGTGATCGGGATGTTGTACTTATGCGGGGGTGCTCAGGAGGGTTTAGGTGGATGCTTAGTTCTGACAGAGGAGAAGGTCAGAATAGTGTAGATAGTAGGGTTGCTAAGGTATGAAGGTTGAAGAAGGGCGGCGTTCAAGGGCGTGTGTGAGTTAACGAAGTTTGCAGATGACAGGTTGAGCTTGGCTATATTGGGGTGAGGGGGCGAGGTGCATCTCGTGGGAAGTTGGGAAGGAGTAGAGGTGCAAGGAAAGGTGGAAATCTTAGAGCTTAAAAGTGAAATGGCAGCAGTAAGCTGGGAGATGGAGGTGATGAGCGAACCTAGCTTATTTTCCAGAGAGAGTAAGGCAGAGCGCGGAAGGTTGGGTGGCTCAATGGAAACAGGGGGGCGGAATTGGTGGTGGAAGGCAGGGAGAGGTGGGGGGACAGGAGGTGAGTTGGGGTGTAGGGTTCGGAAGTGGGGAAAGGTGGAAAGTTAATAAAGCAATTGTGAAAGTGCAGTTATTACATTAATAGATGGCATAACATAGGTAGCTGCTTATTCAGTATAACCACAGAGCTTCATTCATTCCGTCCTACTACGCTCAGGTGCTGAATTCAGACTATAAGACTTTCATGAAAATCTCAGCTCTAAGAGTAGAAGAAGTTGCACAGCAGTTGGGAAACAGCCTTCACAAAGCATTAGGAAAATGAGAGGCAATTACTTGAAAGCAAACTGAAAGCAATGCATCAAGTAGTAACTTAAAGCAATGCATCCAGCAAAACAGTGCATGCAGTCAACCATACAAAAGTAAACTAAAGCAAGTGTGAACCTGTGCACCTTCACTTTGAAAGCAGGGTGCTAGTCAACAGGCCAGTCACATACATTTAAACTGAAGAAGAGTACACCTCAGCATGCAGGCACCAACATAAAAGCACCAAGCAAGTCAAACAGTTTAATGAAAGAAAAATGACTGGTCTGGGTCTGGATCTGACTTGGTATGAGCAGGATACAAAAAGTAAACGAGTAGGTGGTAACCCACTTCAAGTGAAGGAGCTGTAAGGAACCTAAGTGCACTGGTGTTGATACCAATAACAGGGCAGCTCTGGCTTTCTCAGGGTGGGTGTCAGCTGTGTGATGAAACCAGCATGTGAAGCAGTTACCTCAAACAAACTAAAAATAATGCACTCATCAAGACAAGGAGTTACATGAAATCAAATAGAAAACCACCATCAAGCCAGGTAGTCACCTAAAGGCAAATTGAAGTGACTGCACACTATGGGAAGTGCACTTCACCAGCCAGCCTATTACACTAAAGGAAAATAAAAGCAATGGTCCCAGTAAACAAGACAACATAAATTGAAAATGTTTCCCAGCAGGACCAACAGTCACAAAAAGTAAAGAAACAGAACGAAGTCAGAGGCACTCCAGGAATCCAGGTGAGTGGTCTGGTGGACTGTTCATGAAGGCTGAACCTGGTTCCCCAGAACGAAATTCGGCAGCTCTGGCTTAGTGCCACATCCCCCAATGAACACCATACTATCCCACTGAGACACCCACACTGTCTTCAGCTACAACCCAGTTGTGCCCTGCTACATATACCTGGATGCGGCTCAATTTAAATTATGCACAAGAGTGATATGCTGCCTGGAAAAAAAGTACCTTTCTGGAAAAAGCAAACCCTCATATGGATGCAAGAGTAAAGCATATGAAATGTAAGTATTGAATTGAATTGAAAATTGAATTGAATTGAATTGAAAATAATTTGTATTGCGCAGAACAATAACCCGAAGGTATCAAGGCGCCTAGCAAAAGGTCAGGAAGGACCAAGAGGGGAGACATGAACTTAAACATAAGCTAGCTTGAAGAGAAAGGTCTTTAAGGCACTGCGAAAAATCTGTAGGGATGGAAGGGATCTCAGATCCAAAGGAAGTTCATTCCACCACTTAGGAGCCAGGGTGGAAAAGGCCCTACCACCCCACCTGGCTTTCCGTACCCGGGGAGCTGCAAGAAGCAGCTTCCCGGAGGAACGCAGGTTTCTAGGGGGAACATAGTGGGAGATAATGGATCCAATTCCGGTATCGCTCTTTTTAGCAATGGCTCTGTAGGTCATACTCAGGACCTTAAACCGAATACGTAGTTCCACCGGCAACCAGTGCAGAGTTTTCCTGGCTGCCGTGGCTGAGGAGCGCCTAGGGATATCCAGTACAAATCTGGCTACGGCATTTTGGACCACCTGCAAGCGCTGCAGCTGTCCTTTGTTGAGTCCTGCATACAGCGCATTGCAATAGTCCAAACGCGAGCCGATGAGGGCGACTGCTATTTGTTTTCTTGCCTGGAGGGAAAGAAATTTCCTAACCCTACGAAGAGTATGAATCAAGCCCCAGCAAGTGGAGACAGTTCTGCTCACCTGGTTGCCTAGGTCAAGGGCAGGATCCATTATCACCCCGAGGTTTTTAGCAGAGGAGGTGGGGGAGGGACAAGTACCAAGGGAGTCAGGCCACCAGTTGGCTGACCAGGTGTTTTCTTTTCCCCCAAACACCATCCCCTCAGTTTTCTCCCCATTCAATTTCAGAGAGTTCAGAACCATCCACCTGCCGACCGCCTCCATACAAGATCTAAATTTGGAGGCGATTGGTTCATCTGAATGGGGTAGAACAACATGGCTACCTTAACACTTTTATACTTATTATTCAGAAATCAAGAGTGTTTTTTACTGAAATTTTAAGCACCACTACAGATCCCTGGGGGGACCAGTATCACGGTGTATTGCTTATATCCTGTGAACCGTCAGCAGTATGGTTTAAAAAGACTACATTACTCAACACAGAGCCACTGCTTGTTTTTCTTTTTTTTTCCTGTTTCATTATTTTTCATCCTTCCACTCCCTTATTGTTTCGAGGTCTCAGTTACTTTTCTTTTGTCCTCCACATGATAAATGCGCCTTCCTTCCCATGATTTCCAATCTTTCCCATCCCCTCCTGTGATTTAACCTCTCAGTTTCCAGGTCACCCAATACCTAAAAAGTGAAACTGGGCCCCAGGACATGTATTAAATAGCCCCACATCCTCCACTGTCTCTCATACTCAGGTACTTATGAAGTATTTGGTGACCTAAACATGGCCACCGGGATGGACATTAGCCATGTTGAAGTACATGGCTTTGAAATCAGGCACAAGTCAAGGGTGCACATGGGTCAACAACAGACCAATTCGGTTGGCTGAAAGCCCCAATAGGTAAGTATATTGTATACAATTGTAGGAAAATCAAAATGTCTTGGCTACCACAAGACCTAAAAACATCCTTGTCAAAGTCAAATTGTGGACTGCTGTTCCTGAGTCTCTGAGAAAGTGTACCTCATTTCTTTAATTTCAGAAAAAGCTGAAGACATGGTTATTTTAAACAGCGGCTATGTCACCTTAGCTTATTGACGCGCGTATTAATAACGCTCATATACTTAATAACGGTCATATACTTAATGCCAGTTGACTGAATTGTTTGTAATGCATTCATTAATACTGCAAACGCTCAACAAAGCTACAAATAACGTAAATCGTGCGCAATGTCAATATCATCATTCCTTTGTTAATGCAATGGGTGGATTGATGGGGAAAGGGTTGGTGGATGGATGAAGGGTGTATGGTAGGACTGGTGAAAGTCTGGCTGGATGGATGAAAGGGTGGGTGGATGACGGATGGCTTGCTGGCTGAATGAAAGGGTGGCTGGATGCATGGACGGATGAAAGGGTGGGTGCGTGAAGGATTGGTGGATGGCTAGATGAAATGGTGCATGGATGAATGGATGTTTCAAAGGGCGGATGGGTGAAGGATGGCTGGATGGGTATGTGGATGGATCAAAGGGTGGGTGGATGGATGAATGGGTGGATAGTTCGCAAACAAATACTTAATAATTGCTTCATGTAAGTCTGTACAGGGTGGATGGATGGAATTGCAGGCATAATCATTTCATGGCCTTTTGTAGACGGGAGGAGCGAGCTGGGCAATAGTGTTTAGTTCTCGGATTTCATAGATTTGGATTGCCTCAAAAGGTCAAATTATTATCAAAACGGGTACATTTGGTCATGAACAGAAAGCAATTAGTTCTGCAACTCTTCGAAAATGATAAATGTGATAAAGATAAAAAACGAGTCACGCAGACGGTTAACACATTACGTGACACATTTATCAGTACTGCAGACATACTCATTTCAGGGCCTTTTGTAGACGGGAGGAGCGAGCTGCAATAAATGTATTCATAAATACCTCTGTCGTTCCATTACGTACATGAACTAGGTTTAAAAAGAAAAACTAGCCATGTTTAAAGAATCAGGTCGTAAATCATGTACAGTCAGTGCCAGTTTGCGTTCCCATAGAAAACACTGTGCCTCAAAAATGTAATTGCAAGCGAAAGAAACGTACACAGCAGAAAAGAAAAATGCACGCTATAAATCAGATTATAAAGCTGATCACATTTTATGCACAGCGAACCAGACTATCCCGAACACTAATGGTATTTACATAGCGCTTCGTACCGCTTTGGGTGGCGTACAGGTGCCTTATGGAACGGGTAGCAAGCGCAATCTGCGAAATGCGTGGCTGACGAAATATGCACCGATATAAATTGCACTTTAGGGAACAGATTTTAAAGCCAATCACAATTCATGCACAGCGGACCAGACTATCCCCAACAGTAATGATATTTACATAGCGCTTCATAACGCTTTGGGTGGCGTCCAGGTGCCTTATAGGACGGGCAGCAAGCACACTCTGGGAAATGCGTGGCTGGCTAAATACGGACCGATATGGGATATGTATTCTTGTCTTTTTTACAACAATTTCATTTCAGTAGGATAAAAGAGCAGTTCACACATGAAACAGAGGGGTACAAAAAACAAAACGCGTTGTCGGGCGTGCGATTTCGTGGTCTGCGAAGTTAAGTACTGCCCAATAGCAATTAACGTATTGGCGTTGCAACAACTGCCTCTCCCTCCCTCTGTGTCACTCCATCCCTCACTCCCTCCCTCTGTGTCACTCCATCCCTGTGTGTCACCCCCTCCCTCTGTGTCACCCCCTCCTTCTGTGTCACACCCTCCCTCGGTGTCACCCCCTCCTTCTGTGTCAGTCCCTCCCGCTGTGTCACTCCCTCCCTCTGTGTCACTCCTCCCTTGATGTCACTCCATCCCTCTGTGTCACCCCCTCCTTCTGTGTCACTCCCTCCTTCTCTGTCACCCCTTCCCTCTGTGTCACCCCCTCCTTCTGTGTCACTCCCTCCCTCCCTCTGTGTCACCCCCTCCGTCTGTGTCACTCCCTCCCTCTATGTCACCCCCTCCTTCTCTGTGTCACCGCCTACTTCTCTGTCACCCCTCCTTCTGTGTCCCTCCCTCCCTCTGTGTCACCCCCTCCTTCTGTGTCACCCCCTCCTTCTGTGTCACTCTCTCCCTCTGTGTCACCCCTCCCTCTGTGTCACCCCCTCCTTATGTGTCACTCCCCCCTCTGTGTCACTCCCTCCCTCTGTGTCACTCCCTCCCTCTGTGTCACCCCTCCCTCTGTGTCACCCCCTCCTTCTGTGTCACTACCTCCCTCTGTGTCACCCTTCCCTCTGTGTCACTCCCTCCCTCTGTGTCACTCCCTCCCTCTGTGTCACCCCTCCCTCTGTGTCACCCCCTCCTTCTGTGTCACTCACTCCTTCTGTGTCACTCCCCCCTCTGTGTCACTCCCTCCCTCTGTGTCACTCCCTCCCTCTGTGTCACCCCCTCCGTCTGTGTCACTCACTCCTTCTGTGTCACCCCCTCCCTCTGTGTCACTCCCTCCCACGTTCTGTCCCCTCTTCCCGTACTTTCTCCTACTGTCCTTCACCTCACACGTTTCTCTTCCACCCAGCTATCTCTTCTCCCTTGCTTGGGTCACTCTTTCCCTCAACCCTCCCCCCCTATGTTTCACATGCTCTTCCTCTTCCTTCGTGCCTGCCCTCCCCTCTCAGCAGTGACCTAGCTTCTCTCCTCACCCCCTCTCTCTCTCGCTCTCGCTCCCTCTCTCTTACATTCTCTCTTCTCGTCCCCTTCTCTGCACGTCGCCCCCGTCTCCCTTTCTGCGTCTCGTTCTCTCCGTCCACGCTCTTATCTCGTTTTCCTCCCTCGGCCCCCTCCACTTCACTCCCGCCTCTCGCTCTCTCTCTCTTGAGCCCCACTCTATTCGATGTGAAAGCAGGTGACGATGAGAACAGCTTTGCGATGTAAATAAATGGTGGACAGGACACCTCACTCCTTAGCATGCCTGCTCACATGGGATGGCTGCTACTTAACAACACTTCACCAGAGCTAAAATGAATTGAAAAAGTCACTCACTGTGGAAAACCAGAATCTGGCACCGCCGGCGCCAACGACCAGTCCTCCTTGGCTTGCGAGACGAATGCTGCCGGGCCAACCCCACGCGCGGCATCCAATGGGATGCTGCGCAGGCGGACCAGCCAATCCTGGCGCTGCATGCAGCGCCAGGATTGGCTAAGGGGTCACATTTGCTGCTGGCCCGTCGCCCTTAGGAAACCCGGGCTACAGCACTGTGAAGCACCCCAGGGTCCCACTGGGGAACTTACAGTGCGCATGCTTGAAAAAGTTGAAAACTTTCTCAAGCATGCGTACTGTAAGTTCCCCAGCGGGACTGCGCACTACGGTCTGCTGCAGCCTGAGTGTGTGGACTGTCACTCAAGCTGCAGCAGGCCACCCCCCTGGGCAATTTTTAAGATACGGCCGGCGGCCACGATGCGGGTCCATGGTGGCTGGTGGGGCTCCGCCCCTACGCCCCAATGGACGCACCGCGGCTGCTCAACAGTAAACCCATCATTGTGGACTGCACTAAATTCTTAGGTGTCATTATTGACAAAAGACTCAACCTAATCTCACACATCAATTCCATGGCCAAGAGCGCACGTTATCAGCTGCGCCTTTTATGGGGGATTCGTTGGTTCTTCCCGGAGAATGACCTAATAACCTTGGTCCAATCGCTAGTTCGCTCTAGACTGGATTATTGTAATTCTCTTCTGACTGGCTTTCCCAAATCTCACCTCTACCCCCTCAAATCCGTCCTCCATTCAGCAGCTCGCTTCATTTCAGGGTCCAAACGAAGTGACCACATCACTCCTATCCTGTCTTCTCTCCGATGGCTTCCCATCGAGGCTAGAGCTATCTACAAAAGAGCATGCATCACCCACAAAGCTTTGCACTCTTCCTCCCCTCGCTATCTGGCAAATAAACTGAAATTGTCTGGAGGCTCAAGACCTTCTCGGAATGCGGAAAAGTTCCTTCTTGAACCCCCCTTCTTCAAAAGGGAAAAATTGTTGGCACAATCGTTCTCAGGTAATGCGGTGAGAATCTGGAACTCCCTTCCTCCTTGGCGCTGTGCCATCACCTCCATCCAGATCTTCAAAACGGACCTCAAATCTCTTTTATTCCAAAGACGCTTTCAGAACTAATTCCCTGCTTCTCAGACCCTGCCAGGAAGTTCTTTAGTCATTGTAAATTTGTCACATATATTTATATTTTTGTTTGTACATCCTGTGCTTGCTGTGTTTGATACTGTGGGGCATATTACCAACAACTAGAGATAATTATCGCTATGTTGGCTTAGCGGCAATAATATTACCGCCGAGCTCCGCCGATTTTTATCGCTTAGAAGCCTTGCTATTATCAAGGTTTATCTCCTAAGCGATATAAATCGTCCGAAATTCATGAATATCGCTGAAAAGTCAGCGATTTTCATGCATTACTGAGATAATGCTCTTAGCCATGTTATCCACCTACCATTGGATAACATGGCTAAGAACTGCTAAGGGCAGGCGTTAACTTTTGGAGATATTCGCGCTTAGCGCAACTATTTCCAAAAGTTGGTAATAGGAGATAGCGATGTTAGCGACTGTTTCCAGTCACTAACATCTTGGCACGCCCACTTTGCATGTCATTAGCGATAATTATCGCTGACATGCAAAGTGGGCCCCAAGATGTTCGCTATCTCCTACTAGCTGTCGCTAACTGGTGTTAGCGACAGCTAGGTCATAGGGCGATTAAATTATCGCCGCTTTAGCGGGAAAAATTCCCGCTAAAGCAGCGATAAGGCCATTGGTAATATGCCCCTGTGTTCCTTTTGCCTGCGTTGTTTTGATTCTTCCTCCTGCTATTGTTCGCCTGGAAGTTCTTTAGTCATTGTAAAAGTTGTCATATTTATTCTTATTTTTGCTTGTACAGTCTGTTCATGCTGAGCTTGAGATTGTGTGCCTTTTGCCTGCGTTGCTTCGATTCTATGGCATGCTATTTTTGTTTGTTCCATTCCTGCAACAGTTCTCTCATGTAACGTAACTGGTTCTATTGTACAGTGCTCCGACACCTTCGGGTAAAGTCCGCGCTTTATAAAAATGCATTAAATAAATAAATAAATTGATGCCATCAGATGAGCGCTCCACTTTCTGGAGAAACACATACACCTCCCAAGTGTGAAAAAAAGAAATCACTCCAGAGGTTAATTAGTGGAGAGAAAGATATGCTCCCTCAGTGGAGATGAATCTTAAATGAAGCATTATGTAAATGTGAGCGATTGACGTTGCAGATGCTAATTGTTTTTTTTTTCATTTCAAAGTATGCCAGCAGTACGCAAAGAATGTTCTTTCAGGAAGGAAAGGGTGCAGGACCAGGGACACCTAGGGACAGCCTGTGTTACTGCACCCTTTTCTTCGTGAAAATACTTTCTTTGTTTATGCTAATACTGGCATACTTTGAAATGAAATAAAAATGTGCATTTGCAATGTCAATAGCTGGCCTTTTGACTAATACAAGTGGTATTGCACTGCAAGTGCTGTGAGCAGCCTCCTGTGTGGCTTCAGCAGTGAATATGTCATTGCAGCAGGAAGCAGAGACTAAACCTTCAATTTGCCCACTATAAGTTAAAAGGGTGACACAGTAAAAGGAAACAGGCAGCCACGAAGTTCAGACAAACGAGTAAAATTAAAGATGTTATAAGGAAGGTGATCCAGCGGGCTATAGAAAATATATCATAAACTACGCTACCCAACTTCATAACCTATAAACAAAATTCTATACTAAATATGGACCCATTTATGAACCTGATATATTTTTGGGCCTACTGAATCAGGTGGTCAGAATAAATCTATATACACATTATCTACACACTATATACATATTTATACATTTGCAGAAAGAATATTGTCATTAGAATAAAACTCAACCATTTAAACGACCACCATAGGTGACGTGATCTAGCTAATGGTAACCTATACTTCTAAATAATCAAGACCAGCTTGTTTGTCAAAAGTAAGATTTTATTTTCTAAATTATGGTATATATGTTGTAAGTTTTATAAATGAAATTTATTTGCAATAAAGCAAGCATGATGGTAAGAAATATGGAAAAATACAATTTAAGCAATTGAATCAATTTTAAAGAAATTATACAAAGTTTAGCATTTCTAAAACCTATTTCCCTAACTGAACTAAATAGACAGAAATTAAAGTAAAGATCTTTGAGGATTCTTACGTGCTCCACGCAAAGTCCAGCAGCACATCACCCTCATCGGAAAGTCAGAAAGCAGCAGTCAGCCCAACCCTAAGGGCATGACTTTTTATACCTTTCTACGCTAACTAAACTAGCAAAGGAAAGTTTTCAGAAATCTACGACGTCCCATTGGCTGAGAGTGACAAGTGACATGTCACCCGATTCTTAAAAAGTTCCACAAAATCATGTCTTACAAAGACCATTGTCTCTTCCACGTGAAGCCAGAGGCTTCCTGCGATTGCAACTTTGTATTAAGTCATCCTCGCAGCTTCCATAGTCTTTCAGTGCAACTTCCGCGGATGCCAAGTTAAGGACTGACAAAAAGTTCACTTTCGACCTTGGCCATGTCCGACAGAATGATGTCAGCTCATCAGTTTTTGCTTTGTGAATGCAGCTTCAATAAACGTTTTAATTCAGAATGGGCGTCTCGTGACTTTCTGCAGAATTATAGATCAGCTCTTATTTTGCGGCTCAAATAGCTAGGCCTCAAAAGCAGGCAACTTATGATTTCTAGTATAAAACAAACACAAGAAAAGTATTAATGTAAGAAATAAAGTATATTCTGTATCCACCCCATGGTTTACTAATTAATTAACCCACCCGATTAATCAAAATGTTACCTAGCTAATGCAAACAAATAAAGCAGCGTTTATATTTACCAGTCTCCGTTTTTCAATGAGACCCATATGCACCTAGAATAGTAGAAATGACATCACACAGACAAGGAAAAGCAAAACAAGCACATGCTTCTTTTAAGTTTGCAGCAGTTAGTAATGACAAAAACGAAAACAATAAATTATTTTATTATTTTTGCACGAACAAAAAGATGCAACATTTATGCACGTTTATGAGCACACATGTTAGTCCTCCCACGTGTAAAGTTTAATCTAGGTTGTATTAGCACGACATATCACAAATCATTAATAATTTTATTCATGTTATGGAAATGTGACTTTGCGAGTTTAAACAAAATTTTGTTTTCTATCTCGCTCCATCAACTCCCTCATCTGGTGATTAACAAATCACCACACCAGCACTCAAAATTTTGGTAAATTAAATTTTTAAGAAATCGATTCAAATTCATTTGTATTAGTAAACCTAAAAGTCTGTTTCAGCATAATCTTTGCAATTAACATGACGCTCTCTATGTAACTCCTGTAACTCGATCTCCCTTTCCTCTTCTTTTCTGAGTTTATAGATTCTCTTCTTTTCCTTCAAATGTTTCTTTCTTTTATGTAACAAACAACCTATTTTAGTCAAAATAAAAATGAATACTATTATAATCAAAGGTGCCAGAATCTTGCCAAGAATTGAACTTCCGATATTATGAAACCAGTTTTTAATTGCTTGAAACCTTTTTGAAAGTTTCCCAGTAAAATCTTCTTCTTCTAAAGGAATTATCTCTGAATGCATTTGTGTAATATTCTTAATATACATTTCAATATTCTTACTTTCATCCGGTATATATGTACAGCAATGTTGGACATGTAAAATGCCACAGACTCCTCCCTCTTTTGCTAGGAGAATGTCTAAAGCAAGACGATCTTGAATTACCATGGATCTAATAGCAATAACTTCAACATTCACTAATTGAAACCCATCAGCAGTGTCAGTTGATAATCTATCAACTATAGTGGACAATTTTCTGATTCTCCCTGCATTTAGGGTTATACCAACAAAAGGTATTACAGCTTGGAAAATATCTCCCAGAACTTCGGTAAAAGTTTCTCTTTTAGCTCTATTTACATAATTATGAATTTTAAACAATCCTTCTGAATCTCTGTCAACATGAAACACTTTAGGAAAAACAATTCCCACATAACAAGTTCCATACCAATGGTCTGGAAGGTTATAGTAAGCTTTGTCACCACAAACAAAATAAATTCCAGGAAAGATAGGATCTTTTCCACCTTTAAATCCCCAACCTCCCATAATCTGATAAGTATCTTCACAGTTACTTGCACCTACAAAATAATTATCAAAAAGTGTATTATCTCTTCTAATGCAAAGCTTTCCACTAACAGGTTTGTCTATGTGAATTGCAATATTTTCAAGCAATTTGCCATTTAATTTCTCATCCTCTTTTTGCCAGAAGGATGACTTAGTCTGCTTGACTAATTCATTTCTCTTATAAATTGCTCTTCTCTCCTCAACCATATTCAAAAATTTCTTTCCTTCAGCACTTAATTTACATGTTAGATTATTCTTATAAGCATACTCATATGTGAGTTCGTTAGTAACAAGGAAATATTCTCTCAATTGTTTAGCTTTCTTATGCTTATTTAAAGCATTATCAATTTTAACATTAGCAAAAATCTCATCATAATTTGAATAGTAATATTCTAAACGACCAGTTTGATAAAATAAACTAGTTAATACACTACATGTAACAGCATAAGTGAGAGGAAGCATATTATATGTTACTCCCTCAGAAACAGAAGCGGGTAACTTAACACATACATAACAGTCCTTTGCATCCATTACCTTTACATATTCACTCAAAAGCTTTGTGAATGTATTGCTTGAAAAATCACCTATTGATTTATCTTGATGAATGTTAGGCTGATGATCAATTACTTTTGCAGATGTACTATGTTTAGTTTGGCTAACCAGAGCTTTGCTTGTTATGTTAACTTTGTGTAATTCTCTATTCATTTCTAAAGGTATAATCACAGCTAGTATCAACCAGAGCAGAACTAAAATGAGCAGACATACCAGAGTCATCTTACAGCATCTTTTAAAAACAGAACATTTTGAAGTGCTCTCCTTAACGTAAGGCATTTTTAAGTTAGTTTTAGCTTCAAAAATAAAAATAAATTTTAAAATTTATATACACCCCCCTTTTTAAAATATATTTTTCTTTTATAACCCTGAACAAGATTTCTTCGACCTTATGTCATACATAAGTTTTCTTCTACTAAACAGTTTTTCTTCGACCTTGTGTCAACTAACAGGATTTCTTCAGCCTTTTGCCAATTTAATAATTTTGTACTTCAATCATTGTCACTAATTTCTTGGATTTCGTTTTCTTCTTCACTACTATCATATATGTCAATAACAGGTGGAATTACTAAGTAAGTCCACTCAGGAGACTTGTATTTCTGGTTTGGTCTAATTATTCTCTTCCCTTTTCTCGATATCACTTCTATTTTTCTTCCAACTCCAACTTCTTTTCCTGGACTCTTTTGACTACTTATTTCTTCAACTTGTTCTATTGGCTTTTTAATCAATCTGACTCTCAATCTTCCACCAGGCCAGTAGTCTGCTTTTCTCACGTACTTCTTCTTTGGTTCAGAATTATTTGATTCTGATTTCCAAGTCCTTTTCTTTCCGTTTTCACTTCCACCTTCCACGTCACTTTCTTCAGTTTCGTAGTCTGAAATTTCAATTGACTCAGGAACTTCTCTATTCGGCAATTTCACTCCTTCAGGAACTTCACTTTGTCTTCCATCACTGGTACTCGGTAATTCGTTCTCCTCCTCTTCCTCAATTACCTCTAGCTTCCCAGATTTCGGATTTTTGTTCCTTACTTCAGAGCTTATTCTCTGCCTTTCGATACTCTCCTGGTCTGAAACTTCCTTTGGTTCAGCTTCTTTGTCTTCAATATAGACAACTGAATCCTCAGTTATTTTTCCTTTTAACAGATTCTCTTCACCTTCAGAATCTATTTCAATTATTTCTAAGTCTTTTCTTGTCAGATTTCCATTCACTGGCACAGTTTCCAGATGTCGACTTTCTTGTCGATCTTCAGAATCTGGAATTACTTCACCTTCTGTTCTGTCTTCTGCTTCAGAATCAGAATCATCTGTAGTATCACTTTCAACATCAGAATTCTCAGGAGTTGGTATTGGAATAGTATGACTTGGATGAATCCAGCGCTTCAATCCTCTGCACTTTACAGCATTAGTAGTGATCAAGATTACCTGCCTAGGTTTCTGCCATCTAGGAGATAGACAATTCCTCCTCCGATGTACTTTCGTTCTGACCCAGTCTCCAGGTCTCAGATCATGTGTCAAAACTTTGTCATTTGATTGAGCTTCAGTTCCCACCTGATTAGACACAGAAGTTACCATATCAGATAACCTTTTACAGTAATCCAAAATTGCACTGTCATTTATGCTCAACAGTTTACCTACAGGTACAAAAGCTTGCCTCATAACTCTTCCCATTAAAATTTCATGAGGACTCAGACCTGTCTTTTTATCTGGAGTACTTCTTAATGACATCAAAACAAGTGGAAGAGCATCAGTCCACTTAACTCCTGTCTCTAGACACATTTTTCCAATTCTGTTTTTGATAGTTCCATTTATTTGTTCAACTACACCTGATGCCTCTGGTCTGTATGCACAGTGTATTTTCTGCTCGATGCTCATAGCTTCACAAATTAACTTCAACAGTTTGTTATCAAAATGGCTTCCTCCATCACTCTCAATAGTGACTGGAAAACCGTACCTTGGGATGATTTCTCTGAGCATTAGTTTTGCCACTGTAATAGAATCACAATGTCGTGTAGGGAAAGCCTCTACCCATCTTGAGAATAAGCATACAATAACAAGTACATATTTCAAACAGTTGTGTAAGGGCATTTCAATGAAATCTATTTGTAACCTGGTAAAGGGACCACCCTCTCGTCCAATTATTCCTGTCCCCACCACTGATTTTCTGTTTGGATTCATTTGTTGGCATGACAAACACCTTTGACAAAAAGATTCTGCAATGGTTCTAAATTTGGTATTGAACCATGTTTCTCTAAAAAGTCTGACCATAGAATCTCTTCCTAAATGTGCAGGACCATGATATAATCTGGCCATGTCAGAAATCAAACAATTTGGTAAAACTACTCTGCCATCTTTGTAAACCCACACTCCATCTTCATCACGTGGTCTACAATCTGATCTTAACCATAGGTCTTTTTCTTCATCCTCTGCTTCGTTTTGTAAATCTCTAATCTCATTCCAAGTTTCTACAACAGTTGTTAGCATTAATGAATTTGAATCAGTTTCTTTACTCCTATTCCGATTGTAAGAATAATTTTTCCTTGCGCAGTACTTTGCTGTTTCGTCTGCGAAGGCATTTCCCTTGGAAATATAATCAGTTCCTCTAGTGTGCGCTGCACACTTGACTATGGCAATTTCTTTTGGCAATTGTATTGCTTCAATTAATCTTCTAATGAAAACTGCATTTTTAATTGGTGATCCTGTTGATGTCATGTATCCTCTCTGTGACCAGAGTTGTCCATAATCATGCACAACTCCGTACCCATACTGACTATCAGTAATGATGGTAACTCTAATATCTTTTGATATTTCACATGCACGAATTAAAGCAATCAATTCAGCCACTTGTGCTGAACGAACTCCTTCAAGACATGATGCTTCTTCAACATCTTCGACTGTACAAACTGAGTATGAAGCTTTCAAGACACCTCCTTCGGATCTTAAGCATGAGCCATCTACAAAGTAGACAAAATCCGATTCAGGCAAAGGTCTGTCTTTGATATCTTTTCTCGGTTTAGTGCAGAATTCCATGACATCTAAACATTCATGTTCTGTCTCAATGTCATCAACAATTTCGGAATCAGGCAGTAATGTAGAAGGATTCAGATTCAGACATCTTGAAATCGAAACATTATCTGCTCCCAGTATGATTTTCTCATACTTTGTCAATCTGCTACTTGTTAAATGTTGAGTCTTACCTCTTGTCAGTAATATTTCAACTGAATGAGGCACAAAAACTTTCACAGGAAATCCCATAATGATTCCTTCACTTTGTTCAAGGCTGATACTTGTAGCTGCAACTGCTTTCAAACAACCTGGTAATGCTTTTGCAATTGGATCAAGAACTGCAGAGAAGTATGCAATAGGTTTCTTTAAATTTCCATGTCTCTGTATTAATACAGATAATGCACATCCTTCTCTCTCACTGCAATACAGTTCAAAATCTTTTTCATAATATGGCATACCCAAAGCAGGAGCTTGGCATAAGCTCTTTTTCAGGTTCTCAAAAGATTCCATCTCAGCATCATTGAGAATAATTGGATCTTTTACATCTGATTTGGTCAGTCTTTGTAGTGGTTTTGCAATTACTGAAAATCCACTTATCCATTGTCGACAGTAACCTACCATTCCCAAGAACATTCTGACCTGTCTTTGTGTTCTTGGCGGTAACATTGCTTGAATCATTTTTATTCTCTCTATTGTTACTTGTCTTTTTCCCTTTGCAATTCTGTGACCAAGATATTTTACTTCTTGTTTGCAAAACTGTAGTTTTGCTGGGGACACTTTATGTCCTTCTTCTGCAAGGCGATTTAACAGAATTATTGTGTCTGTTACACAATTTTCTCTTGTCTTTGCAGCTATTAACAAATCATCAATATACTGCACCATCGTAGACCTACCTGGTAAGTCTAAATCTTCTAATGATCTTTTTAACAATTCATTAAAGATTGAAGGACTTTCTGTATAGCCCTGAGGGATTCTTGTCCATCCAAGGGTCTTACCTTGGAATCTGAAAGCAAAGATTTCATAACTGTCTGGGTGTAAGGGAACAGTAAAGAATGCATTGCAAAGGTCAATAACTGAGTACCATTCAGCATCATGTGGAATCTGAAATAGAATTACTGCTGGATTTGGAACCACAGGACAACATGGAATGACAATTTGATTAACCTTTCTCAAATCTTGTACGATCCTAAATGTTCCGTTAGCCTTTTTAACTCCCATAATTGGTGAATTACAAGAGCTACTCTTCATTTCCTTTAATACACCTTGCTTGATTAACTTTTCAATTATAGGTGTAATACCTTCAATTGTTTCTGTTTTCATTTTATACTGTGGAGTATTTGGAAATTCTATTCCCTGTTTCAATGCAATTTTTACAGGATCTACATTCTTCATTAGACCCATCTCATTTCCAGTAAAATCCCATATTTCAGATTTCACTGTTTCTTTTAGTTCTTCAGGTAAATCCTTTTCTTCAAATGCAGGAAACAATTTTGTTTCTTCTGCTTCTATCATCATCATTGTCATTCTGTACAAACCATCTTCCTCCATTGTTTGTAATTCAACTCCTTCAGGAGAACAATATATTCTGCAATTCATTTTACATAGGATGTCTCTGCCTAATAGATTTACTGGACTACTGTTACAAACCACAAATCTGTGTTTGTCTCTGTAATTTCCAATTTCGACTGGTACTGGATCAGTTAAGTCTGTTTTAATTTGCTGATTACTTACTCCCACAACTTGGATGGTATCCCCAGAGAGAGGTAGGTTTTCAATTTCCACTGATCTAACAGTAGAACGGGTAGCACCAGTGTCCACTAGAAAAGTGATGTCTACATCATTAACTTTCCCGTTTACATAAGGACCAGACTGGTCAACCTCAAGAGTGGCTCCAACAACACACTCTTCCTCCTCTCTCGGGCACCGTCAGCAATAATCATCAGAATCACTGTCTTGACTTTCTGTTAATAAAAATTGTTGTGAAGCATTTTGCATTTGAACCTTTTGCTGCTTTTGCTGTTTTTGTGGTTTTATTACCTGTTCACATCCCTGAAATCCCACGTTTGGATTATATTTTTGAACTCCCCCACAATTCGGAAAAGGTGGTTGTGGCAATTGGTCTTGACGATTATTCACCTGTTGTTGTTGCTGTTGTTGTAACTGTCGCTGAATATTAAATTCATTTAACCCCTGTTGCATCTGTAGCTGTTGCTGCAGGTTAACACCATTCTGCATCTGTGGATTCAATAAGGGATTTTTTGAGTTTCTAGGAGGATGAGGACACTCGTCCCTCCAATGTCCAATTTCGCCACAATTAAAACAAGGTAATCTTTGTTTCAGCTCTTCTATCTTTGGGCTAAATTTCTTTGGGAAATTATTACTTTTAAACTTTCCTTGTATCTGGTTTGTATTTCCAGTTTGAACAAAATTAGTGTTCTTGTTTCCCATGCTGGCAATCTGTTGCTCAGCCACCTTTACCTGAGCCCACATGGCTTTCTCCTTCAGCTTCTTCTGTTTTACTTCTAATTCATCGCTACAATATTTTGCTTTTCTTAGAATATCATCTACAGATAGTGCTTGCCATCCAACAATACTAGTTCTGATCATTTCTCCAATTTCAGGTTTTAGTCCATAAACAAATCTATAGATAAAATGACTCATGTCTTTTTCATCTAATTTTTCATAACCACTGTATTGTTTAAAGATTAACAATAGTCTTTCATAAAAAGAATGAACTGATTCTTTTGTTTCCTGTTCTGTTCTCTCTATTTTAACCCAATCAACTTCTTTGGGTGGAATTTTGTTTTTCATCCAAACAATTACTTTCTCGTAAAAATCCATTACAAGTGGATTTGGGGCACCTGTTTCTTTGATTCGTTCAGGTTCTGCTTTTGGCCAACTAATAGATATTTTACATTCTGTCCAAAGATCAGATGGAACTACAATGTCAAAAAATCCATCCAAATCAATCCACAGAACTTTTGACACTTTGATAAATCTATCGACTTGCCTGTACCACTCAACAGGTTTCTCTCTTAATTTTGGAAAGTCATTTGTGAATAACAGAATGTCCTGTCTTGACCATGGGACATGAACATATCCTCCACCTGCAACTTCCCTCATTGGAAATTGTTTTGACAATTTTTCCAATCTTTCATCTTCCTTTCTTTTTGTCCATTTCACTCTCCATTTGTTCAGTTCTCCTAGCTTTTTGATATAGACAATCAAATCTTTAATGTGAACTATTCTTCCCATTGAGTTCAAACTCTCAATGTCACTTTCTGAAAAATCTAATCTGTAATGCTTTGCAAAATTCTTTTGTTTACTTACATCGATTTCAAGTTCTGCAGCTAGATCCTCTAATTGATCATATTTATTTTTCGTTTTCCACTGAATACTTTTGCAAATGAATAGTAGTTCATCATCCCGATAGTAATTTAAACTATCTGGGCCAATTGTTCCAATTATTAATTCTTCAATATTAGCTTTTAATTTGGCCACATCAAGTTTTGGTGTGGTTACCCTGACTTCAGGACTTCCTACATCTGACATAGCACCCATTGGTGTTTTTGGAGATAAATCCTCATTAAAGGTTAAATCAGGCATTCTTGATCTAGAAGTGTTTAATTCAGTCAAGTCTGAATAAAATTTTTCAGCAGGCTTTTGAATTTCTGTATTTAAAGGAATAGTTAATCCATTTTTGTTTGTATCTCTTTGATCAAATACAGGCTGAACAGGACCTATTGTTACTGGAACTGTGACAGCTTCCATGCCTTTTGTCATTCTTTTAATTAATTCTTCTTTAGACCTTATATATTCATTATAATCATCATCCTCAACATTTCTTGACTCTCTTGCATAATCTTTTGGAGGTTCCCTTGCTCTTGGAGTCATTGAAAAATGTCTACCTTCATTTCGAGCATTCTCAAATTCTGATCTTCTAGGTGTTTCAGTGATTTCACTATTATTTGGATAAAGTTTAGGAGCTTCACTAATTGGAGGTGCACTCGGTGAAGTTTCAGTAGAAACCACCGGAGTAGACCATGATCTAGGAGGTCTCAAAGGCTGATTAGGCTGTTTCTTTCTAGCAGTTGTATATATTTCTTCCATAACTGCATCCTCAGATTCACTTTCCATAGATTTCCCTGTAGGAGAACCCATTACCATTTCATGAATTAAATACAATCCTTCACTCATGTTTCCCTGTCTCCACATTCGTAATCTATCTTCATGAGTTTCTCTTTTCCATGATGGATTTTTAGAAGGTCTTTTAATTCCACTAGCTTCTCTTTGTAACTGATACATCTCGTCTTCCCACTCAACTAAAGCTTCAAATTGAGTTGGTCTCGGTTTTGGAACAAGAGCATTCATTTTCTCTCGTAAGTTTCTTAAAACTCTTACATTAAATGAACCATCATCAGGCCAAGCTAAAACACCATCATTTTTAGTATAACGTTTCCAACTGTCGAACCATAGGACAGTATGATATCCGTATTCACCTTCCATGTACGCTGCAGGTGTTTTATACTTATGAAGTAGTTTACCACCTCGCGTTTCGATTTTCTTGTCAGGTGAAAATAAATTCTTAAATTTCTGAAATAATGTTGTCTTTTTCTCAACATGTTTAAAATGATAACTCATTTTTAAGAGTTAAATTTAATTCACAAAATCGTTCGTAAAATATTTCCGGGATGTTCCGCAAAACAACCAATCCGTGCGCGAAACACACCAACAGGCCAATGACAGTTGAGCTACGTCACTTTTCAGCTCGACCAATAAATTTGGAGATTTTCCGAAAGACCAATCAGCTCACAGGCCGTCAGAGACTCAGGAGCCAATCAGAATACAGCTTGTGACGTAGGTCACCCAATCCCAGCGCGGCTCTGTGACGTACACAGCAGCTGCGGTTTCTCGCTTCTCACTCCTGGCGCTTACCCCTCCTTCACAAAATCTTTTCACAGCGCCATTTTAAGAACACTTTTCAATGTAAATTAATTCTTAACAATGACTATAAAGACAACATCTGTTCGTTTCACTAATTAGGATAGTTTACATACATTCAAGTATCCACACTTCGGAATAGACGGCGCTATTCACACTAAGGATAATATTCAATTGTCAGTAGAGTAACCTTACCCCACCCTTCTAACACGTATAATTATGAACTCGCTTTGTTCTGAACCCACCGCGAAGTGAAAGTTCTAAGAGTTCCACTTGAACATAAAATACAATTCAAACTCGCACTTTTACACGGAAAATTCCCTAAATTCAAACACACATGAAATCCGTACAGGACTCTCACCTGTTTATAGAATTCATGCACCGTTAGCAAAATAACGACGTTATCCGTACAGG